>NC_138063.1:21679223-22879223 GCF_964194185.1 Rhinolophus hipposideros | reverse complement strand
AATGTCAACTTTAATTGAAAAATAAAAATAAATAAATTTTAAAAAAATGAATAGACTGGAGTGCGCATGGGCAGGGACAAAAAGCAGATAGGAGACCATAGCTCACATCCAGGTAAGAGTTTCCACCAACTGGGATTGGCAGGGCTGCGGAGGAAGCAGGTTGAGAGAATGATCAGGAGTTCAGTTTGGAATGTAGGTCTGAGGTGTAAAGGAGACAGTTGGATATGCAATTCCGGAGTTCAGCAGAGGGGTCTGAGCTGGGAATTTGATGTCACCAACATATAAATGGCATTTGTGTTAATTATCTGTCACTGTGTAGCATATTATTCCAAAACTTAGCAACCTAAAATAACTTTCATTTACCCACTCAGTTTTTAAGGTCAGGAATTTGGGAGAAGCTTCATAAGATTGCAGTCGCGCTGTTGGCCAGGGCTGCAGTTGTTGCGAGGCTCAACTGGGTCCAAGACTGTCACCTAATTGTTGACAGCTTTCAGTTCCCTGGTCTGTGGGCCTCCCTGCAGTGTTGCTCTCACAGCATGGCAGCTGGCTTCCCCAGGAGCAAGTAATTCAGGAGAAAAAGAGAGAGGAAAAAAGACAGAAGCTGCAGTCTTTTTTATAACCTAATCTCGGAAGTGACATACCTCACTTCTGCCTTTTGCTATTAGTTGCAAATACCAACCCTGGTACAATGTGGAAGGTATAGGATATGAATACCAGGAGGTGGTGATTATTGGGGTTCATCTCAGAAACTGGTTCCCTTATTATTTAAGGCCGTGAGACAGGAGGAGATCACCAAAGATCCCCCTTCCTTCCTTTCTTCCTTCTTTCCTTTTATCCTTTTTCCTTTCCTTCCTATCCTCTTTTTTGTCCTCCATCTCCCCCTTCCTGCCACATTGTTGTTACCATCTATGGGACAGGCCTGTGTAAGACCACTGGGGTCAGAGACAACTTAAACGTAGTCTTTGTTTCTGAGGAGCTCTTGGGGATGGTGTGGCAGCCAGATAAACAAATAACCATACTCAGTGCCATAGTGTTTCAAAGCTAGATAGACAACGTGCTCTGGAAGCCCAGAGGAAGAAGCAATGGACTCTAGGAAGATGTGCGAATTCAAGGAAACTTCACTGCAGAATATAGGAGCCGTTCAAACATAACCATTAGGGTCTAGAAAAACCAGAAACTGTTTCAGGGAGATAGTTAGGTACCAGGAATAAGAGAACCATGGTATTTATGGGGAAGGTGAAACTAAGGACTCTCCTCCTCCACCCCTGCTGCTTCCTGGCCTTGGGCTCTGTCTGTAAGGAGAGGTTACTCTCTGGTTCTAGAAACCTTTCTGCCAAAGCATGGATGCTCAGTGCCATCAGAGTTGGCACCTTGCAGGCCTGGCTGAAGGAGTGTCCGAGGCCAAGCGCTGGGTGCACCTCACACAGGTGGGAACTGCAATGGCATGATCTCAGAGCTTAGGATGAGATCAAATCCAGACCCTGTCTCTATCCCCAGGCAGCTAGCCCTGCTGGAGCCCAGCCAGGCAGCCCCATCGATCCCAGTCCATGCAGGAGAGCCTTTGAAATACGACTGCCTCTTCCTGGGCCTGCTCCCCATGCCCCCATGGTGTCATTTCCAAATCCATTACATTCCAATGGCTTTGGGATCTTTTAATTACATGTGACGAAGCTTTGCCATTGCTGGAATTAGACGGCCTGTGTTGACGATTTATAGGCCTCAGCTTTCACGCAAGCAGGGTCATAAATAACATGAAATGGGCCCTTCAGTATTAAAAACTTCAGAGCTACCCACTAAGCCATGACAGAAAGAAAAAAAAAATGAAAGGGTAAAAAAAAATAAAATAAAAACAGTAATGTCTGTGTCTCATGTGTTTAAAATACTGTATGTGAAACAGGGAATGTCAAAAATACGGGGTGCTGAGCAATAGGCAACTCATAAAATTTTATCTCTGGTATGAGGATTTCCAACCATATAATGAGGGTTTTCCTTTTCTTTTTTTCCTCTTTCTTTTTTTTTTCTTTTTTAATCCTGGGCAATTCATGCCTGATGAGGTGACTGAGAGGGCAGGTGGGCTGGCTCACCCATTTTGCTTCCCAAGATTTAATGGCAGGGTAAGCACTGCAGGATGAAGCAACCACAGCCCCCAGCTGTCCCGTACTCTCCTCCTGGACCCCTTGACCAGCCTTCTTCCCTTCCTCAGACTTTTGCTCATCCTGGTTTCTATAATTGGGATGACTGCCCCACTTTCCAACCACATTTTCTGACCTACCCCAATGCCCAGAGACTTCCTTCGACCTCACATGGCACCTGCGCCAAACATACCACAATCAGATCAGTCAAATGCTGGCTTGAGTTGTTACCAAGCTAGTGGGGCTCATAGGCCTTCTCTGTCATGGCAGAGTGGAGGCTCCTTGAGGGCCATGGCTGCATGTCTTTCTGCCTTTCTTTTCTATCTTAGCACCTGGCACAGAGCTGAGCATGCAGCAGAAACTTCACAAAGACTTGCCCTGGAGATTAAGAAGCCAAGAATCAGGAATTCAGTTGGGTTCCAATCCCGAAAGCAAGAAATCACATGTGAGAGAGGATGACGAGAGGAAAGGCTGTTTCCTTTGGATTGGGAGGAACACAAGCTCAGGATACCTCAAGCGCAGTGGGGCTTCCTCACAGCGCAACAATACAAATGGGACTCTAAGAGCACTGGGATCCAAGGCGTTCTGGAGGCAGGGATGTTTTGTGCCCCTCAGCAGCAGGAGTGTTTGGTCCTCTTGCCAGTGTTCTGCCTTTCCCATGATTCATCTGTATGTGTATGTGTCCCTAGCTGCTCCCACTACCCACCAGCCTGATCCCTATTCTGAGATCAGACTGGCCCACTAAAGTTACATTGCCCCTCTAGGCAAATCTCTCAAACCAGGACCCCCTCCTAGGTACCTGATCAACCTAAAAATAAATTGCCCCTGGCTCAGGTACCCACTGTGGTCTAATCATCCATCTGTAACAGACAGGCTTATAGGCGCCAGCTTAACTGCTCAGATAAAGGAATGGACAAAACTCGTGCCTAGCAGGATGCTGAGGAAGGACAGGCTTTCTTGGGGCATCAAATACAGAATTGTTTAAAGAAGAGTTTTAACTTGATTTGAACCTTAAAAGTTGGTCCAAGTGTAAGTAGGTAGAGGTAACTCTAGCACTGAGAGAGTCTCAGAGCCAGACCTAGCACTGTCTAATGGCCATTGGACAACAAAGCCTTATGGATAAGATAAGACCTAGATTTGTCAAATCTGAAAGAAGGGAGAGAATTGGCAGAAGGCACTGAGGTAGATGAGAGTGTGTGGGTTCACTGGGTTATCTACTTGCCTATGTCTGAGGATTCTTCATGCAACAAAATCTCTATATGGACCGAATCACGGATGCCACATTTACTGCTGTGTTCCCAGCTTAACACACAGTCTACACAACATAGGTACTTATTTGTTCAATGGATTAATAATGTTGAAAGACAGAGACCTCTCCCGACAGCAAGTTAATTTCTTTGACAGACTTTATGAGGTCCATCTATGCTAGGGACTGGTTAGATGAAAGAGAAAAGGGTCTTTAGTTTTGGGTCCCTCAGGTGTCAACAGTCACAAAGCCTAGGTCTCTTGCCTGAAATAGCCTTCAGGGTTATTACAAAAGTATTTCGCTGCTTAATGATAACTTTCTAATCTCTGTAGGATGAAATTCCCACAGGTCATGGCTGAGAACTGCAGTTAGTGGCTTTGGAAGTCCTAATAGATCCCAGAGTGATGGGCAGGGTCAAAATATTGTCATCGTGGAGAAGAGTCTGAAGGATGGGCAAGGAGAAAGCAGAGAATCAGGCTAACCCAGCAATGCCAATGTCTCAGGTGCAAATAGTATTAGAATGGAATTTGGTGCAAAAGTGAAGAAACGGGGAAGTTCAATTTAAGATGCAGGAAGTAAGGTGTAACAGGAAGCTCCTGGGTGACTTGTGTGTTGTCGTTCCTTCCTGGACTTTCTACAGTAGGTAAACTATAACAGAATCCATCAAGATGCATCTTGTTTCATACAAGGAAAAAAAAAGCATTCTTGAAATATGAAATAAAAACTGAAATAAAAACATAACTGACTTATGTTACTACATCTCATAGACTCGGTGAGGTACGGTCTAGCAGATCTGAAGATACGTTCGAGGTTTAGGTCAAATCTCTTACTTTATAGATGAAGTATATGAAACTGGGAGAGTCCATAATGAAAGCAAAAATGTGACAATGAGATTTCTGTATTAGAGGGAGGGTGGGCTACTCAGCATCAGTCATTTGCCCTCAGGGACTAGACATGACCTTGGACCCTTAGGCTTAGTTATTTAATATTCAATGTTATTTCATATTTCTATTTAATATTTAATTATTTTACATTTATTATTTAGTATTTTTATTTAAATGTACCCACTTTTTTAAAAAAATTAGACTTACCCTGATAATATCCATAGTATCAGGATTTTACAAAAATGATAGAGAGACAGAGAGACAGAGAGGCAGAGAGAGAGAGAGATAAATAGATGGATATCAATACATACACATGTATATATATGTATGTATATATACATGTATATATAATATCTATATTATATTATAAAATATCATATTATTATTCATTTTATATTATACATAACTGAAAATAAAAATGAATTTATAAACATTAAAATATTAAATATTCATCCATAGATGGCCTAAAATTCTCTTGCATATCACTAGTGGTATATGTTAGCCCTTCGGAAAGTACTAGACTAGATGAGTTTTATAACATTTTAAGATTCTCTGATTTCTGAAAACAAGTTTAGTTTTGTGAGTATTGCCCTACCTGGAACAGTTTCCTTTTTTCTCTCTACCGTCCTAAATCATGGCACTGCTCAAATCTCACCTGCCCCATAAAGGCTTCTGTACAGGAAAGAGCTAACGTCATCTTCAGGAAGGTTAGCCCTTGGCTGGTGCCTGGGAACTCGGATTTTTGTAATGTTCCCACCATGTCCTAACTGATCAGTATGGCTCCTTATGCCTAAACTGTGTGTACAAACAATGCCATTTATGTTGAATAACTGCTTCCTTCTGGGAATCTGCTAGGCAGAGGGAGCCTATGTGACCAGCCCCCAGTAAAAGCCCTGGGTCCTGCGTCTCTAATGAGCGTCCCTGGTAGACAATACTTCACATGTGTTGTCACAATTCAGTGCTGGAGGAATTAAGCACGTCCTGCATGACTCCACGTAGAGAGGATTCTTGGAAATGTGTTCCCGGTTTCCTCCAGACTACTCCGTATGCCTGTTCCTTTTGCTGCTTTTGCTTTGTGTCTTTTCGCTGTAATAACTTTTAGCCATGAGTACAACTATATGCTTAGTCCTGAACCACATGACCACTGAACCCCACTGAACTCCTTCTTCCATGACCATTCCATCCTACAATTCTCTTTCTATTTTGAGTCCCTTAAGGAAGTTGGATATAAACATAATCATGCAACTCTGCCCCTTGTTTTGTCAATTAATATATCACTAGTAATATATGATGTCTCTCTTCCCCCTCATTAATAAGCTGCTATAAAATCAAGGATTATTTCTTATATGACTTTGACTGGTATTTGTGTTTGTGCCTAATAATGTCCTATTCATTAGTATTGTTATAAGTTTCTTTTTTTAAAAGAATACAAAACAAATTAAAAATGAATACAATATGTGGTTATTGTAAAAATAACTTGGAAAATACAGAGAAGCAAAAAAAATATATTAAAATCATCTATGATGCCCTACCCAGAAATAACCATTTTAACCACTTGGTTATATATCCTTTTAGTTCTCTTGCTATCCGTAAGTAGCTTTTAAAAAATTATATGGTG
Organism: Rhinolophus hipposideros; assembly: GCF_964194185.1. NCBI lineage: Eukaryota > Metazoa > Chordata > Mammalia > Chiroptera > Rhinolophidae > Rhinolophus > Rhinolophus hipposideros. The sequence goes on along the minus strand of NC_138063.1, from coordinate 22,873,343 downwards.
TTTGTTAGTTTCCTTTTTTCACTTACTACATCATGAACATGTGTCCATGTGATTACGTTTATCAATTCTGTCATTTTAATAGTTACATAATAGTAACTCATTACATGTCTCAGACTGGTGACTCTCAGCAAAACGCTACCTATAGACGTGCTTTTCTTGTGTGTGCAGCATAGTATTGACCTAGCCAATATTTATAAATAATATGTTAGAATTAGCTGTTAGCAACTGTATATTGGGAGACTTCACATAAAAGGCGATTATTTTCTGCTTTTTTTAAAAAAATGGTAACACTACAATCCCATTGGGCCGCATGGATGGAGTTGAGTTGAAGCTGCCCTCTCTGAATGGAGTTTGTGCTCTGTCTTTGCCTCAGTCCCCACCATGCCCTATGGATTCCCTAAAACTGAGGCTGAGGATCAGTCACTATTTATCGTGCTCTTGAGCTGATTTTGCTACTATCAAAAGAGAAGTGAAATATGTCTCGTACTCTTCCATCTATCAAAAGCTAGACCAAATGAGACAAAGTTTGTTTCAACAAAATGGTAGAGAACATACTTCTGCAGTCCCCAAACTGTGTGCCAAGGAAGTCCAATGCACCACAGAGAATCCACAAGAGCACTGAGGATATTTATAATTATCAAGACACTATCAATTATCACACTATGATACTCAGTACTGTCAAATATTGCACAAACCACCAGCTGAGGGAGTTCAAAGTTTCAACATTAGATCATACTACATATGATATTGTCATATTTTTGCAAAGCTGGGTTTTCATTGGTTTCTGTGTTAAGCAGAAAATACCATACAAAAATCAACATAGAACAGGAAATGAGGGTGAACATATCCAATCTGATTCCAAGGTTTGACTAGGGGTACAGTGCCCAACAGGTGCATACTTCCCGTTGGTAAATAATTATGATTATTTAAGAATGAAATACAAATATTAGTTTTTCTTTCCATGTATGTGTTATATTTTTTCAAACAGCTACTAAGTTGTTAGGACATAAATACTTATTAGTGTACTGGGACCTACATATTTACACCTAACTCTGAGGCATTTATTTTGGCCTAGGGGTGCTGTAAAAAAAATTATTACTGAGACAAAGTTTGACAACCTTTGGTATATTCTTTGTAGAGCTAATGATACTGTGCAGACTGGTTTCACTCTAGCCTGACTAGTCTCAGTTCATACGGAAATGGCCGTGGAGCTGGTACTTCCTGTCTTAGGCACATCTGACACCTGCCCCTCTTCCTCAGATATTTAGATTGCTTTTTACTGTGTAATAAACAAAGAGGAGCATCTTCATAGCAAATGTTCTCATGTAGTCAAGATTATGTTGTTAGAATAAGCTCCTAGAAGAATTGCTGAGACAACGTTCATTAAACTTTTAAGGTTTCAAAGATCACTTGGATTGACTCGGCTCCATTGGAGAATCCTCAAGACACAGAAAACTGCCTCACACACAAGTAGTACTGAACACACGGGAACTGAGTTGAATCGAGTCGAATCGCATCAAGGAGAATCAAATCAAATTGAATATCTAAAAGCCCTGGGCCAAGCTTTCACTTTTGTTACCTAAAGTTGCCTCCATCTCTGGCACAGGTTCTGAAAGTAGTGGTCAACATCACTGGGACAGGAGAGCCCCTGCTATGGAAAGGAAGCTTCTGGACAGGTTTTTCTACAAAAAAAATCTTCTCTGAACTCTGAAACACCAAAGAGCTGAAGAGTTAAGTCTGGCTTTGATGCCACACTAATTTCAAATCTACCACTGACTAGTTGTTGACTTTGGGCACATAAACTTCTGTGCCTCAGTTTCCTCATCTGTATAATGAGAATAATAATAGAACCTGCAGGTTGTGATGGAGAAAAAAATGAGATAATCTATGTAAATTCTTTGCATAGGGTCTTGCATAGTAAATTCTTTGCATGTTAAGCTCTCACGGATAGTCAATTTCACTTGTTCTCTTGGATGCATTTGGAAGTCCTCAAAGCAAGATCCACCTAGATTTCCATTCCTTCCCAAAGGCTGGCTGCTCTTGCTGCTAGCTGACAGCCTCGGGAAGACATACCAGACCATGCCCAGCCTTCTCAACCCTGGAACTAATCCATTTCCTATCTCGATCTCTGAACGCTTTGGAGCCAACCTGAGTAGGAGGCACTGTCTAACACCTTTCTGATTAGGACACAGGCCAGGAGATCCAGGGCTCTTTTTTGACCTTGGTGGAGGCCGCTACCAAAACAACCAGTTCTTAGTAGTTACAAAACCATGAATACTGCCATCGGAGCATAGCAAAAGCAAAAAGAAAAGAACAATCTTTGTTGATTTTGGTTTAAGGAGCAGGAAGGATTTCTTTCTGATCTCCGTCATGTTTAGACACCCAGCTTTGAAAACGAGAAGGCCAGATCACCCACCTTTAACATGTTCTCCTCCCAGGGAGAATTTCCTCAGAGACATTGAAGTCCTGACTTTGTGTCCCTGCAATTCCCCATGCCCATGCCCAATGCCCCTTCCCTCCAATCCCCTCCTAGTCTGTCTCATCCTACAGCGACTCCTCCCCTTGGGTATCTTCAGAATAAAGAATAAACTAAGCTGCCCTGGAATAAACTAAGCCCCCACAGATGCCTGAGTTGTACAGCCTATGTTGTAACTGAGAGAGCACTTAGCATGGAACCCAAGAGCTGCATTTGAGTCCTTCTCCTGCCCCTTTGTGGGCCTTCTGGTGACAGACTTGACTCTCAGATTTCTCACCTTTAAAATGGGAACGATAACGTCTATGAGATGATAAAGGGAGATAACCTCCATGAAAATGCCTTGGAAAATACATATATAACAGTGAGGGATATTAATCAAGAAAAAATGTTGACGCCTACTGTGTGTCGATTGGGCCTGGGAAGATTTCCTGTCGAAGAGGGATTTTGGAGAATAGCAGGCTGCATAGCAGATGGTTAATGGGGAAGTCTGTGAGGGCCAGAGGCCCTGGATAAGGAGGAAGGATGAGGGCTGTCCTAGGGCAGACAGAGGAGGCTAAGACTGAAAGGTGGACAAGGGAGGGTAGGATTCAAATAAGACTTTGTAACCCAGAAAAGGGGGTCTTTTCCAACGAATCAGTTATTCAAAATATTGTTATGGAGAGCCTTCCAAGGGGTCTCAACCTGGGGCCAACTTGATTTCAGGTGTCAGGGAACTCTCTCATCTGTGGTAGACAGGGTTGCCAAAATAAAAACAAGCCAAGAATGATCTAAGACAGCAGTGGATGTAGGGACAGCTGAGGGACAGCTGTCCAGGGGGAGCTCCAAGGAGAAGTAGGCCTGACATGAGCTGTCATCCTGGGCTCAAGGCTAAGAATGGGGGTGGGAGGGTGGGGCCTGAGGCTGCCCAGAAGGACTTGGTGCCACACCCCCACCACTGCATTAGCTTTTCCCAATCGCATATGAACAAGATTTCCTTCAGTGAGGGGCAAGACCCTAAAGGAAATGATCACAGAAAAAAATGATTTTTGATCAGGGAGAAGAGTAGTAGAGGAAGTAGGTAAAGAATCATAAATGTGAGAGCTAGATGGGGTCAGTTCACTTCCATTGCAGAGCCCATACTGTACGGAAGCTGAAACTTAGATGGGTGATGTCATTTAACCTAGAAGTGGAAGGCAGATCTCCAGGCCCATCATTTAATGATCTTTTGGATTCTTGACGGTGACCTAGATGGAGGCAGGGCATAGGATGTCAGGCTACGGGGACAGGCCTGGAGGCCATGCTGGGACATTTGCCGTGGGTATTATAAAGACCCTATGTACCTAAACTAAAGTGAAAAGGGACACCAGACAGTAGAAAGAGAGCAGCACTCTTGATCATCCCACAGTAGTGCCATAGTTTGGCCTCTGCTCGTCTTCCTGCCCGTGCTACCAATTGCCTCTGCTTCATGCCAGGATTATGTGTTGCTGTTTGAGTGAAGTAAAGGACCAACAGCTGGAAATGTGACAGCAACAGGCTCCTTCACCATCGTTACATCAGGGTAGTTAAAAAAAAAAATAGGTCCATTGTTGCTCTGCCCTCAATGGATATCTGGAACCAATAAACTTGAGTATCTATCATGAAGGGCTAGGATGTGCTGGGTTCACAATTTATTCAAATAACTGACATTCAGATGTTCTACACACACAGAGCCAGCCAAGCTATGTGAAGCATTTGGGGACAAGGCTGGAGTAGCTGCCTTCTCAAACCCCGCACACCACCTCCACGTGGCCTCGCCTCTGCTTTCCCCAGACAGGAGACAGCTTGTTCCAGAGACACTTGTGAACATGAAAAGGGAGAGGGAAGGAAGCAGAGGGGAAGAAATCTCTTCTACCTCACAGCTTTCCATCTATACCCCAGTGGCGCATGGGTAATTTGTTATGCCTAATGAGCAAGCACCGCCTTATGTGAAGGCAAAAATGCCAGTGGGATGAGAAGGCAAGTTGCTATGGGAGACCAAGGGACCCCACTGAAGTTTGTACAGCCTGGCGAGGGAGTTTTCGCAAAAGGAAGGAGCAGCTGTCTCTTTCCATCAGGGTAATTTGCCCTTGCATTTGTGCTGAGTGCTTTTTCTATGTTTTGAGGCTCTTTTTCAATGAATTGTTATAGTTGAGCTTTATAGCCACTCAGTGAAGTAGGTGAGACTGGTGTTATTTTCCCAGTTTTTCAGATGAACAGACTGAGGCTCAGAATGTTAAAGAAATTGTCCAAAGCCATGTAGGTAAGAGATGGATATATCTCCGGCTGCCTAGCTTCCAAATATTCTTCCATGTATGTCTTGTATTTTAAAAGGGACACCCCACTGGACTGACATAAGGGGAGCTTGAGAGAGATTAGCTACATCAAACCCTATAGAAAGATGGAAATGAACGACATAAGGTGAAACAAGGGAAGTTCCGCTTCCTAGAGGAGGACAAACTCATAGAACTCATTATCAAAGAGAAAGTTAGAAAAATGCATGGATTGCCATTGGAAGAAATGACCAGGGAAACCTGGAAGGGGAGACCTCAAGCCAAGCCGAGTGGGGCCCGCTCCCTGTCCTCTCTACCTTTCCCTGCCGACCTCTCAGCACTGCCCACTTCTCCTACCCCCCAGCCACACGGAATCACGGCTGCTCCCTGAATGCACCAGACTCTTCCCACTTCTGTGCCTTTGTGCATCAGAACTTCAAATCCAAAAATCAAACATTTTAAATGTTGCAATGAGTTTATTGCTCCCTCCTCTGAAATCACATTGAAATCCTGGCATGTCCCCCCATCTATCTCTTCCACTAGATTGTGAGCTTTCTGAAGGTAGATTCTGATTTACTCATCACTCGATCACCAGTACCTGCCAAACGGCCTGGCACTTATTAGGATCCTAATTAATTATTAGTTGAATGCTTCCTTCATCAATACCATCTTAATTTCAATCAAAATCATTCACTGGGTATCTCCTTGAGCTGGTCATTATGCAGGCAATGGGGTGTGAGTTACTATTTCTACACTCTAGAGCTTGTGAAAACCTTTGGCAAAGCAGAAAGAATGTGTGCACTATTTGATTTTGGACAATTGAATTGGCATTATAGGAATTCAATTGTGGAGAAAATCTCAGCTGTTTTAGGATCTGAGGAGCCTTGAAGGCAGAAAAGGGGTCAGAGGACATTCCAAGACTTCATTGAGAGCACTTCAAGGCTGGGTTTCATGGGAGCTGCAGGATCAATGACACAGTCCCAGGTCACAGAGGTACAAAGCCAACACACTAAGGCAAACAGAAGAACCTGTAAGACTATGTGCTAAGGAGATGTCCATTTCTGCCATGGAGAGGTCAGAAAAGTGGGGGCTCGAGTAACCAGGAAGGCTTTGTGGATGAAATGACATGCACTGGGCTTTGGATTATAGTTAGATATAGAAAGACAGACATTCCTAGAAGAAGGAACAATCATGGGCATAGAATCAATAATTAATCAATGTAGCTTAGAACAAGCAACAAGTAGTTCTAAATCTATCTTCTACCCCTAGGACAGGTTCTGCCGTAGGCAAAAAAGCCATGAAGACATGATACCTTCCTTTGTACCAAGACACTGATTTTTTTTTTTTAATACGGAGAATTTAAAAAAAAAAAGAACTCCAGATGGATTTTAACCACAGTGGGGAATTGGGCGGTGTGATGGCAGATGGCTATTTCAGCTGTACATGGGTAAAAATAATTTCAACTCCCTAATACCCAAGACTGCTCTGAACTTGTGAAAACCTCTGAAGGAAAAGCTGCAGTGTGATGCTCAAAGCACAGAGCTGCAGCAGATGGGGTCCAAGGGCTTGGAGCTTACCAATGAGAAAATATCTACCACTGTTGGAACAACAGTGCCCAGACCATTTGGAGAAGGCCCCCTTCCCACCAGATTCTGTCAGGGCTAACTCTCCATTGCAGCCCAGTCTGAAGAAAGTTCTCTGGCATTTCTTTCTCTATGTTGGGAAGGAGCGAAAGGGAGATGAGTTAATGTGAGGGCTGGTGTGAGGGCTGTGAGTTGTAGACATGGCGGAAGCAGAAACTATCCAGAGGAGATAGTGGTGAGTGTGTGCCCGTGAGAGGAAAGGTGGCCGCCAGAGGGGCTAGTGATAACTGTGAAAGCTGACACTTCTGGGTGTCTGATGGCTGCAGATGTTGCCAGACTGGCTTTACTATGGCAGGCTGGGTTTTCCCACATTGGCTGTCATCTAAACTACACTACAGAGATGGAAGAGAGGACCTATGTGGAAGTTCACTTTTTCCATCAACCTGCTGCCTTCTGGAACATTGATCTTTGTCACACTCCCCTGTAGAAGATACAACAATGACCACAGGAGTGAGGGAGTCGGCAGCACCAGGCCTTCGGGAAGTCTGGTGCCCGAGAGCAGACAGGGATAAGTAGGTAATGACCAGGAGGGACATGTGTCTACATCCCCTAGGAGATTACATTCCAGAGGAATCATGTAGACCAACACTGTGACAGGAGCTGTTGGCTGGTTGGTCTCTGGTCCAAGACCCAGCAGATGGAAGGTGCAGGTGGGAGACGCTGAGTGGTTTCTGACCCTAAGCAGAGGCAGTGCTTTCTGCTTGTCCAAAAGGCCCTAGTGCTTACAGACCACATTCATTTTAGACCCTATGGATTTGGCTGGGCAGCATGCTGAGTGCCCTTTAGCTAGAGAATGATATACATCACAAAAACACAACCGAAGGAAGGGGACACGCTGTGACATCAGGACAAACAGAGATCTGGAAAGGAATGATATACTCGTATCCCATCCAGTTTGGCCTCCTTACTTAAGGGTGGCAGGATGAGGAGAGCAGGGCCAGGGGTTTATATACAGAAGTGATTCTCAATGACAAACACAACAGAACGGTCTCTCCAAATGGATTAAATGGACCCCACGCTCAGAACCAATTCCAGGGAGAAGCAAAGGACAGAATCTAGTTTAGAGCTTGGACCATGGACTGGACTAAGGCTCAGAAAAGAAAAACAAGAATGTGGTTTTCTTCACAGATGATCAGGGCAAGGAAGAGAAACATTGGCAAAGGATACTTTTGCTTTATTGGTTCAGAAAGATACTCGAATAGCTAATTTTGTTTACCTGTGTGGGAGAAAGGAGGTTGGGGACCTGAGGTGAGGGTGACTGCCTACCAAGCCAGCTCCCATATGACCAGGGTCTGTGTCCAGTTCGTTCTTATCAACCACCTGAGTCCTGCTCTTCCTCTCATCATCCTTGTCTATCATGTCCGGGTGGACCTAACTCCTCCAGGGAGTCTCATGTGATCACTCAGCCGCTTGTCAATCTCATTTCTTCATTCCATCCCCATGGCAACTACAGACGCTTTCCCATTGATGCCTTCTCTCCTTGATTTCCCCGCCTTTGGTCAAGAGATCAACCACCAGCAGGAGGCATTGCCTTCTGCCCCCAAATGGCAGCTACGAGGATGATTGGGGACAGAGGAGGCCACCAGGTGAATAAGTAGAAACTCAGCGGTAAAGTGGGTTGTGGGGTCAGCTGCCTCCTAAGGCCAAGAATGGGCAGAACTGAAGCTATCCAACATGGGAAGTCAGGAAAGAGGCAGCAGGGGTGGCTGGGGCTTCCAGGCCAGCTCTGGAGGGGAAGCAGGGCCTTACATGACCTGTGCAGAAAGGTTGGGGTGGGGGGACTTCAAATAGGTGAGGAAAGGGGATCACGGTCACAGATTTGAAAATTGGGATTTTTCTCAAGGGCCCCTGTGATTACAGTAAGTATTATGTAGTATTCTTAAGAGGGTTTGACATTAATTTGCATCTCACATCTCTTTTCATAATAGAATCAAATGCTTAGATTTTGAGATTTTTCTAGACAAATTCCTTCATTGTGTAAATTTGAAAATAAGACCAAGGGAAGGGAAATAATTTGTTAGCCACAGATCTGAAACCTGTAGAGGGCTCCCAGTACCAGGCTCTTGTTCATATATGCCCTTTATTATTAGCCCATCCCTTCCTTGGGCTTGAAAGATGCAACAGAGGAGAGTGAAATGGACCGAAGCAAACGTTCCATGGAATTCCATCATGTCAGAAAGGCCAGGGACACCCTCTCCATGTTACGAATGAGCCATTGATTCTGGCACCCTTACCACAAGGCAGGGAAGGGAGTGAAGATGGGCTCCTCTCCTCCCAGCATATAGGTGGTTCCTCCCCTCCTTTCTTAGTCCCCATGTGCCCATCACACACTCTGGATTCAGCAGTGGACACCCCAGACAAAGTTCCGATTCTCAAGGAACTGATATTCTGGTGGGGAGACACAGACAAATACAAATCAGCATGAAGTTAGGTGATGTTGGATGCTGTGGGGAAAAGAAAGCAGGGAAGGGGGATCAGAAGTGCTGGGGACAGATGGTAACTGTGTGAGAGGAGGTGGGGAGGGAAAGTGGCATAGATGAGGTGACATGTGAGCAACAGTCTGGAAGAAGGAAGGAGACTGGCCATCAGAACACCTGAGACAGGTGCATTACCAGCAGAAGGGAGCAGCAAGTGCAAAAGCTGTGAGAGGGTAGCTTGCCCAGCATGTCTGAGAAGCAGTTGGGAGCTGGGGGCTGTGGTGAAATGAGCAAAGGGGAGAATAATAGCAGATGAGGCGAATGAGGGAGCCATGGCAGGGAGTTGGCTTTGTCTTAGAGCAAGATGACCACCATGGGAGGGTTTAAGCTTAGGAGGAACTGACATCCTAAAAGGGCCACCTAGCTGCAGTGTTGGGGAAGGGACATAGGGAAAAGCAAGAAGAAGAGTGCTCAGGTGATAGCAGTAACTGGGGTGAAAGGTGATGATCGAAGGAGTAGGCCAGGGGCTCTCAAACTCCTCAGCTCAAAGACCCCATTTTTTGTATTAAATAATCTCCCCGCATGATAAGTTACCATTTTAGTATCTGTTGATTGAGCAAACACTTAATGTCTATATTGCTCAAAGAATCCACAGTGTTTACATTGCAACAGCATTTACATATATTTGAAAAACAGTCGGACAGGGATGCATGCAAGTTGCATTGTGTATTAGGTCTGCAGACTGCACGTTCAGTGACTAGGTGGTTTTCAGCCCCCCTCCCCCACTGTGGCCCATAAATAGGCCACCAAAACTTTGCATCTGTCACCTTTCCCATTACATTGGCCAGCCTAAGCCCTGTTTCCTCATACCTCTCTGCTAGAAGGCTCTAAGAAACTCGTGTGGGCTAGTGTGTCAACGGGCAATGATGATAACTGAGCAGGGATTCGTAACTTGGAATTGACCCATGCTGAGATTTGAAAGATCCAAGAACAGCCCAAAACTGTAGGCGAAATTCATGTGAGTGTATGCAATATGAGGTCAACTTTCATTAGATTCTCAAGGGGCCCTGACTACGAAAAAGAAAGAGAGAGGGACCCATACGTTTAATGAATTATCCCCCCCAGATACTATATATGTTTTAACAAGGACTTTCAATGCTTGACCCCAAACATTGAGCACCAGATGGGGAGTGGCTGGGGGAAGACAGACATTTTGAATCCATCAGGCTTGATTTCACTCCAAGTGGAAAGACCCACACAATCTATAGACAAAAAAAGTAACATCTCTTATTCCAGAAAGACAGCTGTCTTTCCCTCCTAAAGTAGGTCTTGGACCCTGCCCCTGATATGCTCATTAAAAATTTGTGGAATGAAAAAAAAAAAAACCAACAACCAACCAACCAACCAAACAAACAAACAAACAAAACGCTATACGAGGGTCCAATCTGAGAAATAACAGAAGGGCAAGGCCATTCCAAAGGAACACATTTATTGGGAGAAATAAATAAATAAATCATCCAAAGCCTATATGCTGCCTTCGGATAAATCATGCTTGATTTGAAGGTCAAGAGCATCACAATGCCCCGCTTCACCGAGGTGCACGAAGGCTGAGGCTTGTGGTCTGGTAGAAGAATTTGCAGGGTGTAATTATGCACCCCTTCGAGGTCCCACCGCCTTCCACATGATGTGAAACAATGTGTCACAGTCCGGAACAGTCAGAGCAGTAATTTACAAGAGTCAGCAATTCTGCAGGGCAGGTAGGCCGTATTTCAAAACGGGAAAAGGAGTTGGGGGGGGACGATGGGGTGGGGGACTAGCTGATCAATTTACAAAGATCCTGTTTCTCTGCCACTCTGTTGACCTTTCAGGCAAGACCTAATGCCAATTAGCTCAGTTATAAAGTCCATAATTCTTGTGGGGCAGGCCGTGTGTAGCACATGATCATTTTACAACGTTTGCCCTAATTTGCAGCCCCCAAACATGGACTCCTGGGGCTGCAAGGTGGGGGTAGGGAGAGTTTGCTGGCAAGCAGTGGGAGCAGCTGGAAGGGATCACAGAGCACAATTACTGTCTGCGCATGGCCACATCTGGAAAACAGCTCCGTGCTGGCTTTAAAACAGTATTAATGAAGAATGGAACCTTGTGCTGGGAAAGACGGGGTTGGGGGGGAGGGGGTGATGGGAGGAAATAAGAGTGGGGCACCCTTCTGCCCAACTTGGTGGGGATGAAAAGACAACAAAGAGAACAGCAGGCAGGGTATAAGGCCAAATCCAGGGAGAAGAGGGTGTTGACAAGAGAGAGGCCCCAAAAAGATGCAGTTCCTTTAGCAAGAGGTCTCTACGCCTCCTCCTTTTGCCATCTTCAAAGCTGGGCGCCCATGCAGGATGGGCCCTCAATGCTTGCACAGAAATTTGTCTATGGTGTGAGATTTTAGTGGTATCTGGTAGATTCCCAACTAAAAGAATATACCCCACCATTACCTAAATTCTACCACTAAACATTCAGTCCTTTTGTCAAGGGGTCCCTTTCTCCTGAGATGGGTCTAACGTACAGATGCTATTCTTTTTTGGATACCAGGCACATAGTAGTTGCTCAATAAACATTTGTTGGCAAGAAGTGAATAAGTCATTTTTTAACTATGGCAAGGAGTTGAATAAGTCATTTGGTAACTATGACCATATGAATTCATATCTCTTATTTCTTAGCTGTAAGTGTGACGCTAGACCAGTGACTCTCCGTTGTGAGCGCAAAGGGACAGGGTGCCATGTCTTTCCAAGGGGTGCATCAGATTCAGAGGAGAAGGTAGTATTCGTGGTTGGAGAAAGAATATTCAATAGTATAATATAATTATATATTTGGAAAACCAAATAGTCTGCCCCTAATACAAAAGACTTCCCTAACACAATCTACAGAAAGAAATGCTCAACAGAATCTTCCTAGCTGGTGAGGATTCATAAACTGACCTTCGAATTCAGAATGGGCACTTCCCATCCCACCAAAAATCAGAGCATCTCTAGATCTCCCAAGGAGGGAGGGGAATTTATTTTTTCATGAGTGGAAAAAGGCTGAGAAACTCTGAGTAGATGGATTTGAGGCCTCGAGCTCCAGTGTTCTCCATTTGTCAGTTTAATGTTCCAGCTGTTCCAGTCCCCAAGGACTAGGTACCCTTAAGGGGACAGCAAGGACAAACTGCTGCGAAAACAGGAAGTCAGAGAGGTATAAACACACTTCCCCACCCTGCTCTGTGCCTATTTCTCTGCCTGCCCAACATTGCATCTTTCGGCATTGCTTAGTGGTGTGGAGGGTATGGCCCACTTACGCATGTTTTAGTGTTTGCCTAAAAACCCTGGAGACTGTAGACCTATAGATGTAGAGAGCCTTATCCAGTGTCTCTGACAGAGTACCCTTCAGCCTCTGTTTAGATATCTCCCATAGAGCAAAGAAACTAAGCCCATCAAGTAGACCTGAGTTCAAGTCCTGCCTCGGCCATCTACCCACTAAGAGTCTTGGGGCGATTTACTTAATCCTTCTATGTCTTGGTATCCTTTTCTGCCAAATGAAGATAATGGTCTCCACCTCATGGGATTATCGTGAGGCTTAAATGAGATAATACACATTGCTATGATTTCCCGGCTGCTTGAAATCCTAAATGTCTATTTATGCAACACAGTTTATATTTATTTACATATGACCATATATGTAACTCATGTATAGGCAGATTCAGGACGGGCTGAGCATGCGTGCCAAAAATGATGTAGGCAGTTGTTTCTGCTAGGAGTTGAGCCCTCACGTGAAGCACCCATAGAGGGAATGTTTGTGTCACTTTCCCTTCTTCTGAGAGCACACTACTCTCACACACTATTGCCAATATTAAGTATAAAAAGTTTGTGCATATGAGAATTCTTTAGAATACTCTTACCAAAAGAAAGCATTCCCAACATGTTTGAAATAAACTCAAATAATGTATCTACAAACCTGAGGACAGCCAGCTTTCTGCTACAATGCAAGAGAGCATCAGGCCCCATGCATGGTAACGCTCTGGAAATAGTAAGAAATACTAGCACCGGCAGCTCCTTTGCTTCTGGTACAGTCCTTAACTGTTAAGAAACCAGTATCCTCTAAAGTCTTAGCCCCTGTGGAACCACTACCCACAGAGCTGAACCCCTCACCCAGGTGATAATTCATCACATATTTGACAAGTACTATTTTGTACCGGCAAAATTCCTATTTTGTGTCACTCTCAACCCCTATCACTTTCCCCGTGCTTCTCATTTCCCCTTCCCTGACAGTTCCTATAGTAGGTTCCCTCTAGCCCCTGCCACCCTGGTCTGGACATGCCAGTGTCTCTCTTTAGAAGCGGGTAAGGGCCAGCCCTGTGGCTCAGGTGGTTGGAGCGCCCTGCTCCTAATGGCGAGGTCGCCAGTTCAATTCCCACATGGGCCAGTGAGCTGCACCCTCTACAGCTAAGATTGTGAACAACAGCTCTCCCTGGAGCTGGGCTGCCGTGAGCAGCCAGAGGTTGGTGTGAGTGGCCGACCAGCGACTGGTGACTGACTGCCTCACTGGGGGGGAGCACAAGGCTCCTAATACCAGCATGGGCCAGGGAGCTGTGTCCTACACAACTAGACTGAGAAACAACGGCTTGAACTAGAGTGGGGGGCGGGGGCAGGAAGGCAGAAGAGGAGGCAGGGGGGTGAATGCTCAGGCCAGGCTGCCCAGCCCCATGCGTGTGTCTAAATTTGCATGTACTTTCCTGCCAGCGCTGTCACGTTGCTGGCTCAGGTACTATGGTGATGCACTCCTGAAGTTCTTAAGGAAAGGACATTTGAAAATAAGCTGGAGCAGCGGGGTTTGACTCAAACTCTCCTCTCATCCCCCCTCCCCGCCCCAAATGTCCCCAACATGATTTCTCAGGGTCCCAAGTCCCTGCTTCTCTAGACTTTGATTATGGTCATGGGAAGTTCTTGCTTTCATAAGACACATCAGAGATCTTACACATCGGGCTTGGGTGTATGATGAGCGTCCCCTCCAGGACGGCTTTGTCCCCAACTTTTGTCTATTCTGTCTGGAAAGCTTTCTCTCTGAAGAGAAAGAAGCCGAGCAGTAGCTTTTTGCCCACTTAATTAATCTTGCCTAGAGGCTCTTCACACTCCTAAGGCAGGTTAGGCACCTAGGGGAGACCATCCCTAGACCCACATGAGTGTGGACCCCTGGGGACGCCCTCCCCCACAACTCCCTGTAAATGAATAGATTCACCCCATGCCGGAGGATTTGGGTATTGCTATGAGTGACACAGGCATGGGACATTCTGATTGTCCCTGACCCAGCACAAGGTGGATACTCATAGATATTCAGAAACGCTTCAGGTATGAGGATTTGCGTCATTATGGATAATTCCCACACTTGGCCTCATCTCATACAATCCCTCCTTTCCAGCTACTCTGTGAATTCAATTTTCCCCAGCACTCTTACCCTCTTGCTTCCGTATCTCTCCTTTTCCTTTGCCAGTCCCAATGTCCAGTGGGACAGCACTGGCTGTCCTCAAAGCTCAGTTCCAGTGCCACCTCCTCTGTGAATCGCTGAGGACCTTCCCCAGAAGCGAACTCACACTCTCAGAACAGCCATGCGTTGTGTCACGAGTCTGCCCCTGCCTGTGAACCTCATCTATCCCACCCCACCACAATGGAATGGCAGGCACTTGAGTCCCAGGCACAATGCAGAGAAGGTGGACGTGAGAAAGGAATGGTGCTGAGGAAGACAGTCTCTGGGAGACCACACTGGGCTGTGGGTTTGTTTCTCAGGAGCGGAAGGAAAGTGGTTAGGGACTGAGGTGTAGAGCAGAGAAGAAATCACAAAAACAGCATCACCACAGCGGGATCGCACAGGTACTGCATGTGCAATAGGGACTAATAATAATTCTAGCCTCACTGGGGTGGGCTGGGGGGAAATATGGAGGTGGGAGCTGAAGCCAGGTGGCAGTCACCTGTTAATGCTTATACCTTGGCTAGCATGAGAAGTTTTAATTCCCCACAAGTGTCCATTTGGCCACAGATACCAAGGCACAAGGTGTTACTTGGTTACGAAGGACTCTATCTTCCCAACCAGTCATCAAATATTTTGGGGTTCCCTATGTTCCTTATGTGCCCAGCACTGTGTTCAGTGGATTAAGGGACACAAAGAAACATAATTAGTGCCTTCAGAGAGCTTATAGTGTAAAAGAAAAGGTGAGACACTGAAACAGCCACAATGCCAAGCGGAGAATGCTAAGTCGGAGCATGGGGCGTAAGGTAGAGGCACTGACCGTCCTTCACAAGGTTAGGAATGGAGAGTGGTAAAGACCAAAATGTCTAGTTGAAGTTGAAACACTTAATCCAGTGGTAAGATAAATAAAATTTGAGTGGGACCCTGAGGAAAGCACCGAGCGGGCTAAAAAGAGAAAAGAAATAAGACAGCACGTTGAAATGGGTTCGTGTGTTCACCTCCGCTCAGTAGAGAGGAGGTTCATGCAAGGCAGCCAAAGTGGGAGAAAACACCAGGGAGACCATGTGGCCAGTTTGTAGAAAGCTTCAGTGTCTAAAGAGGATATTCAGGTTTTATTTTCCAGGGAAGTAGGAAGTCAGGCATGTCAAATAGATAAAGCCCTCTGGTGTAAAACACGGATGGCCCTTACATTCTCCTCCAAAGTATTTATTTCCATTCTGGATTTGTATCAGTTTCTTCCCCAATTACCTTTACAATTATCTCTTTACCTTCTAAACATGTGGTTAGAGAACTCTGTATGCCATTTGATCAGATTACTAACATCCAAGGGACTGCTTTGTTCCCCATGGCCCACTTGGAGTGGACTCAATTTGGAGCTGTTATTGGGGTGCTAGAACCCGCAGGACCCTCCATTAGCCGTAAGTACCAGGTATCAGCCCAAGGGCTCTCCCCTGGAGAATTGGGTGCTTGACCAAGCTCTTGAGCCTTTGGGCAATAAGGGATCAATCACATCAAGGCTGTGGAGCAGAGGCTTCCTGGATGTGGCCCCAAATCCCCACTCAGTGTCTTTTTCTAGATACTGCCTCTGCCCACAAGTCCACAGCCTGGGCCTCTGGACCACCAGTGAGCATATGCCCCCTCCCCAGCTCATTTCTTCGTCCATTCACTCACTCATTCATTTGCCTATTCATTCCGATTGGCCTCTATTATATTAGCCACAGTGACGGCATATATTTGTATAACACTCAAGGGTTGATAAACCCTTTTACATTCATTTAAACCTCAGCAGCCCAGCAAAGTTATAGCATTCCTTTTCTAAAAATAGGGAATCTAAGTCTCAGGGAGACTTAATGGCTTTGTCCAAAGCCAAAAGGTTCATACCTGGCCATTCCTACACCATAAACATCACCCCATCCTTGCCCCCAGGACCTTCTCTCTATCCTGGGCTCCCCCACTACCAGCTCCTTTCCACCATAAACTTCAGGGTTTAGCCCAGTTACCTCTTCTACCCCATTATGGACTCCAATTCTGTCTCCTGAGACTTCTCCCCCCATAGGACTGGCTGAGAAGTAGGGTGCAGATCCCTGATGTCCAACCCTCGCCCACCTTCCTGGCTGCCTCTGAAATAATCAACACCCTTAGGATCTTATCCAGAGGCCCTACAAAGGAAGCAGAAGTGAAACAAACAATGTTAAGAAACCCTGGCTAGAGTTAACTTTGATCTTCTCTGGAATGAGAATGAAACTCAGCCTCGGGTTTTGAGCCGTCTTCTCCAATATCTTCTTGTAGGGAGCCTCCACGCTCTGCTCTGTCTTTCAGACCTGGAGGTGCATTCCTGTTTGCCCCTGTCCCTCTCCAGGAAGGCTCTTTTTTACCCCAACTCTGGAAATTCTGAGCAATGTATTGTAAGCCATCAGACTCACGGATAGACTCTGCTATTCTCATCCTCCAGTGTAACACAGAAAAAGTCAACTTAGGTCCATCCTGGACAGATACAAAAATAAAGCATTGTCCTTGTCACCAAGATATAACCCACAGTGTGCAGTTAAAGCCAAAACAAGCAGTACAGATAAGAGGATTGCAGGGGGAATAGAAAGTGAGGCTAGAATGGGGAGTCACAGCGGTGGTGGCTGGGCCAGGCAGAAGGGTTACACGATGGACTGTGAGCTGTAAAAGCAGAGCTGCTGGGGGGTATCCCAGGTGGGGAACAGATCAGAAATCAGCAGAGTGTGTTCTGGGGCAGTGAGGAGGCTGGCCAAGATGAATCAAAGGGCAAAGTGCCTGTGTGGGAACTTCGCTTTCATCCTACACACAGCAGAAAGCCCCTGGGCTTGACTCAGCAGTCATACTTTCCTTTTCCTATTCCCTATAGTCCAGCTTAGTCTGGGGACGCTCCCTGGGGAGAGCAACAGCAAAATCGATGGCTGGTTTGTCTACTTCTAGGGCTGCTGGCTCAGGCCAGGTATTCTAGGGGCCAGGCCTAAAGGTGATATCTATCACTCCCATCCACCTGCCCACTTCCCCGGCCAGACTGAGGCCACATGGCTGCACCTCACTGCTGGGGAGGCTGGGAAATGGGGTCCAGGGGTGGGCCAGGAGGAGGGGCAGCCCACTGGGTGGGTATCCTGCCAGTCTCCACCCCACGGATACTCATGTATTCACCAAGCAGAATTAGCAAATGTTTACAGTCTCTTGTTTGCTTCAGATTTTTGTTATGAGAAGAAAAAAACGTACAGAAGAAATTAAAGAGTTTTATGTCCCATTCCCCATTCCTTTTACTCTTTCTCCAGAGGCAACCCCTGGCAAGAACTGCATGTATTTTGTTCTCACCCTGTTTCACACATGGATATATTCCTGTAGATCCATAAAACACTATGTAGCATTGGTTTATGTGGCATTGAATCTTCATAAATTGTATCTTAACAAACAGCATTTCTGTTTGGGGAGTCTATACATATTGATAATTCACTTCCATTTCCTTTATTTAACATGCTCTCGAGCATGTCATCATATTCCATATTCTCTTCATCCGTTCCCCACTGATGGACACGTAGCTCACATCTTTATTTATTTATTTATTTATTTATTTATTTATTTATTTATTTATTTATTAATCTATTGGTTCTATGAAAACTATGCTGCACTGAAATCGTGTTCCTATTTCCTAAAGCACACATTCTCTTTTTGTGGAGATAATGTTGAGACTCTCCATTCCAATCCGAATACAATTATTAAGCCTCTATCGCATGCAGGACACCAAACTAAATACAGTGAATAATGCAAAAAAATACATCCGGTGGCTGTCCTGCCTTGGAGGAACTTGCAGTCTAGACAGGGATAAGCCTGTTAGAAGCCTGCATGTTATAAGCTTACTACAGTGCCTAGACAGCCCATTGCAATGAAGAGATAACGTGCAGTTCACTCAAAACATAGGAGTTGAGGGCAGTGAGATTGAATGGAAAATGTACATGGATATGGATTTTATCAAGAAAGCTTTCTTAAAAGAGCTTGATCTTGATAGGGGCCTCAAAGTGAAATATAAGATTTAAGTGCTCCGTGGTAAGTGTTCGATGAACAGGAAAGAGGGCATTCCTGGCAAGGGAACAGCAGGACTAAGCGTGGAATGTGCGATGTCTAATCTGGCTGAAGCGCCTGACTGAGATGAGCTGGGAGCCATTCTTCCATTTTCAAATTTGAGCTCAGCCCCACTTTCGGGACGATGTCCACGTGGCCTGTTGCCCTGGGCAGCTAGCCCAGTGGTATTTTTCCATTACCCTGAGCAGAGAAGAAGTTCACTCACTTGTTGATAGCAATGTGACCATTCAAGGAGAAAACAATTAGGCATGCTGACCTCTGGCCCCTCTAGAGGAGGGAGGGAAGGAAAAAATTCTCCCCAGGGGGAAGGGGCCGGGTGGGAAACATCCAAGAGGGTAATTGGTAAATATTATTGTTTCATTCCATGTTCGCCTGCTCTGCTCGGGTCTCTCTGCAAGTGGTACGTTTAAATCACACTGTCTGACTTTGGCAGGTTTAATTGAGTCGCCACTGAAAAAGAAATTATCCCTGTGCTATTAATTTTTATAGTTCCTTGGGGCTTTTAAAAAGTGTTTGGATTTTCTAGGTCTTTGAAAATGAAAACATTAAATTTTATTAAAAGGAAATGCAGGAGGACTGGCAGGACCCAGCCAGGCCCTGACGAGACACTTGGTGGAAAGGTTTGGGCCCTCACAAGCAGCGTGACAAACGTTTGGCCCTTTGTGGAATTAGAGTCAGGTGGTCTCCAAGGATGCTTGATGTCAGCCAGGCCCACAGTCCACACTGGTTCATGGCAAGCGCCCTTTTCAGCCACCCTGACCCTGTGCCCACATCCAAACCCTCTGCTGGCAGACACAGGCTAAGGGAGCTCCTTGCAGGGCCCAGGGCTACACAGGGCAGACACAGCTTGTGGGAGCCAGAGGCTTTCACAATTTAGGGGCCTTCTTAAAGAAAAAGAATTCCAAGTACAAAATTATGTTTGAAAGTGAACTTGTATTTAGAAAGAGAAAAGAAATCACAACTAATTATAAATTTTCAAAAGCTGACATGTTCCACAGGCACCACAAAATTTAGAATAACTATCTGACACTCATCCAATAGTACTTTTCATATGTATGTATATATATTTGGCTACAAACTCTTTCCTCATCTCTTTAAAGGACTATCATTTTTCTCAATGTCATTTTCATAAAGAGAATATGAAGATAACTCAGTCTTTCCTCTAATAAGTTGATCTCATTTTGTATTTTATTATTCACCATTTGAAAAAGTTTCTTTCCATCTCACAATTCATCACCGGTAATGCCGTGTGAGTTTTCAGGATCGCTACCAACCTTGGGAAAGCTCTGTCACGTGTCTATCATATATGAGCTATGAGATTCCAGGGTATTTCAACCTCTCTTTTCAGTGACAAATCTAAAATACTCTTTGAATTTATGAAACTTACTAACCAGATTGTCATCGATGTCCTCATTGTAGTGGCGGATAATGAGTTTTATGTTATCTCCGTCAATGTCAGTATTTCCTGTCAAGTCAGCAAGACATTTAAACATGGGGACTCTGATAAATTCTGTGTCGGTAATTCCCGTCAAAAAGGAAACAAAATGAAAGGCGCATTTATAATTGCATTACTTTGCATGATCGAGTATATTCCTGACAAGAGAGAACTTTCATTTCTGACTAGGCGGTGATGAGAACAGAATCCTCCATTTAGAATTTCACATACCTGATGTGGAGGCATTCCCCACCAACTAGCCTCTGGCTCTGTATGTTTTATACCTTATTTCTCTTTCACTCTCCTTCTGCTTCCAGTGCTGGGCACCATAGAACATGTTTGTTCAGGTCTCCTTACAACTTCCGGTGGCCCTTCATGGCATGACGTGGAGGGTGTCTGTCTGTACAGGGGTCAGCAGTGCAGCCTTTGCTACACCGTGACAGCTAACGATAAGTGAATTTCACAGGGAAGTGACTAAACACCATGTAAATAGGGTACATCCCACTAAACCTAAACCAAACACACACCCCATTCAACTGCCCCTTAGTTCGTTTCCAAAGTGGCCATTCTGATGCACACTATGAAAGATCTGGGGAAAGGACCTTGAACTTGGAGCTGTCAGGGAATTAACTATGTCTGTGGAGACATAAAAACAGCACAGAACTGCATGCAACCCAAACATGAGAAGGAAATTGAAGGGAGATGTTGTGTGGGGTTGCCATTGAGGTTCAGACAAGCAGGAGATCAGGGTGAGACAGGAAGGCCCAGGAAAGCAGGAGATGGAACTTGAACTGAGTATGATTCAGATGGCTGGAGGGAGCACACCTGAGTTCACGTGTGTGTGTGTATGTATGTGTATGTGTTGTGTGCATGTACGTGTGAGCACGTGTAGGGAGGAAGTAAAGAGATCAGCATAAAGTCTGCAGGAAAAATGGCCTAACATAATGGTAGACATCATGGTGACCAATGAGGCAGATGCTGAGTCCCAGAAAGATGAGGCAACTAGCGCTAAAAAAAAGTTCCACAGTTGGTCACTGGCAGAACACAGCCATCGCCAGGTCTCCTGCCACTATGACCGAGATGATGTCCACCACACCACAAACAACCTTCCGTTTCTCTCCAGGGCTGTATCAGTGCACCCTGACCTGATTCTCCATGGGTGGAGCACCCTTCCAGGAGCAGGAAGGAATGCAAATGAACCTGACGTCATCCTCCTTCCTCTTCTGGGGGTCACTCTGTTGCTATAAATCACCCAGCCAGTGCTGACTCAGGAGAGAAAGAACTTGCCTTTCACCTTGACGCCTCAGTTCCAACACTGTCCCCATTTAAACCCACAAAACCCTGGGTGTCAGGCAGGGAGATGAATTCAGGGGAGTTGTGTCTTTTGCTTTAATGGCAGAGTTATGGCAGTTTGCTCAGTGCTTCCTCAAGGAAAAAAAGTAGGATGGGTCATTTCTGTCCCAGAAGTAAGAATTCTAGATGGTTTATGCATTATATCAGGTGAGATAATAAGAATGTGGAATAGCCCAAACATCAGTTCAGGTAGAAAACCAAGGAATAATAATAGTAACTTTGGATTTCTGGCCCTGGCATTTAGTAGTCTCACTTTTATAATGGCAATTTTCTGATCATGCCCATTTTACAGACAAGGAAACTGAGGTTTAGAGAAGTTAAGGAGTTTGCCCAAGTCACACAGGTAGAAGTAGCAAGGCCAAATTTTAGATTCAGAAAGTCTGACTTCAGAGCTTGTGTCTTAAGTTGTAACCACTGTGACCTACTGCCTGTAATGGAAGAAAGTGGGATCATTCTCCCATACACACAGAACCTTAACCAGGTACCTTAAAACATAGGACCATTTAAAAACTCTGTAAATAGAAAGCTGAGGGCAGCCCTCTCTCTGCTGTCACCCCCAACACACACACACACACACACACACACACACACACACGCACACACGCACACACACACACCACACGTCCACATTGTTGCTTTCCTGACCTGGTCCACACTTCCTTCTTTGTGACTGTCCCCTCACCAACAATTAAGGCTTCAGCCAGTTAGTTGCTGATCTTTGACTCCTGTTTCATCTCCACATGGACCTTCAAGACTTACAGCTTCTGCCTCTGAATATTTCAGTGCATTAAAGGAGGAGTCTCGGGGGTGTGAGATTGTGTCTTTATTAACAGATAACTGCAGGGTGGTATAGGCTGAAAAACGCTTCCAGCTTTGCTCAGTAGGTCAGGTTTATGAGAGGTGCTGAGGAACCCTGCAGGGTAATGTGAAAAGTTTTAAAAATGTGTGTGTGCACGTGTGTGTGTGTGCACGTGTGTGTGTGTGTGTGTCTGTGTGTGTGTGTGTGTTTAAGATATTTCCAAGTGAACACTAAAGTTGCAGCCTTATGTGGTCAATGGGAGTCTGGTAATTTATCTGGGTTGAGTATTTGAGGAAATCTAGAAGCAAAGCACTCTATCATCCTGTCTCATTTTATAACTGAGTGGTACACATAGCGTGTGTGTGTGTGTGTGTGTGTGTGTGTGTGTGTGTGTATGCACACGCCACTCACAAGGAGAGAAAAGACCAGACAGTTAGCCTAACAATAGGCTGAAGGGCACCAGTTCCAAATTTTCTTCCTACTCTGTTTACCATTGTTCATGCCAAGAAGTAAAAGCCAATGCCCCCTCCCAGACTGAAGTCATAAATCTCAGGCTTGTGGGAACAGGGCCCACCCTTCCCCAGCAGAGACACACAGAGTGTGGAAACTTCCACTGGGCTGTGGTTGACCTCCCTACCTCTAAGTTCTTGCATCTTAAAGGGACCCCAGCTGGCCAAGAGAGAGCAAACTGACTAGAAATCCCGGATCCGTCAGCCAGTTTTGAGCCATTGTCTTTGAACACAGGGAAGCTTCACTGTCTTAGTCAATACCGAGGAGGCCTTACAACTTGGGGAGGTGTCAGAGTGTTTCTTAAATCCCGAAGCCTAAGGTTGTTTTCACTCTCATTCTGAAAGAGCTAACGTCTGTCTGGTGATCAGCCGAGGGAGTGTGTGACCTGTGGGGAAATGTGAGGGAGGCAGACTCCTGGTCATCAGCTACCCTGCCGTAAACAAGCCGCCCGCCTCTCTGAGCCTCCACTTTTGCTGACCACGTCACTGGCGCATTGTTGGGTTCAAAGTCAAAATGGCTAGTTGCCTCAACAAAGGGCCTGTAAAAAGATTTACAAGAACAGGCAAATGCAATCAATTTTATGAATAACAGACCCACCACGGGATCTTCAGGAGATGACCATGAAGGTGTGGAGAAGGGCAGCCATGATCTCTCAGAACCTGCTCCTTAATATCACAGGGCTTGGCATAGGCTGGTCTTTCCCGTGTTCTTACGCTCGATTCACGGCATCGGAACCTTCATGGTCCTTCATGAACCTTCATGTCCTTATCCCCTCATCCACACACTCATGGAAGTGCCCAATATTGGAGGGACTGAACCACTCAAAATGGCAGCTTCTATGTCCTGGTCATTACAAGCAGCCTCCTTTCTGTGTCTTACTACTTGTTCCTCACTTCCCTATGATCCTTCACTTTCACTGCCACCTCCAGCAGTGCCTTGCTCCTTCACCCACTCCCTGCCTGGTCTGCCCCATGAGCTTTGTGGCCTGTGGCTGTGGGACTGGGCTAATTGGGGAGCCCTATGGGTACAGCCAGCACGTGGCTATCTCGTGCCTGGTACTGCAGCTGCCCCATATGGCACCTCCGCCAGAGAAGCAGGAGGCTCAGTTTGGCCTTGCCTTCAGAGACCCAGCTGTCTGACTGGAAGAGCACGGTTGTCATTATACATTGGCTACATATTTATAGTCCTTCCCCATTCAAGGCACATGGTAAGATTACACTTCCTGCTCATTGTGGTAAATGAGCATGCGAATGATTCTGGTCAATGAGTTGTGAGCAAAAGTGTCATGTCACTTCCAAGCCAGGCCATCTAATTGCTGAGTCAAGACTTCTCATGAGGACCAACTGCTGCTTCAAGAAGGCAGCTCCTTTGTCAGCCGGAGTCCCTGAAGGACAATGTAGAGCAGAGCCCAACCCCAGCCCCCACTGCCCATGTCAGACATTTAGTATGAGCAAGAAATAAACCTACGTTGTCTTAATCCACAGAGATTTGAGGGTTGTTACTGCAGCACAACCTAAACTACCCTGACTAATACACAGACACAAAGCATATAGGTCTTGGACAAGATGAGAATAATACAGGGCTGTGGATGGTCATGTTCTGAACGTTATGAAATTGGTGGTAAACACTGGATGCAGTAAAAGAGGAATTTATTGTAAGCTAACACGGTCTACAAGAACTTCTAGGAATCTGAATAGGATTTAAATTATGTTGATGGGAGTGGGAGGAAATGTCCACCTCTCCCATTTCTCCCTAAACATTAGATACTGATTCCAGCCTAAATTGCGCTTTCAGGATCTTATTAGTTAGGAGGGCATCAGACTTCAGTTGTACCCCTCAGGATCCCCTCCCCTCAGCCCAACTGCCTCTCAACACACTCCTTCAATCTTCTATTTATTTCTATCTTCACTCACACTTACCTCCAGTCTGAGAAAATACAGTGCCCTCTTCTTATCCAAATCCAATTCACTCCACCACTGTCAGAGACCTCACTCCCTCAGTGATTCCCCTTTCCCCTCTGGTGTTTATTCCTTCTTCTCCACTGGTTCCTTATCAACAGCCTGTAAATGCTCTCAAATGCCTCCCTTTTGAAATAAAAATCATCTCTTAACCTGAAATCAAACTCTTTAGTCTAAATGATTCATTAATGCCTATTCATGCCAATTCTATACTTCCTCCTTACAAAATAAAATTACAGATTTAGGAATCAGATGCTATAAAAAGCAACTCAGGGTATATTTAATCCAGATTTCAGATCTCACCCCTGGCTGGTGTTAGCCATCTTACAACGTAGTATCTAGGAAATCAATATTCTATGAAATAGCAATTTCAAGAGGAAAGTTCACCCTGGCTGACTGCATATGGGCAATTAGGTATACTATAGTGACAGTGGACCTGATTTACTGTGAAATGCTCATGCCATTATGGTAAAATAATTTGGCTCATTAAGTAACGTATCTGCCAAGAGTGTTGGTCCACACCAATTGGACAGTGAACGACAGAGACCTGGGCTGGAAGGCAGGAGTCCTGGGTCCCCAACCCAGCTGTCAATTAACCAGTTGTACAACCTGGAGCCCGTTACATTCTTTCTTCAGGCTTCAGTTTGCAGCCCACCCACCTCCACCCTTAGTCAAAAGAGTTTGATTGAAAGCCCTGCAATGGCCTTTAAAATTGCAACATTAGTTGATTCCCTCTCATCATTCTTTTCTGTGCTAAATTATAGTGTTGTCAAGAATGAAGAAAGAATTAGAACTGTATCAATTTTTTCCAGATAAGCAGAGGAAAAGTGTCTTTCATCCTATAGCAAGTGTGTGCCATTGAGGACGACCAGCTGATGAGGGCTGCTGTGTGGTTAGCATCTCTTAACAGAGAGGAAGTACAGAAAGAGCACAGCCCTCTGTCCTCATCCCAGCAACACCCCTTATTAGCTCTGGGATCTAGAACCTGTCATGTAACCACGCGAGGATACTCTTTGGCTCTAAAATTCCATGACATCTTACATAGTCTTGAAGACCAAATTGGCAGTCTGTGCAAACCCTCACCCCACCCTTACCTTGAAATGAAGTTCTTGTTGTATCATATGGTTGACACTTAACCCGAATGGTGGATTTTAAGGCACCATGGTCCTTTAAAAAACGCTCCAGAGGTCCTTTCTCCCATCACCCAAAGCAAACTACCTGGGCAACCTCCTATTTTAAGACTGTCCCTTCCTACGTGTACCCAAATACTGGGGTCTAAGAGCAACCTGACAGTAAGACAACCGGTTGGAGAATCCATCACTTGCAGGCACTGAGTCTACTGTCTCCTGATACACAGTCCATTACTAACTTGGAATTAGAAAATTCTTGAAAATTGTAGCCATCGTTTACGTTGGCACAATAGGTTGAAGTCTTCAAGCAGTGTGACTTGCATCATTTTCTATGATCCTCACAAGACTCTCGCTCTGAGTTCTTGCATCTGGGCCCATGTGTCTTTGGCAGTTACCTCGGCAGCGCAGGGGGGGCGGGGCGGGAAGGGGGGGCCTGGACCAGGCACCACCTCCTGGAGCACCAAGTAAAGCTAAGAGTGTGAGGCAGGGGCAGAGAGGGTGTCAAGGAATTTGAAGTTGCCAGTAATGTTTATTTGTTTATGTTTAACAACCACAGATAAATTACGGAGTTTATTGTGTCTCCCTCACTAGAATAGAAACAACAGGAAACTGGAATCTTTTTATTGTTTTTGTTGCTTGTTGAGTTCCAAATGCCTAGAGTAATGCCATCCACACAGTAGATACTCAGTAAAATTTTACAGGTCAATGAATACACATCATGTGTGAATTTTTAAGCTAAAATTTGAGAGTTGGGGAAATGATGTCATGTAAGGCATGTCACTTTAAACTCTAATCCTAGATTTCTTAAACGTGTATCAGTTCATGTGCCCATGCCTTTGGGACACTTCCTGAAGACTGGAAACTAAGATATGATTTACCCCACTTCACAGAGGAGAAAGCAGAGCTGTAGATAAATAAAGAACATACTCAAGAATACACAACCTAAAATAATGGAGGTCAGGACTAGAACACATGTCCATTTGACAATCATTTCTTTAATAAATTCTATGTGTTGGGTATTGGGTTAATTGCACTTTTAAACACAATGGAGCCAGAGAGGCTTTTTGCTCCCTGCTGGCTTTCTTCCTGGCAGCCCTGCTCTCTTTTTTCTTGAAAGCTGTCCATACCCTAGCCTGGCCCTGGGTGTTCCTTTCCTTCAAGATACTATGCCACAAAGCCCTCCATTTTCTTTTCAGGCACTGACATCAAGCTTGCTGTGTTCTTTTTCAATCCCAATGATTTTACTGGTACTTTCTATGGGGCTACAGAGGGGAGTATAAAAACATAAACATGTGACCGGTTATAAAGTCTAAGAAATCAGACAGTGTGTTGACAGTTATGTTCCTGATCTGTAGTTTCTGACTCCTTCCTGGGCATTATGCAGAAGTCTTCAGATGCTTGCACTCAGAGTCTTTTCCACTGCTCCTTTCCACCAGACCTTATGTTTTCTTTTCTGCATCCATATTTTTTAACATGCCCTCCAAGACCACTCATGTACGCCAGAGTCCCCAGCCTGCCAAGACCATGGCAATCTGCTTCATTATTTGAAGATCCACAAAACTCAGAGACAACTGATGTGTGAAACAACAGAAACATTTCCTCATTGAGCAGAATATGTTACAAGTTGTTGGGGCTAGTTGCAAATTATCTGAGACCTACAATTATATCTTCTGGACACTCTGGGGCAGGCGTTCACAACCTTGGCTGCATATCAGAATCATCAGGGGAGCTTTTAAAATGTAACGGCACACGGGCCCCACCCTGGAACAATTAAATCAAAATCTCCAAAGGAGGGTCCAGATATGGATTTTTTAAAGCTCCCCAGTGATTCTAACATGTAGCCAGGATTGAGAACTATTGCTATGATGAGCTTGCTTCCTTTCCTCTGGGGTACTGAAACTTGATGTCAGGCTAGTCTTTAAAGCGATTAGGAGTTAATTAATACATAGGCATTTAGATTGGCTTCATTGAATCAGCCAAGGCAGTTCCCAAGATAAGTTTCAAGGGTTCCGGCCTCAGACTTCTGTCTTCTTTCCTGAAAACATGTGATCAGATGCCTCCAAACACATCGCCAAGTGAATATCCCACTGACTTTGGAGAAATCTAAACCAATGACCTCTTATATTAGTTTTCTCACTCAGAATTTCCGAAGTCCTTTGCCTACTATCAAGATCCTCAACACCTGGTCCAACACCCTTTTCAAACTTCCTTCCACACACACATATCCCTCAACCCATAGCCAGCTGCTGGTAGTTGCTCACTGTCCCCCTCTGCAACCCCATTTTAGTCTGCTTATTGAATCCCGGCATTCACCTACCTAGGCTGACCACAAAGGCCCTTCCCCTCTATCATCTATCATCTCTAGTGGTCTATCTTTAAGTCTCAACTCAAAATCCTTCTTTGATATGCTTCTCTGTGTAACCACTCCAGCTCTCAGAAGCTGCTTCTTTTTCTGAGTTTATTGTTCATTGCACAGACCATTTATTCAGACACTTCTAATACACTGTATGGACAAGTGTGTGTGTGTGTGTGTGCATTCCCCCAATGGACTGTAACACCTGTGGTAGAAACCAAGTTTTCCTTATTGTGTGATCCATCGTAAAATAATGAGAATCCTGGACTCCCTTGAGAATCCTGAGAGGTTCAAAAAAAATCCCACGAGGGTGTGCATGCAATGAATTATTTGATCTTTAGAACAACCTTATGAAGTGTCATTGTCATTTTCACTGTGTCACCAGTTGAAAGAAACTAAAAGGAGAACGGTTCAACTTTATCCCCAAAGATGCCAAGGCAGACAGAAAAACTGGAACGAGGAAAGTAAGACTCAGAGTGAGTCATATAGCCTTTTAATAATAGAGCCAGAGCTAAAACTCAGGGTCTACACTGCCAGCTCAGTATTCTTTCAACCCACAGAGTGGTTCTCAAACTTTCACATGCATCAGAATCACCAACAGGGCTTGTTCAAATAGTAGATCTGTCCCGGCCCTGATAATTGCATTATTAACAAATTCCAGGTAGTGCTGTTGGTAGAGGCCCAGTACCAGCAGTACACCCTGGGGTCCTTTTGAGGACCACTGTTCTCATACAAGTTGTGTCCTAAAAGAAAAAGGATAGAAACAGTGATCTCAGGCCTATTAGAAGAGCTGTTAGAAAAACAAACCAAAGTCATATGGAAATAATAAGAAATAATAAATGACTAAACCTATTTATTTCAACATATGCTTGTCTATAAGAGTAATTTGTTATAAATTACAAATAAAAACTCAAATATGTAATAAAGAAATCATTCTTGTTAAGACTTCAAGCCAAAATATCAATATGGTCAAAGGGGTTGAAATAAATTCAGGCATGATAGATGCATAACAGATTAGAAATAATCCAATGGAATGATTAAAAAAAAAAAAAAAGGCAGGAGAGCATGGAAGCCAGACCACCAGAGCTCTTTGCAAATTCCTTTACGTGGGACGGCGTTTGGCAGCAAATCAATTGATCCCTCCACCCATTTGCCTATTACTTAATCAATGGGTCTTTGCTGCATATCAACTTTATACCATTAAGCACTGCTGGCCAATGAACAGAATATAAAAGTGGCGCAACAGAGAAATAGACCATCTAGTTTCAAATACACAATCTACAATGAAAAACATTTGGAAAGCAATGTTACAATTTTGTTAAAATTTACTAGTAATGATAGTATAGGACATAGAAATTAGGAAACTCAAGTTCAGTGTGAGTTGGGATAGGAAAAACATATATCTTCATAACCCAGGAATTGGTACATGCCAGGGTTTCATTGAATGATACATGCCAGATTAGTCACTGAATGAATGAATCAATGAATAAACAAAGTTTAAGAAGTTCAACTTGAACTAGAGCCTTAAAAGTGCGTAGGATTTGGATGGATGGAGAGCAAGAGGAATGGTACTGGAGACAGAATAAATGTCATGAGCAAATTGAGAGGGAGGAATCTGCTCAGTGTGTGTGTGTGTGTGTGTGTGTGTGTGTGTGTGTGTGTGTGCAGTGGAGGGGGTTAGGGAGGAGCAGTGAAGAGGTTTATGTTCACATACAGAAGCTTCATGGAGGAGAAAAGGATAGTGGTGAGAGGTAGGTTTAGGATAGTAGATTGGGTCCAGAATGCCCCACAGTTATTCAGGACTCTTCTAATAAAGAAGTAGCTATTGCTGACTCTTGAGCTGAGAAGGTTTGTGAGAGACATTAAAGTTAAAAGCAATACCATCCTACAAATACTATCCTACCCTCAAGGAAGAAAGCTGGAAAAAGGCTGAACTCACTGCAGCTGATACAACAGACCAAAGGCACATTCTACCTGTGCCCCATACACAGACCCTCTCCTGACATTTGCAGGCCCAGGATAGGAGTCCATATGGAGGCCCATATGTGCTTTATGGCTACATATGCAAGAGTTATAAACCAAGATAGCAAATGTCAAATACAGTATGTTCCCTCTTGCTCCACTGACAGATATACTTTTATATCAACTGGAAAACCAAGTTTGAATTTGGAATTCTCAAAATTCTCAGCTTTCTGTACTGAAGCTGGAGGCCTGGGCATGTATGAGTTCCAGCCTCTGGCCTAACCTCTCTTCTCTTCCCACCCTTAGCTCCACCCCCCGTTTAAGGGCCTTCTGCTCATGCATGTGAACGTCCCAGACCACGTGTCCCAGTGACTCCACAGCCTCCTGTAAATGGCCACTACTTGGTCACTCCTCAAGTTTTGGGGTGTGCACAGCACAAGTGTGGTCCATCCTGAAAAGGATGAATCAAGAAAGAGGCTTATGCAGCCCCTAGAAGTGGGCTTGGAGCCATTTGGTCAGGGAATTATAGATCCCAGGTACCCAGGTGATGTGTAGAAGAGGACAATGGGCTCCAAATGACCACGTCTTCTTGGTCCCATGGTGTCTTGCCCATGTGGAAAGTGTGGCTAGAGGAGGGTCAGAGTAGGTAGCCAGGGTCAGGGGCTGCTCTCACCTGGGTCTAAAGGTGATTCAGCCTCTGAACCACTGTGAGTCTGGATTCTACTATCACAACCCACGGCAGTCTCTCTCTTCACACTCCTGTCATTCTCTCCAGGTGAGAAGTTTCTCCCTTCCACCTCACGATGGAAGGATCACTAAATCAAAATGCCAGCCTGTGTTCTCAGATCCCATTGATGGAAAGCTCAGTCTATGGGGAGCCATGCCAAAGAAAGCACTCTGCAGGGGTCTCCCCCCGCAGAGATTGTAGTTCATCCTTCAGGAGTCCCCTCCCCCACTACTCCGCCAGGACTGCGAAGTAGGGCTCCAGGAGCACATCTCATCACTTCCTTTTTAATCTCCACGTTAGCACTTGTGCCTTTCTTCAAGTGCTCCAAGGTAATTTTAAAGAATACTTCATTTTGCTTTCATTTCGCTCTGGCCTGGCCTTCCTATAAATCAGGGCTGAGGCAGAACTTGAGAGGACTGGGCTAATCACGACTTCAATCTTGAGAAATGTTTAAATATAAATCAAAATAGTTGAAGCCTCTCCAGATCTTCAATTTTCTTTGAAAGGCTAGTTTGTCTTGTTTTCTTTCCCCCCCCCTTCTTTTTTTTTTTTCTGTTTGGCCGTGCTGAGCTCTGAGTTTTATCTTGGTGCCCTAGGAATATTTCTAAGTAGTTTTAGATGTTTCCTTTGAGGCACTGCACCAAGCCATACAAAAGGGATATTGCTGGGGTGGGGTGGAGGCCATCTGCTGCATTCTGCTAGCACTGGAGAAATTTCCAATTTCAAAAATTAAATGATCCTAAAAAGGCGTAAGCAGTGATTTGGCAGTCAAAGGGAAGAGGAAGAAAATCAGCAGAACTGTAATTTTGATCTCCCCGCCTCTTTCAGACGCCTATGACTCTGTAACAAGCCATCCTAACAGTGCTACAACACAGTAGTCATTGAATATGATGACCTCTCATGGTTTGGGGGTTGACTGGCAGTTCTTGCTTGGGGTCTTCCATGAGGTTGCAGTCAGAAGGTGGCTGGAGCAGGGGTCTTCTTGAAGGCTTGCTCACGTAGCTGGTACCTGGGCTGAGAGGTTGCAACAGCCACGGTTCCTTGGGTATCTGCCTCCCTCTCTATGTGGTCTCTCCCTGTGGTGCCTCCAGCATGGTGACATGATGGGTTCAAATGTCTTATATGGTGCTTTCAAATATAGGTTTTATTATTGTGCAGGTGTGGTGAGGCCGATGGATCAGGAGACAATTGTCATTGAAAAGATAGATTGGTATACTCACAGAACCCAAGAGGAGGGGAAGGCTATGCAAAGGAGTGCTTGGGGAAGTACCAACGTTGGTCAGGGAGAGGGGAGGAGTGGAATGTAGACAAGAGCCTTCACTGAATTTCTGTGGGAAGGGACAGGTGAGGCAGAGTACACAACCTTAGGACTGGCTAGATTGGAAAATTTCAGTGGGCTCTGGGGCTTAGGGCTGTCCTTAGGTGCCTGGTATGAGCAGGTAGATAGTGGCCTTGATGGGAGAGCACAATGATGGAGGCAGTTGGGGGTGTGGCTCTGTATTGGTTAGATTGCATATGAATGATGCACTCCCTAAGGAGTTTTTTTGCTACCTCCAGGAATTAGCTAGTTCTGGGCGGGGCAATCCCTCCAGAGTCAGCAAGGCCCCAGATGTCAAAGCATCAAAATACAGAAAATAAAAAAACATGGTTAATTCACATGGTGGCTCAAGGCTCCAAAGGCACGTGTCCAAAGCTACAGAGCCAGGCAGAAACTGTTATTGCCTTTTATGAGCTAGCTTCAGAAGTCATGCAGTATCACTTGTCACTTTTTATTTGTAAGAAGCAGTCACTAAATCCAGCCCATAATCAAGAGTAAGGGAATCAGACTCAGCCTTTTGATGGAAGGAGTGGCAAAGAATTTGTGAACATGTTTTAAAACCAGCACCCTTCCCACAATAGTCTCCACAACCAGTCATTAATGACTTATGGGCCTCTTTCCCCATCCCTTATAATCCAGAAGCCTTAGACTCGGAAAGCTGCTAAATCCAGTTGCTCTTCTATTAGGACCATGTTTCTCCAGCTAAAATCCTAGACACGGGGGTGAGGTCAAAATAATCCTCAGGACTTTCTTAAATGGCAGGGGCTGAGTGGAAGAGTCGTGATCCCAATACTGTGAATTATAGAAACCTGCCAGTGAAGCTCGTCACTTGGTCAGTGTACATGTGCCAGAAACTCCCAGTACACGTCCAACTTCAAGGATGAAGTAGAGAAAGTGGGAAACCAGTTCTGCCCTCTAGTTACATCACTCCAGTGGGAGAGAAAAGTCATGAGACACTCAATGCAAGACATGGAGTTCAGAGAAATGATCAACTGGTCTTTGGGAAGGAATGAGGGATGGCTTCATGGAGAACGTGGACCTTAAAGGATTCCTTCTGACATTGTCCCAAGTGGAGGCACTTTCATGGTTAACTCACTGTCTTTCCCAGGTCTGCAAGTCTCTTTAGCCATGTGGACCAAACCTCCAGATTTGTCCCCCCCACACACAAAAATGCTCTTCCCTTCCCCTGAACCATATCGTTCTCCTCCCTAGAAAGCTGTTCCCTTTCTCCTTCACCCATTAAAATCTTGCCCTGCTTTTCACTCCACTTTCTCTGTGACCACTTTTCTGACACCTCCCAATTGACCAACTCCATCTCTATCACACCCTTAGGACCTAACTCATCATTTGCATGTCACCCTCATCATTTACATCACACCCTTAGGACCTAACTCATCACATAACTCATCATTTACATGTCACCATGTACCTGTCACCATTTTTATGTTGTTTGCTTTACGTTATTTCAAACTGGGTGATCTGTTTTCCCCTCACTAAACTGAGGTTATTGTAGACCATATAACTGCTTGCCCTGAATGCTGCAGATTGTCTCAAGACCAAGTCTATGTGCACAGTAGCTATTCCATGTATATTTTGGGAGCATCTGAGTGATGGTATAAGTGTAGTGCTCATCAAACTGTGTCCCTCAGAAGCTATGCTATTCAGAGAAGAGCCAATGAGGAAGAAAGGTACAGAGTTCTAGGGCCCTGTGCCAGCTTCTTATGACTGGTTTTCCATATTGGGATTTCATATAATTTTGCTTGAAGAAAGGACTCTGTGACCAACCAACTATTGTAAACCACTGTTATTATGAAAACGGCATTGACCTAGGAAATGAAGTTTTGATTCATCAAGCCTCTGATTCCTCACTTAAAAAATGGGAATCACTGCCATTCCTGTCCTACTTCTCTCACAGGGAGTGTATCAGTTAGCTAGTGCTGCATAATAAACCACCCAAACTTAGAGGCTTAAAAATAGTTATATTTAGCTCATGAACTGAACATTGGCTAGAGGCTGGCTAGTCTAGGGTGGCCTTGGCTCATGTGTCTTTTGGCATCTGGAAGGTTAACTATGGTTGGCTTTGCTAAGCTTGCTCACACATCAGACGTCTTGACTGGGATGAATCAGCTGACTCAGTGGTGTACCTGGGGTCTCTCATCCTCCAGCAGACTGGCTTAGACTTATTCACAAGCAGTTACAGGGCTCAAGCAGAGACAGCAGAGGCTGCAAGTTCTTTGGAGCTTCTATAACTAGCACCATGTCACATGTTCTACTGGTCAAAGCAATTCAGGAGGCCAGCCCAGATCCAAGGGAAATACATTTCACTTCTTGGTGGGAATAGCTCTTTGTAAAGGGCATAGACACGTAGAGAGCTAGAAAATCAGGGCCAATTTTACAATCTACACAGGAAGCTCATGAAGATCAAATGAGATCACACTTGTAGAGGTCTTTGAAAAAACATACAACATAATGCAAGGAATAC
Source organism: Rhinolophus hipposideros (assembly GCF_964194185.1). Taxonomy (NCBI): domain Eukaryota; kingdom Metazoa; phylum Chordata; class Mammalia; order Chiroptera; family Rhinolophidae; genus Rhinolophus; species Rhinolophus hipposideros. The sequence continues at coordinate 22,838,937 of NC_138063.1, read as the reverse complement.
ATATTATCAGGGGAGGGGTTCTTTTTCTCATCAATAAGATTGGGATGGTATTGATTCTCTAAGATCCATTCAGGTGTTGATGTTAACAGGGCTGTATAGAGAACGGATAACTTGCTTTCCCTTCCTTAAATTGTTTTGTAAGTTATAGTTACTCTGAAATGTTTTTGGATTATGTTTCTTTCTAAAAGAAAGGGAAGAAACCTGCTTTCATAGTTTAATGCTCTATCGTTTCTAGGCATGTCATTACCATGCATTAAGCTTCCGCATCAGCAGCAGGGGAGCACTGAGTCTAGGGATGGGCTGAGCACTAGTTTGGCACCAGCCCTACAACAGTCACTAAGGCTGCAATGACAAAAATAGAAGACCCATCCTTGCCCTCAGGATGCTCATAGATTAGTGGGGGGAACACAGGGCAAAGTACTGGAGGTATGAACTGACACCTGTAGGAAACACAAAGAGAGCATCTGGTTTTGTTGAGGAAATCAGAAAAGCCTTCACAGCAAAAGTAAACTGAGTGCTAGAGAAAAAGAGAGTGTATGCACTCTCTGCACCCTGCAGAGAATCCAGAGGAAGGTATACCAGATGGAGGGAACGGCAGGTGCAAGAGCACAGAGTTGAGAAAGGGAACGGGAGGGAGGCCTTGAAACCAGAGTAGGTGATGAGTATGACAGAGGGAGTGTTAGGATATTGATGTTGGAGAAATAGACTTGGGCAGATTGTGTAAAGAGGCTGCAATACTTCAATCCACAGTCATGTGATCAAACCTGGAAGAAACAAGACAACATGAACTGGAACCATCGCAGGGCCAGTGGGGATGCCAAGGAAGTACCATGTGCAGAAGCCAGTTAAAGGGAGATGCAATAAACGTGGTGGTTTGAAAGTGTAAAGGATCTGTCTCATTTCCAATCTGAGAGACAGAATGGCTAGAAAGCCACCATTTGCTGAGACTGGGAGAACAAGAGGAAGAGACACAGAGTTCCACTTGGAGTTTGTTGACCTTGGAGCACCTGTAATGGAGATGCCCCGTAGGCAGTTGAGAGTACGAGTTTCGATCTCTCAGGGCACTCTCCAGGGGAGGTAATGACTAAGCCCATGGGGTAGGAGTACAAAGAAGGTCATCCTAGCAACACACTGGAAAAAGCGCAGAGGGCCCATGAGGAATTGGTTGACTACATCATGGTACAGCATTCAATGGAGTACTACGCAGCCCTTAAGATAACGACAGAGGTCTGCATGTGTTATTTGCAGTACATATAAAATATACATATATTATACATCATATAAACACACACAGAAAGAAGGCTGAGAGGATCTTACCAGAAGGTTAGACAGTTGGTGTCTCTCTTGGTGGGATTACGAATGATTTATACGTATTTTCTCTTTTCTTATCCATACTACGCAATTTTTTGATGATGAGCGTGGGTTGCTTCTGTAACAAAAGTGCCAGAATATGAAAAGAAGAAATATGAGCATTGTCAGCAAATCTATCTCAGTTAAAGTCACTGGAGTAGAAGACACTGGGGAAGAATAGGCAGACAGATGGAGGTGAGGAAGGCAGAGAGCACACCAGCCTCTAAGGAAAGTATGGAAGGATGCAGATATTCTAGAGGACCCTTAGAAGGCTCAGCCTTACGGGACAGGTTAGCCGGAAAGGAAATGCTGCCTCAGCGCCCCCAGAGAAAATAGTCTGATAGAGAAGGAAAGAGAATCAGTACATCTAATTCTCATTGAGGGCTCACCATGAGCCAGCCCCGTTCTAATTGTTTTGTATGTATTAACTCCTCTAATCCTCACGGCAGCCTTATATTGCCAGTCGTGTTATGAGCCCCATTTCACAGATGAGAAAAGTGGGGCCCAGGGCGGTTGTATAACTTGCTCAAGGTCACAAAACTAGTAAGAGGCAAAGCCAAGATTCACACTGAGACTGTCCGGAGAGGCCATGGACTCAGCACTGTGCTGTGTGAACTCCCGTGACAAAGGACATGGCCCATGGGGCTGGGAGCAGAAAATAAACCTGTGGTCGGGCCGTGCAGACACAGAACAGCCTGGGACAACACAGAGACAGATGTCTGAGAGTGAAGCATCGGGGACTCAGGAAGCGATGACCAAGAGAGGAGAGGCCTCCTTCAAAAGTGGTGGTGGAAGGAAAGAGAGAGAAGACTGTAATTTCAGGGGAACGATGGGCAAGTTACTGACCTTTAGGATAAGAGAAGCAGTATCAATGGAGGTCAAGAGAAGGACTAAAGGCAGAAGAGGGGATAATCAGGCACCACCAAGCTGGGAAGGAGGCAGGAGGCTGGGCTCTTCTGCAGGGCAGATGGAAAGAGGGGAAGCCTTGGAAAGCAGAGAGGCCAGCAGGCCAGGGAGAAAGACAGAATCCATGGCCTTGGGGAGGAGAAGGGAAATGAGAGTGTCCTACTTTCTCCTGGCAGTGCCATCCTGCACTGTGCAGGGAGGGTGGAATTGGTGTGGGGGTGGGGCATGAAACGAGCAGTGAGTGTTAAGAATGGGCACATGGGAAGTAAGGGAGTAGAGAACAGAGAGCAGAAGGGCTGCGGCCCAGCAGGGTGGGCATGGGCTAGCCTCCCCCACGGAACTTCGCACCCTAGGGCAGGGCTTCAGGGCCAAAGGACAGGCATGGGATGACATAGGAGCAAAGGGTCCAGGGTCCTAAAGAGAGGCCCTCTGGGATGACCAGCCTCAGGATCCAAAGTAAGTACGGAGGCCATAGAGCAGAAAGGGTCCAGAGCCCTGAGGGGACAAGAGAGGGAGCTGAGAAGTAGCACCGCTAAAGAGCAGGCCTCCTAAGAGGAGGGGAGAGCCAGAGGTTGAAGGAGAAGAGAGCATTACCAAGCTCATTGAGTGGCGGCCAAAAGCAACACCAACATCAAAGACTGAGTCAGAGAGACCGGGTTTCAATATTGCCTCTGCCATATACCTAGGGCAAGGGGTATGTACTCTCAGCCTGTTTTCTCCCCTACAAAATGGACAACATAATAACAGGCACATATGCAGTCAGTGTTGGCCATTTAGTTGTTCCTAAGCAGCCTTTGAGTCCTGAGCAAGCCTCGGGGACCGTCATTCAGTCTAGTCTCCCAGCAGCACAAAGACAACCGTGGTCTCAGATGTTTCTGGTCCCCCAGAGAAGCTGCCCTCATTTCCCCACCTTGTGATCAGCCTGGGAAATGAGACTTCCTATCCGCAACCCCCCAGGGTTTTCAGACACCTCCGGGGTTCCTCTGCCTCCCACAGCCGCGAGGCCCGTGGGACAGCGCTACTTATCAGAAATGTCTTTCCTCCCTGAGACATCTGCCTCTTTCTGAGTATCTACAGCCTCCTTCCACCTTCCAGCTCCAAGCAGAGTAAGTCAACCATTTGGCCACCCGACAGCCCTTAAAGTGTTTGTAAACATCTACCACCGCATCTACCCACTACCCCAGTCTCTCCTTCCTTTTTATTTTTAACTGAACATATTCAGTTCCAAACAGACCCATGTCCAATTTTTCCTGCTTATGTGTTTGTTAGAGAAATAGCTTGAGGGGAACATCGCTGGAACTACCACAGGGACACTTAATCCATTAACACCTGCTCACCAAATGCAAGACCTGTGGGACACCTCAGTGGCACCGACTCCACGACTCCACGGTTGTTTACAAAGCCCAATAGATAACTCCTGTTATCTTCCCATCTTATAGACAAAGCAGGTGAGGCTGCCAAAGGGCTGAAATAATGCTCCCAGTGTCATGCATGCATTCCTCGGAGGGCAGCCGTCCAGGTCTGCTCCTCCCCCTATGGGACCCTTGCACTGCCAGTCGTACTGCCTGTCTTGGAAGACAAGATGCTAACGAGAGGAACCAAGAGACGACTTACAGCAAGTATCTGTAGACACGCAGGGCACATGCGGGCTAGAGACTAAGGGGAAATTTCACAAAGAAAAGAGAATTGTCAGTCTTGAAGGAATTGAGGGGCAGAAAGGAAGCTGGAGGTGTCTCTGGAGCTGTGGTGAGAGCAGGTGGTCAAATCATCCAAGTGAGGTGAAGGGAGGTCTTGGGGGCAGCCTGGAGGGTAGACAGAGAAAAGTGAAGCTGGAAAAATGAAGCTGAGGCCAGCTCAGGAGAGCCTCACTCACCCAGGAAGTGCAACCCGTGGTCTGCCTTAAGAAGCCACTGGTAGCTCTAGGGCAGAGGGGAAAAAAAAGAAAAGAAAAGAAAAGAAAGACAAAAGCTGTCATTTAGAAGCACTTTCTGGCAGAGGTGGGCAGAGTGACCCAAAGAGTCAGCTACCGATGAAAATGGAAACCATCAAAAAGAACATGCAAGACACCATCCGGTTCAAAATGCCTTTGCTCTTGACACACTGGTTTCTGAAGCCGCAAGAACCCCCAGCCACAGGAAGGTGATGAAAGGAAGGGCTCACCCTGGGTACCTGGTCCACGCAGCTGAGCCTCACTTCTGGCATCTAAACTGTGTGATCTCTGATCTCAGAATGGTGAGACGGCCCCTGACAAATTAGGGAGGAAATGATATTGGGCCCGAGATGCTAGGAAAAAGTGTAAACCCTTATACCTCTGGGTTAGGAATTCCCTACTTCATGTCTTAGTATTGTCAGTTACGTCAAAGCAAGGGGATAAAGAACAGAGGTGAGAAAGCTTTTTGTTTTCCGTTACGCTCTACTGACCGTTGTGATATTGACCAAAGCCCCATCAACAACAATAAATGCATTTAGGGTTTATGAGGACTATTCTAGTCACATGTTAAAAACTTAAGAAGAGAAAACATGAAATAATTAACAACTGTAATGAACATTGGAACACAACATTTAGTCCCATTTGCTCATTTTCGAGATAAGGAAACTGAGGTCCAGAGACGGGATGATTTTCCCAGGTCACACAGCCAACCTCTGGTCACGTGCTCTTTCCACCACCTTTGTTGTAAAGTCACTGTACCACGCCCACTCTGCCGCTGGCACCAATGGCAGAGATATTATTTCATCCCCACTCTGCATCTCCAATGAAACACACCCCTGGAAATGCCAAAGTTACCCACCCCCTTAGAAACATTCCCAATGATGAAATGGAGCCCCCCAGCCTCCACACATGGAGTTTCTGAATCTGTCTCCCTCCTAGCCCTTCTGGGGTCCAGTCTGATCTCCTCAACACCCACCTGTGTCTGGTGCTGAAAGCCTTGTCTTCTGCATGGAATCCCTGACCCCTGGGAGATGGGGCTTTGATGGTTAAACACTTGACATTCCAATTTTCATCCTTAGGAAGAGATGTTGGGGGGGAAGGGAGAAAGAAGGAGAACATGTGCATAAGGCTGTTTAGTATGTTATACAGACTTCCTTTTTGTATTCCAAAATCCTCTTTCAGTCTCATCTAACGTTACTCCCCCTCCCAGGCTCCAGTGCTGTGGCAACGCCATTCCACCTGGAATGACCTTTCCCAGAGTCTCTCCTGACAAACTCCTATTCATCCTTAAAGGCCCAGTTCCAATTGCCCTTCCAATGGCCTCTCTGAAGCCTTTCCTGCCTCTGCTTCTCTCCCCTGTCCAGGCACTGCACGCTGACTTATTCAGTGGACCCCACCTTCACCACTGCCACAGGAATTTACCCCAACTTCTGTTCTCACAGCTGTTATTCCCATTAGATCTTGCGTGCTCCAAGAGCTGGATTGTGATTAGTCATATTCATTATAGATCTCCATGGTCTAAAATAGTACCTTCTATTGCAGTACTTAGTCAACGGCTGTAGGTGAATGAAATAATACAGGCCCTAGAAGAAAGAGACACAGAAAAGCACAAAAAACTCCCACACTCAACCTGCACACCCAGAAAAGAAATTGGGGGAAGCACAATTTCTAGAGTAGAACTGAGAAATTTAATGTGAAGAGTAGGGTATCGGTAAACCAGCTCTTAAAAAAAAAAAAAAAAAATCCCACTTTGTAGCACTTGCCCATGCCCAATTTCCATGGTGCAGAAACTTCCTCCATGGCTGATTTCAAGCTACCAACATGACCTCACTAAACACAGAATTGGGACGAAGGGTACCCACTTGGCTCTCATGAGCTGGTATAGGCAAGGCCTAGCACACCACTGAATGCAAGCCACACATGTAATTTTAAATTTTCTAGTAGTCCCATTTGTAAAAAGAAACAGTCAGCATTAACCTTAACATTTTAGTTCAGCCATGCAAAATAATACTTCAACATCTAATCTTTATAAAAGATTCTGAATGAGATGTTTCGCGTTCTTAGTTTCATAGTAAGTCCTTGAAATGCTAGTGTGCGTTTTATACGGCAGCACAGCTCCATTTTGGACTCGCTGCATGTAGCTGGTAGCTACCGATACTGGACAGCACAGATCTAGAATCAGAATCAGAGCCACACAGAGACACGATGTGGCCATCCTGTCGTTTCTAGGATTTTGTCAATGATGACAATTTTTAAAATGGTGTTGCCTCCTTACAATTTCAAGCAGAAACAATGCTTGTCCCCTGGGCTAGATTAATTTAAGAGGAAGCCAGAGCTGTTCCACCTTCCCCGGACCTCACGCCAGCCATACGCCTGCTCCGTCAGGATCACAGATTCTTTCCAGCTTTCAGTGTGTGAGATGGAAGGCAGCAAATGCACACCCAGCTACACTTTTCCCCCCATCCCACATGCCAATTTAGCCACAGGAATTGCCCCCTTCCCAGACCGGCTCCTCCCTTCATGTGACTGCCGGAGGGTATATGGGAACACAGATAATGAAGCTTGATGTTGCAAAAGCTGGATGTGAATGGAAGGTGTTCAGAAACGTACCTGTTGATTGGCCACAGAGATGGGCTGCCACACAGAAGCCTCAGAGAGGAGAATGTAAGACCTCTGTTTTTGAAAGGAGGGTTCCGCCATCCCATAGTAGTGACGCAGGCATGGGACATAACAGGTTCCGGCTGTGTGACCTTCAGAAAAAATCCTAATCTATGTAGGTTGATGTATGCTTCCGTAATCTGACATTGAGGATCTGGCAGTAGGCTTCTGAATACAGAACAAAATTATGTTTATGAAAATGTATTTTTATGGGGAAAATGTTAAGTGCTGGACTATTGAGATGCACAGAGTGGAAATAGGAAAACCTGAGTTCTTTGCTTGGTTCTGTCAGATGTAGGCTATGGACAAGTCATTTAACCTCTCTGGGCCTTTTCCTGGTGTAAGTTAGAGCATATCGTCCTCTATTCACACCCTCCCATGGCTTCCCGTCTTCCCCAGCACCAAACCAAACCCACCCCTCCCTGACACCATCTCCTTCCCTTTCCGCTTGCTCTAGACTCCGGCCATTCCAACTTTTTTGTGGTTCTACTTCTCACCCAAATGACACCTTTCAGTGGGGCATTTCCTGCCTTTCCTATTTAAACCATAACCTCCTCCCCTTGTTTACTTTTTTCATAGTAATTCTCACCTCCTAGCATAATAGGCTCCCAATTCCTGGGAGGGCTGGGGCCCAGGCTAGAAGTCAACCACTCAGGGGGGCTGCTCAGGGGACTCCAGCTTTTCAGGGCAGTTGGCCTGGGATGGCTTCTGAAGTCCCTTCTAAGCCTGATATTCAACAATTTTATGCACAGGGAACTTGGCATTGGGTTCCCTCCCTTGGAAACCAGAAAGAGTTTCTCCTGCCCATGTGGCTGGAGGCATTCTCCCCAATGATGTCTTCTCAAGGGAGGATATCTAAAAGTCTTTCATCCCCCACGGATGGAATGAGGAGAAATTGCTTTAAATCATGTGACCTGCATAGGACCTGTGAAAGGCTGTCTATATTGTGAGTTTGGAGGTGAAGTTCTGTTGCCAGAGGGTGTTCTAGAAACTTCTCTCTAGGTGATCCCTAAGGAAAAGGTGGATACCCATAGACCTCCGTGCTGCAGATAAAGCAGTGTGGAGGCAGGGGGATGGACTTCATGACCTCTCCAAGTTCCCGCCAGTCCATTCTAGCTATAATTCTATGATAAAATCATTAGAAGGCCCCGAGGTGATTTAGCCTCATTTCTCCCACTCTGGTGATTGAACACGTTTTTTTAAACCCTATAAACCGTAAACCATAATTCCTTTACAGCAGAGGGAAAGACAGGACAGTCATGCACAGTTTGGAGCAAGGGAGTTGTGGGGAGAGGTTAAAGGGAGAAGAAGGTTTGTTTAGATTGTGGTTGTCTTTTTTCATTTGGGGTTGTTGGGGGGGGGTTGTTAAATGTGAAGTTTGATGACTGAACAAAAGCAGAGCGAAGGAGAAAAAGAATGTGGAAAAATTCAAACCTGCAGTTTTCTGATACACAGAAGGGAAACCCAAACTCTGCTCATTACGGCACATATTTATGGCTGATCATAACATGAAATTACAACTCCACAGCCTCAGTCAGGACTGTAGAGTTCTTCCCATGTGCTTCCAATTAAGAGCGTTTGAAGTTGCCCTGGATATTTATTTGTAGGGGATTTACTGCACAGAACGATTAAAGTTTGTTCTTGTTAGGAGTTTGGGGCTAGTTTTGGGGGTGGGGAGATGGAAAGGAGGAGAGTTAGCTGGAGAGAGAGAGAAAGGGGGGCTGCCAAGGTACCCTGAATGAATACCTGTATATGTTTGAAACTGCACACAAACACACACACAAGGACCCTTTGTTTTCAACATGGTGAGGGTCCAACATCTCTGACTGTGATTTTGTTTATAGGAAATCCTTTCTAATGCACGTTTAGTGTTTCCATATGGAAATCTCCTAGGACATTTCCCCCGCCACCACCCTCCCCCCTCCCCTCTTTTTATTTGGATAAGGCAAGAGAATAGGGACTGTACATTCCAAAGATTCATAGTCATTCCGGATCAAATTCAATGGATTTTGGCAAGAGTTGAAAAACCCAGATGCAGGGCTTCAGCCTCCCGCTGAGCCGCCTCCAGCTGCGAGTGTCTGGTGGAGGCACTTTGTAAAATCATGAAAACCCTATTAAATTCATGAAATATGATATACTGTTGTTTCAGACTAACTTTCCATTGAACTATCCATGAAGAGAGAATTTGGTTAACTTGCTAAAGAAGAGGGAAGTGGCACGGCTGGGGCAGGGTGTTGAGGCGGGAGGCGCTATTGAGGAAAGAAGTGCTGGGAATTCTTAAGAGGTTGTAAATGTCTGTGTCTGGGTATGAGGGCTCCTTCAGACCCCAACAGCACCAGGCTTTCTCAAGGTCTGACTCTTCTTAAGAAAGGAGGTGGTCACCATGATTCTTCTCCCTATCAATCTACTGAAGATACAGTGACCAGTTAGCTGCTAGCGTGATTTGTTTCAGAGGACAAGAGACCCCGGCAATCCCGAAGCATATCTAGGGTCCACCCCTTGTTTTATAGCTGAGTGTCCAAGGGCAGAGGGAGAAAGAGAATGACTCACGGAAGTTCCAGGAAATTGGAAAACCCAGAGCTCCTGAATCCCAGTTTAATCTTTCCACCAAAGCATGCCACTTCCCTGGATACACAAAGCAGACCCCTTCACTGGGCACTGTTGCTCTCTACCTCCGATCAGAGCTGCTGACGACACTGTTTTTTGCAGGAGCTCGTAGGCCCAGATGCCCCCCAGGCTATGAAGTGGTCCACCCTGAAGAAGCTGGACACTCTGAGTTCATTTCCTATTGGACTATAATTCAGATCATAAAATGATTGCATGTTTATTTTCAAACAGAACAGGGTGAGGACTCCCCGGAGATAAATTGGTTTTGTTCTCTGGAAACCGCCACAGGCCCTGAGCAATTGGAGGAGCTCAGGTGTGTGCGTGTGCCGCGTCTGCCTCACAGGAAGCCAAGTGGGGTGCTCTGTCCCCATACTCTTGGCACTCTAGGAATCCAAAGTGCAGACTCCTGGAATGGAAAGGCACACAGAACATAGTGACCCACCTGTCATCCATGCAGTGGTCCCTGAAACAGGAAGGGCACACTCTAGCAAACAACAACACCTCTGACCCAGCTGCCAGGGGCAGCTTCCCGCATGGAAATTGATTGGAATAAAAGCTGACGTTGATTGAGTGTTTACTTACAGTGTGCTCAGACACTGTTCTAAGAGTTTGACATGAATTAAATCATTTAATCCTAACAACACTATGATGTAATGATGCTATTATCCCCCTTTGCAGATGAGAAAACTGAGGCAAGTTGCCCAAGGTCTCATAATCAATTAAGATCACATAACTGACATAAATGACTGAGCCGGTATTTGATCCTCTGCAGCCAGGCTCCAGCAACTGAGCTCTCACACTGTCCACCGTCCCCCCACCCCCCAGCCATCCCACTTCACACAGACCTAAATACCAATTGCAGACACGGAGGTCTGTAATTCTCCTGATTCTCACTCCCCTTGGAAGTGTACTCTTTAAATTAAACATTCCACATTCTCTCCTTACCCTTTTGATATGCAAATACCCCTGAGTGTGGTAATGCATTAAGTCACTAATACTCTAAGCCAGGGTTTCTCAAGGGGAAATGGGCGTATAAATTCCCTACCTATCTTGTTGAAATACAGCTTCATTCAGTAGGTCAGTGGAGGAGGCTGAGATTCTGCCTTTCTAATGAGCTCTCAGGTACTGCTGGGCCATGGAGCACACCTTGAGTAACAAGCATCTAGGCTATTTACCTGATTGCTTTCCTCCACCAAACGAGGCACCCACAAGAAGTCACACTTACAAGAAGGCAGCTGGGAGAGTCAAAGACATTTCATCCATTTCACAGCAGTGGCGCAGACTAGCCCTCCTGCTACCCAGTGGTAGAACCACTAGATTTCCAAGCTGCGAGGCTCAGGCACTGGGAGACCTGGGGAAGGTGCAGAGCCTTTGGGACCATGAGAAGCCCTTTGATTCAAATTCTTTGTAGCCAGGCGCCACAGCAACAGAGAGTCTAGTACCTCTACCTCCCTGGCAGGGACAGTAATGAGTAATCACTGGGTCAGGAACTGTCAACACCAATGCTTCTCTCACACCCTGGAGGGAAGAACCTGCTAACCCAGAGGAACTGGCCCAGTGTGACAGTTTCTCCCTCTTGTTGGCAAGTTTGGGCAGAACTTCCTGATTCCATCTGACATGTAAAATGAGAGGGTTGCACTAGATAATCTTTCAATCCCTCCTCTCCTTCCCATCCTAATCTATGAGCCTATAAAAGCCTGTACAGTAAATAAAAATTCAGCCCATCATCTGCATGTCTAAATCTCCTGATGTCCTATTGCCAACACCACACATCAGGATATCAGATAGAAGCAGTTTCCTCTCCAGCTGGAGGCTGGGCACCATAAACAGCTCTCACATGAACCTGGGCGCCCCATGCCCAGTCTGCATCTTGGGAAGCAGATGCGGGAGGTTGATCTCCCACAATCACCAAGAATGCTGCCCGAGAGCCGAGACTAGAAGGCGGGAGCCTTGTCCCCAGGGCTGTGCTCACAGCCAAAACACACCATCTTGTGCTCCTCCTAGCTCTGAAGGCCTTGCACAGCCAAGAGCAACAGGCACTTGAGCACAGGAAGGGGCAGGGCAGCGCTTGACCCCTGACCTCCTCTGTCTGGCTTTCTCTGGCAAGGGGAGGCAAAGCACTGCGGCAGGGGCGCCCCGTAGACAGCTGGTCCACCATAGCTGGGCTTACATCCTAGCTCCCCCAGATCTGGGTTAGACTTTCAACCTCTGTGGACTTTCAACGTTTACTGCGAGCCATTCCTTGACAGGGCTAAGCACAGAGCACGTGCGCAATAAGGTGAAGCTGTTCCTCTGAGAGGATGGTTGGTATTAATCAGACGCTCCCCCAATCTGTGTTCTGATCTGACGGAGTCCAAGGGGACCCTTGGAACATGCATTGCCCAACAACGAAAGATCCGGGGTTCTAGACCAGCACTGTCCAGCAGAAATATAATGCTAGCCATCAGTGTGTGTCACTTGTGTCATTTTTTAGTAAAAAAAAAAGTTTTAAAAAATGGGAGTGTATTACATTTAAAATATTAAAAGTAACAGGCCCTGTTAATTGTAATCATTTATTTAATTTAGCCTAATAAATCCAAAATAGTATCATTTCAACAGGTAATCAGCATTAAGATTAGTAAGGATATATTTTACATCCTTTTTTTGTACTAAGTCTCTGAAATTCAGTGTGCGTTTTACATTAAGAGCATATCTCAGTTTGGACCAGCCATATCTCAAGTGCTCAGTGACCACGTGCGGCTAGTGACAACTGTACCAAAAAGTGCAGTGATAGAACAGAAGACACCAATGGGCAACACGCCCATAGTGGCAACAAATCTGGCTGGGGGGTGGGTAGGGTTTAGTCCTTCTGTCATCTCCAACGCCTCCCCTGCCCAGCCATCCCTAATAATACTATTAATCACACTAAATCCTAAGAGTAATGTTCTTAGGTGTGATGACGAGGCATTTCCTTAATCTTATGTAAAGGGTATTCTGTATTGTTTTTACTGATCGTTAGTGTCTGAGCTAGGTAAAGACTGTGGGCTTGCTATACACACACAACTTTAAGACATTAACACCACCCCCTTCCAGCTGGACTGTTGCCCCTAAGCTCCCTCAATAAACAAATTTTGGGAACTCTGACTGATCGATGGAAAATGCATTGGGCAGTACCAAAAGCACCTGCAGGAGGAGTTTCAACAAATAAGTGTTCAGTGCTGTTTATTTTAAAAATGTGATTTACATGAGGACCTGGGCTCCCAGAGCATAGGGTGCGGGTAGGAAGGCTGTGTGGGTGATGGGTTGAGAACACAGAGTGAGGGCCTCATGGGGCAGAGCGGAGGGTTAATGCATAAGACATGGCATATTTGCTGCTAGAGAAGAGCTTTGGAAAACACCGCGGTACAAACTATAGATGACTCAGGCATGGGGTACCAGGGAGAGGGCACAAGGATGCAGGATGTTGGGAGCTGTGCTATAGCAATGGGGAATTTAAGTGTAAGACTTGTCACAGAGTATTGGACATTCCATTCAAGGTTCAAGGGAACCAGCACATGGGGTGAAGGAAAAGCAGCATTTGAACAATTTGTGGCCCCCTCCAGACAGAGAATGGCATTGCAGGTTTTTACCATGAGCTTCATGACTTGCCTCGTTTATCACTAGGATTGCAAGGTCCCACTTGTCCCTCTCTTCCTCCCTGACACTCTCCTCTCCCCCTTCTCCTGGACCTATTGTTGCCTCTGTTAACAGAAGCTGTCAGGACACAGGGGCAGACCAGGGGACAGTGGGGTCGCTGATAGCAGGCCTATCACAACTCTTGGCACCTTCTGAGTCTCTTCCTTATAAAATTTGGGATAATATTTACTAGCCTGATAGACTGAAGTCTGAACCAGATGTCTTCTAGCTCTCAATTCTGTAATTCTAGGAAACAAGCCAAGAACTCTACAGCCTAAGTCTCACTACCCAAGTAAAACTCTTACACATGGACTTCACGGCTCACCTCTCACTCTGATTCCACTGCCCTCAGTGGTGGTCCCCCCCCATCAGAACAGGCTCCTTCTAGGCAACCGTCCATCATCCCTCCCCAGGCCCCTCACACACAAACACACATGTGTACACAGAGATACACAAACATAGACACACACAGAGATACACGCAGGCCGATATACACACACAGGCATGCACACACATACACACACACACACACACACAAAAGAAAACTTTCTCCCACCTTTTTGAGACCTTACCCCCACTCCAGAAATGAATGCTTTTTCCCCCAAAACCTTCCCTCTTTTCAAACCCTACCCAGACTTGTCATCTTCCATGAAACCTTTCTTCATTAATCACCCCAAAATCTGACCACCTCATTTTTTCAACCATATCAACAGTTTTACCTACTTGCACAACCACCTTTTAGAACTATTTATTTCCTTGCATAGTAAAAATAATAGTATGCTATACACCCTTTCAATGTGCTTGCGTATCTAGTAGAGTACTGTGTTTCCCCGAAAATAAGACCTAACCGGACAGTCAGCTCTAATGCGTCTTTTGGAGCGAAAATTAATATAAGACCCAATATTATATTATATCATATTATATCATATCATATCATATCATATCATATTATATTACATAAGACCTGGTCTTATATTATACAATATTATATAAGACCCAGTCTTATTTTACTATTAAATTTTTGCTGCAAAAGACGCATTAGAGCTGATTGTTCAGCTAGGTCTTATTTTGGGGGAAACACAGTACCAAGCATAATGTTATGCAAAAAGCAGGAGCTCGTTAAATATGAACTGAAAAAATCAACTCCACAACGTCTCTATGAGGAATTAACGAGTTAACATTTATTTAGCATTTGACAATGTGGCCAGCACCGTGATAAGTACTTTCCATGCAATATCTCATTTCATCAATACCTCTATTAGGTAGGTATTATAGGTTTAAAAAAAAAAAGCTGTGGCATAGAAGGTGCTAGAACATAAGGCAGTCTGATTTAAAAACCCCACACTTTTGCCACTGTACCAAACTATCTTTCCATTTAACCACTAACTAAATTAAAGCTCTCAAGCGTTAAGTGAATTCCCTGAAGTCATGTGGTTGAGATTAGAAACCGGGCTCTCTCAGCTGAGCCTCACTGCCTCTTTCAAGCTTTACCGTTGGGTTGTCCCTTCCAAGGTAGAGACAAAGAGTATAAAGCCAGGCAGAGCCTCAGTTTCCCCTTCTGCAAAAAGAAAGTAGTAATAATTACCTAGCAGAGTTGCTGTGAGGCTAAGGACCCAAAAGGACTCTCACATTTCCCAGCATGGAATTCCAGGTTCCATGTATTCAGTTAGGGCCCGTCTCCAGCCGCTTCTCTTCCTTCCAGCCTCCCTCCCTCCCACACTCTGCATCTTGCAGGCAGCCGCCCTGCTCCATTCACCTGACTCCGTCCTCGGGAGCCAGCATCAGCCTGAGCAGGCTGCCCCAGCATACTCAGAAAGGAGGGTTTTGCCCCCCGACACTCATGAAGACAGTGCACACATGGGATCACGGGCCTGTGTTGCTCATGCTTGTTGGAGTGCTCCTGCTGGGCAGTGCAGATTTCATCCAAGAAAAAGAAAACCACTGCTGTGGATGGGAGGAAAGCATCTGCTCTGGGAGAAGCCCCTCACCCCTGCCGACCCTGGTTCACAAGGACCCTCTGCTCTCCAGCACCCCTTTAAATTCTCCCTATGCACCCCAGCTGCACTCTCCTGCCTCACCATGGTGGCATGAGGCTAAATTAATTAATGTCGATAAACCATGTAGAAATAAATGTTTGGCTTGCCAAGTGCTCTCGATAAGTTTGAAATAGTATTGGAAGCATTGGAATTTGGCACAGCTACCTGGAACAAAATTGATCTCACCCACAGGACTTCTGAGATTGATTTTGGTTAATGCAGGCAAGTGCAGATAGAGCAGCATCTTCATTTAAAAATATACTGGCTATGTTTCAAACCCTTACTGGGGAGTAGGGAGATATGAGAATTAAAAGGGAAAGAAAGATGCCAGAACGGGCCTTCTCCCTTGACGTGTTAAACGCAAAGGGAATTGTCCGGGAGTTGGATAAGGGAAAGAGGCTCACTGATACAGTGAGGCACGCTGGGTAGATTAGTTTGGGTCTCTCGGGGAGGCAGGGATTAGTCGGACTATTGCAGTTGTTTGTGTTTACATGTGTGTACACAAGGTGAACAGGCATGCCTTTCTCTGTATCTTTGCTACCTGCTACTCCACAAGTCTCTTGATAAAGGAGGCAGGGAAAGGGGCATTGTCATCTAAGGAGTGACACGGCTGGAGGAAACCAAGAGGCCTGTTCCAGGCAAGGGTTTGGGCGTGTTTCCCTTCATAGCTGGTGTATCAGTCAGGGGTCAACCAGAAAAGTAGGAGAGCTAGATAGATGATGGGTAGATGATGATAGACAGATAGATAGATAACAGATAGATAGATAGATAGATAGATAGATAGATAGATAGATAGATAGATAGATAGATAGATAGATATAGAGATATACATAGATTGATTTATTGCAAGGACTTGGCTTATGTGATTGTAGAGGTTGACTTGGCAAATCCAAAATCCGTAGAGAATTTTCGGGCATGAACTAAAGCTACTGCCCACAGGTAGAATTTCATTATTCTCAGGAAAGCCTCAGTTCTGCTTTTTAAGGCCTTTCAACTGATTAAATCAGGCCCACCCAAGGTCATATAGGATACTCTCCCTTTCTTAAAGTTAATTGATTATGGACTTTAATCACATCTACAAAGTACCTTCACACTTAGATTATTGTTTGATTGCATAATGGGGGACTGTGGTCCAGCCAAGCTGACGCATTAAACAGACCGTCCCAGCTGCTCCGCTCTCCCTGCCACTCAGCCCCCACCTCCTCCTCTGTCAGACCCATCTTGCACCTCCTGAAGTCTCCCCTTCTCAAGTGGCTCTCTAGTGTCCCTGTCCCCAGGAATGGCCTGCCAACCAATCCCATCTAGAATTCACACAGGTCTCCAAGATAGATTGTATGTCTTTTCACTATTCACCAATTCTCAAGCGAGTTCTTGAAATGGCCTCCTTGCTTCCTTCCCTGCCTTCAAATCCACACTACCAAGAGAGTGTAACTATTCCTAAGCTCTGCAGCTAGGTGAACCTTTTCAGGGCTAAGATGGCTGTCCACAGGCTACATGGTGAACTGTGCACTCCTCACCTGCCGACCTTACACTCTCACCTGTCATCTTACCCTCTTTGCTGCAACCATCCTAGAACTGACCCCACTGGCTCAGTCCTCAGCTCCAAGGCCCATGCTCTCCACTGACCCTCGCCCATGTCTTGCCTCTCCACCTCTTCCTCCCCATGGAACACTAGCTTGTAGCATGCTGCTCTTCGGGTATGGAAAGCCCTTTCTCTGGGCTCTCTCAGCACCCCGTCTTCCCTCCATTGGGACACTCATCACTCTGCAGCATAACTACCTGGCTTCTTTCTGTCCTCACCACAAACTGAAGAGCATCTCTATGCCCCCCCCCCGACCTCAGTGCCCATCCCAACATCCATCTGGCTCACAATGTGTATTCTACAAATGTTGGCTGAATCAATGGACAAGACATTGACATTGACCAGAAGCAGTATCCTGGCCCCTCCATTGCATCTCCAGCTCTTTGAGCAGTGCTTCTCACTTTCTTCCTCTTCCCATAGTGCCATCTGAAATTTATTGGGGTGGGGAGTGATTTTTTTTCTTCTCCCTCTGCCTCCCCTGTCAATTTGAAAACTGTTTTGAGCAATAATAGTTCCACGATAATTTATGGTATACAAAAGTTATGGCCTGAGACAGTAGGGCCAGTTTCGGGAACTGAAAAAGTACAGATGGCTTCAGCCAGGAGGGTAAAGTTGGGGGGGGGCTGTGGAAAGGGAGGCTCCATACCGGTCTGAGTAGCACCATCCACCTGGAAGGCTGCAGGGAGCCTCAGCAGGATTCTCAGCAGAGGAAGGACAGGTTCCAGTTATATCCTAGAAATACCTTCCCTTGGCAACATGAGGACAGGTGGGGAGACCAGCTACATGGGTATTTCCGGAAAGCACTTGAAAAAAAGATGAGGGATAGAACTAGGCTGGACCCCCCATGAGACAAGGAGGAATCAACAGAGTTTGAGAATGCAAATCTGGGATGAAAAAAAAAAACCTGCCCATACAAGCAGATGTTCAGACATTTTTAAAGAATAAATTCTTTTATAGTCCCCACTTTTTATCTGTTTGTGCAACAAATACTATTTGAACATGTGATTTGCTATGGGTCTAGCAATAAGACAGTGAATGAGACACGGTCCCTGCCCTGGGGGGCTTCATCTCTGTGGGAAAGATGGACAGAAAACAAATGGAATATGTTAGAGTGTCTGGTGGTGGTGATTGTGCCGAGGAAAGTGGGGTAGGGGTGTGACAGTGGAGAGGTGGCTGGAGAATGCTTTTCTGAGAAGGAGCCATGACTAACCAATGGAGGATATTGTAAGCAGAGGGAATGTCATGTGCAAAGGTCCTAGCAGGAGTGGGTTTGACATGCTCAAGGCAAGGGAGGAGTTGAGGGGGAGGAGATGACATCAGAGAATAGCCAGAGGCCTACAGAAGGAGCCAGATCATGGAGGCCAAGTAAGCAACAGAAGAGCTTTGGCTTGTGTCTGAGTGAGCTGGCCAGTCACTGGAGGGGTCTTGAACAGGGGAGGAACTTGTGCTATGTATTCAAAAGACCACTCAGGCTGCTCAGGCGAGGCCGAAGGCAGGCACAGCAGGAATCAGAGAGACTGGTCGTGGTCCAGAGGCTACTCACATAACCCAGGAGAGAGGGTGGTGCCTGAGGCTCGACTACCTAGCAGTGAAGGTGATGAGAAAAGCCAATTCCCGATGTAATTTAGAGGTGGAACTAACAGGAGTTACTCGTGCATTGGGGTTGTGGAGTGTAAGAGAAAGAGGGGCCTGAGTAACTGGGTGTCTTAGTCAGTTCAGGCTGCTATACCATAAACTGGGTGGCTTGTAAACAACAAACATTTAGTTCTGACAGCTTTGGAGGCTAGAAGTCCAAGATCATGGCTCCATCAGATTGAGTGTCTGGTGAAAACCCACTTCCTGGTTCATAGACGGCCATCTTTACGATGTGTCCTCACAAGGCAGAAGGGGCAATGGACCTTTCTAGGGTCTCTTTTAGAAGAGTACTAATCCCAGTATGAGGGGTCCACCTTCATGACCAAATCACCTCCCACAGGTTCCACCTTCAGATACCATCACATTAGGGATTAGGATTTCAACGTATGAATTTGGAGGGTGGGGAGACACAAACATTCAGCCTACAGCAGTGAGTGACAGTCTCTTTTACTGAGATTGGGGAGACTTGCGGGCTGATCAGGTTTGGGGAGGTACAAGCCAATCAATACACACCCAACCAGAGATACCCCACACAGCTGGCATTTTACAAAATGGAACCTTCTATAAATAGGCCAGCCACACAATTACATAGCAACTATGACTCAGGCACGTCATGGAGATTCTGAGGTCTGGAACATCCTCAAGTGCCTTCTGATCAAAACTCACTCCACAGGGGTTTACTGTTCAGTGTGGATTTGTCCACCGAGTTGATCTCTGTCACTCCTTACCCATCATAACATTTTACTCAGAACCCCCTCTTCCCTGTTTGAAATGATCGCTCTGCAAAGTGATAGACAAAAAGACATTTGAGACACAAAGGGGGTGGGGAAGAAGAGGGGGGTGAAGTCTCAGCATCATCATTGGGTAGGGCTGACTCAGGGGGCTGCCCACCTCACCCTCACGTTTCTCCCATGGCTCTCTTGAGTGATCTGTATTGGCAGGGCCACATTATGACTTGTGGGGGCCCATGGCACTTGATTTTCATAGGTCCCTTCCTCCATAAAAATATATTAAAAATGATATTTTATGACTGCATTGGTATCTAGATGAATGTAATGCAGGCTAGATTATATGCAATTTTTTTCTTTTGATTTTAAAAGATATTAAAGCACCTTTGTGGGCCCTTAAAAGCATCATGGGCTCTAGGTGCTTTGCCCGCTATGCCCAATGGAAAGTCGCCCTGTGTATATAGGAAGGAGAAGAAGGTGGGTCTGGAGTAGCAATGGCTATCAGTAAACCCGGGCCCTTGTCCTGACTCCTGAACAATAAGCCATGAGACCTGTGGTCAGTCTCTCCACGTCTCAAGATCTCTGCCTCCTCCTCTTTTCAAGGAGGGGCGGGGCTAAATCATCTCTCAGCTACCTTCCAGCAATAACTCCCCAAGAGTCTACCTGATGCATTCAGACCTCAAGCTTCATTTTTAACTCTCCTACCCCAAGGGAAGGCTCTTCCCCCAACTACAATATTAAACTTGTTTTCTTTTTCTGGATCTCCTTCTCTCATCAAATCATGTGCTGGTGTGTGCAGCCACTGATTTCCAAAAAGCGGCCATAAAACCATAATGAGTACAGAGATACCAACGTGAAAATGACAGAGAGAAAGCCATAAACACTCAAATAAATATATAAATATAAACGAGTCCATAAACCAAAAACCCTGGAGGTATTTTAAATGCATAATGTAGCATTTATATCTCTTACTTTGCACAGCAGAACTTTCAAAGGAAATTCATTTAATTCTATTGCTCACACCCTTAACCGCCATCCAGGAGTAATCGCTAATAACCAGCCTCCCTCCTGATCGAGAGTTCATTTCAGAAGCTCGTTCTTGAATTCATTATCATGCTGGAAATGAGCTGAATCGCAGCAGATGTGACCACATGACATCCCCCTGCTCCCTTCCACTTGGGTTCAGCGAGATGCCTGCCACAGCTCAGGCCCTGACCTGCTCTGATTATTGCAAAAGTCGTTACCTCTCAATACCTGGCCCGAGTTTAAGAAGCATGTAAGGAGTTAGCTAGAGAGCAGATTATTCTCTTTGCTATCATGGGCTTGATGGGCAGAGGGACACCCCACCCACATGGAGCGTGACTGTGGCCCTCCCTCTCCTAAGAGCCCATGTGGATGAGAGTACACTGAGTGCTGGCTAACACCAGGCCTTGTTCTGAGCACTTGCAGGTGCTTACTCTTCGAGTCCTCCTCAGAGCCCTGAAGCAAATTCAGAGCCAGCTACAGAATTTGTTGGCCCAGTGCAAAATGAAAATGGGGCGCCCTTGTTCAAAAAGCAGGAGGAAAGTACAGTTAAAGTTACTAAATTATAAGACTTCTTAATTTTTCTTTGGGTGGTTTTTTCCTCTCCCTCTCCTGGTGCCCCACGCCCCACAACTCACACACACACACACAGTCTCACTTCTTTGACTTGCCATGGTGTTTTTATCTGCTATTTAGTGTTGAACTTTCTGGGGCACAAGGATATCTGCCAGGTGAGTGTAGATAGATTCTCTACAGGTACCCACGGGCCCCACCCTGAGACTTAGTGCATTCACAAAAGACCCACTGACTGCCAGGTTCCCCTCCCATTAGCCATCAGAGAGACTCCTCGTGCCCCAACCTGAGTGGAGGAGTTGAGCCTGGCATCACCCCTTCCCACAGGCCCTCTGCCCCAACCAGCTTTGAGTAGATGACCATCAAGGGGTTGCAAAATCTGCTCCAGGGTGCACTCGGTACCCAGAATGAACCAAGATGCTGCTCGGTGCTTCGCCCAACCCTGACCCTCCCCATATCTGTGCACAGAGGGTAGCAGCAGTGTTAGGTGAGGGGCTTGGAGGGAGAGGCTGGGCAGGGCCATGGGCACCAAGAGGGAGGGAGTAGGTCAAGAACAGGGAGAGGCAGTGGGGGCCAGAACTGAGTGTGAGCCAAGGATCCCAGACTTCCTCATTCATGATCCATTGTCCTATCAGACCTCACTGAATAATTAAAGATATTGGAATTGTTAAGAACTTCAAGATGGCAATTGTAGAGCACTAAACCCCAAGCCTGGATCCCTTTTAAGAACAGGCCATATGCAGTTGTACTGGTCTATTGCCCGTGACGCCCACCCTGGATAGATGTTACCACCGTCTTCATTTTGTAGATGGGAGACCTCAGGCCCAGTAATTTGCCCAAGGTCATGATGCTGGAAAGTGGGGGAAGGGGTGGGGACATTAAGACTGAAACTCAGTCACCTGGCTCCAGAGTCTCCTTTATCACTTCATGTGTACCTTATTCCACCAAACCTGACTGCCTCCCCTCAGAGATGTCAGCAGAAGACCATGTGGGCTGGTGGAAAAGGCAGAAGAGAGTATAGTATACACCCCAACCTGCCCCATCCTGCTGACTCAGCCACCAATTGGCTGTGTGATCTTGGGCAAGTCACTTAGTTTCCTGAGCTTTAGCCCAATCTGCCACATGGAGGCACTGTGACGAACATACAAAACATGGGGTCATAAATGTACATTTATATAGAAGCACCAGTGTCACCTAACATATAGAAGGTGAGTAGAAAAGCCATCTCCTCCTTTTCCAGGCTTTTCCCCACCTCTCTCTAGGCAACTGATCTCGGCCCCAAATGAAAGGTTGGTCTTTCCTTGAGACTCTCAGTTCCTTTCAAGAGATCAGAAGACACAAAAAAATCACTCAGATTCTGCCAAAGAATTCTCCTTTAGGATCAGCTTTTTGTTTCTTGAGGCCAAACAGCTTGTACTTCCTTGTTGTAAAATGCAGACACTCGAGTGCTTTCTCCAGAGCAAAAATTGGTTGACACTCCCCATTGATGGATTCAAACATTTTGACTGAACTCGTTCAAATGCCCGTCAGTTTAGTCAATTGATGTCATATCAAATATCTGTCAGCACAACCAGCCAACTCAATTAGACACCTGGCCTTTTTAGTTTGCTAAACTTGTTATTTCCAAAAAATAAAAATAAAAAAAAACAAGATAAAAATAACCTATCCATTTAGTTAGCAACTGACTAATAACTTCTATCAAAAAAAGTACATTTTTGTCAAACGACTGATTTTTTTTCACTGGATCTACTAAATCACTCCGTTGTGTGTTGGGAGGCAGCTATTGAACAAATGTGTCAGCTTGCTGAACAAGCAGGGAGGTGAATGTCAGAAAAAAAAATCATCAAAAAGATTACATCAAATGGCCACTGCTCCATCATCTACAATAACAAGGAGCAATGGAATTTTATAAAATGTACAACCAGTAATCCCTAATCACAACAGTTCAGTGTCTTGAAGAGCATTTTTCTCTTCTTTCTAGAAATTCGCCTCCCTGTCTTTTGTTTGTCCATAATTGATAAGACAATAGGTGTAATTATCCAGAGAGTGCTGTGATTTGTATCCCAGATCGCCTATCCCCAAGCCGATGGCAGGGTCCCTGAAAACTGAGGGCTGACTGTATCGGGGTCCTTTGAATGTTGTATTATACTGAATTAATTCTGAAAGGTGTAATTACTACCCAAGTCGAAGATCGTGATAAATTTAGGTCTATGTTAGCGACCGGGTTAAGATCAGGTTCTTTCTTTGTTAAAAGTAGAACTATTAAAGCTGGCCTTTGGTATTCTCCTTCGCCGCCTTCACTCTTTCCCCAAGCCTCAGCAGCAGACCACCTCCTCTTCCACCCCCTCCCAGGATGCCCAGACCCCTAACACTGTCCCATAACTCTCCCCACAGGTGGAACCATTTAATAAACCAAGTCCCACGAAGGGATCTTTGACTCAATGTGCTAACTCTTTCCAGCGGTGCTTGTTTTTCTAAAGAGAATACAGGAAGAGGTCTGTGTTTAGCTCCAAAGAGTGAATCACTAATGGTATAATTTCAGATGCCAGGTAACTGGAGAGTGTCCAAGAGTCAGCAGATGTGGTTTTCACAAAATCAGGTACTATGAAGAGTCATCGTGCTTAGAGCATCAGAACATACCCACTCTTGAATGTATTCCTCTAGAATTAAGTGACCCATTTGTGTCCGATTCAAATTTTCCACTGGTCAGATTTTCTCCTGGTCACAGGAATTTCTGCAACGGGATTAAGCGAATTATTTATTGCTTGTCACTCACCACCTACAATTCACTTTTCCAGTTTCCCTCTGTTGCCTACACAGTGCCCCTTTGTCAATCCCTGCCATTTATCGACTGTGTTCTGATGGCCAGGGTAAACAAATTACTTCCAGAATGACTGTGGCACGCAGAGGGCATTGCTTGCTGGGTTCTAAATGATGGAACTGGTGTGTGATCCAATTGGTCCTAATGTCAGGGGGGCAATTCACCATTATGGGGGAGCAGGTTGCCATAACCCATCCTATCGGTGACATAATTTTCTATGGTACATAATACTTACCTTTTTTCTTTTATTCTGAGTAAAGATCGAAGCATTAAATGATTTTGATAAATATCCAGATCAAATGATTTTGCAGATGAAATACTCTGAATTTTAAAAACTGCTTCTTTAAAGCCCACTGAAAATATACTGCAAAGTAACAGCCCTGCTTCATAAATGTATTAGAAGCATCAATCACCAAGGAGTCCACCTTCTTGCATCAGGGCCAGAGGACATATACTCGCTCTAGGGCAAGTCCTTGCACAGTCTAGACCCAAGTCTATGCCTAGCTTAGTGGTCTCCAAATTCCATTATTGTGTGATTCTACCCGAAAAATATTTTTGAGCAGGCACCCCAATATGTTTGTTTAGTTACAAATTATATAATGTACTTACAACAGCCAATATGTCAAAGTACAATACACATTAGATGCAGGTCATCTTTACCAACAGCAAATGTAAATTTTTTTTAAAGTAGACTTCATAACTTTGACTTTTTTTTGGCTTAAACTTCACCATGCTAATTAGGTCGTCATTGTCTTTACTTCCTAATGCAGCTGGTGATGAGCTCATCATCAGAACTGAGGAAGTGATAGCCCCACCACTTTCTTGGGATTCATCTGGGCTTATATTAGTGAACCTTTCTTTATCATCTGAAGCCTCTTTGCAGGAGTCTTATTAATCCACTTGTCCATTTTGTACAACTCTTTTTGCACCATGGGAGTTGCACTCTTTGCCAGGACGATAGTAATAATTTTAAAACAATACAAAAAAAAAAAAGAAGACACTTATCCAGGAAGTCTGGCTCCAGCGCTTGCACAGGCAGCCACCAACCTCTTCGCTTTGTCATACTGACCCTCACAGAGTACACAAGGTCCATACGTGACATGTGACAACTTGAAAGGTAATCTGAGCCAGGATACCTTGTGTTAAATGGTGGCAAAGCTTGATTTCCTTCTTAATTTTTAGAGAAAAATATACGTAGAAGTTCTAAGACTTGCTACCCTCACCCCAGTGGATTGTCTTATGTACCCCTCAGGATGATTGCTGCATTTTGGGAACCACTGGTTCTCGTTCACCTTAAAATACAGCCTCTTCTGGAGAGGAGGGTAGGGAGGCCCACTGAGACCAAATCAGGCTTAATCTCCTGTCCCGGAGTTTTGACATCCTGGGGCCACTGGAAAGCATTAAAGAGTCTGAAAGTAGAGAGGATAAGACCTAATTTTCATTCTCACAAGATTCTGGATGCACCAAGGGACACACACAGTTATACAGGAGAAGTGATAAGGGTCTGACTGAGTTAAGATGACAGCCTTTAAAATGGACAGAAGTGGGCAGAAGATTCACAAGATAGTAAAGATTTGGTTATTAATTAAACTTGCCCAAGGTTAAACAGCTGGTAGGCAGCAAAGCTAAATTTAGACCCCAGGTCTCCTCACTCCCAACATAGTGATTTTTCTTCTGATTTGCCATGTCAGAGAACACCTGGTCCCTCTGTTTTATGCTCCCCCAGGGAGATTGGTGATCAGGAGCTGAGCCCAGACAGCAGCCTGCAGTTTCCAGCTGGGTGATGAAGGAAGGCAACAGGAAAGGAAAAGCACTGCCTTCTCCAGATGTATTTATCTTTGCGGGATCCATGAGGGGCTCCATGAGAATCTGTTTTCTGGATATTGAATCCCATATTGAAATAACACACTTCCCAGTGACAACAAACAGACACTCCAAGTAACTATTCATTCCAGTCCAGGCCTTAATAAAAACCATAATCCATCCAGCTGAAGGGCAGACAGTTGGTAGGAAGGTACCAACTTGGGGAAAAGACAAACAGGTTTTTGTAATCACTCCCACGAGAGAGCCTGCATCTTTCCTCTGGGCTGTTTGAAATCCTTCTTCCTTTATGCTAAAAAGTTACCTCCCCCCAAAATTTCTTTCTAATTACCCCTTCCTTCTTGTTTCCCCTGTCCCAATCTCCTAACACTGGTTCCTTTCTTACAGCACCTATTGTCCAGGGTTCAGTATAGAAAACAGAAACCACTACAGGTATTTTAAACAGAAAAGAATTTAATACAGGGTTTTAGGGGCTTACAAACTTTGGGGCAGAGTTGTAGGAGGGAGTGCTCTAGGTCAGAGCAGAAATGACTCCTGGAACACTATAAAACTGATCTGCCGTAGGAGCCATGTTTCTGAAGCCATCCCTGAAACTATTCAGTCCAAGAACTCACCACTGTACTCCAGGAAGTAGGAAGCCAGAATCAAGAAGTCACTGTAGTGACTGCCTCTCAAATCCCACAAAGCTGGTGGCTGAGCTTTGAATGACAGAAAACATCATATGTTCATGACTTTATTCTCATGAGAAAACAGCTGAAAAAGCAAGACTTCTGCTCCACTTCCACCTTCTCAATTTAGCCTAAATGCCTCAAATGGACAAAGCCTGATTTTCTTCTAAAATCTTACCTGTGAGGGATGCTGAGAAATTTGACTTTTCACTTTCTAGCCTCTTGAGTATAGTAAGGTCCCCTTACTATAGAAGGAGGATTGAGCAAGCCAAGCTGCAGGTTCCACCATGGGAGTTTTCCAAATAATGCATCCTACATTGTTTTTATGTGTCTAACCATCCCTCAGTTCCTCAGGACAGGGATCATGTATTTCACATCCTTCAGGCTACAAGCCTTGCAGAGGAGAGATCCTTGCAGAGCACAGCCAAATAATGAAACGATGGAGCACCTTAACTCTTTCAGTACTTGCTTACTTTACTTTCTGATTCTGTTCCTGCATTTCAGTGTTGTCTCCTCAGTAAAACTCCTAGAAGGTTTATTGGTTAGTACTTCTCAGTACTAACAGTTTATTGGTTAGCAATATTGGTTAGTATTTCTCAGGTATGTCCCCAGAGAGTGAGCCACAGGGCTGGGTACATACATTCCTCAGGTAGTGGGTTGTATTTCAAAACTGATCCCCAGTCAGAGGTTTTTCCCCAAGAGACATTTCTGCCCCACGACGCTCAACCAATAGGAAACTAATTTCCTGAAAAAGTGGGAGGTCACTGGATCTTCCTTACATGCCCTTTCATCCCATTTTGGCAGCAGACTACCTCCAAATTGGTAAGCCAGTGCCCTATACACTGTTCTACATGTTTTCTATGAAGATTAAATAAGGTAACATACGTAGATAACAGTACCTACCACATAATAAGCATTCAATAAATATTGGTTTCTATTTTACCCGCCCCCAAATAATCTTTTCCTCCCTCCATAAAAAAAAAAAAAAAAAAAAGTGCCTTTCTGGATTCCTGCTAAGAGACTGGCCAATCAGATTTTTGAAGAGATATTAATGGCTAATGCATTATTAACCCATTGAAGTGTAACAAATTGCTCCAAATTTAACAGTTTAAAACAACAATAAACTTTTATTTTCCTTACATTGTCTTTGGCCAGGAATCCAGGAGCAGTATAACGGGGTCATTCTGGCTTAGGGTCTCTAGTGAGATAGCAATCAAGATGTCAGCCAGGGCTGCTGTCATCTGAAGGTCTGACTGGGGCTGCAGGATCCGGTCTCCACATGGCTCACTCATGCAGCCGACACGTTCATGCTGGTTGTTGGCAAGAGGTCTCAGTTCCTCTCCAGGAGGAACTCCTAAGCCTGCTTCAGTGTCATCATGACACGGCAGCAGTTTTCCTCAGAGCCAGTGACCCAATAGTTCAAGGTTGAAGTGGCAGTGTCTTTGATAACCTAGCCTCAGAAGTTGCAGGCCATCATTTCTCCAATGCCCTCCTGGTTTCACAGGTCAGCTCTGTGAGAACCAGGCAGCAAGGATCACGGAGGGCCACTTTGGAGGCTGGCTGCCACGCCTAATATAGTAGCTCTTCCAGTGACTGTCATAGTGATTTGGGAGAGATTTTGAATGTCTCAGTGCAAATGTGTGAGGTATCCTTTGAGATGCTTTAGTCTTTGTCAACATTTAGCTCTGGGGTGCATTCGTTAGACATTCAGGAAATATGTGAAGAATAACTTCATCCTTTGAGCAATATGTAAGCATTCCCAAACATGGAGCAACTCGGGATCTTGGGCCCTTGCTTTTAAGTATATATGTATATGAATTACGTGTATGTGTGTGTGATAAAACATTACCCACAAAATGAAGTGCAACAAAGAACTTAGGAATGTATACACTATGATTTAAAGTAGTGATGATTACTGAATTCCTTTATATGTAGAATATATATCTTACAAGTATATAAATATATATTCTACATATAAATATTCTTTCTTCTCTCAATAGATATAGAAAAACATGACAAAACATGTGAATTACAATTAAATAGAATGAAATAATATAAACTTTAACAAACCAAAAATAAATAATAAAATTAATAAAATTGATAAAAATATAAGAAAACCAATTTCCTATTTTTCTTAGTGAGGATACTAAGAAATAGCAATACTACCTAAATATAAAACCTGGAATTTTTAAAAAGTACTAAGTTCTTCATTTTTTTCCAAATAACTTTTTGGTTTTCTTAGCCTTAAAGGATTATAGAAACTAAAAATATTTCCCATGATGAATAAACGTTTATCTGAAGTTTAGCGGTTTCTTTAGTCTCACTTTAATTCATTTTCCTTTTGTTAAAGTCATGTAAAATTAAATACAGTACTTTTGATTTAAAAATAATTGCTCATAAGGCATGATCCTGTTTTTAGAAAATTCTTTTTGTCTGTCCATTTCTCCTGCTGCTTGTGGATACGTATGAGCAGAAAGGATAGTTCTCCAATGTTTATGATGGCCATTTCTGCATTTGGAAACAGTAATAAGTTTATGTTCTCTTCCTATACTTTTCAGTAGTTAAAGTTTTCACAATGAATATATACATTTTTATGAACATGATAATGAGGGACTTAAAATATAAAGAATATTACTATTTGGTGGGCTATATTGTCATTTCTTTTTTTCATCATATCCTCCCAATGCTTAAATCTTAGAGCCTCAGAAGTCCTTGAGGATGTTATAGATGGGTCCTCAGTTTGTAGAGGTGTACTTTACACGCTTCTTATCATAGTGGTCAGAGTGCAGATTAATGCAGCAAAGAAAATGGGTTCAGGTACCCAAATGAGCTATTTGTCTTCTCCCAAAGCTGGGACCCCTGTCTACACACCTAACCAGAGCTGGACCTCTTGCAGAAACAAATCACTGATCAAATCACTGATCAGGCTTCCCTCCAGGAATTTTGATCAAATCCCACTTTTTGGTTCATAGCTGTGTGCATCAGCATGAATTAGGAACATTACCAGAAAAAAAAAAAAAGCAACACAATTGATATGTGACAGGCAAGGCCCCAGGAGAAGAGGGATGTAGTTAATCTGAAAAGCAGAAACAGAACATGGGACCCTTTAACCACCAATTCAAAGATCTCTTAAAATTTGATCTTAGGAAAGTGATGATAGTAAAAATCTTTCTACCGAGAGGCAAGTTTTTGGTTTTCATGACGTTTTTCATCCTTGGTCTATGAGGGTTTTTCACTGAGTACTCTGAGTGGGACAATCCCTTGTCATAAAGACTTGTCCTACATATTGCAGGATATTTAGTCTCCCTGGCCTTCATCCAATAAATACTAGTGGTGTCCCTCAGACTTTGGGACAACCAAAAGAGTCTCCCCTCATTTCCACCTCCATTCCATTCACTCCTTCCCCACAATGGGAACCAGGGCAGTTCCAACCCTGGGCACGTATAGTTTGCCTTCTGGTTTCCATTAGGACAAAAAGAGTTTTTTCTTGCTCACTGTTGAATCTCCCGTGACTGGCACACCGTAGGTACTCAACAAACACTTTTGAATGAATGAACACTATACAATACAGGATTTATTATGGAGATGGCGCTATTGGTGTTTTAGGAAAATTAATACTTTTAAATATTTACATCATAAAAATCCACTCGCATTAAATCCCTGGTAGTTGGAGCCTTTAGAGTTTGTGAACAATGCCAGAAAAGACAGGACAGAGACACAAGGGGACACATGTTGACATCCACTGCATGCAGGCCAGGACACTAGGCCGTCTGCATGTGGCCTTATGAGGTAGTGATCACCATCCTGCTTCACAGATGGGGAGGAATCTGTGCCCAGCGTGGCACCGTGGTAAATGGCAGAGCTGGGATTTGGCTGGATTCCCAAGTCCAGAATGTTTGTGTTCCACTCTCTGTGACCATCCCAGTGGGGATTGCTCGTCAACACTCACCCTCATTTCAGATGCTCTCGAGAAAACGTCTTCAGAGAGTTCACAACAAGCTGAATTTATTTTCTAGGGCTATCCAGACAAATTCCATGTCTTGGCTGTATATATATCCACATACATATATACATAGCCTACTTATCTCTCCCATTACCTCAGTCAAGCTGCAGGGGTCAGAGGACAGCCATCTTGGCAAATGCCTATAGCCGTTTCCAAAATCCATACATTCCTTAATACTCAAGAGATGAACCCCAAGTGGTACTGGGGGATCTGAAGAAAGCTCATTTTGCCAATCTGGTTAGGTGTGAGGGAGGAGACAGGGCAGGATAGAGCTGGAACTGTTAAATTCCCGTCCCCACAGCCTGGTTTCCTTCTCAGATGGCGGGTCCAGGGGCCGACTGTCTCTAACTCCAGATGATGTGCAGGAGCCACGTACAGGGCAATGAAGAAGCATCCCAGCTCTTCTCGGGGAAAATGGTTGCTCTGTCGTCCCAGGTTTCCCGGAAGAGGGGAGCAGGAGGGGGAAGCCTCGCCAGGAATCTGTTGTCCCCTTCAGAGCAGGGACAATGACTCAGAATCCATCTGTCTCCCCGGCTCCATCGCCTCTTCACCTGGTTTTGCTTCCCTCTCAGCACATCCTACCACGGGCACTTCAACTTCTCCTACTGTGCTGAGTCTTTCTTTTCTCTTCTCTTCTCATTTACTACTTTTCTCCTGATTCTTCCTCCGTCTTCCTTGTGTCCGTCTATATATAATTCCCCAACCCTTCCACTTTTTCTTTCCTTTCTGCAAATCCCAACTCTATTTCTCTCCTCACTGCCTTCACAAAATGTCCCTCTCTACTCCCAACATGGTTTTCTCTGTTCTCTCCTTTGATAGTGCCCCAACTTATCGTTAGATTACTGGTGGTTTTTACTAGTGCTCTCCATTCCTGCGTTCCCCCACCCCCACCCCCAGCATGTCCCACTGAAGTTCATAGCAAGTCTGCATGAGGGCGCCACAACCAAAGCTTCCTAACTTTGACTCAGTCCAACATGGGTCCATGCGGTCTGTCCTCCTGGGGCGGGGAAATTGCCCCCCCATCTACCTCCTCTTTATGGTCTTGTATGAGTTTACAAGGAAGGCAAAGGTGAGGATTTGATTTAGATTTCAACAGCGGAATGAGCCTCCATTTCCATAGATGGTACTTTTTAGTTTTGAAATTGTGCATACCCTACAACTAGCTTCCTCCGGAGCATGCCATTGCTACGACCTTGAGCAGGGTGTGTGGGAAGCAGTGATTTAGATTTGACAGACGGAGACACGCTGGAAAAGACTGGGGTGTTTGCCACCTCCTTTCATCTGGAGGTAGAGGATGTAAACGGTATTTAATTAAAGTCATAAATCTAGCTTTTGTTTCATTTTGGTTTTGCTGTTTCCTAACTCTAATCTGGTCTTGCTTGTTTACTGAATGCTTTGACCACTAAGTAAAAGTTCTGAAATGAATGAAGATTATTTCCAGCCCTTCTCCCACCATGCCCCCCTCCCTTCTTGTAGCTCTGCCTACCCACAGCCCACCTCTCAGCAACAGCACTGCCCAGTTAGACCCCTACTCCTGGGCTTCTCAGACCTGCATGGGCAGAGGAACCACCACCAGGTCTTGTCCAAATGCAGATTCTACTTCTGGGGGTGGGGCCAACAGCTGGTATTTAGAAATGTAGCTGATCTGCCCCTTGAATTGGAAGGGAGTAAATTGGGTGTAGCAGGAATAGACAAACTGATAGACAAAGATCTAGGCCAGTGCTTCCCAGTCTGGGCCACACATTAGCCTCACCGGGGAGCTTTGAACAATGCAGTGACCTGCTTGTACCCCAGACCACTTCTGTCAAAACCTCTGGAGAAGGAGCCCAGGCAGCAGCATTTTTTAAGGCTCCCTAGATACCGACGACTGTGTGCTCTCAGGGTGGAGGATCTCTGCTGTCTGCTTCAAAGGCAGGGCCATCCACATCCGGCTGAAGGGAAAGAGGAAAGTGCTCTGGAAACATTACTGGCCCAGTCCGCTTTCCACCAAGTCAAGCCAAAAGAGTGGCTCGGGTTCATCATGTGCAGAAAATGGATTATAGGAGGCCAGTTTTAAGACAAGGTGACTTGGGAAAAGCCAATGTCTGTGACGACTCCTGAGCACGTGACAGCACCCTGAGAAGCGCCATCTAAAGGCCCGGAGGGTGCGGCACGCGGGATGCTAGGGAGGAGAACCCAGCCCCGGTGGCTCTTGGGCTGATGCTTAAAAAAGACCTGAGATTGAATGCCAGCCCATTAAGTACCTCCCATGACCCCCATCCGACACCACCCTCATCCCCTCTAAACATCCCACTCTGTCTGCAGAAGGTCTTTAGTAGAGTTTTACCTCAATAGGAGACTCCAGGGACAGTGCCTGCAAGGATCTGTCCCAGTGTCCACACCCTCCCAAGGACAACCCTGCCTCCCCACTCTAATCAGTGTCACTTTTAGAAAATAAACTTCTATGCAGAGAGAAAAAAAATTATCAAGGTTTTGTTGACAAAAAGAAGGTAGCTCAAGAGCCTAAAGGACGTGTCAGACTAAGTCTGCGGAGAGGTCAAGTGCTAAACAACTACATCCCTGCCAAAGGAAGGATGGAGATACATGCCAGCCCAGGTGACACACCAGAGCCCAGCTTTTTACCATAGTCCAGTTCCCCAAAGGAGGCATGTGTTAGTACACACTAAATCCAAAGACCAAAAACCTAAATTACATACAGCCAGGCCCCAGGGAGAATCAAACACCTGCCAGCCCCTGGGCTCTGCATGAGAGGAGGGACAGCCTTCAGGAAGAATCCAGGACCCATAGCTGTTGGGGACAGAGCCCAAGTCTGACTATTAGGAGGCTGAGTTAGTCCCAGCTCCTGTGTCTACTCCCTGGGTGACTTCAGGCAGGTACCCTCACTTGCCTAGGCCTATGATACAAGAAGAATAGCATCCCCCGATCTCCCTCCCCCATCATGGGATTGGTCGAGGAAACAAATGCAATTATAGAAAGGAAAGTGCTTTGTAAAGTATGAAACATTAGGTACGTGAAGGTTCACAGTAGTGCACAATTTGCAGAGTTCATAGTGTGTGTGTCTGTGCGTGAGAATGCATGTGTCTGTGAGTGTGTGTGCCTGTATGAATGTGTGCATGAGTGCATATGTGTGAGTGTGTGGATGATAGCGTGTGCATGCACGTGTGTGTGTGTGACTACTGTACTGTGAAACAGATCCCAACCACCACACAGGCCGTAGGCCGGGTAAGAGTGCCCTGGGTGGTCAGGCAGGCGCCATGATGACAGGGCTGGGCATGAGGGCAGCATTAGGGTAGATAATAGAGAACAACTTACATGGAAGCCAAACCGAGCCTGAGGTAGCTGTGGGGCCGGTGGAGGCTGCCTGCCCAGAACGAGCTCACATGCTCCAGAGAACCTAGAAATCAGTTTAGGCACAGGTGGAGTCCCCCAACCCCAGGGGCAGAACCATGGGAGAGCGAGAACTGTGGCTACCTCCAGTGCTGTTTAACTTTCCCCCCAAGCAGCCCCCACTTATGGGGAGACTGGACACATTGCCCCCAGGTGGTATGGGGACACACCTGAAGCAGCTGCCTACAGACTCAAAATGTCTTCCCAGAAATTTTTGTTTTAAAAATAAAAAGGTTTGCATTCTACTCTTTTATAAGCCCTGTTTACTTAAATATACAACTAATATTCTATATTTTCTCCCTATCAGGTACAATTAGCATTCCAGAACGCTGGGTGTCACCACGCTCCAAGCCTGGGCCACCTTCAGGGGTAGCGTGCCCAGTTCCAGCCCAAGCCACTCAGACATGGACACTTCAGAAGCTTTCTGAGCCATGGCATGACCAAGTAGTGATTTAAGATAATTTGTCCATCACCAGTGGTGAGGTAGAGAGGAAATGGGGAGCCTGAAGTTGGGGAGATCAGCTGGGAGCTGGCCTGGACAGAGGAGGGCCTGACCCAGAGGGAGAAAATAGACGGATCCTGACAGAGGCCCTGAAGGCAGATGTGATGGGTTAGTAATTGCTGTTGTTGGGAGGTGGTGAGCCAGTGGCTCACTATATGGCACCTCAAAGGCTCATCCCAATTTAAAAGTGTCTGCAGAGAAGGGTGTGTTGCGCCCCTCCAAATGTCCCTCCAAACACAAGCTAATAGCTAAGGAGGAGATCACAGGAGGTCTGGCCTCTATCCTCCACCCCACTAGGCTCCCAAGCTGAAGGACAGAACTCCCCTGCCAGGCCTGGTTAGGTTTCCAGCTGGCCTTGAGGAGAACCCAGAAAGATACAGGCGTGCTGGCCACCAGTCGTCTCTAACCCAAAAGCCTGCAGATGGCCCAGGGGAGGTTGTGCTTCCTCCTGACTCCCGACCTACCCGGCCTGACCCTCTGGCCCCAGTGAATCAGGCTCCTCTCAGGCCACATCAGACTCATTGTCTGGAGCTGCCAAGAATAGCTCTTAGCCACCACTAACAAGAGACAGCACTCAGCCAACCTCTTGCACAACCCAGCCCTGAGAGGGGACCTCTCACCTTAGCCCAGCTGCCAGCCAGGCCCCCTTCCTCTGTGCCCTTGCCCGATCTGTCTAGTGACCAGGCCTCTCCTGGCTTCAGCCCCTCCCTGGCCTCCCTGTGTGATTCAGCAGCCCATGCACCTACTCTGTCCCCATTCCAGCATTCACTTAGCCCTGCACAGCTGATCTCTCCCGTTCAGCAGCTGTCCATCCGGTTCAGGGACTAGCAGAGCCCCTGGCCCAGGGACGCGGCCTACTCAGCAAGGTTCTGGAGGGTGATACCTCTGCCTTTGATCCTGCTGTCACCATGATTCAGTAGCAGGATGGCAGAGAGTCTGGGGGCTTTGTCTGGTGAGCCAAAGTGAAGGGAAATCGCGAAGTCTGCCCAAGAAAAAGGGAGGCTTAGTGAAGATCAATTTCTGAATGGCTCTCAGGTGGAGACGGGCTTCCATAGGTCCTGTGCTGATATGGGCAGAACTGGGAACAGCCATGGGTACGAGTCCCAGGGACCCGATGTCAGCTCCGCAGATCCAAGGCTTGCTTTCTTTTTTTTTTTTTAATTTTTTTTTAATTTATTAGTTTCAGGTGTACAAGACAAGGTAATACTTAGATGTTCATCATTTATATCCCTCACACTGTGAGCCCCCCTCCCCCCATCCACTATCCCTCCGACCTCACACCGAGCCATCACATTATATATATAAAATTATAGTTGGCATTCATTATTGTTGAGCTTCTGGTGTACAAGGCTTTCTTGTAATCAGAGCTGTTCACAAAGAGAACAGCCTGCCCCATAGGGTCATGGGACTCCAGTCAACAGTCAGAAGCATAAAAGATAGATTCCGTCCCTGTTTGAAAGAGGACAAAGAACGTCCCTTTTGGTCCTTAGGTTGCAGAAGTTTTTGGAAAACTCTCCTTTTCTATCATTGCATCAGTTGCAAAGCCCTGGGCAAAATTAATCAATTCAACAAATATTTTGGAGAACCTGCTGGTCACTTTTCCTTCTACCAAGCTGCTGTGGCCTCAATAACTCAGCTGATTGGAAGATGACATCAATTAGACCCTTTTAGATTCCCCTCCAGATGACAAGTTTGCTGGTATACTTCAACCCAATAAGCTATCGGGAGAGAGAGAGCTTTGACTCTGCACTAATTCACAGCAACAACTCCAGAAACCCCTCTAATCACAGCCCCTTTCCACCCATGACAGCAGGAACGTGCCACACAGGGCAGTCTCCCCACATTGGCATGGGCACATTGTTTCAGGAACAGATAGTCTTTTAGAGAAAAGAGCCTTGAGAAGCGTTTAAAAATTACTACAATAGCGTCAGAGCCATGTTTTCTAAACATTGGAAGAAGAGTTGGGGTCCAACTGCAGGAACTGAGAACTCTTCACTGTCTGGCTTC
Organism: Rhinolophus hipposideros; assembly: GCF_964194185.1. Taxonomy (NCBI): domain Eukaryota; kingdom Metazoa; phylum Chordata; class Mammalia; order Chiroptera; family Rhinolophidae; genus Rhinolophus; species Rhinolophus hipposideros. Next base: position 22,803,046 of record NC_138063.1, on the reverse strand, counting down.
AGATGCCCTAGCTTTGTTTTTTATTGCCTGCTGACACCCCTCTCCACACTCCAGCAGGGTCCACAACTGGGATTTCCTGGCACAAACTGTGTATTTTCTCAGGCATTTCCTTGGCCTGGAGTGTGCGCTCCCCCCAGCCCCACCCTCTTCCTGACATGAAAGCCGGGGTCCTGTCTCTCCAACCTGGGAGGTTAGGCTGCTCTGTGCTGCTATAGCTGCCCCTTGCTTCCCCTTGGCCATTGCATGTCCCCTCTGCACTGAATGTCTGTTCACACCTCTCTCCCTGCCACTCTCTGCAGGCAGGGCCTGGGCCTCTCAGTTCTGCTCCTTTTGGGGTAGACCAAGGGCACACAGTAGGTACTCAACACAGTATTCTTACAAGAAGGATGGAGGAGCCAGTTGTTTTGGGAGTCCCCTTGCAGGAACTTCTAAATCCTGGCCTTTTGGAGAGATGTGGGACTGATCCAAACAGCCCTTTCTGTCCACATTTCTGAAGGAGACGAGGAGGTGTGGGCAGCCAAGGAGAGCATGAGCACGCCAAGCAGATAATTATGTGTTCTTGGAAGTGGGTTTAATGGACTGGCTCAGAGCTGAGCTGGGAAGGGACTCTGAGGCCTGCTGCCTTCAGACGGGACGTGGCTCGGGCAGGGATTTCACCGTCCAGTTCTAACAAGTGGCTGACGCCTTATGGAAACTTTGGAAAAGCGTTCTGTTTGGGACCAGCCAGCTTGTACTTCATCTGGTTGCTCTAGCCATCTTTCCTTTCAATTTGGGAGCACAAGAAGAGGGGAAGCTAAAAATCACTGAGCTCCAACTATGTGCCAAGAACCAAGTCAGCAATTTCACTGTCCCAAGAATCCTACATTGCCCTATAAAAGGGGGGGAACGGAAGCCCACACAGTCCCTACTGGCAGAGAAAAGGGTGAGGCTGGGCATCTGAGCTGCCACAGCCTGTGCTCTTTCCAGAGCGACCTTCTCTTTACAAGGCCGTTTTCGCCGCACGTCTCAGCCCTACCCCCAAAGCCAAAATTCCCCCATTTGAACAGGATAAACATTCCCATGGCAAAGGAACATTGTGTTCCCCAGAGGAGATGCAATCACGTTGTTCGTGCCGAGGCTATGCAGGCTTATGAAATAGAACACTGGGCTGAGAGCCTGGACCCAGCTCAAGGCAGACATCCCTCCCCTGCATCCCCCCAGCTATACCCCACAAGGCAGCTGGAGTAACAGGAGGAGAGCAGGGAGGGAAGTGGGTTTAATCTTGACTCTGCAGCAAGCCACCAATTTTTCTGGGTCTCTGCTTCCTTGTCCATCACAAGGTGGAGAGCTTGCTTCAGAAAGTGTGGAAAATGTGAGAAACGATGCTTGTTTTGCTTTCCTGCACCTTGATTTCTCCATCTGTAGTTGGGACTATTGTCTGCATACAGGAGGGAATCAAAGGTGGAAAAGGAAGTGCCTTTTTGGAAGGGACTTTGGAGGGTACGTTCTTTGCGTAATGATTCATCCTCTCTGTAATAAGTTAAACATATATTGAAGGCTTGTTATAAGTCAGTCTTTCTGCTGGGCTGTGCAAATACAGAAATCAACAAGGTAACAGGCCCTGTTCTTAAAGGGCTCATAATGTTTACGTACACGTTTCATCAAGAGAAATCTAAAAATGTTTGAAATTTCATAGTTAGAAAATAATTCCTATAGATACCCATCCTCAACTGCCACCTATCACTTAAAAAAAAAAAAAAAAAAACACCATTTTTCCTTGATTAGATAATATACATTGTTTTTATATTTTCACATTTCTGAAATCAGGGTGCATCCTACAATCTTGATTGGCAGCGTTTTCTTCTTTCTTGGTGATACACAAAATCATGATACATCTTACAGTTGATAACATCTTAGATTCAGTGAAATACATTTGGTAAAACGTTATCATTTTTCAACTGGACTTTTAATGAATTTCGCAGCCACTGAATTTAACACAAGGTATTTCCAGAACACTTTAGTTCATCCAGACGTATGGTGTGTCTAGGTATCTAATTGCTCCTCGCTTTTCATCTCTGTGTCTTGGAAGGGATTTTCTACAAAGATCCGGCATGCTGTTTCACCTCTTGACCACCAGAGGGAGAAAGCTCATGGAGAGGGACAGGTTTTCAGGCTCCTTGGCTTTTGCTCTCTCAAACCTTTCCTGCATGCCCCCTCTCGAGCAGTCTGAAACTCCCTGAAACTCCACCTGCAGGGAAAGAATAGAGGAAAAGGCCCCTTCCAGAACAATGGCAGCCTCATTATGATGTTTGCAGACCCATGCTAAAAATCAGCTGTGGTTTAAATGAGCTCTTTCTGAGAATCAGGAGAGGTGCTAGACATGGTAGAGTTCTGCCTCCAAAATGTAGGGCTCTTGGGCAGCCCCACACCATTCTTAAACCATTCAAGACTCATGAGACCCCCGTGATTTGTAAAGCTCTCCAGTGAAGTGTTCCCACTCTAGCAGTTACCTGTAGCTTTCTGCCATTCCTTCCATCTACCTTCCCTCTTTCGTTCCTTTCTTCCCTCCTTCCTTCCCTCATTTAACTCTTTATTTATTGGACACCTATGATGTGCGAGGAGCTGAGAATTCAGCAGTCAACAGAGCATAGAAAGTCACTGTCCTCATGCGTCTTAAGTTCCGGTGTGAGGGATGGAGGTTAGATACTATTCAGATAAATATACAAATAAATAAATCATTGCATAGTGCAAAAAAAATGCTATAAGGAAAAATACTGGGTCCCCTGAGAGCATGTGACAAGAGAACATAGTGGGGGCTGGGAGGGGGAGGATCTGGGAAGGTTTCTCTGAGACAAAGCCTGAAGGAAGGGTAGGAGTTACCCAGGTAAAGAGTGAGGGAGAGGCCTTCCGGGCAGATGAACCAGCATTTGCAGAGGCCCTGAGATGCAAAAGTACTCAACACCTGCTAGGCACTAAAAAGAGGCCAGTGTGGAGCCCAGAGACGAGAGCCAAGAGAGGCACAAGATGGACTGAAGCGTAACGGGAACTCGCTGACGCCGACCCTAGCGCACCATGTTAGAGGCATATTTTTTCATCTGTAGCCACTGAAGAGATTTAAGCAAGGAACTGACATAAGTGGATTTGAGTGTTAATATGACAACTCTGGTCTCCCTGTAAGCACGGCTCAGAGAAGAAATCTGAGAAGAAATGAGGTGTCTAATTGGGAGTTACCAGAGAAGTGGTAAGAGGTGAGGGCAGTTAAATGGTAGCATTGGATGTTGAGGTGTATTTTCGAGATAGAATTACTGGATTTGGAGAATGGAGGAGAAGGGAATATTAAGTTTGACTCCTGAGATTTTTGAAGGAACAGCTTGAAAAGGGGAGAGGACTCGTCCTGGGATGTGCACCTTGGAGAGAAGAAAACAGGACCTGGGAAGGGAGTTATGAGTTGCTTCAGTATATTCATTTTAAGCTACTCCTGGAACATCCACATGCAAGGGTAAAGCAGAGAGCTAAGTCTGAGTCCAGTGCTCAAAACTGGGAGGGAAATATTAGATTTTGGAGTCACAGGCATACAGATGGAAACACAAATCATGGCAAGAGCTGAGTTCCCCTGGATAGGAGCATCAATGAAAAGAAAATGGCCCAGAACAAAGCTCTGCAGAAAGCGTGTATTACAGGAGGAGCCAGCCAAGGAGAGTGTGAAGGAGCAGCCAGAGAGAGGCTTGAGTATAAAAGCTAAAGGGAAGACAGTGTGTCTAGCGGGACGCTCACTCCAAGGAACTCCAGTGAGCAGTCTAGTGACATGGGGACTGAAGCACGTTTGGATTTACCAACATGGAGGTCTTACAAGAAGGGCAGTAGTGATAGAAACCAGAAAAATACCAACAGTTTATTTGAGGATGGCAAGCATAAGTTTAAAGTGAAAGTAGCCTACCCAGTTATGCAATATTTCTCTAGCAATGTTCAGTTGCTTGATGAAAGCATGGAAAAGAGGGAGAGTTGGGTTAACCTGGCTGGGATTTCCATACACAATAATGAGGGAGAGAGTGAGGAGTGAGCGAGTTGAAAGAGGGAAAAGGGCATGAAATTTAAGTTGGTTCAGGAGGGAAGGAGAGATAGGGAACTGGTGAAGCTAAGGGATAGGACGAATCCAGATGACAGGGCCGTGTCAAAGCACATACTTGAGCAGGTGAGCTGGAAGTCCAGGAGGTGGTGACCAGAGGAGAGAATCAGACTTTTGAGACTTCACAGTTTGTATGATATCAAGTCCATGTGGTGATTATAGAAATTTGTGGCTGAAAAGAAGAGGTAGGTCGACTCCCTGGAGATGAGGAAAATAAGGATCTGCCACGTCAGAGAAGAGTAAGGAGTTAATGTCAATGAGGCCTGGACATGGAAGTTGCTGAAAATTATTGGAGTGGAGGTGAAGATAACTATTAGGAGCCCCTAAAATCTCACCGAATGAGAGAGTGGCCAGAAGTCAGCAGCACAGCAGCAAGCAGTTAGAAAGGTGGTATACACCTCAAACAAGAGGGGTTTCTACACAGGCAAGGTACATGGTGGTCTGGAAGCAACAGCAAGGAACAAGAATTCCTCTCATTGGGAGCAGAAGAGGAAATAGCCCAGGGAAATGGTACTGATGCAGGTGTAGAAAGAGGGACATCATCCCCTTTGGAAAAGAACTCTGCAATCCTTTCGCAATGTCTGCGATTGTGAGTATAAGTAGTGCTAGCACCCATGCTAGGGCTCAGCAATCACTGTCCTAAGATATACTGTCCTGCAACTTGGGGAGGCAGCATGGAGCGATGGGGAATCTGATAGATCATCTTGAGAAGAGGTTGTGTATAGGTCCAAAACCACCTCTCCACAAAACAATAGCGTAAGAAGATATAACTGATCTGGAAGAGGCTAAAGAAGAATGGCTAAGATAGATGACTGAATGGGAAGGAGAAAAGTATAGCACTACCATGGGACAGCCAGAATAAACCAGGAAACTGAGGACTTGGGCAGAAGTTGCTCCAAAAACAAATCATGGCATAAAACCTGGCCCTAGGGCTTGAGGGAAAATGAGTCTCACACAGAGCGGGAAGGATGTCCAGACTTGTGCACATGGATTCCAATAGATTATACTAGAGCTTCTTACTGTTCCTGGAGAAGGAAAAAGGAGAAGGAGCTAGAAAGAGCCCTAAGAGCAGAAGAGAGAGAAGGGAGACTGGAGGTCAACTGTACATAATATAGGCTCCATAGCAGTTAAGAAAACAAGTTTCTCATAGATGTCCACTCAGTTGGAAAACCCAAATCTACGTGTATGTATCAAGGGGAAAACATATGTACAGCTAACTACCACAATAAGATAGGAAAAGTAACAATATGAAAGGTAGAAAAACTATATCAGTGATCAGAAAGAAAAGAGCGACATCTATTCTAACTGGATGGTCAGGAAAATCTTCACAGTGGAAATGGACTGTCTTCTGTACTTGGAAGAATGGGGGGATTTTGAAAGATAAAGGTCACATGGGTGGAGGAGTGGCCCCAGGCCTTTCTGGCAGCACAAGCTACTGGGACAGTAAGTCCCGTGTGTGTCAGGACAGACCTTGTGCTACCTGAGGCCAAGTCTCTCTGGGTCCGATCCTGACCCAGCTGTTCTTTTCTTTCCTTTCACCAGTTGCATGAGCAATGAGCAGCCACCCCCTGAAGGAGATGTCTGAAACTCACAGCAGCCCTCTCCTGGCAGAGCCTCTTTCCAACAGATACAAACTCTATGAGTCAGAGTTTACCAGCCCTAGCTGGCCCTCCAGCCCCCAGGATACACACCCGGCCCTGCCCCTCCTGGAAATGCCTGAAGAAAAGGTGAGGAATGTCCATCCATCCCACGATGTTTCCTACGTGTGTGTGTTGGTGGGGGTGGGGGAAGGCGAGGGGGTGAAAGATGCAGCTTTCTCCCCTATGCAAAGCATGTGTTATATAATGCCTGGAAGGACCACTGCCCAGGAAGATTCTGCCCCTCGTCAATACGTGGTCACACCCATGATGGGTCCTACTTGGCCTAAGAAAGAAAATATGGCTGAGTGTGCAACATGATTTTAAGGACAAATAGGGAATGCACATACTCATCATACACCAGTCTTTCAATCAGTCTCCAGAATCTTTCCCCTTAGACTTGCCTCCTTGAATTACCTGTTGTCTCCAAAAACAATGCCTTCAATCAAATGTCGATCTTTAGCACTCCCTGAACACAGTGGCCCAGAGGGAACCTGGCTATAGCTACTGATACAGGGGAGAGGGATCCAAGCTAACAACAACAAACCCTGGGAAGAGGGGAGAATCTGATTTCCAGAATTGTCACAGTATATTATTTAAAACATCCAGTTTTCAACAAACAATTATGACACATGCTAAGAAACAAGAAAGCATGGAATGAGGGAAATAAAGCAGTCAATATAAACTGTCCCTGAGGAAGCCCAGACATTGGACTTACTAGAAGATTTATTTAAAACACCTTAAACATGATGAAGGAACAACAGCAGCAAAACATGTCTACAGAACTATAGCAAAGTATGAGAAGTATGAGGGCAATTTCTCACAAAATGAAGAATATCAATAAGGAGGACATTATAAAAAAGAAACAAGTAGAAATTCTGAAGTTAAAAAGTATAATAGAAATGAAAAAAAAAATTGTTAGAGGAGCTCAACAGCAGATTGGAGCCGTCAGAAGAAAGAATCAGAAAGTGTAAATACAAGTCAATTGTTTTTTTGTCTAATGGCTTTTCTGAACTAATTTCCAGAAAGTCTGTATTCTTTGTCATTTGTACCACAAATGTCTCTGCTTGGTTAGCCTCACGGTCCGCTAATGATTGGACACAGATTTTCTTAGATTCCTGGAGTCAATACGCCTCCCATTCTTTATTGAAGGGATCTGTGTGCATGTTAGGGTATATTTTCAACAATGGCCCAGGCAGTTTTCAACTCCACCCTAGCCTTCACTTCCTGCTTGCATAGAGACTCAAACTCAGCCAGCTGAGAGGTTAAGAACTTGTCAGTTCTCTCTTGAGCATGCACCCTGTCCTAGGCATGTGCCAGACTTACAAATGCATGAGGCCTCCTACAGTCCCAGGAATCTGTCCAAGCTTTTTAAAACCCCTTTTGACCATCTCATTCCCCAATTTTCCTTTTACTCTTTTGGATTAGCCTATTGCTTCTCCAACCACCTTAGGCACATTTTTTTTTCAGTGTTCTCACTGCTTTTATGGAGGAGAGAATTTGTGGAGGTCCTTACTCCACCATTTTCACTGATATCCTCAAGACATTTAAGATTTGATGCAGGAAGGAGGTTGGAGAAATCTGTATACCATCGATGTACAATAAAAATATAATGGGAGCCACATATGTAAGTTTCAATTTGTATGAACCACAGTTTTAAAAAGTAAAAAGAAGTAGATGAAACTAATTTTAACAATATATTTTATTTAGCCTAATTTTATCAATATATAATATTATTTCAATATATAATCAATATAAAGTATCATTGAGATAGTTTACACATTCTTTTTTTATACCATGTCTTCAAAATTCACTTAGAGCACATCTCAATTCAGACTAGCCACATTTCAAGAGCTCAATAGCTACACGTCCCATTGGCTTCTATGCTGGACAGCAGAACTTTAGAGCAAGGAGTCCTGACTAAGCAGTCCACAGAGAGAATTGAGGTCAGTATGACTTTAGATGAGGAAGATAATTTATCTTTATTTTCACTACCCTCCAGTGAACTTCAGCTTTTACTTCAGTTATAAATACAGTCAATGAAAAGCAGTTATATTAGTAGTACCTGGATTTTTGTCATTGTCACAAGTTGGGTTCCCCTAGGAAGCTGACTTGGAGATGGAAATTTGCACGTAAGAAGTTTACTGGGGAATGCCATTGAGACCAATAGTTGTAGAGAAGTAAGGCAACAGGATTAGGCAGAAAACGTTGAGCGGAGATACAATCACAATAAAGACCTCAGCTGATCCTATGGTGAGCCATGGAGCTGGAATGGCTCTACAGAGTCGTCCTGAGTTGGAGTGAAGAGGCTCCATATATTCACTCATCACTACTTTGAAATTATAGTAGGTGTTGGATCTGTTGCACCTATATGTGTATTGCCATCATTTTAGATATTGTGATCATTGCATTTCAAAATAATGGGTTTTCTTTGTAATCCTATTTATTTTATTCATTTACAAACAGTATTCTGGAAAGAAGTCCATAGGCTTTCCAAACTGCCAAAAAGGGATCCATGGCACAAAGGGTTAAGACACCCTGCTGTGAAGGATGTATAGTAATCCTGGGAAGAGCAGGCACTCTAGGTAGCATTAGACAATGGATATGTGTCTTATGATGGTTTATATTAAAAAAAAACAAAAAACTGACAACCTTCTTTATCCCCAAACGTCCCTGCTCTCAAAATTCTATATTATTTGATATTTTGTCATGGCTTCTCCTGAAAGGATCTCCGGTCCTCCAACGAAGAAAGCCACATTGTGAAAATCGAAAAACCCACTGAAAAGAGTAAAAGAAGAGAAAGCGGAGCAGCCCACCGGGGCTCTGCAGGCCAGGGGGGCATCAGTCTCTTTCAAGCCGTGGGCTACCTCACAGGCGAGATGAAGGAGTGCAGGAGCTGGCTGAAAGGTAGGCAAATGCCCTCGGGGAAGAAGCAGCCAGGCCAGGCCAGGGAGATAGCCCTCCTTCGGGCATGGACTGAGAAAGCTACCCGTTCACTCACTCATGGTGAGGGCTCCCACAGTTGGGGTGCTCCAGCCCTGAGTTGACTTTGGGTGGGCATAATGTACCCTACTAACCTGGAATTCCCATAGTTTCAGAATCAGATGCGTTTCTCTAAGTTTAGTTCTTTGCAAATTCTTCATTTCTATGGAATAGATATATGACAACCATTTAGCAAAATATAAACCATTTTCCAAACAAGCTGAATGGTCATTCCTTCACTTTTCCATAACCATTTATTACGTGCCAAGAAAACATTGGCACCACCCTCCCCAATGTTCTGGGGTTCTTTCCTTAGTCTTCCTTCTCCTCATTTCCCTAAACTAAAGGCTCCAACAAACGCCCCTCACCTCCCTGTCCCCACGTGCCCCTACCCGTACAGGCTGTCCTGGGAACCAAAGCAGAGAATGAGGCAGAATGTTATGTCCCCTCTTCTAGATCTTGCTAACCCCTGAGTCCTGACTCAATACTGTCGTTCACAGCTGAGCTAAAATGATTTTTTTTCCCAGCTTCATTTCTCCAGACTACTTTCTTTGCTACTCAGATACGAGCCCTCAACTGGGTAATACAGCACTACACAAAAAGAGTTTCCTTCCCGCTCCACCCTTTCCCTTGGACCAATAAAGTACCCTTGGAATGGTCCTGGGACTTCCTTGCCAGCAAGCCAATGGCTGGGATGGCATTAAATTGGTCTCAGCACAGTGCCTCAGTCTGTAAGTCAAAACTAACACCTACTGCAGACTGATGGCTGGGCCACTCAGAGATGGGCTAGGTGCCAGGCCAAATGAGGGAAAATATCCTGGCTCAGGCATCCCTGTCTTTGTTGCCACGCCAACCAGTGGTCCCGCAGGGAAGCACCGGATAGACCCTGCTGATGGCTCTGCCTGTCTTTTCAGATAAGCCGCTGGCCCTCCAGTTCACAGACTGGGTCCTGAGGGGGACTGCTCAGGTGATGTTTGTCAACAACCCTCTCAGTGGATTCATCATCTTCATAGGACTTCTGATCCAGAATCCCTGGTGGACGATTGCTGGGGCCCTGGGGACAGTGGTCTCGACCTTAACTGCCCTCGCCTTGAGCCAGGACAGGTGGGTCCCTCTTTATGTTGGTCTTGGGTCTTGGGGCAGACCAGTTTAGAGGTGTTTACTCGAGTGGTCCGCCAACCTTCTCCTATCAGCCAGCCCAAGGTCTCCTGAGTATCAACTTTGAACAGGTCCATGGAGGTTTTTACAGAATTAAACTACTATGCTCACAGCAAATGAAAGCACCAGGCTCCATTTGACTATGGAACCTTCTAGAAACACTCCCTCGAAGGCAGGTGCAGAGGAACACTTAAGCAATTCTTCACTCGTGGAACTTACAATATAGCTGAGAGGGATAAGACTAACAGGCAAGAAATGTCTCCAAATAATACAAGACAGTATGTAATGGAGAGTTCGGAGATGGCAGACATCACTAAGTGTTGGGAAGATTACAGAGGGCAGTCTTTGAGCTAGAAACAGTGGATATGGGAGAGAAGAAATTGTACAAAATTGTAACAATTTTGTATTGTTACAAAATCCAGTAACAATAACTAACATTTTATAGAACTGGACTGTTTCCTCCGACTTTACCATATGTTATTCCAGTAATTCCCAAACTTTCTTGACAGCCAGAATCAATCCCCTGGGGTGATTGTCAAGGAAAGTAACTTCTCAGTCCCACCCACTGCCCCTCCCCACAGAGATATTGTGATGCAGTGGATGTAGAAGGGCATGTTTTAAATAAGATCCTTCTGGGTGCTTCTAAAGGTCAGAGAAGTTTGGGAATGCCCATAGTTTTAGTGTTTTCTTTTGTTTTGTTTTCCATTTGGGAGTCACCAACCCAACTGTGGATCATAAACTAATTGTCAACATCATTTTTAAAAATTAAAATAATAGAATAAAAACATTAAAGTAATCCATATGGAGTACATATAAATATTATGTTGTGAAATTTCTGTTTCGTTCATGTTGGTGCATGTGTATGTGTGATTCTTACCACCACCTCACAAGGCAGACAGTGAAGGTAAGATGGTAAGAGGGTGCACATTTTGCATGTGAGAAAAAGGAGACTGGGAGGGTAAGTTGGTCACCTAAGGTGCCACAGCCAGGGGGTGGCAGGGCTTGAGTTTAGACGTGTGGCCTGCATATTCTAGGCTGACAGTCAGTGTTCTGTCTGTCAAGTGGAAAGATAGGCAACATGGCCAGTTGTCCCATGGTAAACCGGGAGTAACGAGAGTTATCAAAGTTGGTTGTGTTCCAAACAACATCGCACTCTTCCAGGTCTACCTGACATTCTGGATTCCACTGAGGCAAATGCATGGGTCAACTTGTCTCCATGGAAAGCTGCTCATGTATCTCTAAGGTGGTCTTGGGTGACCACTGTGATTCTAGCTAGCTGGGCGGCCATCAGTGGTCAGATAGATGAGAAGCTGAATTGTTTTGGGTGCAGGTCTGGTGGGTGAGATGAGAACTGGGCTCCAGCTGAGATTTTGTATCGCTCTTTCAATCAGTGGGTTCCCAATTCCTTGCTCCCACTTGCTGATAATTGTATGGGCAGCTGGCCTAGAATTGCCCTCCTGACAGGATCAACTCTTGTCTTACTGCCTCATAAACATTTGCTAAAGCTCACTGGGCATAAACCATGTCCAGCCCATGCCTCCTTAGCTTTCTGACCTCGGGCAGGCACTTCCCCTCTCTACCCCGTTGTCCTCATCTGTACGATCCATGGTTCACCTTTTAAAAGCTCACATCACTTCCTGCTCTGACAGTCTGATTCTCTGATTTTCTTCCTGACCATAATCTATTGATAAACGCGCTAAGCCATTCAGTCACTTCACAGACTACAGTATTATCAGGGGAGACAAGTGCCAAGCCTGCCTAATCCTCAGAAAGATATTGATTAACAACTTAAGACAAATTCGCATCAGATAAAAACCCAACCCCTCAATTTGGTTTCCAAAGCCTTCTCTGATGGTCCCACCCTACCTGCCACTCAACATCACACTTGTTCCCAGTTGAGCACTGTGCTTCTGCCTATCTAATCCTATCATTCCTTAAATCCCTCATCCTCTAAAACGCCAACCCCAATTGCCCCAGTGTACTCTGATCCTTGCTTTCTCTCTGAACAACCACAGAACACGACCCATTACTAGACTGAACTGTGTTCTAATCACTTTCTGAGTCTTCTCTCCCTGGCTGTTTGACGCATGTTCAGGACGAGAAGTCCAGTGCAAATGTTCCATAATCCACTCTAGTGCCTAGAAAAAATGTGAGCTTCATTGCTGATAGGTCAGTACTATGTTCTATACCACTGGCTCAAAGCTGTAGGCACCCTGCTCTCCATTCATACACACACAGCCTTCCAAAGAGCCATGACTTCACTCTCCGCCATGAACCACTGACACAGCTGCATATCCTAGTCAAAACTCCCTCACCCCACCACCACCCCACCTCCAGCACTCCACGCCCACTACCCCACCCCCACTAGACTGGAGACTGTACTTTCCAGATAGTAGCTCAAGCTCAGTAACACTGACGTGGCAGGGTCCTGATGGCATGTGATTCTAATGAAGATCTTTTTCACATTGGGGTTGAACCTAATTTTATATTTTTGATGGTCAGAGCAGGGACACCAATGGGAAACTACAGAGAAAAAGCAAACACACTTTTAAAAAAAATGATTTTCTCAAAACACGGGTGTCTGCTCCTCAGGTAGTTACTATGGTCCCAAGGGGATTCTGAACCCCAATGGTCTTCCCTGTAGCCTGATTCCTTCCCAGGCCCTTGGCTGTCTGCAGCTGCCCAATATCTTCCTGGCCTCGATCCCCACCCAGCCCCATCTCTTACACACACACACACACACACACACACACACACACACGTGCATACTCGTGCACACACAACTTCCCGGTGTCATATCTCAGGTTTCCATTAGATTTCCCTCTAGACGTAGCAATTTGAAACTCCCATAAGAAGCAGAGCTTAGACACAGAGAAGACAAAAGTGCATAATTTAATTCTAGATGAACAAAGGTAACTAAGGGGTGTGTGTGTGTGTGTGTGTGTGTGTGTGTGTGGGTGTGTGTGTGTGTGATCTAGGAAGGTGTTGGCAGATATGTGACTGCCCAACATTCACCGAATAAACTGACTTGTTCTTGCGAGCAGCAGGAGGGAGGGACCACGAAATTCAAACACAGAGTAACTCTGTGTCCCCCCAGGTCGGCCATTGCCTCAGGACTCCATGGGTACAACGGGATGCTGGTGGGACTGCTGATGGCCGTGTTCTCCGAGAAGTTAGACTACTACTGGTGGCTTCTGTTTCCTGTGACCTTCACAGCCATGGCCTGGTGAGACCTCGTTTCTGCTCACAGACCCACAGGGTCCCAACATGATGATGTCTTACCTGGGTGGGGACATGCCCTGTCATGGGGCCCAGTGTCTTCATAGGCAGACTGTTTGTCTCAAAAGACACGGTGGAAGTCCATGACATCCCCTGCAACCCAAGAGGGTCGCTTTTGAATTCAGAATGGCAGGGACCCTTTAAGGCAGCAAAGCACCACATGTTTTTTATTGTGCTGATATTCTTCCTTGAATGATAGGCTTCATGAGAAAGACAAATATTTATGGAATATTTCCTACATGCACAGTGCTAAGTAAGCTAGGGCTACCGTGTTTCCCTGAAAAGAAGACCTAGCAGGACCATCAGCTCGAATGCGTCTTTTGGAGCAAAAATTAATATAAGACCGGGTCTAATATTATATTATATAAAACCCGGTCTTATATTATAGTAAAATAAGACCGGGTCTTACATTAATTTTTGCTCCAAAAGACTCATTAGAGCTGATGGTACGGCTAGGTTTTATTTTCAGGGAAACACGATATTATTGTCGCCAATTTACAGAAGGAAAGACCGAGGCATGCAGAGGTTAATAACTTGTCCCCTGGTCAGACTCTGTAAAAGTCCTTGATGCTGCCATTCTGAACCCAGAACCCGCATTATTAAACTCCAGGCCATATGGGAACCATCGATCCTGTGGCCTAACCAAGACCCAAAAGCTGAAAACTGGCTTGTGAGAGAGGCAGAGAGCTTTCTTGGAACAGAACATCTATATCTAAAGCAGAGAGTCTCTGAGAAGCATCAGCTGAGACGTTGTTGTGCGATCACCTCCTTTTGCAGAAGGAATAAACAAGCAAGATGGAAGGATCGTGAGAACAAACATTCACTGGCCTTTTATTCATATGAGCCTTAGCTCACTTGAATTTGTAGCAGGTCTGTCGTGTCTGAGGGGTCCCTGTGGCATGGCCATGTTACACAGTGACAGGAAGCCGTGGTCCCCATCCCCTGGGCTCACCTCCCCTCAGACATGCTGACTGATTTTTAACATCTCTAAGAAGTAAATGTCTTTCTTTGGTTTCAAAGTCTGGAGTTATTAAAAGTAGTTAGTTTAATTTAGTTTAAGTATTATTCCATTACTTTTTACTAGTGCCTGCAAATAAATTACTACATTAAGCATTCTGGGCAATTTATGTTTCTTCTTAGGGTTTCTTTCTTTCTTTATGTGTCAGGACAAACCAAAATAGTCATTTCTGTGGGGATTTCCTTAATGTCCCCCACAAGCCCCCATCCCCAACCCCCATGCGAGGAGTAGGAGAACTTGTCTTCATTTGCATACATTTGGTTTATAACTACATAGCTGAAGCCCAGGGCACAGCTCCTCAGCCACAATGCACTGGGTGATGGTTTGTCTCCAGGGCTCCCACCCCCACCCACTTCCCAATTTTAAAGACTAAACACCATGGAGCACCCTATTCTGGGCTGAGCTCTGTGCTACGACTTTAATCGTTCACGAATCTCATGTAGTCCTTGAAATCCAACCCACAGGGTAAGTATTGGTAGTGTTTCTTTCCAGGTTTATCCAACAAACAAATATTTGCTGAGTGCCTGCTATGTGCAGGCACTATTCTAGATGCTGGGGGGCCATTGTGAACAAGCGAAGGTCTCTATCCCCTTAGAGCTTACATTCTTCTTGGCAAAGACAGATCATTTCATGATGTGATAAGTACTCTGAGGAAAGAAAAATGGGGCAAATGGGACAGGGAGTGATTCCAGACACGGGTGGTCAGGAAGGTCACTTTGCAGAGGGGACATTTGACCTAGGTTATAAGAAGGCATCTGCCATCTGAAGATCTGGGTGAAGGAAGCTGCAGGCAGAAGCAGCAGCATGTGCAAAGACCCCACCTGGAGAAGTGTGATGAGTTCAGGAAATAAGACCAGTGGGGCACAAGCCCTGAACGGAGGAGGAGTGGTAGGAAGTGAGGGCAGAGGTGGACAAGGGCAGACCCTGTACACCTTGAAGATCCAATAAGCCCCTTGATTTTGATTACAACTCTGATGAGAAGCAGTGAAAGGGTTTTAAGCAGAGGAGTGATAAGATATGGTTTAAATTTAAATAAAGCACTCCGCTGGCAGTGTAGAGAATGGATTTTCACTGGAGCAAGAGTGGAAGCTGGCGGTGTAGTTAGGAGTGTGTGGCAATAACCCACGAGGGATGAGAGTGGTTTGGACTGGGCTGATATCCAGGAAGGTGGTGAGAAATGGTTGGGCTTGGGTATGTTTTAAGGGAGGTAGAGGCAACAGGATTTCCTGAGAGGCTGTGAAATGGGATAAGGGTGAGGAAAGAAGACACAGATACTCCTATAATTTGCTGAGCTCCTGGATTGATAGAGAAGACCAAAAAAAAAAAGAAAAAATTTAAAACAAAAAACAGGTTGGTGGCAGGAGACAGGATGCAAATTGAGGGTTCTGTTTGGACATATTACACTTCAGAATTCCAAGCAGAGATGTTGAGTACGTTACTGTATGTGCAAATCTGGAATTTAGTGATACCATCAAGATTTGAAGGCAGAAGCATATAGAAGATATTTTTTGTCCATGAGACTAAAGATATTACCCAGAAAGAGAAGGTTAAAAAGAGAGAAGGAGAGAACCCAAGAGAGAGCCATAGGATCTTCTAATATTTAGATATCTGGCAGAAGAGGGGAAGAACCACTGAAGGAGAGTTGAGAAGTAGCAGCTGGAAAAGCAGAAAGAAAACTAAGAATGTGCAGTGGTGTGGCAGCCCAGACGGAAGGCTCCAATGTCAAATGAAGGGGGCAGGGAATGACCATGGCTTTGGCAAAATAGATGTCATTGATGAACTGGACAAGAGCCATCTCCATGGCATGGGGAGAACACATACCTGATTAGAGTGGGTTTAGGAAAGAATGGGAGTAGAATGATGGGCGATAGCAAAGTTAGACAATACTTTTGAGGAGTATTGCTGTGAAAGGAAGCAGAGAAATGGGGCAACAGCACGAGCAGACATCGGATTAAAGGAGGAGCATTTTTAAAGATAGAAGATCCTAGAATATGTTTGTATACTTATGAGAATGACCCAGAGAAAAAGGGGAGATTGAAGCTGCAGGAGAAAGGGAAGAGAATTGCAGGAGTGATGATGTCCTTGAGATAGACTGAGTCCCAAAGCACAGGGAAAATAACTGGCCTGATAAAGGAACAGGGATACTTCCATTATATGAAAAAGGCAGACAGACAGAGTATGTGGGAACAAGGCAGTCAGAGTGTGGGTCTGACGGTTGGAAAAATGAAGTAGTTTTCATCTTGTCACTTCTATTTTCTTGAAGTAAAGCAAAGAGGTTAGCTGACACTGAAAGGGACGCAGATGTGAAGATTTTAGGAGAAAGGAAAAAAGGTGATATAATTGTCTCAGCAAGTTAGAGTTAATTTGCTAGAGATGTGTAGTAGGGTTTTCAGGCAGTCTTAAATGGCCAGTTGAAATTCGTGGTCACTAATAAAAGTAGACCAATCAACCAGATCATGTGATTTCATGTTTTGTCCTTCAGCTCACTGAGTATGGAAGAAGTAGGGTATTAGGTGTCTAGGGTGTTTGATCCCTTCAGAAGAAAACCAGCTAAGGGAGATGAACTACCTACTATTGCTCAGTCAGCCTGTAAGCGTAAGCATTAGGATTTGCACCCAGCTCCATCTGTCTCCAGAATTTATGCTCTTCCCAAGGAAGAGATCCAGGAGAAAGAGAACACACACAACCCAAGGTTTCATTTTCACATGGTGCTTCTCCGAGTAGCTCAAAGTACTTTAGCTGAATCCAAGCTTGTGTATTACCTATGTGCCACAGCTGACGCCTCCTAAAAGGTCAGATTTCTAAAATCTGCTATTGATATGTGACATTTTGTAAGAATTACATTTTGTTTCGTTTTCTTGGTTTAAGAAACAAGGAAATATTTCAATTATTTTATAAAGTTGCTATTCAAAACCAGTTACAATGATTTGAAAATTTGTTGCTCAAAGGTACAGCCTTAACCACCTTGTTCCCAATCCCAGATCAATGGATCACAGAGTTCAGCAGAGCCAGGAATGTCTGTGCCGAGGAGAGGGGATGTTGGATGGCACAAAGCTAGTGAGACTGTGTAAACCTAAGAATAATCACAGCAATAAACCCTTTGTCTCTTCCATCTTCAGCCCAATTCTTTCTAGTGCCTTGAATTCCATCTTCAGCAAGTGGGACCTCCCGGTCTTCACACTGCCCTTCAACATCGCGGTGACCCTGTACCTGGCAGCCACGGGCCACTACAACCTCTTCTTCCCCACGACACTGGTGGAGCCCGTGTCTTCAGTGCCCAACATCACCTGGACAGAGATTGAAGTGCCCTTGGTAAGTTACCCAGTGGCAGATGAGTTGGGAGCCCCTGATCCTACCGCGGGCATCTCGCTAACAGGTGCATTACCCAGGCTCTCAGCTTCTCTAGACGCATCTCCATTAGATGATGGGTCTTAGTGGAGAAGAGGACAGGAAAGGGAGGCTGCCACCGCCATGTGTTCTTTCAACAAAACTTTAGTGAAGACCTACTGTGTGCCAGGCACTGTATCAGACAATGGGAATACATGGGGACAACCACACACCCCTGCTTTCAGGAGGCTTACCCTCAACACAGAAAAATATATAATAAATAAGAGTAGAGGTAAGTGTTAAGTTGACAATACAGAATGGTGGGATTGAGAGGAAAATATTACATAAAATGGATAGTTGGATGAAGGGGCAAGACACTAAAATAAAAGTTTAAAATTAGGGTTTTAAAGCTATTATCAATAACAGATTGGGTGAATTTTCATGTGCTTTCCATATCAATGGTTCTCAAGCGGGGGTGCTTTTGCCCTCCTGGGGATAGTAGGCAATATCTGCAGACATATTTTAGTTGTCATGACTACAGTGTGGGGGTGCCACTGGTATCTAGTGCGTAGATGCCAGGGGTGCTGCTAAAGATTCTACAGTGTACGGGGCAGGCCCCTCCCCATAACAAAGAACTGTCCAGTCCAAAATGTCAGGAATGCCAAACTTGAGAAACCCTGCTTTATATCCTACTAGCAGAAGCCACACAAATGTACTTATTATTTATTCTACTGATCTGTAGACATCAGAGATAAAGGGATATTATACAAACTGAATGTAAGATTCAATATATAGAACTGTAAAAGTTTGGTCATGTTAACGAACCTAGAGATAGCTAACAGCTAACACTAAAGCAAGTTTAATACGTATCAGATGCTGTTCCAAGACCTTAACTTATTAATTCATTTAACCCTCATTATAGCTCCATATTGTAAGTACTATCATTATCCCCATTTTAGAGATGAGAAAACTAAGGCACAGAGAAGGGTACTTGCCCAAGGTCAAACTGCAGCTAGTGCCTGAGCTTAAAACCAGGCGGCCTGACCCAATACCCAAGCTTTGAACCACCACCCCCTTAGTCCATGGCAGGGCCTGCACCCCACTATTAGGTACCTTTACATGTTGGAATGTTCTTTACATTCCTCAGAACGCTCCCTCTATTTTTCACCCATTGGTTCTAGCTATCCTCTAGCTGTCCTCTAGCTGTCCTCTGAATCTAGCATGATTCAGAATACTATTTCCATGATCTCCTTTTGAATATTTGACAACATAACCCAAATCCTCAAATATCATTCATGCAATCTGATTTCCGAGCCCTCACCTCTCAGCCGTGCCCGTTGTCTAGATGCGCTTACACCTCAGTGTGGCCCTGCTGCTGGGTGCTCAGTCCCAGGGCCACCGCTCTGGAGTGGGGTGGACAGCGCAGGTCCTCCAGGGACAGGCACCCTGTAAACCTAAACCTATCAGAAAAGGAAAGTCTCCCCTGCTCCTAACGGCAAACGCTATTGCCAATAGCACAAACCCTTTTGACGTTTTTTGTCTTTTTAAAGTTTTGTCTGGGGCTGATGCTGCAGTGGGATTGGAGACAGGGCGAGGGTCTAAATCCAAGAAATTAGAGAAGACAGAGCCCTGCATTGAAGGGAAAGCCCACAGTCTCCACTGGAAGATGGCTGGGGTAGGAGCAAGGACAAAACTCTGACTTTAATACAATAGTCAATGATCAGCCGTCTGGAAATTAGGCACACACTGCCTTTGGGGCACAGACCCTTTGTCGCCGATCCCTACCCGTGAGACATGGTCCGAGTGACAGCGGCAGTGACAGACGGCATTGCCAGAGAGAAAGGCACCCCAGCCATCTTGCCCTGTGGGGCTGTCCAGTCCCGCCCTGAGAGGACCAGAGTGGAGAGGGCCACAGAGCAGAGGTGTCTCATGCTCATTTTCAAAATCAACAAGTAGTAAGTGGTAGGACCCAAATCAGCACCCCCTGAGGCCCAAGCTCCCCCTCTGAACCCCCTACCCCAACACCACTCTGACAACAGGCTCCTTCTCTTCCACAATACCCAGATCTGAGTTTTGAAGAATCAAGGCCATTTCCCTCTTTCTCTTGAACACAATGAGGGGAGTGACGTCCTTTTCGTTGAACCCTCCTATTGTTACTTGAGGCTTATCCAGAGTATGAGGAGCCTGGTACTCAGTAAATTTCCACTGCACACCTGGCTGCCTTCACTCCGGGGTGTCGGCCGTGGCCCAGAGAGCAGTGTGGAGGGGGCGGGCGAGCCGCCCCAGAGCCACACTTCATCAGCTAAAATATGGATCCCTGTGGAGGAAGCTTCATTCTAAACCCAGGCTCCATTCCAAGGCAGCTTGTTCCCTCATTCCTCTCATTCTTGACTGCTTGGGCTTAAAAACCTGTGTTCCCAGATGGGAAGGTGGGAGTTGGATTCCCCTCAGCGGCCTGCATTCCTCAGACTTTGGGAAGTTGTGGAATATTTATTGAGTAGATTTCCAGCCTGTTCCCCACACTTAAGCTGAGTTCCCTGGACTGGTGCAAAGTATTTTCTGGGTTCCTTTAAATAAGACAGAGCCCCCACCCTGCCATTCCTTGTATTAATTTATCGGCTCTAGCCCCAAGATTGCTTGGTTAATAAAAGGCCTCCCATTCGGAGACAAGAGTGGACAAAGCTTAAAATCTCTCTGGCACTCCTCAGACAAAGAAATCGGATTAATTTCAGAGTCCAGTCAAGGTAGAAAGCACAAAAGTTCATCAAAGGGAGGGGCAGTTAACTCCCAATATCTACAGCAGATTATTTCTAACTAATCTATCAGTCCCCAAACTCTGTTGCTCATTAGAATCCCCTGAGGCACCAGTCATGATCCATACCAGTTAAATCAGAATATCTGGGCATCAACATTTTTTTTTATAGATCTTTAGATGATTCCAATGTATACAAAGTTTGGAAACCACTGAGCTAATCAATACATAGTTATGAAGTGCCTATGATGTACCCAGCCATAAAGAAGCCATGTCCTCAAAAAGGTCATATGACCTGGTAATAGAAAAAAGAGTTTGCAGAATTTTAAAGCTGCTAGATCATCTGCTAAAGCAGCCTCCTCACGTTACAGAGGAGAGTACCTGAGTCCAGAATGAGGAGGTGACACACCTATGGACACACAAGGACCTTGTGCAGAGCCCCCCTGAAAGCGGAACCCTTGACCCTCAGGCCAGGGCTGTCCATACCCTGCCAATCTTCCTCCTTCACTTTTTGCCCTCAAGGACAGCCAAAATGTGGATAATTCAGCTTGAGCACAAAAAGGCCATCTGATATCATGGCCAATTAATCATCTCCAATTCCAACATGACCAAATAAAGTTCAGGCTCAGGCACGGTTGGGCTCCATGCTCTTCTCCAGCTGTTCTTCACATTACCTTCCTTCAATGCTAAGCACTCCTTGAAGCAGAGCAAGTGCCTCCTCTCCTTCCTGGAGCCCCGTAACCCCCAAGACAGCACTGAATGTGCAGCAGCCACCAACAGACCAGGGGTTCAAGCTCAGAGGCTGTAGCCTGAGTTTGGCCACCAATGAGCTGGGTGACCTTTGGTCAATCATCCATCAGAATGGCCTAGAATATTTCCAATATTCCTGGAATATTTCTAGGATTTCAGAAGGTCTAGAGGAGTCCCCTAGTGCCTTGAAACCCCCCAATGGCAGTCTAGACAGGAGGTATCCCCTCAAAGCAGAAGCCACGTGTCGCTCCTAAGCTCCCTGCCTGGCCTCTGTGTTGGGGTGGCCCTGCTTGGCTTTGCATGAGGGATGCCCAGATGCCTGCCAGGTGGTGAAGTGAGGAGCTATTTGTTCCAGCTCATGCCCTCCCGTCTTCTCGCACACGCTGGAGGGCACAGCCACCGCCCCATTCCACTCCATTACCTGCCCCACCACCCTAGGAATGGCTCAGTGCTGGCCCTGAGGCCTGGTGTCTGCATGATCAGCCCACACCCCA
Organism: Rhinolophus hipposideros; assembly: GCF_964194185.1. Classification (NCBI taxonomy): domain Eukaryota; kingdom Metazoa; phylum Chordata; class Mammalia; order Chiroptera; family Rhinolophidae; genus Rhinolophus; species Rhinolophus hipposideros. Next base: position 22,781,544 of record NC_138063.1, on the reverse strand, counting down.
GTAACCTGGATTCTGTTGATTTTGCAGCTGCTACAAGCCATCCCTGTCGGGGTCGGCCAGGTGTACGGCTGTGACAATCCCTGGACGGGCGGTGTGTTCCTGGTGGCTCTGTTCATCTGCTCACCACTCATCTGCTTGCATGCAGCCATTGGCTCCATCGTGGGGATGCTGGCAGGTAGGACAGGGCCCCTCTCAGTGGGGACAATTTTCCTGAGGTCAGTCTCACCCGCACACAGCAAATATTCCAGACTTACTGTCTTCACTGGAATTTTTAAGCACTATCAGGGTTAGGGACTTACTTTTCCCTTTCCTGACTCTCCAAAGGCAGCAGATTTTAGTAGCAGGACATGTGGAGAGGTGCAAGAGAGATGAAGATAGGTTGGCCTGCAAACTGAGCCCCTAGGAAATGAAGCGGGTGAGAGAAAAGAGTGAGGGACAGTAGCAGACTAAGCTGGGGCATAAGTGACCCAACACTTTGAAATTTAGAGTAAGCGAGAAGAAAAAATTTCTGCAAAAATTGGATTGCCATTTGAAAATGTGATTTAATATTTCTGCATATATGTATATGTATGTACATACATTTATATAAGCATATGCAAATACAGAGTCAGAAATTAGAGTTGGGGGAATTGGGAACAGGAGCCTGTTGACTTACTTCAGTATTTTTCAAAAATGTTTTGGAAGCAGAACTTTAAAAAAAAATTATTTGGAAATAATTTCAAACATCAAAAAAAATTACAAAAATGAAGGTAGCACAAGAGGCCCCTATAAATTCTTTACCCAGATTCACCTATTGTTCACATCCTACCCCATTTGTTGTATCATTTCTCTATCTCCATATACCTACATGTGTACAGACATGCTTTTTCTCCACCTATTTGAAGGAGAATGTTTTCATTTGATATCTTTCTTGCTAAAAATGCCGCTGCTCTGGCCTGTGGAGTTGGGAGGGGCTGGAGTCCCACCAGCCCGGCCTCCCACCACCCTGGAAGTACCCATAGCTCTGTGTAAAATCTTTAAAAAACAGTTTGGAAACCACCGCTGTCTTCCCACTGGTGGTTTCCGAAGACCAGACACCATTGGTAGAGGCTCCTTTGATGGCTAGGGTAGTGGGTGTGAGGGGAACGGCTGGAGTGAGGCCACCACGAGTCCTGGCACCAGCCACGAGGTGGCCTTTGGGCCGAGGCTCAGAACCAGCCAGAAACACCACACCTTGTCCCACAGCCCTGACCGTGGCCACGCCCTTCGAGGTCATCTACATGGGTCTCTGGAGCTACAACTGCGTCCTGTCCTGCATCGCCGTCGGGGGCATGTTCTACGCGCTCACCTGGCAGACCCACCTGCTGGCCCTCATCTGTGGTGGGTATTTAAGGAAGCTGACAACTAAGTCACTCTGCTATTCTTTCCTCCCCTCTGACCTTGGTGACATGAAATTCATGGTGACCACTCATCAGAACTGAGCAGCAGTCATAGCAGAACCAGTGGCCTGGGTCTTTAACAGCTGGGGGACTTGAGTTTCCTCCTCTGTCTTATGGAGTCACAGCCACTATTATGGTTATTATATTCACACCATGTTGGAAAATTTACGCAGAGGTCACACATGCACTTCCTCGTATGCTAGTGGCAGCATTCCTGCTCTCAGTAACCCCTCATTCAACAACTATTAATATCTGTAGGGCACCACTAAGTGCCAGTTCCTAGGCAAGGCATGAACCATACAGTGGTGACCACATCCTCATGAAGACATGGTCTAATGGAAGAGAAACCATGGCACAGTAATTGAGGTTGTAATGTCTAAAAAGACCTTTGGGAAGATCTAGTGAGATGGTGTATCTAGGAGCAGTGAGATCTAAGAAAATTGTAACATAGCTCTGTAGAAGCTTGAATTCTATAGAGTCAACAGAGAATGCTGTGTCCTCTATTGACACAGAAATTGGTCACAGGCCTTATTGTATCTGCACCCAGCCCCACATCCTGTGCTTGTAGACATAGGAACTAACTCAATCCTCCCAAGATGACTACCAGGCAGAGATTGTCAGCCCCACTTTAGAGATGAGGAAATGAGACCCAGAGGGGTTAACCAAACTGCCCTAGAGCCTAGCTATAAATGGCAGAAGCGAGATTCAAAACCCCACTCCCATGTTTCCACCAGCCTTCCTGTCTTAGAGTTGCTCATATTCTCTGGAAATAGCAAGACTTTAATAAGCAAACTAGAGACAAGTAAAAGGCAGAATAGCATCCAGAAGAGCTTTTCTTTTGTTTTTTCCCCCTCCCCATTTAAGTGCAGAAACTCAAAGTAACTTCCATGCCTCTTGTATCCCCTTCAGCAGCCAGTACAAGGGTGAACAGGGAGACAGTGCGCTCCATAAATATTTGTTAAGTCCAAAGTGCCAGGTATTTTGAAGTTCAGACTGTAACTGCCTCAGCCTTCAAAGAAGTGCCAGATTCCTGTGGCTAGAACCATCTGAGAAGGCTTCAGAGGGAGGCTGGGGTTCATCTCAACACTTTCAGGGTGGGATTGGATAGGCAAAGAGAGAAAGAAGGTGTTCGGAACAGAAAAACAGAAAGAGTGAATGAGCCGGGAGAGAAGGAGCTTATCCAGACGCACCAGGGGTGTGGCAGAGCTCCCCTAACTTTCCTGAGGGCTTCCATCCTGTGCTGGAACCCAGATACCTGGCTCATAGGGATGAGCTCAGGGACCCAATAAGGTCCAGCTCTAATGGGACTTGGTGAGGGTCCAACAGTATCACAGTCACTCAGAATCTTGGACAGGAGGGACCTTATCTGGAGCCCATCTAGTCTGACTCCTCACCCTCCAGAAAGGTAATTATCCAGCCATTCAGCCTATTCTAGAGCATTCCCAAGGTCAATGTGGACAAGCGAAATATGCTTTGTGACCCCCGACTCTATGCAAGGCTACCAAGGAAGTAGGAGGGGGAAAAAGGATATATAAGCTTTACTCTCTGCCCTCAGAGAATGCGCAGTCTGGTGGGAGACAGGCCACTCCTACCTGCAAAGATAACTGATAACGTCAGGCACACAGGCCTGTTGTCAGGATGTGGTGTAGACACTGAGGCTGATGGAGACAGGGTGGGACCCCCGCTGGTGGGGAAGGGTGGGGGCGGGCCCTGAGAAGCTGACTCGATGGTCCTTGTTCCTCCACAGCCCTGTTCTGTGCATACATGGGAGCAGCCCTCTCCAACATAATGGCGGTGGTAAGTTTGGATTCTCCTGAAGACCATGCGTTTCCCAGCTAGGGCTTCAGCACGTTTGGAGCCTTGTGGGAGAATCCTGAGAAGGTTATGGTAGCTGGTGCTCCACACAATACCTTTGTCAGGCTTTATACAGGGTTTGTACAGAAAAGGACTGGCAATTATACATGTGCCTCTGAAGTGTGAGTGGTGTGTGTGTGTGTGTGTGTGTGTGTGTGTGTGTGTGTGTGTGTGTGAAAGAGGGAGTGATATAACCAGCAGTGGAGAACTTGGATGGACAGAGAGAAGTACTCGTGGGAGTACTCCTGAATGTGGGAGATCATCAATTCTTAGGCCAATTTTCAGCCCTGTCAATTAAGAGATTCTGATCGTGGGCAAAGGTGACAGCACCTCAAATTCCTAGACCAACGACTCATATGTTATGAGTCCAGACACCAATGCCGTCACTAGGGGAGGACCTCCATCCTCAACCCCTACCTTCTTCCCCAGAGTCCCTGGAGCCTGGGAACATTTTCAGACCCCGGTGCTTTTGTTTCCAGGTTGGTGTGCCACCAGGCACCTGGGCCTTCTGCCTCTCCACTCTCATCTTCCTGCTCCTGACAACCAACAACCCCGCCATCTACAGGCTCCCCCTCAGCAAAGTCACCTACCCAGAGGCCAACCGCATCTACTACCTGACAGTGAAAAGCAGTGAAGAAGAGAAAGCCCCCAGCGGTGACTAGCCAAGTTCCAGGCAGACATACTCTTTGCCTGGAACTAATGTCTGCTCCCTGTTATCTCAGTTCTGGGTCAATCAGCTGCAGTGCTCACCTTTGCCTCTCCTTGCACCGTGTGGGACCAAACGCACCTGTAACTCTCTTTCCTGGTGGTGGTTTTCTCTCCGTCCCCAAATCACCATAACTATCTATCGTGTAACATTAGAGAAAGTTGGTAATGAGCTTGCTGGATTTAGAAGTAAAGCATGTGTGTTAAATGCCATCGACTTCAAACAGAAACATTATTTGTATTTTAGTCTTTGGGGAAGGTGGTTAAGAGATCATCTTCTTGGCATGCTTAACTAAATAATAGATGCTGTAAAATTGAACTTGTTGAGTGGTGCGTAGGCAGACACAGATTGGGTGAAAATTCAGGGGACACGTGCAAAGAATTGAAGGTGCCATAGTGCACAGAACTAATGGCTGATGGGCGCATCCAGCTTTATATAAAAGAGAAGAATTTCACGGTGATAGTCAAAACAGAGACAACTAGGGCACTGAGCGTGTCTAAATAGGGAGACTCAAGCATTCAGTAAAGGGCAAGATGCTATTCCATAGCAGGAAGGAAATCATTACTTAAAATCCTATGTATGACTTTTATTATGAAGGATAAGCATTTCTCAGTGTAGCTCAAACCAGCAAATTTGAGCTGAAGTTTCAGTTGAGGAAAGTACCTGAGCTCGGTGTGTGAAAAGCTGAGGAAATTGATTTAGTTGTCCTAGTTCCTTGTGGGTGTTGGAGGCTCTATGAGGTCTGTGCTACTTAAATGATTAGCCTTGTCTGTCGAAGGACAAATAATTATCCATGAATTTCATAATTTGGTTTCCCGATTAATATAGTCATTAGCTTGCATTCAGTCTTTAGTTATATATAGATCAGGGGTTGACAAACTTTTTCAGAAAGGGTAAGATATTTTCGGCTCCCGAGGCCATACAGTCTCTTTTGCAATTGTAGCGGAAAACACCCTTACACAATATGTAAACAAATAAACCTGGTTGTGTTCCAATAAGACTTTATTAAACAGACAGCAAGCTAGATTTGGCCTCCAAGCAGTGGTTTGCCAGAGCCTATTATGCATGATCACCATAATAATAATTAGGAGCTGATGGGCAGTGGGCAGGCCCAGAGAACACTACCGGCTTCTTTACAACAGACATAGCCACAAAGCCATTTATATGCTGGGTGATAGTGTGAAGTTTCTTAGGATGTGGAGGGGACTCAAATAAGATGAATATGACCAGAGTCAGGAATATCGGCCCTGAGGTTCTCAGAAAATTGACAGGCCCAGTGATGTGCACTCGGGGTGCAGTTTTAAACTGTCCCTCCTTCTACATAAAAGTCTAGGGAAAACCCCTAAGGCTCACCATCCTCAGTCCCCTCATTCTGATTTTCCCTCTGCCACCAGGTACACCACCAGGAGAGGAATAAAAAACTATGACCCTTCAGGGCAGGAGTTTCCAGCAGAAAGAGCAGGGAGGCTTATAGCATCTCAGAGATGGAAGGGAGTGTGAAGGCCAGGTGGTCCCCCTAATCTATGACGCACAAATGCCTCCATAGGGGAGATGGGGACTTCAGTTCCCACCAGGCTTCCAGATGGAGCCCACCAGGCTCCCAGATGGAGCTCAATTACCCAAAATGGAGGGGAGACCCCCAAGGTATTCTAACAAGAGATACTAGAACCAGAGATAACTCCGCAAATGGCCCTAGGAGATCCTAGGATCCTAGGAGATCCTCTCTCCTCTCCATTAAGCCCTCTCTTGAACCAAGAACTGGTTCTGATGGCAACTGTCTTTTACTGGATTTCCAGGAGAGGAAAACTAGTTGGATGTGAAAATTTTCAGCTCATTTGGACATCGTTATCTTTCCCCTTCTCTTCCCACCCCACTTCATAGTTTGTCACTTACAAGGTACCACCTTGGTCACAGGGATCTGGTTTTTGGGTATTTCTTCTCTGAACTTCCCATTTTAACCCCCCTAAGAATTAAAAGTTAACCGTATTGTAAGCTGCCAAACTAATTTGAAGATAAATGGATAAAAGCTAAGTAGTCGGGAAAAGGAAAAACTATGTCCTGCAAGTCTAGAAAAACCACAGGACCCCCGAAATTCTATAACACACTATGATCAACATGGCCAGATATTTATGTAGAAATAGAAAAACAAATTATCAACTAGTTTGATAATAAGAAATGCCTGGATAAAGTATTATTAATCACTAAATTAATTTGCCGAAAGAAGTCATACAGGAGTGATAATTGTTTTTAAAATCATCTCTTTGGGCTAAGATGCAAAAAATTGATGGTATTTCCCAAATGCAGTTAAGCCAGCTCCTTCTGGAGGCAGAACAAATCTCATTAAGCCAGGCTGGTGGGCAGATGCTGTGTCTCTATCGTGGGCATGGATAAGTGTGGGGCAGGAGTGAAAATCCCCACCCCTCTAAGAAAAGTCTGCCCAGTGCAAATGACTCTGTCCACAGGCCATGGACAGATACCCACATGTCCTCGGAAGTAGCCCAAATAGTCTAATGGGACAGGACAGATTTCCCAAGTGATCTTACCCCACCTTCACTAGCACTTCCCCATCTCACTGACCCTAAATGAGTAGCAGGAAAGCTCTAAACTTACAGATTCTTACCACCAGCATGAGGTTGCATGGGGCCGGCCACCAGGAGGGAAAGAGAAGAGTTTTAGGGCCCACATCTCAGCTTTTTCCACTATCACCCCAAACTACTAGCAGTAGCTCTTGGTTGTATAAATGGTAGTTGAACATACGTATTTATGGATAAACATTAATAATCAATCATTAAAGAGAGTAGGAATGTAAGTGTGGGTTTGGGGAGAAGGAGGCTTTAGAGGAGACACTGTCTTAATTCTTTTTTTCTATCATACACACCCCTCTCCACTGTCCCATCCCCAAATTTTCTCATCTCCTCTCCCTTTGGTCTCACCATCCCCCCTCTTTTCATCTTCTCTCCTACACTAAAAAGTTCCATGGTCAGCATGAAACAGTGCTGTCCTGTTGCAATTTTAAATGATCAACCTCGAGTTACCTTTCCAATTTCTTCCATGATAATCGACATAGTCAAGTTTTCTACTTCTTCTTGGTCAAACTTGAGAGTTTGTTTCCTGGGAAATAATCCATTTTCTTTAGTTTTAAATTTTTTGTTGCCATAGAGTTAGTCATAATATTCTCACAATAATTTCAGTCTCTTCTGCGTTTGTGGCTTTGTCTCCTGTGTAATTTCTCATCTTATGTAATTTTGCTCTCTCTTTTCCTTAATCAGGTTTGTGAGAGGTTCATCTATTTTATTAGCTTGGTCAAAGAAGCAGTTTGAAATTTATTTGTCCTTTCTATTATACTTGTTTTGTTTTGTTTTCTATTTTACTGGTTTTTTTGTTCTGTTTTCTTGTGGTTCAAATGTTCTTTTCCTGTTTTAAAATTGATGTAAAGTTTCTTCATTTTAGATCTCTCTTTTTTAGCAACAAAGGCATTTAAGACTATTATTTTTCCCCTGAGTACAGCTTTAGCTGTGTAGGTTTTGGAATAAAGTATTCTACTTTCATCAGTTTTTAAATAGTTCGTAATTTTAGTCTTAATTTCTCTTTGACCCAAGAATTTTTTAAGAATGTATTTCTTAATTTCTAATAGGATCTTTTGATATTTTTAACTTTCTTTATCTAGTTTAATTGGATTATAAACAGAGAATATGACCTGTAAAATCTCTATTCTAAAACTTTATAAATTTTTCTTTGTAGCCTAGTACTTGATTGATTTTGGACACATAAAATGCAAAATTTTTATTTGAAGAAAATACATATTAAATTGATTGATTAATTGCATCATTCAATTCTTCTATGTATTTATTTTTTGTCAATGGGATCTTAATTCTGATAAGGGTTTATTAAAATTCAACTGTAATTGTATGTATGGTTTTATTAAACTCTTTGTATTTCTAAAATTTTTGTCTCTTATGTAGCTGCTATATTTTTTATGCCTATTGACTATCATTGATTCTTCATAAATTTTATCTTTCACTGTTACAAACTACCACTTTTATCCTTGTTAGTGCTTTTAACCTCATTCCAACATATCTGACATTAATGTTGCCACACCTACTTTCTTCCAGTATTTTCCTGTCCCTTTGTTTTAACTTTTATGATTTTCTTTTAACTTTATCATTTTGATTTAACTATAGTTCTTAAAAATAACATAAAACGATGTTTTGGTTTCATAAGATAATCCAACCTCTTCATATTTTGTGTAACAGTCAATAAATATGCTTGTTTTATTTCTTCCACTTTATTGTTTACTATTTATTTTTCATTACTGCTTTTGCTTTTTCACTTCTTCATTTTGCACTTTAATCGTGTTACTATCTTTTTCTTTCTTCCCTTTTCTTATTTGGAAGGTTTGTTATTCTTTTCCATTCCACTAGTCGTTCCTACCTCTTTCCCAATACTCATAATCAAAAGTATATTTCTCTATTATTATATAAAAACAAGATGCCAAATAGTTTAGCCTGGCAAGATACCCCATTTCTCCAGTGCTCCTTCCTCACACTGAAGAATGAAAACCTTTATAATACTTTCACAATTCTCTTTCCCAGTCCCGCACGCCGTCCCTAACACATTTTTACTTCTCCAGGGTCATCCACCCTCAGATTTTGCTAAGATCATTTATCATTTTTAATTTTTTCCCTTGCAATAGCCCTTTTTTTCCCCCAAGAATTCTTCTTAACCCCTATATCACACATTCCCAGTAATTCTATCATTGTCCATTTGGAGTTTACTATTTATATTGGACCTTACCTTTTAGCACTCTTTCCTATATTCTTCACCTTCCCCTGTTTTGTGATGTTTGTTGTGATTCATTAATTCCCTGTTTAGGACTCTTTCTTGACTATTCAAATAATATATGAAAGAATACAGGTGACATGTTCTCTGACTGCATGTCCACGGTTTCTTTCTCCTAGTGAATAAATGACATTTTGGCTCAGGATGTGGTCTGTGGGCTGCAACTTTTCTCTTCAGTTGTCTGTAGCTGTTGTGCTTTCATTTTCTGGCTGCCAAGTGTCTCTGGCTTCTCATCCTTTTCCCTTTGTAAACAACCTGTTCTTTCTTTCTAGAAGGTTGTATGATTTTCTCCTATCCATATGTCAGGTCTGCTTGATCCCCGATCCAAGTTGTTCATCTCTCTCACAATTTTTGCCATTTGTATTTTTGCTCTGCTTTGAGATATTTCCTCCGTTTTATCTTCTAGGCCACTGATTCACATCCCAACAGTAATGTTTCTTTCCTTCACATCAACAGATAAATTGAATTTTTTAATTCATAAGTAATGTTTTTCATTTCAGAATATCTTTGGCATGGGGGCCAAAATTTAATTTCCATGTGTCTTTAAATTATTTTTTCATTGTTGTCTATCTCCACTTGCTCCAGAAATCAAATATAGCTTCTGGTAACTTGTGTTGCCAAATTCCTGCCTACTCCCCTTATTCCATGACTGATGAGCCCATATTGGTTGGTTGCTTAGGGACACTTGCCAACTTTCATGAGCCAAGCCCCTAGGAACTCTGCCTTGTGGCGTGACCTCATTCACTCATTCATCCAGAAGACATTGTATGAGGAACTTTTAATATGTTACTCAGGCCCCCATTTGACAACAAACCAGGAAAGAATCAGACCAGTTCCTGCCTTCAAGGAATTCATTTTATGGGGATTTGCCTGGCCAGGTGAATAGTCTCACCTGAGGTGAAAATGAGGATCACACCACACATTGCCTGAGCCACATAAGTTCGCAGCATCAGTTTCATTGCTTTGAACGAACTATCTGGTTGTGTTGGTCATCTGTTAAGGAAAAGTATCCAGCATGATTTTAAGGGATCCAGGAAATTGCTGTCCCTCTTCTCCTTTATCTTGCCATTACCTCCCACCCAAACATTCCCAGCCATCTCTTCAGTTTTAGGCTTTGAACCTGTTAAAACATAAACAGTCCTGGGAAGGTAACATAGTAAGCATGATTAATCATTTGTATCTTAGGTTGAAGGAATCATTTCTGAGAATTGGTTGAAAGGAAAAGGAAGGGAAAAGTACGAAGAAAACAAATGGGTAGCACATTTTAAGAGAGTCTTTGGCGTGCTGGGATGAGGCTAAGCTGGGTGAATAAGGTATGGAGCCCCCTCGTCTTGTCAGGAATGATAACAAAGGCTCTGTATTTGGCTTAGAGAAAAGAAGAAATGCCTGGGACTGGGACTGTCTGCAGTATGACACAGCACATGTGGGAGAAGAAGTCAACTTACTCAACATTACGTCAGAGCATAGAACAAGGACCACTATGAGGGAGTGATTAGCAGGCAGATTTTGCATCAGTGGAGAGGGGTGCTTTTTCACAATGAAAGTTGCCTAAGAAATGGCTGTTCTGTGCACCCCTGAGTTCCCTGGTCTGGCAGTGCAGGAGTATGAACTGAAAGCCTGTTGCAGATGCTTGCTTTCGGTGGGGGTAGACCAGATGACCACTGTAAACTTTCTCTTCCAACTGCAAGTTTCTGTGATTCTGTGGCCCCAAGTGCATGCAGAGGAATGAGGAGGAGGTATCACTGAGGTGGCAAAAAGTTAAGAACATAAAGATCAAATGTACCAAAAATATACAATTGTTGCCTTTACAGCTTTTCCTAGAGCTTAACCAGTTCGCTATTTGGTCGGTTTACCAAAATGGTCAACATGGTTGCTGTGTGGATGCAGGCTAAGAAAGAACAACACTCAACTGTACCGTGTCCTGGACCTTCTCCTCCCTCTCACTCTGCCCTCTCAGGGGGCTCTTCCCCTGGCCAGTCCTCCAAGATCTGCCCATCGAGGAACTTGATCTTCCTGGCCTGTATCTGTGGCTACATCAAAGCCATGCGCTTCCTCTAGGAAGCACAAACAAATTGAAGCACATGGCTTTGTTTTCTTGGGTCATAAAGGTTGTGAGAGCCTGGGGACAGCTATAATCTAAAACCAGGTAGGGGTTGGTAGTTTCAGTGTGGCTATGATTTCTACTCAATAAAACACAGTCTCATTTGGCAACTTTATTTTTTTTATTTATTTATTAGTTTCAGGTGTACAAGACAAGGTAATACTTAGACGTTCATCATTTATATCCCTCACACTGTGAACCCCCCTCCCCCCATCCACTATCCCTCCGACCTCACACTGAATCATCACATTATATATATATAAAATTATAGTTGGCATTCATTAATGTTTAGCTTCTGGTGTACAATGCCATGATCAGGTATCCACAGTATCCCTGAGGTGGTCTCCCAAATAGGACGCATGTCCATCGGATACCCAACAATATCTTTACAACATTATTGAATACCTTCCCCAAATTAATTTTCAAAAAAACCCTGAGGCCATCTTGTGGTTACCAGCTGCTTCCAAATCCCTTCGCCTTTCCCCTTATCCCCAACCCCCCCACACACCCATCTAACAACTCTCGGTTTTTTCTTTGTGTCCCCAAAACTGTTTCTGATTAGTTCATTCACATAGTCTTTTCTTTAGATTCCATATATAAGTGAGATCATATGGTACTTGTCTTTCTCTTTCTGACTTATTTCACTTAACATAATGTTCTCTAGATCCATCCATGTTGCTGCAAATGATAAGATTTCTTTCTTCTTTATGGCTGCGTAGTACTCCATTGTATAAATGTACCACAGCTTCTTAATCCAGTCATCTACCGATGGGCATTTCGGTTGTTTCCATATCTTGGCTATTGTGTAAAGTGCTGCAATAAACATAGGAGTGCATACAGATTTTTGAATTGGAGTTTTGGATTTCTCCGGGTAGATGCCTAGGAGTGGAATTACTGGATCATAGGGTAGTTCCATTTTCAGATTCCTGAGATACCTCCATACTGTTTTCCATAGTGGCTGCACTAATCTGCAATCCCACCAACAGTGCACTAGCGTTCCCTTTTCTTCATTTGGCAACTTTAAAGGCCTTCACTTTTTATGGGAGATTTTTTTAACTTGCTTGGCTTTTTCTGACTCTTGCCATTCAGAGAAGATAGATGAATTCATAGGGAATCCTTCTGTTCCTAATGGAACTAGATTTCCGAGGTCCCAAGGAGGGAGGTCAGGAGATTGCCAAAAAAGTCCCTAAACTCTGTGAATTGATAGCTAGGAGTCCCTAGCCTACTCCTACAGCTGCACAGGCTGCTGGAACAGAATGGAGTAAAGGAAGTATTAATAGCCCGATGGAGAATTTTTAGCTCTGCTTACATTTGTTCCTCATGAACTCTGGCCTTTTCCTCTGGAGGCATCTGAATTCTCCAAGTTTAGTGGTCAATGTAGCCTCCTCTCTCTGTGAGGTTGAAAATGTCGAGTTGAAGAGAGCCATAAGCTTTGTGAAGACAACTTAGTGCTGAAGTGAATTCTGATTGACGGAGCCTTCAAGAAAATAACCTGTAGGTATAGACAGATGTCCTGGGAGCTGTTGGTATCTGAGCTGCCATCTTCAATAAGACCTCGCAGAGACAAGATTCCATTTTGGTCTTCTACTTTCCAGGAGGGCGCTTAATTGCCCCAGCCTGTGTCTAGTGTGTGTGACTAATACTCAATACACTGTGAAGCACCACGGTTCCACTTGGTTCATTGAAGAACATGTGAACTTCCTGGATGGCTCCTCGGGAGTAGTCATTTTCTGTCTTTTCAAATTGGTGACATATTATCCATAGGTAGTATCATCCCCCTGTTACTTTTGGCATGGATGCTTTGGGGAATACAGTGAGGGAACTGCAAACAGTTCAGGAGCCCTCAGGAGAGGCTAGAGCAAGAGGGCAATGGATGGGTATCCAGGGCTGAGCCAAGAGACCAGCCAGCTGGGAGACAAGGAAAAACGTCATCAGCAGACAGCCATGAGTTTGGAATTTGTAACATCAAGGGCAGTTCCCCTGTGCAGGGAATTGGTCTGCAGTCAGTTCCCCACCTGTCCCTGGTATTTGGGGCCTGCCAGTTTCCTCTCCCCCCCACCCCTTACCCACAACCCCCACTTTTGTTTGCTTTCCTTCTTCTGAAGGCCCTGCGTGATCAGGATCCCTCTTTGGCAGTTTCAAAACACCTGGCACAGTGCTTAGGGGGGCTTTGACGTCAGTGGAGAGTTTGTCTATTCAGGTGTAGCTAATTTCCTCAGTGTGGGGTTCTGTTTCTGAACCTGGGTAAGCCAACTCACACCCTGTCACAGAATGGAGGGGGGAGGGGGAAGGAGAGAAGGGTACACAAGCCTGGGAGGGGGTGATGCTTGACCCATTATACCACAAAGCCAAACAAAACATGTTTGGATTGGGCCCCCTTCCCCAAACTCCAGCCTGCCAGACACCATGGCCTTATGGGACTTGGGAGGGCTGGCTTCCCTACTATATAGAGCTCAGCGTCATTTCTGGCGTTGTGGGTCAGGTCATACCCTTCTTACTCTGAGAGGGTCCCATGGTGAGTCCCCAGAGCTTCAGATAGTAGAAGTCAGAAGGAGGAAAGGTCTGAAAACTTCCACAGAACCAGAAAGACGGCATCTCGTATTGGGCTGCACAGAAATTTCCATCAAGATGCTGATGGCAGTACTGTTCCCCAGCCTGTGCCCTGCCTGTATGGGGAACTGAGTGAGTGTACTGAGGTTGAAAGGCAAATTGACCCCCTGAGGAGACAACACTTAGATGATCGCTTTAAAGGCAAATACTGGATCGAGAATTCTAATGAGAGGCATAAGTGGATGATAATGCCTGAAGGAGGACGGGAAAGCTACTGCTAGACAGTCCCCAGCTCTGCCCCTTTAAAGAAAACCTGCCTGTTCAAACCAGGTCAGGGAACCATGGTAGCCAGAGCCAGGATTCCCCAGGGAATTTAGGAAGTAATCTTTTGTCAGGAAGGCCGGAGTGAGCGTGTGCAAGCTACAGAAAGAGCATTTGTCTTTTCCTCTCCCTCCTCCTCCATGGTACCCTTCCTCACCCAGAAGACATTGTGCCAGGCTTAGAGTTAGGAAATGAAAAGGGAATTTACAGAAAGCCAGCAAGAGGATGGGCTGGAGGGCTCCAGGAAGTGAAGGAGTTTGGGTTTAGGGAGAAGTCTAACGCCTGGAGTGGAGGACGAGAGACACCTCCCAATCAGAAAGAAGCTTCTTCCCAAATCCCAATGGTCTAGAGTCCTGCGCAGGACATCAAGAAGAGTCCAGGTAAGAGGTCCTGGGGGAGAGAAATGGGTCAGGCAGATCCCCTCGTCAACAGGGCCATCTGACTTTTCAAAGGAAGAAAAAAGGGAAAAGCTGATCTTTTGCTGTTCCTTGCTTGTGTTGAGCTGTCTTATCTGGGGAAGGCCAGTCCTGGTCTGGGGAACTTTACTAACAACTCCAAAGAGAGTTTAGATTCTGGAAGCTTTAAACTGGAAGAACTCTTTTTTTATCATTCAATCCCCTCACTTTATAGATGAGGAAACCACAGCTTGTCCGGGTGATAAAAGAGCCTGGACAAAGGTGTCCTAACTCACAGCCCTGAGCTCTTCTTGCTCACCTGGTGATGGATCCAGGTTAATCCATCATCCCTCAAATCCCTTTACCACCATTCCTGCCCTCTGGATGAGTCTTCATATTGTCTGTCATCCTTTCCACAATTCTGTAACCCACAGCTATAACATGAGTATGGTTCCTATGGCAGCACCTGTTGAGCTGTGGGATGCTAATGAGGTAAATTTGAAAACCTTCTCCCAGGAGTCTGCTGCTTCCAGGATGGTGGCACTAGTCCAGGCCTTTTCGCCTCTCTCCTCAGGTCTTGACCCCATCTACAGACATGCCGATAGAACTAGACCATCTCGGTATCCACAAACATCTTAACATCCCAGCTTAACAGCCTGTCTTCTTGGTGCCCCTCTCTCCTTCAAGGTCATCTTAGATTACTGTAGACATATTCTGTGTAGCTACAGAGAGTGGATGTTTCTGGAAGACATATAGCTCTACCATAAGGAACAACATTCCAGGATATTGATGTTATCTGAACAGAGAATGGATAACCTTGGAAGGTATGTGATCTCCTCCAAAACTGGCACCAAACAATACGAGTCTTGGTGACCTTGCTGAGGGAAGACTATACTGTGAGACTCGGGAGTACCCGTGGCCAGGCTTTTGCCTGCTATCAATACCCTGGCCTTGGTATACCCCTCCTCTCAAGCTTGTGCAGCATCCACACCTTCCTTTAAGGTTAGTGGGGGGAAAATAAGTTTACTCTCAAGTGCCAACTCTGACTAATTGGCATTGATTTCTGGAGCATTGTGTTAAGAAGGATTCTGAGGCTGAATTGAAACTTACTGGGAAAATGCTATAATCAATTAGCTATGTTTGCCGTAGAGAGGGGTGGAGAGAAAGGGGAGTATGGAAATGTTGCCACAAGAGAAGAAGCTGGTGTACCAGCTTTCCTTGATCTTTCCTTGATCTTTCATTGGGTGTCACAAATGTAATGATATCCAGGTGGACTTTTGTTTTTTTTGTTTTGGTAACTTTTGTTACTCCTTTTAGGATATGAAATAATTCATAACTTTTTAAAATAAAAAATGTCACAAGTCCATTGATATCATTTGGGAAATCTCCAACTGTCCGTAAAACATTTACGTTGCAGGAGTAAAGAATAAAAACCTGGCTCCATAACTGACTAGATGTGTGGCCTCAGGTAAGCCACTTCTCTCTGGGCCTCAGTTTCCTTCTGTGAATGCAGAGACTCACAGGTCACTTGGTCAAGGATCGAGCATTCCAAGTAGTTTCACTGGATTGGAAAGGATTTCCTAACTTTTCATGTGTATGGTAACTATCAATCTAAAACTTCACCAGGGCCCTAACTTCGAAAGATATAGTCTAGAGTCTTCTGCAAATGCAATGGGAATTCAAAGCATGGAATGATTCAGATGGACAAATAAGCCAAGAATGGCTTCCTGGAGGAAGTAGAATATAAACCAGAACTTGATGGATGTATAGAAATTAGGCGAGAAGAGGAAGAAAGCACAGAGGGCCAGTGATAAGGCCAGAGTGCTGAGGCAGGAAGTTAGTCATATTGAGGAATATCTGGAAAGCCAGGTGGAGGAGTTTGACCATTATATTCTGGGCAATAGAGAGCCATGTAGATTATTGACTAAGAGTCACATAATGAGATGGTCTAGTGGTTGAAAGACAGAATGGATTGAAAGTGGGGAGATCAAAATCAGGGAGACTGACAATATAGACATGCAGTTCTGAGGGTGTGGGCTGGGGTGGGAACAGGGGGAACAGAAGGCAAAGTCATTCTGGCGACCGATCAGACAGGCGTTATCCCAGTTACAGAGAGTCTACTCCGACCGTTGCACTCTTTTTTATCACGAGGTATCTTGAAGTTAAATGAGGTACCAACTCATTTATGCTTATTAATGTCTTCTCCATGGAGTGAACCAAAGTCACCAAAAACAAAGCAAAGCTACACAAAACAAAATCTAGGCGAGTCCATTAACCAAATACCGGTCGTCAATTGTGTGGGGAGGAGAAGAGTTTAAAGCATTTACTATGAGGATGAAGTCTCGCTTATCAGGATTACAGTGGCTCATACCTTCTCTACAAATTGACTAATGCAAAAATTGGGAATTCCCAATCATTTATCTCAAGTGTTCCAATGAAATTGGCCTTCATTTTTACTCTGTGCGTCCCCCTCACAACTCACCTCCCAGTGCAGATATATTAGGAAGGCTCAGGAAGACTTTGGGGTTTTTCTTGAATCCCCCAAAGGAAAGAGGAATGGATTTTAGAGTACCTCATTAGGCTATTACATTCAAAAGCTGAGTCGAACTGACAGACCAAAAATAAATCCCTAATGAGAAGGAAAGTTTAAGGAAATAAATCTTAGACTGTAAGGGAAGAGACAGGATCGGTCTGTGTACTAGTTACTCCTGGCTCTGCCAATAGCTATCTGAACTCCACTAAGTCATTTCATTTCTCTAGGCCTCAGTTTTCCCATCTGTAAAATGAGAGAGCTAGACTGGATAATCTCAAAAGCCTTTCCAATTCTAACATTCAATGCCTCTGATAGTTTAGAGAATGATCTTTGAAAATGTCAATGAAACACAACTTCACAGAAAAAGATACCATCCCATTTACCACCCATAGGCATTCATATCACACACACACACACACACACACACACACACACACACACAGAGTAGCCCTGGAAATGACAAGTCATAGTACAAAGCTCAACTTCTGCGTGGGGAAACATAGGCCCAAATTGCGGCCTGTGTAATCATGTAGATAGAACTGGATATAGAAAAAAAATCAAATCACATACAATGTGTCACTTCAAAACAAGTCATGCTGGCATAGTAGCTAGGAAATTGCCTTGTGATGTGCGGGTATGTCCACAAACAGTAGGCTGGAGGAACATGGGACCCAGTGATCTGGGAAGGGATGACAAATGGGTCTTAATGGTAGGCCCCAGATGTTCCATGTGTTGTGATATATGGACAGCGTTGACCCACCTCCAGGAGACAGTGAAACCTATTCAAAACTTGAGAAAGAACTTGTGGAAAGTATATAGGCATGGACCTGTTTGAGTAAAGATTGATTTTCAGGAAGATTAACTAAATCATTTTTCCTCTTCTGAGAGATGTCATATATGATTTGGATTTGGTTTTGTTCCCCTCGAAATTGCAGTAAGCTTCAAAATTGTATTTGACAGGTGGGCTCTTCTACAAAAATTTTTTGACTACTGATATCTGAACGGTTGGCATTTCTGCATGTTAGAAGTCAGTAGAGGTGTGGGATACTAACGCTCCAGAAAAAGCTCTTCCAGACAAATCATGATGGCTCGTAACTATTTTTTCCTTCTCCGAATCAATGGAAGAAAAGCATCGTTGGACACTTGCCTATTAAAACATGGGTGGTGGCAATCCTCGAGGGCAGGGACCGTGCCCCTGAAATGGTCCTGAACGGCCCCCAGTGTGAAGTTACATGCACTGGGACACTTAAAAAGCTTGTTAGAGTAGGAGAGGGCAGTAGTTTTTACACCACGCAGGCATGCCAAGGAGTTACTCAACTCTAACGTTTACCCACAGGTTATCGAGGACTTTGTTAACCTATAAAAGATTCTCACCTTTATTTGAATATTAATCAAGCATTTAACATTTATGATGAGATTTATTATTTTTAAAAAAATAGTTCAATACCCTGAAATACCCAATGATTATTCGTTATACCATGCAGAAATTAAAATGTGTAATACAATTATCCCTCATTAATTTATTCAACAAATGCTTCTGAGTGCCGACAGCATACCAGGCTCATGCTAGGTGCTCCAAGTGCCAAGGCAAACTGGTATAACCCTGGCTGTCAATGACCTTCACAATGACTTGTGAAGGTGACAGACAAAAGCACATAATTGATACTTGGTAAGGGAAGAGTCAATGCTGGAAAATGTAAAATGCCAGGCATGCACTGAGATAAGGAGCCATTGTGCTTGGAGCAGAGGGGCATGCGCCATCCAAGAGAAGTGGCCTCCCTGAGCAGGTACACAGTGTGTAAGCACTGCAAAGTTATTTTCCAGAGCATTTTGCAGGCATTCTCTCATCTTCATAACAACATGAGAAAGAAATGACAGGTATCCCTTCGAAATATCTGTCATCATTCCATAGGTTGGGTTTGCAAAGTCAGCCCTGCGGGGTCTGTGGATTTCTTTCTGGGAGCCATGCCTGCAAGGAAGGAAACTGTCAATGCATAAAGAATTACATGACTTGGAAAACGCCATGCAAAAATGAGTGACTTCCGGTTCCCAGCCAGGGTTATTGTGTCTGTCTCCTTTCCCCACATCAATGCACCATCTGATGGATGTGCTCATGATATTCTTGAAATTGCCTTTATCCTTTATGAAACTTGTGACAATTGGTCCCAAAAGTGGCAGTAAATTGTTATTACCTTAGCTTTAAGTTTTTTCACAGCCTCAGGAAATGTGTTACTTTATCTCTGATCTTCGTGGTATCTTCTCCCACCGTTCATTCTCAACCCTTGGCCAGCATATCTTGAGGAGCTTTTGCCCAACCTGCGTGGTCTGCAGCCTGGCATTCCATTATTAGCTACACGAAGCCCAGAACCGACACCATGTCAGACCATACTTGGTGCCACCTCCCAACTGACCCCAAACAAGGACAAAAAAATGTTTGCAAAGGAAAGAGAGATGCCCTTTGTTTTTGTCCTTTGTGACTGGGACATCAGCTCTAAGAATTCATAGTAGTATGGGCCTGCACAGCTAGAGCGTGAATGGTGAGCCAGGCCTTCTGCAGCCACCTACAGAGCAGTGAATTGGGAGTCAGGAGACCTGGCTGCATTTCCCGGCTCTGCCATGATGAATGAGTGCGTGGTTTGGGCAGTTGGTTTCTCTGGATATAGGAGGTATGATCTTGAAGCTCCATACAGTTCTGAATCTATGATGCTAAGATCAGAACATTGCTCTGTCCAGGGGGTGTCTGGGGCAGCCCACACTTGGACTATGGAGTACAAGGAGCAACGGGAAATTGCTCCTGGGAGAGGTGCCCTTCCTGCCAGGTAGCTATGCACTGGGGATGAGTGCTATGGGAAAACCCCTCTTTGTCAGGTGATGCGATGACTCCCCTTGGTCCTTGTCCCCCTGCATGAACCCCATCTGCAGAGGTGTCCCAGGATGGAATGATATTCCAGATCTCTGAAGCACATGGTCAAGAGGTCTTCTCCTGCCTAAGGAGTTATGGTGACCCCAGACAGAATGCTGAAAAGGAGCTTCTCCCCATCCTGAGCCTGGAGAGAAGGGACATGGTCACATGTTTTACCTTCCAATCTGAGGGTGTAGACGAACCCCTCTCCTTGCTCATGCATGTCCCATACACTCTAAGGTTGTCGGCCGTAATATATTCTGGGCTTTGCTCAAGTCATTTCTACAAGAGCAATGCAATCTAGACCAGTGCTTTCAAACTTTGATGTGCACACAAGTCAGCTGGGGAATCTTGTTAAAAAACAGATTCCACTTTGGTCAGTCTGGGATGGGGCCTGAGAGTCTGCATTTTGAACAAGCCCCCTTTAAAGTCAGTGAAACTGGTCTACAAACAAGACTCTTGGCAGCAAAGATGCAGAAAAAGGATGGAGGGCTGAGAGTCACGTGGCTTGCTGTTGATAGGCTGCCTCAGAAATCATTCAGAGCCCTCGCTTCCCATCTTTTGGAGATAACAATGCCTACCCTATCCGTTTCTTTTTCTTGTTTTTAAGATAAGTGTTTATTTTATTTATTTTTAGTGGTATTCAACTACCTCAGTACATTAACTCATGTAATGAGCTTAAAAATAAAAATAATGCTGCTTGAACAGTACCTCTAGAGATACTGACTGAATTGGTCTGCCTATCCTATCAGTTTGAAGGTATCATTAAAAGGGCCGAGTAAGTTAACTTAGAAAGTATGCAACACAGTGTGAGTATTCACTGCTGTTCCAGACAACCACTAGACCACCTAACTGTAATGTGCACTGGAACCCCAAGCAGAAAGTGTTAAAACTGCACACCTCGGGACCAACAAATATTCTAATGGACCTGGGGTGGGCATGGCAGCATGCATTTTAACAAGCCTCCAAGGTGGTTTGGTTCTGTCTGTTCTCAGACCACACTTTGAGAAACCCTGTCCCAAGTGATAAGTGCTCTGCTCTCCCCAGGTGTGGAAATTTAAAATAATAAGGTATGTACAGCAGAGGGTTTCTGGTAGCTGATCACAGATTCAGGACTCTGACCACCCCATCAATTGGTGCTCGTCAAACTTTAATGTGCACAGAAATGACTCAGAGCACCTGATGAAATATGGATTCTGATTCCATTAATTAGGTGGTAACTGAGATTCTGCATGTCTAACAAGCTCCCAGATGATGCTGGTCTGGGAACCACACTTTGAGTAGCAAGAACGTAGATCAGTGGTTCTCAGCTCAAGTTGTCCATTAAAGCCATCTTTTCAATGCTATGGGTGTTAGAAAACAACTTTAATATTTTAATTTGGTCTGGGGTGAGGTTTGGCATTTTTAAAACAGCCAGGTGATTCTAATGGGGAGCCAGCTTTGAGGCCCCCCCCTACACACACACACACACACACACACACACACACACACACACATGCACACTCCCTGCCACAGATGGAGGCCAAAGCTCTGGCTGAGGAACGGGAACAGGCAGGCAGCTAGGATCCACCACCCATACCAGTCCAAAGTCCGGTGAAGTGGGTCTTAGAGTAGTTCCTTGCTGGAGAAATAAGGCCGACTGGCTCATCTGTCTCTTGATATGATAGGTGTGTGTGATATGGTTTCTGTGAGGAAAGGAATTGGAAGTTTTAGCAGAAAGAATGGAGAAGCTGGATGTTTCACGCAGACACTGAGACAATTATTATTGCAGCTTTGGACAACACCACTTTCTTTTCCAGCTTGTGCATGTGATTTTCCCCTCGCTCTCTGCTTGGCTCACACGGGGTGGGGACAAGCATGGGACACTGACCTGTTTCATTTTCCCTGACTAGGTGGTGGTGGGGCGCAACCAGCTGAGACGAGCCCCAAGGCCGATGAGGGCGCAGAGGCCGTGCTCCCCAAGCCCAGGAGCGTGTTCCACATCGAGTGGTCATCCATTCGGAGGAGGAGCAAAGGTGTGTGTTTCCTTCCCCTCACTCTCGGGTCCTTGATTTACTCATCTCTAAAATGGGGAGAATGGCGGTACCTACTTCACAGGGTGCTGGGGAGAGCCACTCTTATGAATCAGGCTCGTTCTTATTACAGCTGATCTCTGACCACCGCCACAGGTCCCAGTGTCCAGACTCTCCCTGGGCGGGAGCCTGGAGCTGGGACAGGCAGCAGGTGCTGTAAGTCTAGGCCAGGAGATCTCACAGGTGGCTGTACATTAGAATCACCTGCATCCCATCCCAGGAGACTCTAATTCTGGAGAGAGGCCTGGGCGGGCTTAAAGATCTTTAAAAGCTCTCCGTGAGATTCCATTTGCTGCCAAGATATAAACCACTGATCTAGAAGGATAAAGATGAAAAGTTCTCGCCTACAGCAGTGGTGGAAATGCCAAGACCAAGGGAACAAGTAGAGAGGCATGGAGGGGAGGGAGCTCCCAAAGCCCAAGACAGGGGTGGGGACAGGGGGGTCTAACAGGCAGTCAAAGCTGAGCAGGTCGGGGAGCCAGAAACTTGGATTTAGAAGCTGAGGACATGTTGTAGCAATCAGGGAGGAGTGGGGCAGGGGCCTGGGGGGCGGGGTCTCCCCAACTAACTGCAAGGTTGGAGCAGCCTCATGGAGAGCCAGGGCAGAGGGGCAATCTAATTTTCCCCCCAAACCCCATAGACGGGAGTCAACTTACCCAACTTGCCCAGCTGGCGAAGGGCACTGTACGAGATAAAACTGATTCCCCGATTAATGTCCTTTTCACAACATCACATGCTTCCCAGACGATGCATTAGTCACTTTCTAGCTCCAATTTATCTGAGCTTCATTGTTTCATACCCAAAGTAGCCAACCAGAGAAACAGACCTGGAGTGATACAGAAAAACATCATACAAGGTTGAGAGGGCATCAAGATATCTCAAGGGCCCCTCTAGCCCAGAAGTTTGTGTGTCAGGTGCCCCGGGCATGGTGTGGAAGAGAGCATGGCTTACCTCAAAAGGTTAACAATCTCCCTCCAAACATCCTCCTAAGATAACAGTTTGGGGCTGGGGTAGGGGGAGGCCTAGCAGATAGCCCTGTGCAAAGGAGCCAGAGATGGAGGTTGGTGGCAATTGCTGAAGAGATGGCAAGGAAAGGGGAGCTTCAGACAGAAAGAGCAAGTCCATTGGGATATCGCACATACTGGCCTCTAAGTCTACAGGATTCCTCTTTGCTTCCTACTCTTCCTTTCAAAGCTTCCAAAATTAATTGTTTCTCCTGCATAGTGTAACTTCCCAACCACACTGGTGCTTGCAGTCCCTGCTCCCTCAAAAGTGGGAACACGGTGACTTCAATGCATTTCTTCTGGAGCTTAGTTACCCTGAAGACTCACGTAGAAGACTGGGAACAGCCAATCCAGTCTGAATACTATACCGGGCATTCCAGAGTCCAGCCTGCCATTCTCATATTTGACCACGAGAGGGAACCAGAGCATCAAGACCAAAACTTCCAAGGGCCATAACTTCTTTCAGGATGTATAAAATCCTACTAAAATTGATTATCTTTAAAAATAAATTGTCTGGTAATGATTAAAAATATGTTTAGAGCCACTTTGAAAGAGTTTTCTAGAATTACAAGGACATGCCAAAATCAATTTCAAATAATGGATATCACTTGTCAATCCAACCAGGCATTGCTACTAAAATACCTAAAATTCCTCAACTAAAAAAGAGACCCAAACAGCCCAAGGTCATCCAGTTGGGAAGAGTCATAATGAAATGCAAACAGATCTTGCATGGCTCAACATCTTAATACTTTATGAGCAATAGTATCCAAGTTCCTTTCTTTGCAAACCTACGCATTCTTCCTGTCGTGTAGGAGAAAGAACCCTGGATTTGGGGATCATGGGCAACTCACTGTTTCCTCATCTAAAAAATATAGGGGTTGAGATAAATCAGAGCTTGTTAACGAAAAGTAAGCTGAATTTTTGGACTCCCTAAATTCTGTGAAATGTCCTGTTTACATGAGGAAGTGCAGTTTTTCCCAAAAGGAGAGCCCAAATTGATTCATAACCAATAAAAGAAAAAAGGGTCCTTACAGCTGCAAGATGCAATGGTTCTGGCTTCCTCAAATGGAACAAGGAACACAGATATTCCAACACTACCCTTGCAAGAGATTTGCAGCTAGGTGCCAGGGGAGAGGTATCCTAAGTGATATTCTTTCCTTCCAACTTCAGTGTTTGGAAAAAGCGAACAGCAGGAGAAACAAACCAAGGACCCTTTTCCTTATCAATACCGGAAGCCCACGGTCGAGTTGCTGGTGAGTAATGAGTGGCCCGAACGAAGGGCAGCACCCCACAGTCACAGAGCCTGTGGCAGATCGGGGACCTGAGGTCTGGAAAAGGTGTTCTCTACTTTAAGCAAACTTTTCTTGACTTCCTATTTCTACAAGCATAATTATCTGGGATAAAAATGTCTATTTTTCACAGTTTACTTTATAAAGTTTCATATCCCTTTTATTTGAACTCTTTATTATCCATCTTTCTCTAAATCCAGCATTTAAGCATTTAGGTAACAAACCAGTGCCAATTTTCAAAAAATAGAATCTTTACATGTTTAATTTTATGGACAGTTACACTTTAAAGACTAGACATGCTGGGCAAGGGAGAAATACTTTATTCTGGAAAGAGTCTGGTGTAGTGGAAATAACAGTTCAAAATAAAACAAAGAATCTAAAGCTCTGTGGTGAAATCCCAATTCTACTGTTTGATTTTGACCTCTAGAAATGAGAACATCCCCGTGCCTGAGCCCTCATCTACAGAGTGAGAATAAAGATATTGTCTTGTTGTATTTCAAGGTCATTGCTCATATGAACTGAGGTAACATGATAAACAAAGCAAAAGATAGTCTAGTCTATGGAAACATAGAGATGATTAAATAGAAATTTCACTAGATATCAAATGAAAATCTTACCTTGCTCCCCAAATGAGCACAAACACTACTTTTCAGTGTCAGAAGCACAGCATGTGGGAGCTTCTTTCCTCTCTCTTGTCCCCGGACAGGATCTGGACACCATGGAGGAGAGCTCTGAGATAAAGGCAGAAAGGAGCATCTCCAAGACTTCCTGGATTCAGAATTCCATGGCGGCCAGTGGGAAAAGGATCAGCAAAGCCCTCAGTTACATCACAGGAGAGATGAAGGAGTGTGGAGAGGGGCTTAAAGGTAAAGGTTCTGTAAGAGCAGCGTCTGACCCTACCCCTAGAGAGGTCACCTCCGATCATCCCCTGGGAAACTCTTGGCCACGGTTTCCCATAGACTAGACTGAGTTCTGTTTCTATGGTCTCTCAAAGAGGGGAGTTTTTCTGTTAGGACAGACATGCAGTCCCTTGGGATGTATGTGCAATGCATGTAAGTATGTGGGCTCTCACTGCTGAACATAACAGTCATGCTTTCTCAAGTAGCCCATCAGAGTGTTGCAGTCAGGCATTTTAGCACTGGATTCTAGAGCTGGCATCCTAGAAAAACATGCCTGCCTATAGATGTCTCCCAGGACAATTGTGTCTACTATTCCAGTAGGTTCTCTTTAGCAATCACCCCAGAGCTCAGGCCATGAGGGTTTGACACCCTCTATGCAGCAAGAGAGTTCTCCTTCCGGATCCATCTTCTCGAAAATGCATGTCACTCTCATGGGGGCACAGATAGCTCAGGGTATCCATCTGCTTGAAAAACAACCTAAAGACCACAACCAGCTGGCAGCGGACCTGAAGAGTTTTCTAGGCAGTCAAATGCCCTCTTGGTTTCTTGATTTACCCTCTTCTGTGGCAGGTGACAGTGGGGGCTGGCTCCCTGTGAACGCCTTTGGGGTGCACGGCTTCCCTCCCGCCCTCCGCCTGCCCACGGGGGCCTGGTCCAGGGCTGTCCCACCTGAGCTCTGACTGACTGCCTCCCGGTTCCGTTTCAGACAAGTCCCCAGTGTTCCAGTTCCTCGACTGGGTCCTCCGGGGCATGTCTCAGGTGATGTTTGTGAACAATCCCATCAGTGGCGTCCTCATCGTCTTCGGCCTCTTTATCCAGAACCCCTGGTGGGCCATCTCGGGCTGCTTGGGTACTATCGTGTCCACGCTGACAGCCCTCCTCCTGAGTCAGGACAAGTAAGTTCCAGGAGACCAAGGTCCAAGCATGTGGCCAGAGGTCACTCCCAGGGGGCACCATTCACCATCTCCTCATCCCTTCATTGCTTGAGTCCCAGCTCAGAAACCCCTCAGAATAGGGACACTTATAATTAAAAACAGCAATTCCTTGATTGCTTTGTCACAACGACACATTGTCTGGGGAAATGTGAAGCGGGACCGTCTGGTTGAAGCTGTGTGTTATCAGGTCCCAGTTGAGAAAAATCTGATTCAGAAGGCAAATCAAGAGGGCAGCGCCCCTACATTGGGCCTTAGGGAGCCCCTACTTCCCAACCCTCCTCTCTCCCCCCAGGTCGGCCATCGCGGCAGGACTTCACGGCTACAACGGAGTGCTCGTGGGGCTGCTGATGGCCGTGTTCTCGGACAAAGGTGACTACTACTGGTGGCTTTTGCTCCCTGTCATCATTATGTCCATGTCTTGGTAAGTTTACTTCTAAGGCAGATCCAGGTGCAGATCCGGGGCTGCCCACCTTTTCATCCCAATTCCATGACGGTCTGTCTAAACTCGAGTTTAAAGTCGCATTTACTTAGCTTGCACATCAGAAACTTCCCCTGGAAATCATTACTAACGTCATCCAGTGTCAGCACCCTGTTAGGTGACCTATCGACAGTATCTCACTACCCAGAATCCTTTACTTTTCTTTTTTTCAGATCTAATGGGTTTCTGGTCCTGCCCAACCAGGATATAGGGAAAGGAACTAAGGTGCACATAGGTTACGAGCCACACCACAGGGTCCTGTCAGTTTCTGGAAACTTTCACATTCTTCCTGCTGCCACCCCTCCATACACTTTGCTCCATCCCTAGGATCCCTGACCAAACCGGGACAACTTCCCAATGTAGGCTGAAGGCCAGGGCACTGGGCAGAGCCCTCAGAGTGCCAGGCCTCAGCTCCTTCACCTCCAGAAATTGCAGGACACTCTAGCCAGGAGGCTACTCAACAAACATTTGTTGAATGAATGACTGTGATTCCCTCTCTGTCACCACCAACCCCTGTCTCCCTCGCCCCCCGCCCCCGCCCCAGCCCTTTCTCTCTCATGTCCGGATGTGGAGCGATATGACTTTTTAAGCAAGTTCTGTGACTCCTTGCCTCGGGACTTCCCCAGAAAGCCCTCCTTCTGAAGCTGAGTCTGGGCATCTGCCTTGTCACTGTACCAGGCACAGGGAGGAGACCCAGGGAAAGAGCCTCTCAGGGCCAATTAGGGTCAGAGAGGGTTCCCATCAGGCTGATGGTCTCCAGGAAGACACAGAGAACATCCTACTGATGCTCAGTCTGGTGTTAGGGTCAGAGGCTTGTTTAACAGCGCCTCTTGTGCTTCTGCCATCAGCCCCATCCTCTCCAGTGCCCTGGGCACCATCTTCAGCAAGTGGGACCTCCCAGTCTTCACACTGCCCTTCAACATCACAGTGACCCTGTACCTGGCAGCCACGGGCCATTACAACCTCTTCTTCCCCACGATGCTGCTGCAGCCTGCGTCCTCCGTGCCCAACATCACCTGGTCGGAGGTCCAAGTGCCCTTGGTAGGTATTGTGGAAGGTGGAAGGATGGCATTTACTTATTTTACACATCAGAAACATCCACAGGTGACAACTCCTATTAACAGTTTTATAATGCAAGGCACTCTACATACAGTGTGTCACTAGCCACCATTCCTTTCTTCTCTCTAAGAGCTTTAAGGGCCATTTCTGATGCCACCCAGTCCCAGCACAGAGGAAGAAACTGAGGTCAACTTGAGACACTAATTAGTGAAGAGCAAAGTCAAGACCAGAACTCTGGCCTCCTGTCTGCTAAACCCGGGTTCTTTCTTTTTTCCTTTTTTCTTTTTTTAAAGTCTTTTCGATGCTTGATTCCAGTTTTAATCCAGCGTATGCTGTGTACGTTCTTTCATTCTGTCTCCTTGAATCATTAATGGTGTACACATCACACTACCATCTATTGGCTTAGGGCGTTTCTCATCGAGCCTCCGGAGTTGACACCATTCACTCTCTGAGGCATGCTCACAATTGCAAGCACAGGTGTGCCTCCATTAAGAAATGTATGTCTAACAGGGCTTTTCAAGTTCTTACAAGGACTCTGTATATCATGCTGGTCTCTGGCAGTCTGCCAAGATAATTAATAAGAAGCTACACTAAAAGCATTTAATCAGCATGGAGAAACGTGCCCATTCACCTCCTTGTCTGAGTGGACACGTTTTCTCGGAGCCCCCGCCTCTTTCCGTTACACTGAACAACCCCACAGGTTGGGCTCACTCTGAAACTTCGTTATTGGCAATTCATCATCTAACCACAAAGCCACTTGTACTTGTTGAAAGAACTTTCAGAAATAATGTTGCCTAGTGTCTCTTCGCATTTCCTAGTTTGCAACAGCATGGCATAGTGGAGAGAGCCCTGCCTTTGCACTAAAAAGCATCATTGTTTAGGAAGAGAAATAATCGTGTTAGCCCCATTAGTGTGTGTGTGTGTGTGTGTGTGTGTGTGTCTGTGTGTCTGTGTGTCTGTGTGTCTATGTACACCTTCATGAGCCAGAGGAGAGAAAGTGTGCCACGTTGGCAGTTCACTCCTGAGGCGTCCCTTCCAGGGTATTTACCCCATCAATAGCTTTGGAAGGCAAAATCGCTCTAGTTGGTATGCTGTGGAGTGAAGATGTTAGAAATGACAAGTTTAAGACATTTTGCCTTCTCCGTGCCATTTTTAATGGAAAAGATATCTAGGAATTTTTGCGGAAATGGAAAACTATTGGGGAGTCCTGTACAAATACTTCAGAACCCCCGAAGTCCCAAGAAAGAAAAATTCAATTTTCAGTGGTTGTTCTTTAAGAAATAACTTTCTGGTCAATTGAATGGATTATGGTAACGATTAATATGTTTTGTCTTCTGACCATTATAATTAGAGCCTGGAGTTTTGTGGAAACAAGTGGTAAATGTCAGGAAAGGATCTAAAACTCCCAATAACGTTGAGGCCCCATGAGCAACTCTGCTCTTCTGGCCACTGGAGAGCCCCCTGGAAGGGGGGACCACCAAGGGACTAAACTGCCCAGCACCACTGACTCTCTGTAAGACTTTCTCGTCTGTCCCCTTTCCCCCCACATGGCGATGCCAAAGCCCCTTCTGTTCCTGGGGTCACAGGAGACTGAGCCAGGAGGGTTGGCCAAGCAGGGCCACCCATGGGCTCCTGCAGTGTCCTCCTGTCTCTGCACACCCCCAGGGGTCAGGGTCCTCTCAGAGGACGTGGGCTGAGAAAAGAACTGTCTCATCATAATACATACACACGCCAGCCCCAGGACTCTGCTTCTCCTTAGCTGACTGCCCGAGGGATGAGATGAACCCCAGGGTATCCCAGCATGGCCCAGAGCATCCTCCCTTAAACACTTTCCCAGCTCAGAGGCCAGTGGCCAAAATTCCCAAACTGGGGAATTGATTCCAGTTGATTCCAGCCTGCATGCCCAGGAGCCTTTTCGCAAATTCCAGAGCACGTGCGCAAGTGCCCACAGGTCCTGGATGCTGGTCTCATCAAACCCTTCATCCTGCAGAGGAGACCCTCCCACCTCTCAGATACATTGATGCAAGCAGGGTGCTCACCTATCAGTCACCATGTGATGGTTTGTCAATCAAAAGAGTAGTTGCAACGATACTACTTCTGTAGGGCGCTCCTGTGAACATTGGTGCGTCAGTTACACACACGGGACTAAAGTGATCACAGCCCACACATGGTGTTCTTGGAAACACAGAGGACCACTTTCCCATCTCCTGGTTAGCCTTCTAGTCATCCTTTTAGCTTAAAAAAAAAGTTACAAGAGACTGTTGAAGCCCCAACTATGATCAGACAACTATTACTTTTCTAATGAAGAATGCCCTCATTTGAAAGGTTTTCCGTTTCTCTTGACTAGGAGTTTAGTGGCTTACACTCATGTTTCTGAATCAAGGAAACTTAACATCCTAACCCCTCACTGTTCTAAGAACTCAAGACTAAAACAATAAAACTCGTGTCCCTTTTAGAGGTAACCTATTCCAATAAAAATATCCTGGAAACCTGTTGCAAAAGGTTTGTGGGGAGGGCTTGGCACCAAATCTTTTACAGCCACTTAAAGTCTTTATTCTTTTATTTTTTGTATGTTTCTCTTCATAATTGTGTGTGGTCCCATTGCACCAACAGCTTTTGAGAGCCATCCCTGTTGGAATCGGCCAAGTGTATGGCTGCGATAACCCCTGGACGGGAGGCATTTTCCTCGTAGCTTTGTTCATATCTTCACCTCTTATTTGTTTGCACGCTGCGATTGGATCCACCATGGGGATGCTAGCAGGTCAGTGTCATCTCTTCTCCTTCATTAATGGGCCATAAGGATGTTAGTGCCTGGGGCCAGCTTCAAAGAAAATGGTGACATGTGTCTTCAGTGCTCTACCTGCATATTTCTATAAACGTCCCCTCCTTCCGTTGTTCGTACTATGTTTTTTGTATTTTGAGTGCCAGTGCCCGCATGCTCCCATGAGCAAAAGCTGCCCTCAAGAAAGGCTTTGGTGTTAGTCAGTTACACCTTAGTATAAATTTAAAGTTTGGGAGGGGTTTCTTCTAGACATGTTTCTATTTTAAGTCTTGTATATTTAATGGTGATAAGAAGGAAGTGTTCCCTATTAGTGAACATTAAGATATCAATGAAAAGGGAAGTCCTTCTTTATGGCCAGGGTGGGACCACCTCTGGACTGGTTAAATCAGACTTCAGAGTTCTTACTCCAAGGGTCTCTTCTACCCAGCTTCACCACTAATATTCACATGGCTCTATGGCCATTTGTATCCTTTAGATGTTTTTTAACTGAATAAAATCAGAAGTCCTTTTTCATAAATGCCTAAGGGAAAAACTAGTCTGGGCGGTGAGGACCATGGTGGGTTTCAGGGCCGGCAGGGGAGCCCCAGGAGACCCCAAACCCAGTACCCATGCCTGCCTTCTCTCACAGCGCTCACTATCGCAACTCCCTTTGACTCCATCTACTTCGGCCTGTGTGGCTTCAACAGCACGCTAGCCTGCATCGCAATTGGAGGCATGTTCTATGTCATCACCTGGCAGACACACCTCCTCGCCATCACGTGCGGTAGGTACCGCCAGGGGAATTCCCTTTCCACCAAAAAAGATGGCTGTGTCTATCCCCACAAGGAAAACCACCCTCTGAAAACTACTGATCCTTCAAAGATAAATGACAGGATCGTTTGCTTTATGAAAGGACTTTTATTCAAAACTGATTTGGAATGGTTGCTTAGTGATGAATACATTAAAAACTATTTTCACTGGATGCAAAGTGTTCAGCCACAGGCAGACATATCTTTTTAAGATGGTAGGTGTTTGGTAGTTGTTCGTGGGCTGTGATTGCTACTTCCTGGCTGGTGATTGAAACTAAATGACTGAGCAACTCTTTTGCAAATTAATCTTTAGATTTGGAGTTGGGTGATTTATGACAGACACAGCAATTAATCTTAAGCACCCAAAAATTGACCATGGACCTTCAAATAGTGCTCACGTTGTAGGATGCGGTCGGGATTACTACCAGCTGGGCACTCAGTAACTCTCTAATAAAAGTTGGCTGTGTTAACTTCCTAGGGACAATTGGGACGCACTTAGTCAAGAAATTAAAGGTTCAGAAGCAAAGCCCAATTACACTGGCCCATTTTCACAGACCCTCACCTTTCGCTGGCTCTTGGCTTTTCCCAATAGCCAAGCCTGGTCATACCTTCCCCTTGCAGAGCCTAGAAGATGAGGCAGTGGGTGTATTTGGTCTTCCTCAAGCTTACAGAATGCTGCTCCTCCCTGAAAACCCATATTATGTTCATAACTTGTGATGAAATATACCAACAGGGAGTTCTGGGATTCACTTGCCTTGGCTGTATAGTAAAGTTTTCATTTATGGTTTGTGCTGCTAAATATTCCTTTGCTAGAATGCAAAGTGGTGGCACACAAGAGAATAGTAACAGCTCAATTTTGGCCCTTTTTAACCAAGTTCATCTGCTGTTTTAGCTGTGCCGGCATTTGCGTGGAATTTAACACTTTTCTAAGCTGCCAAGCAATGGAAACAGAACTTTTTTTTTTTTAACCTGAGAGATAGCATTTGTTGCATAAAATTTATGGGGAGAGAATAAATAGACAAAGCTTAAAGTAATGTTAGTCACTTGACTATTTCTTGGTTCTTTTCCAGCACTGTTTGCAGCCTACCTGGGTGCTGCCCTGGCTAACATGTTTTCTGTGGTGAGTTCACGTGGGCTGAGAACGTGCCACAACACCCTTTCTGGTGTTCTCTTAGTTCCCCAAAGTCAACACAGAACCCTTCCTCCAGGAAGCCTTCCCCAGTTCATCCTTCTTGTCTCAAAGCACACTCATCGCCCCAGCGCCTGCTAGACAAAAGGAGCTGCTCCTCAAAAGTTTAAATGTCAAGTGTTGGTCAATCAGATCCCATCATCAGTGGGCCAGCAGAGCTCATTGTAGAAGGGACAATTGGAAGAGAATTGTCTTATACATCAAACTCCTTTCTGATTGAACCCTAGCTCTATCATCCTCTACAACTAGTCTAAAGTCTTTATTCTTTAATTTTTTGTATGTTTATAGATCCTCAGCCCAACTAGCTTGTGGGCCAATGTACATCTTCGTTTGTCCTGTAGCAACTAGCAGAGAAAGAGGAGGTCATGATGGAAGGCTTCAGGGAAAACAGGGAACCAAGCCTGAGAGAAGCCAGATCTCGTGGGTATGGGCATGCGCAGCAGTCTAAGAACCCCTCTTCTGTCTGAACCCCAGTGTAGGCTGGTGTGTCAGGTCAGCAGGCACCACATGGTCCGCCCCAGCTCCCTCCTACACTGAAAGGGTCCCAGGCCCCAGTGTAGAGTGCTCAGGGCTCAGTCTGCAGTCAGTGCCTTCCCCTTTTTGGATAAGGGTTCAAGAGCACATGTCACATTCTCAATCAGGAAAAGTCCTGTTGGTCTTGCGGGTAGAGATGGAGGTAGGCATTCTACTCACACCTGTCTAAATCCCTCATTAGTGAAACTGGGCGGTTTGAACTTAGCATGGGAAGAAATTTTCTAAGTAATAGAATTGGCCTTCCATGATCCCATCCCATGTCCCCCAATGGACTAAGTCACTTCTCTGAGCCCCATCAAATCTTGTACATGCCTCTCCTCCAATGCATGACATACAGTACATGATGACTTCAATACACAGCAGTCCTCTTCCACGTTCAGCTTGCACGTTCCTTCAGAACAGAGACCTAGTCATGTTCTTATCTTTATCTCTATTACCTATTACAGCACCCAGCATGTGGCACGTGCTCAAGAAATGCTGAATGAATGAAATCCTAAGGTAGTGAGTCCCATCGTGAGGAACATTAGAGCTGGCTCTGAACAGCCAACCATCAGAAACACTGACGGGGGCAAAGAAGGTGGAGTATAGCCTCTGAGGGTCCTATGTCCTCTTGGGCTTTCCCATCTCTTCTTGCGCCCATCCATTCACCCAATCACCTACCCAATAAACACATGTCATGCGCCTTCCTTAGACACAGTCCTGGAAGAGATGCCAAACAGCAGGCTTTGGTTCTTGATCCCAGGCATTTACAGGGTGACTGATTCTTTCCTCTGTTGCAGAGAAGTTAAAGGTTATGCCACTCAATTCAAACATTTTTCGAAACAAAATCAAGTTCAGTTTCTGTGTGCCTACTATGTGTAAGACACCATTCTGACCACTCTCAGAGATATAAAAACGCGCAGGCTATTAACTCACTCTGGAGGAATTTCCAGTCTCCTTGAGGAGACACAAATGTTGAGTGACATTTATGCGATCATCCAAGACCTCCATAGAAGAGAGCACTCGGGAGCTGCCCTTTTTTGCCTTATAACTGACCCATGTCTGTGCAGCACCATGGCTTCAACAATGTCTCCCTCTGCTTGACAATAGTAACCACGAACTGAGGACCATTTATTGAGTACTTAGTATGCTCTAGGCATCAACTCTGAGTAGATGTTTTTATCCACATTTTACTAAATTGAGGAACTAAGTCTTGGAAAGATGAAAGGACTGCAACAAGGTGATCAGAGCTGAGATTGGGGTCTGGGTCTGTGGAGCCCCCGCCCACTTCCTTCCCACTGTAGGACTCGTAGGGGAGGCTTCCCAAAATACCCTGTGCAGTCTTTGCAGGGCTTGGAGAAGACTCTCTGAGTGGAGTTCATCATGGGTATTCCTTACGGCTGCAGTTCTGGCACGAGGCGGTCATTGTTCTTCCCCACGTCCCTTCCAACAGCACCATCTTTGAACACACACGTGGCTGGCATTCTTACCCCCATGCTATTACCCAAGGCTTTTACTGGTTATACTAAAATGATGTTTAGGAGAGAGGGGGCGTGATTTGATCTGCCTCACAGCTGAATTTGCAGGCTCTGTGTTACCAAGCTATCCATTCAAGTTATCTCAAAGGAAGAGTGGTAAGGGGTATTTAAAATAAAGAACAGGTCAACATTATGAAAAAGGGAACTGAGAGTGGGAGAGAGAGCCCTTGAGAAGAGAGATAGTTACTCTCCAACTTCAGTTCTTGGGACTAGGATGTCACATCTCTTCCTCTCTCCATATGTCTGCTCTATTTCCCTGTGTCTGTGATGGGTTTCTGCTGCTGCACACAGCCCCCAAATGGCCACCCAACATTGCCTGGATCTCTAGTCCTTTCAGATCAAGAGCCTGTGGACACGATCTCTGTGTCTCTGAGGCCAAATTCTCAAGAGAAGGATTCTATTCCCAGATCTCCTGCCTATGGGAAGCTGTATTTGATTCAGGTGCTTGCCTCCCGTCCAATCAGCTATAACCAAAGAGTAAAGGCCTTGAACTACAAAATGACTGCCAAAGCTATTCCTTCAACAGGGGCTATGGGACAAGGATGGCCATAGTTCCTTGAGCTGAAGGTATAGGCTGGCCAGATGACCCAAAACAAAACATGTCTCGTCCATAAAGGCATATTATAATAGGATTCCAATGGCTGCATTTTAAAGCATATGTGTTTGCCTGTTACATTGTAGACTGACAACCCCTGAGATGACTTTATTTATATTTGTTATAAATTATTATTTTTATCAATGCCCATGAAGCATCCCCTTCTCTACTCAGGGCTGGAGGTGTTTGGTAAGGGCCAATGAAACAGGCGCAAGCACCTGATATAACCAAGGCTTCTCTTGTGTTCCCCTTTCCCCCCAGTTTGGATTACCACCCTGTACCTGGCCCTTCTGCCTCTCGGCGCTGACCTTCCTGCTCCTGACAACCAACAACCCCGCCATCTATAAGCTTCCACTCAGCAAAGTCACCTACCCAGAAGCCAACCGTATCTATTACCTGTCCCAGGAGAAAAACAGAAGACCATCAACCATAACAAAGTACCAAGCCTACGACGTCTCCTAAGTTGCCCTTTCCAAAACGTGTCACTGTAAATTCAGCCTGCGGCAGGCTGTGCACGTCCCCAAGCTGAAGGCCACTTAAGCTCGCCTCCTGCCTGTTCTATGATTCTCACCCAATCAAGCCTACACCTTAGTTATTCTCAGTCACAGGGAAATATGTATGTAGTCACCATTCAGGAACCTCTCTGTTCTAAGACGCACGACAGTTATCAAGGATATGATTAGTTTAGACTTTGCACAGCTCACTCCATAAGAGATTCCTTTGAGGGGAATGTTCCCTCTTCTACAAAATAAGCCACATCCCTAAAGAGAATTCACCAAGAAGGGGACAGAGTTTGGTAACATGTTCACCGCACTCAATCATTTAATGTAGTAATGCACAGTGTCAGGGAATATATATTAGTCTAGAAGGTAAAAGGGCTGATTCTGGCCCAGCTGTGACACTAATTAGCTTCTGCCTGCTGGGTGTCATTGTTTTCATGACAGGGAAGAGACTCTCTGGTCCCTTCTACCTCAGAAGTATTGATTCATCTCTCTCTCCTGTAAACTGACGAAATCAGCATGACCAACAAGTAATTACTTTGAGTTAAGCAAGAGATGGAAGGTTGCCAGGAGAAGAGGCAGAACAATTTTAATGATCTATGGAGATTTATTCTTCAGTCATGAGAAGATGTTCTCTAGACATGGGGTTAGGAACCTAATTCACTGGAAATGCCAACGTGCCTTCCTTTATGTAACAGAAATATTTCCGGAAATGTCATAAGATGAAAACTAATCTATTTCAACATTCAAATCATATTTTAAACAAGTGTGCTCCCTTTTGTAATAATCATAAGCATAGTCTCATTAAACTGTTAAGTTTGCAACTTGGTATCAGGGTTTTCTTAACATGCAGCTCACCTGTATTGTCCACACATTGACCACTTGAGGGGTTTTCCCCAGACAAGCGTGTGTCCACAAAGAGATGAAGATGGATTGAAAATTCTCAGAAGAGGGTTTACAAAGGTGATTGTACAGAAATGATAGAGGTTGTCTTCTGCTTGAGTGAAAGTGCAGGTTGTCAACAAGCCATCTCACTTTTTAGGAAATAGTGCTTTTATTCTCGCAATCCAAAATTACAAATGCAGCTCCTTTTGTTATTTTAATTACTCAGGTTATAGCATTAAGCTCATAAATCACAGGACCGCTTTATGGGAAGCTGTGTGGCTCAGCCCTCCAACCTGTCCCCCAGAGGACAGTTGATGAACCTCTTATGGCACCTCCATGGGACCTCTTATAGCCCCCCATCTCATATACTTCTGATTTAGCATCATGGGGTGAAGACAAAATATGGGGATATAGAAAGGAGGCAAGGGGGAGGGGACAGACTCTCTGTAAATGCAGCTTTAAGGAAAGAATTATATTTGACCAAAATCCATCATATAGAAAAAGCTGGTTTCTACTTTTTTTTTTTTCTCTGTCTCCCCTGACATCCAGGTTATGTTCTGCCAGCCCAGACCACTGGGCTGCGTATTTCTCTTCCAGATCATATCTAGCCAGTTATGACTTCTCCAGGAAAACGGAACACTTCTCGCTGGAAACAAATTCCCCATGTAGGAAAGGGGAGCGAGTCACACTCCCGAGGCTACCTCTGAGTCTGTGGTCACACCTTGAGGCCAAGAAGGTCTCAGACTGTATTTTAATGATGATGGAGTTACGGCCCTCTGAGGATTAAGCATCCAGGAATTTCACCAGAAGGCTGTTTATGCTCACAGCTCACTCAGCTGCCCCAGAACCTCTAAGTGATGACATAGAACTATTAAAATACCACTTTTCATGCATTTTCCATCAAAGTGTTATAATCTGGTTTCATTAAGAGCAGGAACCCCTCCTCGTGCGTGCCTTTCTAACTAGTGACCATTAACATATCCCTTTAGCTCTTCTAAGCATTTCAATATCCTCACCTACAAAGCAAATTGAGTTGGCCCAGTATAACAAGCAAGATGGAAATAGATGGGATGAAAGAATTTCACGTATGAAAATGTCCAATGTCCACAGGAATCTATTCCAGCATTTCTGTTATCAGAAGAAAGAGGGAGCCAGCTCGTGCCAGCTTCTGAGAGATGATTGGGCACGTGAGCACATCTCTCCCAAGGTCACATTCAGTGATATCACATGGATAGTTTGAAATTGGCTGTTGTGGGAGTATTTACGCCACAGAAATTGGCAAACTACGGATCTGGGCTCTTTTTACCCCCCAGACAGCCAGCTTACCAGCATACCACTGTTCAGTCAATTTGGTGGGAAGAAAAGAGGACAGTTGCACAGAGTCTCAGAGACTAGGGCCAAAATATTCAGTCCAGCAATCCTACATGGATGCCATTGCACATACAAAAGGCACTTGTAAAAAAAACAAAAATGTTCTCAGGTATGAAAGGACCTCTGAAGATTTACACACAGAGCCCTACACTGAAAACACTCTAAGTGGAAGTATCCAAACAAGAAGAAAAATGTATCTAAGAAATACTACAAGGGATACAAGAATACCATAGGATGATCAAATGCCTTAATAATGTTTATTGTTTATTAGGACCCAGGAGGAGGGAATAGAAGAAATACACCTATGACAACCAAGAACTGGATATTAAATGATAGTGGAGATGAGAGGTGTGGACAAAAGAGGCAGAAAAGCTTTTTAAAGTACTTAGCTTGTACAAGAATTGATAAGTCTTGAAAAACCACAGGGAGAAATAAACATGGGGGATAAGGGCAACCACCATGAGAACAAAATTAGAAACATAAATTTTGAACCAGATGAAAATTCTCTTTCCAATGGAAAACAGAAAAAGAGATAATTATTCTAGGAAGTCACCAAAAAAAGTAAGTACAAAAAAAACCCAAAAAACCAAAAAAAAAAAAAAAAAAACCCAAAAAACCAGAAGGCAGAAATTGGTCATAATATGATAGTAACTGACCAAAAAATATTAACTATTAAGTTTACCACTAGAAGACAGAGATGCATGGGGTTGTACTTTTTCAAAAAGAGCTAACAATTTGCTGTTTACAAGAAACGCATTTAAGCAGAAAGACAAAATGGTTAAACACAAAGATGCAATTAGATATAGTAACAATATGGACCAAAAGAAAGCTAGGGTATCAACTATAATATCCCAAAAAATAAAATTTAAGGCAAAAAAGATTAAGAACAAATAACGATGTAAATGGAACAGTAGTAAAAGAGTACATAATCATCATATACACACATTTGTACTGAACCATCAGCCTCAAAATACATCAAGCAACAACTGACTGAACTTCAGGAAAAAAATAAACAAATCAATCATTGTAGCTAAGATTTTATCAAAACCTCAGAAACCTGATACGTCAAGAGAACCAAAAATGATCAGAGATATCGGGGATCTAAACAAATAATTAATAAGTGTGAACTATTATATACATTTAGGATTCTAAACCCTCCCACTAAATACCACCCCCACACACACACAAAAAAAAAAACAGAACACACATTCCTTTTTTTTCCTTTAAAGTTTATTGGGGCGACAATTGTTAGTAAAGTAACATAGATTTCGGGTGTACGATTCTGTAATACATTATATATCTCTCACATTGTGTGTTCACCACCCAGGATCAGTTCTCTTTCCATCACCATATATTAAACCCCATTTACCCTCTTTTAGAGCAACACACATTCTTTTTAAGCACCCATAGAACATTTACAAAATAGACCATGTATTATTCCATCAAGCAAGCTTGGGGTCCTCATGCAATGCTGGTGGAAAGTTGACTGGTACAGTCATTTGGAGAACAGGTCCTCCATATTTAGTCACGATAAATATAAACGCCCCCTGCGACCCAGAACTTTCCTTCCAGACTATACGTACTCCCTGCGCCCGTGGGGCCACTAGGAAGGCTGTTGACCACAGCATGCAGAGAGCTGAAGGAGAACACAGAGGCCCAGTGAGTGGGACACACTGTAGAATCCTCCCCACCAGGTAGACACTCAGTACTACACGTATAGCAATGTGGCTAGGTCTTAAAAACCTCATGCTGGGGTAAAAATAAGAAAATGATTTTTATAATTAATCCGTTTGCATGAATTAAAAATGCAATTACACAAGTCAATTTTGCAAGCATATTTTGCAAGCACACAAACAAAAAAGTTTGGAATCCCTCCAGCATTCCATACCTTGGAATGCTGGAGGAAAAAGAGTCTAAAAATGAAAAGATAGACACACCATACATTCAAGAGAGGGGCCTTTCATAGAGCAACAAAGATAATATGCAGAGACCAAACCACATGGTTTGGTCAACTGTCTGTCCCCCAAATAAAATGTCTAATGGGTGGGGCATAGTGTATGCCCTGCTCAGCCCCTTCAGAGCCTCTTGCTGTCCGTGTCAAGAATTGGGGCAGGATCCATCTGCAAAACCCATGCTGGATTCTGCCTCCAGAAACATTTATAAGCATTCCAGCCACACTACAAAGTGTTACATACATACTTTTACAAAAAGTTTCCGTACTCTGTCTCCAAATTGGATGACCATTTTAATCCCTAGAGTAACATAGTGGTGAATACATGTATTTATGGTGCTTTAGAATGTTTTAAAATCTCTGATGAAATGTGGAAATAAGGAGACATTTGTTATTAAGATTGCGGAAAGGTGGGAAAGAAAAGACTTTCCGGAACATAAAAGATGCAGGAATTGAGGCTATAAACTGAGCTCAGAACGAGCAGGGACCTGAGACAAAGATAAGGTCACATAACCTCCTAACAGCCACGAAACCTGTGAGGTTGGTGCAAAAGTAATTGCCGTTTAAAGGTTAAAAATAATTGCAAACGCCACAATTACTTTTGTTTTTTACCACAATTACTTTTGCACCAACCTAATAATTGGTGAGTTCAAAGAGGGGTAGCGTGGAAAGGTCCCAGCTTTGAAGCGAGATGAACCTGGTGGAATCCAGCCCTTCTCTGTTACTTACTGGCAGCGGGCTTGATCTCTCAGAGCTTACATCTTCTCATCTACAAAACGAGGGTCATACCCACCTGGGAGCAGTGGTGATGTGCAGGTTAAACAGGAACCCCAGGAACATAACTAGCCCATACCAGGGCCCATCGGCGTTGGAGCGATGGAGAAGTGCACCCTTCTGCCCACAATTCCCACGCAGTCCCAGTGACCAGAAACACCCAGGACAGCCTGGGCATCGTCTCATGAGTTTTCTTTAAAATGGGGGTATCCTGGATCAGAGGGGCCAGATGAGAACCTTTTTTAGGTTTAAGATGTTCAGGAAAGAACTCGCTGGCCATCCAAGTGGGGATACACTAAGACAGCCCCTCATTTCCCCATTTGACCTATCCCCCTTCCTTCCTCTTCATACTTCACCAGAGCAGAGCACCAACTGTTTTAGGAAGCTTCCTCAAAATGAACTCTCCGAGGGCTCCTGTCTTCTCAATCACTGCAATGATTACCATGGAGTGTCCTGCACAATTGTTCTCCATTTCAATGATATGGGTCTTTTCTCTCCAATTAGATCGCAAACCCTGGGCAGACAGTGGTTGTAATATACACACCCACACATACACCCCCATGCATACATACATACACATACATACACACATGCTATATAGTACACAGGAGTATGTGCATGCACATCCAGATATACACATATTTGTGTACACATGCATTTACACATTCATACATATGTATAGATACACTGCATACATCCACACGTATCAGTACATCAGTACTACATAGACACACGGTTGTTTTTGTCTCTTTCCTTCATAGAACTAGCTCACTAATGGGCACATAGTAGCCCTGGGAAATGACTAATTGAGTAATAGAAACACCCTTCCATCCCCATTGTCTCCCTCTACAGAGCCCATTCACTCATCCTGGCTGGAACTTGAGATCTGGTTCACACACAACCACATACACATAATAGACACACACTCTCAGGCAGGCCAGCTAACTGAATCTTGCCTCCCAAACTCCTGCCTGTAGCCTCCTCCTAACATATGTTCCTGGAATAGTGTTCAGGGAATGAACTCTTCAGAAAGGACACACCATCTAACCCTAAGCATTTCATCCTTTTTATGGATAACTTTGCGTCTCTACATGTGTCCTTGGTCACCATCCTTTCCTTGGTTGATGACCAAGAACCTCCATGTTTGGGACCCTGTGGGAACAGAGCCAGGAGTGCAGTTTCCAGGCTCTCAGCCTCACGTGGAAAGGTGCTGGCTCAGGTAGTAAGTGGCCATCAACTGTGATTGGATGGCCATCAGCTGTAACCAGTGAGCCATTGGCCACTAATATAACTGCCATGGCTACGCTAGCAGAAAAATGGGGGCTAGCAAGAAGATGGTGGCTGAGCCTGCAAGCAGCAGGGTGAGGGTAGTGGATCGTGTGGCTCCTGCTTCCTGTGTCTCCAATCCAGCTGCCAGCGAGACTATAGTGATATGACTCCCCTGCCTATGGCTCCGTGGGTGTTCTTTTTTGGCCTCACCATATCCTGCGCTCTTATGTGGGGAACGGGACCAAAGACCCTGCAGGCCGCCCCGCACAACAAATGGCGCAATGAGCAGGGTCCCCCGCACAACAGACCCAAATCGTGTAATGGTCTCAGGTGAGGCAGGTAGATGGTAGAATAGTAATTCTCAAACTTGAGCATGCATCAGAATCACCTAGAAAGCTTGTTAAACAGATTTCCTGGGCCGCATCCCCAGAGTTTCTGATTCAGGAGGCGTGGCGAAGGGCCTGAGAATTTGCATTTCTCACAAGTTCCCAGGTGATGTTGATGCTGGTGGTCCAGGGAACACACTCTGAGAACCGCTGGTACAAACATAGACATGGGATGCTGCTTCCGGTCATCCCTTCCCCCTTCTTTGCATGTTGGAATGCACTGGTTTGCAAATTCTTGTGCATATAAAAATCATCTGTAGTGCTTACTGAAACAGATCCCTGGGGCTCAACTTCAAAGATTTTTATGTGGTAGCTATGGGTAGAGCTAAGAATCTGAGCTTCTAACAAACTCTTAGATTATATGGATGCTGCTGGATCAAGCTCCAGAGCATGAGATCGTTGCATAGTGGCGCTTAGTCCTGGCTCAAGTAGAATCAACTGATTCTAATACCCAGGCTGTATCCCAGGTCAATTAAGTCAGCACTGGGCCTGGGAACAGGTATTTTTTAAGCACCAGGTGTGATTCCAAGGGGCAGCCAGGGTTGAAAACAACTACAATGTCTGTTTTCTGGGCCCCAACCTGTCTCCAATCAAAGTCACTCTTACAAACTGTTAAACCCTCGCCACGCTCAGTCCCCAGATAAATTTTGACAAGGAGCAGTGGGCCTGACATGAGTACAATGAGAAGCACAGGGCGTCTGGAGGCAGGAGGCACAGAGAACCCTCAAAAGTAAAATGTGCCTCTTTCTCAGTGTTGGGCCCCAGTCCTCCACCCCAAAGGAGACTTGATAAAGAAAAATAAAACCACTAACAGGAAACATCTGGCTTAG
This sequence comes from Rhinolophus hipposideros, assembly GCF_964194185.1. Classification (NCBI taxonomy): domain Eukaryota; kingdom Metazoa; phylum Chordata; class Mammalia; order Chiroptera; family Rhinolophidae; genus Rhinolophus; species Rhinolophus hipposideros. The sequence continues at coordinate 22,738,818 of NC_138063.1, read as the reverse complement.
TAGGCTGAGCAGATGAGCAGGGTTTCTCATTGGACCCGGAAGCCTGCTGATTGGGCAGCCTTGGCCCTGGAGGGGAAGAATAAAACAGTGTTGTGAGCAGCACCTCCGCCCAAGCTGCTTTCAGTTTGGAGTTTGTCTCCCTGACCCCGTGGGCACGGGCAGCGCTGGCCTAGTGGAGAGACGTGGCTACAGGTAAGAAGCTGCATGTGTGCTATGTGCGCAGGTACAGGATGGGGAATAAAGGCTGTCCCGGTGTGGGGAATAGAGAGTGGGAGGGGTGGAGAGGCAGAGACAGAAAGTGGAAAGGCAGGTAGGCAGGTGGTGCAAATAGAAAGGGAACTCCATCAAGACTTACAGGCAGAAAGCCCTGACCAGGTAGACATCTAAGAGGTAAAGGAGATGGAGAAAAGCAGCATACAGAGTAACACACAGAGCAAGTGCTGGGAGGTCCTCTAACTGGAAGAGGGCAAACAACACGTGGGTTTTGGTGGTGAGACAAGGCTCCACCCCTCTGTGAACTGCCTGGTGGGGCCAGGATTGGACAGGGACAGGTGGTGGTTCTCACTCCTCTCCTCACCACTTGCCTCTTGAGGATTCATTCTGAGTCAGGAGGACCCACGAGAATGTTGGAGAGAAACTGTCATCTATAGAGTGGCCTGAGGAGACGTGGCAAGAAGGGTCTGCACGTTCCTTCCTCGTTACCACAGCAGTCACCCAAATGGCTCAGAGAGCAGCCTGTGAGGGCCACTGTTTCTTGAAGAAAACTGTAGTTTTAACGTAAAAGGAGATGTTGACCGTACAATTTAACCATTTTATATTGTCTGGTATCATTTGTTTCATCTGGGTGGTGGGTCTTATTTCCTAAATGAGGTGGCGATTTCTGAGGCCAGGGTCCTCATCTTATAATTATGTGGACACAACATACTGTTGGACCCAAGCACATTGCTAAGCACAGGCTCTCCTTGCTGCTTGATTCAGTGAAGGCTGGGACGCTTAGGACTGTTATTTGAAGAAGGAAAGGGGGAGCCGGATGGGCTTCCATGGAGAGAGGGAAAGAGTGACTAAGTGTTAAGTGGCGAGAGTTGGGGATATCATAGAGCCAATTCCAGTCCCAGCTCTTAGCCTGGCTGTTTCCACTCCGTGACTTTGATCATGTCTATTTCCTCATCTATGAAATGGGAGTAATAATAGCAACTGACTCATGGGTTCGTTGGGAGGATCAAATGAACTAAACTGTGATGCTTCCCACACTTTAACGTGCACACAGATCTCCCGACGATCTTGTATTCTGTGTCAGTTGGTCCCAGGTGAGGTTTGAGGTGCTGTAATTTACAAGTTTTCAAGTGATCAGCAGGTTGCTGGTCTCCAGGCCACCGTTTATGGAGACGATGAGTGGTCCCCAGGCCAGCGGCATCAGCGTCACCTAGCAACTTGTTAGACATACAATTTCTCTGGCCAAACCCGGATCTACTGAACCAGAGACCCTGGGGGTGGGGCTGAGCCACCTGTTTCAACAAGCCCATCAGGGAATTCTGATGCAGGTGGAGTTGAAGAACTACTAAGCTCAGCACCGTACTTTCCTTTCAATCATACAAGTACTGACTTAATTTCCTATTGGGTGTCTAAATCTGTGCTAAGAAGTGTGGTGGGAGCCAAGGCCCTGTCATGCCTCGTAGCCTCAAGAAGCTTGGAATTTAGTTCAAGGAGTCCCAGCTACTGTGTATATAAGGGGCACGGAGCATGCAGGGGGTGCTGCTTATTTTTCAAATGTAGATTTATGGTTTTCTGCCACTACCACCCCTAAGGGACTTCAATTCAGTAAGTCTGGATTTTTACAGCAGAAGTCCAGCTTTTTATGACCCTTCTTCTATGATCTAGGACTACACTCTGACAAACAGTGATTTAGAAGGTGAGAGATGACTAAGACCAGAAAACTCACTGGAAAATAACCAGGTGCCAAATTGTATGATGCAGACCCTTGTGTGCTCTACACAGCTTTTGGAAGGGGGAGAAGTTTCTAAGACATGGCAAGCTAAGCAGAGTCCCTTAGGTCGCATGCAGTGTCAAGGTGTACGATCAGGTGAGATGGATATGGCCATAGCAGGCACTCTATCTCCATTAAATCACACAAATCCTACAGAGCTTATCATCTCATTCCCATTTTACAGATCAAATGCCCAAGGATCTAATAAGTTAGGTGACATATTCACAGATCCCAGCTCGTAAACCTCATAACCAGAATTTATACCCAAACCCCATGGCTGTCCCTGGAAGCTCTTGAGCAAGGGTGGGACTTGAGGACAGTGACAATTTGGGAATATTACTTCATTAAAGACAGGCAATACAAGTTGGAGACTGATGTGAGTAACCAGCCTGGACTACTAAGTGACGACTGGCCAAGGGAATTAAACAAGAGAGGCTCAGAACTATTGAACATCATTAAGTGACGTGGAGATCTGCAGGGGACAATCATGACAAGGGCAGGAAACCTCAGTGGTGTGAACAAAGTGTCAGACATAAAGTCCAAAGATCTCGATCCACGTGCCATTTCTTTCTAATAGTGACTCTGAGCACAATGTTTTCTGTCCTTGAACCTGTCCGACCAGACAAGGTCGGAAAATTAAGTTTGCAAACTCATCCTAGGAAAAGTGCTACATACGTCATTGCTGAATATCATTACAGTCACCTTCGAAGTACTCCCCTTGGGAAGCTATGCACTGATGCCAGGACCTAGTCCACCCTTCAAAGCAATTTTGGAATTCTTTTTCTGGAATGGCCATCAGAGCTGTCATCGTATTACCCTTGATGTTCTGAATATCATCAAAATGTCTTCCTTTCAATGTTTCCTTTATCTTCAGTTAAAGAAAGAAGTCATTGGGGGCCAGATCAGGTGAGTAGGGAGGGTATTCCAATACAGTTATTTGTTTACTGGCTAAAAACTCCCTCACAGACAGTGCCGTGTGAGCTGGTGCATTGTCGTGATGCAAGAGCCATGAATTGTTGGTGAAAAGTTCAGGCCGGCTAACTTTTTTACGCAGCCTTTTCAGCACTTCCAAATATTAATAATAAACTTGGTTAATGGTTTGTTCAGTCCATGCAAATTCATAATGAATAATCCCTTTGATATCAAAAAAGGTTGGCAACATCCTTGCAACAAGTTTGCGAACTTAATTGTCTGATCTCTTAAAATGGAGATTATCATTCTTGCTCTGCCTTCCTCGGAGCTTGCCGTGAGAATCACATGTGTTTAAATGTTCTGAAAACTGTAAAATGAGATAGTGTTCATACTCTCAGCTAAGCTGCCTTAAATGTTATTGGACACATTAGTAGACTTAGTCCAAAGAAAATGTTTTCCCAGTCTTTTCACCGGGAATATATTTTTATGTCCTTATCACCATTTCAGCTCAGACAGCCAGCAGCTCTTCTTTCAGTCTGAAAACTCAATTTAAAAATAAAGATGCTTTTTAATACATAATTCTCAAGATCTTTCCACTGGCTCTATAAAGGAAGGAACTTTTAGGATTTTTTTTATAATACTTTTATTGAGGTATAACTCACATACCATATAATTGACTCACTTAAAGCATGCAATACATGGTTTTTAGAATATCCACAGAATGATGTAAGGGTCACGATCATCAATTTTAGAACATTTTCATCACTCCAAAAAGAAACCCTATACCTACTGGCCGTCACTCCCTTCTTCACTCCAACCCATCCAGCCCTTGGTAAATCTACTTTCTCTATAGATTTGCCTATTCTGGACATTTCATATATATGGAACCATATAATACGTGATCTTTTGTGACTAGCTTCTTTTACTTAGCATAATATTTTCAAGGTTCACCACGCTGTAGCATGGATTAATATTTCATTTTTTATTGCTGAATAATATTCCATTGTATTGTGATACCACGTTTTCTTTATCCATCAGTGAATGGATATTTGGATTGTTTCCACTTTAGGGCTATGGTGAATAATAGTACTATGAACATCAATATATAAGTTTTCGTGTGTTTTATTAATTTCACTTAGATCTATATATAGGAGTGGAATTACTGAGCTTTATGGTAACTATATGTTTAACTTTTGGGGAGACTGTCAGACTGTTTTCCAAAATGGCTGCACCATTTTACATTGCCACCAGCAGGAATGTATGCGAGTCTTAATTTTCTTCACTTGTTCATCAACAGTTATATTATCCATCTTCTTCTTTTTTTTTTTTTAATTAATTTTATTGGGGTGACAATTGTTAGTAAATTTACATAGATTTCAGGTGTACAATTCTGTATTACATCGTCTATAAATCCCATTGTGTGTTCACCACCCGGAGTCAGTTCTCCTTCCATCACCATATATTTGATCCCCTTTACCCTCATCACCCACCCCCCACCCCCTTACCCTCTGGTAACCACTAAATTATTGTCTGTGTCTATGAGTTTTTGTTTCTCATTTGTTTGTCTTGTTCTTTTTGGTTTATATACCACATATCAGTGAAATCATAGGGTTCTCTGCTTTTTCTGTCTATTATCCATCTTCTTTGATTCTAGCTCTCCTAGTGGGTATGCAGTGGTATCCCATTATGATTTTGGTTTGCATTTTCTTGACAGCTAACGATGTTGAGCATATTTTATGTCCGTATTGGCCATGTATACATATATCTTCTTTGGAGACACATTTATTCATATATTTTTCCCATTGTTTAAAATTAGGTTGTTTGTCTTTTTATTATTGTGTTGTAAGAGTATTTTACATATACCGAATACAAGTTCTTTATCAGATATATAATGTGAAAATATTTTCTATCACTCCATGGGTTGTCTTTTCACTTTCTCGATGATGTCCTCTGAAATATAAAAATTTTTAATTTTGATTTATCCTTTTTTTTCTTTTGTTGATTGGCTTTTGCGTCATATCTAAGAAACCATTGCCTTAATCCAAGGTAACAAAAACTTTTCTAAGAGTTCACAGCCCTCAAGAGTTTTAATCCTTATATTTAGGTCTTTGATTCATTTTGAGTTAGTTTTTGTATGCAATGTGAGGTAGGATCCTCAGTTTTTTGCATGTGAATATCCAGTTGTCCCAGGACCATTTATTGAAAAGACTATTTTTCCCACTTATAGGGAAACTTTTTTCAGAACCCAGAAAATAATTAATATACAGTCCTATTGTTCTAGGGTAATAGTTCCCAAACTGGTCTATCATGAACCGTAATAAACGTGTAACTGGAAAAAAAGAAAAAGAAAAAAGTCACATGATTAACAAGATCCAGGTACATTAAGTTACATAAAGTTAAACATCTTTCTTTATTGTAGATTTTTCCAGACGTTAGTGCCAAGGTGCTTTAATGAACCTCTCATTCTTACTTTATCAGAGAAGGCTCTTTATGTTGGCCACATAGCAGCATCTCTAGAAGCACATTTCCAAGGAACTCGGGTTTTGAATTCACTCTTTTAAAGGGATGAACTCATTCATTTGAATTCTGTTAAGATGTTTTAAGTTTGCTCTTTGAGAATTAAGCACAAACATGGTTGGAGTTTGTGTGTTTTACAGAGCTGCACCTTTTATCGTTAAGCAGGTCAGAGTAGAAATGACAATAGCCTGTGAATTCCTCTGGATTCCTTTTGGCAACTGGTTTGGGACCCACATTTTTAGTTTACTGTTGAAGCACCCATTTTTTTAAGTTAAATGTTAATATTAAACAGTAATTGTTTTTTGAAAGTGTGGTCCAAGAACCACCTGCAAACAAACCACTTGGGTGTGGTTTTAAAATGCAGATCCCTGGGGCCCCTTCACATCTAATCATCAGAAACTCTGAAGCTGGAACCCAGATGCTGCACTTTCAAGCTCCCCCTGATTCCTGTGCACACTCAAGGGTGAGAATTGCTATTTATCCTACAATTAAGGGAGAGAGCCAAGTTGTTTGTAGAGATATGGGGGTCAGAGGCTGACAGGTACCTAGGATGGATCCGCCTTTTCCTGCACCTTCTTTCCTTCCCCTTCTTTCCCATCTCCACTGTCTACTTCTGTGTTTTGCCTGTTGACACATCCTGAGCATACAATCGCCTAATTTAGGCAGACCAGTGCTTTGGGGCTTGTGATACCTACACATTGTCACTAGAGGGCGCCAAAGTATCTCCAAAAGCTTGAGCAAATCTCCTTTTCTCTCCTTCTCCACCGCTAGCGCTCTGCACAGGCCTGTCCCCCACCTCCCCGACTCTCTAAAAGATATCAGGTCACATAGGAGTGCATAGCTACTAAGAAAAGCACTTAATTTTGAGGCCTGGGGAATTTGCTTAATGGCTCTGAGCCCAAGTTTCTCATCCTAACAAGGAAATAACACAAATATGTTAGTGTCGTTCTTTTAATGGTTAAGTGAGAGAATAGAGGTAAAGCTGCTTGATTAGCTCCTAGCTACTATATTATTTTACCATAAGGGAGTGGTTTGCATTGCTAGGAAACCAGAAACCTTGAATTGCAAATATAAATTTAAAAATTTTTTTATTAATAAATTGTCAACAAATTTAAGGTCAGTCTTGGTTGTCTGCCCTCTATCTCCTTAGAAACCTTTTCATCTCTTCTATAGTATTTTTATCTAAACCTTGTAATTTTGCCTGCAGCACAGCTCATGGCCCCTGTCATGAGCAGAAGAGAGCAGGTTAGCTTAGGAGAGCCTCCCTCCTACAAAGCAGCTCAGCTCCAAGCTCACACTCACTGGGTTTCTTCCCTCAGGCTGTGCTAGGTTGTAAAAGATAGGTGTCATTCAGATGTCGTCTCCTAATTAATTGTGCTGTAATTAGCATAATAACGCCTTCTGTGGAGACAATTGTTGCGGTAGAGGAGCTAGTGGTGGAAGACGTAGATGCAGAGGCCGAGGTGGAAGCAGTAGAGGTGATGGAAGGTGGTGAGCTTGATGGTGGAGGTGGGGGTGGAAGTGATACAGGTGGTTGTGAAGCTGGTGAGGGGGGAGGCTGAAGGAGGTAGGGAGGTGGTGGTGGTGATGGTAGAGGCGCCCGTGGAAGTGGTGGTGAAGGTGGTGGGGGGAGTGGTAAAGGAGGTAGGAAAATGGTGGTCGACTCTCAGCAGCGGCAGAGAGTCCACCTGCCTAAAGGATAAATCCCAAACTCCTGAGCTTGACAAAGTGATTCATGATCCAGCTGCTGCTTACTTCTTTAGCTTCAGTTTTCATGAGCCACGCACACATACTCACACATACTCAGACACACACGCGCAATCACTAACCTCTTCCACATTAGGATAGCTGCTGAGCCTCAGACCCAATGCACCTTAATTTTAGTCTGTCTTTGTTCATACTATTCTTGTCATCACTTGCGTCCATTTTCCACCAGAAATACTCCTATTCAGTCTTCACTACCCAGTTGAAATGTCACTAGCGTCTTTTGTGAGGGTGTCTCTGATTCTCAAGGCAAAGTCGTTTCCTTTCTCTACACTTCTATGGTATTTTGTGCATACCTGAACTCGAACATTTTTAATCTAGCTTATAACAGGCTGATGGGGACTCCAAGGATCCCTTTACACTTAACCAAAAACTCTGGTCCAATGCCCTCAAGCCAGCAGTCACTCCCTTACAGTTTTGAATGCCTACTATGAGGTCGAGTGGCAGAGCTCAGACAGCCTGAAACAAATCTATTTTTAACATATATCCAGAAAAGTGAAAAAAAATCCTAAGTGAACACTTCATAAATAAATTTCCAATAAATAAACATACTCACGTGACCATCACCCAGATCAGGAAACAGAATATGACCAGCATCCAAAAGCCCCACAACAATTGTATTTAAAAATGCTTTATAACTATTTAAACTTAGGATTTTTAAAATGAGCTATCAAATTTCAAATACGTGACTAGTTACTAGCTTTTCAAAGACATCTTAGAAGTTACAGAAGCCAAATGCCCCTTGAGGAAGTCACTCTGAGGTTCTGGAGACACTGTGTTCTATTCCTGAGCAAAACTGATGCCCTCAGCTCACCCTGGACCCACAGTCGGCACATTGGAGCCTCGGAGCTGAGCCAGAATCTGGCGAGGCTGGTACGCGACCTAATTGAGTGAAACCACTACTGATGTTTGGAGAACAAAGTCATGGTGAATATAGGCACATTCCAGGCAGGAGTTAATAGAAGTGAGATGGAGAACGACTATTATTCGTTCCTTCTAACTCTGTGTTGGTCTCTTTGGTGGGGACTTCTCGTATACTATCCCAATGGAGTCATCTCCATCTTTAAAAAGAGGAAGCTGAGGAAAGCTAACAGGGCTTGGAGAACATCTACATATTATGATGCTTAGAAGCCCGAGAACCAGGATTTCAATCCATCTGGCTCCCAAGAACATCTTTCTAGAAGGAACAGCATAGGCAAAGTCCCTGGAGTGGTTATAAGGACAGTTTGTCAAGGGTGCTTCTACTCTGGGGAAACTGACACACCCATGTAACAGCCTCTTGAGGAGCAATGAGAGTTAAATATGGAAGGGGAGGGCAGCTCCTCATTACAGAGGGAAGGTCCTACACACATGTGGAGGAGCTTTAATGGGGGGCTTCTTCCATTGGTCCCAATTTTGGCTTTGCCCCTCCTGCCCTTCCATATCTTCCATCTGTGATGGTTAAGAATTCGTGGTGGGGATTTGGTGCATGCATGTGTGATGTCTTGATATCTATTTTTCTTCTGCATTTATGCAGATGCCTTGATGTTTTGTGTGGGTGTGTTTGGTAGTCCCTGCTGCCCTAGTATTTTTCATTAGAGAGAATGTACTTGCTCTATTATTAACGTATCACCTGGGCTCCCAGTATCACACATTTGGGATGGCACCCTAACCTTGTGACCTAACGTGCTTACAGGAGCAGCACAAGCCCAGCAGCCCACATGAGGTGATAGGACCAAAAGCTGACGTGTATGTGCAAAGATTCTAGCACATTCCTCCTTTATCTTGAGAGCTCCCTCTGTTCCAGGAAAGAGTACTGGGCAGCACGTTTCCTACCACCCCCTCAGGCTGACCTTCAAGTCCCTTCCCTAGGGCCTGCCCAGGTGCCTCAATGCCCTCTGCTATTGGCAGCTGTTGTGTCAAAGGCACCACGCGCCCTGGAGGCAGTTGGCTGGGCTGGTGCCTCACTCTGCCACTCACCAGCCTGGGAGAGTTCACCTCGCCAACTCTCTGCGTCTTCAGATTTCAAAGGAAAGATGATGCCACCTGAAGGGACTGAGGAGCATCTGCCCTCCATCCCCCGAGAGACAAATCATGGCTGGCAGAGGCCCATGGAGGGTTCTAGTGCAGGCGCTGCTGCCTAGACTTCTAAGGAGTGCCTCTGCTCACCCCTCCACCTCCTGCTGCCTCCTAACAGGGACCAAAGCTACTTCTAATTGCTCCCCTACCGTCCCAGAAGACACGCCCATGTTCTTATCTTCCCTGTCACTTCTGGGTAAACAGTCCCAAATTCAGTGTCTCCAGCCCTGAATCCTTGCCCAGACAGGAGTCCTTCATCTCCAACTGTGTCCTGGGCATTTCCACCTGCCCATCCAGACACCTCGAATACAGTGTCACAACCTTTCCTCCATGACCTTTATTCTACTTCATATTGTCATTTCATAATTTTTAGTGAAGTGTACTCATTATAAGTATACAGCCTAGTGAATTTTCACAAACAAACACAACTCAGGTAACCAGCAAGCATCCTGTCAAGACGCAGAACACTATCGCCACCCCAGAAGTCCCCCTGGTGCCCCCTTTCAATGGTGATTCATATCCTGGTTTCTCTCAGTCTAGCCTGTTTTTGAACTTCGTATCAATGAAGTATTGTGTCTGGCTTCTTTAGCTCAACATTGTAATTTGCATTCATACTATTGCATGGCATTGTAGGTCATCCATTCTCTTGTGGTGCCAATAAATAATTTTTTATCCACTCTACTGTTGATAGATGGTTAGATTTCCCACTTAGAGCTGTTACGAGTAGCCCTGACTTGAATGCTATGATGTATGTCTTTTGGTGTGATTGTATACATGCATTTCTTTTATATGCATACATTCTTAGGAAAACACTGCTGGGCTGTAGGGTGTGCCGATATCACTCTCGTAGATACTGCCAGACAGTTTTCTGAAGTGGGCATCTCCACGTCCGTTTCCACCAGCAGTGTATGTGAGTTCTGGTTGCTCCACCTCCTCACCAACACTTGGTGCCCTTTTTGATTCTCCTGTCCTTCACCCCATGCCTAGCGGGATCTCTTTTTCCTCCCCAACACTCTCATGCAGCCTTTCCCCTTGGGACTGCCCTGCTGTAGGCACCGTGAGCGGACCTCCCTGCTTTGGTCTTCAAACCACCCCATGAACCACTCTCAGATAATCTCCCTAAATGCTGCTGTCATCGTCACACTGCTCTATCCACAGAATTTCAATCGCTCCTGATCACCAGGGACTTTCGAGCTATAGCTGTTTATTTATCTGGCTTGTAGACACACTGCAAACCTAATCAGTGGTCTGCCGTCCTCGTCTTTTCTTCAGGTCTCAGTGCTGCCTTTCTAGTTCCCACCTGTCATTTTCCAATGCCTCATCCCTTCCTGTAAGTCTCAGACATCAACTTGTTTGGCAAGAAAACTGTCTTCTTTGTTAGCAGAGCTATAAGAAGCCCCCAAGCTGGGCAGAGCCTTCAGAGTCTTTCTAACACTGTCACTTCCAGAGAAGCTCCAAGTTATTGAGAACTTCCAAAACAATACTAGTGACTTGCCAAGTGTCTCATGACTTTCCTAAAGGGACAACAATCGCTTCTTATTTGCTGGTAGCATTTATTTGATCTGAAAGCAGGCAGAGCTTTGGATTTTAACTGGATGGAGAGAAGAGGGGGTAACAAACAGAAATTTCAAGTTGACTCTGCTTTTCAAACTGCTTCTTAGTGAGAGAAGCACCTTCCTCAGCTATAGTTTTCAAGCGTCTGCCACATTTAAGGAGGTTTTGACTAGTGGAAAGTGTTTGAAACTTCCTATCATTACAGAGAAATAGACACATGGGAAATAGAAAGCAGGTAAATTTTGCTTACTCCTTTCAAATATTAGAAGGCAAGTAAAACTTGTGTTTAATGTTTGCTTGCAGTTCATTATAGTTATTATTTGAATGTATATATACTTTATACAAGGGACCCCAATATACTCAACCCCACATTGTCCATATTTAAAGCTGAGAGCATAATTTTGCTCTTTTTAAATGGCCATAGAGGTTCGTAGTTCCATCTTTTCTTTTATACTATAGTATTTTTCTTCCCTATACTTTCTTTGATGCTGATTTTTGGTAGGGGCTCAATGCCTGGTTGGTGTACCGTATCACCAGGAAGCAAAATCAAAGGGTTGTCAATTGAGACGTCGTATGCACACATGAAGAAGCATTGCTTTCCTTGGGAACCCAAGTGGGGGCTGGATTGATGGGCCATGACTCACAACACACACCCTCCAGTGCAATCACAAAGCTGTTCACAGCCCACAAATATACCATGCTCCTCTCCACTGACACTAACGTTTCTTCCTGAAAGGCTGTTCCCTCTTTTCCTGCCTGCACTACATCCTATTCAAATGTTAATTAAGGGCCTTAAGATGCCCATTTCTTCAGTAAAGCCTTGTCTGCCTACTCCAGACACCACTGATAGTACCCAAACTCTTTTAGCGCTAAATTGTGTGGGCTATAGAAAGTACAGTTCCACCCAGGGTGTTTTAGCTTTGGGCCAAAGGAGTTGTATACCAGCGTGGGGTGGGGGGAATCATTGCAGGGGTCCTAGGGTCAAAAGGCCAAGGAATCCATGATGGAGAACCAAGGGGTGGAGCTCACCCAGGAAAGCACTTAGGAAAATCCCCGAGTCCCTGGTGCGGGAGTTGCTCCTGCAATACAGGGAGTGTCCGTCCTGTGGGTGGGCAGGAGGCAGAGGCCTCTGACTAGATCATAGGATCCACTGCCAGACTCCCTGGGCAGGAGGAGGCCTGCCCCTGTACGTGCAAGCAGCAACCTTTCGTGATCTGCGATAATCTGTCCTGATGACTGAGGGCTGTAAGGCACCACCAAGCCTACGTAATGCCATTAGCTCTGTGCTGAGGGTGGGACCTGCTGGGGTGGCTTGATGGAATCTAATGGGATGATGACGCTTTGCCTAGAGCACTGCCACCGGCCGATGTGTGACAGTGTGCTCCACGCTGCCAACTGGAATGCAATTATGACTCACTTGGACTCACCATGGTGTCTCCAACCAAGACACTGGAATTTGCACGCTGTCACCACTCCAAGGGCATGAATCCATCCCTTTTCACTAAGTCTCAAGGAAAGGAATGCTTGAGAGTGTTGCTTTTCAAATTTTAATGTGCATGCAAACCTCCCGGGGATCTGGTTTAAATGCAATTTATGGTTATGAAGGGCGAGGATGTTAATGGCGCACCCTTAGAGTACATTTGTGCAGTGTACAACCTGCACACCTTCAGGTTGTGGACACCAGAGACCTACATGATGGGCCTTACCCTGTCCTGCATTTAATTTAAAGGCTGGAAAGAATGTGATGCGTGTGGTCATCTGATAAAAGTCCGAGGTGGGATGGAGTTTCCCTCGCCCTTCTGCCATGTGCAAGAGAACCACTAGCTATTAAATAGAGTTGAACAATTGCACAACTGCGTTTAAGAGCTAAAAATGGAGGCACCGCAGTGCCTCCTGGCATCACCTGTCTCCATCGTGCCTTGGCAAGGGCAGGCGGTAGAGGTCTGAGAGAGACATTTGAGAAAGAGATTTGTGTGCCTGCTTGGCTCTTGGCTCCACAGCTAGGGAATTCTTACCACAAAGGGTGCCCCCTCCACCCCACCACCACCACCCACCACCGAGTGGCTTTCTGGGTCAGTGGGAGTTTGGACTGTCATCTGGTGCCTTTTTGTCTGACTGTTTACCAAACTAAACGTTGTGGGCTCAGAACACACTGCCGAGAAACACTCTGTTCCAGACTCGCTGTCTTTGCTTCTGTCTTTATGGGGGTTCAGAGGACAGAAAGAGAAGAATGAGAATGTTTTTTCTTTAGCACATTCTCTTCCGTTTAGAAAAGGGCTGCTCAGGATGCAGGATGCAGAAGAGCCCTCTGCAGCAGTTCTCTCCTGTAGAATCCCTGAGTGAGGGCCCTGCCCAGCTGCATTTGTGACACAAATGATTCGTAAAGTGAAACTGCTTATAGCTAGGTCACTATCAAGCAGCAATCAGAGTGAAACAGAGTTGGGATGATTTCTGAGTCAAACAATACGTAGTTAGAAAGATTGACAAGTGCAAGACATTGTAGAAAATATTAAAATCATGTCATTATCCATAGTTTTGTTCCCCCTTCTTCCCCTTGTCTTCCCCTACTTCTTATCTCCTCTTACAAATATTTTATGAACTTCCTCAAAACCTCTCTGGAAAGAAAGAGATCTGTTATGAATATAGAGGCATATTAGATTCTGACTTTGCCATCCAAGATCTTCCAGCCTAGGTGGGCCTTCGCAAAAAATAAATAAATAAATAAATAAAAAATAATAGATAATGCCAGAGTTGTTGCAGTCCCCATATGCAATGAGGAATATGGACATAAATTGCTTTCAGCTCCCAGGAGTGCAAACATGGAGAGGAGTCAGCTGGGAAAGCCAAATAGAGGAGGAACGAAAGCTGGGTATGAATGTGGAGAGAGTGGGTAGGGAGAGAGGAGAGAGAACTTTCTAGGGGCCAAAAATTTATGGAGAAGCTCCAAAAGGAGAAAAGCTCTACATATATTCTCTTGTGATTGAGCCAGACAGAGCGGTGGAAGATGAGTTCAGAGAATAAGGAAAGTGGAGAGACACACAAGGAGAAGCACTGGGAAACACTCAGGGGAGACAGAACGGAAAACAACGTCAGGGATTAAACACTAGGGAAATGATACTCTGTAAATGATACCAGGAGGTGCTGGAGAAAGAACTGAGAAAAAGTCATTGAATTGTGCATTTAGGACTGTTTTAAAATACCAAAGAATCCATGTATGCACTCTTTATTGGGTGCCCAATTGTCCCTCTGATCTCCAGCGTGGGAGCTCTTTCTAAAGCCACAGCAACTTGGCAGCAGCAGACCCTGGCATTTTGCGATCTTGCAGTATAAAAACTTGGTGAGTTTGATCACCCAACTACCTCGTTCAGGGTTCTTGCCGAATACTTGTCTCCCTGCTCATAACTATATGCCTTCTGATGTCAGAGCCAGAAAAAAGCTTTTCCCCTGGCTCACGCTGGGAGAAGGGACCCTTACAGCAATCCTCAAGGACAAACCAACACTGACTGAGAGATGCAGATGTCAAAATGGTGGCACCTCTTTTGTCAAGTCCATAGCTTTACATGCATCAGTGCCAGACTTCACCATGACCTTATGAAGGAAGTAAACTTACCCCATTTCACAATGAGGAATCTAATATTCAGAGAGGGTGAGTAACATACCTAAAGAGAGCTTAGGCAAGGGACACAGGTAGTAAGGAAAAAGGTCGGTTTCAAACTCAGGTCTGTCTAACTCAGAATCCCACATACTTCACACTGCCTTGTACCATGTACAAGGCTGTATTTTGTGAGCAGCACATAAGGTTTGATGAGGTGTGGCTTTATAGGGACCAGGAGAGGCCAGGGAGGAAGGGTGGGGGAGGAGATTGTTCTGCCAAGAAAACTTGAGACTTAATACATACCCTCAGCCCCTGACCAGGGCCACTGAAGCAGAAGGCTTCATGGGTGTTGAGGTGACTTCAGGACAAGGTCTATAAATATGTGTTGGTGGTGGTTTGTGCTGGTTTCAGCTTATCAATAACCAGTGTTGTGGCTAGACCCTTGTGGTGGTTGTAACAGTCGCAAGACACCCTTCAACAATAACCATGAGGAAACTTTGATAAATATTTATTACCCACAGGACCTGGAAATTACACAGCCTACCTGGGGAGGTTGTGGGTAGAGAGACAGAATGCGCATTTGCATGGCTCTGGAGTTCTGCTTTTCCTGGGGTTTAGGGTCGGGACCTAGGTTTTCTTGAGCTTTCTCTTTTTGACCTTGAAAAAGAATATACCTGTCAAAAAGACTCCTTGTGGTTAACTGGGCCCAAATTTATAATCAGAGTTAGCAGCCATTCTTTACCAGGGGCCTCTCTCACACAAGCATGTCAGGGAAAAGCCACAGACTGGGCTGCCAAGCCTCCGGCACTGTGTTGCTGCCGCTGAGCCAACTCTTATAAAGGAGTTTTTTGAATCGTTTTTGGACCAATGGGCTGAGACCTGCCACGTCCAAGCAGAGTTTGCAACTATATCCTCATTGGCATCTTCACCGACCAATCAGGATGTGCAATTCCGACCCATCAGGACGATGCTATGGGGACCAATCAGACGGTGCAAATTTGGATTTCTCATTTGCACAGAGTGAATGATCAACCATTTGTGCAATTCTTATCATTGAATGACTATCATTATGATTATTATTACTCTGAAGGATTGTAGCCCACTCGCATAAGGAACTTATAGAAACAGTCATGTGATTCCTTTCATTCCTATACTAGGCCTTCAAATAATCCTCTTCTGATTCATTTTTCTCTTTTAGGGTAACCCTAGGAGTTTTTCTCCTTAGGAAAAAAAAATGTTGGAGGGAGATATGCCTGAATCTCAAAATTCTAATCTTGGTCTCCCTCTCAGGACACACACACACACACACACACACACACACACACACACACACACACCTGGAGGCCAGGAGTCCCCAAGAAGAAACCCTGTGGTTTGGCGGGTGTCCAGGGGGTGGAGCCAGAGAGTTGCCAGCACTTTGCTGACCACTGACAAGGGCTATCAGCTCATCCAGGTGGGCAGGAGGCCAGAGGAACGACTGATGAGCTCTGCACAGTTTTCTGTGGGTTTGGGGTTTTTTCTTCTTAATCCTGTGTTCATGAAGTGCACCTGAGTTAGAGTTCTACCGTAACAGAACATGCCACAATACTGACAGGAAGAATGAGGAAGAAATGGATTTTTCACTTGAATTTTACATTCCTCTGCTATGGAATGTTTGCTTCTGGACTTTTAAACGGCAGCAGAATTTGTCCTGAGGTTCTCTTGTAGATGGAAGGACATTCCAGGGAAACACTTATATTAATATTTTTGTTCTCACTGGGGGAAAAGGTAGCTGGGTTCCCAGAAAACAAATTGTCTATCTCTTGTTCTCCCCACCCTCGCACCACACCCCTTGGGACCTTGCTGGATTCTTACACCTGTGCAGAAGCTGTGTCAAGTCTAAGAGAAAAAACTTCCCCCGGGAACAGCCACTTAGCTCCAGAGTCTATTGCATAGCAACCTGCCCGTTGGTTTTTTATTTGTTTTTCATTTTTATGGTTCCAATCATTGGGGGTTTTTTTCCCGCCTTTTTTTCTTTTCCCCTTAGTTTCAGGTGTACAAAACAATGTAATAGTTAGACACTTACGCCCCTTGGTTTTTAAAGTGACACTCTGTTGATCCTTTTCAGTTACAAATCTTCCAAAAAATATTTCAGGGTGAGGGTAGGAGCGACAGGAGACAGCATAAATCAGAAAAAGATGAATTTGAGTAGGATTATCACTGGTCAAAGACCTCGGAACAACATGAAAAGGATGGAAAGCTGTTAGCACCGAATCAGGAACAGAGAGAAAGAAAGAGACATCAGGTAGAGGACAGGGGACCAGTTTCTCAGCAATGCTTTGGCACTGGTGCCTGAAGTGGGAGGAGAGAGCCAAGTGCACGGATATGCAGAGTGGGGTTCTGAGTATAAAACTGTTAGGTGCCTCCCTCCCAGCACTGCCTCCTCCTAAACACCCTCCCTTTCAGCAGAGCCCAGCCGGCCTTTATCAGCCAGTGCCTTCTGCCACCAGGAAGCCAGCTGCAGTGTGAGTACCCCCCTCATTTCTCTTCATTTCCAACTGTTCATGGTTGGGGTGGGGGGGCTTGTCTTCTTTAATTTTTGTTCTTTTTCCCTTTTCTTTTTTTTGTTTTTGTTTTTGTTTTGTTTTTTGTTTTAATGGAGAAATGTTTCAGATGGTCGGAACTAAGCAGAAGCAGCAAAGTCAGCGTTCTGGGAGATTAGAAAGCAATTTCCCAAAAGCCACAGGCTTCTTCCTGGAAGCTTGAAAGTGATGTCTTTGTTTATGATTTCTGAGGCAGGGTGGGAGCAGCACCTGACCTCTGTGTGGAAGAGGGTTTTCAACAAGGTGTCTACTGGACGTGCTAAACGACTCTGAGTTCTTCAACACTGTACAGGAGTTTCAGGTTGTGTTCTTTAAATTATTAAGTAAACCTGGAGACATATCAATATGACTCCAAAAAAAGGGGGGTACTGTCCATGGCTCTTTCCTACTGTGGTTTTGTGGATGTTTCTGTGTGTGCTGTCATGCTGAAGGGAGTGTGCTCACCCATCAGGAGAACTCATCAGGCACACTGGCAGCGCAAATTTGCCAGGTTCTTTGTAGCTGTACTTTCTAATGTGGAATTCAGACCTCAAGGCTTCTAGGAGTGGTGTGTTCCGAGGAGAGAAGTATTTTAATTAGGAGACAAGAATAACTGACAGCGTTTTGTTTCTGATTACAGCTTTAAAGAAAACTGAACATCTCCCACTATTTAAAACAAAAACTACCTAAAATAAAGATTGTTGTAAGTACCAAATAAATGTCAGTCTCAAAAATCTCTTTAATAGGATGGAGCATGAATGTTTAAATGCTTTCTTCTATATCCATGTCCAAAACTTTGCATTATTTTTTAAAGTGATACAGACATACTCATTTTATTGCACTATTCTTTATTGTATATTATGGGATTTTTTTTTTTTTTTTTTTTTACAAAGTGAACATAAACTCTCCACCAGAAAATAGATTAAATAAACTCGCCAAAGGCTCAGATCATTGTTAGCATTTTTTAGCAATAAAATATTTTTAATCAAGGTGTGTAGTTTGTTTTTAGACATAATGCTATTGCACATTTAATAGACTACAGTATGATAGAAACATAATTTCTGTAGGCCCTAGGAACCCAAAAATTCATGTGACTTGCTTTATTGTGATAATCATTTTATTGCAGTGGTCTGGAGTTAAACCAGCAGTATCTATGAGGTACTTCTAGAAGTATCTATATACTTGAGACGTAGAAAATTGAAGACTTTCAGGTCTCTCCAATTATACTAATTTCTAATACATGCTGACAATACAATGGGTTTTATTTTGTTCAATAAAATAGGAAATGTGGGTTGAATTGACATTTTGATATTGCCTTGTATTAAAATGATGGGCATTGTTTTGTTTCAATAGTGATCTGGGCTATTAAAAGTATTTTCTGACTCCTGCCAAAAAGCAGCTTCCAGATAATCTAGGGATGTTAAGTTCAGCACACATAGGCCTTGTTATGGATGTGTCAGTAATACGGGAAAATGAGGCTTACTTTGAGACACAGGAAAATGTTTCTTTGTCAGAGCAGTCACTGCTTCCAGAAAGGGCACAGGGTGAAACTGGGGATGGCCAAATCCTTTGTCGTACGCATAGTTCAACCCCCTTCTCAGACTTCTTTCAAGGCAACCATGGAGACAGCCTGTGTTCAGTGTATCACTGAGACCTAGCACCTACTGCAGACTGCATTCAGAAGCTGCTCATACACTGTTGACTTGACTAGAATCTTGGGCAGCATTAATGTGCTCCCGACTGGAAGACAGAGCCACCAGGGCTTACCAATTCCATAGGGCTGACTGCTGAGGGAACTTGCAAAGTTCCCACTCTGAACCTCAGTTTTCTATAAAATGAAGGCTTGAACTATGTGCTCTCTAACACGCCACCTAGCTCTCAGTTTTTTCTGTCTCTATGAAAATACTGATGTTAATTTAAGTTCAAGGATGTGGTTCTCCAAGATGTGTGTGATTTGGGGGAAAGGCAGGAACCATGCAGGAGCAGAAGCAGTAAACATATACTCTGAGGAAATGTGACAATCCTACTTGTCTCTTTCTTCTTTCTTCCTCTTTTCTTTCTTTTTCTTTTTTAACTGTGTGTAAGATGAGAGTCTTACCATTGGGCTTCTTAAGGTTGTTCTTTATCAAACAAAAATTTAGATAACCCACAGACACATCATTTTTGTACTTACCTAGCTAGATAGTTTAACCACAGATACACACACATACACAATTTTTTCTAAGACATGACAGTAATATTTTCCAAAATTGTGGATTGTTCTGAGTCACTCTAGTAAAGTGTAAGTTCTCAGGTTTCAAACCATGCCAGTAGAAAAAAGTAAAAATTAAATAAAAGGGGGAGAAAAGAATAAATACCACATACACAACTTTTCTGGAATTTCTGAAGGAAGAATTATATCTTTGGATGCAATGGAAGTTTTAAAAACTTGGTCCAGAAAAATCACATGGCACACATCTTGGTTTAGATGCTGGATTGAGCTGCAGAGTTTTGATAACCACGAAAAAAGCTAGAAAAAAGTAGTCTGGGGTTTTTTACTTATCCTGCTTCTCTTTCATTAGGTTTCATTCTTTTGTTTTCTTGTCCTGTTTTTTTTTTGTTGTTGTTGTTGTTGTTGATATTTAATGGCCTGCTTCATTGGACTTGAGAAGTTTGAGCATCAGTAGAAGGTCCCCAATCCATTACTTTGTATCGCCCTCCCGATTAGGATGTGTGGGTTCTTAAAGTTCCCTAAAGAAATACATCCACCCATCCCAGTATGTGGATACTGGAGAGACAAATGGCAATGAGCCTTCTTTCTGTTGGGCTAGAGATTCAAACCAAAAAAGTTCAGTCTTTGTTTCACTTTGAGTAGCTCCACAGGGAACTCAGGTCATTCAGGTTTCAAGTCACGTAAGGCCAGTTGTAATACCAAGCTTCGTATCTGTATCTCCAAAATCTCTGCAGTGACAGTATATTTAAATCCCTCTAAAATAAATAAACATAGGCTGGAAATTTTGAGAACATGAATTTGTTCACCCTGGAACAACCCATATACCTAGTTATTGCTTTACTTAATGGAAAATGCCACTTTAATGTCTTCATTCAATGCTGCCTCTGTAGAAGCTGATTTGCTCACTTAAAACAACTCTAGGCGGTTATACCTGAGCTTGTCATTCTGGGCTGAAGCCTGATGATTCTGATAAGTTGGCATGGCTTTGAAAATGAGTCACGACAGCTGAGGAAGGGGTTAATCAACCAATATTTCAGTTATGAGATTTAAAGAGGAAGATATTTGAAAATAAATGATAGCTACCATCTAGATTATGAAATAAAAGGCAATTTTTTCATAATTATTTAATAATTCAGTTTTACATGTTTAACTGTGGGGCCTGTGAGCTTCATATAGACTTAGCTTTGGCTCCTGACCACCAGCAGTTTTCAATTTAAGAATGTCTTAATGCAGAGGTGCAGGAGGAGTCTCATAAATGCTAACGTCTAACATGATTTTGCCAAGACAAAATGAGCTTAGTGTAGAATGCGTTCCATAAATATCTTCTACTTAGTGTCATGATGAAAGGTTCCCCATTGTTTAAAAGCAAGGCAGTTAGTTAAGCAGTAAAATAAAACAATTAAAGTGCAATTGTTACTTAATAAAAAGTCAGTTACTCCCATTGATTTCCATACTACAATTAATAGAAGGCAGAACTAAAGGGAGGATTGAAAAAAGAAAAGGTTTAGCTTTAAGTTAGCTTTATTATCCAATAATAGCTATTTGTTGGTTATGGTGAATGGAGGATGATGGGGCCAAAAATAGCTATGAAAACCTCTTATTCACAGTTACTGACAGCATGGCCTAGTGAGGTAAGCTGGGTTTTTGTGCAGGGACTTGGGGTATTTCCCTGGTCCTTTCTTAAGTGCCTGTGGCTTCAACATTCCACAATTATGCATTCTAGGGTCTGATGGTTTTGGCGTTCCCCTACTTCACAATCACCTGGCTGTGCTCTTGGCTTTTCTTGCATGCTCAGCGTGCCATTGTCTTTCTCCCTTTGCCTACCTCTGGGATTATATCGTTGGTGTTCTTCTTTTGTGTCTACCATGGTCACCATGAGACCATTTTTGTCTACAGAGCACCCTACTGGTGATGCTGGTGCTATTACACACTTAAGAGCAGTGAAGAGTCTCATAGTGAAGACAAGTCATGGTTATGTTGTTAGTATTTTCCTGAAGCATGTTTACTAAAATCATGCCCTATACATTCTTATGCTGTACAACTCTTAGATTACAACTCTTTGGTTTTCAACAGCTTGATCTACTTCCACCTTTCCCAGTTTCTACACCTATGTGTAATGTTATTTTTGCCTATTTAAAAACATTTAAATAACGAATTCCAAAAATAAAGAAGACTTGAGGGGACCCTGGAAGTGGCTGGCAGGGCGCGCACGGGCGGGGCACCAACGTTCCGTCATTTCGCGTGGGAGGGAGCGCGCGCCCAGCGCGGTGGAGCCTCCAGGGGACCCCGAGCCCGCTGGAGGTGAGCATGGCAAAGCAGGAACCCACAGCTGAGCAGCTGGCGCAGGCTGCAGCCACAACGAGGAGGGTGAGCAGTCGGTCAACTACAAGCCCCCGGCCCAGAAGACCATCCAGGAGATCCAGGAGCTGGACAAGGACGACGCGAGCCTGCGCAAGTTCACGGAGGCCCTGCTGGGCCAGGGGGCAGTCTCAGCCGACCCCAGCGTCCCCAGCGTTGTTGTGACCCGCCTGACCCAGGTGTGTCGCTAGACCTGACAGGAGACCAGGAGAGCTTCACGAAGCAGTCATTTGTGCTGAAGGAGCGTGTGGAGTACCGATAAAGATCTCTTTCCCGGTGAACAGAGAGGTCGTGTCCAGCACAACATGCGTCCAGCACACATACCGGAAAGGCGTCAAGACCGACTACGTGGTGGGAGCTTTGGGCCCCGGGCGGAGGAATACGAGTTCCTGACCCCCATGGAGGAGGCACCCAAGGGCATGCTGGCTCGTGGCCCCCACAACATCAAGGCCTGCTACACAGACACCGACAAAACTGACCATCTGTCCTGGGAGGGAACCTCACCATCACAAAGGAGTGGAAGGACTGAGCCCAGCCTGGGAGGCAGGCAGGGCTGGCGATGGACGGAGGGATGTTCGCGCCCCACCCAACGCCATACCAAAGTCCTGACAGAGCCCCTTGCCCACGCTGCTGTGTTTCCCCCGGGGCTGCCTCCTGGCCCTTCCCAGCGCGTAGGCCCCAGCCTCCGGGGTGGTCTAGTGTCACTGCTGCTTCAGCCTGTGCTGTGGGGCAGAGAGGCCACAGCCCAGGGCTCCGCCTCCCCGCTGGTCCCTCTAGGTCCCCCGTCTCCCCACCTGTTCTAATCCTATCTGAGGCCCTGGCTTTTCCAAGGGAGTGGCGCATTGAATGGGGTCTCAGGGGTGCTTAGGTCCCCCAAGGCCTTTTCAGTTGCCCTCATTCTCCTCATCTCCCCCTGTGGGGTCGGGGTAGGGTGCACAATGCAGGGCCTCGTGGGTAGGTCATCCTCCAGCTGTCACCCCTCCCTGGTCAGTTCATCTGTCGCTGTCATTGTCTAACCATGATGCCTTAACATTCAGAATGTGTCCTGGGCCCGTCACTAACCTCTAGCCCTGTGACTGCACGAGCATGTGGTCTCCCCAGTCCCTGCCCCACCCGCAGTCCCGGTGGCCCAGGGTAGTGGGACACTGCTGCTGCTGTTGCTCCCTGGCCTGCCAGGGCCTGGCCAGCCCCCTCCCCCTTCCCCAGCCAGGGCTGCGGGGACAGCTGTAGGGGCTTGGGGGACGCCAAAATGTCAAAACTCAAGTTGCCTCCAGTCCCATCTGGGACGCTGGGAGTCCTCACGCCTCTGCCTTGTCTGTCCCAGTGAGCAGCACCCACACCCAGAGGCCATGGCCCCAATAGAGAGCTCTTGGCAGACAAAGCCAGCAGCTGAGCCTTGCTTGTCCCACCTGGGCCCACCAGCCTGGAGTGGCATGCCTGGCCTCCACATGTGCCGTCCTCTGAGCCCACTGGCTTGCCGTCTCTGCCCATAGGCTTGGTGCCACCATCCCCTGCAGACCTTCCCCATAGCCAGCCAGGACAACCCTGGGACCAAACGTGCACAGTCAGAGCTGTCCCCTCCCATCCCGGTCGGGCCTGGGCTGGACCGTACAGAAGGCTATCCCTGCTTCTCCTTTTCTGACCAGGAAGTAAACTTCCCTGAAGGAAAAAAAAAAAAAGAATATCTGAGGCAGTTGCCTGATACCGTGTTTCCCCGAAAATAAGACATAGTGGACCATCAGCACTAATGCGTCTTTTGGAGCAAAAATTAGTATAAGATCCGGTCTGATATTATATCATATTTTTTCTCCAAAAGATGGATTAGAGCTGGTATGAGGACATATTCAAGCAATCTGCCTTGGAGAGTGTGTATGAAGGGCTCTTAGACTGTGTTGACACAAACAAACTGTTTTTTAAATTTTTCTTCCCTTTCAGACTTTTAAAAAAACATAAAACCTTGTTTTGTAAAAAATAATTTAAAAGCCTGCTTATCTTGGAAAGTGGCCAATTGATCTGCATTAGTGTCATTTTGTAACCTGATGCCTGGCTCCCTTAATTGACAACATAAAGCTTAATCATGCGATGTTAGATCTTTCTGAGGTATTATTTGACCCACTGTGTTGAAATGAACTGCTTTTCCATTTTTTCCACTAGGCTGAATGAGATCTCTGAGTGCAGGTGCTCGTAAATGCATGTTGAATTAGAAACTGAAATTTATGAAATTAAAAACCAGCACCTTCTTGGGGTAGCATTAATGATAGTCATGGCAAAAGTAGCATGGAATTTGGGTTTGGACCATAAGTTCCATGACTATATTTCAAGAGGAAAATGGTGCTTTCTTAGTACAGTGGGATGTTATGGTCCAGATGAAGTGTCTTTAAACTCATCCTCTGTAGCTACTATGACCAGGCCCGATGCTGGACAGTCTGGAATATTAGGGTATTCATGAGCTCTGTTGTTTCCTCAAGGTGCCAGAGGGAGAGCTAGGCATGGAGGATAGCCCCACTATCGTTAAAGTAGACCGGGGTGAAAGCCAGATTTCACCGTGTCGAGGGAGAAGGTGTCTCCCCAAAGCACTTGGCTATGTCACCGGTGATATGAGAGAATATACCAACTGGATTAAAGGTATTTATACTTCCATTCTTTGCAGACGTGGGACAAATGGCTTTGGGAGAAATGGTTGGCTGGTTCTTCCACTCATAGCTTTAGTTATATTCACCTACTTTCTATCTCTTTCCTCTCCATGTTTTAACTTTTTATCTTCTAACTTGGAAGACTCTTCAAACCTTTTTTTTTAATATAAATTTTATTGGGGAATATTGGGGAACAGTGTGTTTCTCCAGGGCCCATCAGCTCCAAGTCACTGTCCTTCAATCTAGTTGTGGAGGGCACAGCTCAGCTCCAAGTCCAATCGCCATTTTCAATCTTCAGTTGCAGGGGGCACAGCCCACCGTCCCATGCGGGAATTGAACTGGCAACCTTGTTGTTGAGAGTTCACGCTCTAACTAACTGAGACATCCGGCCACCCCTCTGGAAGCTCAGCAGCAGCTCATTGTCTTCAGTCTAGTTGTGGAGGGTGCAGCTCACCAGCCCATGTGGGACTCGAACCGGCAAGCCCGTTGTTCAGTGCTCACACTCTAACCAAATGAACCATCAGGCTGCCCCTCAAATTTTTTTCTGGAGACAGCACTCTGAGCCAGGGCCCTGCTCATATCAGAGGAAGGCAACTGGCTCCATCTTATAGTGTCAGTACTTAAAATCTGAAATTTTACTATTGCTGATTCATTTATTTGGCTTAAGAGTGTGTACTTGTAAGCATGGTAAATAAGTACATTTGAGGCTTTTCCAGAACTTAGGTTCTCGTAGGGACAATGTGGGTTGAGCATAAAGAATCTGGATGCCACTCAAGGGAAAAAGGGTTAGAGAAAAAAAAGCTTCAAAGAATATAACAAAAAACAAATTTCACTTTCATCAGAGGGGATTTTGATGGTTCTGCTCCAGGGGGCCCTAACCTTGGGAAGGGGCACCATTTACCTTGCCGCTTCCTTAGCTCTGCCTGTCTCATATCTTCCAGACAAACCCCAGGTGCTCCAGTTCATCGACTGGGTTCTTCGTGGCATATCCCAAGTGGTGTTTGTCAATAACCCCATCAGTGGAATCCTGATTCTGGTGGGACTCCTGATCCAGAGCCCCTGGTTGGCTCTCAATGGCTATGTGGCCACAGTGGTCTCCACCATGACAGCCCTGTTGCTCAGTCAGGACAGGTAAGCACATTCATCCAAGCCTGCTCTTCTCATTTCTAAGAACACAGGAGCCAACCAGTGACTTTGAGCAGTACTAACAAAACCCCACCCTTCCCAGAGAAACAACCTTTATTCCACAGAACATTTTATATTTGCTTTTAGTGAAAGGTCAGAGTATCATTTATAACCTCTTATTCATGGTACCTGAATAAGTGGCCAGTCTGAATAATGCCAGACTCTCATGGCAGTGTATGAGCTGCCAGTTACCTTAGCTCAGGTAACTAGAGCTAAGCTGTAAATGATTCCCAGGAGTTGTTCTAAAGGGATCTTTAATAGTGATCAATTATTTCTTATCAGCATTTTGTTTGAGCAAAAATGTGTGAGTTCATGAAAAGTCTTATTGACTTACCGATCCCCATTATATTTTGTTTCCATGATTTGATTAGTAAATCCATTCTTCATAGACAGTATAAAGGTTAGTTCAGCTTCTAGAGAGATGAGTAACCACAAATTCCAAGTTAGCGAGTTCTGACTTAAGTAGTGTTAGT
Organism: Rhinolophus hipposideros; assembly: GCF_964194185.1. Lineage (NCBI taxonomy): Eukaryota > Metazoa > Chordata > Mammalia > Chiroptera > Rhinolophidae > Rhinolophus > Rhinolophus hipposideros. The sequence goes on along the minus strand of NC_138063.1, from coordinate 22,713,012 downwards.
CTATCTTCTGAACTATGCTGTCAGGTTAGAAATAGCGTGTACTTTATAGACTGATCTGTCATTGAAGAAGTGATGAGCTGACTCCCACCAGGGATGTAGAAGGCTTCTGACTAACCAGTTCCTTCAGGGAGGCTGCCAGTCTTCCAAGTGTGCAGGAACAATGCATAATCCCCAGTGGATTGTCCTTACAGAATTAAGCTCGCGTAACTCTTACTGTGAATTGCCTAAGGAGATTCATCTGGGGAGAGTCAGCACTGCTGTTTCCCTTCAGGTCCGAGGAGCCTCATTTGTTCTCTGTAGAGAGTGCTTGTGTATCTTAGGTTAAACCCTATTCCAGTGCACGTCAAGAAATGGTCATTCCACTTTGGAGGTATGGTCCAGGACTGTAGCATACCAAATATTCCTTCGTTGCTTTGCTCCAGTGAAAGTTGACCCATTTTCCTTATCAGGTGAAAGACAAGCCATATTCCCGTGTGCTCATTTTCAAATCTCTTTTTATTTTCCTCAGTCCTAAGACTGCATTAAAATAGCAATCCTCTGCTTTAAGTGAATACACATCTTCTTGTTGCTTTCATCATGGCATTCCATAATTTGTAGACATTGCCATTAAATGTGTTGATCAAACTCCAGCATTAATTCTGACAGTCAGTTGTTGAGAGGATAAGTCTTTGCGTTAGCTTTCCGCTGGCCTCGTGTATAGACCCAGTTTCTGAAGCGCATTGTCACTTGCTGGTTAAACCAGTACAAATTGCATCACAACCCACATCGCCCGAAGTATTCTTTAGGGTAGACAAAGGATTTTTAACCAGGGAGTCCCACCTCTAATGTTCTCTCCACGAAGTGACGTCATCTTGCTGTTGCACTGGTGCCTGCTGCTCTGGTTAAAAACAAGCCAAGAAAAAGCTCTCACGCCATCCTCTACCCTGCAGTGAGGCTCACTGGCTGTATCACCTCCCCTTCAGGCCCTGCATTCAACCTCACGCACTCACTTCATCATTTTCACACCCATGGCCCCTGTGAACTTTGACCTTAAATGCCAGGCCCTTCATTGTGCTAGATGTTGCCAACTCTCAGAGCCCTTAGGAGCCTGGCTTGTCAACCTTGCGGCTCATTCTATAAAAATTGTTCCATTTCTCACTTGGTGCTTCTCATTCCCAATTATGTCATAGGAACCATTTTGGCCAGGAGTAGAAACTTATCGATAAGACAACTTTTAGAGGTGAGGTTAAATGCTGAGAAGCAAAAAAAAGAACCCAAGAAAAAATTAGGTGCTAAATATGCACCTAATTATATGGAGTGTCTTGCCAAATAAAAGATAAGAAATTGTTTTTCTTTACAATAACTTGGAAATACATATTTGGAGACAACAAAATGGAAGCACAGGAAGATGAAAATATATGCTAAGTTGGAAGATGAATGTTTATAAGATCAAAGACACTATGAAAGTGAATTTACATTTCAAGAATCTTACATCTCTTACCAAGAAAATCACACTTCGGAAACAGTTTCATCTGAAAGCTCTCTTCAAGTCAGAGGCCGTTAATGATTTAAAAGAAATAATAACTTCCCAAAGGAAAGGCTAAAAGGAAGCAGAACCAGTTGCCTTGCGGGTTTTCCTTTCTCTCCTAGATGCTGGAATTATATCTTTAGCTGTGATGCCCCTGTAGGGGGTTGTTCTATATGCACGTTTGTATTTTTCTTATGTCTATTCTATTTTGTCATGTTTTTATTAGTATTTGGCATCTATAGACTTTGAAATAAATTTCTATATATAATCTCATTCTCTAATGTGACTATGATCTGGAATGTACACGTACAAGTGTCACGTATGTGCAAGTCCAGCCAGTGTCCACCGGGAAATGTCCAAGCTGTGTGCCTCTCACCCACAGGTCAGCAATTGCAGCGGGGCTCCACGGCTACAACGCCACCCTGGTGGGAATACTCATGGCTGTGTTTTCACAGAAGGGAGACTATTTCTGGTGGCTCTTATTCCCCGTATCTGTTATGTCCATGACTTGGTAAGTTGGATCTGATTTTTAAATTGCCTTTTAAAAATGTATGGGGGGGGAGGAGGGAATGGGGAGTTACTGTTTAATGGGTACAGAGTTTCAGTTTTGCAAGATGAAACATGTTCCATGAATAAATGGTGGTAGTGGTTGTACAACGACATGAATAAATTCATTGCCACTGAACTGCACACTTTAAAATGGTTAAATGGTCAACTTTATTTATGTTTATAACACTCCTTTTAGAAAAATTATTTTCTAAAATTTAGATTTGGGTTATGTCTATTGGAAACAGGAAGTATTAAAAGACACTGCTGCAGATGGCCCTCCATACACACCTTTCCCCTGCCCCCAAGATTCTGATCTAATTGGTCTTGGTTAGGGATGTTGCCTGGCCATTGGGAGATTGAAAGGCTCCCACGGGGGTCTAAAGTACAACCAAAATTAGAACCACTCTCTACATCAGTTGGTCTTTAACCTGCAGGTTGAAACACAGACTGCTGCTCCCTCCCCCAGGGTTTCTGATTCATTCCATCTTGGGTGGGATCTGAGAATTTGCATTTCTAACAAGTTCCCAAGTAATGCTGATATGGCTGACCCAGGGATCCCACTTTGAGAACCACTGTGCCTCTGTGAAGTCCCCTGCCCCATTCCCTTTGAAAACATTCTTTACTAAGGAATGACATCAGCACCATGGCAGAGTGACAAAAAAATTCTTTACTGAATTCAAAATCTTTTTTTTCAAAAAAAATTTTTTTTAACCTGAATTCTCCAAACTAGTTTCTATTTGACACTGTCTTAAACCATTTCTTGGGAGCAAACATTTCCTTCTTCTTATAGCATATTTAGAATATAAAACACTAATATCCACACAAGTGAGAAGAATAGCCCACTATGGACAGTGTCTGCAGGAAGGCCGCCCACCCTGGCTGCACGCGCAGGTGTATGGAAGGGAACCTGTCAGCAGCCAACCTGCTCAGGAGGTAACTTACGGCCTGCTCTAAAGAACAGGCTCAAGGACAGGAGGTGTTGCCTGTGGGTGTTCACCACACCCCCTTCCACAATCCAAGAAATTCAGAATTCTGATCTTAAAGTCATGGCTCTTTGAATGAGTCGACAAATGAGCGCGCCAAAGGGGCCCAGAGACCACCTACTCCGATTCCCCAGCTTACAGACAAGGAAACAGGAATAGTGCCGTGCCCAAGCTCACACAGTGCATCCACTGCTCCAGGACTTAAAACTTTGCCCCACTGAGTTTAAGACCTTTTTCCTCCAGCCAACACCACCTGCATCCTCCCTTGGACAATTGTTTCTCTTTTACAAAAATAGATACACTGCAGACTGGTGGAAATGATAGACAGGTTGAAGATCATGGTTGCCTCTGGTGGGGAGGGAGGGACATGCGAGTAAGATCAAGCGCATTACACAGGGGGCTTTAGCTGCGTAGACAGTGTTTTATTTCAAATGTCTTAAATACTTCCAAATGTTTTAGAAACCTAGATTTATAGCTCACTGTGAGCAACCCCAGAGTATAATTTTTCAAACGTCAAATAGACTAGGAGTTAATTTTTGACTTGATGTAAGAATTATTTTCTCTATAACAGGATTTATCCCAAGTGTGTTTGGATTTTGAAGAGTTGTTTGTTTATGAGCTGGTTCATTTTTTTTTTTTCTGTGAAAAGTTTTTCATCATAGCACTTCAGGGACGTACTTGTGAGATCTCCGTAGTTCGTACAGAGATTTGGTTTGTCAACATGGCTTGTCACATGCGTATTCTTCCATTCTGATCTGCTGTTGTTTTTAGTCCACTTTTCACAAGTGCATTGAGCTCCATATTCTGCAAATGGGACCTCCCTGTCTTCACCCTGCCTTTCAACATGGTGTTGTCCATGTACCTTTCCGCCACGGGATGTTACAGTCCATTCTTCCCAAGCAAAGTCATCAAACCTATAAGCTCCGTTCCCAATGTCACCTGGCCCGAACTCAGTGGCCTACAGGTAAGGTACACTGTCTCCTCACCTTCCCTCCAGGCTCTGGAAGACACCCAGTGTCCTCCTGGGCATCAGAGACTTACAGAGACTCAGCTCCAGGGAAGCCTTGCTCTCTTTGTCTTGTCAGCTAAAGCATTGTTTCTACTCCAAAGCTTTGGGCTCTAAGGGAGTTTTTTAAATGACTATTTGGTCAGAGCTAACTGTTCCCTCTCTTCTCCTAAGATCTGCAGTGCTAACTCCAAAGTATAGCTCCACTGGAAGTCAGAAATGCTGCTGCAAAATTGGCCGTTGATGGGTTAGTTGGAGTGTAGTGCTGCTAACACCAGGGATTCAATCCCTGCATGGGCCACTGTGAGCTACACCCTCTTTAAAAGGGTCAACTACGTCATTGTAGCATGAAAGTAATACGTAACCAATGACCATAGCTGTTTCCCAATTGAAAAAAAAAAAAGAGTTACTAAATAAGAGATGATTTTTTAAAAAATGGCCCTTGTTGGGGTGGGTGTGATGGGGGCCAGCCATTGAGGTAGGCGCCTCCAGCCTAGGACTAAGTCCTCCATGACCTCCTTCCTCCAATCCAAAGAACTTGCTGCTTACTGTTATATCTCAGCATAGAACCTCTCTGTTCTGCTTTTGCTTATGGTCAATCTCATGAACATGTAAAATAATTCAGGGTTCTCAAGCTTTGGTAGGCATCAGAAACATGGTTTATAAAATGTCAATACAAGCACCTTGTCATAATCTCTGGGGATATGGTCTGGGAATCTTTATTAACAAGCTCCCCCAGTAATTGCAATGTGGGCCAGAGTGTGAGAACTGCTCTTTACAGATGTTCATAGAGAGAATGCCATTTTTAAAACCTAGTTAACCCAAGTCCAGTTCCAGCTCTTCCTATTGTTTTTAATAATCAGGAAACCAAATTAAGGTTTCTTGCTTATTAAAAACAAGAGAACACTTGAAAACAGAAGAAAACCAAAGAAACGTTACCTTTTCTAACGGGCAAAAGACTGGTTTTCCCACTACCAGGTTATAAAATACCTTCCGCTGTCCTCTTTGCTGAGAGATCAAAACATGTGAGGAGCTCAAGTAGTCTTCTCTTTAGCTTCTTGCCCAGAAAATGAATGGGAGTATTTGGGAACAACTCAGAAGGAAAACCAAAAATTTGTTATAACTCCCCATGGAAAATTACTATAAAATAGTATTCATTGATCTGTCTAAAACTGTACTGTCCAATACAGTAGCTATTAGCTCCCATGTGGCTATTTTAATTTAAATGTAAAATTAATTTAAATGAATATTTACACTTTCGTCCCTTAGCCTCACAAGCCACATTTCAGGAGCTCAATAGCCATATGTGTTGGACAGCACAGATACAGAATATTCCATCACCAAAAGCTCTATTGGACAGTGTTGATCTGGGCAAGTGAGGATCTTGTCTTTCTCCTCCTTCTGAACTACCACCCCAACATTAGCACACTTCTTTCCCATCTCACCCAACTCCCCACCTCCCCAGTGACCTGAAAGAGAGTTCGGCTGGACGTGCCATGTCAAATTCCCTAGTCTAGAAGAAACAGGAAATGATCGTGTGTAAATATGATGATGCAGAATGGCTGGAAGAACTTAGGCCCCTCTGAGGGTAGACTCAAACTCACAGGATGGTCCTATGCACTGAGCAAGAACCAAGCCAGCATCTGGAAGCCAGCATTAGATGCAGCTGAATGCATGAAGGGAGAGGACCCTTCCTCGTGCCAAAGCGGGGCCTCCCTTTATCAGAGTCACTGCCTCCCAAAGGTCGTTGCCAAAAAGGTCCATATATGACCTGGAGAAGGTAGAAGGAGCAAGATAGGAGGTGGGAAGGCATCTTTCAATAAATGCTGTTGGTCTAAAAGGAACTAACATGGCTAACTGTGCCTATCCTGACCCTACCAGAAGCATTGTTATAAAGAATTATCATTTTTATCACTCGAATGAAACCTTGTACCTTCCTGAGAGCTGCCATTCTGTGAACACATTAGCTGACTTCAGGTCTCAGCCAGAAATAGAATTGTGACATTTACATGTATTCTTGTGTTTTGAGGACTGACTATTGTTGATAACTGTAATAAGCTAAGGTTGAACTTGGTTTAAATTAATACATGTTCTCATTAACAAAGGAAGTGTAAATAGGGTCCTAATTCTCAAACCTGCCGATAATTGCTTCTGAACGGAGGCTAAGACAACCTGACTTCAGGTCTCTGGCCCTAGCCTTAACCACCAAATTGCATGGGAGTGAGCATCTCTCTCTGGACTGTAGAGATGCTTGGATGGATTGCACCCGGCACTGATGGACAGTTGAAAACAATAGACGTGTAAGCTGTGGTCCTTGCCATCCTTACTGGGAAGTGTGGCAGAGCCTCACAGTGGGGGCAGTGATGCCACACTGGGAGCTTATCAGCTACCAAGGCCCAGTGTCAGCACAAAGAGGAGAGCCAGTGAGTAAGGGGGAGTTTGGAGAAGGCAGGCTCCACGTGCACCAGCAATGGGCTGGTGTATCTCTGGGGATAAAGCAGAAAAATGACTGAGATGTTTCTGGAAAGAGAGAGAGAGAATTTTTTAAATTAGTAACACTGATCTTGAAAGATAAGATATGCTAAAGAATATTACTTTGTATATGTTTGCGGGTGTCCTATAGGTTTCTGTCTAATTGTTTTAATGTCTTTATTTCCTAAATCATTTTTGCAGTTATTGAAATCCCTGCCTGTGGGTGTTGGTCAAATATATGGTTGTTACAATCCATGGACAGGGGGCATTTTCTTATGCGCCATCCTACTGTCCTCCCCCCTCATGTGTCTGCACGCTGCCATCGGATCGTTGCTGGGGATGATAGCAGGTAAGCAGAAGATGGGTTACCAAGTATTGAGCACCTCCTCTGCCCCATGCATTGTCTCAAGCATCTTCTAGACTCCAGACCTTTTCTTGAGGTTCCCTCTTTCCTAAATGGTCCCCAAAGGGGCCATTGGGAATTCTCAGATGCTTCTACCACCCCCAGGCTCCTTCCAGATCATCCTGCCTTTTATCCGCAGCTTTGACTCCTCCTGTCTTACCTAACAGCTCTCAGTATTTCGGCTCCTTTTGAGGACATCTACTTTGGATTGTGGGGTTTCAACAGCTCTCTGGCCTGCATCGCAGTTGGAGGGATGTTCATGGCACTCACCTGGCAAACCCACCTCCTGGCACTCGCCTGCGGTGAGTATCCAGTTATCTGTGGGAGGGTAGCTTGTGACCCCGGGATCAAAATCCAGGACAAACAGTAAGAGAGGACTGTGTGAGAACCTAGGGCCAGCGTTCAAGTGCAGGGCCCCTGCTATCTAAGCGTGTGACCAGGAGAAGTGACATCCCCTCTCTGCAAGTATTCAAGTCAGCTCTGCCTCTCTCAGTGGTTATGGAGACAACAGGGGAGCCTGGGGCATTGTTACCCATTTTACAATAAGTGTATGTTAGGGGATAGGAACTCAACTTGTCCTGTGTTCTTCATGCGAATCATTTGATCCAAGAAACTCAAAGAAAATAGCCCCAAGCTAAATACAGAGCCATTTCCCCTGATGAATCAGGTAGGATTCCATGCGGTCCTTTGAGAATCACATTAATCCAACTGTCCTCAGACTTGAGTGTACCTCAAATTACCTGGAAGGCTTGTTAAAATGCAGATTGCTGGGCCCATCTCCACACCCAGATTCGCTGTTAGCAGTGGAGGAAGGAGTTTGCATTTCTAACCAAATGCCAACTAGGGCTGGTGCTATTGCTCTGGGGGTGGCATTTTGAGAACTGTTGTATTCATCCTTCTGACTCCAGTATTCTAGTGCCGACCCAGCCTGTAGGCACTAGAAGGGGTTCTGGAGATCTCCATCCATCCTTCTCATTTTACTGTCGGGGTACTAAGTCTAGGAAGATAAAGTGGTGTGCTGAAAAGCATGCAGTCAATTAGGGGTAAATGTAAACGCAGACTCTAACAACCTCCAGAGTTATGCACATTACACTACTCTGCTTCCCTTTAGTAGCTTTCATGCATTAGTTAAAAACATGCCTCTAGTGACTTGGATTTGAAAAGCTAATGGATTTCTCAAGTCATTCTAAGGGGATGCTTATTTTCCCATAGCGTCTGTGTCCCTAATTCAATACAAGTAAGAGCATTTAACATAATGTGCTAGAGTGAAGGAAATGACACTCCCTGAGGGACAAAGGAGTGGAAGGATAGTGAAATGTGCAGAAATTACTTCTAATCTAATGGAAATATTTCTCTAGAGTCAGTTTATCACAGATTAATTAATCCATGGTATCTAAACCATTATTAAAATGGTGGACCACATATCAGACAGGATTTAGAATGGATCCTTACATTGGGCAAGAGGTGGGAGGGGACCACGGATTTCTAAGGCCTCATTCAATTTTGATTTTCCAAAGCTGTAGCAAGATTAACAAAACTCAAGTTACTGTGGTTTTGCCACTTATATGTCATTTTGCCAATTTCTTTGTCGTTACACAGCTATTTCATCTAATAGCCCTGTCAAAACGTTTTGCTCATTTTCCCATATTTGCTCACAAGCTTAGGGCAAAAGAGAAAGCTACAGACAGATTATATGGCCACCTGAGCTCAGCTGGGTTAGAATCTTTATTCTGAGGTTAGTTTGAGGTTTCACACCTTCATTTGGAGTGCATATCTTTGTTTTTCTGGGTTGGCAGTAGCAGCAAATACATATTAAATACTTGTGATACCACCCAGATAGTACTGGGAAGAGCTAGTGATTTAGAAGCTTTATATCCCAGGTAGTTCCTGCACACAGAGTGTTATAGTCAAGGGCAGAAGCTGAGAGAGAGAGAGACAGAGAGACAGAGAGAGAGGGGGGGGGGGAGAACCCAAGGGAGACTGTACCGTGTTTACAGCTGAACCAGGAGACATCTACAGTACAAGATTCTTGGGTGAACGTTACAGTTCAGAATCACCAAGAAGCACCTCCTAGAGAAGGTGACATTTCTATAAGTCCTAAAAACTAAGAGGAGGATGTCTAGTTGTTGGGGAGGATGGTGTGGACCAGCATGGGGACAGCCTGAGCACATCCTTAAAGCTCAAGCAGAATGTTTTGGTCACAAGAGTAGTTGATGAGGTCTTGATAGACCATGGAAAGGGAAGAAGCCAAAGGCATTTGCAAATGTATTTCCCCAAAGCGGGAATATCTTCATTATTTTCTTTATTATAGAAGTAGTACAGCCTTATTGTACAAGAAAAAAACAAACAAAAATTCAATCAGTATGGAATAGTATAAAGCAGATGGTGCTAAATCTCCATCCTACTCCCTGGATAGAACTTTTTTGCCTCCCTCTTATAAGGACTTTGTGATTACATTGGGCCCACTTGAATAATCCAGGATAATCTCCCCATCTCAAGATTTTTAACTTAATCTCCTCTACAAAGTCCCTTTTGCCATGTAAGGTAACATAGTCACAGGTTCTGGGAATTAGGACATGGACATCTTTGGGGACCTTTATTCTGGGGACCATTTGGAGACTATGCCAACCTTTCTTTGGGTAGATTAGATTTTGTTTACTAATTTAGTATAATCGTTAAGGCAATATATTGATCAGTCAAGAGCCCAGACACTGGTGCCAAAATCCAAGCTCTGCCAATTTTAATTTCAGTAGATGCCAAAATCACCCCACAAGGCCATACCAGTTTCCCCTGCCACCGACAGCATGTAAGAGTGCCCATTTCATCCACACTGAGTCCTATAAGTGTTTTTCATCTTTGGACATAAAATTTTAAGACAGACCTCCAACCCCTCTTGTTAAGCAAATCTCACAGGTAAAATGCCACAGCAAGTTTCAGCTTGCCCACATCACCTTGATACTGCCAAACTAAAAACCAACCACGTCAGCCAAGGTAAATAAATGACGGATGTTTATTACAGAGGTGCTCTTTTATTGGTTCATGTGGCTTTATCAGGAGGAAAACTTGGGAAATTCTGGTAGAACTTGGCAATGCTGCCTTCTCTGCCTCTAAACCAGAAACTGCTTAGGATAAGGAATTCCTCACTTTCATCATGTTATAAGTGCAAACTGTAAACACATTTTTGTATCTCTTCCTCATGATTGGGTTATCATAGTAGGACTCACGCATGGTGGTCTGTTGGGAGAGACATTGTCTGTGATGAGCAGAAATCCAGTCTTCCCTTCAGCGCTCCAGGGGCTTTTCTCTCCCTCGGCTACTCAGAGCCCTGTCAGGGTCATCACCTTCAAACCATGGTGTGCAGGATTTCACCTCTGATGAAGGCTTTTCCAGTCCAACTCAGCAAGGCTTGTTGATGGGCAGCTGCCATTAGATAGTCTGATAATCTTACTGTGGAGGGAAAATCTGTGTGAAGTTGGAGATCAGTTTGAAACAGCATAATAGTATGAGACTTGAGTGCCAAGATTATGCCTTGGAAGGTATTTATAGGAGAGAAATAGCAATAAGGTCTCAGGTGCTCAGAGGAAGTGTCATGAAAGAGATAGTACTCAAGAGAGCAGGGCCTGTGAATATTTGTTGAATGAATGAGAAAATGAGTGAATGAATGAATGAATGGAAGAAATAGAGGGAAAAAATAATGAAATTATCGAAACCAAGCACAGAAACCCTTCCCCTGCAAGCTGTAACACGCTTCTGCTCAGAGCTGTATATCTTAATCCCATGGTGACAGGGGTGAGTTTACAGCTATTGTTTGTGGAAATACATGATTTCATTTGAGATGCATCACCTCCCTGTAAAGTATGTCTCCAAGTTGCCCTTTTATAGATAATGAAGCTAGATTCTGAGAAGTTCAGTGATTTTCTGTACAACAAACAAAATGGCAGAGCTGGAATTTGAAGCCCAGTTTCCAAAAACAAGCTTTTCCCACTAGTATGAGACAATGGAGATGTGAAAGAATTAGGTCTCCTGTTAAAGAAAAATATACCAAGATAGAAAGACAAAATATTGACAAAAGGATGGGAATGAGGGATCACAGAGTCCTCCCCACCATTTCCTGCCCCGCCCCCCAAGGTAGCCAATAAGATTTCTCACCGCACAGAAGGACTAGATAGTGAGTAAGCCTAACAGTGAGTGCTGGTGGCCCAAGTGCCATGTGAAGGTCATTCTTCAGGCTGTCTCCTGGAGTCCCCTCTGCAACCACAACTGAGGAATTAGTGAGCCCCTACTTAAGATCTTTGTTTTTGTTGTTTTACATTGGAAGTCACACATACACTCCAATTACCTATTCTAAGATTCATGCTCACTCAAAGTAAATTTTAAAGTAGCATGTTTATTCGTTGACGACCTGTATGCCAGTATTAATGGTATTTGGAAAAATGTTATTCGGGGAGGAATCCTAAGTTAGTATTCAGTTTCTGCTGATATCTGAGTAACTACCTTCTTATCTTTTAATACCATGATTGTTTTGTAACTGAATTCTAACGTTTATATAAGAATCCCAGATGCAGTGAAATTGTATAGAAACCATGCTATCTCAAGAAACATTCGTAAGTTTCCTTTTAATTCAACTACGTTTGGATAAAATAATAGAGAACTTTATTAGCCATGGAAGACCTTCTCCGTAAGTATCAGCAATAGCAACAAGACAGTAACTGCAGAAGAGCCACCTTCCTTGAGTCCTTACTGTGTGCTAAGCCCAAGCATTGTCTCCTTTTATGCTCACACCAGCTCATGAGAGAAGTAACCCTATTACCTCCTTTGTACAAGCGAGGAAATGGAGGCTTAGAACAGAGGCCACCAAGATCCTAAGTGGTGGAGTCTGGATTCAAACCCAGAGATGCTGACTCTAAGCTCATACTTGTAACTAGGGTGCTGGGCTAGCTGACAAAATGCGGAAGTTTGCATTCCAGGGGATTTATACATTTCATTTCCTGTAATGAAATGACACCTACCAAGCATTGTTCTTTCTTCTTTTTTTGTAGCCCTGTTCACTGCCTACCTTGGAGGCAGCATGGCACACCTGATGGCTGTGGTGAGTTTGCTGTGATCTTGCTTTGTCATCAGCATGATTGATCAGTTTTCAATGATATGGAAACTGAAGTCCACACGGGTGGTGTCCCATGGCAGGATCCGTGACTGTGACAACCACCACTTGCCCTTCTCCTGCACCTGCTGTCCTCACTCACCTTCCGGCATCACAGTAAACTTTATTCCAAACTACAATCACCAACTTAGGTTGTATAACATATTATCAAGTTCATACTCTAAATCTGAATGCCAAGAAGTTGACTTTAGGATATCTTTTACTTGAACAGAAAGCCAGGACTGTGTAGTAGTTGAGAAAGCAGGAAAGGGAAGAAAAGGATAACTGGCTAAAGACTCAGATTTTTTTAAATTAAATCAATAGTTTTTCATATCCCTTCTCTTTATTTAAATCTCCCATCAGTCATCAGTACAACTTATTCAGACCCATGTCCTGGCTGACTTATTTAATAGACAAACTCATTACCCATTAAGTACCTCCTGTCATTCTCTCTTTCCTTTTCAGGATTGTCCTGCCCTTTGACCTTCTTTTTCCTACCCCCCTGAGGAGCCCATCATCCTCTGACTGTTCCAGGATCCCTACCTCCCGGTGCCCCGAATGTTTTTCTCTCTTCTGCACCCACCATTTCAAATGATGTAGGGCCAGTTTCTGATAGCTCAATCCATGTTGACGTGGTCATGGCTACTAATGGGTCAAGATAGTACTTAGCCCTCTCCACAGCAACCTAGAAAGTTTATCTTGGAGTGTCCTCTGGGACAATAGCTTTCTGGTGGAAAGTCAATGTGACATTACAGGCATGACAGGGAGTACATTAGAGCATTGTGGGGCCTTTTGCATCCCAACAAAGATTCACAGACATCAGTCCATGGACCAGAATTGGGCAGGCTACACAACAGAGTCAGCTGGGGAGACCTTGAAGAACACAGATCCTTGGGCCCCGTTCTTTGGCATTTCTGATACAGTGGATCTGGAATGGAATGTGGGCATCTGTGTTTTTTAACCCTCCCATCAGATGAGTCTGACATACGGTCAAGTTTGGGTACCATCACACTCGGGGTGTCCATACATAGAGCCAGACCTTACCACGTGTATAGTGTATGCTCAGAGTTACGAGTTTCCAGAGATAGCACAGAAGAAAGACTTACCCACAAGGAGCTTAGAGTCTATTTGGGAAACAGAGTGAGATAAAGTAAAGCAGGTGAAGTCTAATACTAGTGTGGGTAGAAGTCAAGTAGGGTGAGGTCACCGTGGGCTGAACTAATCAAAGAAGGCCTTTCGAGTATGATGAGTGGTCAAGAGCCATTGGTAGTTTGCTAAGTATCATCTCTGTGTGCCAAGTATCATCTTTGCACATCTGTTGTACGAGTGAGGGGAAGGGAACCATACATACGATAGAAACAAAACTGGCCACCCTGAAGAAAGGATGATGACATTTCAGTTGCTAGATGGCCTAAGATCTTAGCCTCAGTCTCTGTGGGCATAAGCAGAGTCCAGAGCAATGGCCCCAGTGGTTCATCCCCCTGGGCAGAATGAGAATAGAGTGAAGGGTAATTCTCTGTGCAGATTAGCTTTCCGACAGGATCTCAAAAGTGAGTGTGGCTTGTCTCTTCCTCAGGTTGGATTGCCAGCTGGTACCTGGCCCTTCTGTTTGGCCACACTACTCTTCCTCTTGGTGACCACGAAAAACCCCAACATCTACAGAATGCCCCTCAGTAAAGTCACTTATCCTGAAGAAAACCGCATCTTCTACCTACAAGCCAGGAAAAGGATGGTTGAAAGCCCTCTGTGAGAGCAGCCCCCACCACAGCCATGGTCACAAGTCATTCTTGACTACCTGCCCCGCTTAATTTCCAAGGTCTTGGCACACTGTTGTTTTTCACTAGTAACCACTTTTCTACTGCCTCATCAGCAATGTGTTCTTATGCTCATTTTGTAGTTTTCTTTTAAACTTCAGGAATATCCCTCAACATGAGACAGACACATCCAGAAGATGTGCTCTGGCTATGGAATTGTAACCCCTCATGGGGCAATGGAACTGTAATATATTTATAAAGCCAAAATGCTCCAGCAGAAAGAGGAAGTGAGAGTGGAGCTAATTATTGGTATGTATTGATATTTTGGGCATTTGGTTGGTTCAATGACGTTAACAGTATTAAAAATTAAGCTCTATAAATCAACAAAGACTTAAGGGAATGGAATTCACAGTCACCAAATCGAAGTCAACCCAGAATTCTTAGATAAGCAGTTTGGCCCGTGAACATCAATGCAAGTCACACGTCACAGCTGTGATCAACACTGCAGGGGTGCAGGCTGATCGCTGAGCTTGTTCCTGTCCCCTCAGCAGGATGGCCTCAATGCTGTCATCGTGTGGGTGACATTCACTTACAGGAGATAGCTGGATTTTTTCAGGCTGTCAGAGATGCATTAGGAGAAAGGATTTTTGTCAGTCCAAGTTATTCTGTATTGTCACTGCTCTTGGAGATTACAAAGGATTTTTCAGGTAGAGGTTATTATCTTGTTCTTATGGAAATGGATTTGTCTTCAATGTGATAAAATAAGAGGAGTTCCTGGCTTAACCAGGTCCTAGATATTAAAGAAAATTTACGTTTTTAAAAAATACTCAGCACAGCTATTTTTACTTTAATCCCTAAATTGATTTTGTATATGCTACAAATGCATAGAGTTAAGTCAACATCCCAGGGCCTTTGAAAGTCACCTTTTCAATTCATTTGATGATGTCTTATATGTTATAAAGACTAAAAGTTAAGGTCAGATTGCTTCTGGGTGTTTAGAAGTTTTTGAATTGCTAACTTTAAAAAAATCATTATTTTTTGAACATGCACAATATTCTCAGTCAGAAACCAATGGTATTTGAACCACCAAAAAATAATATAGATAAAGGATTTTCTTTTATGCTTAATTTAAATTTATCAGTTCTATAAGGATTCTATAACCAAATGTGCTGAAGATGCCAGTGGAAAATTCTGCCCATCACCTTCCACCTCAGTATGTATCGATTCAATATTCTGGAGGATGCAGAAAGTAAAACTGTGGAATCCTAAAGGTTTTTTTCCTCTTTGGGTTTGCAGGGTTCAGTGCAGAATATACAGTTTACTGAGTGAATAAACTTAAAAAGGGAAGTAAACTTACAAATATTTTAGGAAGAAGCTCACTTCTTCCTTTTCTCAGGAAAATAAACATTGTTCCAATTTTAAAACCCTATGACCAAAGCCTTTTGAAACCAAGAACTTGCAGCTGTCATAGAGGCATGTGTATATTCCTGTGGAAAAACTAAATCTTCAGTGTTTGAACTGAAATCTCCCTTGTTAGACAATTTGTGAAATAAGATTTGGGGGGAAAACTAAAAAGCAAGCATAACCAAAGATAACCAGGCATGAAGAACCTGGGCGGTGGTTGGGTGAACCAGAGGCCTCTGAAATGTCTCCAAGTTGTTCTTCAGAATGAAGTTCTGTGTAATGTGCTAATTATATACCTTCTCCCCTGTGCTCAGACAGACTTGTAAATAGGAACATTTTAAAGCTTTGTACATTGTTTAATTTAAATGGTTTTAATTTTCTCAAGCTATTTTTTGTTACTAAACATTGTCCTAAAATTGAGTATTTTATAAGTTTTCTTAGGGAGCACTTAATATTTTTTTCTATTGTCTCTATAACACATTTCTATGTAAGAATACAAATAAATTATTCTCACAACAGAGTTTTGTGTAAATTTTGTTTAGAAGTCATATATGTCTTTTATGGCTATCATGTATATTAATAATCACATGTATGAGTATGTATTGCTTGTATCTTGAGGTGCTACCATGTTTCCCCGAAAGTAAGACTTAGCTAGACAATCAGTTGCAATGCGTCTTTTGGAGCAAAAATTAATATAAGACCTGGTATTATATTATTATATTGTGTTATATTTATTATATTATTATATTATTATTATTATATTATATTATATTATATTATACCCAGTCTTAAGACTGGGTCTTATATTAATTTTTGCTCCAAAAGACGCATTAGAGCTGATGGTCGGGCTAGTCTTATTTTCGAGGAAACACCGTAGACTCCTATTCCTTTCTTACGCATGGTAATAGTACCAGATGTATTTGAGCAAAGCCTGTTCAATTTCAGATTTATGGGTCCATCCCCTGGGAAAACCTCTCAACTATCATTGTTCTCCTTACTCAGGTATGAAAATAGATTACTGAGGACAGTTACAGATGTTAAGGGCATGCTCCTAACACTAGAGATGAATATGCTGAAAGTCAGATTCTATGCATTTCCAGACAGGTCCTGGGCACTCCATCAGCGTTGACACTGGGCCATGGCACGCCTCAGGGGTCAGCTCTCTAGGACAAGCCACATGGTTGGTGCTTGTCTCTGCCACCCAAACACTTCTCTTTCACTTCCTTTTATCCATGGTTAGAGTACTTGAAAGAAAACATGGTAAGAATGGAAATTTACTCCAAGTTTCAAAAGCAGACCAAACCGGAAACAAAAGGAGGCCCCAATGGATTGATCCCATTGTAGTGCCCTCTGTCAAAACAAAGCCTCTCCTACCTATTGTTTCAAGATAATAAATTTACAAGAATGATCTCATCATTAAAGGTCCCCTTTGGTCTGAGGCAGAAAACAGAGAATGTTTTGACGCTCTTCTGCTAAAGACTCCAGACACTGGATACCTCTAGGAGTTACAGGTGCCAATTTGCTTGTTTCCCATGAGCCCTGATTAGTATGAATACATTGAGATAGAAGGTTAAGTTCCATGAAAGATGAAGAATTTCTAAGGGGGCTTCTTACAGACAATCTTGCAAAAATATTTTTGTGGTGGTTAAGAATAGAACTAGGTTTTGTGCACATGAATGTTTCAGCCTTCCCCCTTATCTAACAACTTCCTTCCAAAAGATTCCAAAATCTTTAGAGTTAAAGGTCCTTCTTGGACCTGCACTGACAACCCCACAGACCATCAGAACGTTTGTAGCTTCCAGGCTACAGAGTTGTATTTGCTCCAACAATCAGCAATGCAGATCCTGAAGGAATCTAAACAAATACAGTAAATAATAGATTTTCAAAGAAGTGAATATAAGTCCTATAAGAGTCTGCTTTCATAGCTCTTAAAATTGAACTATAAAATACATACAATAGATCAAAGCAGATCCGTGCAAAAGAAAAGATTGTTCCCAGGTCTGACCTTAACCTTATTAAGTATTAACCACGTCGATGTTGACATACTCGTACCTGAAGCAAGTGTTAGGTCTGATGTGGTAGCAAATTAACCACTGAAGCTTAGGATTTGGAAGCAAACATTGGTGGGGGGTGTTCAGCACTGGGGTGGTGGCCTAGGAACAGGTGTCAGGGGAGATCTCTGTGGTGGAAACGGGCGTGCTGGGGTATCATAGTTTAGTAAATTTAATCATTTAGATCAAGCAGCTCATGCCCCTTGTCTGGTCCTGTACTCACAAGCTATACAGCTTTCAGTGTAGATTTGCCTTCTATGGGGAAAAAATGTACTTGTCGATACTCATGAGTTTCTGATCCTCGATAGTTACATTTTTCATTTTAATTAATATTTTAATTTGATACATAAGTCTTTTAAAGTTTTATTTGTCACTAAAAGCCCAATCACCCATGATTTTCCAAATAAAAGTTAAATTTCTGAGGCTACAAAAGTGGGTGAGATGGGGAGTAGTCAAAAAAAGCCTCCACAAGAACCTGACATTTAGGCTGAGACCTAAATAATAGACCAGAGATGGGCAGATGGAGGAGGCCGTGTTCTTGGTGGAGGGAACCTCGTGGATAAAGGCCTTAAGACAAGAAGGAGATTGGTGCTTTCAAGGAGCAAGAGAAGATTGATGTAGCTGGAGTACGGTGAGTGGATGATCATTGGTGTGGACTTGAGAGACTAATTAGAAGTCCATTGCCGTACTGTGGGAAAGAGGTGGTTGGCATGGACTCCAGGGGTGGCAAGGAGATTAGAGGGAAGTTTATGGGTGTGAGAGACAGGAAGTGGAATCCTCAGTCCTTGGTGATGGATGGATGTAGGAAGTGAGGGAGAGGGAGGTATGAAGGATGATTTCCTGATTTCTAGATTGGGCAATAAGGTGGGTGATGCTACTCAATGAATGGGAGCACTGAAGAGTCACTTCTCATGTTATACATTCTCCCTGGCCAATTCCATTTTTCTCAAGCTTCAATCCACACCCTATGTTCAACTGTCTACAGGAACTATTCAAAAAGCACCTCCTCAATTTTAACACATCCAGGACTAATTTCATCTTCAATTATTATGTTGTCCCTCTCATGTTGACTCATGAGGAAAGGTCGCACCCTCTAACCAACCACATAAGCCAGAAATAGTGTGCTATCATTGACTTCATTCTCTCACCTCTAGGCAATAGTCCCATTCTAGAGATTCTACCTCCTTGGTAGTCCCCATGCATTCATTAATTAGCCAAATATTTGTTGAATAAGTATTTATTACATGACGGAACTGGGACTGCAATAGTGAACCAGAAGTCATGAACCTTGCTCTCACCGAAACTTGATGAGGTGAACTGACAAGTAAAGGAGTAAATGGGGTAATGTGGTGATGAGCATGAGTAAGAGGTAGCCAGGCGATAAGACTGAAGGAAGAGTATTCCAGTGACTTCTTCCTTCTAAGAAACTCATCGCCCAGAATACTTTCATTTATGTCTTTTCAGCAGAACTGGGTCACATGGCTCTTCCTGGCTGCAAAGTAGTCTAGGAAAGCATGCATCTGGTATTGTCAGCCTCTATTGTAGCAGGTGACTTTGCCATATTGTAGCAAAAGCAGGATAAAGGGCTATTGAACAAGCAGCCAACACGTTTGCACAGTGGTATATAGCACCACTATACAGTCCTTATGTGTCCAGGCCACAATGGACAGAACCACGTAGTGACAGACAAGACTGTCTATTGTGAGATTCACAAAGAAGGCTGGGACAGAGACCTAGACCAAGAACTTTTACACAGAAATACTTTGTGGAGTACTTGCTGGACTATTCCCAGAGTGCTTTAGAATACCCCAGCCTCATACAAGGTTTTGTAGCCTCTGACTAACAAGATTCTGAGCAAAGGGTGAGATAGCCAGTGATAATGATCAGAGCAAGGAAAGCTCAGGGTCAATTCATGTTCTAATTAGTCCTCTTGATCTAATACTTAAAGCCTCTGAATCATTCCATGTTGGAAGGCCCCAGTGAAAATAGTTGAGTTTCAATTTAGTTCCAGCTCAGTGAAGCAGTAAAAACAAGTGTCCAACACTTTCTGCTTCATGGTTCCAAATAAACAACGAGAAAGCCAGTTTCCTGTTTGGGTTGGGTCCATTGGATGCTAGCCCATAAAGGTTTTGAATTATATCACGGTGACATGCAAGGACTTGAAAGAGGTGAACTGAAGCACAGACGAAAGCTGGCACAGTGCCAGGAAACCTGGCTAAAGTTAAGTTCCTCAGACTACAAGAAACAATGGCAGCTAGGACATGAGTCAGTGACCCACGACCAAGCATGTCTTGGGACAAGAGCACACACAGGCAGACCACAGGAGTAGCCGATCCAACAGAGAGGTACATGCTTCTCCTGGGGAACTCCTGCAGTGTCCATAGCTGTCCCATTTGTCCCACCTCTGACTTTCACATTCCTCATGAACAGTCTCCTGTCAACTGCAGCCCTGTCCATCACGGCCCATCACAGGGCCCTCAAAGGCTCCAAGACTCAGGCCCCTGCGAGCCTGAGGAGCCCCTTCCTCAGCATCCTGGACCTGCTTGGTCAGCACCCTTGCCAGACCAATTGTTAAAGTTTTAGAATGTCCCCCTGGTACACTTTTGGTCAAACGATCCAATGCAGACACACTTTGCATGCCTAAAGCTGGTTGTAATTTAATGCAAAGCATTATTTCTTTCCAGATTGCAAGGTAGGGTCTCAGGACCCAGGACACATTGTTATGTGTATAAGGGGTTTGCATGCACTTGGATTGAGGATTGGCCCAGTCACGCCTGGATCAGGTCAGACCAATGACACCTGCATAACCTGAGAGGTACCAAGGCCCTGAGATTCCTTCACCAGAAGCCCCCATAGAACCTACAATTTCTCCTTTGAATTCCCAGTACAAGGACATTATGCAATGACAGCAGCAACTCATTAAGATCTCAGATATTAAAATCCTGGTGGAACTAGTTTACCTGGTCTCTTCCCATCTGACAGTTGGCAAGAGCAAATCCCATAGGAAAGGGATTCTAGAAAGATTACTTTTTATGGGCAAATCCAAAGAAGGCAGTCATCCAGAACTAGGGCAGTGGTCATGCAAAGGGCAGGAAAGAGGAGGAGGAAGGACATACAAGAGGAAACCAAGCACAATGCTTGATTAAAACACATTTCCTGCTGAGCACATCACAGTGGAGAGAGAATCCAGGAGACATGAACCAAAGGGTCCAATCAGGTATGTGCCTGTGCCAACAGGGCAGTCTGTGGGTCTCTGTGGGTTAAGTAGCAGCTTCCCTCCTTCATTTAGAATGTGGTTACTTCCTCTTTCCATAACCTTTCAATCCAGCTTGCCTGCCAAATGGCCACTTGTTTTTTGTTTTATCTTTCCAACATACTTCCCACCTTCTTCTGGTAACAGCACATCACTTTCCTTAAGGGATCTGCCTCTTCCCCATCCACCGGGTTCTCTTGGGGCTACCAGCCTCAATAGCTACTCCCAGGCACAGCAGAGTCAAGTGGCCAATCACAGTACTCCAATTCCCTGGCCACAGAGATTGGCCCAAGGAATAACCACACTGAGCCAATCAGATTCTGCCCTGCAGGAATTTGAAATCTGAGCAGACATCCCAGGATAGAAGGAAACTGGAGCTGGGTCTGACAACAGTGATCTGGAGGAAGGCCATGAAACACTCAAAGCCTTCCTGGCTTCTTCCACCACTCCACCCCATATTACTTTCATGTAGTGAACTACCCCCATATCTTTCCAATAAACTCAACTGGTATTTAAATGAGCCGGAATCTTTCTGTTGCAACCAATAATCAAAACTGATACAGAATATTGCAAGTGACATACATAGAATAGGCTGAACCAAGATGAGGTGGGAGCTAAGGGAGGACCCCTACCTTGCCGGGCTAGGAATCTGATAGTCCTTGCTACATAGGGTTAAAATATTCACTGTTAACTGCTGTACATTGTACTCCAACCCATGTATCCCATGGCTAAAGTGTTAGTAGACTTAACAGGAAAATGTCAGAATATTGGAATACTATGGCTAAATTTTTTGCTTACATTAAAGCAGGATGTATGTTGAGATTCTCTTTCTGCCTGTGGCAAAGGCAACAGACACCTGGGGGTTGAATAACTGTGCACTCTGCCTGTGCAGTGAAGCTATTGTCTCTCGGCTCCAAATGTACTTTACTCTGCTCCACGATGCTGGGCTGAGACTCTACAACCCACGTTTCTCCTTTGCTTGTTGACTTCTGTTAACAGGGTGGGCAAGCGGAAGCTGAGAGGCAGGATGAGGGAAAAAGGATTTGCTGCTTTCAGCAGTTTCTTGTCACTTTCCCCTAACCTGACCCATCACGGTCCCTCAGGGGTCGCTTCCTCAAATGAGTTTTGTCCCTGCATTAAAATTAATGTCCTGACTAAGCAGCAGCTACCTGGGAAGATGAAGAGAAATGGGAAAGTCTGATCCCCAGGCCTTTCCTAGACATATTCTATTATAAATTCACTCCTTGCCAAAAAAGGTTAGCAATTCCTGGTCATGATTCTGTGTCACTTACTGGGGAACAGCCCAGGATGGAGGCAGTACTGGCTTTTAACCCAGGCAAGAAGGACCTTGTCCTGTGCCCCCATGCTTTAAAACGTCCTAATCTGACCTCCCTGTGGCCATGCCTTCCACATGGGATAAGGAGCCCTGGGGCCCAGAGGTAATGCCCACCTAAAGCCTGGGACCCCCATTCTAAACAATGCTTTGAAAACCCAAGATCCCAGAATGCCCTGCCCAAATGTCCCAGAGCCTGCTTTCTAAGGGAGGACCCTGAATCATTGCTCCCAGTGAATACTGTGCTTCAGGTTACACTCCATGGTGCTGCTGAGAGATGGCTGATGGCGGTGAGGGTGAACAAAGCTTCACCCACTGAATGTGCCATGAGTTGTCCATATGTGTATATGAGGCCCCACTATGCAGGACAGAGCCAAGTGGGAAGAAAAAGAGGAGGGCGGACCAGGGACCTCTTTGTGCTCTTGCCTCCGCCCCCTAAATGTTAAAGGAGGGCCTGACAGGAAGTAAATCAGCTCTGGTCCCTGGATGTAAGACGAAGGCCAGAAAAAGCCATTAAGCTGAGATCTGGGGACATGAGCTAAGAGATAGAACTGCAAGTCTAGAGTCCAGATTTAAACATCATGGCTTACTGAGCAATAAAGCTCCCCTAAATGTAATCAGTGAGAGTTTTATTAAGTTTTATTGCCAAAGACGCTTTAGGCTGGACGAGCACGAGCTTCTGATTGTCAACTCCAAGGTAAACCCAGGCCCCAGAGCCCATGCCAGGAAGGAGTGGACCTCAAGGCCCAGCCCCGACAGCAAAATCCTGCCCAGTGGCCCTCAGGTGAGGCTCCAGCAAGCAGAGCACAGGGACGCCACAGTGGCTGACAGTGGACTCACCCACGGACGAACAGTGAATCGACAAACACGTCTGCCTGCTTACTCACTGTTCCTGACCAGCAGGATACGCCATCCTTTGGGCTAGTAGCTGTCATCTCCTGTTCCCTTTCCTCTTTTTTAAATAGCAATTTTTGTTGTTATCCTGACCTTCCCCAACAATGGTAATACATTAGGTGTGTTGGGGTGGCACAATTATCCCTTTCAAGGTTATCAGGAGCACAACAAGCCCTAAGGCGGAGGGGCATGTGATAGACTTCTGCTTATCTCCCAAGCAGATGGAGTTATGAGCTATGTGGTTTTATCTTAAACAGGGACATTTTTGAAATTGTGTATATAGTTGTGTATGTGGGAGAGGGTGTGTGAGCTGGGCAGCAAAGTGACTGTTTTCTTTGTCCAGTCTGTGCCCACCTCCCACCCCTCACCCTCTGTCTAGTCTGTGCCCACCTCCCACCCCTCACAGTCCTTGAACATCTGACTGCAGAGGGAGGCCCGTGAGCCAGGTTAGAACAACCACTGTACTTTACCACAGTAATTGATTCAGGAAGTTCACGTGACAGCAACTGCCAATCTCAAGTTGTCTTGCTGGAGCTGGTGGGAAAGAGCTCCTTTCTTTCTTGGTGACACAAGAAACTGTGAGTCCAAGGCTGTCAGTGGCCCTGTTCTCCACTGTGTAGGGAAAGACCATCCAGAATAAGACAGCGCGAGGCAATTGGGAAAGACAGACTGTTCTAAAAGGCTGAGTCTCTGGTTCCAGTACCTGTGGTCCCCATAAATTTCCTGATTCCTGTGTGTCTTCTTCACCTGTCAATATTGTTAGCTTCCTCATCCTTCTTTCTAAGCTAGTATAGAAAGTATAGAGGTCTCTTTCACCTAAGAACCCCCCAACTAATCAACCAACCTCGGACATTTGAGTTGAAATCTCTTAAATCATGGCTCTTCACAATACTTTCTCATTCTGTTTGTATGTCCTTGCCAACCACATCAATTCTATTGAGGGTTATTTTCAATAGTTTGTATTTCGAAAGAAAAATAGAAAATGGAACCAATTAAAATAAAATATGACTACAAGTCAATAAAATGATCCAGGAGAGCATACGAAAAGAGAAGATCAACAGGGGATCCTGGAGAAAAGCAGCCTCTAAACAGCAATAAAATAAAAAGTCTGAGATGAAGTAATCAGAGAGATGGGAGGAAAACCAAGAGAGTGGGTACCACAGAACGCAAAGGAAGAATGAATTTCGAGAAGAAAGGAATGCTCAAAGTGGTTAGTGCTTCCGAAAGTTGCCTATGAGATTTCACAACAAGGAGATCCCTGATATTGTTGGTGTGGTGGGAGAAAAGCTGGAGAGTCTTGGATTTAGGAGAGAATGGGAGGTAGGAAGTGGAGGCGGTGAGTTGGAGAACCTTTGCTACTTTATAAAGAGTTAAATCAATTAATTAATTTTTAAAAAAAGAGGGCAGCAACCAGAGCTGGATGGAGATGGGAGGTGATTATTTTAAAGATGGGAAATACTGGGGATAATTGAAATGTCTTAGCTTTTTTTGAGTCCTCATACGTGATCTCATTTGAACCTTATATTAGGTTGGTACAAAAGTCATTGCAGTTTTAAAGGTCAAAAAAAAAAATTGCAAAAACCGCAATGACTTGTGCACCAACCTAATAATAACCTCATGAGAAAGTTTTCCCTTTCTAGAGATGAGAAAACTGGAACTTGAGCTAAATGACCATTAGAAGTACAGGGGGAATAGTTGCTGGGGTTTGGAAGAGGAGACACAGCCCTTCCTGTCTCCCTATACTCCCACTCCATAATCCTAGAAGTGAGAGGCAGGGAGGAGTGGAAAGAAAGAAGGAAAAAAGGACTGGGAAGGAAGACTCATGCTCCCTAAATCTCTGTGCTGCGAGGAACTGTAGACAATTTATGTACTTTATCTCCTTTAATCAAACCCACCAACCCTCTAAAATAGGGACCATTAGAGAGTTTCATTGTCCTGATGGCAAAGAGCCCGAGGTTGAGAAAGGTTATAACTTTACCAGTTCACACAGGCACTAAGTGACAGCATCTGGATTTGAACTTGGGTCTGCAGATGTTGAGGGGGTCTGTTCTCATCACTTCCAATGAGCCTTCATCTCAGGCTCTCGGGCCCTCTCCTCCAGCAACTGCTACCTAGTCCCCTCCACACCCCCGCGTCATGTTGCTATGAGCATTGCTTTCATTCCAGTCTACGCACTCTCAAACCCCAAGACCCCCATGTCTCACACCAGGGGCAGCAGGGGGAGGAGATATGCCTGGAGGAAGGAAAACTGAAGGATAACACACCAGGTCCTTCCCTTTTACTCAAGGAGAAGTCATTTAAAGGGGATTTTTATATTAAAAATAAACATGGAAACATTGTTGAGTGGAACACAAAAAAATCACATGAATTTCTGAGATAAAACATGAGACCTCTACAAAATGTCTTGCTTGCGGTTGCCCCTTTACATTCCAACCGGCTCATGTTTAGAATATATCAGAAGAAAACTATTAAAAACAACTGGCAAACAGGATAAAAGGCTTAGGATGGAATTTCAGAAATTCCCGTCTGTCCCACTCACCTTCCAGGCCTAACTAACCCTCTGTCCCACAAGAGCCTTACTTGATACCGCCTGTAATGCAGGGACTCAGCTCCCGCTCCCTGCACAAGAATGCAGGACATGGTGAGGCCAAAAAGGAACACCCACGGAGCCATAGATAGGGGAGCCATACCTCACTGGTGGCTGGGTTGGAGACACAGGAAGCAGGATCCACACAATCCGCCATTCGCCCTCAGCCATCCACTTCTCTGCCAACCAACCCCTTGCTAACAGCAATCCTCACTTGCTGGTTCAGCTACGGCAGTTATATCAGAGGCTAATGGCTAACTGGTTACAGCTGATGGCCAATGAGTCACAGCTGACGGCCGTCTACTACCTGAGGCAGCACCTTTCCACGTGAGGCCGAGAGCCTGGAAACTGCTCTCTGGGGCTCTGTCCCCACACCCCCGCTACATCCCTTCAGTTTCCTCCCTCGTCTCATTTGCTTTCCATACACCATGGAATGTCCTCTTCTTCTACTCATCCATCTGAAACATGCTCCCCTTGCACAAAGTCTGCCAAAGTCTGCTAGGATTGCAGTACCTCCACTCTGCTAAGCTCCTGTACTAAGCCTGCCCTTGTCGCAGCTACCATGCATTGTTCTACTATCCATCTGTGGTGTGGGGCTTGTCTCACTAAGCTGCTTGACAATAAGGACTGCATCTGCTCCATCTTTGTGCCTCCACACATAGAGCAAATTATCTTCCTAAATGGAGATCAGGCAGTGCTTCTCTGAGAATCTGCTATTAACTCATCTGCTGCGATGTTTGGACAGTCATGTCCAAATATTCATATCCAAATGAATATTTCCATCCACTGACTGTGGAGTTCAAGTTTACCCCACGAGCCCAAAAAAACTTTTCCCTCTACTGTGGAGTTCGAGTATATATGCATAAAATAGTCAAAATATCAACTTTTTGGTTTTTGTGGAATTTTACACATTTTTTTAAAAAACTTGAAATCAACACAGTGAAAGGGTTAGAGATGCATTCTCTTGGGTTAAAATGTTGCCTTCTTTAGGAACCTTCTTTAAAATGAATTTTAGTATAAATTTGGGGCAACCAATTTCTTTCTTTTATAGACGGCTGAAAGCAGAGCACTGAGAGGGTAGGATACTTAAGGGAGAGGTCACAAAAAGTATCACCTAGTGTGCCTCTACTAGAAGCAGAAGTCGGATATGCGCTCTGGATAGACATGGGATTAGAACTTTGAACAATGAAGGGACATGAGCAGAAAAATTCATCAGAAAGTGCTGTATAGATAGTTTGAGGGTGCTGTTGTAGAGGTCAGTGAGAGGTAAGAACAGGAGGAAAACATTCTTTTTATTGATTTTTCCCTTGTTCCAGTCAGCATAAAGGATCAAAGAAGTTATTGGGTTAATGCCCAAATCGGTACTTCTAATCCTAGTTAAACCCATGAGATTTCAAAAACAGGCAGCATTGTCTAACTTACTTAATTGCTTCCTTGTTGGGGAGCCTTCCATGGCAAGTGCAAAATCTGCCAAGAGGAAAGGAAAACCTAAGCCACAGAGAGATTAACACCCCTCCAGGAGCACGGAAATATTGTCCCCGCTTTCAGAAACACACCCCCAGGCCATGCTGAGGCAGTGCGACCCCAGGCAGCATGGCTGAGGGAGAAGCAGCAGTCAATCAAGGTCCTGGATCCTGCGTGTGGCCTCTGGCTGCCTGCCCTCCTGGGAAAAAGGTTGTTGAATAGGGATGGGGCAGAGGCTGCTGCTTGGCAAGCATGGCATCTATCCTGCACCTCCTTTGCCTTTGTCCTTTCCGCTATAGAGCCTAGAACAGCTAAATCTTCACTTTCCCAATCTCCTTCCCTCTTAGAGTGGTCTTATGATACAGTTCTGGCCAGTGAGACATAATCAGAAGTTTGGTGAGAGGGTCCTGGGAAAGCTTTTTCCCTGATGAAAGAGATAGGTGGGGCTGGCCCTGATTCCAGTCTTGAATGTGAAGGTGTTGCCTGCGGTTGGAGCAGCCATTTTGTGGAGACATGCAGGAGGGAAAGGACCAGAAAAATCTCTGACACTGACCCTGACTTAGCTGTCTTCTTAGGTGAAGAAAATAGACCACTATTTGTGATGACGTTTTCTATAATTTGTAAATGAAACACTCTTAACCAATGTAGGGAGATTTTAAATGCCAGGACCCAGCCTCAGAGCAAAATCATCTCTGGCTTTAGAATAAAAACATAAACAAAGAACCAATGTTAATCAAATCTTCTGTGAGCCCAGCACTCAGCTAGTTGGCATTGTGGGAATCACCAAGGTAGCAGGCATCAAAAGCACTCAAACCTAACTGAGAGATACGATTCATACAAATAAAATTTTGTTATCAAATGTTAGAAAAGCCTTTAAAATAATCTACTCATTTTTGACATTTTTTTCCTCCATGGGACCCTCCCAACACAACATCATACAGAAATTCAATGTACAAAACATAAAACCTGCTTCATTTTCAGAAGAATTGGAACCTAAAAACCTGCCCAATTGGTATCTTCCATGTCTTTTATGGTACATGGTTGAAAATGTCAGATCTAGCACCACATTTGATTTGACAACTGAGGAAACTGGGGTCTCCCTGGCAGAATGGAAGCAGCTTGTTCTCAGGAATGTAATAGGTTTGCCATGGTGCCTGAACGAAGTCCACGTCACCAGGACCA
The DNA here is from genome assembly GCF_964194185.1 of Rhinolophus hipposideros. Lineage (NCBI taxonomy): Eukaryota > Metazoa > Chordata > Mammalia > Chiroptera > Rhinolophidae > Rhinolophus > Rhinolophus hipposideros. The sequence continues at coordinate 22,685,030 of NC_138063.1, read as the reverse complement.
TTTTCAGGACCGTCTTCTCATAGAGGTCAAATGAGGGCAGTAGAACACTGAATGGTAAATCGCACTGTGGCCGCAGTGATTAGTACAGGGGACCAAAGAAAACAGAAACCGATATGAGCAGAAGCAGCCAAGGCAAGCTTCACAGAGGAAGTGGGGCTTGAGTGAGGTTGTGAATTATCAATAAAAAAAATAGACTGGTGATTCCATTGCCCCCCAAGGGATGTTTGGCAATGTCTAGGGACGTTTGGGGATGTCACAGCTCAGGGGTAGTATCTCATGGGTAGAAGTGAAGGGTGCTGCTAAAAGTTCTAAAATGCACAGGACAGTCCCCCACAAGAAAGGGTTATCCAGCCCAAAATGTCAACTGTGCTAAAGCTGAGAAACCCTGGAATAGATGGAAAGAATGGAGAGAAAGTCCAGGCAGAGGGAATGATGTGAGCAAATGCACAGAGGTAGAAAGGAACAATGAGGTCCTTGAGAACAGAGACGGTCTTCTTCTCTGTATCCCCAACACACATCAATCGCTGCCAGAGGGGTAAGTGAATGAACACTGGCCGTCCTTGAATTCTACGCTGGCTCTTTGACAGCAACGTCCTCTGCTCAGAAAATAGAAAGAAGTCAGCCCCGTTGATACTTCTTTTCCTGATTTTTCCTGCCCCTCTTCTTCCTCATCCCAAATCTTCAGAGAAAGTAGCTTTTCCCTTACCCAATTACTCATTCTTCTAAATTCCCTTACATTCTTACACCCAGCATGCTCTCCATATGCACCAAACTTGCTATATGCTGTCAGCGTGCAGAGTCTCAGGAATTAGAGATTGTGCCAGCCCTCACCTTCCCTGAGCAGGCAGGTGCAGATGCTGTCAGCCCTTCAGCTCAATAAACAACACATTCAGGAAACAGCAAAGGATTAAATAACCGTCAGAGCATCCGAAGCCAAAACACTGTCACAGCCTGTCCTTGTCTTGATTTTCCCACTCCCACTCCTTTTTCAGGCCTCACTACCTGCAAGATCTCTCTGTCTCTCTTGTTACTTTACTCTTTATCAAAACGCTATCTGGGTGGCCAGATGGATCAGTCAGTGAGAGCGCGAGCTCTGAACAACAGTGTTGCCGGCTAGATTCCCACATGGAACAGTGAGCTGGGCCCTCCACAACTAGACTGAAGACAACGAGCTGCAGCTGAGCTGCCAGAGGGGTGGCCAGATGGTTCAGTTGGTCAGAGCGCGAGCTCTTAACAACAAGGATGCCGGTTCTATTCCTGCATGGGATGGTGGGCTGTGCCCCCTGCAACTAAAGATTGAAAACGGCGACTGGACTTGGAGCTGAGCTGCGCCCTCCACAACTAGATTGAAGGACAATGACTTGGAGCTGATGGGCCTTGGAGAAACACACTGTTCCCCAATATTCCCCAATAAAATTTTTAAAAAGAATGCTTTCATAAGACCTGCTATCAGTCACTGAAACCTCAGCCTAGACTAGCTCCAAGGAATAGCTCCAAGGGGCTACAATCTCTTATCTCTGGTTCCAGAAGAAAACAAGTAAAAATTTGTCCTCCACAAAATTTATTTCAGTCTCTAAGGCTTAGGAGAGGTTGGAATGTTTATGATGGGGTGTGGTTGTGGGGGGTTCCTCCCTGGGATTCCTGAGATAACTGAGTGTTATCACCTCATCATAGAAGCCCAGCTCTGACTCTATCAGATCAAGTATCCCCATTCCTCAAATGAGCAATAACAGATCCAAAAGGCTAAGTAACTTGTTCAGGGTCACATAATTAAGTGCCAAAACCAGTATTTAAATCCAGATCTGTTCCACCCAAAAGACTGTGACCATAACACTCCTAAGCCAGAGGAATGGGAAGTAGCACCAAAGAGTATAAAAGTGTGCGTCTAGAAATCTATTCAGCTGAGTAGACCTGGCATGTCGGTGAGAGTTAAATGGAACGACAAAAGTGAGCTCATGCTAGAAGTACACACACAGCCAGATCGAAGGCCTGGAATTCCTTTCCCTAAGAGACATCATAAACCCAGAGGCAGCAAGCTGGGTGATGGGGATGAGGGAGGGGCCTTCAGAAGAATTCACATTCTGCTGAAATCAGAGTACCTGGAAAGGTATTGCCTGGCCTCTCTGGTGATTTTAAGTTAGAAAAGAGTGGAAAACAGTATGGAGGATTCTCAAAAAGTTAAAAATAGGACTATCATGTGATCCACGATAGTTCTAGTTCTACTTCTGGGAATATATCCAAAGGAAATGAAACACTACCTGAAAAGGATATCTGCACCCCCAGGTTCACTGCAACATTATTTACAAGACACGGAAACAACTTAGATGGATGAATGGATAAAGAATGGATAACTATTCCATTGTACACATATACAATGGCATATTATTCAACCATGGGAAATCCTACCATTTGTGACAACGTGAATGGACCCTGAAGGCATTATGCTACATGAAGTAAGTGAGACAGAGAAAGACAAGTATTGTAGAATCTCACTTACAAATATAAGTGGACTCTAAAGAAAAAGAAAAAAACTCAGACTAAGATACCAGGTTTATGGTTAATATAGGTAGAGGGTTGGGGAGGGAGGATTGGAGATAGATGGTCAAAAGGCACAAACTTCCAGTTATAAGATAACTAAGTGCTGAAGATGTAATGTATAATATGGTGACTGTAGTTAACACTACTTTGATATGACATATAGGAAAGTTGTTCAGAGAGTAGATCCTAAGAGTTCTCATCACAAAGAGAATTTTTTTCTTTTTATTGTATATATAGGATGATGGAAGCAAATCTGTGCTAATCATTTCACTATATATGTAAATCAAAGATGTTGTGCCTCTTAAACATACACAGTGAAGGCTGTCAATTATTTATCAATAGAACTGGAAGAAGAAAAAAGTAAGAAAGGGAGAGGAAGGGAGGGAGGGAGGGAGGAAAGGAAGGAGAGAGAGAGAGCGAGAGATTGAAAGAGAGAAAGGAAGGAAGGAAGGAAGGAAGGAAGGAAGGAAGGAAGGAAGGAAGGAAGGAAGGAAGGAAGGAAGGAAGGAAGGAAGGAAGGAAGGCCATAACAAGAGGAAGTTATATCTGAGCAGAATGAAAGAACTAGCAGAGGCATGAAAATGAGAGGAACCTTGGGAGACAGTTAAAGAGGTTTTAAAATATTTTAAAATACCATGGATATATATATATATATAATGTGTATGATATATATATATATATATATATATATATATATATACACAAAAAAATATTAACAACATTTTTTCTTTGTATGCAGGAATTATATTATTTTACATCATTTTATTATTTTTCTCTTTTGACCATGTCTGGATTTTTATGTTTTTTATATTAAGTATACATTTTTATAATCACATATATATGTAATTATATATATGTATAAATTAATGATCATAAAATCCCAAAAATGGAAGTAGGGAATTTAAAAGTTTAGACTGAAATTCTGTGAGTAGTGTAAAAATATCCAAAATCCAGAAAGAATAAGATTTATAAAAACTGCTAAGGACTCTAGATGGTTGGGGAAAGCAGAAAAGCAAAGCACATGGCCTGGAGCAGGTGCTACGATGTTAAGAACTAAGAGAGAAAGCAGAACTCATCAACACCTATTTTTGCATACATTTTCTCCACCAAAAAAAAATTATCCTCAAGTTGGAAAAGGCCAAATAGACACCACAAATGAGGAATTCAAACCTAACATGGTCTATTAATGAGGACTCTGGATGCGAGTGACATAAACTCAACTCAGGTCAGCTGATAAAGAGGAGGGAGGGGATGGTGGGGAGGGTGGCTGATGCTGCTAGGAGGAAAGCTGACGCTGGTCTCAGAGTTAAAAGAATCACAGGATGTGGGACTCCTGGCCTGGAATGATAGAGCGATCATGAAATGCACAGGAAACTACAAAAAAGTAATTTGGGGAAGCAATAAAAAGTTTCTGGATATTATTAATAAAAATATGATTGTTGGGCAGGCCCGGTGGCTCAGGTGGTTGGAGCGTCTTGCTCCCAAAGCCAAGGTCACCAGTTCGATTCCTACATGGGCCAGTGAGCTGTGCCCTCTACAGCTAAGATTGTGAACAACAGCTCTCCCTGGAGCTGGGCTGCCATGAGTGTTGCGTCCCGCGCAACAAGGGCAGTGAGGAGGCGAGAAGGGGCGGTTTGGGTTAAGTTTTTAAGAAAGAAACAAACAGAGACTTAATGCTGTTAAATTTCTCCGAAGGCCAGGGGTCTCTCAGTCTCAGAGGACTGGAGCTCTGAACAAAGCCGACTGGAGGCTTTTATTGATAAGTATACAAGCGAGTAGCAGTGTTTTTGGCACGGTTTGTGAGACTCACTTATCACGTTATAGAAACACCCCAAGCCAATTATTTTAACCTTCAAACAGCCGAAGCACAAGTTCTCATGATGTCTTACCTAAGGTCTGTACCTTCTCAGGGTCAAGTCTCTCATATTGTAACAGCTCCGTAGAGATAAGTAGAGAGGACTGATCTTTGTTGTCCTCATGACTTCTCTCACAAACAGCTGCAAGGGAAAAGCCAGGGCTGGCAATAGACTTTCCCAGGCAGGGGGAAGGGGAGGCAAGGCCCCTTCCCTTATTCTTTTAAGGTAGCTCATTAGGGGTCCCCACTCGGTTCCGCCTGGCTTAGGTTGTATCTCCCGTGAGATATCTTACCCGTCTTTGGCTGCAAACCATCTTTTGGGGACCAAACAGAGAGACATAAGGTGTAAACACAAGGATGGAACAGAGTCCCAGAAAGGCACAATCTCACAGACTCTTCTTTCCTTAAGGAAAGACATGGAGGGACAGTTGGCTAGGCTGTTGTGCGACTACAATGAGCAGCTGGAGGCTTGCGTGAGCTGCTGTGGGCTACCCTGTGATTCCATGAGCATCACAGTGGGGTACCCTGTGGTACCCTGTGATGCCTGGTGGCCAGCATGAGTGGCCAGCAGTCAGTGTGAGTGGCTGGCAGCCAGTGTGAGCTGCCAGCAGCAGTTGAGAGTTGGGGTGAGCTGCCGTGAGCGGCCCACCAGCGATTGGTGACCGACTGCCTCAGCTGGGAGGAGGGCAAGGCTCATAATATCAGCACGGGCCAGGGAGCTGTGTCCTACACAACTAGACTGAGAAACTATGGCTTGAATCGGAGTGAGGAGTGGGGGAGGGAGAAGTCCAGCATGTATTACAGGAATTCTAGAACAAGAAAACAGAAAGTTATCAATGAAATAATTCAAGAAAATTTCCCAGAATTGAAGGATATAGTTTCCAGACTGAATGGGCCTACCAAACACTCAAAGTGATACATGATAATCGATCCACAATAGGGCACATAATTCAGGACACTGAGGACAAAGAGAAGACACATGGGATGGGGGTGGGAAGGTGTGAAACAGGTTACTCACAAAGTGCCAACAATCAAAATGGCGTCAGGATTCTCAGAAGCTGGAATATAATGGAGGAATGCCTTCATCATTATGGAAAAAAAAATGACTAGAATTCTCTTTTCAGTTATATTATTAACTAAGTGCCAAGGTAAACATATGTCCATATGAGAAATTTTAAAATAATTTACCCTTTGTGCACCCTTTCTCCAACAGCTGCTGAGAGATGTAAACCAAGAGCGCAAAGGATTGAAGCAAAAAAGAGGAAGACATGGAAGCCAGGAAACTGGTGAAGAGAAACTGCTAGATAATTGTGAAGGGAGCTATCAAGATAACAGCTGTAGACCAAGCTAGGCGAGCAATCAGTTCCAAACCAAAAAAGAAAAAAAGGGAAAACTACACACAGACAAATATATATATATATTTGGTACCAAAAAAATGTATATACATTTTAAGAAAGGAAAACTGTATTAAAATTGTAATAGTCAATATATACCGATAACAAAAGATGAATACAAATTACATTTGACATCTGCAGTTATAAGAGGTGGTCAAAGTGGTTACCATCAGCTTCCAGACACTTCTGATTACAGCGAACTACTGCTTGAGCAACGTTGACCAAAGTGGCCACTTGTATACATTGTTTTTGGCACACCTGGTATATATACATGTGTATGTGTCTATATATGTATGTAATCATATTTTTGCAGCTGTTATGTGTTTGCAGGAGATTCAATGTTCAAGGATATTCAATTAAAAGTGGTTTTCTTCAAGGCAGTAGAGCAGTTGCATTGTCTCCATTCAGGGAAATCCTGTCCCCAGGGCCGTACAGCCTGGACCTTGGAGTTGGGACAGAAACAGTAGTTTTGGAAAGTCTCTGCCTACATAAAAATTATGACAAAGTATGGCAAATCAAAACCACAGTGAGATATCACTTCAAACCTGTTAGAACAGCTGGTATCTAAAAGACAAGTGATATCTAGTGTTGCTGAGAACGTGAAGAAAAGAGGACCTTTTTGCATTGGTGGTGGGAATGGAAAACAACTTGGAGTTTCCTCAAAAAATTAAAACTAGAGCTACCATTTGATCATGCAATTCCCCTTCTGGGTATATATTGAAAGGAAATTAAATTACTGTCTTGAAGAGATCCCTATTCCCATGTCCACTGCAGCATTATTCACCATAGCAAAGACATGGAAACAACCTAAGTGTCCACTGATAAATGAATGGATATGTAGATACAGACATAGATAGATTAGATATAGATATAGATGATGTAGATACAGATATAGATAGATGATAGATAGATAGAGATAGAGATATACCAGGGGTGCCAAAAAATGTACTCATTTTAAGAGAGGTTATCTATGTATTACTTTCAAAGTTGAATTGAATTATGGTAGCAATGTGCAGTACGACGTTCACTCCAAAGATGGTATTAATCAAATGAATGCTAGCGTCATTCATTGTATTACAATTTTAATACAGTTTTTCCTTTCTTAAAATGTGTATACATTTTTTGGCATCGTCTGTAGATAGATAGATGGCATCGATACTGATGATATAGATACAGACAGACATATATTCAGCCATAAAAAATATAAGGAAATCCTACTATTTGTGACAACACAGAAGGACCTGGAGTACATTATGCTAAGTGAAATAAGTCAGAGAAAGACAAACACTGTATGGTCTCACTTACATATGGAATCTGAAAAAAAAAAACCTCATAGAAACAGAGAATAGATTGGTGGCTGCTGAGAGTGAGAGGTGGGGGTTGGGGAACGTAGGGGAAGATGATCAAAGGGTATAAACTTCAGTTATAAGATGAATAAGGTCTATGGACATAACGAACAGCCTGGTGATTATAGTTAACAACACTGTACTGTATATTTAAATGTTGCTGAGAGAGTAGATTTTAAAAGTTCTTACCACACACACACAAAAATTGTAACTATGGAAGGGGATGGATGTGTTAACTAACATTATTGTTGTAATCATTTTGTAATATGTACATATATAAAATCACTACATTGTACATCTTAAACTTACAGAGTGTTATATGTAAATTATATCTTAAATTATATCTAGAAAATAAAGAATTATGACAAGATCTGTCCTTACAGAGACACAGACTTGAGCAAACACCCTTCAGCCACCTGTTGGCCACCATCCCAGTGGCAGGTGACCCAGGCAATGAGGCAAAACCACAACCAAACCAAAATTGAAGCAACCCCACCACCTGCTCAGCCCTGACTCCCAAACCCCTAGGAAGCATTCAGCTGCACGTTCTCTCCCCTGTTCTTGGATGTCCTGTGGTATGTGGCAAGAGCCTGGGTATGAGAGGCCAGACAACCTGGGTCTACACCTCCCTCTGCCTCTCCCCACCTGTGTGCCCTCAGGCAAATTCCGTCTCTGAGTCTTTGTTTCTTTGTCCATAAAATGGGAATGTCACCATCTCAGGGATATTGTGAGGATTAGATTAGCGTACATATGAAACACTCACAACAAAGTTGGCACTTACTAAAGAATTGTTGATTCTCCTGTGATCATTAAAATCGTCATCATTTTTGGGACAGCCTCCAGGATTGGCCTTAATGGGTGGAACAGGAAGTGTAACTTTCCTTGCGATGAAAGCAACATCAGGGTTTTTCCAGCTTGCAAAGGACCTCTCAAAATAACCTGGATTTCTATCAAGTGCTGATGGGAATATAAACTGGTACAATCTTTGGGGAAGTCAAGAGGTGGAATATAAAAACTGACTTAAGAATGGGCCTGAAGCTCACATCATGGGACAAAAGGAATGGAGGCTGGGAAAGGCTCAGCCTACCTAAGATGAAGGGAAACCAGTCCTTCTAGTTGTCCCACTCCTGGGAATCCGAGCTAAAGGACTTGTGTACCAACATGTTCATTTCAGATTTATTTATAATAACTTAAAAGTGGAAACACTTCAAATATCCAAAAAAATAGGCCCATTTGTTGAGTAAAATAGACATACTTCAGATACAATGTTTTGCAGCCATTTAAAATGATGCTCGCAGAGTTTTCGTGTTATAGAAAAAATCCTATGGGTGTAGGATTAATCTTTAAAAGCAGTTTAGAAAAGAGTATGTACAATTTGGTGTCAACTATATAAGGAAAAAGTGGATGTGAAAAGAAAGGATGGAAAGATAATTTGCCAAAACATTACCAGTAGGTAGTAAGTATATGGATGATTTCCTTTGATCATTTTATCAGTTTTCTCTATGTTCCACATTTTTACAATGGGCATGCTGTACCATGATGACTCGAGAGAAATAGCAAAAAATTAAAAATTAAAAAAAAATGCCAGTAAGAGATTTCATTGAGCAGCAGCTGCATGTTTTTGGTTGGAGGTCCTATCTCTTGGCAAATGTGTGAGCCCTGTCACCCTCTGATCTTGGCATTCCATCCTTCTGCATTGCCATTTCTGCCTGGGGGAAAGATGCAGCCATCAAACTGGGCCGTCCAGGAATCAGGCAAAGACCCCTGACATCCCAAAGCAAGGAGCTCCTTGGCTGCAGACAGGAGCAGCTTCAAGCTGAGGCCAAACACCCTCAGAGAATCCACTGCTCTGGTCAGGGAAAGGCTCTTAGAGATAGTGTTAATAGTTGTTTAAAAGGAGGGGAATTGAATTGGGAGAAAATCAGATAGGTGAACATTTTTTTTAAGGGAGTGAAATGATTCCAAAGCATCATTCTCTTGCATTTTAAAGTTCGATAGAAGGTGCTGGTGAGCATCAACTTGACAGTTAATAAACAGGAGACCACAAGCAGAGGACCTATACAAACATGGAGAGAAGGATGCTTCAGGCAAAAAGGGGTCACCAATGAGCTGAGTGAAATCTGTAACATGCTATGTAACTCTACTAACAATTGTCACCCCAATAAACTTTAATTTAAAAAAAAGAAGAAGAAGAAAGAAAAGGGACAGGATTGCACAAAATGAATACCAGATATCTCCAATGTTCAAAATAAATAATTCACAATTGTTAAAAAAAAAAATCTGTAACATGGAACTGACAACATTTGTCCTAAACACCCTCTACCATCCCTGTCAGTTTGACTCCCTTGCTTTAACTCTTCCCCTCTCCCACTGCTTTAATTCACCTAGAGTCCCTCCCCTGGTGAATGCTGGTAAGGTAGAGAGGTGCTTCCTTGAAGATTCATGGAACCAGAAGTGTCTTTCAATTGCATCTAATCCATGACCATAGTTTCATAGAGAAGAAAAGGATGGTTATTTTATGGAGCCCTTCCAACTGTCCCCAAAGCTCTTAAGTCACAGAGGACCAAAGCTATAGCAAATGCTGGCACTGATCTTGGAGATTCGCATCCTTCCCAGCTACTCCCAAACATCTCACCCACCCCAGTACCCATGAAAGGGAGGAGGAGCTAACTAAGCAGAACCCAGTAGTTCCTGATGCCTCTAATATTTCCCCATGTGTCCTAGCAACTCCCCTCACCTTCTACCCCAATCCCGCTCTGCGTGACTAAATGACTTAATACAAGTTGCATTTATTTGTTCATTTCTAATCACATCCTAGGATCTTATGCCCTCTTGATGGTAAATAAAAAGGAACAGAAGATACCTCCTAATGACCTGGAAAATCAAGTTTATACCTTTCCCAAATCAGAATCAATTTGCTCTAAATCTAGTCATGTCAGAACCATGTATTAGTAGAGGACCTGCCCACTTGGCCATTTCCCCCAGTCTCGTAAAGCATGGTGAGTCACTCTGAAGGGCAGGGTTAGCACATGATGAGTCAGCATCTCCTGTTTATGTACATAATCATTACTTTGTCTTCAGAAAAAAAGAATCGTCTATTGATAGACTAAACATTGCAATTTGAAAAGCTTTAACAAAAATTCTCTTTCTCAAAAGACATCACCAGGCTTTTGTAGTATCTAAAAACCCATCATTTGAGAAATTTCTGAGCAATGACGTTTTATAGAGCATTTGATGAGGACAGAATAGTATTTTACTAAATGATAGTCAGTACATCTCAGTGGTTAAGAAGCCAGTTTCTGGATTGAGTTCTACTTCTGGTAAGGTAAGAAAGCTCTTACTGTACCGACCTTCCTAAAGATAACAACTATAAACTCTGGACCAAAAACCTACCTGAAGGCCCGGGAGAGTGTACCAAAAGCAGACCAATTCTAAGGGGTAGATGATACTTGGAAGAAGGGAATAGTTTGGGGTAAGCCTCCTGTTTTTATGACTTCTAGCCTGAGAGCAAACTGTAATCAGGTAGCTAAAACTGATAGAAAACCTACTATCTTTCTGACCTGAAGACGCAGGGGACAGAGTTTGGGGCCATCATAAAGGAGAGAGACAGAGCAAATTCGAGCTTTCATGTGTAAACTCTGCCCAAATTTCTGCCTGACCCCTAACCATACATATGCAGGACAGATTTTAAGGATGAGACAACTAAGAATAAGGCAACTGAACTGAAATTTGCAATTAAGACCAACCAAGGTAATTATTTGCTAAAGCAAAAATTCATAACTCTTTGAAGGAATACAACAGATCCAGTCTTCACAACATCACAAACACAATATCTGGGGTGCAATCCAGAATTTCCCGACATATGAAGAAATGGGAAAATGGGACCCATTCTCAATAGAAAAGACATTCAACAAAACCCAAGCTCAAGATGACACAGATATTGAAATTAGCAGAATATGATTTTAAAGCAGCAATTCTGACTATATGAATGATGTAAAGGAAAATGTGCTTATAATGATGAAAATATAGTAAATCTCAGCAGATAAATAAAAACTATTTCTAAAAAAAGAATCAATGGAAATTCTATAACTGAAAAACACAATATCTAAGTTTTAAATTAATTAAATGAACTTAACAACTGAAAGGAGAAAACACAGGAAAGAGGCAGTGAATCTAAAAAGAGATCAACGTAAAATATCCAATCTGAAGAACATAGACAAAAATGATACAGCCTGTAGATAATATCAGAAATTCTAACATTCATGTAATTGGTGCTTAGAAGAGAAGAGTGGAAATGGGACAGGAAAACATTATTTGAAAAAATAAAAGCCAAAAAAATACCCAAATTTGATGAAAGACATAAATTTACAGACCTAAGAATCTCAGCAAACCTCAAGCAGGTTACATAAAAGAAAACCATACTTAGGCACATTAAAGTCAAACTGCCAAAAAACAATGATAAAGAGAATGTCTTGAAAGCACACAGAGAAAAGCAACATATTACAAAGAGGGCAATAATGATTCAAAAGACTGCTGTTTCCGCCAATGGAGGACAGAAAATAGTGGTGTTAGTGGTGAGGGGGAACCTATCAGCCCAGAATTCTATACTCAACAAAAAATATCCATCAAGTATGATGGCAAAATAAAGATGTTTCAGATACATGAAAACTAAAAGAATTTGTCACCAGCAGACCTGCACCACAAGAAATGCTAAAAAAAAAGTTCATTAGTCTGAAGAGAAATGATACCAGATGAAAACATAGATATTTAGGAAAAAATAAGGAACATCAAAAATGGTAAATGTCTGTTAAATATAAAAGACTCTTCCATCTTAATTTTATTCAAACATATATGATTATTCAACCCAAAATTATTATAACACTGTCTTGTATTTATAACATGTAGATGTCATTTGTCATATACAGGAAATGTTATATGTCAGATGTCATATAAAGAAAATGGGGGAATAATTGGACCTATATGATTGCAAGGTTTCTATATTTATGTCAGGTGGGATGACATTAACTCTAATTAGACTGTGAAAAATTAAGAATGGCTGGATTAAGAAACTGTGGTACATTTATACAATGGAGTATAACGCAGCTATAAGAAGAAAGAAATCTTATCATTTGCAACAACATGGATGGATCTAGAGAACATTATGTTAAGTGAAATAAGTCAGAAAGAGAAAGACAAGTACCATATGATCTCACTTATATGTGAAATCTAAAGAAAAGAATAAGTGAATGAACTAATCAGAAATAGTTTTGGGGACAAAAAGGAAAAACTGAGAGTTGTTAGATGGGCGGGGGGGGGGGGGTGGGATAAGGGGAAAGGTGAAGGGATTAGGAAACAGTTGGTAACCACAAGATGGCCTCAGGGTTTTTGAAAATTAATTTGGGGAACGTAATCAATAATGTTGTAAAGATTTTATTGGGTATCCGATGGACACGTGTCCCATTTGGGAGACCACCTCAGGGATACTGTGGATGCCTGATCATGGCATTGTACACCAGAAGCTAAACATTAATGAATGCCAACTATAATTTTAATGTGATGGCTCGGTGCGAGGTCGGAGGGATAGTGGATGGGGGGAGGGGGGTTCACAGTGTGAGGGATATCAATGATGAACGTCTAAGTATTACCCTGTCTTGTACACCTGAAACTAATAAATTAAAAAAAAGAAAAAGCATTGTGGTGCTGGAGATGTAATAATAAATGAGATAGCTTCTGTCAGCTGAATAAAAAACAACCTTGAGGGGAAAGGAAACAAGTTAAAGAGTTTTTTTTTTTTTTTTTTTTTTTTTTTTTTGTTGAGAGCCCACTGGCCCATGTGGGAATCGAACCGGCAGCCTTCAGAGTTAGGAGCATGGAGCTCTAACCGCCTGCACCACCGGGCCGGCCCTAAAGAGTTTATTAAAGACGATAAATAGCATCTTCTTCAAACCAATAAATGGCATCATAATTGTTAAAGCAGCACCTGGGGGGGGGGGGAATACAATAATATATAACAAAAATAGGAACATATAAACTAAAATGGAATTCTAAAACAATGTTCAAATAATAATTTTTAAAAGGCACTAAATGCAACGTGGTATGGGTTGATTCCTGCAAAAGAATAAAGTATATTTGTGTAGAAACAAGTGAAATTCAAATAAAGTCTGGTGCATAGTTGATAGTAATGTACAAGGCTGTCTTCTTAGTTTTGACAAATGTGTCATGATAATGAAAGATACTAATGTTAGAGGGATTTGGGTGAGGGATATACAGGAACTCTCTGTATTATCTTGGCAAGTTTTTTGTATGTCTAAACTTATTCAAAAATAAAGCGATTATTTTTTTTTAAGATAGGAAAGAAGAAAACAGAAGAATAAAAATCAGAGGGGGCAAACCAAAAACAAATAATAAAATGATATGTCTAAATACAACTATATCAATAATTACACTAAATATTAATCAACAAAATCCAATAAAAAGGCAGATATTGCTAGAATTGATTAAAAACAAAAGTAAGACCTATATATGCTGTGAATAAGAGACACGCTTTAAATATAAAGAAACAGATTGGTTGAAAGTTAATGGAAGCAGAAGTATATATCATGTAAAACATATATATTTTTTTAATCAGAGAATTCAAGAGGGTGGCCAGAGATAAAGAGAGGCATTTTATGGTGCTAAAAGCGTCAGTGAGGGAAACATTCAATCCAATATGTGTACAAAGCTAATAACAGAACTTCAGGATAAATGAAGCAAACAGTGATAGAACTAAAAGAGGAAGTAGACAATTCTACAACCATAGATTATTATAGAGTTTTGGAAATTTTTAGCACCCCTCTCAGCATTTGTTAGAAAAGTTAAGAGAAAAATTCAGAAGACATAGATGATCTGAACAACACTACCAACTACCTTTTTCATCTATAAAATGGAAATAATAATAAACCCACTGTGTAGAGCTGCTGCAAGAATTAAACAAATAAATCGGCCCAGCCCAGGTACATAGTAAATCCTAAATAGTTATTAGCGAGTATGAACTGCTTACCTGGACAGGGAAAACGTAATAGCTCAAATGAGTCTTAATTAGCATGGATTATTTTGCCAAATTACTTAGCATTGGTTTAGTGGACAGTGGACCCTTAAAGTGATGAATATTCAGGAAAATTTATTTTTATCATGAAATTCTTTTATCCAAATGGGGAGGGAAATGTAAACAGTACAGAAAAGTAAAAAAATTAAAATTACAGTCTCCTTCCTTTTCTTTCCTCTACCATCACTTCTCTTTCTGTATTAGTTATCTGTGACGACATAAATTACACAGGACTTAATGGCTTAACTGAACAAACATTTATTTTACAGCTTCTATGAGTCAGGAATTCAGGAGTGGCTTAGCTGAGGGGTTTGGGCTCTGAATGTTTCATGAGACTGCTGCTAAAATTTATCCAGTGTCGCAGTTACCTGAAGGCATGACTGGCCCTAAAGGCTTCTGAGTTGTTTTGCTCGCATGGCTCTTGGCAGGAGCCTTGGGTTGTCACAGGCTGGTGGCAAGTGGGCTCAGTTCTTTGCCACATGGGCCTTTCCATCGTGCTGCTTGAGTGTCCTTAAACCAGACAGCTATGGGAGATAGGGGGTGCTGTCTGAGCAGCTGGGAAGGGAGAGCAGGAAGAGGGGTGAGGATTTGGGGAGCACTGAGGATGCAGAAAAGAGCTAGATGTCTAAAATACACAATGGCATTTCTACAAGCAATTGTGTTGTTTTCCAAACAACTAAAACTAATAATGAACACTTATCCAGGTCCTCAGAGGATCTGTTTTAATTAACAGAAGATGTGTTTATTAATTGGCTCACCAAATGTTTTTAAAGTGCTTGAAATCATTTTGACCTCTCATCGGTATCTATTTTCTGCTATTACTTTCTGTCCAACTCTTGAACTCGTACTGGGTTTTAATCAGAATTCAAATCTGGGTGTATTCCCCACAAGTGAGACTCTCAAAATAAAAAGATGATACCGCACCTTTCTGAAAATCCATTGTATTCTTACTAGTTGCCGGACACTGGCCCTTATCCCTTGTAAACCTCGCTCTGTTGTCCTTGCAGCAACAGCATGAAGAGGCCATTATCATCCACATCTTACACGTGATCACAAGGGTGGAGGTGGGGAAATGACACAGAAAGCTACAAATAGCTGGGTTTCTCAGAGAAGAGGAAATGGAAAGAAGTCCTGGAAAGGAATGACTAGCCCTCCGCCTTCATTCAGAACTAGCAAGATGTGGCCTCACTGACCCTGATCAAACGACTTAGGACACCCAAGCTTTCTGTTCCTCTTCGCAGCCTAAGTGTAGTGCAAGCTGGTGTCCCACTGGCTCACCCCACGCGGGAGCCCCTCCTGTCCTGTCTCAGGGAACGGCCTGGAAGCCTCTAGGCAGAGACACGAGTTGACCTCCTGGCTTCCTGGTCACACAAACTTGGGCCTGTTGAACTGGGGCATCACCTGACCCAGCTAGGGGTAGGCAGGACATGAGCAGGTGCTAAAAACAAGAAAATCATATCAGCCTATGACCCTGTGCCCTCTAACTGGAAATTCCCACAGGTTCCTTCTGCCATTACTCCTTGCTGCTCCATTTCTACCCACTGCTGCGTCTACGGTTTACAGCGTGGTTCCACTGACCTAGGCCAGCTGGGGAGTCAGGAGGGGGTTCACTTTCAACAGATTAAACCTGACTACGAGTGTCAGGCGGCAGACGGGGGCCCTAACGCTCACCAGAAACAATCCTGTTTCATGTTCCAACCCCTCTTTACCTTCCCCCAGACATTCACACAGGGCAGTGCAGTTGTGCAGCTTGTATGGTAGACAAACTTACCGAGTACAAGGAGCACAGTGGCCCCTGATCTGCATACTCTCATTGTGTCCTCAGCTATGATGACGCCAGCCTCAACCTACAGCTCACCCTCAGAGACCTATGCACATACATCCTAACCCTTTCAGCGACTCCTGAGAAAACCGAGGTCAAGGAACTCAGAAGAAAAGGACCAAATCCTGCCTTCCATAACTGGGACTACCAAGGCGTTCGCCAATCCTCCACTGACCCATTCCCCAGTATTCATATGTAGATCCATGAAGCTTTTACCTCATTTTGCCAGGAAATTCATAGTGTGGGATATTTCTAGAAGAATGACCACATGTCTGGTTTGCCCAGGACATCCCCAGTTTATGACTCGTGTACTGGTCATCCCGATGGTTTAGTATTTGTCCCAGACAGAAGTGTCCCAGTTTGGACAGTAAATTATACAATCATCCTACTTATAAGCCACAACAAATGGACCAGCCCAGAGAGACTGGGAGAACACAGCATCAGCCTATTGTCCAATAACACAAACACCCAGAACCATTGAATTAAGCAGATACTAATGTAAATGTGTGCATATATAACATATATATGTATATGTGTATTATATGTTGTATATGTGTGTGTACATATATCTCCATATACATACATAGCTCATTATTGAGTGTTAGACCCTCCTCAACCTGCCAGCCTCTGGATTTAGAGTTCTATGGGCCTTACCTCATTTACTGCCTAAAGTAGTCCTCACAGTGACACTTACATCAGAATCTCCAAGAATCTGGTTAAAACACAGATTTCTGGAGTGACTATGACTCCCACACCTGGTTCCTTTACATGAGGCTTGTGCTTCCCATATTCCAGGCTTCAAAAGAGGACCACAATGATACCCAACTTCAGCCTTGAAGGCATTAACAATGCCTGGGGGGTGGGGGGTGGGGGATGGCAGAGCAACAATATGAAGGAATCTGGATCCCTGAGGCCACCTGCCAACTTATCTCAACCTTGGGACAGGATATGAGAGAGAAATCATGTTCTAGTTTTTAACCCATTGTATTTGGGAGTCTCTCTCTCTCTCTCTCTCTCTCTCTCTCTCTTTCTCTCTCTCTCTCAACAGCTTAGCCTTTATTCTAACTAAAACACCTCCCTCTATCCAAGGATTGGCTCATCTTGCCAGCCCTTCACCTGGTGGCTGTTCTGTCCAGCTTTCTGACAATCTCCTTGCAACAGACACCAAAATTCTGCTCTTGTAGCAGGTTATTTCAATCAGCCATTTAATGTTCTGACATTTTGCTTGTCTACATTGATTTGCTTTGTACTTTTACTGCTTCTCATTTGTGCTGCTTAGAAATGTAACCAAAGTCAATAATAACTACATTTTGGAGACAATTGGTCTCCATCAATAATCACATCAAAATCGGTATGGCCACAGTCAAATAGCTTCACCAAAATGACCCCATTCGAAGAGCTTGCTCTCTTCTGTGCAACAGCTAGTAGGTTCCCTGGAAGCAAACCCTGAGGAAAGGATTTGAGTACAGGTAGTTTATTTAGGAGGTGACCTCTGGAAGCAAGAGTTGGGGGTCATGGAAGCTGGAGTGGAGTAGCAACCTGTGTGGGTCCTTGGTTGGGGGACATTAACTCTATAAACTTCCAGGCCGCTCTACACTTGAGCAGAGAGGGCTCTGGTGGCCAGAGCAAGCCCCCAGGAAAGGAGCCACAGGTTCTTGCCAAGGGAATACCAGTGGGGCACTGAGCATATCTGCTACAGGGAGGGTACAGAACTTCACCAAAGGGTGAAACCTATTTTAACAGCTGGTGAGTCAAAAAGCTTCAGATACATTGGTAAGACTGAGACATGTAAGCCAGGAGGAAGGGTGAGACCTGTGTCGTCTGGAATTGTACAATGCCAAGGAGCTAAAGGGAGTTTGGGAAGAACAGTGCGTGATGACCCAAATTCAACAAGAGTCGTCAGAGTCCCCATAGGATGGTGCTTTCTGCCGCAGGGATTCCAGATTCCTCGGCAGGGCCTGGCAAGGCAGGAAGAATGTCTATAGATGCAGCCTGTCGCGGAGCCAGAGCTGGGTCCGGAGACAGAGAGGGCCAAGAAACAGGATCTGAAGGGACTGAAACCGCCACCAGAGAGAGCAGTGATGCAGTGTGGGTCTACCTAGGCACTGAGCATCTTGCCCTGCCACGTATGAAAAGGATCCACCGCTGAATCATGGGACCTAGAAGCTGGAGACAATAAGAGGGAGCGTGAAGAGGGGCTTTGTGGAATTGTCGAGGCAGAGAAGTCTGCGGGCAGCTGAACAAAGAGGTCTGGCTCTTGAGGCTCATCGCTGAGTTGGAGATGAGTGTTCAGGAGACGCTGAGGACACGCAAGGGCTAGGCGGGGGACAGACAGGGAACAGGTCAGGTAGGTGGACAGTAGGGGTATCTGGTCACCATTGAAGGGAGAAAGTGGCCAAGAAACTGCTCCACAGTTGGGTCAACTGCTCAGCGTACAAATATGTGCCCTGTATATATATCCTTGATCAGGCACTGGGGACCCAGCCCAAGCTTTGGGAACAGCAGATCCCAATGAGCTGCTTCGCCTCCCAGACAAAAAAACTTCTACTCCATTTATTTATCCTCCCTGAAGACGCTTGTAAACCAGAGCTCAGCGCATGCGCTCAGCTTCCTGGCTGCCAAGGGCGCTCTCAATTCCAGGGCCTGGGAGGGATGCTTTCCCTCGACAAATATTTAGTTATCTATTGTCATAAGAGAAGCGCTGGGGGCTGGAGGGAGTGGTTCCTAAGCCAGTGAGCAGCCAAGGGGCAGAAGATCCACCTCCCAAGGCTTTCCATCCCCACCACCACTTCCCCAGGCCCAGGCCTCAAGCAGCATCCCAGGTTGGCCTTCATAACCAAGGCTGCAGAATACCCAAAGTTCAACATCCTTGGAACTCAGATTTGGAGCAAGAATCTGTGCACTGAAGGGCACCTCAGAGACAGACAAAGCAAATGAGGTCCAGAAGGAAGCGACTTGGCCAAGTCACTGTCACTTAAGGTCAGTTCGGGAAAGCTCGAGTTTCCTGGCTCTCAGGGCTGAACTTTGGGAAACGGTTCTTACCTGCTATTGGAGAAACGATAAACCATTACTAATGCACTCTCTTAGGAGCATAATCAGAGCATAATAATTAAAATGCAAAATGTGCATGCCCTATGACCCAGAGATCCCACTTCTGGGGGTTATCTGATGAACATGTAAGTACTAAAGACAAAGATATGTGTGCCCAGATTCCTCATGCAGCTTCACTTGTAATTTCAACAGCCATGAACAGGGTGATTAAATACATTAGGCTACATAAAAAAAAAAATATCCTGTGGGATACTATGGAGATATTTGAAAGAATGGGATAAGTCCGCAACTAATGAAAGGATGTCCCGGATTCAACGTTTGGAGGAAAGAAGCAAGTTGCAGTTGAGTGTGTGCCATGTGATAGGGTCCCGGGCAGCTGGAGCTGAGCTGGCACCCTGCTCTGGCACCCAGCTGGGAGATGGGGAAGTACTCCAGCCAAGAACAGAAAACCCTTCCTTTTTCTCTGAGGATTCTGGGACCCCAGGGCCTGACCTGCCTCTTCTCCAGTGTGGCCAGGCCACCAGAGAGAACCCTCCTTGGGGCAGGTACCAGGGAGGGCACAGCCTCCTAAGTGGGGCCGGGACGGCTTGTCCCCCTCTGAGAGTCTGAGAGGGAACAGGGGGATGAGCAGGTAATGGGCAGGCCAAGAACTGGGCTTGGCCACCAGCATTCCCTCCACCATCTAGATAGGAAGAGCGACATTGCTAAGGTTACCTCTGCATGGGGCAACGGGGCTCGCGTCCAGTGCATTAACAGAAAAGGGGTCTGACCAGCAAACAGTCCAAATCCAATGCGGTCCAGTAGGCAGAGCAAAAAGTGTCAGTCCCACAAGAGTCTGCCCACTAAGCATCCAGGGGTCACCCCTTCTCCTCCGCCAGGGTCCTGACTTCCATCTACTATTCCACCAGCACCCCCAGGATAGGGGTAGGGGGTTCTTAGCTGCCGCTGCTACAAGTGTGGGTCAGGGATGAGCAGCAGCACCAGGCTCTGGGTCCAAAGCTCCATTTTAACAGGATTCTCCAGGTGATTCTTAATGATCAGCAGAGTCCGAGAGTGCAGTTCTAGGACCCCAGGCCTTCTGGGGGGCTCTGGTCATGACACTGAATCCTCTGCAGATAAGTCTTTTCCTTGCAAGTATTGACAACTTTCCACGGCCACACTTCGAAGAGTTATTATGTTGGCAGGCTCCTCCCCTCTCTCTCTTTCACCAATTTGTCACAACCCTTCTCCAGAAAGGGGTGGAAAAGGGGAGAGAAGTAGCGGGTGGAGGGACAGGAAACCTATCCTGGCACACCAAAATTGTAGGAAGATAAAGAGGAAGGGAAGGGAAGAGGGATGGAGGGAAGGAGGGAAGGAAGGAGGAAGGGCAGCATAAGCACAGCAAGCAATTTGTTGAAAGGGACTAGTGGCCACAGGAAAGGGTCCTGCTCTTCCCCATCTACGTCTCTGTTTCCTGTCCAGAAAAATCATCCAAGTGGTTCCCCTCTTGGTTTTCCACATGACTAAACCCCACGGGTCTCTAATCATACCTCAGGCTTCCTGGCTGCCTCTCCCCAGTTACTTCAGCGCCTGCAGAGCCCGGCAGGGGTGCAGACCTGGGCACACCACCCACCCCTTGCCACCGTCCTTCCCCCCACACCCACACTAAGGAGGGTTCTCACTGGTGGCCTGGCTGAATGTGGGGGCTAGCCAGGCACTCACAACATGGAAGCGTCCGTCCGACTCCTGGCCTGCTTGCTGTGCGTCCTCCCGATGGGTGAGTCTCCCACTCTTCTCTCTGGCCCGTGCTTAGAACAGAATAGATGCTCACAAAACCCTACGTCGTCTTCTCTCCTTGAACTTGGAGCAGCCAGGTTTTTCCAGACCCTCCAAGACTATGGAGGAGGAAGAGCTGCACTTTGGGAGGCTGAAGTTCAAGTCTGGTCTTCCCCTTGGGCTCCCAGGGATTGAGGCAGTCCCCTAACTTCTCTGGGCCTCTGTGTCCCATCTGTAGAGAAGCCACCTGGGCCATGTATTTCTATAAGGATCCAGGGAGATCATAGGCAAGGTGAATAGACTTTGGGTGTTGCTGTCATCCGAGTATTTTTGTCTTGATGTGTGGGCACAGACCCGAGGAGAAGGGAAGAGAGCACACGGTGGTTTGGGGTAAGGGTGGGGATGATTTGACATGGGGAGTGGGGCAAGTGACAGAAGGTACCCTGACCACCCAACAGGAACCCCAAAAGGTGAGTGGGAACTCTTTGTGGCAGGCTGAAGTAACAATATCCTTGGTCACTTAGCTCAGTGAGTTAACGTCTCTGGGAACAGTGTGTCTCAAAGGATCGTCACTGTCCATCAGAATCCCAGGGGAAGGGACACTTGTTAAAAGGGAGCTCCTTGGGCTCCACCCTAGACCTGCGGAATCACAATGTCAGGCAGCAGAGCCCAGGAATCTGCATTTGCAACTATTGTCCTGGGTGATTCTGATGGTTGGTGCAGTTGAGGGCAACAGGATAAAGGACAGAGACCGTCCTCTGAGCCCCAGCCTCTGTGCGGCCTCAGTCTCTTCCTCGACCCCAGCCTGAGATGTCCCGCCCGTGACTGCTCCTGGACTCAGCCTCCATGTACACAGCCACTGGCTGTCCCGTGCAGCCTGCAGACATCCCATGCTGCAAAAGCCAACATTCCTCCACAGGTTCCTGTCTCCACGACTGGATAATAAACTCCCACTCCTTTGGTTCCTTTCCTTCCTCTCTAGCATTCACACAGAACCGAGTCCAGGCAGAGTCTGGGTTGGATAGTAACAGGAAGTGCCCACTAGCTCTTACGAAGTGCTGACACTTCAGTTAGTAACTCACATGAGCCTCAGAACCCATGAGAAATGAACTGTTCTACCCCCTTTTCACAGGTGAGGAAACTGAGGCACAGAGAGGTTCAGAGTGGTGCAGGGTGGAGATGAGGTTTGAACCCGGGTGTGTGTGGCTCTAGAAGGGACCCCTCCTCACAGTCTGCTGTCCTGTGCGGAGTCCTGTGGTGGGGGCTGATGGGGAAGGGGCTTTCTTCTCCCAAGTTGACCTAACTCAGCCATCTTTCTGTGGTCATTTAGGGTCGGGTCCCACTTAGAAGGGTAGAGGCTGGAGGCGGTGACCCTGCCCAGACCTGAGGCAGCTAGGAAAGCAGTTCCGGATGTGAGTTTACATCAGACATGACTTTGAATCCTGGCTCTGCTATTTCCTAGCTGTGTGGCCCTGGGAAGGTTGCCTAACTTCTCTGAACCTCTGTAAAGTGGGGTCCCTGCCACCTCCTGGTGGTGTTTGAAGAATAATTAGATCATGGGTGAAAGGCCACCAGCACAGTTCCTGGTGCTCAGTGGTTGTGCAATAAATGGTAGGGAAATGCTGAAGTCACACAGCTTCAAGAGAAGCGAGATATGGGGTGTCTTTGTTTCGTTTTTCTTTTTTTTTTCTTCCTCCTGCTGAGGGTCAGCTGCTATGAATCCATTAAAGACAAAAAGATTTAGAGGAAGCATGAGCAGTCACATGTTTAAGAACAAAACCTTCCCCACACAAATGCTCCAACTGTGTGTTGGGATTACCCAGAAGGCCCAGCCACACATGTGAGCCCGTCTGTGGCAGAGACCTTTTCATACTGGCTGTTGCTTCACTGCTAAAACCCAGACGTCTGTCACTAGGGTGAGCAGGGTCCCACTTTCTTAAACCCCTCTTGTGCGGCTCACCTGTGAGCCTCTCCATAGGGCAGAAGGACTGGGCAGGAGGTCCCTGACCTAGGCAGGAGGAATTTGTCCTGGGAAACCCTCGTTCCACTTGCTGTGCCCTCCTCCTTCAAACTGGTATCACCCACCTCCAGCACCCAGTGTTCTGAGCCGCCCCTCATCTCCCAGAGTCTCCATACACTCTTCCTTGTCTTTCCCCTCTGCCTCCCTCTAAATCTGCTTTTAGAAAGCAGGAGGTGCCAGGGAACATGGGAGATGGGCAAACAGGAGTCTGGCAGCTCCGGCCATGTGAGTGACCTTGGAAAAGTCCTCCATCTGTCCACAAATCTCTGATAAGCAGGGGTAGCCATCACAGTAGCTGTGATCCCCAAGGACTTCTGTGTCAGGCCTTTGACGAGCAGTTCATTTACTCTTCACCACAACCTGAAAAGTGAGAACACTTGTCCCTGTTTCAGGGAGGGCAAGTGACTTTCTGGGATGTCACAGCATGGATGTGAACTGGTGTCTCCTGAGTGCAGCCTACCCTTTTTACAACCTACATGCAGTGGTGGTGAGCCTGGGGCAAAGCTTGGTGCTCAGAGGAATTTACTTGACTAGCTCTGAACCACTGCAGAAAAAGAAACCTAAAAGGCCAGACAAATCGCAGCAGTCACCCGAGGGCGTGGAGGTACAGAGAAAAAGGACAAAAAAGTCCGGGAGGAGGTAGGCTGCTGTCATGGGTCCAGAGGAAATGGGAGGGTTTAGGGAGCCAGAACACTCATGGTGGCTTAGACCAAGAAGTCCTACCCAGGGAGGAGGAGGAGTGAAGGGGGGCAGGGTCCCGTGAGGAGGCCAGGGGCGCAGGGGCAGGGACAGGCTAAATCGGAACTCTGAAGGGCAGTGCCCTGTGGTGACACTGCCCCAGGATAGGGTCAGCCTGTGGCTCCGCTTCTCTGTCAGCTCAGGTGAGCCAGTCCGCTTTCAAGTGGCCAGAGAGGCGAGGGTTAAAGGGAAGCTGGCAGCACTCTGGAGGCAGAAGGAGATCAGCAGGCCCTGCACTCACATGTCCCTGACCTCATCTCTTCCCTAGAACCTTCTAGACATGGTTCACACTGAAGGATGGGATTTCCGTTTCCCCTCCCTCCTCTCCCCTCTGGACTCCACCCCTTTCTCATCTTTTCTCCACTGATAACCTATCGGGACAGAAAGAAGAACTTCCAGGAGCAAACTGAATGGCAGGAGGGAATTGGAAGAAATACAAAGTTCCCCAGCTCAACCCACACACCTCACTGATGAGGTTTGGTGGGCAAGACAAACATATCTCCGTGCCCCCCAAATGCCTTCTCCTGACCTCCCAGGTGCCACCCTGCCTGAAAGGCCACCACTGGACTCACTCCCTGAGGACACCTGTTAACATGCCCATTGTTCCCCAGGAGGGTAGCCACCCATCATAGTTGGCTCATCAGATTGGCTGCCTGTCAACTAGTAAGTCAGCCATCCTGGCAGCAGCCCTGCAGACCTGGGGGTGGGGGGGACGCAGGGACCCAGCTCTGGGTGCCCCGAGGCTATCCCTCCAGAGATCCACGGAGACTGCCCACCTGGCATCATCCTTCCCCCCCAACAAAGTCCCTAACATGTTTCCTCCAGAAAACTGCCCCATCCAGCCCACCCAGCTGTCTACTCCTTGAGAAAGTGGGCACTCTGGGAGGGAACCGCTATTGGCCCCTGTCCCACCACGACCGCCTCTCGGTCATTTTCCTGTGTCTGATCCACGGACAGCGACTGACCCACATTCTGTGATGCGACCGATAAACAGTTTTCTCCATCGTCAACATAAGCACCGTTAGCACAGAACACACTGCAAGTGGACTACAGGGAGGCTCCCAGGCATATTTCCATTTTCCTCCCCACCAAGAAACTGGTACATCTTCGCTCAGCTTCTGCCAAAACCAAGGTTTCTATTTCTGATCCATCCAGATGCTGCTTCTGCCCATCCAGGTTCTGTAGATAGGCTTCTGTCTCCCACGAATTCTTGTCCCCCCCGGCACCACTGGCTCAGGGCTTTGGGATAATACATCCAGGAGAGTCAACTACACCTTAGCTGAGTCGTGATGACGATGACGCAGGAGCTGGTGCCCAGGGCTGTGGCCCCCGCCCTTCCCTGCTGAGCACCAGTCACCACGAGGGGTAGTGGGGAGAGTTTGGTAAATGGCTGCATGGGACCATCAAGGCATGGATGCTTCTTTCCCAGGAGCTGAGTTTTCTGGGTAGTTAATGGCTTTTTTAAGTACCTGAAAGTCTTTTAATTTAGATAGACTTATTTCTAAAATGCTTTATGGACTTCCTTGCTATTTGTATCCAAATATCATTTTCAGAATAGACTTTTAGACTGAAAAGTGACCTTAGTAAACATCTAGAAACAGCATTTCATGGCTGAGCCCACAGAGGCTAGAGAGCTAAGAGGACTTAAGTCCCAAAGTCAGGGTCAGTCCAGCCAGGGCTAGAGCCCCAGACAGACCCCTGATCCTTCATCTGGGGCCCATGCCTCCCACAGCAGTGAACCTTTCCAAGGCAACTTGGGTCGTGGCGGTGAGCTTCTGTTCTACCCTCCTGCTACAGCAGTGTTGTGCTGCCGGAAGACCCTCTGCCCTTTATCCTTCTATAACTGCTGGCTTTTGTACTGTACTTTTCTCATGTCCATCCAGAACTGTCTTTTCATTCATTGTACTGGACCTTTCCTCCCCGTCAGTTGTCATTTCTGGCTGCTTTCAGTGAGCTTACAAACAGCATCCACTTTCCAGCTTTTCACTTTGTATTTCCCCAGCTGAGAAGCTAATCAAACAAATTCATTGAATTGTGGATAGATAAAAAGCAAACAGTAGCTGAGCGATGGCCAGACTGTAAACATGGCAAGGAGGGCCATGTCACTGTGATTGTATCCCCAATACTCTGCTCAATATCTAGCACACAATAGACCCTCAATAACTGTCTATTGAGTGACTATATATGTAAATAAATGACCAGGTATCAGGTGAGTGAAGGGCAAGGACTGGGCTATTTATTTTTTCTCACCTGGTCTAAGATGCCAAAGCGAGCTGCAAAAGGTGCCAGCTCAGGGTAGCAATGTTTTAACCTGCTGTAGCGTCACCCTGGTTATACGCCCAGAGCACTTCTCTGCCACCCGTCAGCTCTCCCCGCCCTACCCCCATCCATCCCTCCTCCTCTGCAGGGCTAGTGGAAGAAGGGAAGGAACAGGCATTGAGCCTCTGCTGGGTGTCAGGTACTGTGATCTACATATGTGATTTCATTCAATCCTCAGTCCTATGAGGAAGGTATTATGGTCCCCTTTTAGCCACAGAGGAACCTGAGACCTGGGACATTAAGTAAGAAACTTGTCCAAACATCTCACAGTAAGTGAATGAGCCGAAAAGAGTGCCAGACACACATTGGGTGCTCAGTACAAGTCTGATAAAAGAAATGACCTCAAGTGAGATTGTCCCCCGGATCCAGCTGTGCCAAACCTGGAATACTTTCCACCATGCCCTGTGGCCCACCATTGAGAGGAGGTATTTCGGCCTCTGAATATGGGCCTCCTGTTGACCCCAGGAGTTTGACTGACCGGAGACAAGGAGATTAGAGACCCTACAAAAAGGGGCTGTGGTTCCCATTCAGAAGTTGTCCCTGCCCGTCCTAAGAAAGGAGCTGCCAGAAGAAATGGTAAATGTCACAGGATGTTGAGAGCTTGGATTCCTGCCAAAGCAAATGCATTTGCTCCCTGTACAATCCCTTCTGACCTTGAGTGTCTGGGACGAAGGGGGTGGGGGATTAGAGACTCATTCAAAAAAGTCTCTGTGTGAGAGGGAGTCTGTTCTACAGGTAAACAGGAAACAGTTTCCCACCCCCCACTCTGCAAAGAGCCAAGATGGTGACACTTGGTGAAAGGGCCTCTGTGTGCCTGCTGTACTCCTACAGCAAAACCCCCAGGGAAGGAGGGGCCCTGGCCTACCATCTGCATCGCACTTCAGGATGATTCCAAAGGCTAACAACCTCAGGCACATAGAGTAGGGGACAAAGGAAGAATGTGAACCACCGAGGGTCAAGCCTTGGCTCTGCTTCCGGTTGGTCAAATGATCTGGTCAAGTCATTTGTGCTCCCTGAGCTCCAGGTCCACCTTCTCTAAAAAGGGGATAATGACAATCCCTCCTGGGGTTCTCATGCATATGAAATGAGATGTGGTATACCTCTAAGGAGCCCCCAAAGCACTGTGGACTCTGTCCCCCTACAACCTGTCTGCTAATGTCCCCACGTCCCGATGTTGCCTTGCTGTCCCTTTGCCTAGAATGCCTTCAGTCCACCTCAAGGTTTAGAAACATCCCACTTCTTTCTCAAGGCTCTGCTGAAATGGTGTCTCCTCTCTCATGGGTCCTCCCCTCCCTGCCTGCGCGATGCCTCTTGCCCCACCCCACCAGCCACCCAGGTCACCCTCCCTTCTGCTCTGTCCTAGCAATCCCATTCAGCATTCCTTACACATATTCCTATGTGGCTGGGCAATAACAACACAAATATGACTACACAAACGTGGCCCCTGCCCTCCCAGAGTTTCTGGGTACCTGAGTGACACACAGTTCACAGGTAATACCCATAAGAAGGAAGTACCTCTGCCAGCCCTGGGGCACAGGAGAGTGGCACCAGGCCCAGGCTTGGGGCCCAAGGAAGGCCTTCCGCTGCAGGCAGGCTCAGAGGAGATCTGGGGACAGCAAGGAGGAAGCTGGTGAGTGAAATGGGCCAAGAACCATGTTCAGACAGAGGGAACATTGTATCCCTCATTAAAGCACCTGGCAGGCCAGAGTGTAATGATGTGTTCCCAGATCTGTTTCCCTTTCTGACCTGTGAGGTCCAGCAGGCTGGTAGTTACTCTGTTGATCTTTATAACCCCTGCTGGTATCTCCTAGTCTGATAAATGTTTGCTAATTGATGCATGCATAATAGCAAACAATACCTAGGAAATCTGGATTCTGTGAGATGCAAGAGGTCAGAGGGGGCTGAAGTTACAGAGGGTGGGAAGTGCTGGGAAACTGAGGCAGGGACTAAGCCTCAAGAGCACGGAGATGCTCTCTGCCACTGGGAGTGCTGACTGAACCAGCAAAACCTTCAGAAAGCGTCCTGCAAATTTGAAACGAGGCCTTTTGATTATTAACGATTGAGCAAACAATATCTTTACTAGAGTAAATATCTCTTTACTAGAGATAAATATCAAGCCCTCCATTTGGGTTCAAAAGCATAATTCCACTTGTCCGGAAGAAAAGAGATTGGATTAGAAGCAGATTGTGTGGAAAAAGAACTTGCGGTTTTACTGGACTGCAAGCTCAGTACAAAACGAGGTTGTACACGAGGCCCGGATCATACAACCCGATTCGTCCCCACTCTGTCGGTCCAGCACACCTGGAGCCCCAGGTCAGGACACGACACCGCAGGGAGAGGACAGAGCAGGCCGTGAGGCTGGGGAGGGGCAGGGACTTCCCCTTCTCGGGGACTGGGCCTTCCGCCAGAGAAGGGGAGACTTAATGGGTCCGGGATGGCCATGATGGGATACCGGGAGTGCCGCCATGGGTAGGGGAGCACATGCTCCAAAGAGCAGTGGTGGTCATGTGGGGGGTGGTGACATCAGTTCTGCGCCCGGAGGAATGTCCTGACCTGTAGATTATTCATCGATGGGACGGGCTCCCTGGAGGATGGTCTGCCAGCAGGGGGCTGAGAGGATGCCTGCCCAGGGCATGAGTCCGGATATCCCAAAGAGCAAAGAGCACTACACTTGGAGTCAAAAAAGCTGGGTTTCTCTCAACGTCTGCCTGTGACTCTGGGCCTTCATTTTTTCTCATCTGTAACAGTATCTGCCCTGCTTTTCTCCCCTGGGTGTTTTGAAGGTCATGTGACACGATGTATGTGAAAGATGTAAATGGCAACACCCTTTGGAAACACAAGGAATGCTACATGATTCCCTCTAAATGTCCTTTTCAGGAACTGCACCTGGGCCCTAGCTGGTAAGCCTGCCCTCCCTCCTTGGGGAGGCACCACCCCTGGCCTGGTCCTCTAAGGAGCAGCACTGACACCCACCCACCCACCAGGCTCAACCCTCCCTCAGCTACAGGGCGTTAGTGCTTCACCAGCCCTCTGTAAGCTGGAGGCAGAGCGCAGGTTCGGGACCTTAGCTCAACTGTACTTCAGAGCCTCACAACACAAGAGGTGAGGAAACTGAGTCCAGCGGTGCTTGCAGAGAGCAAGGAGGCAAGATAATGACCCACCACACTTGGCCTCTCAGCTCCCTGTCTGGGCAGTAACGTGATGGGAAGCCCACTTGGGCTGACTTGGATTCTAGAGGCATTTCATCCATCAGCTCAACACATTAGCTTCAAAACATGCCATTCCCTCCGGAGTCTACTTCCCCTCGACGAATGAGACTGTTGGTTTCCAGGCCTTCAGTGAACCGGAGTGCCAGCCCTGGAACCAGGCTGCCCTGAGTATGAATGCCATCTTTGTTTCATCCTACCTGTTCCTAGCTGTGCGATCTCAAGCAATGACTCAACCTTCCTGTGCCTCAGTTTCTTAACATGTAACCCGGGGCAAACTATGTTTACCTCTAGGATCATTTGTGAGAACTAAAAGAGATACCACCAGGAACATGCTCAACACAGAGGTGCACAGTAAGTGCTTTTATTATTCTCACCATCTTGGAGGTCTGGGGATCGTCCTGTCACCACGGGATGCCAGGACTTTTCTGCAACAGGGCAGGCGATCGTCACTGGGCCTGTAGGTGAGGTGGGTCCACCCCCCAGGCCGAGGCAAATAGTCCCGGGAAGATGGGGAAGGCCCAGGGACCCGGTCGGCCTGGGAGTCAGGGTCCCGGGACATGCCCCTGGAGTCACGGGTGGGTTTCCGGGCCCACGGGGGTCCCTGCGGCTGACGCGGCCCGCCGTCCCGGTCCCGCCCGCAGGCGCCCCGACGCAGCGCTGGTCCATGCAGCTGCCCGCGGAGGTGAGCGCGCCGGCGGGGGCGGCGGCCGTGCTGCCCTGCACCTTCACGCACCCGCACCGCCACTACGACGGGCCGCTGACGGCCATCTGGCGCGCGCGCGAGCCGTTCGCGGGCCCGCAGGTGTTCCGGTGCGCGGCGGCGCGGGGCAGCGAGCTCTGCCGGACGGCGCTCAGCCTGCACGGCCGCTTCGGCCTCCTGGGCAACCCGCGCCGCAACGACCTCTCGCTGCGCGTGGAGCGCCTCGCGCTGGCCGACCACGGCCGCTACTTCTGCCGCGTCGAGTTCGCGGGGGACGTCCACGACCGCTACGAGAGTCGCCAGGGCGTGTGGCTGCGCGTGACGGGTGAGAGCGGCGGGGCGCGGGGCTGCGGGGGGCGCCGCACCTGTCCTTCCTCCCGCGCTCAGGCCCCGCTCGGGATTCTCGGGGGCCCGACGCGCGCCCGCCGCGGGGATCCCACGGGGAGCGACGCACACCCCGTTCTCCAGAGCGGGGCCGGGGCCGGGGGGCGTCACACCTGGGGGGACTGGTGGGCCACCCGGGAACTGGTCAGCAATGCGGAATCCGGGCCTGGGGAGGGCTGGGCAGCCGGAGCCCAGGGAGGGGGTCGTCGTGAAGCGCCAGACAGTGCGAGTGCCCAGTGGCTCGCAGTCCAGAGACACAAACGAACGAATAACGACCTAAGTACGGCGCGGGCTGCGAGGGCGAGCGCCGTGCGCACGGAAGGCCGGCCGTGGCCGTGCTCAGGGGGCCAAGCACGTGCCCGACGCTTTGCTGAGCCCTGAGGTGTCAAGAGAGGGGAACCGGGAGCTCCGTCCCCGGAGGAGTGGTTCCCAGCCCGGGCTGTGCATTGGAAATCACCTGTAGAGCTTTTAAAAATCCTGGGTTCCCTGCTCTGGGTGGCCCCGGAGTTCTCGGCTGGAGTCTGGCTCCACCAAGAATTTCCCCTGTGCCCCGAGGCCGGCTGGACTGTCACTCTGAGTGCATTTCAGTTTCTTCCCGGGGTCGGCAGCTCCCTCACACAAGGAGGGAGCCCAGGGATTCCGTGAATCAGGCTCAACTCTAGCCCTCGGTGGGGTGGTCTGCTTGTGCGAGGTGCGAGTAAACGCCAGCAGCAGGCCGCCCCCAGCCCTGCGCTACCACGATAATAACGGCCGTGTGGTGAGCATTTGCTGTGGGCCAAGCTGTAGCCCAAGCACCCACACCTATTAACTGGCCACATCTTCTCACCAACCCCATAAGGTGCGTGACCCCCATTTTACACGTGGAGAAACAGGCAGAGAACAGCAGAGTAGTTTGCCCAAGACCACACCTGTACTGGGATCCGGGCAAGCTGGCAGGAGAGCCCACCCCCGCCTTTCCGGGGACCCCCCCCAACCTCCCCCAACGTGCTCGGCGACTAAAGGGGACAGGGAGGGGTACCCTTCGTCCTCGCCGCTCTCTGACTGCAGCTCCTCGTCTCCCCTCCCCCACCATGGCCCGCCGCCCGCAGCTGCCCCGCGGATCGTCAACATCTCGGTGCTGCCCGGCCCCGCGCATGCCTTCCGCGCACTCTGCACGGCCGAAGGGGAGCCGCCGCCCGCCCTCGCCTGGTCCGGCCCGGCCCTGAGCAACGGCTCGGCAGCCGTGGCGGGCCCGGGTCAGGGTGACGGCCAGAAGGTGACCGCAGAGCTGCCCGCGCTGGCCCACGATGGCCGCTACACGTGTACTGCCTCCAACAGCCTGGGCCGCGCCGAGGCCAGCGTCTACCTGTTCCGTTTCCACGGGGCCTCCGGGGCCTCGGCCAACGCCCTCCTGCTGGGCGCAATTGGCCTCAAGGCGCTGCTGCTGCTGGGCGTGCTGGCCGCCCTGGCCTCCCGCCGCCGCCCAGGTGGGTGCCCCCCGACCAGGGCAGGGGCGAGTGGAGGGGTGGGGCGGGGCTCCTTTTAGGTAAGGCTTTCTGGTCGACCACCTGGCGTGACACAACCAAAACATCCTTTTTGTGCCCACGCACCATCTCCCTTTCGTCTCCCTGCATCAAGCCCAGAAAGTGGGAACCAGCTCGAGCCCATTTTACAATCAGGAAGCTGAGGACAGCGAGGTTAAGGAACTTATCTGTAGCCTAAAATCACGGAGATAGACACTCTGTCCCTGGAGCCTGCCCTTTACTGCCACCCCAGAAAGGACTCCCCGTGAACTGTGACCACACAGAAGGCACCAGGCTTTCCCAGATGGCACCATTCCATTAGTCACAACACGCATCTGGAGGACCTACTACATGCTGTGTAGGTGCTAGGAATAGAGATGAATAAGACACGGTTCCCTCCCCCTGAATGGGATACTGAGGAGTAAGCAGGTAATTGCAATGTCACTTCATAGAGGCACTATCCTAGTGCCTGGGTACTGAGAAAGCCCAAGATATGTATGCCTCAGTCTGGTGGGCATATAAACGGGGGTCCACCCTGTCCGTATAAAAGGAAGGCTTTACACAAGTAAGGTGAGAGTGAAATGAAAAACTGTAAGTAGGCAGGAGCTAAGAAAACAAGGAGCTGGTGGTACTGCCAGCAGAGGGAACAGCATGTACAGAAGTGTGGAAGCGTCAACCAGCAGAATGTCTCCAGAAAGCTGCTGTGTGCCCCACACTACTCTCTGGGCTAGATGGGAAATTTGTTCTATGCCCTAGACAGGGGGCTTCCCAGAATCTCTCAGACCACCCAGGGCAGTAGCACACTCTCAGAATGAAATCCAGTTTTTCAAAAATTGCCCTGGCTGCCACCTTTGCCAGTATGAGGCCCAGACAGTAAATGCTGGGAGTGGGGTGAAGAGGGCAGGTCAGCGTGGCCTGCTCTGGCCCGAGAAGGTGGACTGAGGGAGGGGGGCTTTGGAAGGCTCCCCTCCCAGGTCTGGGAGGGCCTACACCTGACCAGCTCTCTTGCTGGTTCTTCAGACTCACCACACATTCTGTATGCGGGATCCTCTGATGGACCGCTCCTCACTCCACCCTTCTCCTGGGAAACTCCCGGCATCGTTCAGGCCATTTCTTCATATCCTGATAGTTTGCTGTTTGCTGCACGTTCCCTTCAGACCACTCTCCACAGTTGGTTGGGGTGGAAAGCTGGGACTGGAGCATGGAAGCTACCATGGAGATTCATGTTCTCTCTCTCTCTCCCTCTCCCTCTCCTTCTCCCTTTCTCTTTCTCCCTCCTTCCCTCCCTCCCTCTTTTCCTCCCTCACACAGAGCACCCAGTCACCCAGGACAACCCACCACGGTAAGTGAGCTGCCTCAACCCCATCGCACGCCACCCAGCTCTAGTCCCGGGGCTGGTGGCACGAGGAGAAAGAGTAAGCAAAGGGCCAGTACTGACCAGGGCCTAGGCCCTACCTGCAGCCTCCCAAAGGCCCGCTCCTTCAGTCCACCAAGCCCTTCTTGGGCCAGACCAGCCATGATGACCTGATCTTCCCACCCACCTCCACCCCACCCCCAGGATTTTATGTCTGGACCTCACACTGACATCTCTCCCAGATCTACCTGGTGTCCTGATGCTGAAGGGGCATTTTCTGTGTGTCTATCTTACCTCAGCACCTAGATGTGCTTCCTCAAGTTTGTGTTTCTTCTTATAGTGCCCAGTGTTCTAGAACAGGCAGACACACACAAGTCACCTCAAGACCTACATTCTCCCAGACACCCTGCGGAAGGCTTTGCAAAGAAAGTCATTAGAGGTTCTTAAGGCTTAGATGGGGGGCCCAGGGACCCTGCTAGGAAGTCATTGACCATCCCATCCGTGTCTCCCTCCTCTCAGTGTCTGTCCAAATGAAGCCCGTGTTGAAGAAGAAATAATCCAATTTAGACCCTGGGCAGTCTGTCCAGGATGCTTGGGGCTAGGGAGTTGGGATAGGAAGAGCACAGCCTTCCAAGGCCCATTACACACGCCCAGCTCGGCTCCCATGACTCCGCTCCACCTGTGTCCGGAGGGGTGGAAAAGCCATGCTGCCAGCCCAGGTTATCCCCTACATTCTCAAACACCTGTGCAATGTTTCTTTCCTTTGCTAATTTACTACCCCATCAAGGCACTAAGTCAGAAACTTGACTGTTCAAATAGTTATTGAGTACCTACTATGTACCAGGCACATATATTTTGGATGCTAAAGATACAGCAAAAATACCCAACCTCAAGAACTCACATTTTAGTATGGAGAATTTTAATAAAACGTAAAATCATCTTGGATTTTAAATAAGAGCTGTGAAGGAAATGGACAAGGCGATGAAGTAGAGCTCCAGGGTAGGGCGGTGGCCGGTGGTAGGGCTGTCACTACTTTAGATCAGGGCGTCCTCTATGAGGACACCACATTGAGGAGACCTGCAGTTGGAGCTCGGAGGGGCTGGCAAGGGTAGTGGAGGCAATCCAGGAGGAAAAGGCAAGTTGAAAGGCTCAAGGGAGACCCAGAAAGCGGGCAGTGAGAGCTGGCAGGCTGCAGGATTTATTCTGAGTGCAATGGGAAGTCACTGCATGGTTGTAAGCAGACAAGTGGCCCTATCCAAACAAGCAGGGAACAGAAGGCTTGTGAGAAAGCTGTTGGCCAAGGCTGAGGCTGTCATGGCTGCCTGGATAAAGGTGGCAGGAGTGGAGGCAAGGAGACGGGGTAGACAGAAAGCAGGGCAGGCCAGAGGACTGGATGGGCAGCATGAGCGAGGGAGGGAGCCAGGATGCCCAGGTTTGGAGCTGGAATCCTGGGTGCCCCTTACTGAGATGAAGCTGAGAAGAGAAGGCAGGAGAGGTGGGGAGGGTCATAACACATTTATGTGTGAGATGCCTGTTCAGATGTCCCCAAAGTCAGGAGAGCAGTTGGAGCTCAGGCAGCCAGGTCTGGGAATATAGGTCTGGAGGTCAGGGACACAGAGGTGGTTTTTGAAGCCACAGACAAGATCCTTTTAAGAAGATAGACTCTGCAATCTGGGATGCTGTCACAAGTTCCACAAGTTCTGCCACTGCCCTGCCTCCAACCTTCCATTAGTCTCCAGCCTCTTTTGGACCTAGGTCCCAATGCCTATCTCGTCTCTCCTTCCTGCCCCTTGCTGGGCCGTGGTTTGGGCAGTCAGGGGACCCCCTCCTGGATTGGGTGGTCAGTCAATTTTCTCCCGTCCACAGGCCCCAGGCTCAGGAGTCCAATTATGAAAATTTGAACCAGATCAGCCCCAGAACCCACCGGCAACCACATGTTCACCATGAGGACCCCCTCAGCCAGCAGCATCCACTTGTCCACCACCAGGAGAGAAAGCCGTAAGGCTTGCCAGAGACAGCCCTTCCTGGATCCCAGGCACCTTGGCTGCCCCAGCTGGGCCACCCCCTGGGGGTCAGGACACCACTCACAGGGGCTCGATGGTCTCCTACATGAACACATGTCTTGGAGACCCAGTGACATTATATCAATGGGGCTGGCCAGCATTTTGAAAGTGTGTATTGTGTGTGCCCACACCAGTATGAAACTTCTGGAAAAGCCCCTCTCATCTTTTCTCACGTAGAACACCATAGTAAAGCAGGCAGGACACTGGAAGGGTCTCGACGCCCAAGCTCCGTCGTGACTCGGTCACTGATTTGTTGTGTGAACCAAGACCCTTTTTGTCACTTCTCTAGGTCATAGTGCATCCACTGTTGAACATGGACAATAATGTTCTTCCCTCCTGGCTGGTAGGACTATCACGATCTGGGGATGAAGGGACCTTGGGAAGTACCACGCCATCTACAGACGTGAGGGGCGGTACAGGCTTCTCCTTGCACAGCGACCTTGAGAGCGCTTGGACAAGTATGGCACTCACACCAGCCTCACTAAGAATGAAGGTTTGAAAACGCACATGGGGCTGGGCCTTGGGGCTGCAGCTGTGCAAACCTGTGGTCTCAGGAACTTCAAATCAGCAGTGCCCATCCCCTGGGGTATCCTCTGTGACTATCCCACAGTCTACCCACCTCTGACCCCATCAGCTGCTCTACACTGCCTTAGGGCTTCCTGGAAACAGAAGCGGCACCCCTGGGAAAAGGAAACAAAACACCCATCATCTCAAAGCATCTGGAATCCACCCTCCTCAAGGCTGGGAAACTTCAGGGGAAGTCTGGACTGCAGCGTCCCCAGGGATAAAGCAGCTGCAGCTCTGACCTCTCTCTCTATGACCTGCATTCTCCTAGGATGTGCAAAGTCCAAAAACTCCGGCAGTTTCACCCCGTTTCCCTGCCAGGCTGACTTTACGGCGTGGTTCCTTTCGTATTTGCACCTCAGTGTGAACTTGCTGGTTATTTTAGCTCCTGCAGTGTGTGGGGGCAGGAAGGGGAGCGGGAGGTGTGCTTGGAATCCGGCAAGCTAGCAAGAGGAAAAAGCCAGAGATAGGAGGTAGAACTGAAGAGGCAATGGGGATGAACTTTCTTTCCTTCAGAACCTTCCAAAAGCTAGAATGGTAACCTAGAGTAGGCACAGGGTCCTCTCTGATGCTTTCCTCGGGAGATGTCCTGAAGATGGAGGGATCGTTACAAGTTAATAAGCAAGACAGTGGGTTAAGAGGTCCCCTTCCTCACCAGAGCCTTTACCAAACCAAGTGGGTGCTGGTGGCTCATGGTTAACTGGGGATCCATCCAGGAGCCTGTCTGAACTGTTAAAAGGTCAGAGGAGTTGGCGTGTGTACCTCTTTGTAGGGAATACTTTGGAGCACCTCAAGGGAGAGTCCTGTATCATCAGAGAAGTAGTGAAGGACACAGGGAAGCTCTGTCTGGTCTTGGAGGCCAGTTTCACAGCCAAGAGCAACAGTGATCAAAATTATTTCTCATGTATGTTTGATGCTAGGAATTGGGTCAAGTGTTTGGGAATGCAAAAAGTGAGTAAGGCGTGTGAATCAGTCAGGCTGGGCTAGGTTACGCTGCAATAACAAACAAACCCCAACATCGCAATGGCTGGAACTATTAGGGTTTATTCTGGTAAAAGAAACGTGCCCATCACAGATTGGCAGGGGGGCTTGGTTCATTGTACTTCCTCAGGGATCCACCATCTCTAATGTTGTGGATTGCTGGGTTGGAGATAAAAAGAATGCTCTAGAGGGTCTCCCATTTTTTATCTTAGTTCATTGGCCAGAACTAGCCACATGCCCCACTCACCCTCAAGGAGCTGGGCAGTGCAACCCTACATTGTACCTCGAAGGAGGAAAGCCAAAAGCATTTGGCAACAGCCCTGAGGACTCCACTGTAAGACCAGTAAGTGGAAAATCATGTAAGGAAAACAGTATGCTGGGGGTGCGATGGGAGCACATAAAAAGGGTGACTGACCCAGTCTTGGGAAGGTTTCCTAGAGGAGGAGACATGGAGATGGTATATGTTGGCCATGCAAATGGGGGAAAATGGAAGGCGGGAGGTAGGAAAGAAGGGTAAGCAGAAAGGACAGTCTGAGCAAAGGCCAGGAGCTCAGACACACGGTGTTTAAGCAACTGAAAGTTCTGGAGCATGGGGGTAGCGGCAGGATGTGGCCAGAGCTAAGGAAGCAGCGGTCAGAGGCTCCTGCACAGTGGAGAGAGCTGCCCCCACAGCCAGGAGGAGCAGAAGGTAGCAGACACCCGACAGGCTGAGCATGGGGCCGGCACCCTATACTGCCCAGCATGGCTACGCGCACCCGTCTGACCACGGCACCTGCTCCAGCCCCACAATGCTCTTTGGCTGGGTTTCCACCTTGGAACCTTGGGCACTCTGAGGTGCATCAGGAATACCTGGGGAGCTTGCTCACATCCCCATGCTGAGCACTCCCTGGACCTCCTGAATCACAGGCTTTGAGGGAGGGGCTGGGATTTTAAAAGAATTCTCCAGGTGATTTTTGCCCCTAACTTTATAGTTAGGATCGTTTTCAAACACACAGGCACACAGAGCTGAAAAAGCTAGATGATGACTCAGGTACCCACCACCTACATTCAACAGTTACTAACGTTTTGCCAGATTTGCTTAAGGAATGTGTGCGTGTATTTGGCTGAACCATTTGCAAATAAGCTTCGGACATCACAGTACTTCACCCCTAAATACCTGTGTCACCTGAGAACACGAGCATTCTCCCCCATAACCTCAATGCCATTATCGCATCTGAGAATACTAACAGTTCATCGCCATCACCTTACAGCCCACATTCATACTTCCCCGGTGGTGCCTCTTCCTGTGCTATTTGCACTTGACGTTAGGGCTTCCTGGAAACAGAAGCAGCAGCATTCCTCTGATGGGGGGGTCCCAGACACATGATGGGCCACAGGGAGCATGCTGAGGAGCACAGCAGAGGGTCCCTCTGGCACTCCCTCTGACAAACTGTTCACAGTGCACAGGCGGCCTCCTGCTTGGTCTCCAGATAAAGCAGCTGCTCTAGGGGCAGAAGGGGAGGGGACTGCCCTTGACCATCACCAGGCCGTGAAGCCTGGCGCTCTCACTAAGCAGCTCGGGTGGAACAGAGCCCTCATCCTCCTTAACTGACACTCAAAGCACGCAGTCTCTATAGGTGGTAAGCAGGGGTCAGAGCCATGGGCAACAGGATCAGTCAGCACAGTGTCATGGGGCCCCGGAGTCATGGAGAGAAGTGACCTTGGAGACCTGGTGTTTTTCAGACAGGACGTCCCAGTGTGGCACAGGTGCAAAGCCATAGCCTTCTCTTCCCGACGGTGCAGTGATCTGTGAACATGAGTCTGACTGTTCATTCCCAGAGGGGCTTCTGAAAACCCACAGGCTTCCCTCCACTCTCGGTTGCTCACCGGCCTGCTGGAGGTGGGTAGCAAGAGGAAGAAGCAACTGCCCAGGTGCATGCTCAGCTCCACCAAGAAGAGCCCAACACGCTTTCCCGGCCCTCCAGGAGCTAATGTAAGGGTGAAACTAACACGGTAACACTAATAAGCTCCGTTTTAAATCAAGATGTTGCGACATGAAAAGAAATTGTCCAAGAGATAATCTACACTGAAGGTAGGCCCTGCCCTGGGATGGAAATGGCACTCAGTGGAGCTGTTTTCACACATACCCCCTTCCCAGACTGGATGACAAGGTCCCTACCTTCAAGACGGAGGGACCTTAGAGACCAAGAGTTAGGGGACCTGGGCCTGTTCCACCTCCGGCCCTGGCTACACAGGACCAGTCCCACCCCCTCCACAATAACCGCTCCTCACATTCCTGGGGCCCCTTGTGATCCTCAAAGCACCTTCCCCTCCATAATCTCAGGTAATTCTCACTGAAACCTCGGGAGACAGACAAGGCTTCAATTATCCTCACTTTAAAATGAGGGAAAAGTCTCAGGGAGGAAAGTGATCTGGCCGGCTTCACACGTTTTGACGCTCCCACCATACTTTGGCCCACTCAAGATGTATGTTAACAAATGTTAATGAAAATGAACTCTAAGGAAGAAGTCCTTAGTATTCCAATGCTGAGGTGATTTCCGGAGCAGACCATGGCCCAGCTCAGGTTACACTGCCCTCCCGACAGCTCTGCGCCCAGAGGCACCCCACTCCCACCCAGAACTCCTGGGGTGGGAGCCTTTGTGCAGTTGCACATCCCTCCTACCAAGGTCACACCCACATTCAGACCCTCAGGTCTCACCTGAGCCCGCTGGGATCACCAGGTGGCCTCTTGTCTATGCTTGACTCTTAAACCCCCACGTTTTAAATTCTCTTTGAAAACTAGGGGCCTTGCCCATTGTGCTGAAGTGTTACAGAACATAAATTCTACCCACTACAAGCTTTCTAATTTCACATTTTTCTTAGTGTGATTTCTGGTTCAAAAGACCTGTCAACCAACTTGACAAAAACGAGACATGTCCACGGCGTCTCCATTAAATTTGACTCTAGTTTACTTGCAGACATTTACTTAACCCATTCTCATTTCCCTCTGTTCCTTGTCATTATACGAAAACTTGTCCTTTGTAGAAGCATGTAAAATGCTGGACAGTGAATAAGAAGTGAACATGACAAATTTAATGACCAAAACCAGTTGTGGTTTTAAAAGGCCACACTAGACATGTGGGAAGGTGAAGAATGGAACGCACTTAAGAAGTATAATATTTGGTGGCACATCAGTGATTTTAAACCATGGAAATAAAAACAAGTCCTAACCCTCAGTTTTAAAAAAAAAAAAAAGTTACAGTAAACAACATTCCTTAGTGATTTCATTATCCCAAAACAGGATCAGTTGTGCAATTTCATTTTTTTCAAGTTATTATCATCAGAAATCAGGAACCTGTTCAGACTGGAGGACACTTCAACGCCAGCTTCTACAAAACGCATGATGCTTCCAGAAGCTGTGAGTGTCACCGTGGACCAGGACGAGGTCAATATTAGGGCTGGCTGTAAACCAAGAACGTCACCCAGCTTGACCTAGATGCAAAAGGAAGATCACAGCAGGGAGTTCTGTATTTTTTTAAGCAACATGCTTATTTCCAACATTATACTCTCCGTTTTGCTTCGTAAGACAACTGAACAGAAAAAATCCAGCTACTACCTCAAAATAAACTGTCAAGTTGGTCCAAAATGAAAAGCAAGCATTTTAAAAGAAATGCAAAGCGCCTTATTGTTACATCCGTCACGTAGATAGGTGAGAAGAGTCTGGCAGCAACAGCTGTTAAACCGAGGTCTGGAGTTGGCACTAACTGAAGTGCAGCTCCAGGCCACAGTTGCTGAGGGCCAATGCCACCCAACGCCAGGGAAGCGACCTTCGCTGCTTGGCTCACACTAGCGTGACCAACCCTCGGCAGAGCAGTGACCAGGCTGAGGGCACACTCTCAGCATCTGCGGGTGAGTAACACCTTACATTTGTGCCTTCGGTGCCTTGTCTGTCTCACCTGAGCCCTGGCCCTGCTAATCCCTGGCATAGCCCTCTCAGAATAACAGGCTATTTGGGGCACTTTTCCTGAAGTGCAGCCGTTAGACGTAGGCGATGGGGCAGAGGGGCTGAGGACTAACTAAAGGCACTGGGGATTTCGCCGGAAGAGGACTGAGGAGGGCGGGCGGCGAGGTCAGAGGTATGCTGAGGGCTGAGTGTCTGGAGGTCTGTCTGGACAGCTAGGAGAGCAGCTGCAGCCTGGCCCGCTCCAGGAGAGCCACGACCTAAGTTTCCAGGAGGCCAGTTTTGGCTTAGCATAAAGCAAACTGCAAACTGAGCTGCCCGATGGCTGCCTGGGCTGCCCAGCAGCTGCGGGCCAACCTGCCACAGGAAAGGGAAGAGGAGAGGCTGGAAGGTTGGGGCTGAGGATCCAAGCGGAGTGAGACGAGGGGGGAAGAAGGGGGCTGGCACGAAATGAGCTTTATTGCCCCTGCTGACGTGAAGTCATCATTCCATGACATCTGCTTCCTGATCCAGAAGGAATCATTCATTTTCAGATTAAAAATCCCATGGAAAACTGTGTGTCACCTTCATTCAAAAGAAAGGGCATGAACTTGAACAATGTGGACACACTGATTTTGGTGACCGACTGGAGGGAACGGGGTTGCACTTGGTTCAAGTGAGGGGAGGCTGCTCTGGGGGGTTTCGTTTTCTGGACTGGGCTTCTCCCACCTCAGAGACTGAGAGCCAGGCACAACCCCGAGGAGGCAGACATGACTGGACCAACAAACTGATCACCAAACTGGGAAATGACTCGTGCCTGGGGGCTAAGGTCCACTGCACGCCCAGAAGCTTCGGGAACATGTACGGCTGGGTCCTGGCTTCCCTGTCAGGCTGAGCAGACCCATCGGCAGGCCCTCCTTCCCGCCCCCACTCAGCGTCTGTACCTCCCAGCTTTCCGCTGCGTCCACTTGTTAGAGTAAGGTGGGGAAGCCGGGAGATGGATGCGCGGAGAGATCAAGTGTGCCTGTGACAGTCCTGTGTACGCAGAGTGGGGAGGGACGAGTGGAGAAGCAGAAGAGGTGCTTTTCCTGGAGACCAGGAAGATGTTGGACAGCCCTATTTGAAGCGGATGCACTGTTGGCCACGCGTGGGAAAAGTCTGCACGAGTTCACCTTCAACACTGCTCAGCAGGGGTGGCCTGGGTCTTGCTGATCCCGGCGTCCATGCAGCACCTGTGGCCCTGTGCTCTCCGGAGGCCGACGACTTTTGTCAGCAAAGGCTCGGCATTCCTGAAAGCCAACGGTCACGCTGGTCTCTTCATTCCCAGGAGGCTACAGCAGCACTGCCATCTTCTGAACTGTGTCTTTAAAGCACTATCTTAGCCCAGAGCCTCTCAGAGGAACCTATGCAGTGAGTAAAGCTTCTGTTGTTAAGCATGAAGGACCTAACGAGGAAGCGCTATGACCAACCATCTCTGATAATCAAGATACACAATTAAATAATGTAGATGATATCAGGCATAAAAATCTGCGTCAATTTTAACAACTGAAAAACCTTACACAATAGTGTGACACCCCTAAAAATTGGTTCTCACCAGCTATAACCGAAGATTGATTTTATTTATCAGTTTTTACAGACCAAATACATTATAAATATTATAAACCTTCTAAAATTAACAGATTAATCATAATTTCCTTTAAAATGTACATACTGTCACTCAAAAATTTCACATTCTAGGATATCAATAATTACATCCTCTTCAAAGAGAACAGCACACAAAATACTTCCTGTCATAAAATGTTTGCTAGCAAATCAGCTTTTAAACTGTCCGCAGCTTCTAGAATTTTCTTATACACAGCACAGGGAAGATGAGTGATTTTGAAAATGGAGAGAAGCAAAAACAAGGACAGCTTTGAAATGTGCCTGTCTGAGATGAGATGGCCGCTGTGTGGCCCACAGAACTTGGAGGCTGAACAAGGATGATCTTTATCAGACCATGTCTGCGAGGCAGACTTGTTCTGTCCAACTAAGAAGTTCAAAATTAAGAACAGCTCCTACACACTTCCAAAGTCCAGGGAAGCATCCAAAGGATATCTGAAAAGAGATTACCATTCCCTTAACCTGTATCCCCACCCCTGCTAAAAATTCTCAGTGCCTGTCCAGACGTTTTAGGTAAATACCCTTGGGCTATAGATAACCCATAAACAAAAGACTCATTATGCAAGTTGGACAAACAAAATCAAGTTTAAGCCAACAGAATTATGAGTATGATGACAGAAGTCAACTTGCTAATTCCTGGAGGAAGTGACAAGAGCAAGAAGATGGCAACAGAATAAGGCAATGTCACAGACAGGCTTTGGTAACGAATGAACTGTTAACAGAAGGCACATGGCTATTGAAAAAAAGCCAAATTCAGTGAAGTCTCCGGACCTGAC
Organism: Rhinolophus hipposideros; assembly: GCF_964194185.1. Classification (NCBI taxonomy): domain Eukaryota; kingdom Metazoa; phylum Chordata; class Mammalia; order Chiroptera; family Rhinolophidae; genus Rhinolophus; species Rhinolophus hipposideros. The sequence continues at coordinate 22,641,997 of NC_138063.1, read as the reverse complement.
CTAGTTTCCACAGACCAGTCTTTCAGTAGGTTTGCTAGCTTCATCTGAGTTTGAAAATGGAGTGAAGAAACAAAGAACCAAGTTCATTCGTTCTCTCCCTCTCCCTCTCCTTCCACCTCCCCTCTCTCTTTCCCTCTCTCTCTCTCTCTCTGTCTCTCTCTGTCTCTCTCTCTGTCTCTCCAGCAGGGCCTTCAGTTAGATAACTGGTATCTATCAAGAGTTGCAAACTTAGATGTCTACAGAGGCCAAGTAAGTGATATGAATGAGGGAACGGGCTGGGACAGGACGAAAGGGAATGTATGTCTACACTGCACCAGCGAGAGCAAGCCCTGTTCACACTCTCCACCCAGGTGGACCAAACGAAACACATCTGCACAGTATGCTCATCACACACTGTCAGTGTGCCCGCCCCCCCCACTTAGACTGATGGCTTCTTATCCATGAGGACGGAAATGGATTTGTCACCATCTCTGCTGTCCACTATAACCAGGATCAAGTGGTCACGTTTTAGACAATGACTCACTTAAATTCAGCATTCTTACCTCTCTCCTGAGAGAAACAACACAATACTTCTAAGTTGATGTTCTTCCACATTTGAAAAATGCAGAAATTTTCAAAGCTCGTTTTACTTTGATCCTTCAAAGTAAATGGGGTTCAAAAGTAAGGGTTCTACATGATTCCAAAAGTAGTTAGATACGGAACAGGAGTCTTGACATTGAACTAAAACAGAAGACAGAAGTGGAGACGTACAAAGAACCCCATCCTGGGGTCTTGTGAGATGACTGGGATATGGGATATTCAGCAACTGTGAACAGCTCGTCCCCAAGTAGAACTTTTTAAGTTTCTCTTATTGGAGGGACAAAAAAACTGAAAAGTCCCCAGAAAGTTTTAAGAGCTAAGAAAACACACACATACACACACACATACACATGTGCACATGCCCAACAGAATTATCTAGCGTCTCTGGCTTGTGTCTCAGTCAACTACCTCATTGGCCAAACTGAGCTCCGCAGCGGAACTGAGCAGTTACCTGTGCAACAGCAAAGTCAGATGTAAACATAAATAACAACGGGTTTTTCAAGAGGCTCGGTGTCACTATCGTATGTTGTCCAAATAATGCACTTCTGGATAGAGACGGTTAACAAGAAGGGCCAGGAAGCTCTTCCCATCTTGGAGACAATGGCCAGGAAGGTTTATAAACTGCATGGCTTGCGATATCTGATCCTGGTAGTCAACATACTGCTTACTTGATGTCAAGGATTCCAGCGCATTCAGAGCCTAAAAGACATGGAAGGAAAGGGTTAACCACCTAGCCGCATGGACTGTGATTCCAGCAGGTGTAGCACAGTGGCTCTTAGCATCTGGGACAAGCGCGGTCCCCGGGGGAGCCTACGGAAGTGGAATTAGACGTCTCAGAGGCAGGCAAGCAAGAGGCCAGCAACCCATGCATGTGGGGTGTTCGCCACCTTCTCCACCCCGCCTTCCCGCTTCCTGGCCTGGGCTACTTCCCAGCCCCTCCCCACACACGGCCACTGCTGTGGCCAGGCTGGCCTGACTGCCGTGTCCTCCTGTCCCCAGGACCCGCAGTGGAGCATCTGCTGCCTCTCTTCCTGGAGCCCGAACCGGAAACCACAGGCACCAGCTGCCTGTGAGGCCTGTTTCATTTACTGTTGGGCTTGTTCTTAGGTTACATGATAACGTCATATTAAATTGTCTGACCGAATGAAGTTCAAAAGAAACCAGTGGCTAAGCGCTGCTGAGGGTAAGCAATAAGGTCGTTCTATCAGCCAACAAGCATAAAGTAGAGATCAAGCGCCTGCAGCTTCTGCCCAACAGAAACGACAATGATATATATTCCCATGCCTCTCTTCAAGAATAAATAAACAAAACACTTTTAATTCCATAATTCAGAGTGGGGGAAGAAAAGAGGAAAGAATGTAATGAGAAATCAAATAAAAAAATCGGAACAATGATTCTTGGGGGTGGGGAGTTTTATTTTCCAACTATGCAAGTCCACCTACCCCCAGAATTCTGAGTGTGAGCTGTGAAGTACCCCATTCCTGCCCCTGTCATTTATTGTGACCACTGAACTACACAATACAGATTACAAGACGGAATTTGCTTGGCTCAGTGAACAAGGAGGGAGAAGATTTTTTTGAAGACGGTGAACTGGCAGCTTAAAAATAAATTGCCAGGGAGTTGAAGACAGAAGTCTTAGGGTTGAAAATGTTTAAACAAGTAAAGGGATTTTGGTACTAGGCTAACTGCTGTGTGAACAGAGTTCAATCTAAGAACAGGAATCGATGGGGACAAGCACTCCTATTAACCATAGTGTGTGTGTGTGTGTGTGTGTGTGTGTGTGTGTGTCCCCGTGCACGCCCTGTTTCCCTGAAAATAAGACGTAGCCGGACAATCAGCTCTAATGCATCTTTTGGAGCAAAAATATAAAACCCGATCTTATTTTACTGTAAGACCCGGTCTTATATGACGTAAGACCGGGTCTTATATTAATTTTTGCTCCAAAAGACGCATCAGAGCTGATGGTCCGGCTAGGTCTTACTTTCGGGGAAACAGGGTGCATATATATCTATATACACACATAAAACAAAGGCGCGATTGAAAGTTAATACATCAGCTTGTGTGAACGTGCCAACGGTAAGAGGACGAAACGTGTGTCTAATTGCAGCAATAAACATTCAGGGAATGGTGTGGCATGAAGTAATTGCACATTCTATGGTTATTTCAATTTTTTTTTTTGCGAATTTCTTCAGAGATTATTGCAGAAATTGGATGAAGACGATCTGGGGGAAGTGTGGCTTGTTTTGGACGATGTAAGCCTCCACAGAAACCCAGGAAGTACGTGACCTTGTTGGTTAGACAAGACATACTTTATTATTTCTACCACCATACTCTCCAATGATGAACCCCACTGAAAAAGTTTTTCCAAAAATTAAGTTCTGTGCAAGAAACATTTTGGCAGATCCATCAAACTGTGAACATTTAGTAGACTTTATTAATCATTGTTGCAACTATTACTCCTAGAGATTGTCATCATTATTTTATGAATATGTATGTATATGAAATTACCATAAGCAGTGGCAGGAGAACTATTATAAATGAAGCTATAAGTAAATAAGTATTTCTAATGTTAAATAAGTATTTTATGTTTATTATTAATTAGATGCAATGAAATGTTTAATTTTAACAATAACTTAATATTGGATTTATTTTTATTACGAAGATTAAGAACATTTTTGTGAAAAAATTTGATGTGCAAAAGGATGAACTTGATTTGCAAAAAGGTGAATTTGATTTGCAAAAGGGTGAATTTGGAGTGCAAAACCTGTACTGCTTGACCTTTGACCTTAATAATCACGATATCAGCCTGTAGGTGGCTGGCTGAGACATTATAAAGCTGCAGTAAAAGAAGAGCTAAGGGGGCTAAGTGTTTACCATTTACAGAGAGCACTGCAGAGTGGCAAGAGTGTGAAGCCCGGAGCCAGACTGGCCAAGTGAATCCTGGATTCCAGCCCCAGCACTTATTAGCTGTTTAATTTGGGACAAATCTTTGTATCTCCATTTCCTCATCCATAAAACCAGGATAATAAAAGTTCCTTTGTTATGAGAATTAAATGAGTTAAAACTTTAACTCATCAGCACCAAGTGAGTTAAAATTTGGAACAGTGCCTGGGCACATGGTAAGCACTCAAGAACACCAGCTATTTCACATTTGGTACTCCTTTGTATCTGGGCAGCCTGTTTACAGGTGAAAAGTTACAGGAATGGAAGCATGTGGACTTCTGCCTTTTTAGAACACACTGTAATTTCTCACAGCTACCATTTTGTTCACGTTAGGTTATTCCAACATCAGCTAACAGCAGTCAACCTCCAGACTCACAAGAACCATTTCCTTGGTTTCTAATTAAAACTGAGCTAACCACCATCATTCGCAACTGTGGCCTCATCTTCAATGCCAGTCCCCAGCTCCCAGCACGTGGCATGTCAGCGCATAGTCACATTCAGCAGAACCAAATTCAATCCCAGACTGGCTTGCCTACGGCCTCACTTCTACAATGGCAGTAATAGTGCTCTAGGTAAGTACCTTTACACGACATGGTTTAAAATCTGAGGCAGGCACAGGCGGCACCCATTTTCCAGGTAGTGACACACTAAAGGACATGCTATGCTACCGCAGATCATCGTGTCATCATGTGTAGACCAGCTGTCACCTCCCCTCCGCCCAGGGAGGGCCTGGTGGAAAACTGCTACCCCTTCATTGTAAAGCTGTTTGTACTGACCTGCTGAGCTTTGGGGGTAAGATATAACTCAGAGCCAGGCTTCAAACGGATCTGGTCCTCGGCCGGAACCTGAACTGAAAGGAAGGCAGCCATGCTTCGGGCAATCACTCGGAACCTTGGGAGGTGTTAGGGGGAGGTCAGAAGAAGGAAATGACTATTAAAGTAAGCATTTTAAAGTAAATACCATATTTTCTGTGAAAAAAAGACTCACACATTCCCAGACCTATTGTTGTTTTCAGCCTCTTCGGGAAAATCTTAACTAGCATGAAGTAGGAGCCTCAATCTTCCCTTCCATTATTAATGCCCAAACAATGCGAGCATCATTCAGACTCATGAATGAAAGTGTTGGCAAAGATGTAGAATAACTGGAACTCTCAGACATTGCTGGTGCGAACGTAAAAACCGGTGCAGGTGCTGTGAAAACGCTTGGCAGGCCCTCAGTAAGTTAAACAGTAACGATATGACCCTACAATCCCACTCCTGGATATATACGCAAGAGCACTGAATAGAGGTGTTCTAATAAGAACTTGTAAACGAATTTCATAGCAGTACTATTCATGATAGCCAAAAGATTGAAAAAAACACCCAAATACCTATCAACTGATGAGCAGAGAAACAAAATATGGTATATCCACACAATGGCCTAGTATTCAGTCCTAAAAAGGAATGAAGTACTGATACATGCTAATATATGGATGAGCCTTGAAACTATGCTATGGGAGAGAAGTCAGATACGCAGAGGCCACATATATGATTCCATTTATATGAAATATCCAGAAGAGGATACACACAGTCAGAAAGTCAATTAGTGGTTTCCAGAGACCTGGCGGGGGGAGGCTGGGGAGTGACTGCTTAATATGGGGTTTCTTTTTGGGGTGATGAAAATGTTCTGGAACTAGATAATAGTGATGGTTGCAACAACACTGCGAATGTGCTAAATGTCGCTGAACTGTATGTCTTAAAATGGTTACCATGATACATTTTATGTTATGTGTATTTTACCCCAATTTACGTGAATCAGAATCACACAGTCCTGATAAATTCGACCATAAGCAAACAAACATGATGTTAACTGGTCAGAACGAGGTGGCTCCCAACGTTACAACAGGATGGGCTATTCCACAAGGATGATTCCATCAGAATGGTATGGAAACTCTTTTCAACACTGGTAAGGGCTTTAAACGAACACCAGGATGCAAATAAATATTACGAGGTAAAATGGGAAGCTGATGGCAAATTCTTTCATGCCTTGGAATTTCTAGCAACAAAAATCTAGACTTATTTCTCATTGCTTATCCTTTTTACCAATTCACTTTAACTCAGCTTCACCTCATGTTCCTAGGAGACTGAGTCCCCCCTGGCACCTGACAGCCTGACAGAGCACAGGCAGTGGGGGCAGCTGACTGGGGTATTTCGGCCTCACCCTGCACACCACCACTGGCTCCAAGGCAAAAAGAAATCAGCAGTGTGGCCAGGTTACAAAGTCAAAATACAACAAGAGATACTACTCAAAACACGTTCTACGAACACAAAGACAAAGTTGTTTTAAATGAGAAAAAATAAACGTTTTTTAAAATATAAAGAAGTGATCAAGCTCTGTTTTGTTTTTTTTTTCCTTAATCTTTGGGGGGAAACCTAGCCACATCAAAAACCTACTGAAGTATCACAATACCTAGGTAGGTGCAGACACTGAAGCCCATTTAGAAGAGTGGTGGCAGGTGCTTCCTTACCTGTTAGACAGGGGCGATTTCCGGCCAAACCCAATCGCCCCCAGAATCCCGGAGCTGAGCCGCTCCTCGGCCAGCAGGCTCTGCCTGCTCTGAAGCATGAGCAGAATTCGAATGACAGATTCTGTCAAGACCGAGTCATTCTGCTCTGTCTGAATCAGGGACAGCTGCAGGACTTGGTGCCACCACAAAAACAGCTTTGCCTCTTCCTGCACAGACCTGGGGGGCGAGGCCCAGGAGGAAAATAAAATTAGAAGTGGGGTTTTTTCTATTCCCATTTAACTGGAAGTCTACATTTGAGTTTTAAGTACAAGGGGCATTTAGTGCTTTTAAAGCTTAGGCTAACAGGTAACAATTTATTGAACTCTTATTACATGCCAGACACTGTGTGTCACGTAGCTTCCAGTTCTTTCACTTAGTCCTCTTAACAGCCCTGTAAATATTGTTACGGCTACTGAACTGATAAGGTGCTTCAAAATGCCTGTTTTAGGAAATAAAAAGCCAGCTCAGAAAATTAGCCCACGCTAGTCAAAATCTTTCTGAAACAAGGGTCACTGCGCCTCACAGCCTTGTTTGTTCCTCTGTGTCCCTTGGTTCTGTGTACTTCAGTGAACACTGACTTCAGCCCTACATTCCACTCTTTCCAAACCCAGTGGGTCTGACACGGCAGCCAGGGGGCCAACACACCTTGGATACACCTGCTCCAGCCACTTGCTTAAGAGGAGCAGAACTTTCATTTCGTTCCTTAGCGTCTGTTCGCTGTTTAAACACTGCAGCAAGTAGACATAAAGAGTCAAGTAACTGCCAAGGGACAGGCACTCCTGCAGAAATTCTTCTATGGTGAGCTCAGGGACTTGAAGGGACACGAGGATGGGGCCCCATCCTAAATTCTGATTGAGGGAGCCTACGGAAAAAACACACCGAAAGAAGACAGTAAAGTAAAAGCCAGCTTCAAATTATTTAACTGGTCTAATGAATCTCTTCACTTGACGCTGCCTGTCAGGGAAACTGCCCGCGTCGGCCCCAGATGCCCCGGAAGTGAAATGTGCCTCGCAGCGCAGACTGGAGAGCCCTCAGGCTAAATGCCTGTGCCCTGGCTAGCCACGTAGACGGTTAAGAAATCAGGACCGAGTGCTGCAGTTTTGTCAATCACCTTTGTCATTATATTATGATCGTGAAATCACATGTAGACACTCCCTGTCCCAGTCATCTAAAAGTTTTAACTTTAATTCCATTTATAAGTATATTATGACTACTTGGCGCTTTTCCAAGAGACATTATTATTACTCTATCCATTTCACAAACTGAGGAACACGATGTTGATTTTAATAACATTACAAACACAGTTAGAGCATATCCCAGTGGTTCTCACTTCTTCGCGGGAACGAGGGTGGGGTGACATGGTGACATGCACAGCACCTCCCACATGGATTCATGGATTGTCAAGAAAGGGCAGAACCCAGGTGCTTCCTGACGTTCTTGCTAACCCCCTTCTTCCTCTCCTGCTGTGTACGCTATGACGTGTGCCTGCATGTCACGGTTCAGAAGCATCTCCTGAGCAACTCTTCTTAACAAGCCACGTTGTTTCCAGAATGTGAGAGTTCAGAGATAGAGAATAAGGAAGGTCAGGGTGGTGGGGTATGTGTGTGGGGGGGGTCTTGGCGAGGGAGCTTGACCTCTTCGTAATAGTTTAAAAGATGTGACAAGAAGTAATAAAAGACTCTGAAAACTCAATTGAACAAGTGACAAAAAAACAGAGAAAATGAATATGGTGGGTCATTACTCTATAGACTCTGGCTTACAGCCTTTATTTTAGGAACTATGACACGATTTGCCATCATAAAAGGGATGGTCTATACTCCAAAACCAGTGTCCAGTGAACGAGACGTTCCCTCCCTTGAACTATGATTGTACCGACAGACACGGGTCACAGGCTCTCATGCTAATGGCAGACCCTTATGAAAATGACAGGCTACATTCTTGAAACAACAGCATCTAGAGAGCATGAGCTGACCGTCCCCTTACCTTCTTTGAAGTAGGCCGTGATGCAGGCTTCCGTGGCCTCCGCCATGTGGCGGACAGAAGCCAGGCTCTGGCAGGCGGCCGTGAGGAGCGGCAGCACCGCCAGCCCCTGCACTTTCTGCTCGACCCAGGCGCGGACGCTGCCCCGGAGGAACTCTGCCGTCGGCACAGTCGCGTTGTTCATCATCATCAGGACTTCCATAAAGAGGCTGCTGAGGGCCATGTGGCGGGTCTGGCTGTCCATGTCTGCAGGGGACACAGACACACACGCGTGACAGGGTGCCGGAATGGCGATAGGCATGGGATCAAGGGAACAACAGGGCTTTAGTCCTAGCTGCTCTCCGGGCCCATTTTACAATTCTGTGCCTGATCTCAAGGGACCAGAAGGAAGACTCTGGATGGTACGCAGCTTTTCAGGACAGGATGTGGCACCTAAGCACTTTGTAAGAGCAAAGTAGGAACGACTACAAGATCCCTGGTTACAGCAGGGTGGCCGAGCAATACTTATTAAACAGGCAGATCAAGCGGCATGAAAGAGTGACTTATTTATCAGAACGTGCTTAATTATTCGTTATTGCCCAACCTTTGCTCATTTGGAAAACCAAATACACAGATCTCAGTTGTCATTTCGTAAACTAATTAGACACAGTACCTCCACGCTCACCACTGCCAAAGCTGCCAATTCTACACAGAACAGTTGCTGTTTAAAATGAAATATAAAAAGGAGGAGGAAAAACCTTTTTAAAGGCTCCTAAGAGCAGCTTTCATTTTTTTTAAATAAGAAAAACAGACACGTGAGTAATATAAATGGGTCTTTCCAAAACATTAAGATGTGAAAAGAGGACACTACACAACAAAAAAAGCCAATTCGTTTTACAGGAAAAGTGCAAATGAGTTGGTTACTAAGGTAGGTTCTTTTACATTCTTTTTTTACAAAAACAAAATCCATTTCATTGAGAGTGTGTGGAGAAGCTATTCAACAGGTATTAGTAGGTTGGTGCAAAAGTAATTGCGGTTCTTGTAATTATTTTTAACCTTTTAAACTGCAATTACTTTTGCACAAACCTAATATAATTTTCCCCAACTATTTCTAGCTCTGCGAGTTGGGTGCTTTTTTTTTAAATGGAATGGTGTGTGGCTTTGTCACACCAAGGCTTCAGTATTTGTCAATGTGGGTAGGGAGGTCTTATTACTCATCACACCCACGAGACCAAATTCACCCACTTGTACGGCATTAAATCAACCCTAACTCAATGTCATTATAAGACCTACTTATTGTCAAGCAAGGACTTCAAAGGCTTATCTCTGAATTTCAGCTGGCTAGTAATTTAAATTTTAATATTCTTTTTAATTGTGACTCATGGGAACAAAACATGACTACAAAGGCCTCCAAACAGATTTCAGCTTCTCCCCTTCCTATTAATCACAACACAGCCAACAAGTGTTTCTTAAAAAAATCAGATCTGATCCCATCATTCTTCTGATTAAGACCTTTCTAGAGCACCCGTCTCTCCTTTGCCTGGTCAGCTGTTACTCAACCTTCATGTCCCAATCACATGATCAACTCTACGTTTCTCCAGTATTGCCTGTAATTTTTCTTTCCTTTTTTTTTTTTTTTTTTTTGTTAACATTCACTGAGTATTGTGACTTGCCAAGTTGGTGCTACATCTTAGGTCCATTATCTCATTGCAGACTTACAATGTCTACATGAAACAGGTACGTCATTCTCCACATGCCCATTACATCCAGCTGTGCTGTCAGACCTCCTACGGGCGTACTGATTTTCTGTCTACTTGGTCTACCAATTACTGTGACACGTGTGTCAAAATCTCTCACTGTGAGTGAATTGGACATTTCTCTTCCTAGTTCTTTATGCATCTGCTACTGTGCTATTAGGTACAAATAAACTGAGAATTATTGTATCTGCCTGGTGAACTGAACCTTTTATCAATTTCCAATGACTCTCTTTTATCTTTACTAATGTGTCTTATTTCTTATTTATTTTTGTCATGCAACTTCAGGGAAGGAAAACACACTGGAGATCATTTGGCTCTGTAATGCTTTCTGCCTTACAGTCCTATCTGTCTAATATTAGTACAGCTATGCCAGCTTTCTATTTTAATATTTGCCTGATATGGTTGCCTTATGGAAAGCTTTCTACAACCTATGTTTTAGATGTACTTCTCACAAACAACTTAAAGAAGGATGATGTTTATTAATCCAGTATGACAATATCTATCTTGTAACCTGAACATAGGTCCATTTACAGTTAACTGATATATTTGAATTTTACCATCATATCTTGGTTGGTTTCTCACCTTCTCCACACTTTTCTTGCCATCTTTGGATTAAACAAATTTTAGCCATTCCTTTTTATCTGACTCTACTACCTGAGAAATTATATATCTTATTTCTATTCTTTTGGTGAATTTCTTAGAATTTTTTTTAATATTCACATTTTATCAAGGTGTAAATTTAATCAACTTCTTGACCCTCTCAAACAATACTAAAACCTTAGAATGTTTTTAACTCAACCTCTTTCCTAACATACCTACTCTGCTCATATAATTTAATTTTAGCTTTGCTTTTTAAACCCCTAAATGTATGATTATTGTAGTTTTATATGGGCATTTTTTGTTTACATTTTTCCACTTTCTCTGCTTATTATTTTTTCTTGCAATTCAAGCTTTATACTTGGGATCACTCGACTTCTACCTAAAGAACATGCTTTAGCATTTCCTCCAGTGATGTCTACTGAGACGAACTCCCTCTGTTCCAATGAAAATCTTTACTTCATCCTCTTCCTTGGAAGATGGTTTTTCCATCTTCTGTTTACCATTCTGGGTTATCAGTCATTTCCTCACAGCGTTGTGTTGTTACTGAGAAACAGGCTCTTAGCATAAATGTTCTTCCTCTGTAGGTAACCTGTCTCTCCTTCCTGGATGCAGAACTTGTTTCTTTGTGCCCAGTGCTTCCGTAGTCTCACTATGTGTGTACAGTGTGCGTTTCTTTCTATTTATCCTGCTTCGGATTTGCTGGGTTTACTGAATCTAAGGATTGTTGTCTTCATCAGCCCTAGAAAGTTCTCAGCCTTGCTATCTCTTCAGTTACTACCTCTCCCTAAATCTGTATCTCCTCTCCTTCTGGAATTCTGATGAGATGATTAGCTGTGTGTTAAATCTTCTCAGTCTATCCTCTATGCCCCTTAAACTCTCTTTTATATTTTTCCTCTGTCTGTTCCACATTCTGGGTATTTCCTTCAGATTTATTTTCCAGTTTACAAGTTTTCTCTTCAGATAGGTTGAATCTGCTGTTAAACTTTTCCATTAAATTTTTATTACAATTTTTATATTTTATAGAAATTTTCTGTTTTTCATTTCATAGCTGATTATCTCTCACAGCTGTGATTTCTACAATCCCTTGTTCCTTAAAGATATCTTTCAAACCTCTCTTATTTCATCAAATACAGTGGTACCTCAGTTTTCGAAGGTAATCTGTTCTAGAGCACCGTTCGAGTTCTGAAATGTTCGAAAACAGCCGACAGCTAGGCCTCAGGATCTTGCACTCAGCGGAAGCCACGTGACATGTTCGACTTCCGAGGCATGTTGGAAAACCGAAGCATTTACTTCTGAGTTTATGGTGTTCGTAAACCAAAATGTTTGTCAACGGAGATGTTCGAAAACCAAGGTACTACTGTATATTAAAATATTTTTTTGTTTACTATGTTAATTATGCCAATATCTAAAGTCTTCATATGTCTGACTCTGTTGACTGTTGTTCTTTGCTGACTCACTCGTGATGCCTTATTTCCTTGTATGTTTTATGACCTTTTTCCTTTTTTTTTATTGTGGGTTAAGATTCCTTGGAACTCTGAGGACTGAGTTGAAGATGGGTTTCTCCAAAACGGATCTGTGGCTGTTTTCTGCCAGACACCTGGCGGCACTGCCAACGCAGAACTACTTTAATTTCTCAGGTTGAGGGATTTGGGGGGCAATCTAGGTAGTATGAGTTCTTACTGCAAACCCACATGAGGACCAGCTTGTACTTACTAATTTTCAAAAGAGGTGTCTTTGTCCCCACCACATAGACTTCTGATCCAACAGCAAGGTCAAACAGGAAATTGTCTTTGCTTTCCTCCCTGAAAGGCAGGTTGACTTCTAGCTCTTCCTTACACTGAGGATGCCATCCTATGGGGTTATCAGTCGTCTAACTTAGCCCTCAGTCCAGTTAACCTCACACCAGCATCTGACAGCATCAACCCCTCCGCAGGTTCTTAATGCTCATGCCTCCCCCCAGTGCTGAGATAACACAGCGTCTGTAGGGTCTCGTCATCTCTCTGACCAGCGCTTCTCTGGAAACAGGAATGACTGACTGTGTCACAACCATCTTCCCGGTGTCACGACCATGTCTTATGCACAGCAGAAGTTCATTTACTGAATAAATACATGACCTCCCAGTGGTCACTTACCGTGTGGGTTAAAGACAATGATATCATCTAAGAGCTTAGACATTTCCTGTTCTAGGACTGCTAAGGTGATTTTTCCATTTTGTTCCAGGTTGCTGAGGAATTGAACCATCTGATGAATGAATGCTCGGCATTTTGGAACTGCATCCTGACAATAAAAAAAGGATAATTCAAACCAATCCATGCAAGCAGTGTTAACCGAGTATTCCCTAGGAGCACGGCACTGACTGCTTTGGTGGGGAGTGGAGAGGACAGAGCAGGAAGCCACACGAAGGAGTATCGAAGGGCCTATCTCCAGGGATCTGCGGATCTGCGGTAACACTTAGACTAGAACCTATGTTCCCTGAAATTCCGGTAGAACACACTTCCTTTTTTACCACATTAATAACAACATTAACCACACACTAATTACTTGCCAAGAACATTTCCAAAAACCTTTATGTTCATTATCTACTTTAATCCTCACAACACCACTTTGAGGCAAGGTATAGTTTCAATTCGGGTCAGAACGGCAGTGGTCCCCAGGGTCAGAGTTGGGGACCTGAGTTTTTCAGACCTCAAACTCATTCATGCTCCTAACTTCCCTGCCATTCTGGTGCCAATGGCATTCAGATCACTAAACCAAACAGCCCACTGATGGCCCGTAATCCTATTGGCCTCCTGTTAGCATGTGACACTGCTAGTAAATACTTACTAGAGATAAATAAAACTAAAAGATCCTAGAGGCCAAAATACGAGTACACGTGATAGACATCCTCCCACTTTCTCAGTAGCACTTATGCCATTACCAGTCCTGAAGAACACTCTCTGCCTTCTAAAGCACTCACTCAACTTACAAGATGCTTCTGGCTGTCCGTAGGAACAGAAAGGCCTGCAGTCACTTTTAGGAGCTTCACGATTAATTCAGCAGAAGATTCCTTTGCCAGGAGGATGGATGGCTGATAATGGCTGCTGAAATAACTTAGCACACTCTGGTATGACACAAAATCCACAAGATGCCATGAAAGTGAGCTTGTCTGTCCAAGGAGACTAAGTAGAGGTGAATCCTAAAAACGAAACACATATTCCTTTAGTTCCAAATCTCCTGTTTTTCCAGAAATACGTATCTCTAATTCACCTACAAAGTGACCTGTGATGAGCATAGAATAGTTAAGATGTCAAATAAATATATCTACTCAAGTTAGGAGTACCAGTGAAAGTAATAAGCAAAGTCTTGGCAAAAACACATTAAAATTTGTAAGTATTGAGAACCCAATTTTCAAAGGAACTCTCTGATCTGGTGTTACAACTAGCAATTCATGACATGTAAAATAAAACTGATTTTTATATTATGACTCAATGTGGTTCCCTTCATAATCCATGATTCGATTATGACCTACCCAAGAAAATCAGGCATCTAGTTAAAAAGACACATCCCGCATGCCAAGCATATATTCACACATATAGAGACATTAGAGAGACAACTAACAAATGACAACTTCATAGAAAGTGAGGCTCCAGGGACGCCTTGCCAAGTTTTATCACAGACTCTCCACACTTACTGTTTGGTCTACCAGTTGGTCTTCCTTTGCCAATAAAATCATCATGAAAAGGAGGCAGACAATCATGCTCCGGGTCTCTGGGTGGGGACTGGGACTCCAGGCATCGGAGAGGACACTGACCCAATTGACTTCACAGAGGACAGACCCCAAAAATAAGAAGCAGCTCTTGGGGCTTCCTCGTTCCACCTACAAGGAAACAAATTAAAGCCAGCGTTTTGCTTTAAGCTGTCTATGTATCTTGAAAACGTATTAAATCCATGTTTACTAAATTATATTTTTTAAAATCCACTTTTTCCCCCAGATTGTAAAAGAATCTTCCATAATCCTAGCCCCCAGAGGTTTAGACTTAACATTTATAATATCTTTCCTTCCATGCTCAGTGCACGTGTACATTTTTCAGCTTGTTTGGAGTTCATTGCTTATTCCACTAATTCCTAGCAGGAGAGAAATGAGCTTCCCTGGCTCCAAACAGGGTGATAAATCCCTGCCACAGTTAGTCACTGGTGCTGAAGGACGCATATCACAGTCCTGAGATGTGCTGGGACAGGACAAAGGTAGAGATTGACTAGTCAGTAGTTCCCAAAGTGAGTGTGTATCAGAACCATCTGGAAGACTTGCTAAAACACAGATTGTGGGGCATCGCCCCTAGAATTTTTCAATTCCTGCATCTAGAGTGGGTGCAGAAATGTGCATTTCTAACAAGTCCCCAGGTGGTAAGGATGCTTCTGGCCTTGGAATCATACTTTGAGACCCACTCTATTAGTATATATACTTTTACACTGCCTTTCTAGTGTAATGTTATGTTATAAAAAATATCTCTGTATCAGTACCCTTCCTAATTTCTGATAACTACATAATATTTAACTAAATCCTATTTTAAATTATTAGGGATTGGGGGCGTGGCATATGTATTATAAAGTGTATGATCAATGTCAAAGTTATCTTTTATAAGCTTATTTCAAGTTTGTTTAAAAGAAAACATGGCTAGCTATAAAGTTCTCCTTTCAAAATGAAGGTTAAAAGACTCTATCCCATTGATAACATCACAATCAGTGGAATTTGGTGATTCGTGTCCTCCCATCACTAACATCATTATACCATGCTAACTACTTATTCATTTTCCTTTTAGAAAACGATTCTTAATCATCCTTTATCATCTGTTCTCTATGCTCACCCTCAACACCCTCAAAAGATAAACTTTAGTATGCCAACAAGACACCCAGAACTACAGGTTCCAGCTCCTGGGCAGCTCAGGGTCTTCTATCATGAGACTAAAACTCCTAGAAACATAGTCTACAGCTTCCTTTAGAGACACTGCACTAGTTAGTCTGTCACATCAGGAAGGCTGCTCTCTTCCTTAAATGCTGTCTTAGAGCTCTTCAAACAAACATTCCCTTCCATATTCATACTAGTGATGAATATCTACTTAGTGCCTGTCTCCTGGACCAAACCTCGCTACAAAATCACGCTTAACCTTGGATTTCACTAAGACAACTGTCCTCAGCTTTCCTTAGAGCTCCAGAGGAGTGGCTGACAAGGGCAGCCCTGGGTGGAGTCTCCATTAGAAGCACCAAAAAACTACAGTACCTTTTACTACTTGTCATAAATAATCGTGTGTCTGTAGTAATTAAAGCACTTAAGGTGCCTCAATAACAAATGTGACATTCAGAGGAAACACAAAAGAACTTATAACCATGAACAAATAAACTGAAACAATCATACAAAGCTAAGATTATACAGGGGTGTTTTTTTTGTTAAATAGAAACTTAATCAGAACAACAAAAATGCCTGACTGGTATGTGACACTACTGATTTGTTTGCAACAGTTGCTTCTACTACAAAGACTCTTTACACACTTAGTGGCACTTCCCAAGCCATCTCAGGTCTTTACACGACTCCGATGCATCAGAGTGTTACACGCACTGGTGTCTCCTACAACCTCATGACTCCCTTGCACAACGGCTTAGAGAAACTAACAGCTTGAGCACCAATTTACGTTTTGCTTTAATAGAACATTCAACAAGAAGTCGTTCTAATGATACTATCCAAGGATAAGATGCAGCCACAGAAACACCGAGAAGTGCATAACAAAGTCATTAAACCATGTCCTCACAGGACAGTATTACTCAAGTCTAGGGAACGGCTGCCATATTAGAGACAAAGTCTTTCTCTGGGATTTAACTATGGCCAATGTTTTCCAGTCACCTTCCGACACCATGAAATGATTTCCACAGGACGCTGCGTTACACAAATGCCATGTGGGCAACACAGAGAGTGGACACAGTCCACACACAGCAACTGTGCGTAAAACCGCCAGTGAAGGGAGCACAGGTTGCTGCCCGGAAGCCAAATCACTCCAGGCTGAGGAGAGTGGACGGCTTACTTTGAAGAAGGCCTCCATGAGCGTCTGGTCAGGATGCAGGTCCCCCCACGGCAGTTTCCGGTAGGCACTATGAAAAGCGTACAGAATGAACTCGGGCATTTTGGGTGCGGTACATGCTTCACAGTAATACATCAGCTGTAACCGAAGGGCTCCTTCGTCACCTGGCAACAGCTTATCTAAAATTGAAAAAGAGAATACAGCTCAAGACCTTTTGGGTTATCTTTAACAATAATAATAATAATAATAATAACTAACAAAAAACACAAATTTGAACTGAAAGTCTAAAACCTAAGGTTCTCAATAGTTAGTGTACAATTTCAAAGCTTTTCACATGCCAGGAGCGGGAGGGGCTGATGATGGCAGATTAATAATAAAAAATGGCACTTTTCTCACTGGGGTAACTAGAATGAGCAGCTGGTGTGTGGGAGATAGCAGGGGTAATCAGCTTTTCTTCAAGACTTCTAAATATTTAGCTTTTTAACTCATACACACTTCCACAACCTCAACCAATTTTAGGCATCCCTTTAGTCAGCAATCTGGATCACTCGGCATTATCCTCACAATAATCAACTGCTTTATTGCTTCAGGAGCTAATGGCAATATAAGGGATTTGGTCTAAAACAAATGATTTCAGCCTTTCCGGTTCTATGCAAAGGAATGGAGCATAGTCAAAGAAGAGAGCACCACACACAGCAACAGAAGCCTGACGGTGTTTCTCAACATTCACTTTTCAAAAACGACCAATGAGTACCAACACACGGTACCAGTCGATTTATCATTTCCAACGTTCCTGTGTCCTCGATGGCCAGTACTTGCTTTCTCCTACAGCATGAAACATTAACACATGCTTTTAACAACCTGTTAAGAGCAGGCTGAAGGGTAGCATTTGTTTAAATACGGATAAAAGATACTTTTGTTTAGATGAGGATGGATACGTAGACGATGTCCAGGAGGTAATCCCTTAGAACAACACTGAGCTTCCAGTCCCAGCCCAGACACAAATTCTGTGACCTCACATAAATTCATTTTGCTTTTCAGGTCCTTGTTTTTTCCATCAATAAAAAGAAAGTTGGATCAATGTTCTCACTAAAAGGCTATAATTTAATCCTTCTTCATCTTGTTTTGCATAATTCTTGCTTCCTCGCTCTGATATTATACCCTCCAGTTCCTAAGCCACCTTCTTATTTTATATACGCAGGCAAGAGCCTGTGAGAGGGCTTGCCCCTTATCCTATGAAATTAAATATATAGCCTTTGTGACTATAATTTGATACTCCAATATTTTTCTCACCAATAAATATATTTTGGATGGTAAAAAGCAGCTAAAAGAATCTGCCTTCTAAAAAAAAGAGAGAGTTATTAGAATTTCATGTGTTACTCATTGAACCAATATTTATCAAACAGATACTGAGAATAAGGCACTGATAATGTATCAGTATGTTTATCGTCTGTAACAAGTATACCACTGGTGGGGGAGGTGGGCATGGGGGGAAGGCAGAGGGTATATGAACTCTGTACGTTCTGCTCAATTCTGTCTAAAACTACTCTAAAAAAAACTAAAGACATACATACATATATATATGTATACGTGTATATACATATATATATACATATATATATATATATATCAGGAGTGTCAAAAAAGTGTATACACATTTTAAGAGATGTTATCTATGCTCAAGCATTAGTTCATCGTCATCAGAAGTGTCTGGGTGCTGACGGTAACCACTTTGAGCACCTCTTGTAACTGCAGACGTCAAACGTGACTTGTATTCATCTTTCGTTATCGGTATACAATAACCGATATTTGTAATATTCAGTATTACAATTTTCATATAGAATATTTAATATAAGAAAGTTTTCCTTTCTTAAAACGTGTGTCCATTTTTTGGCATCCTCTGTATATATGCACACACACAAAAATACCGGACGATGTACTGTTACGTCTATGACTAAGCCCCACACAAGCACGTGGCAGCTATGGAGATGCTCTCAGGTCTCCCTTTCAGCGGAACTTGCTGATCCAGCTGCAGCACCTGCAGGGGCCCCTACAGGGGCCCCTGCAGTGCCTGAGTCAAGCCACACACTGTCCCAGGCAGCCCTCGGCCAACAAGTGTGCACAGCCCGGGACACTTCTGCCCCACACAATGCCCCTCAGTGAGGAATCTGCACTGGAACCCCCTGTTGGGCTGGCCATTACTTTCTCACAACTGGACCACAGGCTGAGGCTCTTCCTTCCCACTCTCCTTTCACAGGTATCACACCTGTGCGGGGCTCTGAAGACGTTCCTTGCCGACTGCTGCTCATCTCTCTCTTACTGAACGGCACATGGAGACGGAAGACAAGAACCTCTAAGGGCCATGCTCTCTCTGATAGGGCAGATTAGTGGGGAAAAGGAAACTTCACCTGGACTCGGAGTTGGGGAGGGGAGAAAGTTTACTGTGATAACTGAGGGCTCCCTGCAAGCTGAGCTTGGACTTTGATTTCGCAGGTAAGTGTGTGGTGTGAGAAACCCCAAGCCAAGGAATTATGTGGTTCCAATTGGCAGCAAATGCAGATTTTCTCTGGAGATACACACCCTCCTCCTAATCTTTACAGAATTTGTCTAGGTAGTATCTCTCTAAATATGGGCTCAGACTACAAAATTACAAAGTACACAGGAAACAAGCTTCTAAGAATAAGAGTCCAAAGGAATATCTATCAGCAGCATAAGCCACTCCCCAACGGAAACTTCAGATAATGGAATTATTGCATATAGATCATAAAAGAAAGTAAGCGTGTTTAAACATTTTAAGGAAATAAAAACTGGAACTTAAACAAGAGGAAGAAGTAAGATGCTATCAAAAAGGATCAGGGTAGATTTTAAAACAAAAATAACTTCCAGAAATTAAAATGGGAAATTCAGTGAATGTTTTTTAAAGTAGGTTAGACATGGCTATAGCTAGAGAGACTGAGTAAACTGGAAAAGAGACCTCAATAATTGACCCAAAAGGAAGCACAAAAAGATAGAAAACATGAAAAAGAAGTCAGAGTCATAGAAAACAGAATGAGGTTCCACATGGGGGACAGACAACATCTGAAAGAGAAAGGCTGCATATTTTCCATAACTGATGAAACTCCAAACTACCTTACAAATCAGAAGTGACAAACTTTACACTAAATAATTGCATGAGCGGTTTTTCTTTGGTCAAAGATGACTGCCTACCTACGAAAATAAAATTAAATAAAGTGGGAAAGCAGAGGCGAAAGAGTAACTGCACGATTTTGGGAAAAGGTGAGAACCAACAGGGGACGTGACGTAGGTAACAGCTTCCTACCTTTAAAGCTCTCGTGCAGTGAGGCGATGCAGTCCGTGAACAGCTGCACCGTGCTAGAGGCAGCCACAGCATCGCTCTCCAGCCAGGGGTAAAGTCGTTGGCTGCTTGAAACACAGGAAACACGCGCTCAGAAGTGACAGTACCGTGATTCAATGACTCCAGGTCCCAGAGTCTAGGGCTGGCCAGAGTCACAGCAAACTGCGCTATGCAGCCCGCACACATATTTAGACCACGGTAAATTCCTGGAGATGATTTGTAGCTTGCAATATCAACCATATAGTTTCATTTACTTTCCTTCCTAACCTGTATTCCAACACGAGTAAGTTTCAGAAGTGTGCTACCTAAACTATCAAATTAACATCTTTTCACATCCAATTTATACCCT
Organism: Rhinolophus hipposideros; assembly: GCF_964194185.1. Taxonomy (NCBI): domain Eukaryota; kingdom Metazoa; phylum Chordata; class Mammalia; order Chiroptera; family Rhinolophidae; genus Rhinolophus; species Rhinolophus hipposideros. The sequence continues at coordinate 22,621,860 of NC_138063.1, read as the reverse complement.
TGAAGCCATCCCTTGTGCACCTCGGTTACGTTCCGAATGCCTGAGAAACATACCATCAGGTAGCTTCAACAGTAAGAAGGGCAGGGAAGGAGGGAGAGGGGTAGGGGAAAGGGGAGACGGAAAGGAAAGGAGAGGGGAAGTGGGAGAGGGAGGGGAGGGAGGAAAAAAGAAAATTTCTTGTAACCAAAAGATGCCCAAAAACGAACGGATAGGAAATAACCAAAGAATAAACTCTTTATATGAAAATTTTAGTTCCTGAATCTGGTCCTTAAAGTTCACTATCAAAATAAACTCCATTAATTCTTCCTAGAAATCAAAAGGCAGACTACCTTATGGTCAGCAGTCAAACAGTCACTACAAAATCCTGAAGCTTGCAGATTGTTTACGAATAGCCCTCTAGCAAAAGCAAAGATCCAGAACCTTTTCTATTTTCCTCAAGAAGCTCCTGAAACAGCATGGGTTAACGCAAAAAGTCCTGACAAGGGAGTTAAAAGCCCTAGCAGTGAAAACACCTTAAATACAGTGATGTCCAGCACTATTGTCATGTTAAAAAAATTCTCATTAAGGTCACCTGGCTTTTATTTATATGCTTTTGGGGGCCACAAGACTCCTAAGGAGTCATTCGGACAGCCCCACCTCTGTCCTAGATGCTCCTGAAATAATGCTTTCATTTAATTGCGGAGTCCATGTTAAAAGGGTAATTCCCACCACTAATCTGGAAGCCAACTTAACTCCAAACAGTGAGATACTGGATAAGATCAAGTTGGTCTCATATTTTTAGTGTCATACTATGCAAACCTAATTAAGGAGAGCGGTATCCGTTTTTCTGAAATTAAGTACCGAAACTCATTCAACTTCTTTATTGTAGAAAACTGGAAACGAATGTCCAGTTTTGTTTTAAAATTAATATCAAGATAATACCTCTGATCAGCCAGACTAACAATTCCACAAACAGAAAATGTCTTCCGTTTCTTTCGTAAAGGAGTATTTTCTAAATTTAAATATGGCCTTACACCTAAAAAAATTAAACCTGTGAATGCATCTCTTGTACCAAAACACCATCAGAATTTTAAGTCTATAAATTTCAAAGGAATTTGAGTATCTGAAAAGTGATTTACCTTTCATTGTCCTCTAAAACCAGGATCCATGGCTTAAAGAGCTGGATAATGACTGAATGTAGGGATCTCAGCACTAAAAGAAAGCAAAATTTTTACAGATGAGAAACAAGTGTATCCTTTGTCAATACCACTGATAACATTATATTAGAAAATCTACTGATTGTCTATATACCCATAAAATATGTTGATATAAAAACAACATTTACTTAAAGAGAGAGAGAGAAAGAAAGAGAAGGTCTAAGATGGCAGCTTAGAAGCCAGACCCAAAAGAATTAAAAAAAAAAAAAAAAAAGTTCAATGTAAGTATGTTTATGTTTTCATTTGCCACAATGGAATGTCTTGAATTGAAAACTTTTATTACAAAATATGTTTATAACATTTTTATAAATATTATAATTTTATAACGTACATTTTTTTTAAAGATAAACGCTTAAATATTCAGGACACTTTCCTGAGCAAGATAAATAATCGGATGAAAGAAGTGGATTGAAAGCTATCTCTCTGTAGTCCGTCCGCCCTACAAAGGAGGGGCAGAGACAAGCTGAAGCAAGCATGTTGTCTACATGAACACATATTTGGGTTCACACCTATGCTATATATTTTCCATTTCCTCTGCTTGACACTCAGCTATATTATCGTTTTATCGCAAAGATCTAAATCTCTTAATGTGTGTATTCAAGTCACTTCTGAGGGAAGGTCAGACATCCAGCTCCGTGTGGCACTAATGGCGTATTACCTGTTTTGCTATTGGCAGATGGGTCTTGGGCCAAGCAGGCCGTTTCTGAATCAAGCATCCTTTTCACAAGATAGCCCAAGAGTGTCTTCATACCATCCATGTAAGGACTCCATTTTGAGAATAAACCAAAACTTTTAAAGTCCAACGTGGATAACCGAAGCTTATAAAAAAAGTTTGAGAGCCACTGTATAGTCTCCATTACCTAGAAGAGAATGACTGGTTACAAAATGCTTACTGAAAGTCTCCTTTCAGTAGTGTCCATTCACTGTGAGGGAAGGCTTTGACTCTGCAAGAGTTGCAAAGATATACAGCACGTGAAAAGTAAACCAACAGACTTCTAAAGCAGAGGAACCATTCTTTCAAATAAATTTTCACGTGGACCCATGCTGAACCCTAACCAAAGGGCCAGTGGTATAAGTTTAAGGAGCAGGTGAGGTAAGGTGTGGAAGGCGTAGGCCCAGGCTGCTCTGGAAGAGATGAGCAAGAATCAGACTGAGGTGTGAGAGGAAGGCAATCCAGACAAAGGGGGAGTAGGAGAGAAGTGACTGACAAAAACAAACACAGGGCTCTTGAAGATAATGCACAAAAAAGCAGCTTTTTAGATATAAAGTTTAAGTGTGTTCCAACTGGTTAAATAGCAAAGGAAATTGAAAAGAAATGCAGAGACAAAAACGTCAGACACCAAAAGCTACACACCTGCTTGTCTGACAAGAGAGCATCCGGGGAGCTTTGAAGCGCCGCGCTCTCGGCAGAAGGTGCCCCTTGCTGGCCGTTTGGGGCACAGCAGCCCAGGGCTCTCAGCGTGGCTTTCCAACACTCAGGGCTCAGCAGCTGCTCAGCAGAACCTTACAGGGCAGGGACAGAGGACAGAAAGTCAGCATCTCTTACAAACTAAAAATTTTAACTTGAATCAAAGAACATATGTATTTTACAAAGGAATGAATATTAAATAAAAATCCCAAACAAATTCATCTGTGAGGAAACCAAAGTAAAGAGAACTTATTAAAAGAACTATCTACCCAAATGCCTGACTTTCCTTGTTCCTGTTAATCCTGCTTTGCTTGGAGAGAACACAGCTGGAGCCATGTGAGCTGGAATCTGGGAGAGAAATCCCACCTATCAGACCTTTACTGGGGAATGAACGGTAAGGAGCCATTTTCCTGGCTGGATGATGTGAGAGAAATAACGGTGACAAGACAAGAGACTGGGTGCAGACTCAGTGACAGCATGTAGGTCTCTTCAGAAGGAGTTTTATACTTACCCCGAAAACTCCATTCCCACAATGGACTAAAGCAACACAGACACAGCGTGTAAAACTAGAGACTACCAGCCAGCCAGCACTCTGCTACTTACAAACTTCACATCCCAGAGGACAGGAATAATATCTCTCAGGTCCTTTCCACCCAGAGGTGGCCTGAGGATCAAACAGGGTAACAGAGGCTCATAGGAGCAGGTCTGAGGGGAAGGACGAGGTCAGCTGAACTATACCGAGTATGAGATGTTCAGGGGACAGGGGAGTGCCAGTGTCCAACTGCTACTGTGATCTGGGTATCAGGGCAGAGGTCTGGGATCAAGCTATAGGTGGGGGAGTCGTGCACACCTAGAAGATGGCAGCGAAGACAGGGCAAATGACAGGCTCACCCAGGGCGAATGGAGAGAGCAGAGGAGCATGGGATGGACCCCTAGGAAGACCAACATGGTGGCCAGGGAACGGTGCGAAATCAGGAGGCTGGAGGCCGTGGAATCTGACAGAGGTGGGACTGTTATTATTATGCTTTTAACTTAATTACTTCTCCTGAGAAGTATAAATTTTCTGCTCTGTGCAAGTCAATGCTTGCCTACACAAACAGTTTATAATTTCTTTAAAAGATTTCAGGGGGAAAAACACAACATATACTTGATCATATTTTGAAAATTTGGAACAAAAATCAGCTACGCAAATGTGCATCAAAAATTATACAAATACACTTCCCTATCACTGTTCTCTACCTACCCTCCAATATCCCTCTGCAGGAAACAGTGAAAGGTTGAGGTGCTTTGAAAATGAGACCACCCATTGCCGTACAAGTATTTTTAAAGTAGTCCGATACATAAGATCATTAACTTATACATTAAACAATTTCCACTAAATAACACAAAGATTTGGCATAAAGCAAAATTTAGTTTTGCATTACATCTATAAACAGTATCAAGTTTTCATGAAAAAGTAAATTCGATATCATTTTTCAAGTTTCGATAAAATCCCTGCCTAGTGAAATTCCAAAAATAAGAAAGCCTACATCCTTTATTTCTCCTCTGATCTCCACACTCCAATGGAAAATTACAGGATGGGAACAGAAACGGTGGGAATGTGGAAAATACTGTAATGCTGCTCTTTCCCTTGACAAATATAAATACAGTCAAAAAAATTAGGGGGAAAATAGAACAAAATGTACCTTCTATTTGAACGACGCATAGAAAAAGCAACTTATTTCTCTTACTAAATCTGTAGTTGGCAGAAGAAGCAGGCTCACTTCCATCCCACCCCATTCAAGACAGCTGCTAAGTCAAGGGAAAGAGATGGACACACACCTGTGGCCTCCAACACGAGTGCCCGTTCTAACATTTAGGACAATAAATGACCATTTTTACAGGTAGCAACCTTTGGGCGACTGTTCATGGAGTACTTCAGGTAAGAATCAGTCACTCTAGCGTCCGGCACGCTTGTATTATTTTTACATGTTTGGATGATATCCGTAGAATGGTACGTGTGATACGAAAATTCTCTGCGATCTAATCAGTCACAATTAAAAGACACTCACTTTGCATCAGCAGCCTGAGGATGTCACTGTACTGGTCAGGGAACTGGTAGAGAAGAAGGTAAGTCCAGTGCTTACAGAAGAGATTAAACGGCATCAAAATATCTTCATCCGGTTCAAGGCCCCAGGCAGTAAGCGCCAAATGAATGGACTCCAGGAGCCTGGTGCGGTCAGACAGGGGAGGCTTAGTGGAGTTTAACCAGTGCTTAAGATCGAACTGAAAAGGAAAGAAACAACAAGCACCTTTATTGACACTAGAAAATTAACTGAAGGAGAGCAAAGTCTGTGCAAATTTAGTTTAAAAGTCATAGATTACCTAGCCTTTAAATTTTCATAAAGATTTAAACTACAGTTTGTAAACAAGTACCTAAAAGAATCTGGGCAGCTCAGTAATCGATGGGTGCCATTATGCCTCCATCACTTCTTCACTCTCAGACAGCAAAGTTTTCTAAGCTCCGCACGCTTTTTTGCAATTTAAAAATCTTGTTGGTAAGTTTTCCCTAAAAGACAAGGCTCAGAACGTTGCAGTTCTCTTTCACTGGTCACAGTGCCACACACAAGCTGGCACTTCGCAAAACTGTCTCCATCTAACGGCCACGTTTCGGAGTCTGCGTCAGTCACCTCAGTGAATAAAAACTCAGTGGGTTGATAACACCTTCCAGAACCCCTATAAGACATGTTCTCTCCCTCGTTACAGATTGAGATCAGTCTCTAGGCCCTGAAAAATTACCAGGTTTTATGACTCATAGATGTCACAGAAATACAATTGAAGGCGAAAGAGCTACAGCTCCAAAACTCGCAACCAGTTAAGTAAATTCACTGCCTTGGTCTGAGTTAACATTCTACGTGGAATGAGGACAAAGGCAATTTGCTTAGATCTGGCTTTTTCCAAATATGAGAAACTTGGACATATTATATCTCATTTATCAAACACAAGTTAGGCATAAATTCAGGATAAATTCAAAAGAAGGATGTACTAAATTACTATTATGAATATTTCAGAACTGTACTTAGTCTTTAAAGAGCGTTTGGGAGTTAGGTCCTTGTTATAGTGGAATAAGACTGTCCCTCACAACACAACCGACACTCCCACAAGAGGAAGCTGTGGGATCAGGCTGCTTAAAGACCACAGAAAATGTGCAAGGGGCCTGTGAGCCTGCGATCTGCCTGGAAACAGAACCCCAGAGAGCTTTTCGTTTCTATGGTGTGGGCGACAGCCAGCGTTTCTGCACTTCAATGGTAACGTCAGGACTGGGTCATATCTCACCTTGGTCAGCAGCATGAAAATTATGTCACTGTTGTCCTCACTTAGAAGCTTCACCACTTTTTCATAGAGTTGTATGAACTCTGCGGGTGCAGCATTGGGAGTGAAGAAAGGAGACAAAAGAGAGCACAGCCTTCTATTCTTCAGAATGGTCTCAAGTACCTTTCTGCATTCTGATTTAGTGCCACTGATGAACACCTTGAAACAATAAAAGGGGAAAATGTCACCAAATTCTCCATTCCCCAACCTTTACTTAAGCAACCACGTTTTAAGAGGTAGTAATATGAGGCAAATAGAATTTTTTCTACATGAAAACACGAAACAATCACAAGAAATCTAAAATCAACATAGATGAACCTATGATTTCCATTGTAGGTGATATTAAAAATTATGGATAATCCGGGGAGCATTTGAGATCTTGCTCCCCAGCATATGTCATCAGTTCGGCTCAAATAAACTTAATAAAAATTCTCAAAAAAAAATTATGGATAATCCATTAATTTAATTTGGACAGCCCATATGTAGAAAATTCTCAACTATACTACAAAAATTTTAAAAGATTAAAATATTGGGGTAATTTGAATCCAGAAATTTGCAATGTACCTACCATAATTATTAAGTACCCTAAGTGATTCTGCATTCTGTCAAGAAAACAAAACTTCTAGGTTATAGATTTTATTGAAATGTGGTTTTGATACATTTTGAAAGCTAAATTTAACTAATAGTCAGGAAAACTTCACATTTGTTTTAACTTGGTTCCAATGTTTAAAAGTACTAGAATATAAGTGAATATTTTTTTAAAATCTTAGGGTCAGGAAGGCTTTGATAAACTTGACCACAGGCAGAAATAACAAAGGACAAGACTGACAGATTTAAATTGATAAAAATTTTAACTTCTATAAGGCAAAAAGCATCATAAAATTAAAGAAAAGTAACAAAGTAGAAAAATTATTACACATTCCAGATACCAGGTTAATAGTCAGAGGAGCTCTTTCAAAACAATCAAAAAAAACCAAGAAACTCTCCAACAGAAAATGTAAAAGGACAATAACCAGCAAATCACACAGACACAAATACTAAGTGGCCAAAACATGTGAAAAGTCATTCAACTTAACAAATACTAAAAGAAATACAACTTAAAATAATAATAAAGTACCACTTCCCCTATTAGATTAGCAAGACTTAAAAAGAATGATCATTCGTATTGTAGGTTACAATATGGAAAATAATAAACTCAAACCCTGCAATGACAGTGTAAATAGGTACAAACTTCCCAGGAGGGCAGTGTGACACAATACATCAACTGCTAGTCCCTTTGACATTGCAATCATACTTCTAAGAAATTATCCTAGAGAAAAAAGAGTCCAACACGTTCACAAAGCTGTGTAAGATTATTTAGCTCTGGCTTACTGTAGCAAAACAAACAAACACCTAAATACCCATTCAGAGGGCTTTACAATGTATCTGTACCACTGAACACTACATATTAAATACCATAATACCGGTCTGTATTTATTAACACAAAATAATGTCTAAAAGATGTGTTTGAATGAAAAAAATCAGGTTACAAAATAACACCCCCCGTTTTGAGTGTGTATCTATGTCTATCCATCTAGTTATCTGTATGTAGAGATGATACATCGATTTCACATATACACGCATATATTAATACAGATCCATACACGAGACAAATCATAATGAAATGCTAGCTGCGTAACCAGTATCTCCAGGTAGTTAGGATTCTAAGAAATGTTTCTTTATACTTTCTGTACTGTCCACATTGCTTATAAGTATACATCAATTTTATAATCAGAAAAAACTATTTTAAAAAATATATTTTAATATCTGCGCCGCATCACCTCCTTATAAACATCTAATAAATAAGTACTCAATCAATTGAATTTGGGTTCCAGGACATAGTTAATTAGGGTTTACATATTTACCAACAAGTGGCTTTCCTTTCCCAATCTGCATGGATACACTGCCCTTGCTCTTGTTAAATATCTATATTTATTTTAACAATGAGTCAAATAAAGTTACGGAGAATGGCAACGGGGAGGCAGCAGTGGGAGGTGAAGCGAGCGCTGAACATTGGGTCAGCAAGACCCGGGACCAGTCTCAGCTCCAGCACTCAACAGCTGCAATTCTTTAGGCAAGTCACGTAAGCTTTGAGAGCCCAGTTTTCTCATCTTTAAGATGAGAATGATATCAATCAGAGAGTCGCCATGAGGATGAAATAAAATAATGAATTGGAAAGCATTTTATAAGCGATAAAGAGCTTCAATGATGGTGTTGCTAACACCACCAACAGCATATGATAGAATCTGATGTCTCCCCAGAGGCTTTCAAATATGAGTAATTTATTATCGCTTCTAGGAGAAGCAAAATCCTATGCCAACAATTCTAATCGCATCTTCAGAAGCCAGTAATTCAAAGGGGCTTCTGACTTAGGTTAAGACTCTGAACCTACAATATAAGTCTGAAGTCAACCCTGACTATATCTAACGAAGACACTGTAGGGACTCATTATATCGGAAAAAGGCGACCAGCACAGAATATCCTTACCTGTCCCAAAATCTCAATGCATGAAGTAAAGAACTGCCTTGTGGGAGGATGACGCTGGGTCTCGTCGCTGACATAATCCACAACAGTAAAAAAGAGGCTAATGCCAACCTTCTGAACACCAGGGGTGGGCTGCAACTTGTAGGCATTCACTAAGGCCCTGCAGGAAAATGCAGGTGAAGACTATTGGTTTACAGTATGAGAATCCAGACCCATGAGTGTTTCTTTGATACTCTACATTCCTCAGGCAATATTCTTTAGAGTCTTCAGTGCCCCATACAAATGTCACGTTAGAAATATTTCATGGGATATCTTCCGACTTGACCCAACACCTTATTTTCAATACATAAAAATGATTTTATCCCTCCTGGGGGAAAAAAAGAAAATCAGCTGTCTTATAAGGGCTAATTAACATTCTCACCCTTATTAAAATTTTTCACATTTCATATGTAATTCATAATTTATTATTTAACTTCATGTATTTCTTATATAATACATCTTTTTAAAAACAAGCATCCTGATTCTCTAAACTTTAAAACCCAAAATAGTGACTTAAATTGAGGATAAAGATTTCTGTATAGAATAAGATCCTAGAATAAAGGAATCGCTTCTAATTCTCACACTTTTTTGAGTTCCTTTACTAGTAAAAGAAACATCAACCCCTTGTTTACCTTATCTCCTCCTCCTTCCCAGGCCCCCCATCCAACCCACAAAAGGACTCAGTGTCCCCTCCACACCACCATCCCAATCCACTGGGGGATTAGCTGCTGTTACTAGAATGTGGAGTCATCTTCAAGTAAAAGGCAGAGGCCACCTCCCCTCTCCCAAGCCATGTCCTGTTGGCTTTGGGAAGAAAGAGGATGGTGGGAGTAAGCCAGGAGCTCCAAAAGAAAATCACAATGGACAAATGCAAGTCGGCAACGGTACCTGAGAGCCCTAATGCCCCTGAGTGAGTCCACGCAAACGTTGCCAATAATCTAAGTTGACAGTGATGACTTCCTAGGTAAACGTGACTTTGATATAAAACTTAAGCACCAAATCTCTCCACGACTGAATTTCCATGTACTGTATCATTTCGTAATTCAGGGGTGTGCGAACTTATTCTATAGAGTCAGATAATAAATATTTTATGCTTTATGGGCCATAAATTGTTACAACTACTCAGTTCTGCCATTGCAGCATAAAAGTCATAGACATTAATAAATGGGCACAGCTGTGTTCCGATAAAACTTTACTTATAAAAATGGGTGACAGGGCAGATGTGCACCCCCCAAATGGCCAATGTGCCGTTTCCTGTGCTAACTTAATTAGTGGGTATCTGGAGGTAGTAATGTATGATTACTATCAATAATAACCAGGGTATTTTCAAGTATAATGCCCTTCAAAACTTACGTAATCAAATTTTCTGCATGCACAGCAGCTTCCACAACATTGAGTGGTGGTGGTTTAGCAGCTTCTGCTTCCAATTGCTTCACTTCTTTTCTCAAAGCATGAAGCTGTTGGCTTACTGCTTCATTCTTATGCATACCTTCAAACTAACAAAAATGAAAGCGGTCAACAGATGTTTTCTGTCCCTACATGCTTCTAAATCAGATATTTTATTACATATACAGTGGGCATATGACAAACAGACTATTATTACAATTAATACTGTAACTCAAAACTCTCAATTGAACCTGCCAGGGCTGGGAAAAAATGATCAAAAAAACTACTCAAGAGTCTCAGGTTTTTCATCAAGAATCAAACTTGAAGTCGTGTATTGTTGGTTCAGACTTCTGAAGGCTATGCTCTATGTCACTTACATTTCAACGCCCCAATCCTCAAGGTCTTCCCACAGGCCTTTCCTACAGCACATCAAGCTCCTCCTCTGTTGATCACCGCCCCCGCCCCCAAAGCCTTAAAACCCCATGTCGTCCCAACCCCACGGCACGTGTGATTCATTCAACTCGAAACACTCAGGCTGCACATCTCATAGATGCCCAGCATTAAAAAAATGAGGACACAGATGCTATTAATAAAACATTTGCCACTTTGAAAGGAAAAAAAGACATATAAAGCAAACAACAAAATAAGATAAAATATGGGGAATGCCCAATCAATTGCATGCCTGGGAAAGAACCATTGATCAATTCAGTGGTGCCTGAAAGCTGGTCTTTGACAAAATTTTTATTGGTTCTCAGTAAAGATGTGAAAAATAAGGAGAATTTATTGAGCTTCTCAAAAAAAAAAAAAAAAAAACCCGAAATTTATTTCAATTTAAAAGACTATACTTTAAGATTATGTCTTTCCTACTTGAGGGGGTTGTTAACATTCCTTTCTCTAATTAATTGATGTCAAATGACTTATGAAGCTGCTTTGTTTGTGTATATTTAATGTCCTTTTTTGGATGTGGAAGGATGCAGAGAATATCCTCGGCCCAGATTGCAACACAAAGACAGAACCAATGTGGTAGGTGTGGGGACAGGAAGATAGAGGGACAGAGACGAGGAGCCTGGCCAAGATGATGGAGGGTGGGGGAGTCGGGGCTGAAGAGCAGGGTGCAATCAGAGAGGGGAGCAGGGAGTCCAGTCTTGGACAGGCCTTTCAAGCAGACTAGAGAACCTACACGTACCTTGCAGGCATGGCAGAGAATGCTTACTAGACCAGCACATTTAGAGGGCAGGAGTTTGAAATCCTACCGTCTCCTTAGATGGTTTTCCACATCACATGGGTGGACAGCAGGACATATGTTTTCCTTTGTATGCACCTGCCTAAACCCAGTCTTCAGCCACCACTGCAATGATTATGGAATCCTTTCTTTGTAAATAATGTAAACATTTAATTCACAAACTTATTTAACCAAGGTCTTCAGGTCCCTGTCAAGGTTATCATCATAAATTCCAAATCAAAAGCTCCTGAAGGGCAACAATCCTATTTGTTTTCTCTGCACAGCACCCTAGCGCAGCACAGCTCTGATAGGCACTGAGCACCTACTTTTATGATCATAATGATAACTTTCTTCTGTAAAAGGGACCATCGTTGTTCCTTTTAAAAAAAAATCTTTACAAAGCTTCTTGTTTTAAAGAAAAAAGTAGGGGGCAGCCAGATGGCTCAGTTGATTAGAGCACGAGCTCTCAACAACAAGGCTGCCGATTCAATTCCCGCATGGGACGGTGGGCTGCGCCCCCTGCAACTAGATTGAAAATGGCGACTGGACTTGGAGCTGAGCTGCGCGCTCCCCAACTAGATTGAAGGACAACGACTTGGAGCTGATGGGCCCTGGAGAAATACGCTGTTCCCCAAAATTCCCCAATAAAAATTTTAAAAAGAAAAAAATAAGCTGTTCGTATGAATCAAAAGCCATGAAAGTGACTAGCCAAGAATATATGTTAGCAATAATTGTTTACTTTTTACTCATGGAGAAATGAAAGATAAAAAATTACTTCCATTAAACCACATACTGAATCAATACAAATATTAAATTTCAAATCTTCCAAATAACAGACCAATGTTTAAGAGCCTAAAATGTAATGAGGAGTATGTGCAGTCAGTTTTTTTGCCCATATGTCACTAACTACAACTAGACTAGGTCTTTGAGAGTCACAGCCCTTGGCTGTCCTGGAGAGAAACACCCAAACAGAGAGTCAAAGAAAGAAGTGCAAACACAGAGAAGAGAGAAAGAACAAGGTTCACTCGACTGGGAAATGCAGAGAGGAGATCAAAACCACTTTGTAACTTGAACTTTAAAACTGCCACCCCATGTTGTAGAAACTACTAAATGCTGAAGAATAAAAGAAAACCAATTAGTGTAGGAAAGTTTGGACATTCACCAAAAACATCCTCAAATTCTCATTATTTCCTAATCTACTTATTTTTGTTCATTTTTCCCACCAGTGTTCAAAGTTTTCTTATCTTACTAGGATGGGGGTGGGAGAGGTTGAATGACTCAGAGCATAATCACAAGAAGTTGTTGACAATAGAACAAAGCAGCATGGTGGAAGCCCCTCCACTTGAGTCACTGCAAGTGGACAAAGATGTAAAAGTTGGACACAGCAGGTCCTTCAGCAAGTTTTTACAATAATGTGAGGCCCTCAGTGGGTCTTTTCCATCTTTCATTTCTAGGAATGAACACATTTTTCACATGACAATAAATCAATTCTGGGTCCAGCAAACATGCCCCACAATACCGAAATACAACACAAGGAACCCAATTATAAATCACCCCATTTCCTCAGGGAATATCACGGAATTATTAAAGGCTTCTACTAGGAGAGGCAACCACAGAAGAAGCACGTCTCAATTCTCATAAAATATATTTTGCTTTTGTATACCCCAAACAAGCTACACATAGTTCAAACACTTGCAGATGGTTGGAAATTTCCAGGGCTTTCCCTCCCAGAAAAATTCTAGTAAACAATAAAATATTTCCATGATATAATTTGAAATCTTCGTAAATAAGCCATTAAAATCATATTAAAACACATTTGTGTACTTTAATTTTAACATTTATATTTAAAATATAAAATCATTTCCCATGAAGTTGATTTTTAAAATTCCATGAATTCTCTAATCACTGATGACATTCCACATCAAATTTCCTAACTTTAGATGCATACACGTGTTATTTTATCAAAATAAATTTTAAAGGTAATGAAAAATACAAATATAAGAGTTATTTCTGAGAAGACATTTTAGAGAAAACAGTGTCCTAAGGAGATTGATGAAGAATATATTCAAACTGTTAAAGTGTGGGTTAGCACAAAACAAAGAGAAATGTTTGAAAGACAACCAAGAGTCAGTAAAATATATTTTTCCCAATTTCTCAAAGCTAACAAAAAAGAGGAGCTATTTTTGTGCAAATGTAGTCAGGCAGCAGGTAGTGCCCATCTCTAAGGGTTTCTTTCCGGGCTCAGGGAACCCTGAATTCACGTGCAGAAGGAGTGAGGTGCAGTGATTAAGAGGCATGTGCTCTGTCGCCAGACTGCCTAGACCTTTCTGGTTTTACCACTCACTGGCTGCGTCGCCCTGGATATGTAACTTAACCTCTCTATGCCTCTATTGCTTCACCTGGAAAAGGCAGATAACAAAAACCTTATCGGGTTATGGTGAGAATAAAATAAATGAGTTCTGCAAAATGTTCAGACAAGTGCCCGGCATAAAGGAAGTGCTATGACGTGCTGCCTAAGGCTGAACTTCCATTCTGAAGTCCTTATGAAGTCACAGATCCAACTTAACTCTATTTTTCGAACTCAAGAAAGTGATGCTAGAGGCAGCTGAATATTCACTCAGATTGTTGCACGTCTCTCCTTTTGCCTGTTGGCAGGCTCCACTCAACTGATCTGCTTTCCACAGGCCCTGTTTGTCTTCAGGGGCTCCCCACTGTCCGCGGCACACAGCCAGAGCTCCCAAGTGATCGGCCGTTCCACGTGACAGCCAACCTTCCGGTGTGGATTCCCACCACCACTTCCAAAAACAACTTGAAACAGACTGATCTAGCCACGCTCCCTAAAAGAAGTCCTGATCACGCCATTCTCACATTCCTTCTCACTGAACGGAAACTATCAGTATCACAATCTTTTAAAGATCGATCAGGTTAAGGCCCTCTCCCTAAGAATCTTCTCAGTGCTTCTGAATTTTCTTTAAATCTCTGTTTTATAGGACTCATCAGCGCGTATGGAAATATGTGATTAGCGTGTGTCTTCAGGCCCTACAAACCCTATTAAATGCTTCAGGACATGGATCATCCACTATATGCTTCTTTCAGTCTTTCTCGATGACATGCCAATTACTAGGGACTCAGTTTAAATTCTCGGAATGATGAGGAAATGTAAACATTCTTACCTGAACTGTTACAACTGCCGCTCCTTGGCATTTCTTACCACTGCTGCCTCTGCACTCCAGATGCAGTGTGGTCTGTTCTTCTCGGTTAACATACTGTTTGGGCATTGTATCCAACAGCTCACCATCCAGGGCAACCTGTTGAGATTCCCGAAGAACCGCAGTTCTGAAAAACATCATCAGGAGGTAAAAGAATGTCTTAGGAAAGGTTTCACGATAAGTGATAAAGGCTCCCAGCTGCCCCCCTGCCTGCATTAGAGCACAGTGAGACACAAGTATTCACAGTAACAAGACCAAAGGTGTGTGTGCCAAGACTTATCCAAATCCTCTCCCTGGCAGCCAGGCTAACCAGAAAGTTAAGGAAGGAAGGAAAAGTGGGACAACTTTTTAGCCAGAAATAAAGCTCCATTTAGAATCTATGTGATACCAATAACGGTTTTTAAATGGACGCCTAAACATACAAGAACAAGTGAGAATTTCATCCTAATTCAACTACCTGAAGGAGTGCCTTATTGTAAGTGCCATTGATTTCTTAGGTATTAGTAACTCCAACTGAATTGTCAAAAATAGAGAAAGCTAATTATTTACATGGGTCTCAATACTGTTCTAATTGTAGTTATTATTTTGTTGACGTGAAGGTGAACACGTGTATGTGTGTGTTGTGTACACACACAACACACACACAATGAACGCCTGCACTAAAAACAGCCAAGGAAATAAAGGCCAGTAAGAGATTCTTCTTTTACTTTATAAAACAGACTTCCTCCACACGCACTCCTTCTCACAAGATGGCAAGCTAGAATCAAACCGTTATACATTTCAACAGTTGGTCATTCTGTATCTCTTGTGAACTCAGAACACTAAATGACTTTCCTGCACTTGGGTCAAGCGCCGGTGCCAATTTTGAAAAGAATATGAAGAGTTAGAAAACAAAGCCGTGACAAAAGGATATAAACCTCATTTCATACCCTTTAAACACTATCTTTCCATTATTAGAGGGTCTTCTCAGAAGAAGCATAATAAACAGTTAGCAGGCACTGCTGATGCTCAGAAATGCCACCATAGGAAACATGCAAAATTTATGTCCATAGAAGCATCATCTATAATTCCAATGTGAAATTAAAAGACTTGTTACAACTTGGTAAATGAAAATAACCGTCTGGGCCAGTCTCGTCAAATCACCCTCCTGGTGGGAAAGCTGATGAGGAAGCCCTCTCAGGTACTAAATCACCTCGGCTGTCAAGGCAGCAAGCGTGCAAGCACGATCCCGAAGGTCTCATGGCCTTACCTGGCCTGCTGTTGCAACAGATGCAGGTCTGTGCGCACCAGCTGGGTGGTGCCCTTCTGACTCAGGAGTACGGCAGAGGAAATAACTGGCACAGGAGGCTTCACTGGGTGCAGGACAAGGGGTGGTTGGGGATCCTCGTGCTTCCGCAAGTTACTTAAAACCCTCTCTTTGGCTGAAAGAAAATAAAGTCATATTTACTAAGTAATGGCTACCATTACGTAGTAACGTACTCAAGTGGGTGCAACGCCCTGGCCTGTTACTTTCATAAAGAATGTTGGAGATCTACAGAATAGTTACTTAAACCACCAGAGGCCTAAATAAATAAAATTAATATCTTTCATGGCTTGTAAGTTTTGAAGGAGCACCTACAGGCCTAATAATATCCTACCAGGAGCTGGGAAATCAGGAACATGTAGTATGATTAACTATGATTAAGACTTTTCGAGGCTAGGAATTCTATTTAAAGATCTTAAATTATTACCCTAGATAGCCTTGCATGGTGTATGAAGGTGTTTGGACTTATACTAGTACAAAGGGGATTTAGTGAACAGCTCTAAGCTAGCTTGAGAAAGGTGGCAGCTATCACCAGACAATGGATTGGGGGAATGGGGCAAATAGCCCAGTTAAGTTTAATGCAATCACTCAGATAAACTTCATAGGAATAGGAGAAAGAGGAATGAGCAGTATATAGAACACAGATGAGTGAAAAATTTTAAATTAGGCCAAGGTTTAAACAGGAGGGCTGAGAGTAGTAGAGTTAAAATGAATAAAGACATGGGCACAAACTCCTATTATGTTTATGTAGTCATATAATCATTCATTCCTTCATTTACTTATTCATTCACTCAATAAATGATTTATGGAGTCCAAATAAGAAATCAGGAGCCATATAAGAAAAATTAAGGTAAATCTATACCATCCAACTTTACACTAGATTGCATTTGGTCTCATATTGGTCAATCCAAGTTAAATGTTTCTATTTCTACACCTAGTACAGAACTGAATACCTACTTCCATTAAACGCCCATCTTCCTCTCTCTTTACTGCACTATACACATACCACAAGGCAGGCAGGGGCTGAAGAGCATGAAAAAAGCTGCCACATACTTGATTCTTTTAAACAAAAAGATAACAGGGCATGAGAGAGGTCAAGGGAATTTCAAGTCAATAAGTCAAGTCAACAAATACTTAAGGGACTACTATGAATTTCCGATTTCATTCCAGGTGTGGCATTTAATTTTCTATTCTTGTTAAGAAAAAGTAAAGAAGATTTAATAGCCATGACTTGACTTGGCAAATGGAGACTTGTATTGTTTGCACCTCAAACAGATGGAATTTAACATTCAAAACAGGTCAAGTACAGGACCATCTGTTATGCTGGGGTTTTTCCGCTAGAACTACCACTCTTTGCACAGAATGTAACAAAGTTAGGCATTCATCACTGGATAAGACTCCCGATGATGTCCAGCTTTCTTTCAAGCAACATTTTAGGCCCTGACTCTGAAGAAAAACTGGAGGCTCTTTTTCAAATTCAGTAACACTTATCTTGCAAGAAAAACCATAGATAATATTTTAAATACAAAATAAAAGAAAAATTCTGAGCATATTTAACTGTAATCACCACTCTGGAGCACAAGTGACAAAAATTACGAAGCCAACAAGACAAATTTAATTCAAGAAAAAGAAGGTGGTGTCACAATGACCTGTGAAGTACTGCTAAAATTTTTCCTACAATTACAAGTTAGATGTAATCATCGTCTAACCTGCTATCTTCTGAGAAAAACCTGAAACTTGTTATTTAAAAATCTAGGTTTTAATTTTATTTAGAATGGCAACCTGTACTGATCAGCAGAGACGAGATAAATAAGGGATGATGAGCAGGGTCCCCAGAGCCAGGTGGCTCTGCTACATACCAGCTTTGTGAGGTGGGCAAGTTACCCCACCACCTTACAACTCAGGTTCTTTATCTGCTCAACGGGGATAAGCCTCCTACGGTTGTTGGGAGGACAGAGTTAATGCACGTCAAGTATTGGGACAGGGCCTGGACCCAACTAAAGGCTTAATAAGTTACCAGCCTAACTCCAGAGAAAACAATCAGCCTTCTGGGGCAGTGCTGAGGCAACGTGAAAGCACTAGGATGGGAAGACATGAACAGAGACGCGTTCAACAGCTTCCAGATCTATACACATATTTCTTCTTCTCACTTAAAAAGCTTTCAGGAACAGAAAATGAGAATCAATATGGTTGGGCTGAAGACAACTTTTATATCTTCCCCTATACAACTTTCTATATTGTTTAAAAATTTTTTTCAATGAGCATATATAATTTCTATAATTGGTGGGAGGAAAAACTATTATTATTTCAAAGGAAAAAGCAAGGAGAAAGGTTTTGGAGGGCAAAAAGCCTTAGGTGAGACTGTCCAGCACCTTCATTTCACAGACGAGTGAATTAAAGCCGAGAGGTTCCTATTTTTCTCAGATTGTACAGCTAACTAGTTGGTTAGTGGCAGAGCTGGAACAAGAAGGTATTTTTGCTGTGGGGACAGAGCCCCAGAGAGCAGTTTCCAGGCTCTCGGCCTCACATGGAAAGGTGCTGGCTCGGGTAGTAGATGGCCATCGGCTGTGACTAATTGACCGTCAGCTGTAACCAGTTAGCCATTGGCTACTGACATAACCGCGGCGGCTGCACTGGGGAGTCAAGAGTCGAGTCAGTGAGTCGGTTGGTTGGCAGACAGAGAAGTGGACAGCAGGTTGTAGGTCGTGTGACTCCAGCCACCAGTGAGACTATAATGCCACCAGTGAGACTATAGTGGTGTGACTCCCCTACCTATGGCTCCATGGGTGTTCCTTTTTGGCCTCACCATGTCCTGCGTTCTTATGTGGGGAGCGAGACCAGAGACCCCGCAGGCTGCCCCACACGACAAATGGCAGAGCAAGCAGGGTATCCCGCACGACAAATGGCGCAGCGAGCAAGGTCACCAGCACAACAAATGGCACAGCAAGCAGGGTATGGCGCCAGCCAAACCTCTCCAAGGGATGGTGGAGCAGTTTGTGCGTGTGAAAACGCAGTCTCGGGAAGTCCATGAGGAGCCGTGCCAGAGATAGGGAGAGCAGTCTACCTGGGAGATACATGACCCCTAGGTGAATTGGTGGTCCTCTCGAGCCTCCGGATGGCATGCCGCCCCGTTGGCCATAGAGGGCATTACCGGCTTTTTGGTGGGCTGGTACTATAGGCTCCGAGGGTTGTGGACATCTTACACCGAGGCCTCCACCCACTCAGACCCCTGGCACGGCGAGCAAGATTCCGGCCAGGTAGGAATGGAGTCTGACTCCGGGCAGGAGGATGTGTGGCCTCCACACAGTGTGTGGTGTCCGGTGGCCACTGTTCTCAGGAGTTGGACCCCCAAGGAGAGGTGGGAGGACATAGACGGCTCTCCAGCCAGCATGGAGAGAGCCCTGCAGGCTCTGGCTGAGAGGTTGCCAGAGGAGGAGAAGGCTATAGCCGGCCACATGGGCTGGATGTTCCTCAGCGCCTTGAGTCTCAACACGGAAAATGCGCTTAATGAAATGGCCCAGGTGCCGGACCACGTGTCCTGGTTGGCAGCGCTGGAAGCTCGGGTCCGCCTGTTAGAAGAGGGGCCCCACAGTGGAGACTCTGAGGCAGAGGCGGAGGAAGCGAGTGGAGACGATGTAGCTCCCAACCCCCAAGCCCCACCAATCTTGAAGCAAAGGGTAAAACATGAGCAACCTTTGGGCCCCGGGGGCATTGCTGCCGGCAACCCAGCTGCGACTGAGTTCACAACCTACACCCCTTAAATTCCAAAAAGGAACACCCACGGAGCCATAGGTAAGGGAGTCATACCACCATAGTCTCGCTGGAGGCTGGAGTCACACGACCTGCAACCTGCTGTCCGCTTGTCTGCCTGCCAACCCACCGACTCACTGACTCGACTCTCAGCTCACCAACCTGAGCAGTCACGGCAGTTGTATCAGTGGCTAATGGCTAACCGGCTACAGCTGACGGCCAACCAGCCACAGCTGACGGCCATCTTCTACCCGAGCCAGCACCCCTCCACATGAGGCCCAGAGCCTGGAAACTGCTCTCTGGAACTCTGTCCACATATTCCACCCTTACAGGGTCTCGCCTTACAATTTACGTGACAAGCATCTTCTGCGAGGGTCCCTGTGTCATATTAGCCTACAGGCACCTACGGACGCAAAGAAACAGTAGTCTTAGGAACCAACAATGGCAAATCCCTTCCATCTGGGATGGATATCTATCCCTACACACACAGCCTACTTCTCTATACCTTAAATGTTGTCATTCCTCAGGTTTCCACCTTCTTCATCTAAATATTCTGTTTCCCAAACCCGCATTTCCTACACTGCCTCATTCCTGAATTCTAGACCTGTATAGCCCCTCCCTACCAACTCTTTGACAGAGGGTTCTCTTTGAAGCACTCACATAAGAATACAGGACAAAAAGCTAGCACTTCTAGCGGGACTAGAGGCCCTGCAGGCTGCCCCGCACGACAAATGGAGCAGCGGGCAGGGTCTCCCACATGACACTTGCCTTTCTGTGAATCACTTCCGTGCTCTATTACTCTACATGTTTGAAGATTATATTTACAATTTTATTATGTGTCTTACATTTTAAAAATATATTTCGTAATTTAAACTAGTAAGTGACCCCAAATATTGTTTTCTGTTATTTTTTGTTGTAAAATATGTCTCCAACTTTCTAGGTTAAACAAGTTTTTGTGGCCTGGCACAGAAAACTAACTGATAATTCATAAAATTCTTTCTCTAGAAAAAAGCCCTGTGAGAAACAACCAACTTAGAAACATTGGAAATATGATCCATTTGTATAGTAAGAGTTCCAGAAACAGGGGAAAAGAGTTTATAAAAGAAAAAGACTTCTGAATTTTAAAACTGCAAATCCAAAATAATTAAAGTTGCACTTTACACATTGTAAGTTAACTGAAATGTCTTTTTTAAGCAGCACAGAGAACATGAAACACAAACATAATCAGTCACTTTCTCGTCTCCTTTTCAGCAAGGTAGAACCATCTGACTCAGTTTGGGCAAATGAGATGTAACTGGAAAGTGTGTGAGTAGCTTCTTCTAAGAGTCCAGGAGAGGGAGGTTCCCCTTCCTGCTGAGTGAAATGTGAATATGACAACGTAAGCTTAAGCAGCCACCTTGGGCCATAAGTGAATGTCACGAGTGAGAACAGTGGGGCAGCAAGATAGGATCAGGGTCCTCGAAGGCTTTCAGGTCATGTAGCTACTGCTATGAAATGCCTGCCTCCAGACTGCTTTTATATGACAAAATAGAAATATTTTATTTAAACCATTACTACTGTGGAGTTTTCTCTCACTCATAACCTAGCCTAACCCTAAGTGGCAGATAAGTTAACTGATGATTTCCTAAAAAAGCACCTCTCACTGAAGGAACACACTATGCACACCTTCACCCTCAAAGGCTCTGATTCATTCATTCATTCATTCATTCAAAGGGGCCGACGCTCATGTGACTCACCCAAAAAAGGATCAGTAAAGTCCAGCTGCACTGACAAACTATAGGGTGTGGAATGGGACTCAAGCTTGGCCTGCAGCCACAGACCAATGGATTCCTGACACTCGTAATGTATGCGCTCCATGTTCAAATACTCCATCCACAGATCCTACAATAGAACCACAGGATTAACTTTCAGAGATGAATCATATATTTGCATATAAAACTACATATTTAACTATAAAGTGAAGGAGTAAGTTTCAACATGAGGTAGTCCACTTCAAGTTTCCAGCATTAGAATGAATCACATTCAAAACGGATACTCTTAGCCCAAGTCTCATATGTGCCATGATCAGAAAAAATAATTTTAACAGCCCCACTAAATGTATATTTACTACTAAGCTAAAAAACTTGTAAGACAGGAAAGTAGCAGAAATTTTAAAGAGATAAAAAAATAAATGTAATGAATAATTGAATCTCAATTACATCAAGCCTTAGATCCCAAAAACAATTTAAAGAAAACACAGGGCACAGAAAAACATATTAAATTACGCCACAAAGACAGTCAGCAAAATCAAGACTGTGGAGAAACTACAAACAAACTATTAGTTTCTTCAAAAAATAAACTGCAAGGGAAAAAAGGATAAGGGGAAGACCTATAGATTAAATACATTTATAAGAGCTATCAACCAATCACAAAATGTGGATCCTGACTCAAATTGTAATTAAGTAAAAACAAAACTTTCATGACATTTATAAGAATTGGAAATTTGAATACTGAATAGCTATTGGATATTAAGAAACTATTGTTCATGTTTTTCAGATGTAAATGCTGCTGGATTATGTTATTTTTTTTAATCATCATCTTTTAAAATCATTATATATCAAATGCTCTCTAGGATTAGCTCCAAGATAATATGGTGGAAAGCGTGGATGGACTATACATGAAACTAGACACATGGTATATGAGGGGAGGAGGAGAACAGCATGTCCATTATATTATTCTATTTTCTATATGATTGAATTTTTCATGGTAAAAGCTGAAATAAGTAAATAAAGTGAGAAAAAACAGAACTAGTATTCTTTTCCCACACTCCAGTGAACTCTTCTACATATTCTGACTATGTATTTCACTTTGGTGATCATTACATATTAGAATGGTGGACTGACTTTAATGAGAAAAAAAAAGTCTGCACTGTACACCTGAAGCTGAAACTGAATAATAATGAATGTCAACTATAATTTTATATATTTATATTTACAAGAAGTGGAGTACAGCATTAGGAATAGAGACAGTAAAAATGTAATGGCTGTGTGCGATGTCAGAGGGGTAGTGGATGGGGGGAGGAGGGTTATCACAGTGAGGGATATAAATGATAAATGTCTAAAAAAAAAAAAGTCAACCATCAATAAACACTACAAACTACTTCAAACAGTAATAGATGATCCAATGTAGACTATGGTTTTCCTTTTTTCTGATTTTAAGTGTGCTAAAGAATTCTTCTAAATCTAAAAATCAATTAGTACACTGCCATGAAGTCCTAAATCATTTCCAAACTAACCATGGCATAAAGCATTCCAGACTCAGGAGGAACTCCAAATTCATCCTGATCACAGGCCTGCATCCCAGATGCACCAAACTGATCAAGATGCTATACCAGACCCTCCTCAGTGTGTTGACAGAGGCTAACAATTAGAGAAGAATACTGAGATTAACGATGGGTAAGGAGAAATGTCTCAGAAACCGTAAAGGACAACTCTGAGACTGAATTACAGATCTAAAATAGGAGCTATAAAATCAAATGGCAAGCAAAGACTTAAAAGAAAAAGCAATTAATTCTGTAGATGCTGGGTAGCCGAGATAAAGAGCACAGAACCAAGAAAGCTATGATTAATTTCTTTAAAAACTCGCAAAGTACCTACTCCATGAAAAACCTTGGATAAGGCCTTGGTGTGTGAAGCATAAAGAAGAGATGAGAATGGAACAGCAGTCAAAGGATCTCAGGACACCATGATCACTTCTTTATTTTTCTTATTTCTCTATCCCTACACACACAGCCTACTTCTCTATACCTTAAATGTTGTCATTCCTCAGGTTTCCACCTTCTTCATCTAAATATTCTGTTTCCCAAACCCGCATTTCCTACACTGCCTCATTCCTGAATTCTAGACCTGTATAGCCCCTCCCCACCAACTCTTTGACAGAGGGTTCTCTTTGAAGCCCCTTGGCACTTCCAGTATTTCCTATTTTTGTAAACAGAATCTCCAGCTGCCCAAGCTGGAAATTTGGGAGTCCCTGTGTATCTAATCAGTCCTCCGACTGTATCAATCCTACTGCATATCTAAAAATCCTATTGATCTTGATTCTTCCTCAATATATTTTTAATTCATCCATTTATTTAACCACATCTGCTATTTGAACAGCTCTCCAAAGACTTCAGAGCAAAATCCAAATGTTTCAGAAAGGTATATATGGCCCTTAGAGATCTGACCCTTGGTCCCCTCTCTGGTTTCACTGGCCCTCTTCGGCAGCTATGTTCCCACCTGCACCTTTCTGAATATGCCATCCCCTCTCACCTGCCATGTCTTTGTACACGCTGGTCTTCCTGCTGGTAACGTCCGCTCTGCTATTCTCCATCACCACGCCTTTCCTTTCAACCTGACCAACGCCTGCCCATTTGTCCTTCAGGGCTTAGCTCAAAGGTTGCCACTCCAGACCCAATGTGAATCAAGGGTTGTTCCTTTACATTTCCACAGCTACCCTGTGCATTCTACGCTCACAGTCTATCACCAGATTCATCATTGTTTAGCTCCCCCATTTGAGAGTAAGCTTCTTGAAGGCAGAGGCCTTGTCAGGCTTCTTTTTGTATCTTTGGCATACAATACCTAACACCTTAAAGGCATTTAATAAATACTTATGGAAGGAAGAAAAGGAAAGAAGAAAGAAAGAACAGAGAAAGGAAAGACAGGAAGAAAATAGAAGAAAATCGGGTCGGCTCAGTGGCTTAGGCGGTTGGAGCTCCATGCTCCTAACGCCGAAGGCTGCAAATTCGATTCCCACATGGGCCAATGGGCTCTCAACCACAAGGTTGCCAGTTCAACTCCTCGAGTCCCGCAAGGGACCATGGGCTGTGCCCTCTGCAACTAAGAATGGCAACTGGACCTATAGCTGAGCTGCGCCCCCCACAACTAAGATTGAAAGGACAACAACTTGACTTGGAAAAGTCCTGGAAGTACACACTGTTCCCCAATAAAGTCTTGTTCCCTTTCCCCAATAAAATCTTTTAAAAAAATAGAAGAAAATCAAAGACACCTATTCGAGACGATATACTACATCTAATGTGAAAACAGGTAGGTTTAAAGATCCAAATTGGGTGTCCAGTTAGTTCAGTTGGTTAGCTACTAACACCAAGGTTGTCGGTTTGATCCCCCACGTGGGCCACTTTGAGCTGTGCCCTCTTTAAAAAAATAAAAAAGATCCAAATTAAACTTCAAGTGTTAGAAGTTCCTGAATCCTACCCACGTTGGGGTCAATGCCCAGTAGAATTCAGTCCCTAGAAAAAAGGAATTGGAATAGGAGAGAGAGGCAGAGTCGTGTGCGCGCACACACACGCTTACAGAAAACTTGGAAGTTCTGGCCTAAAAACAGACTACAGACATCTTTGGTTGCCAGCTTAGACTGTGTGAAGGTTAGAATTGAGGATCTCCAGAAGAGTAACCAAAACTGTGAGATCCACATCACAGTTTCGTAGGTCATCTCCAAAGCCAAAGTTGGGCTTCTGATCTACTTCATTAACTATATAACGTAGGGAAGGTTAAAAGCCTATAGAACGTAGGGACGCTAATAAATTCTTACACCATACTTTTTATGGGAGTAGAGATAACTACTTAAAAGTGTTCAGCTTCTAACAATTTAAAATAAGAAAGAATACAAAAAGTCTGAGGAAGGTTATGTTTACGAGGTTGTACAAAGTCTTAGAGCTGAGTTCCAAGCCTTCAGGTGAGACCATAGTGGGCCTGGAGATTCAAAAGGGAATATTTCTCTTTATTCACTTATATACTGACAAAATCCAGAAACAATGGCCACTCAAGGGAGCCCATTTCCATACTGACAAGTGGTTTTTCCCATTAGATTATGGAAGTGACCAATTCAAATTACAGTCAGATATACTACAAGAGACATTGCCATAGTGTCACCTGCTGATTCTGCATCACTTTGGCTAGCCTGTGAATGTCATAATGCTTTGGTAGAGAAGGGATATAGGTATCTCCTTTTTGAAAAGTCTCATCTTCTAGCCATAATATATATACATTGAAGAGCCTAAAAGAAAAAAAAAACAGAATTGTATAAAACATAAACAGATGTGCAGGCAACTGAAGTTTCTTAATCTCTAGGAACACTGGCACCACTACATGAAAGTAAAGAAAGCACATAATACAGAAATAGTTTCCAACCACCACCACCCTCCGGAGAAGCTCATGGGCCAGTGATTAAACTATGATGCAATGATTGCTAAAACAAAAGGTGTGAAAAAAAGGGCTCTGAGAACTTACTATTAAAGCAGGCTTAAGTACAGTAAACAGGAAAAAAAAAAAAACTAAAGAAGGTGATTTTAACACAGACCCAGGGAAAGAATTTGGAGCCATTCTTTCCTGAGCAATCCAGTCACAGTGAGCCTTAGTGCTTTGAAAAGTTTAAATAACATTCAAATAAATATATTTTATATCTTTCAGAGAAAACATTAAAAGTCATTTTCAACTTATGCCCTGGAAGAACCTGCCAGCTTTAGGCTCAATGATGATCTCCTCCTTCAAAAGGTCATGAATGTGGGCACCCTATTTTTGTTAAGGAACAGAACCAAACCAGGTTTAAAAAAAAAAACAAAAAACTCAATTTTCCAGTAAAAACTTAAAAAGTTTTTATGTTTCCTTTGTTCTTATTTTGTTTTGTTTTTACAAGAAACACAGTCCATTTGGCTAAGATCACTTTTATTTTAAGCAGCTGTTTGCAGCACCAGGTGCTGGAGTAGGCTACAGCCACACGAATGACTTGGGTGGAGGTGGCATGACTTGGCTTTGCTCAATAAAGTGGAAAATTACCTCCTTCACCTCCGGGGTAGTTGGTGCAAGAAGAGAGACAGGGAGAGGGTTCTGCGGCTCTTAAAGGGAAGAGGCTGTAACTGATCTCTCTTCGAGCTTCTGATTCAATTAGGTGGCCGCTTTACCAACACACCCAGAGGGAGGGGGATTTAAGAGAGGCAGAAGGGAATAGCAAAGATTTTCTTGGCTGAGCTAAAGGTTCAAAGACAAAGCCTTCCCCCTGGTTAAGCCTGGTTAAAAATAAGTTTTCCTTCAAGCAAGCAAGACAAGGGGGAAAATCATGCTGGAGGCTGAGACAGAACCTAAGGGCTTGGAGGTCAGGCCCAAAGCCTCCGTGCAGGCTTAAAACACTGGGTGTCCTCACCAAGACATTTTGCATTCAGGGCTAATTATGAAGAGCCAGTTTTATTAAGTCTTATTTATAAGACTAATATCTGGTTTATAGCAAGCTTATAAATCAAAGTTGAAGGACTAGTGTGAAAGGACCCAAACTTAGAGTTCTCAATCTTCTGGGGATCCCAGTATTGTGCCTGATTTTAGAAGCAGTTTTGGGAGACTCCTAGATCCTACCCTAATCCAGGTGGATCCTAGAATCCCCTACAAGCTCTATGAACCCCCACTTTAGGAACCCTGCCTTGCTCATTTGTTTCTTGTAGAGAACTATCCTGCAAGGCTTTACTCGTTGTTTACATGCTCTAACCGATTATTTGCGTTTGTTTCTGTTTTTACGTGAAAGAGGACATCAGCCCTCTGGTGTAAAATCTTTCACTCAGACTCCAGGTACTCAACAGAGGTATATCCATATTGCTGATTCATTTCTCACGAGGAACATAAAAGAGAAACGTTACAAGATGTAAACCTATAGTCAAAACTGCTGTCATATTCAATCTAACAAAAAAAAATAACAGTTAAGCAGTTTATAACACAAATAACTGCTCCAGCACAGTACCTGTGCTGCAAACAACAATGTAAATGAATAAACAACCACGTGTCACCTCACAAGCTCCGCATGCAGCTCTGGGGAAGTCAGGTACCCAGCGGTGCCAGCCGGGCTCACTGGTGGCCCTGCGCTGCCCTCTGCTGGCACACGGAGGGCCTTGCTGGCAGCGTGATGGAAGTCAGCCACCTCAGTCAGGCGTCTCTTCATTTCTTTCAACAAATGGATATGAGCAGGGCTATGGAAAAACCTTCTTCCAATACAACCATCTATAGGTAACCTTAAAAAATACAAGCACAGATTACAAGAAGATCAACACAAGACAGTCTTCCTATATGACACAAAACCGCAATGAAGTCACTTTACTGTAGTTGTGCATATACCCCATGAAATGAATTCATATTATTTCTGTCTCAGTGGTTACCATGAGGCTCCAACAAGATGGCATACATGAAAGTCGTTCTTAAAAAAATGAAATGCTATGAAAATTCAAGATATTATCACCATTTAGAGGTACAGAATACAGAGTCTCTGCTCTTGAACAACTTGCATCTGGTAGAAAACAGAAGTGACAAAGAATTAACAAATTGACATCCATGTTTCAAGAGAGTAAGGGTGAGCTAGGAATTGAGCTGGAGCTAGAGCTCAATAGTCAGTAACAATGGACAGTTCCAGCTGGCCAGAGGCCCTTCAGACCCAAGGAATATGTTGGACTCCACCTGGCACAGCCCAAGGGCTGCCATACACAGCATGGCCTTAGCCCACTCCTGCTCGATCCATCACAAGTCCCCTTGAACGAGCCCCATGATGGTCACACAAGCAGCCTGTCTGGGGCAGTTTCTCTCCCTTTACATCTCCAGAGGTACTATGCTAAGCCTTGCTGGGTTCCAGGGTGTTTTGTTCACGATGCTGCATGTAGCAAATGGTAAAAGAGAGTCGCCACAAGATACCCTGAACTCAAAAGGGCTCTAGTCTAAGAAACATGAAACAAGGAGGGAGGGAGACTCCCAGCTGGAGGATTCTGACACCCATCACAGTGCCAACACATGGAGCAGCAGAGCAGTGAGAAGGTGGGAGTGGATTCAGAAACTTACAACACCGGGTACCATACCCATATTGTGGTCCAGGCCGATGAAGATACAGGAGGAAGAACTTCTGCCAAATGAGCGGCAGAAGAGGGTGATCAGAAGGTGTGACGAGAGCCTGGTGGGCCCAACGATAAATCAGCAGCCTCTGGAGAGATGGGACGATGGGGAGCTTCAGCTGGGCCTGGGCTTTCTACAAAAGGCAGGGCGGGGGGGGGGGGGCGCTTTAAGCAACCAGTAAATGAACACAGTTGCAAACAGTTTGCTCTTTCGGAATGATCCAAATAAAATGCCAAGCATTCTTCAATTTAGTAAGAAAAAAAAAGTCCAGTAAAACTTACTTCTTCAACCCACCAGCTACCACTTTAACCTCCTTGGCAACAAGACATATGGGGTAGCTTTTCTTCTGTCAAAACATTTCACAGACCCCAGAAGTGGAATGGACCTTAAATGTCACCTAGTCTAATCTCATTTCCATGCCTTTGCATGTAAAACACTACAATGCAAGAAAGTAGAATGATATGAAAGCCAAAAGCAAAGATTACTGTCAAATTTTATCACTCTTTTGAAAATTTTAGATTTTAAAAGGAATTTTAAGAATTATAAATCCCTTGACAAGCTCTGAAACCCAAAGCAAAGCCTATACTATGGGGTCTTAAAAGAGAAGCTCTTTAATTCTAAAGCCTTATTCCAGTCTTTCTCACACTTAAGTGAGCCTAAGGATCAGTTAGAAAGTTTTTAAAAATAAATTCCTGGTGCCACGCCAGACTCAGAAGAAACTCAGAATCTCAGAAGTCAGGGTCCAAGAATCTGATTTTTAAGCAGCTCTCCAGGGAGTTCTGATGCACGTGGGACACACTGGAAACTGCTTTAAAACAACAGCAATCCCCGTCACACATGCAATGAACACAGCCTTCAGTAATGAGGTGTTAAATGAACCTTGGGAAGGGAGCATACACTTCAATGACACTATTCTCATCGTTGGTTTTGTTACTGTGCTTTCCAAACATTCTCAACAAAACAAAACACAGGAGCTCAAAAGCTACAGGTGAACCTTTCAGCATCAAAGCATAAACCACTTTCTCCCACTCAAACGCAGAACTGCTATTTGCACCTTCAGAGCTTGGTCAGGGGTGAAAGCAGAGTTTATAACCAATTCCCCTTCAACAACTCTTCGGAGCTGAGAGTCTTCTTCAAAGATAGATTCCATGTTCAGGACTGTCCATGCAAACCAGACCTAAAAGGACACCAAGTAAAGGTGAGGAGAGTGAGCGTTTGCTCACACAGACAAAATACATCCTGATATTCCACAAACTGACATCTCTCCTATCACAGCTCTCAGTCGACAAATATTTACAGTTTCAAAAATTAACACATAGTTTTCATACCTGTCTATATTCTTATCAGAGTTATAAATTAAGATAAATAGATCACTGAAAAATGTTAAATTCCTTTGGAAAGGCTACTTTAGTAAAAGACGATGCTTGTTCATGTAACAATATTTAGTGGGTAGTTTCTGCATGCTTCAGGGCCAGAAACGAGGGCCAGACACGACCTGTGCCCTTAAGAAGTTTTCCATCTATTAGAAGAGACAAGACTAACACGGGGGGTGCCAAAAACAATGTCTACAAGTGGACACTTTGGTCACCGTTGCTCAAGCAGTAGTTCGCTGTGATCAGAAGTGTCTGGACACTGATGGTAACCACTTTGAGCACCTCTTGTAATTGCAGACATCAAACATGACTTGTATTCATCTTTTGTTATCAGTATATATTGAGTATTACAATTTTAATAGTTTTTTCCTTTCTTAAAATGTGTATACTTTTTTTGCACCCTCTGTACATAAGTAACCAAAATGTGGAGTCAGAACTAGTGACTACTGAATCGGGTAAAGTGCTGTGGGAAGCCAGAGGACAGAGGGCAGGACCAGAGAAGGCAGGTGTATCCAAGAAGGCTCCACATAGAAACTGGAGGTGAAGGCACGCCAAAGATGTGTGTCGTGACAGCAAGGAGTTGGCTTCAGCTGGATCACAAGAGGTCAAAGCAGGGGGTAAGCCCGTGATACAAGTAGGAAGGCTGCTTCTATTGGTTTAAGTGATGAAACAGGGACGTAATTCAACACCAAGTCTGAGAGGTGGAAACAGTGATGAAAATAACGCTGCTGATGATCAGGATGGAAACAATAACAGCCTAGGGAGCCCCGATTCTGTCCTAAGCGCTGTTCTGATGCTTTATATAGCAGTGCCGTTGTTATTCCCTCTGACAGAAGAGGAAACTGAGGACCAACTGGGAAGCAGGCTGCCCAAGGCACAGCGCCAGCAAATGGCAGAACTGAGGGGACTCTGGCTTCAGCGTCCCCTTCCTAACCACTCTGCCATGGGGCTGGGCAGGCCGTGCAGTCCAGCAGCCTGGGTCTGACCACGAGATGTCTGATCCTGAGCCAGCCACTCACTCCAGTAAACCTCAGTTAGCCTCTCTGCAAAACAGGAATAGCAACAGCGCAACCGCAGCAGAGGGCTGCTGTGAGGGTGAAATGAAACAGCATTCTGCTCCGTAGTGAGAGCTACCTAAATGCTAGTTGTTTTAGGCCATTAATAATGTACTAGAAAGAGTGACGGCAAGGTAACAAAGGGTCCTGAGAGGGTTTCCTACCTGAGTGGGAGTGGCTGAGCCCTCCACGAAGGAAGGAGTGACGTTGCCTGCCACGATCCAGCTCGCCAAGGAAGAGAGCAGACCCCGGTCACAGTGGTAACCCAAAGCGTTCTACACGGGGGAGAGGGTGTGGAGCAAAGAGAGCAGGCTTTAAACAAAAGCTTAGCAGTGACCTTTTCAAGAATATCAGCAATTATCTTACCACACACGAAAAGATTCTGGTTAAGACACGGATTTCAATAATTAGTCCACCAGCAGTGACGTTCCCCAGCAGTGTATTACAGAGAAATGTAACGAGCAGCTCCTCCTGGGTGAGTGTGTGTGTGTGGGGAGGGGGGTATCATCTCCTTTGGCTTTATGGGGTTCTGCACTAGCAGACTATGGTTACTGAAATACAATAAGACACCGTTAAGGCATAGTGTTTTGTTTGGGTTTTTTTTTTAAGTGTACTCGGTGACCGCAGAGAAGTACTGAGAACTGTGCTTTTGGGGGAACTTTTTAGAAGGCTACTATCTAGCCACTGACTGGAAGATAACCTCTCTACCAGGCTTACCTTATGTTGCTGGTAGAGTAATTTCTGCACACAGTCTTCCTGCATCAGTTGAAAAGCTGTCTTACACAAGTGATCCATGAGGAAGAGGATGGGCTCTTCTCGGTACCAAAGATGTTGGCTTATTAGAGCCTGAACCCAGAACTCCAGTACGGCAACGGGGCCCACTTCATTGGGCTGCGTGCTTACAGACACATGGGCCTGTGGAGAAAGGGTTCAGGTGAGGGGAAAAGTAACAGCCTCCCATTTTGAAAACACTAACAAAATTATACCTACTGCACGACAAAAGCCAAATCTGGGGATTTTCTTAGCCAAACGCATGGTGCCAAGCGCTCTGAAATGACCAACACACCAATGTGCTGGCACTAGGGGTGTTTGACTGGAAAGGTGGGCAAGAGTGTATTTAGGGGCTTACAAGGGCCCTGACCTGGATCATGCTGTTGAGAAGCTTCACGTTGTCCCCACGGCTGGCTCCAGTCAGGTGCTGTGCCACCTTGTGGGTGACCTGCTGCGTGACACCCTGAGGGACGCCACTGTCCAAGTGCAGGAACAGGAGGAGGTAGGACAAAAACCTGCCAAGCACACAGGACAACACATTTATCTTCTAATCAAAGCCAACAGAATTTCCAACCACTAATTACTTAGGAGAAAACAGAAAAATTTAATGTGGTCCCATTTTTAGACCAAAGCTCTGTTTTATTTAGGGATTCGGATAAATCTTCAGGAATTTCAGGAGAATGAAGCTTTCCAATTTCATGTGGGTTCTGAGGAATTCTGTCTACCTGGGGAAGTATAGTGAACAGACCCCAAGGCACACACACACATGAAAGTTAAAGAGCACTGGAGAAAAAGCTGTCCTGACATCAGAGAAAAGGCTGCCCCCCCAAAGGGTCCCAACATCCCCTCTACACTCCTAACTTATGCACACAAAAGCTGAGATGTTTATAAAATATTCCGCCATCTTTTCTTGGGTGCCAACTTCACGAGGTGGCTTACAAGGCACCAAGGGGGACAGCACAGAATGAAGTCATGTCCGTGCCCTCAGTTCCCGGGGCACACCAGGCTCCCTCCTGTCTCAGGGCCTTGCGTCTGTGGGTTTCCTGCCTGAAACACTCCCCCACACCTAACCTGGCACACTCCTACTCATCCCTCTGATGTCTTCTGCAATGTCTCTTCCTCGGAGAACACTTCCTGATCCTCTCCTGCCACCTAAAATACATCTAACCATTAACCTCTCTCACAGCACCCCACTGCTTTCCTTCATGGTCCCTCACGCTGGTAACTGCCTCCTGAGGACGTGATCACTTCCTAGGTGTCTGAGGGCGATGCCCGCCAGGCCTGCTTTGCTCACCACTGTACAGA
Source organism: Rhinolophus hipposideros (assembly GCF_964194185.1). Lineage (NCBI taxonomy): Eukaryota > Metazoa > Chordata > Mammalia > Chiroptera > Rhinolophidae > Rhinolophus > Rhinolophus hipposideros. The sequence continues at coordinate 22,589,075 of NC_138063.1, read as the reverse complement.
CGGTGGCAGCACACAATGGGAATCAATAAGCGGTGGTTACTGGTGAGTGAAGGCACTTCCCACTTCCCAGGAGAAACAATATAGGCCAAACCTCACACTAATATAAAGGAAAAGATTACAGAAAAGGTACCCATAAAGTGCTGTAAGAGTTCAGAGGACAGAGCTAGTGCAGGCGTTAGAGGGAGGTGGCGGAGGTACAGAGGGGAAGCATTTGAAACAGCGCCTAGAAAGACTCATCATTACTCAAAATCTAGTAATTAGAGGAACAAGATATAGACAATTCAATCTAATTTTAAAATATCTTTTAAAAGTCATGAAAATCTAAAGAGAATTTATTAAAATTGTGCCAGGCACAGTACTGTATATTACTTAATCCTTACATCCAGCATGGGAGATGATATTATCCCATTACACAAATGAAGACATGAGGTTCTGCAGAGTTAAGGAACTCATTTGTGTCCACACATGAGTAGAGTAATGGAGTGGGGACATAAACTCCTACCTGAAAACCATGTGCTAACCAAAACACAAGTGTTCCCAGACTTGCCTGGTGTCCAGAGTGCTGATTTAAAAAAAATACAGGGGGCACTAGGCTCGATCCCATTCCTACTAAAGTAGACTCGTCCAGTGAAGAGCCTGGGAGGCCATATTTACCGTGTTTCTCCGAAAATAAGCCCTAGCCTTACCATGAGGTCTAATGTGTCTTTTGTAGCAAAAATTAACATAAGACCCGTCTTGTATTATATAAGAGCCAGTATTATGTTATGTTATATTATACTATATATTATTACCCAGTCTTATAGTAAAATAAGACTGGGTCTTATATTAATTTTTCCTCCAAAAGATGCATTAGAGCTGATGGTCCGGCTAGGTCTGATTTTCGGGGAAACAGGTAACAAGCTCTCCCGGGTGATTCTCATCACCAGGCAAGTTGGAGAGACACTCCTTGAAGTGACACACACTGGGAAAACTGTCATGTCCCCTCGTGCCCTTGAACACACTGCCTGTCCCCACCACAGGGCCCCTCCACGTCGGGCTCACCTCCCGGGCGAGGCCCCAGCCTCCCTTGCTCCCCGCACAGATAGTTCTCCTCACCTCGAGGCCCTCACTTATGCTCTTCCCCAGCCTGGCCACCTCCTCTCAGCTCCCTACCGATATTGAAAAAGCCTGCCTTGCCCTGTCCTCTCCACTGGCCCACGGCCTACATGCACCTCCAAGCTCCATTAGAAACGCACCTCTCCCAGAAAGACATGTTCTCGGGCCCTCTGTTGCTTCTGCCCACAGAGCGTCCTCTCTCTCCCTTCTGCTAACCGTACATCCTCTCATAAAGGGAACTGTCCTTCCTCCACACCATAGAGCTCTGGGAAGGAAGGGCTCTCAATACAGAACCCTTATACACCCTCGTCTCAGGGCTGGACATTCCCAGAGGACAGTCATAGGCTCAGGGAGAGCAGATGACTAAGTCAGACCAATTGGGCATCATTATAAGGAGCAATAATGAAGAAAAACATTTGCCTTTCCCATGGGAAACTAGGATGATGCCTGGTTCTCTCGATAGCCATGGACTTTTGCTTCCCTCAAAAAAGTACACCTGCAGGAAGGCCTGAAAGAGAGAGAGGGCCAAGGAATCTTCGAGGGAGAATAAACAGAGAGAAAGAGAAATACTAACCCAGGGTCTGTCAACTTTGGCAATACTGACATTTTGGCCTGGCTAATTCTTTACTGTGGGGGCTCCCTTGTGCACGGTAGGATGTTTAGCACTATCCCTGACTTCTGCCCACTAGATGTCAGTAGCGACCTCCTCCAACCCCAGCCCCTAAACCAACACCTTCCTCTCACCCTGCCAGGGTGTGACAACCAAAATCACCTCCAGACATCACCAAATATTCCTGACAGTTAAAAGCACCCCGGTGGAGAACCACCACTTTAGACTGACCTGATGATATCTTGAGCCTTTTTTTCCCCCAATCACAGGAGCCAATATATTCCCCTGGTGAAACGAGTGTGCACTAGGTTTTCATCATGTGCAATTTAAGCACCTTGATTAATACTCCCTCATCCTTAATTCTCTTCCTCCCCAAGCAGCTATTTCTTTTATCATAAATTCCATATGCTTTTACCACATAATTAATGCAAGTGCAACCTATATACCACAGCATAGTGTGGCCAATATTTTGCTTCATTATTCTGTAATTACTTCAAAAGTCTTATTCTCCCAAGATTAAAAATGCCTCATGTGATGAACACCTTTCTATGTATCTTATCTGTGTGTAATATTTGCAGATCTTCACACTGCAGGCCATTATCAATCACACGGCAAAGTCATTTGCTGCTTGATGTCAGAAGCACTATTCCCCGAGTTTCATGGAAACAACTGCGCCTTCAAATACTAATAAGCTGTAAGCAATCCAAAATTAAATTTAAGAGGAAAAGAACTATCTTCATCATAATAAAACTAGAAATCATTACTAGAATCATTTTCCTCCACCTGCATTCTCAACTGCGCAGGAAATTTTCTGCCTCATAAAAAATACACACTGAAATATCATTCCCTATTTTCCTTGAGAAACCAGAAGACATGGTCATGTGTACTCACTGAGCTGTTCTCTACTTACTGCTCGTTCTTCAGAAGGTAATACTGGCAAGGGTAGAACAAAGGCAGAATCTTATCCAGGACATGGACCACTGTTCTCAAATGCCTCGACTGGACCAGAATTCCCAACAGAGGGATGCCTTCTGCACAGAACTTCTCAATGCTATGCAAAAAAGAAAAAGGCAGTCAGCATACAAGGGAGCCAGTTCATAAAATGATGTTCTTCCAATGAGCTGTCAGCCTACATGCAACCAGGATTATCCTAGGTCTCCAAAACACTTTTGCTTACCCAACCTTCATGCAGAAACATTAGATTACAACTCTGGAAGTACAAAGGAACTTAATGGTTCATTGTTATTTTCATTTTACAGATGATAAAGGTGAAGTATCATGCCCAAATTCATATAATTTCCTAGTGTGGAGTCCAAATGAGAACCCAGGTTTGCAAAATTCTAGTCCAGAGCGCTTGTCACCACCCCATTTTGTTCCTCTAATGCTGCTTCTTCTGAGAGTCAAAGGGTTCTCGCTGTCTGCTAGTCCCACAAGGTATTACAGCAAAGAGAAGATCCAAAAGGGAGCTCAATCTGACAGTACAAACTGGCAAAAAGTCTTCTGAAACCAATCTGGCATAAACGTTTACTTATTTTTTTTACTCCAGAGAATCTATCCTCAGGAAATAATCTCCATTACAGAAAAAAATATGTAAATATGCACTTTTTGGGAATTATTTATAATTAATTGCAAACTCTGAGACAGAAATGACTTACATAAATTTTGAGAAAATCCATTCAATGAGAATATTATTACATGGTTTTAAAATAATGCATATGATGGCCAAGGGCAACATTGAAAAATACTTCTGCTATAATAATACTGGGGGAAAAAACATAAAATTTTATACTTCTGACTACAACTAGTAGTAAAGATTTATATGGGGGGTGGGAAATACACAGGGATGATGTCACACCAAAATGCTTTTTGTTGCAGTTGTATTAGCGAGTGGCTTTTTCTCCATTTTCCAAATTCTATAATTCAGTGATATTGCTATAATTCTAGGTGGAAAAAATCATTTCAAAAAATAAAAATAACAGTGCAAAGATTATGACATGAGGGAAATGTTTACAATATTAAAAGTAAAAAACGGCTGGTTCGGTAGCTCAAGTGGTTGATGAGCCATGCTCCTAACGCCGAGGTCACCGGTTCGATTCCCACATGGGCCAGTGAGCTGCACCCTCTACAGCTAAAATTGTGAACAACAGCTCTCTCTGGAGCTGGATTGCTGTGAGCAACCGGAGGTTGGCATGAGCTGCCGCGGGCTGCTGTGTGCTGCCATGAGTGGCCGGTGGCCAGAGTGAGTGGCCAGCAGCCAGCGTGAGCAGCGAGCAGCCGGCAAGAACTGCCATGAGCTGCTGTGAGCAGCCGACCCGACCGACAACCGGTGACTGACGGCCTCAGCTGGGAGGAGCGCAAGGCTCATAACACCAGCCTGGGCCAGGGAGCTGTGCCCTACACAACTAGACTGAGCTTGAACTGGAGTGGGGGGTGGGGGGGAACGTGCAAGGGGGAGGAAAAACAGTGAAAAACAAAGGATATATATAAAATTATACATATAACTCTAAAAAAGATCAAAGGAAAAATTACAGAAAAATAACCAAAAAAAAAAAAATGTTGTATTAGGGTGGAAAGATTCCGAGTAATTTTTTTGACTACTGTCCTCTGAATTATCTGTGATGTTATATTCATATGTACAACTTATGTTACTGCATACTCTATCTCAAACCTGAAGAGCATTCATAAAATTGCCTTAAGCCAATTCTAGTATATATATATATACATATATATGTGTGTGTGTGTGTGTATATATATATATATATATATATATATATATATATCCCAGATGATCACAGTGGAGTTTTCACTCTCGAGTTCAGCCCTGAACCTTTATGCTCACCCTCACTCCCGTTCAGGATACAGTAATTAGAACTAAAATATTTATCTTTAGAGAGGACCTGGAGCATGTCAGTGAATACAGAGTTGCAGACGCAAAACCGATACAAGAAATTAGAGAAATCATGAAACAAGTTCAGAGCACTACATTCAAAGAATCCACAGACACTGTTCTAAGCATGTTTATGTATTATAACTCACTAGAGCTTCAAAAAGCCAATGCTATTATTAGTTCCATCTTAAAAATGAGGGACCTGAGACACAGGAAACAGTGAATGACACTAGAACTACTGGAGACAATGTAGAGTGCCTTCCGAAAGGCCTATATAACATCTCTCCTCTTCCTAGCAGATCAACTCTAGCCTGTCATTTGGCCTTCAAATGTGTCCATAACTTGGCCCTACTGACCTAGCTGATTAGCTCCATTCACCAACATGAATCACGGGACTCAGTCGGGAGTGTTTCTTCCTCCTCTCCTACTCCCTCAGACACCTGGTGCTCCTTCCCACACTCATTCAATCAAATACCTACTAAGCACAAGTTCGGGCGACACAAAGATAAATGAGATAGTGCCCCTACCTGGAAGGAGCACGCAGTCCACAAGGAGAGGGGGACACAAACTGACACTACAGTACAGTGAGGGTGCTGCTCAGAATCCACACACACTGCGGGGGTTGGGGGGGGTGGCCCTTGGGGTGACTCTCCAACACTGGGCACCGATCCCCTGGAGAAGTGAGTGCCACCACTCTGCACCTGAGCCTAGGACGCCTTCTCTAACACTCCTCTGCAAAGCTTAGCTCCTCCATGGAGGTAACCCGCTCTAATGATGCTCCGTCCTTTAAATTCTTCCTGCTCATACTGAGCGGTTCTCAGTCTAGGCTGTGCATTAGGTCACCTGGAGCACTGGCCCCAGGCCAATGAGATCAGGATTAGAGCAGTTACCTCTTCCCTGAACTGGTATTTTTTAGAATCACTCCAAACGTGACTTAAACAGCAGCAGAGTTCAGAGCCACTACTCTGTACACACCAACCAGGCCTTGAGTGTATCTTTGGTACTGCCAATTATTTTATGTCTACCATCTCCACTAAGCTTTCAACAACCTGAAGGTAACTACCTAACACCTCCACGTCTCTCCTACTTGGTAGCACAAAGCTGAACACTAACGGCTGGTAGGATAACTGGCATCCCACTGAAAAGATACTTAATGTGGAACAAGTTACTGAAATCAGGATGATGAAAAGGTCGTACAGTGGGTCTAAAACACAAGAATCAGAAAGCATAGGTCAGAGGTTTTATTAAAAAAAAAAAAAAAAGGTGAGACTAGAAAAAATAGCATATCAGAGGAAGATAATCTTAAAGAAAAAGACTTTTAACACTTTTAACCACCTAAGAATTCATTCCTTCCTTCCGTTACTTACTGCACCAGATACAGTCTTCACCTCTAAGGCTAAAGTGGCAACACAAACACAGTTCTGGGTCGTAACCTCAGAGAAGATCCCTACAGACAACTCCAATACAGTGTGATAAATATTCCAGTGGAAGAAACACAGGCAGCTATGGGCTCATGCCAGAGAGGCATGTGGCCTCATCAGGCATTTCATTCCCCTGGGCACATTGTCCTTCAATTGGAATTGGAGTTAGGCTGCCATCACTTTAAAATTCAGTACATATGACCACTTACATTGATCATTAATCTGAGGAAGAAAGCGTATCTACTGCTGACATGAACATTCCACTCTGGGCGACACGTGTAACTCTCCTCATTATGTAACCCAGTGATTCTTCTGGTACAAATCTGTCTTGTATGAATTTGGGCAGCATTTCCCCTTGATCAGCTATTCATCAGGCTTATGATTTGGCCCTGATTCCCCCTAGCCAGGTTTGATGGGGGCCTCAGACCTTGGCATGTGACAGATGAGATTCCACAATCACTGACTACAGGATTCAGCGACCCTAGAGGTTCGGCTCCAACAATGTACCTGTGGCCCAGGGCCGTCATAGCTAAGGCCAGGTAACAGCCAATGGGCATGCCTGCCTTAACAGCCTTCAGGAGAGGATGAAACGTGGGTGACTCTGTCATGTCAGGCACAGTGCTGGAGAAGGGGACAGTTGGACGATTCTGCTGCATTCCGTAGTCATTTTTGTGCAATTTCAACCTCAAGATCAAGTTCCAGGCCCACTGGTTAAATGAGGTCTCAGGTGTCTCTCCGTATCGAACAATACTGGCCAAATATGAAACCTGAAACAATTATTTATTTTAAACCACATTAGTCACGTACACATTAAGTCAGCAGGCTCACCCATCCATCTCCTTTTGTGATCGATGCCCTCGAAAGTGAGAACATGTTACTCAGTGGCACTCGGTGTTTGTGACACTAAATCAAAAAGTCATTTCTCACAGTGACTACTTCTGCTTACTTGCTAGTCAAGGTGAGTCAACTCAACCAAAAGAGTCATAATATAAAAGTTGCTACACAACAATGGTGTGCTGGTAAATAAATTTAATAACTAGCTGGAGTGCAGGGAGCTCATTTATAACGTTTGCCAATTTTGGTGGTGCAAAAAACTCCCACCATGGTCAATTTCAACCTACTAACAGGTTAACAACCCGGCTTGCAAAGTTTCTGACATTTTCCTGGGCCAGTATAAGCCAGCTCCAGCACACCACTGTAGCTCAACTCTAATTCCACAATATTAAAATAGTCACATATAGACTACTTCTTAAAGAAAAATCTTTATCCAACCATAGAACTGAATTTCAATATATTAAATTGCCAGAAATGTTATTAGGAAACCTGAGGGTAAACACTGTAACTTTATCCACCCAAGCCATTTATAATAAAGACATAAGTCCTCAATATGTAAGAGAAGGAAATACCTGCTTCATACTTTCAGAAAGAAGCCCAGCATATGGCTTCTGTGAAAGGTATTTCTGGTATGCTTCGAGAATCATTAAAGCCACTTCAGCATGGACTGCTTGATCCAGATGAAGGGTATCCTATTAAAGAGAAAAATAACCACAAAGATACGATCTTGAGATATATGTATATCTGAACCAAAAGACTAGGCAGAATAGTAAAAGGGATGTTGGACACAGAAACTAAATTTTCCAAAAATCACATCCCCTAACAATAAAGTTTTAAAATGACAATATGAAAAAAAAATGGCCAGCCTGGTGGCTCAGGCGGTTGGAGCTCCATGCTCCTAACTCTGAAGGCTGCTGGTTCGATTCCCACATGGGCCAGTGGGCTCTCAACCACAAGGTTGCCAGTTCAATTCCTCGACTCCCACAAGGGATGGTGGGCAGCGCCCCTCACAACTAGAAACGGCAACTGCACCTGGAGCTGAGCTGCGCCTTCCACAACTAAGACTGAAAGGACAACGACTTGACTTGGAAAAAAGTCCTGGAAGTACACATTGTTCCCCAATAAAGTCCTGTTCCCCTTCCTCAATAAAATCTTAAAAAAAAAAAACTTGGGGGGAGGGAGATGAGGGTAAAGGGGATCAAATATATGGTGATGGAAGGAGAACTGACTCTGGGTGGTGAACACACAATGGGATTTATAGATGATGTAATAGAGAATTGTACACCTGAAATTATGTAATTTCATTAACAATTGTCACCCCAATAAATTAAAAAAAACACAAACTGATATCTTAAAGAACCATTTCACTGCACCCAGATAGGTATGGACCTGAGTCATCCCAGACCCAAGCCATAAAATGTATCCTTGAAGGTAACCCCCTTCCCCACTCTAGAATCTCTTCAAGACTTTGGGTTATAAGTTTAAGGACATTGCCACAAAAGAGGAAGATGTTTAATTATTATAAAACAGGAAGATACTTAATATTTAAGTCTATAGTCCCTTTTTTTGTTCTACCATCATTGAAAATATAAAAAAATATTCAACAACACAGGTAAAAATATTCCTTCAGGAACCTGAAGTTCTGTCAAATTTCCTATCCAGTCTTCCTCTGAAGAAGTGCATTCCTTATCCCTCTCATAAAAGATGACTTTTCTAGCTCTAACAAAGGAGCAAGGAGACTCTCACAGCAGAGTCTTCATGCAGCTCTCTGGGAGAGAGGCGCCTGGGGTTCTGTTCACAAGCAGAGACCAGCCCCTGCAGCCTCACCCACCAGCATGTGAGAGAGAGAAGTCCCACATGGTCAGGGACACCATGGGGGAAAAGCTCCCTGGCTTCAGTTTCCTCCTCTGTACAGGGGTCATAGCCATGCAAACCACACACGATGGCTGCCTGGCCTCAATGACTTGCTCAGAACAAAAGCTGGCACACAGTTGGAGAGGACTGAGTTCTCTCTCATTTTCCCTTTAAAATCTTTAAATATTTTGATCAAGGAGCCAACTAAAGCCTAGGGTAAAGAGGCAGGAATGGTTTAACAGTCAAAATCACTTGACCTGACATCTTTAGAGACATGACAGGTAGCAAGCCCTTAATAATAATAAACTATTAATGAAACTATCACCACTGAGTACTTCACATGTGCCAAAAACTTCACATGTGTTTTAACTTGTTGAATCCTTACAACAACCCTATGAAGCAAGCTCATCAATACTGATGCTTACAGAAGAGCAACTGAGGCCCAGAGAGTTCAGGAAGCTTGGTCAGAGTCACACAGCCAGCAGGTGACACAGCTGGGATCCGAACCCAGGCAGGCTGGCTCAGAGCTCAGGCTCTTAACCAATGCACAGTGCTTCAGAAGACAAATCTGGCAATGATATGCAAGACAAAACCCAGGAGAGGCAATTAAGAAGAACTGCAGTAAAGAGCCAGAGATAAAACAACAGATCTATAAAGAAATCATCTATAAAATGAAGAACTCTGGGTGTGGAACAATTTATCTTCATTTAGAAGATGCTCACTCTGCAAAACAGAATTAAAGAGAAGATCCTAAACTCTGACACAGCTAAAAGAATTTGCAGACTTTGCAAATGATACTCAAAAATGTTGATGTTTTGAGAAAACGTTTCTTTGAAACTGATGAATGTAGAACCACCAGTCTCTAGGGAATGGTTTTAACACATACCTGTTCACCAAATCCCCAATTCAGTCCTTCTAGAATAACACAGGCCAATTTGTTCTTCACCATTGTCAGGTTATAATTCAACAGCCAATCCCGAATCACAGCTATCTCAGAGGAAGAAGGTCGCCAAAGATACAAAGGCAATTCTTTAAACAAGTATAAAGAGACCTTATTAAAAAGAAAATAATAATAATTAAAATTAAAAGTTAGGGAATACCCTATATTACTACAATACTACATTATGAACTGCTTGCAAAACTTTTTCTCCAAAAAAAGGTGGAGTTTTGTTTGATTTTTAGACAAATGAAATGGACAATCAAATCAAATGAACACTGAAACTAATGATACACCAAAGGCACATTTTGCAATACTTTACAAAGGTCAATCTTTTTTCAATATGTACATTGGTATACTTCTGTTTAGAAAAACTACCATACTAAGATCCAAATTTAAAGTCATGACAAATCAGGGGTAGGTAATTCATTTTACAAAAAGAGCACTTTAAATAATTATTTCTTCTATGTTATTTAAAAAGATATTTCTATTAACTTCAACACACTCTAGGGAGGAGGAGCAAGGAGTGGATGGAGATCAAAATGAAACAAGATCAACCATGAGCTGGTAATTGTTGAAACTGGATGTCAGATACACAGCAATTCACCATACTTCTCTACTTTTCTATCTATATGAGAGATTCTATAATAAATTTAAAATCCTGTTTACAAGAATTCTATAGCGCCACTTTTTAAATAACATATCCATGTATGCAAATTAAGATAAATCTAGTTTCATTTAATACAGTTTCCTTTAAGGGAGACTGATCAGAAGAGCTATTCATTTATAATCTCTAGAAAAATGCTATGGAATGGAAATACAATGCAAGTCACAAAAGTAATTTTAATTTTTGTAATAGTCACGTATTTTAAAAGTCAAAAGAAACAAATAAAATTAATTTAATCATATATTTTGATTCAGTATGTCCAAAATATTATTTCAACATGTAACTATTACAAAAATTATTGGTATGTTACATTTTTTGTTCACATTAAGTCTTCAAAACACAGTGAATACTTTATACTTATAATGATTCTCAATTTGGGCTCGCTACATTTCAGGGGCTCTACAGTTACATGTATTAGACAACACAAGTCTACAACATACATACCAGCATTTTTCAGGTTCCTACATAGGACACAAAACAAAATGTGAAAGAACAGTAGAAAGAATGAATTTTAAAGAGATCTTTCCTTTTCTTTCTGTGTGTATATTTGTATGTATATTTAGTTAAGTTTTCATGAGGATTTATTAATAAAAGTCTTGAATATTCTGAATAAAATAGTAAAATAGTTATTTTAAAAAAATCCTCCTTTATCTGGTATCTGACAGAAAGAGCAAAATGATGGTACTAAATCAATGAGTATAGTAATGAGATCTGGAGAGAAAAGTACCTATCCCAGCTACATAAAATAATGGTATAGCATGTATCTGCCCACCAAGAATGAAAGGAGGCTATCAGGAAAGACCCCATGTACATTAAAAGGCTAACAAGGGAATATTACCAACAACTCTGTGCCAATAAATTCAACTAGTTAGATGAAATGAAAAAAAAAAAAAATTATTTCTTTGGGCCAGCCCGGTGGCTCAGGTGGTTAGAGCTCCATGCTCCTAACTCCGAAGGCTGCCGGTTCGATTCCCACATGGGCCAATGGACTCTCAACCACAAGGTTGCCAGTTCAATCCCTTGAGTCCTGCAAGGGATGGTGGGTTCTGCCCTCTGCAACTAAAATTGAACACGGCACCTTGAGCTGAGCTGCCGCTGAGCTCCCAGATGGCTCAGTTGGTTGGAGTGCATCCTCTCAACCACAAGGTTGCCAGTTCGACTCCCACAGGGGAGGGTGGGCTTTGCCCCCTGCAACTAGCAACGGCAACTGGACCTGGAGCTGAGCTGCGCCCTCCACAACTAAGACTGAAAGGACAACAACTTGACTTGGAAAAAAAGTCCTGGAAGTACACACTGTTCCCCAATAAAGTCCTGTTCCCCTTCCCCAATAAAATCTTTAAAAAAAAAAAAAATTGATGATGGTGATGGTTGTACATATGTGAATGTACTGAAAATCATTGACTTGTATACTCTAAATACGTAATTGTATGATATATGAATTATATCTCAATAAAGCTATTACTAAAAACTACATAAAGATTATAAAAGTGATAGTGACAAATGAGAGTAGTCTATACCCTTCTTGCTCAACTTAAATTACTGCTTTTAATTTTGCTTTTAACTGATTTAAAAGTGCCTTGTTTCTTAATCAACGTTGTTTCTTCCAAGTACAAAATATAAGAATTATGAAAGCCAAACAAAATTATGAAATAAAAACGGTTAATAAACGGTAGGCTTTATAGTGAATTATTTAAAGGAGAAACCTGTTATTGGAGGAGGCAGAAAGGTCACTTTGAGGAGATTAAAGAAAAGCAATCACAGCTTTTTATAAGCATCAGCTAATCCCAAGTAGGCATAATGAATGGCACAGAGCCTGGGACACAATAAATGTTCTCTTCATCCTGTTGTGCCGATGACTCACTCCCAATATCCTTGCTTTTTTCCTATTGTTCCATTACTCCGGGATTCAAATGGAAAAAAGGCAAAACAAACAAACAAATAAACAAAATCAGTGCTTACCATTCCAACCTGGTCAATGGTGTCTTGAACTCTATCCAAAAGGATAGAAATTATCTCAGGGTGAACAGCAGTGATGGCCCCTAAAAGCTCTCGACCAACCTTTGAAAAAGTCTCTCTGGTAGACAGGGTGACATAAGATACCTAAAAGTGGGAGGGAGTGGCGAGAGAGTACTTTTAATACCAATTACCAGTCAAAATTCATTTCCATAATTTATTTAGGACGTTTTCAAGTAAAGCAGAAAGAATCTCACATTGAGTCTCAGTTCACACTGGGTTCAGAAAGATGTCAGAACTTCAGAGAACAAAGTGTCTACCCTGAGGCTGGAAGGTGGGAGGAGAGGGAATCAAGGGAAAGGCAACTACTATGTAACAATGACTTCAAGTGCTGGATGCGGAAAGTACATCCCAAGGTAGCAATAAAATAATCCCTTCTGTGTCAAAACTTTCCTAATTTGAGAAAATCACTAAAATGATGAGAATCAGAATGCATTTCACGGAAATACCTGTCTATTCCTACAAAATAAGATCCCCAACTACAAGAGCATCTAAAATATCAGCATTTACCAACTCCTCTTGAACAATGTCTTCCAAGATACAGGCTACAATCCATTGATGCCAATGCCCAACATTTTTTAATACAATGGAATAGAACAGAAAAATAACAGTAAAGTAAAATAGAATAGAAAAATGTGAGTGCATCCCGTAAGATTAAGTATTGCTTCAATTCACGCATGTGCTTACACATGTACACACACAGTTTCAGAAGGTAACATAGAATGTAATTTTTACTATGAATACTGGTCAGAATACTTGAAGAGCACATTATTATTCAAGAGCATAAATATTACTTTAGCAATGGATCCGGAGAATGCCAAGATCCATTGTAAAAGAAATGCAATTTTATGTATGTGAAAATATACCTTCTTTCCCCCTCAATTTTTTCACACCATGAAGATAGTCTGGAATTCCAGATCCATCCAGGCTTTAACCTCATGCATGGTTACAAAGTAGAAGTATCAGAACAGCTTCATAGAGTATTTGATCCTGGAAAAGAACTCATCCAGTTCTGTCGTTCTCAAACTGGAGTGCTGGGTGGAGGATGATAAGCTCTGAGAATCTTCTTCAAACACAATTTTACCTGAGTTTACTTGACTATTTTGGAGAAAATATTTTTTATGAAGATAAATAGATAAATGATAGCCTAAATTGAAAACGGGCATGTTTTTTTTTGTAATACACACAAAACTCCAATGAATGTTTTGGCAACCATTTTGGGTTATGTCCCTAGATATCTACGGGTCCAAAATGTACTCTCCTCCACTGCTAAGGGACGGCTCAGCGGAAAAGGATCTCATCCCAGCCTGTCATTTTAGAGATGAAGAAACTGAAGCCCAGAGTGCTAAGGCATCTTTTCTGATGTGAGATGGGCAATTAATAGCCGATTTAAAACAAACCCAGGCCTTCTAACTCTAGATTCAGTATTCTTTCCACCATTTCATTTAAACATTTCACGTGACTGGCAGGGTCGGAGGGGAAGGAGGAGACGAGAACAGACAGTATAAAAACTGAGTGTCAGGCTGTGCCAGACTGTCTACTTCTTACCAAAACTCAGTATCAAATGTGAAGAGATAGGAGGGGGAAATGGAATGGGTATGATTCATATTTTCAATACCCCCTATAGCGAAATCATGTTCCTCTCATTCTCTCTCTCCTCCCGTGCGTGGAGTCACGTTTTTTAAAAAAAGCAGTCCCCAAAGAATCGATAGGTGGACAATCCAAAAGAAAATGTTTTTCAGCTGACTTCTAAAACTTCATATTCTAACCTCATATATCTCCAGAACGATAATTTTTATGAAGGCTTCATCCACATCTGTTCTTCTGGCCTGAGCCATCTGAGCAAATGTCGTCAGAAGGCAAATCTCTTCCGAGCTATTCATGGAAGAAAGGCACTTCGCAAAGTTCACAAAATGTTCTGGATCTGTAAGAAAATTAAAATGGGGAAAGAATAAATATATATCACTTTACTCTTCCAGAGAAAAAGAAGATATAAAACTAAAAGACGTTTAGAAATATTTAAAGATACAAAAGCTCTTTCTGGAGTTACACAGTGTTCCTGGGTCTTTCCCGTGTATGCAGGAGATATGCATTATTAAACTTTAACTTCTTTCTTGCTAAAAGAAAAAAGGAAAAAAAACACTCTGTGTTCCAGAATGGATTTCTACAAACATCAGAAAGAAGTCTGGGCCAGATAAAACTCCAGCTCTAAATATAATGTAGCCTCAGAGGCAACATTTAACATCTCCAAGCCTGTTTCCTCATCTGTCTCAAAAGGATATTTAAGATTAAATGCCATGTCATTGGTGAAGTGCTCTGTCAACTGCAAAGCACTACTACTGTCACTAGGGAGACATCTTCCAAGGCACACTTGAAGCTACTTGGTAATTGTCAGGCACATGAGTGACAACCTACTGACGAAAACTGGTAAGACTGGCAAACTATCAGCACAAACATGGCATTCCGAACAAGAGAGATTTGATTATAAAATTTAGGGCAAAAAATTAAAACGATGAATGAAATACTGGGACACACAGTATATATGTTTTGCCAGTTTCTCAGAGGATACCACATGACATTTTGTTACTAGGGGACAGTACTGACAAACAGCTTTGCAACACATGCCAGAAAACTAAATACTGCAAAGGCAAGTTGTATGCAGGGAGGAAAAAAAGAGTCTGTTAGAAAACATATTTTCTGATGGAACTTTTCACAGCAAGAAGGCAACAAGCCAACAATTCTTTTCCTGTGTGTACGAACTTGAGAAATCAAAGGCAGTGAAGCAAATTTCCTGGATTGTCAGAATAACTCCATGGGGCACTGACCAAGTCAACTTTCATTTCCCATCCCGACTGCGTTTGTCATAGGAATGACTGTCCAAAGGATAACGAAAATTGGAATTATCATTCTAATAAGCCAAATCCGTTTTATTGAATTTCAAAATGATCCCACCAGTACCCAGAGTAAAAACATCCTCTCTTAGTCCTTCTAAAAGTAAAGAGAAGAAAGCAATGAAGACAACAGACACGCAGGTAAGCAAAGATGGACGCGGCCTGGTTCGGCACGGCTGTACCTTGAAGACGCTTCTTGCACTCAGCGGGCGGGAGGGCAGTGCAGAGCTTCCCCAGATCCCCGCTCTCCGCCTGGTGCATGAGGTAGAAGAGCTTCCAGAGCATCTGGACCGACAGCGTCCCGAAGGGCATTTCCGACATAAACAGCCAAATGCCAAGTCTGCATGATTTAAAAAAGCAGGAATCATTTTATGTCCGTCAACTTCACCACACTAAGAAAGCAGATAAAACTTCAGCTCTAACGGGAAAGAAAAAAAATTCTTAAATCCCACTATAGCAATTTTTCTAACATGCTTCAGGCATAAACACCTCGAAGATGGATAACGACAACAGGAATGCACATAAAGCTCTGGGTCTGTGCCAGGCACTGTTCTAATCACGTCATGTATATAGCATCTCATCCCATCCTCACGAAAACCAAGGCAAGTACTGTTATCGATATTATCCCCAGTTCATACGTGAGGTTAAGGCACAGAGAGGGTGGTAGTAGGAGGCAGAGCTGGGTTTTGAACCAAAGAGCCTTTTAAGACGTGGGTGACGGACAGGCTGCATGGCTGTGGATGTAAGGGCCTGCGCCCGCATACAGGCGCACACGTAGTAGATGGGAGGGGACTTGAACGCCCTCCAGGGACTCCTCAGTCATCACCAAGTGAAGTTCAAGCTCCTTGGCCCGGCGTTCAAAGGCCTCCACAACCTAGCTCAGACCCATGTGTCCAACCAGAGCCCTCTGTGCACTCAGAACGAGGCCACTCCTGGACAAGCCTGGACAGAACCACCAGCCTCCAAGCCCCATCGCTCCATTTGTGAAGCCCTCCTCTGACTTCCTCCTCAGCACTATTATAGAATCCCATCCACGCCCGACCTGGGCACTATCATTCCCTGTACCAGTGGTTCTCACACAGCAATAGGCCGCAGAAAAATCACCCGCAGACTTCGTAGGAAATGCAGGCTCCTGTTCTCTGAAAGCCTGCCTACCAAGATCCTGGTTTTGTGGGTCACAGCTGGGGCCCAAGGATGTGCACTATTTACAGTCACCCCAGGCAACTCAGGCTCATGTGGTCCTCAAACCACACAGTGAGCAGCAGCTCAGGGTACTGTGATTTATGTACACATGCTAACCACAACCATTTGAGAGCAGAAAGCAGGTTCTGTTCACCTTTGTATAGAGCAGTATGTAACCCAGAGTCCCGGTACCCAGACCAGTATCTCGAAAACAGTCAACACTCAAATGCGGGTTAAATTTTTATGCTATGTGAATTTTATCTCAAAAAATCCTACATAAAACAGGGAGGCATGCAAAAATTGTTGCCATATTTCAGGCAAAACTACTAATTGGCCAATTAAAAATAAATAAAGCTTATTAAGAGAAAAAGACAAAGAAGCAGTGCTTGCCTAACCCACGTCTATGAGCCATCAGGCCACTTATGGTCTGAACCACCAGCTAAACTCCTAAGCAAAAGTTGAAGAAACTTCTCTAAGTTTAGGTGAGCCAGGCTTCTATCTTAATAAATAATTATTGTAACATTTCTCATGGCGCCTGACACTCTTGTATAACGGATCCCAAAACAATCAGGGAAAATTGTAGAGGCCTTAAAAGTAATGTCACAAGCAAGTGCGTATGTCTGGCTACGAAATTCCCTATATGGCAGACACGTAGTAAGTCTGGCTTAGGTTTCTGCTATCTGTCATTTGGTTTTGGTTTGTCTTCTAGGTTGCGGGGGGATAGTTACTGTCAGAAATTTCCTTTGGAGTGCCAAAAAAATTTAAATTTCATGGCCTGAAATACGTAACTTCTCATATAATTTCTTCCCTAAAATAAATTTCCTAAAATAAATTACATTCAAGAACAATAGTTCTCAATATTTTAAAGTTTAAAACAGTTATTATCTTTGTTAATTACAAATATAATGTTACAGGCTGGCTCACAGCTCAGAATACAAAAGCTAGTAAGCAACCGAGCTGAGAGTTTTGCCTCAGCGAAACAGCACAAAAACCAGTGACAGGAGATCGGAGCTGGAAGACTCTTCCCCAGGAGCAGGCCAGCTTCAGGGGACAGGTGCTCCTGCACTGACCCCCGGGCAGGATCCTGAACAGGGTTTAGTGCACCTCGTAAGACCTCCAAATTTATGGACAGTATAGAATGTGTAACAAATGTAATGTAAAGATAAATTCCTAGGCCCAAGTTCTATTTATCTTAGACCCATGCCTTCGGAGTACTTAAAAGTGGTTAAAACTTAGTCAAGGAGTCCTCATCTCTCACTAAGGAAGCAGTTATTCTGTTCCGTCTGAAACCACAAAAGAATCACCATTTACCTGTGAAAAATCCTTTATGGTTTAAAAAGTATTTCCACATGTTACCACATTTGATCCTTGTAACACATGCAGAGGTCGATGAATAGCTAGTATCACGCTCATCATTTCCACTCTATAAATGAAGAAAGTGGGGCCACAATATAGACTCAAAGGCACTACATGCCATACAATTGATAAGGGGCTAAGGCTCCGAGGCAAAGGCGTACGGACAGCTCAGAAGGGAAAGGTGCGGGACAGCTGTCAGTTCACGAGTGGAGCTGAGTGGGGTAGGAGGCGGGCCCTCCTCTCCTAGCGGAGGGCACAGGCTACGGCAGAACCCGCTCTGACACTTGGACAGAAGCTCGGAGTGCAGGGTGCGCTGCTGGGCCCGCCTCTGCCGCAGATGTAACCTAGGCGTAGGAAGCAGCAAAGCGCGTGATCAGAACACAGCATTTGCATAGCCAAGACGGGGGGCCAAGACCCATGACCGTCCTGGACCTGGAAACCCTCGCAGTAGCACAACTTGAACAATCAAGTCAGCAAATCATTTGTACCGTGCACTGAGCACCTATTATGCCTCACTGTAGGCACCAGAGATGGGTATGAAACAGAATTCATCCCCTGCTCAAGGCGACCCCCAAAAGTTCAGGGGTGACAAAACTGAGATATCAGAATCCAGTTGTTTAAAGATTAAAAGAAACCTGAAAGAATCATTTCAGTCAACACTACAGATAAGGAAACTAAAAGCCCATGAATTTGCCAAAGATAAGGAATAGATGAAATACACCAAGACATTACTATAAGAGCTCTTCTTCAGCCAATACTTTCACGTCAATCTTTCTCACTAGCCAGAGAGCCATTTCTCAACAATTATCATCATACCTCTTACCTTTTGGCTTTCAGCACATGCAGGACAGCTCTCAAAAACAGCTCATCAAACTCAACCTGTAGTTTCTCCACAGAGTAGGGCTCCAGGGCCACGCCCAAGCCTCGGTTGTGGCTCACATACTGTGCCCAGTGGTCACTCACATAACCAAGGGTCATCCTGAGCGTGAGGAAACACAACACAGCACTCTTCATTAACGAGCTCAGTATCGGCAGCTTTGCATTGTATTTGAAGCACAAATTTATTTCAACACATGTTTATTGAACACCTACTATCTTCTAGGTTCTGAAGGAAACTCATTGGAGAGGAGGGAACCCTACCTACCCTCATGGAGCTTACTTACATTTAGTGGAGGGCAAACAGACAATAAAGAAAATAAAGTAAACTATATAATCTGTCATGTGGCCGTATGTGACATTGAGAAAAGAAAATAGGAGAGGGGAATAACGTTTTTCTGGAGGGGAATTGGTCGGGAGCAGGGAAAGTCCTCACTGAAGAGGTACATGTGCGTAAAGACGGGAAGAAGTCACAGGGGTATCTAAGTGAAGATAATCCTGGTCGAAGAAACACCAGTGTGAAAGCTCCAAGGTGTGTTCGACATGTTGGAAAAGCAGCAAGGCAGCTCGTGTGCTAAAGCCAAATGTGTGAGACAGAGACTGGCTGGAGAGGAAATGAGAAAAGTACCAGGAAACCAGACCATAAAGGGCCCTAGAGGCCACTAACAGACTTTGGCCTTTACTCTGCAAGCGACTGGGGGCGGAGTGACATGAGCTGACTCACCATTCACAGAGAACACTGGCTGTTGTGAGAATAAGCAGGGACAGGAGTGAAGGGCGAACAAGGGCAAAAGCAGGAAAATAACTAAGGAGGCTACTGTGATACTCAGAGAAAAACAACCGACAACGAACCAGGGTGGTCACAGTGAAGTTGGTGAGAAACTGGGTTCTGGAAACAGCATGTTTCACTGATGCAAAAGGACACACATCTTTCACACTTTAATCTCTGCAACTGGAATGGATGTTAAAACTGATGGCATGCTATAATTTGGCAGCATTTTTTCTTTCTTAATGGCACATAACATACATCTTCAGATTGGTAGTACCTGAGTTTTGATAAAAGATGGTGTTTTGAAGGTAAAGAGGGGTGGACGGTGGCTCAGTTGGTTAGAGCATGAGCTCTGGGCAACAGGGCTGCCAGTTCGATTCCCACATGGGCCAGAGAGCTGCACCCCCTGCAACTAGAATGTAGACAACGAGCTGCCACTGAGCTCCCAGGCGGCTGGATGGCTCAGTTGGTTGGAGCGTGTGCTCTCAACCACAAGGTTGCCGGTTCGACTCCTGCAAGGGATGGTGGGCTGTGCCCCCTGCAACTAAGACTGAACAACGGGCAATTGGACTTGGAGCTGAGCTGCGCCCTCCACAACTAGACTGAAGGACAACGACTTGGAGCTGATGGGGTCCTGGGAAAAACACACTGTTTCCCAATAAAGTCCTGGAAATACACACTTTTCCCCAATAAAGCCCTGTTCCCCTTCCCCAATTAGATATTTTTTAAAAAGATGGTAGAGAGATGATAGAGTTAGCTATTAGATGGGATGTGGGGTGTAAAAAAGAAAGTCAGGGATGACAGCAGATGTTTTGGACTGAGCAACCAGAAGAATAAAAGTTGCCACTTAGTGAAATTGGGAAGACTGTGGAAGGAGCAGGTTGGGAGGTGAAAAGAGTGAGTTCGCTTTGGGAATATTAAATTTCAATGTTCATGAGCCGTCCAAGTGGAGGTGCTAAGTTGGCAGCTAGATATACAATCTTATGAGAAGGTATGGGCTGGAAATATAAATCTGAGAATTGTAACAGTGCTTGTATGATATTTAAAGACATGAGAATAGATGACATCCCAAGAAGCAATTTTGGATAAAGAGAGGAGATCCAGGGACTGAGCCCTGAAGTCTTCTAACGTTAAGAAGTTTGGGAGGTGAGCATGAAATGACCAAGGAAGCAGAAAATGAACCACCAGTCAAATGGAGGAGAAACCAGGAGACTGTGGTATCCTGGAAACCAAGCAAAGAAAATGTTTTAAGGAGAAAGTAATCAATTACGAAAAAGGCTGCTGTGTGAACTATGTGAGAAACATAAAACAGGATGCAGACTTAGAAATGGCCATGGGATTAGTAGCACAAAGTTCATTAGTAACCTTCATTCTTCAGAGATGTTTGGGTAATGTTGGGGGAAAAGCCTGCTTGTGGAGAGTTCTAGCGAGAATGGAGAGAAAACACTGGAAGCTACAGCTGACCTGAGGAGAGGGACCTTGTGGGAAACTGTCCTACAACTGGAAGCTATGAAAAGAATCTGTGATAAAGAAAAGTAAGCAGATGGAAAACAAAGAAAGAATAATCATAATATGCCACAATAATTAGTTGCAAATATTTACATAGAAATAACAAGGTAAAGAGTGAATATTGATCTTAAAACAATACAAATGTCTTTCCTACAGTTATTGTAAGAATAAAATGAGAAGGCATAGTCCTGGCACATATAAGCACTTAATCCACACAAACACCCTGCATGTCAGCCCAAGGATCGATTTTACCTTACTTACCAAGCAGAATCAGAAAATGAATATCGGGACTTCTGATAATAAATAGATAGGCTTTTAGCTCTTAAAAAACTACTCTCCAAGTCACCAACCCTCCATCTCATTTCTATTACACTCTACTGAAGGCCTTCTCTAGACCTTGAAAGTGACCCCCAGCCTTTGAGGGCATACTATAATCATTTACCTGGCTTTGTAAAGCTGATGGATACAAATCTAAAATAAATTAATTAAAATCAATTTTGTTTTAGAAACAAAAATGGGGAGAACTTTTATATTTTCTTGGAGGGAAGAGAGATTGGAAGAAATAATAATGTATTTATATGCTGTAGGGAATAACCTAGCAAGATAAAAAAAAAAAAAAAAAGAACTTGATGCAGCAAAGAGGATATAAAATTAATTCAATGAAAAGCAGTCTCAAAATTTATATTTAATAATAGAAGCATAAACCTATTTTTCACTCAAATAAATGATAATGCTTTCCCAATTTCAATACAGTAGTTGTTGATGAAATCTTTGCGACTTTCTTTAAAAAGCATCTAACAGAAACTGGAAAAAGAATGAGAGAAAAAAACAGGGAAACAATGACACAAAATAGCTATTGCTGATTTCCCATAGCTAAGTGACAATCCCCAGGGAAAAGCCAGGCGGTAGAAGAAAAGAGAGAGTGAAGGAAGTGAAGAGAGCCTGCATTTTCCTTGACCAGGTTCAGTTTATCTGGCTAAGCTCAACTCAGCAGCTGCTCTGAGGATCCTGATTCCAGGACCAATTATCTAGTAAACCAGTTAAATTTGAGATAATTAAATATTCTGACTGGAAGCATTTACAGAATTCCCAACAGGTAACTGATAAGAAAAAAAAATTCTTACTTTTATGATAAATAAGACCGGAAGTATACACCTCAATGCCCATCATCCCAATTATGCAGTATCTGTGTCTGACCATTGTGGAAGCAAATAGAAACAATGCACCAACAGCAGTATTACCTGATCATATAACCAATTCGCTTCACAAACTGCCTATAGCGTGCTCTATTAAAGGTTTCTAACCCCACAGCCAGAAGTTCCACTAATGAGTTAGCAAAGGCAAAAATTTTCATCATCTCTTGAGGTCTTGTGGTTTCAGGTACATAATCACCTGGAAGTTAAAATCAGAGAAAAGGGAAAAATTATAATTACTAAGGAAAAACAACAAAGGCTACAGCAGAGATCCCTCAATGAGGAAACAAAGCCAAGATGGAGAAGAATTAACAATCCCCTCTGGCTCGTATGTCAATGTGAATTGGGAAACCTGAGACAAAGTACAAAATTAAAAGTTCATTCAAGCTGGGCCATGTGCTAGCTAGTCACCCTTTTTGCACCGAAGCACTAAGTAGGAAATTACAAGCACAAGAGAAAAAAAAGAAGCCTCATCAAAGTGTGATGCAGTTAGCTCTGGAGGGTACAGCCAGGCAAAGGGGAACCTGAACTAGGAGCCCACACAAGGTGTAAGACTTGATGCTGAGTTCCTGTGTTTGAGCTTGCCACTAACACGTTTTACATATGACAAAAGACATTAAGTCTACCTTTTGCCTTAAACCCAAGAAGATGTTGAAAGAGTTCATGAAATGGGAACTGTGATAAAAGGATAACCAAGTCATCTTCATTAAGGAGAATCCAACTGGTCTCAGGGTCTTCATCCTAAAGAGAAAAATGCAAAAGCACGTCAGCTGATTTGATGAGATCACACTTTGGACCAGAGTTACAGGAGCCAAATTATCACAGGTCTCAATCATACGCATGTGGTATTCTCATGAGTCTTCCAGGATTGAACATTTAAGATCCAGGACAGAGATTTATAATTATCAGTTCCAGAGATGGGCTGCAAATCCTCTGAAACTGCGATTACAATTTTATGTAATGTCTAGGTCATGTCCGTTCTTCAATGGCTAAAACCGGTCTTACTAAATTTCCATCCCAAAGATGTTTTAAAAAATTCCTCTAGAGTGGGGATCTTATTATAAAGTTAATGCTTTGACAACATCAGTGAAAGCACCATTACTAGAGTCCAAGTTATTTTAGCTACACGTCTCTGGCTCTAAAACCCAGGTTTACTGTTGTACTCAACAGATTTATCAAGAAGCAATTAGCATTTGCTTTGGATGACTGAAGTTCTGTAACCAATCAGTGCTGTTAAAAGCAGAATAAAAACAACAGCCGTCATACAGGGGAACCTTCGGGGGGTTTTGTTTGCCCAGAATTTTATGATGACATAAAAGACAATCCTAACATAAAGTTTACATAATATGTAAACATTTCCCGGTTCCAAATTCTTCTACCTCAACAGGGAGATATTCTAGAAAAGGGTGAAAGCATAGCACATGGCTTAGAGCACAGGTTCTAGAGTCTCCAACATTTAATGACTATGTGATTTGGAACAAATTCCTTCACCCCTATACCTCAGCTTCCTCATCTGTAAAATGGGATCACAATAGTATCCCACTGCCTCATGGGATTGTTGAGAGAATTAAATGAGATGATATGTGGAAAGTGCTTGGAACAATACTTGGCACATAATAAAAAGCTCAAAAATGATTAATCAAAATAATACAGGCATGACGAGTTACCTCTTCTCCTCCCTCATCAACTAGTGTCCACGACCCAGACGCAGGCCCCGGGGAGGATGGCTTCCATTCACTGGGCTTCATGTGGCACAGGAACTCTGCTCGATTTCTAAAGGACAAACGAAATCACTCCAATCACAAACACAGAAAGTCCACACACGTGCGTTCTGGATCGTCTACTCACCCTGAAGAAGAGTCAGACATTGACCCAATCTTCAAATGGTTTAAATTAGCAAACAAGAAATAAGAACTGACTAAAACTCAAGGAGACCAAAATGTCACTAATTTTAGTACAGAGACCACAACCATTCTGAATTAGTAATGGTGAGTAATTGCAGAAAAGTAGTTATGCTAGCACCGCTCCTGCGCACAGTGGGACCTCAGTGGGACATATGAACAGTGGGACCTCAGTAGGACATATGAACTGCTGCAGTACGTTAACTCTAACCAGGCTTGCAGAATGTTGCCAGGTAGGTGCTTTACTGCATAGAAAAGGATAGCCCGCAAGTAATACAGAAGCTTGTTTAGGGCAAAAAAGTACATATAAACGCCAAAAAAAAAAAAAAAAATTTAAGTCATATCCTATCTACCCTGTATCCAGGCAGTGAGACAGAGGAATCGGGAATTCCTGCCAGTCTTTCACAAAGGGTTGGCTGAACCTGATGAGTAGGTGTAACGAGAAGCTTCTTCTCTTAGATCACAACTCGGTTCTCAGTCCTCTGTTCCTTCCTCTTTAGTCTGACCCTGAAAATTCATCGATTCCTTCCTTTAACCAGGAACTTTCTTCCAGGACTTCCAGCTCTGCAACTCCTATGCTGCCTTTTCAACTGAAGGAGCTCCAATTCTTAAGCGCTAAATGTGTCCAACTGTATGCCTCGATGACTGCAAATTTTCCTCCTTACAAAACAGCTCCCTTCTGTCTTTTCTGTCTCCTAGGGCTGCCAATACCTTCTGGGTTACTCGGACTCAGAAGTCTATAAAGTTATGTCCGAACCACTCCTTTCCCACATTTGCTTTATTTAGTCAACTGCTGAATCCTTTCCTGGGAAGATGACCTTTAGGGTCCTTCTTTGTCTTTCTCATTACCATGACCCCAACTCGGCGCGGAGGCAGACAGACTTCCTGGGGCTGAAAGCCAATGGTGGTAACTGTTCAGGTCACCCAGACAGAGACTCTGCCTCCTCCCCCTGTTAAGGATGTGCCCTCCTGATGATGGGTTGGGTTCCAGTCAGGAGAGCCAGATGTCTGTAATTGTAATTAAGCAGAAGCACACATTGTGCCTCCAGTTAAGCCTAAACTTCCTTAAAAACAACTTTTAACCTTGTTCAAAAACCCTCAGTTGCTCAAAGGCCAGAGCATATAAAATCTAGATCCCTGTGTCTTAACGTCAAGGCCTTCTATAACCCAACTCCACTAGTTATTCACCTTTACTACCATCTCCCACACACCCTGCATTCCAGCCAAGCTGACCACCTACCTGTCCCCTGGACAGCGGTCCTCACCAATACTTTGGGCCACTGCTCACTGTTCTCCCCACCTACAGTACCTCTACGCCTTCTTATTGCAATCTGTTCCATCCTTCTACTTGGAAACCTCTCTGACTACTCCCCTCTACTTTCTTTATTCTCCTTACTGCATCAATCATACCGTGTTTCCCCGAAAATAAGACCTAGCCGGACCATCAGCTCTAATGCATCTTTTGGAGCAAAAATTAATGTAAGATATATATTAATTTCCTATATTAATTTTTGCTCCAAAAGACACATTAGAACTGATGGTCCGGCTAGGTCTCATTTTTCAGGGAAACACGGTAGTTTCACAATTCAGTATTTAAATCTCAGTGGCTTTTTGTGTTTTTTTCATATGCCACTAAATCTGTTCCTCTCAGGACTCAGGAACAGGTAATTTTTTTTGTCTCCCCACAGCACCTTTCACAATGACATATGTGACAGGAGAGGCAAAACCACTAAAAGTGGGACCCAAAAAGGTTAATACATAAGCAGTTAATAGGGTCACTTTGGGACAAAGGATATGAAACCCAAAGAAAATCTGCAATGTTCTGGAATGCTCACACTTCCCTTAGCAGTACTTTGGATCTGGGGAACTTAAGAAGCCAATAATTGTTCTATAGAGAGAAGCATTTCAAGTTCTATTTCAAAAAGCTCTTCCACACTTACTTGACAGGAGACATTAGCAGGGCAAGAGACTGCATAAAATGAAAGACCCCTGATGGGTTATTCAACACTTTGATCTGAAATCAGAAAAGGAAAATGCATACTGTAGAAAGCCAACAACCCAGTATCCATAATCTTAGTTCACCAGCATTCTGACAAAGGGAGCTATTAAGAAAACAATGATGGAACCGGCACCTAATCCACAAGAAAACACAGCTCCTGGGTTACTTGGCAGTAGTGATTCAGCTGTACTCAAAGGGCAGAGGTAGCTGAGCAGTTTACATCAACTACCTGTAACAATATGAGACACGGGGCAATAGCACTATTTTAGTCCAAAAATAATAAAAAAATAAAATAAAATAAAAGGTAACGTGGAGAAGTTGGACTTGGCATACAGTTGGGTTCTCCCCATCTGAGTGGTTGCAATGAATGACAAAACAACCCAAGGCAAGCAGCAGAGAGCAGAATCTATACACTATATAACCAACACCTAAATTGACTGTATGAGAGTTGATCACACAGACCTGAATTTCTGCTGAATTAAAGAACATTAAGGTGCTGGTCGTTTCTATTATACCTGTACCAACTGTGGCGTGAGGTGGATTAATTTAAAGAAGTTGTACTGGGTATTACAGAAAAAAGTCCTGCGAGCCTTCCCACACATAAATTTTACAGAATTAAATACTATTGAACCTACCAAGCCAGATACAACTGAACTTTTGCAATTCTATGTTAATTTCAACAATTAGGGGTAGCCCACGAAGTTTCAGCATAAAAACTCCTACAAATACATACTGGATATATTTTTAAGAGTCTAATTTTAAATACCAATATTTTTAAGTAGCTTTTTTTTTTTTAAAGCAATTTCTTCAGGAAAACTGTTCAACAAAATCTCCCTCTCATCTATCCCTCAAAACCTGGAGGCTATTCATCATACCTGGATGAAAGGAACAGCCCATTTACTAACACCAGCTGGGCATCGAAGAATATGGTTTAGAAGGAAGAAGTGATCTCCAGGACAGCCAACTCTTTGTAACACTGACACCTGAAAAACAAAGGACATGCAATTTCACTATTTAAAAAGAAGAATGTATCTAGAGGTTTAGTGAAATCACTTATCCAATGTTTAAATACATGTGATCTTTCAAAAGAGTAACCAAACATAAAACATACTACTGACTGTTGAGTTCCTACCACAGACGTACACAGAGGCCTATGAATCTATGAGTAATATGATAACAGATATCTTCAGTAGTTTCTCTGCACACCCAGTTTTCACATCTGGCAAAGGACAAATTGCTAACGTTCCTGGCCATACGTGAATAAGATAGAATTCAAGTAATCTATTCTGTTTGCAATTGTTTCTCAAATCCAAATAAATATGCTTAGAATGTCACCTCATATTTAAGAACTCTAGTATGAATCTAAAAAAAAGCATACAAGACAGCCGCACTGAGAAACATAACCAACAAATAACCCATCCCTGTAACATACCTTTCCTACTTTTCTGATATCTTTCTTTTTCGCCTTAAAAAAATTTTTTTAAGTATGACTAAGTGCAACATTAAACCTAAGACGACAAAAAGAAATGATGTGGGAAAATTTTAGATGAGATACCTATATTCTGAATATGCATCTAATCTTAAATTTAGCATGCTTCCCACATTTCCATCTCCTCCTATGTTGAAGCCAGAGATCATTCAACATAAAGCTTATCAGAGAGAAAAGTCCTTTGTGCTTAACAATGCACTCGGTAAATGTAATTTATTTCCACGTCATGATCCAAGACAATGTCACTAACTCATTAAATGAAACTGTTGAAGAAAAACAATAAGAAGAATTCTTAAGTTACCAGGGAAATAAAAGAAAGCCTGCCGTGTCTATTTCTGTTCCCTTACCAATTTCTGCAGCCAGAGAAGAATATCATCCTGGAACTGGGCATCTTCACTAACTCTCCGGGTGAACAGGAACAAGACACTGATGCACTCCTTTAGCTGACACAGATCAGAGGGAATGCTTTCTGCCTGTTTAGAAGCTGTAAATTAAAGACAGAGTTAAATGAATCCCACATAAATGGTGCTTGGGGGTGGGGAGGGAATATTTATTATCTTCACTTTTAAAAAGAACTTCAAAGTATTTACTTTAGATAAAAACCCAAGGAGAAAAGTTGCATCAAATTATTTGAATTTCTACTAGATATGTAAACCAAGAGTATTTAACTTTGTGAAGTACTTCAAAGCAAGGGAAAATTAACTTCATCAGATTTTTTATTTAAAAATCAGCAGATCTCTGGCCCAGCCCCAGCTCTTTGATTAGTTATGAAAACAGTGGAGGGCGGGGGAAGGATATTTTTACTTTAAACAACCCTAGTCTCTTTCCCAGAAATAAAAATTACTTGATTCAATTATAATAGCATAATACTTTACACATAATACAGTAAGCCTTACTTTCTTAAAACCCAAAATAAAATGAAAAATTCAGAACATGACAGATCCTCTGGTGAAAATGAAGTACAATAAAAACAGCCTAACTGGACAAGCAAAAATAAAGTACAAGAGACAGAGGATGAAAAACTTTTCTGATGATCAGTTCCACAATCAAAAACTGTCTGGACTCGACTTGGTAACAAGCACATAACTTAGGACAGCAAGGGCCATTAATGACGAAGAGCGAACTTTTTTGGCTTCCTAGAGAAGCAGAGAATGACAGCCATAGGGAAGGCAGATCTGGCAGTGGAAACCTCTAGAAAGGTTGTTAAGGCAGGTCTCAATCCTATACTAGGGAGGTAAGGTACAACAGCCAGCACACATGGTACCTTGTAACACCAGGTACAATCAATTCAACTAGATGGTACCCCTCAATTCTTTTTGCGTTTCAGACTACAAGAAAGAGTGAGGCTTTCATTACGTACGTACCTTGGCCTTGCTGTTGAATCGCTAAAGATCTCAGAACAGCCGAACTATTGAGCAATGCATAGATGTAAGACTCCACTTGCAACCTTGAGAGCACAGAAGTGTAAGAGTGCAGAACCAGCGTTTGGTGGAGGTGCTCAGATTTGGCATCAAACAGCTTCTTTAGCTCCCCCAGCACATTTTCACTCATCTCTACTCTTTGGTAGCGATGATAGCCTGAAACTTTCACTTGATCTGCACAGATACCCTAGCAGTGGAAAATATGAAACCAGTTACTCTTTGCATTTGAAATGATCCGGCAGCAGGTCTATGACACACCGGCTTCTGTACCATCTTCAAACGCTTATAAATCACGGTGAGGGGACAACAGTACCACATAGAGAACAATAAAGCAAATATATAATCAGGTGCCAAGGAGTATACTGCCAATCACCAATGCATCACAAGTTCAGAGAAGAAAAACCCTAAGAAGTAGGTGGGGAAAGGTACAAGAAAATAATAGAGCTTGACCCTAAGACTCATGATGGATGATCTTACCTTCTACTTAACAAACATCAATGTGATATCCCTTCAACTTGAAGGGACCTCAAAATACCTCTGTACCTACCCTCATCATTCTGTGATTCTGCTCAAAAGAAAGATCCCCCCCTTCCAATACTAACACTGCCAGCTGTGTTCTCGATTCTAGCCTCTCTTCTTCAGTATCTCCAAATGTTTCCCTCTTCACAGACTCCTTTCTATCTACAAAGAGAAATACACGTCTCCCAATGAAAGAGGATTAGAGCTGGGGAAAATCGCGTGTTTCTTCCTGCTACCTCTTCCAGCTTTCCTTCAATACCAAGGTTGCCGAGGGTGGCCTTCTCTTCCCTGCCATCCTGCCCAGGCCACTATGAAATGGCTTTCCTGATGGTCACCGAGGTCTTCCCTGTTTCCTCATCTCCCCTTAACCTTGCTCCATGATCATCCTCTCCTTGACACTCTCTACCACTGGATGTTCCTGTCATTATGCCCAAGGTCACAAACAGAAAGGTCCACGGGCTGAATCTGACCTGAAGGCATGACTTCTTGGCCTCTACTGAGTGTATGTGTGGAATTAGTTGCCAGCATTTATAGCTCAAGACCCCGCACATGAAAACCCAGACTTCTAGCTTCTCTTGGGAACTCCTGAGGTGTGGCAATGCTGGACCAATACAACCTCACAACAATAATCAGCTAGGACGCAAGAGCAGCGGCCCCCACTGGACCAGGCAGGAGCTTCCCCAGGGACCACCGTCCCTCTCAGCCTGCTTCACTTCTCCAGTTACCTGCGTGGCCCCTGCAGGCACCGGATTTTGATTCCTACACTGTACTACTCTGAGCTAAGACAGGGTCCGAGTGGGTATAAAGAGCAGACCCCAGACTTGGACGGCATCACAGGAACAGTAGCTCCCCAGGCTCCTGGGAGCTTTACACAACATGAGTCAAAATACCTGTACAGACAACTGTTCCTCCTTAAAGTGCCACAGTCGACTTTTAGCATTTTGGCAATCAGATGTCAGAGCAAGAAGCTCAGCTTCAGCTAGAAGCAGCTGCTTCCTACACCGTGAGTAGTTCAAAAGCAACTCATAGAATTCATGCCTGTCCTGATGAGCCAGGCTGTCAAATTCCTCTAAGTATGACTCAACATTTTCCAGCCATGAACCAGGCTCAAAGATCTTGAGCTGTTCTTTAGTAAATGGTACCAGCTCCGGCTGAGATGGGAGCTCCGGGTAGAGTCGCTCATTACGCAGCAAGGGTTTCACCGCCACCAAAGCTGGCACTTCTCCAGCAATTTCCGCTGGCAACGGGGGATATAGTTTTTTCACTTTAGGTGGCTGAAAAATGTCCGTAGCCTCACAAGAACTCTGCAAGCCAACATTTTGTAGCACCTCTGAAGACAGACCCAAGGCTTGTTTGTCTTCTTTGCTATGTTGAGCTTCTCTGACCTGTAAGTTTTCCACTTCCTGCTGAGTATAAGAAAAACTAGATTGCAGTGTGCTTCCAGAAGGTCCGCATTGTACCAATTTACTTTCTTCCACTTCCGTCAAGTTCTTGGGGATTTCTACTTTGGTTCCAACATTGTCTCCAGGGTCAAACTTCAGTTTGACTGCATCGACCCCAACACTGGCTCTGACCTCCTCCCCTTCCTTCAGGGTCTCTGTGTCACAGGTCAGGGACCCTTCATTATTTATAGTTAGGGAAGTGAGTGATACATCAAACATTTCACTCTCGTTTTGTCCACTGGCATCATTCTGGAGCTGGGAATCAGATAACACCTGCAGATGGTCTCCTCTGAATTCACAAGCTGGAGTAGGTATTTCCAGCTCTCTGGAGGTTTTTGGAAGGGAGACTTCATCAGACTCTTTGCTCTGAAGATTTTCATATTTCTTCTTTTCCTAAAATCAAGATTGATACTGTGAAATAACTTACAGCAATAACCAAAATTCAATGAGGAATTTAAAAACTGTATATAAAAATCCAACTTTTCTCATTTAACAAAGGGAATCTGTATTCACTTCATAAATAACGTCTCGTATTTCGTATTATTCAATTTTAAAAATGTTGAATTTGGAGATTCACTACTCTAATCCCAACAGAGAAAGACATCATAATAAGCAGCAAATTATGATTCAAGAATGGAAAAGACAAATCTTAATTAGGTCATTCTCCATTCTGCTAGAGGTTAAGTGCAAAAGAAGTCTCCAAGTATCTTAAACTTCAATAGGTTTGTCTTCATTATTTTGACAAATTCACTTCAAAACTTAGGCAGAAAAAGAACAACTTGAGCAATAAAATAAATAACTATATGGTAATACCGCATTATAACCCACAGCATAAAATAAATATCCACAAGCCCATACTGACATAAGAAATGAACAAATAAATGAATTTTTAAAATGGGTAAGAAGTGGCAACTCTTCCTTACAGAGGAATTCCAATTAATAAATGTAGACAGAATGAGGAAAATAGAAAAATCGCCAGTACAACACCATAGTAATGACTGCCACATGCAAGATCTACTGATCCATGCTCAAGAGTAAATGTAAATTTAAGCAAAAACAGGATATTTGCATAGTCTCTAAATATTCTAAAGATTTGCCTTAGTATCTTCTAAATATCTCTAAACATCTTCTAAATATTCGATAATTACAAAGGGTAAGTTTCAGTGGGGAATCCTGGCACACAATGCCTTACTTAGCCAAGTGACAAAGGTTACTAGCACTGGTAATACATCCCCATTTGACATTCTGAGAAGGCCTATTACCTTTTCAGTATCCTTTGCAATAATGTATAACCTCATTCTAATCATGAGAAAACACCAGGACAAAGCCCAAATTAAGAGACAGTCTACAATAACTTAAGTGTAGGTCATGAAAACAAAAAGACTAAGGAGTCCAAATTTATGTCCAAAAAAAAAAAAAGACAAAAAAAAAGTTAACTATTAAAAACTAAAATAAAATAATGGTTTAAAAATATATATATATGTACATATGTATATTGGGTATTAACACAAACTAGATACATAGGAAAATAAAATAAATAAAAAAGAAAAAATTACAGAAAAACTACTTAAAATTGTTACATTCAAAAAAAGAAAATGGCTGAAATCACTCAAATACTTCCTTTTCACTATGAAATTTTAAGGAAAGCAAATGTAACAGTTACACATGTTATTAGTGATTTTGAATTATGCTGCCAGCAAATATTCAGGGAAAAAAAGTTGACAAATAGTCAAAAAGTTAGGGCATTTGTGTACCTAATATTAGGAAGAAACGATTAACGATTTTGAAATGGACTCTGTGGTCAGCTTGTTGGTAATGAACATGGTTACCTAACATTTGCAAGTGGTAGTGATTCAAGAGGTAATGTACCCCTCCAAAATTACTTTAATCCACACTGTGACCTGTGAATGTCAAATTCAGAGATTAGCCACATAATTCATACAAACCAGTTTCTCAAACTGCCTAAAATCATGAATAACAGAAAAGCATTATATGAGTGTTTACAAGAAAATGAAAAAGTAGGTCCAATTACACTACAATGATGTTTAGCACACTTGCTATAATAAATAGGTTTCTCAGATTGGAAGGTCAGAAAGAGAAAATTCTGAAAGG
This sequence comes from Rhinolophus hipposideros, assembly GCF_964194185.1. NCBI lineage: Eukaryota > Metazoa > Chordata > Mammalia > Chiroptera > Rhinolophidae > Rhinolophus > Rhinolophus hipposideros. The sequence goes on along the minus strand of NC_138063.1, from coordinate 22,556,098 downwards.
CCAATGGTTACCACAGTGAGAGAAATGCTGGTATATCGGTCAGGGCTGAGGCCAAATGTTAGTGAGTTGAACAATAAGAAAGTGAAATTAAGAAAACAATTTCATTTATAATAGCACAAAAATAAAATTATGAACACTTAGGGATAAATTTCACAAAAGAAGTAGAAAACTTGCAACTCTGAAAATTATAAAAAAATTACTAAAAGAAATTAAAGACGTAATAAACGGAAAGGCATACCATGTTCATGGATCGGATCACAACATTGTTAAGAGGGCAATAGTCCTCACATTGATCTACAAATTCAACACAATCCATATCAAAATTCTAGCTGACTTTTTTGCAGAAATTGGTGTGATGATAACAAAAACACAAGGACCCAGAATAGACAAAATAATCTTGAAAAAGATGAACAAAGTTGGAGAACTCAGTTTCAAATTCAATTTCAAAACTTACTACAACAGTACCACTGCAGTAATGAATAAAGTATGGTTCTAGTATATGAATAGACAAATAGATCAATGGAACAGATTTGAGAATCCAGAAATAAACCCTTCTTTTTAAGGTGAACTGATTTTTAACAAGAGTGCCAAGATAATTCAAACAGAGAAAGAATAGTCTTCAAAAAATGGTGCTGAACAACTGGATAGCCAAAGAATGAACCTCTACTTGATATCATATACAAAAATTAATTTAAGAAAGATCATACATCTAATGTAATAAAATGTTAAAACTCTTAAAACAAAGAAGTCTTGATAAAGATGAACTGGGACTTTAAGGAAATTGATCAAGCTGGGAGGTCTGTGGGCGGAACTGGGATCTTTGAGCTCTATGGTCCTAACTTTCTTTTTATAAAACTCTATGCAGCCAGTTGGCTCAGTTGGTTAGAGCATAGAGCTCACAACACCAAGGTTGCCACATGGGCCAGTGAGCTGCACCCTCCACAACTAGACTGAAAACAACTTGACTTGGAGCTGATGGGTCCTGGAAAAAAACACTGTTCCCCAATAAACAATATTCCCCAATAAAAATTAAAATATATATATATATGTGTATATATATATATATATATATATATATATATATTAAAAAACAAAAACTATGGTTCTAATTTCCTATCTCCCTGCCTATACATATATCATCCATCTTGGCATATGGTCAGAATGTGTACTGGCTTGTCAAGTCTGCACATTCTCATGCTGTTGCAGTATTTTTTCGTTTTCCCGAATAAATCCTTTTGTGATGGACTACCTAGTCAGTGTTACTGTTCAGTCAACAGTCTTCATGATCTTGGGTTAGGCAAAGCCTTCCTAAGACACAAAACGAAAAGCACAAGTGACAAATATATAGACAGAAAGATAAAATAAACTTTATAAACAAGACTTCATAACTAACCTAGTTGCAGTTTCAGGCTCTCCCAGAATTTTAAACCAATCTGTCTGGAATTTCCTCAACAATAGTAAAATAATCTGCCTGATAAGACCCCAGCCTTCCCCTAATGGAAGGTGTTCTTGCCTGAAATAATCCACACTTAATTTCATAGTCCCACCCTCTTTCTGCCTATAAAACTTTCCATTTTGTACAATGGAAGGGTCAGAAGACCCTTCTAGTTGCTAGATGAAATGCTGCTCGATTCATGAATTGCTTAATAAAGCCTATTAGATCTTCAAATTTACTGAGTTAAGCTTTGTTTTTTAACAGAACTCTTCTAACTCAGTAATAGAGATAAATAAGTCAACCTAAAAACAGGTAAAGGAACTGAATAGACATTTCTCAAAGAAGATATACAGGGCCCGCCTGGTGGCTCAGGTGGTTAGAGTGCCGTGCTCCTAACACCGAGGTCCCAGGTTAGATTCCCCCATGGGCCAGTGAGCTGCGCCCTCTCCAGCTAAGATTGTGAACAACAGCTCTCCCGGGACTGGGCTGCCGTGAGCAGCCGGAGGTCGGCATGGGCTACCTTGAGCGGCCAGCATGAGCAGCCGGCAGCCGGAGTGAGCTGCTGTGAGCAGCCCACGACGAGCAGCGACCGACTGCCTCAGTCAGGTGGAGCGCAAGGCGCATAATACCAACATGGGCCAGGGAGCTGTGTCCTACACAACTGGACTGAGAAACAAGGGCTTGAACCAGAGTGGGATGAGGAAAGGTGGAAGTAGGGGGAAAAAATGACACACAACAAGATGCTCAACATCATTAGCCATTAGAGAAGTGGTGGCAAGAATGTAGAGAAATTAGAACCCCCATACACTGCTCCTGGAAAGGTGACATGATGTAGGCACTATGGAAAACAGCTTGACCAATACTAAAAACCACTGAATTATACATTTTAAATAGACGAATAGTAATAGTGCATGGATTATATCTCAATAAAGCTGTTAAAAACAAAAATGAGAGATTTAAAAAACAGTGAGCTGAGAAATAAAGAACGGTAAGGAAGTAGAGACAAGAAAGTGGAATAGGAGAAAATTTATAGTTCTCTTTTCTGAAACTCTAAGCGACCCCTGGGGGCGCTAAATGCTCACTAGAAGACAGCTGGAAACAGGCACATGATGGGCCACGTGATCAAGGGCACAGCAAACATCCACGTCTCCTCCACCCCACAGGCCACTCCCTGCCACTCCCTGCTTCCTCTCCAGCCCGTCCCTCAGGCAGTTTTTAAACTCTCTTTGTCCCATCTCAACCCACTCCTACCACACCTCACCACTTCCTCTCTCCCCACTGCAGGATTGTCCTTGCAATTTCAAATTCTCCTGCCTCTGCTAAACAAAATGAAGTCTCCAGCTGCTACTCCCAACCTTGCAGACCCACTTCCAGCACATCTACCTTCCTAGGAATAGTAATAACCATAATAGCAAGATAATGTGGTTAATCAATTAAAGAATTTTTTAAACCTTCCAGCCCCACCACGGAAGAATATGTAAGCCTCTGGGCTTTTATTTCCCGTGGGAAAAGTACTCCATGCTTTCCCATGGTTTCAAAAGTAGAACCAAAGAAAACTCTCTACCAGTGCAGTTCAGGAAGTTAGGGAAGTTAGGAAGAGGAATTAACCTGGAGTTGCCCCAGGGAAGAAGGTGGGGGGAAAAGGAGAGAGAAGCTGGTGGTTTGATTCCTAGAACGGACTAGCCAGATCAGGGCGAGCTAGAGGGAGGGGAGCTGGACAACTGTTTGAGCAGGTGACAAAGGCCTCACCCTGCCCACTCACAGATCCCTAGATGGGGACAGGACTTCTGGACTTCTGGGATTCCTATAAGGAGGGAAAGGGGGTTTGTTGTGACCTTCAGCAAGGTCATGGTCTCACGAGCAGTGGGGACTTCCCAATGGCTCACTTCACTTTTCCAAAGCACAGAATAGGGGAGCAGGTCCTGGATGTTTCCAGGCCTCCAGCCTCTGCCCCACCACCAGTTCATCCCGTTCATTATAAGATGGGTCACCCTAAAACACTGCTCTGAACACCATAAAAACAGTCTCAGCAGTCTCGGTTCTCCACTTAATGAAAGCCTGACTCTTAACTCTGGCTTTCTGCGCCTTTGTTAACCCAGTTATGACCCAGCCCCAAGACAAATCTTCACCCGGCACACCAACTCTTTCACATATGCTTTACTCTAAACTCCAGCAATACGGACTTGGCATCCGGCTTTGGTCACATGCTACCACGTATGGTTATTTATGTTCTGTTCCCCCTAAAAAACCGTATCTTGAGGCCCTCTTTGGATCTAATCTGCCTCTGATTTCTGACGCTGTGTTCAATAAGTACTTCTTGAGACAACAGTGATGACCTATAATTCACAAGAGTTGAGTACCAACTGCATGCTAAGGTTTGTCCTAGGTACTGGAATCCTAAAATGAAGAAATTATTGAATTATCCAAAAAATATTTATACTTACCATATGCTCCAGCACATTTAGAAGTTTCTTTGTATATGCCTCTCAGAAACCAGAAGGAATATCCAATGAATTCAGAGGAAACTGAACTCTTATGCCAAAATCTAAATCTAGTCTTAAAATACAAAATCGCATTTGAAAATAAAAAAGCCAGCTTCCAATTACTTTACCTACTTGAGTTAGAGATAAAGGTATAGAACATATTGTATACATAATAATCATTACAGATCACAAAATAAAATTGGAACAGAACTCCACGCATATCAAGTCCCATGCAAAAATTAGTACTTACAAACTATTTTAGGCAAAAGACATGCTTCTTACAACTAAAAATGGCCAAGAAATTAAGAAGAATCTCTATGTCTTTATTTTTTATCCCCACATAACTTACAAACAGGTAGAGAACCAATTTTAAAATAATTCCATCGGAGAAAAAAATGACAAAGTAATTACATAAAAATAAGAGTTAATACACATAGAAAAACATACTTAACTATTCATTACAGTAAATATGCCCTGAGGTGTTGGGACATGCGTGGGGAAGAAACCTGAAGCATACACGACAAACTGCTACCAACAGCTCCAGAGGATGCAGTTCAGAGGATTTCTGGGTTGTACATTTCTGTGCGTGTATACGCTCAATAGAGACTTACTTTTTTAAAGCAACAAGCACTTTTGTAATCAGAAAAAAAACAAGAATTTTTTTTTTTTTTAAGTTCTGGAAAACAAATGGGAACTTTCCATTCGTCACTCACAGTTCTTTCCCTTGAAACTGTATTGTGAAAAAATTACAACTCTTCTCCTTACTTAAAAATAATGGTGAGCTGCTTCTTCATGAATGATGAAGGTCGTTTTACACATTCTGTAGAATACTTTCATGGGATTATTTTAATTAACGGTTTCTAGAAATGTAGACATCCTCCTCTTCCAGGTACAGGGAGAGAAACACCCTTACAAAGTGGATGCCCCTTACAAATAGAAATGTCCTTTTACAAAGGGTAGCTTCTACTTTGTTTTCAGAGCTTCTCCCATGCCTGCTGTTTCTTAAAATTAACCATAAAACTAAAAATAATCAGTATCTCGAAGAGTTATGTTTTGGGGTGCCAAAGTCGGCTCCCCTTAAATATCTAAGACTTTTTTTTCAAAATTAGCATATCCAAAACTGAAACTGCCCCCCAAAGCCTGTCCCACCTACCAGTTTCTCTACCTCAGAGTCACCTGGACCATTTTCTCTCACAGCCCACATCCAAATCATCAGCAATTCCTGGTTCTGCCTTACTCCCCAGACTTCCAACACTTCTTACCACCTTTGCTCCTACAACTCTGGTCCAAGCCACTGTGGACCAAAAAAAGGGGGGTAGAGGGGTTTTAAGGAAAGTAATCTCACAGAATGGTCTGACTGCTAATTTCCTAACTGGACAGATTAAGGTGGGTGGTCATGCCCCAGGCATGTAACTTTTTAATGAAAGGTTTCCCTTTGTCTTAAACCAGCCCTGTCCACTGTTTCAGTGCATGTAGATTAACGCACCTTTGAAATAAACCCTAACCTCCCTCTGTGCGTGTACTCTTCCTACTTAAGTTCAAATGCATAAAAGAAGCTGCAACACTGTTACTCTCCGGAGCATGTCATCAGTTTGGCTCAAGTAAACTCCTATAAAAATTCTCTACAGGTCTGGACGTTTCTTACGACCAGACCGCCATCACCTCTTGCTTGGATCACTGCGATAGTCTCCTGGATGGTCTGTCTGCTTCTACTCTTGCCCCTTTAGTCTATTCTCAGCAAAGCTCACACGGCGATCCTTTAAAGCATAACTCAGATCACATCACTCTTCTGCTCAAAACTCTGAGTTGATTCCACATTTCACTCAGAGTAAAAATCCTTACAATGGTCCACAAGGCCACTGACCTGGGCCAGTGTTCCCTGACTTTATCCCAACCACTCCCCTCCCTCGCTCCATCCTAACCACACAGCAGTTCCTAGGACGGGCATGCCACTGACTTAGGGCATTTGCCCCAGATGTTCCCTCAGCCTGGAACACGTCTCCCCAATATCCACAGCTCCAACATCTCTTTCGTGTCTTTACATAAATGGCACCTTTCCTGACTACCTGGACCACTTATTTAAAATTGCAACCCATCCTAATTATCTCACCAGTACTCCCCACTCTTTACCCTGTTTTCTTTTTTCCATAGCACTAACCATCTTCTAACATGATATATTTTATTTATTTGTATGGGTTTTTTTGGTTTTTTGTCTTCTCCCTCTAGAATGTAACCTCCATGAAGGACAGGTCCTTTGTTTATTCTTCTGCTATTTCCCAAGTGCCTAAAACAGTTTCTGGGACACAGTAGGTGATCAAGGATGAATGTTTCATCAAAAATGAATGCATCTTAGGAGGCACAAAAGGAGCTAAGTAATAATATACACATCCCCCAATTTCACTCCTATAACCACTCAGAGTAGGGAGGGACTAAGAGGTAGAAATCACCTAGGCAACGGAGCAGCCCGGGATGGGGATTTAAGGATCCTTCTGTTATCAGCTTTCTGGGCCATATCTCAGTCTACCTTTAGCAATTACCACATGCTCTCACTGTTGAGTTGCTGGCATGCAGAATTTAATATTAACCATAAAAATACTTTCCATGACTATAAAACACACCTTCGACAGAGTAAGTCCAATCTGAAAATCGACTGTTCTTAACCCATAATCTACCAAGATCAATAAAGTCAGGATCCTCTGAGTTGGGAAATATTTTAACAAAAGAGAATATTAAACAAATGAACATGTTATTAGGATTACCTCTTAGACATCAGGTGACAACCACAACCTAACAATGTGAGTTCATCTACCAGATGATTAACACTGAAGAATGTAGGTCAGCTGCTGGATAAAATCCACAAGCCACTCAACCCATCCAAAGGCCACTGCATGTGACACTACTCACTTCCTAAACTGAGCCTTGGAACTACTTCGTGGCTTTGTAAATAGTTGCCAAATTATACCACAGATGATGAAGGTTTCATTAATGTAGGGCTTCGCAATCAATGCCAAACCATAGCCAGCACTAAGAAATGAATTTATTTACTCTAAAAGAATGACTGGTCTAAGTTGAAAAGTACGAGTTGCCTTGCAGGTATTTGTGGACTTCTCCCGTTTGTTTTCTCATACGACCCAGAGGAAATTTACCAGAGTAAATTCTTGTGAGGGACAAAGCCTGGAAATATTCTTCAATACTGATCTTTACTCCTTCGTTCAACAATTACTATCAAGTGCCTCCAAGGACTGTGAAAGGTACTGGAAACAAGACAGGTCCCTCCACTGAGTTGAGTTTAAGGGAGAAGAGAGAAGCTGACAAAGTAACTCCACGTGAGATGAGTGACACAGAGGTGCAGAGTGCCACTGACTGGTGGGGGGGGGATGGGGGTTGACCTGAGGTTGAGGAGAAAGAAGCCAGATCACTGAGGGTCCTGAGTCCATGCTAAGGACTTTACAGACTCTAGCCTCTGGGCTACTGGAAACTTTTGTAAGGTTTTAAGGAGAGTAATAAGTTCTTTGTTTTTAAAACTATCAATTCAGCTTTAGTTTTGAGAATGGGCAGCAAGAATGAATTTGGAGAGACCAATTAGCAAGAAATCTTCCTTGAAGGATGGTGGTGGTAGTTAGGAAGGAGAGAAATGGGTTGTTAGGATGGAGAGAAATAATCAAGAGAATATTTAGGAAATATAATTGGTAAGAGTTAGTGGCTGATTAGATTTGCAGGGTGAGAAAAAGTGTATGTTAAGGATTTCTGGTTTGGCCAAAGACTTCTAAAATAAAGACCTCTTCGTAAATTTTAATAGCTAAAAAATAAATGAACGTATGCTTATGTAGGAAAGTTGCCTGAAATGTGTCAATAAAATGAGCAATTGGTTTTTCATGATGATTCAAACGTTTAAGGTTTTTAACTTTATTTCAGAAATTCTGTTCTAAACAAAATAACTTGACTGAGAATCCTCTTGTTCTTAAGTATTTATAACATTCTATCTATAGATAGATACATATATATGAAACAATTATTAAGCAAGTAAATTGAGACTTCAAATTTTGGGCTTTAACTTGAGTTCTCTCACTAACTGCATGACTTTAGGCTAACCATGTAACTTATCTAGGCTTTAGTTTCATCGTGCACTTGAAAAAAACTCGAGACTAAGAATTAAGATTCTTCAAATATATGGTGATGGAAGGAGAACTGACTCTGGGTGGTGAACACACAATGGGATTTGTTGATGATGTGATACGGAATTGTACACCTGAAATTATGTAATTTCATTAACAATTGTCACCCCAATAAATAAATTAAAAAAAAAAAAGAATTAAGATTCTGCCTTCTACAGACTGATGCTTACATGTTGGGCATTATTGTACTCCAGGTTCGGGGGCCTTAGGCATGGCTGACCAGTGGCTTTTTTCTTCCTCCTCTGTCCTGATAGCTCTTTACCAGGCCAAAACAATGCAAAAGCATTTCTCTTAAAAAATGTTTCTGAAATTAGGTAGCAAAAGGACTTTCTCCCCAAAAAGTCACACCTCAAAGACACAGATACACCTAACTCCATTAGAGCTTTTGTAAAAGGCATAATGAAAAGGAGTCACCGAAGTCATTTACAGCTTATCGTACATATACTACCTTTGAACACTGGTCCCCTGTGAAAGCCTTGTTCCCAGGAGAAAATCAGCTTTGAGTGTCATTTTTAAGTTACACCTGCTCTGGAACATTACCCACTTGTAGGCGTGGAAATTTCCTGTACTTGTAATGCCATCCTCGCAATTTCCTTAATGTAAATTCAGTTTCAGGTAAGCCAAAGTTATCTAGGTCCAGACATCCAAGGGTAGCATTTAATCTGTTCACCGTAAAATAAATGTCATTTCAGAAAATCATACGTAATAAAAACAGAGACTGCCCCTAAAACACAAAAATCAACCTAAAAACACACCAACATCACGTGTCAGTCTGATCCAGGAAACCCAGAAAATTCAAGTCTGTCCCTATTGTGAGTCGCCCTGGTTTAACTTCTGGACGTTCCTGCCCTCGTGGTGAACAACCAGGATAATAAGAAATAAACAGCCACCACCACCGTCACCTTGAATGCTAAACGTGAAGAGACACATCTCCTGCAGTGAACTTTCTGCCCGTCGCTATCCGCAAAGCGCGGCCAAAGGACACGTTCTCCGCGCCAAGGAGAGAAAATGCACGAAAATGTCCCCAGATTATAAAGGGGGAAAGAGACAGAGTCAAAGACGAGGCTGGGAGAAGTTGCTTCCCGGCAGGGATCCAGACCCAGGTGAGGAAAGTCAAGACGGGAAGAGCCCAGCGAGGTCAAAGATGGAAAATTAAAAACAAGGGATCGTGACAAAGTCCGGGGAACGTGGAGGAGAAGCAGAGAACAGGGCTGGAGTCTGTGGGTGGTGGGAACAAATGGGGGGGCGGGGAGGGCAGAGGACGCGGAGGGCTCGGGGGATGGGAGAGCTGGGGGCAGAGGCCCGGGAGCGGAAAGGGGAGGCACAGCGCACCCTCCAGGGCCTCGGGGAGAAGGGTGTCGGAGCGGGGCGGCATCCTCACCTTGGTTTTAGTCCGGCTGGCCTTGGCCGGGCGAGCGGGTCTCACCGCCTCAGCCATAGACCCTACGGCGTCCCCGTCGCCGTTTGTTTTTGTCAAACCCTTGCGCTCCCCACCTGTCCAGTTCCTCCCTCCCGACTGTCACATGACCGACCCTCCACCACTCCGCGAGCAGAGGCGGCAGCGCGGAGCGCCTACGGGCTGCGGCGTAGGACAAACCACGCCGGGAGGCCGTCTCACTGGACGGTGGTGGCCCCGCCCCTTCCGTCAGGCCCCGCCCCCTGGCCCCGGCGCGCTGGGCCCCGCGGGCTCCGCCCGGGAGGCGGATCCCGCCCGCTGTGAGCGCCTGGGCGGCGGCGCGCCGGGCTGGCAGGTCGCGTCAGTCTCCCCGGCTCTGCTGAGCCGCGCGCGGTTTGGACCCCGGGTGCGCTGTCACCCCTCACCCACGTTGGCTTCAAGGAGTCCGAGGAGAGGTGTTTGTCAATCGGTCTCGTTTTAACTTGCAGATCACCAGCTCCAGGTAGCCTAATTCTCTGCTTTGCGCGCAAGGAAACAACCTGGATGTTCCTCGACATGTCGCTTCAGGTTCCTTTTCTGTAGAGAGGAATAACGATGCTTGCCTTTCCGCGTGCAATGAAGATTAAATAGGCTAATCGTGACAGGTGCCGGGTAGCCGCAGGCATGTCAGTAGGTGGTAGTTATTGTCGTTACTGTGCAAGTTTCCAGGCGGAAGACGTCTGCCCCGAAGAAGAGAGGGGGGAAAAGCAGCAAGACAAAAATCCATGGAAAATACTCGTAGTATAGATTTTACACACCTTCATTGAAAAATTCCAGATGTGAAAAACGTGGCACCATTTCCCTTCCTCAGCTCGGCAGTTTCTTTCCTTCCAGAGCCCTTAGTACCTCTTAAAATAGTACTGAGTTGTTTCTGTGTTTGTGTCTGTCCGTCTGGCTAGAATGTAAAGTCCTCACGGGCAAGGATCTTTGTTTTGTTCCTTGAGGCATCCCAAGGGCCTCTAGGACACTGGCCAACACATAGTAGATGCTCAATAAATACTTGACGAAGCGAATGAATTAATGAATGAGTGTGAATTGTTTTGCCTGATGGTGGGGTGAGATATTGATGGAGTGTATGGGAGGAAAATAATAGATTATGCACCCTCTGGTAGCAAACCCTAGAATGAAAAATAGAGGAGTGTGCCATGAGAAATGAAAAGGACTTCAGAGATGCAGCCTGCATAGTGTCTTGGTGAAGAGCTCATTAAACATATAAAATAGTTTCGCGTATTTCGCTAGTATTTCCTCTGGTCTGGAAAACTCTCTGACCTCTACCAATTCAAATCCCTTTGGCCTCCAGAGTTTCTTAAGTGCTAGTCACTGCTTACAAAACAGAGCTGGCCCTACCTTCACTTCCCGTGCTTTACAGCTTAGTTGGGAAGCAGACACAATGCGTAGATAAAGTGCAATAAATATATCACAGTCTATAGGGAAAAGGAGGCGTACTTTATAAGCTGAATTTGTTAGACCTTAGTAGAATAGTGTAAGTACTTAGGTTTATTGGTCAGTCAGTTCAGGCAATAGAAGAAATCAAAACATTCAATACTGAAGTTTTAAATGCTTGAAGACGGCCCACCTGGTGGCTCAGGTGGTTGGAGAGCTGTGCTCCTAACACCAGGGTTGCCGGTTCCATTCCCACGTGGGCCGGTGAGCTGCACCCTCTACAGCTAAGATTGTAAACAAGGGCTCTCTCTGGAGCTGGACTGCCGGCCGTGGTCAATATTAAAAGTTATTTTTAAAAAATGCTTGAAGAAATTTAAGTCATATGTGGGACTGGTTGTTTATCAAAGTTTGGTTTATTGATTTTGAGTTGACCGAATGTTACAGTTCCCCCTTCAAAGTGGTTATTCAAATGTATAAAATTTATAAATAGGATGTTGAAATTTATGAAAATAACTTGAAGACTTAAATTTTAAAATGTGTATAACTTGAATAAATTGAAGATTATTTTTTAAATAATTAATTTAAAAGATTAATTTTAAAAAGCAATGACAAATGTCTTTTCTATATATAAACGCTTTCTGCAGTAACTAAAAAAATTCACATTGACAGCAAGCAGGGTTAATTACTAATCTAATTAGCAGTGAGTAGTTTGCTAGTACTGATCCTTGGGTAGTAATAATCACCATTTCCTGAGCTCTGACTATCAGCCAGAAACTGTTCTGAGTATTTTTCACTATTAACTCATTTGATTCTCATAACAACCCTACATAGTCAATAATTTTATTGTACTCATTTTATAGGTTTGGACTAAGACTCAGAGAGGTTGAATTATTTGCCTAAGGTCACACAGCTAGTCGTGGAGCTAGGATTTGAACCAATGCAGTTGTATAGTATAAATGGACTTTTAAGGTAGGAAGCCAGGCCTAGTTCTCTCCATGTTTACAGTACTCTAAACTTATACACTGGGGCCAAGATGAATATATCAGAAATATTTTATTTAGAAGATACTTGATTATTCACAATAGTCACAATGTTGACTATTGGCTATTAGGTTCATTTTTTCCTTCAAAAATTCTATAATTCTATTTAAATTATAATATTCTTAAATGTTTCTGCAAACATATGATAAAAAGTTAACACTCCTCTCCCTAGAGTTAACCATTATTAACTGTGCAGTGTGATCATTTCAGATTTTTTTCTACCCATATACAAATATCACACTCTGAAATACTCAGTGTCTATGTATGGTATTACCTGTGGCCTTTTAATTCATAAATCTATTTCCTTATAAGGATACAGAACTCTCCTTCATTTTGAACTTAATTAATTAAATATTCCCTAACTTTGTTTAAACAGACTCCTAATGGCCATTAAGTCATTTCCAGTTTTTCCATTAATAAAAACAATGCTTACAAGTAACTATACTTCTATATTTTTGTGCATGTGTACTTCTATGAGATAGATGTCTAGATGTGAAATTGTTAATCAGAGAGACATTATTATTTTCAGTTTTAGTGAATAGTTACCAAATTTTCCTCCAATGGGTTATATTGATTTTCACTGCAGCCTTAAGAATTTAAAATAATTTTTAATTTTAGAAAAATCTCAATCAATTAAAAACAAGTACAAGGCTTTCAGGATAGGAGTATAATTCACATATTATATTATGACATTCGAAAATGTAATATGATCATAAGTCAGCCAGCATCTGAAACAGTGCTTGTCATAACCGGTTCAGTGAAAGCTGCTGAATTCAAGAAGGAGCTCAGGGTGGACCTTTCTTAAACTTGCTCACAAAAATAGATTCCAGAGTCTCTGTTGCCATCTGGTGGCAATTCCCCATTGGTGAAACCTCTCACACGATTTCCAAGGTCTTCATTCTACAGTTCATTACTTCCTGTGCATGATTCTGTACGAGGCATTAATTATTTCATTATTCATAAGTACCAAATGTATTTTTAAATTATAAAATAATCAGGTTACAATTATTTCAGTTTCTTGAGACAATTAGCTGGCTGTGAAAGTAATTATTTACCAAAAATGTCCAGCCTATATTTTTAAAGACTCTTGTATAGACCGGGTCTCTTCTATTATTAGACTTTTGCTTCCACAGGAAGCAAACATATAAAACTTGTCTTTTTTCTATCATTTCTCCTCTCACAATCTTCCCCACTAAAAATAAAAAAGATTAAATGAGTCATAGAAACAGTTATTGGCACCCCCAAAGCATCAGACTCTGCTGGTGTCCCACTCATATCCCCTGGGTACTTATCTCTGAGTATGCAGACCCAAATCCTAATGACTAGCACCTCTTAGCTTCAAGCTCTCTTTGGCCACATGTATGACAGGCTGAAAGTGCCAGGGAAAGAATTCACTGTCCTGAACTAAACAGCAACCAGTGACAGATGGAAGTTGGCATATAAATACAGTTATGGGTTGAATTGTATCCCCCAAAACTTATATGTTGAACTCCTACCCCCCAGTACTTCAGAATGGGATGTTATTTGGAAATAGGGTCTTTACTGAGGTAATTAAGTCAAAATAAGGTCATAAGGGTGGGCCCTCATCTACTATGACTGGTGCCTTATAAAAGGGAAATCCCGCTTTTACATAGAAACACACCCAGAGGAAGACAGTCATCCACAGGCAAGGAGAAAAGTCTAGAACAGATCGTTCCTCCACACCTCCCAGAAGGAACCAACACTGCCAACCCCCGGAGTTGGACTTCTAGCCTCCACAACTGTGAGACAATAAGTTTCTATTATTTAAGCCACCCAGTGTGTGGTACCTAGTGGCTTAAATAATTAGCTTTAGCAAACTAATACAAATACCCAGCTCCCTCACCTGCTGGGTGGGAGAACTCTGAGATATGCGTTCTGTGCTATTTCTCAGAGTCCCTAGGGGGACTTATCTTGTTTCCCGCAGTGGCAATTTGCTTAATAACACACTCTTTATTCACTTCCTTCTCTTCCCTTGTTCATTTCCCATTTTACTACTTGTGTCCACCAGATTCGTCTCCTAAATAAACTACTTCATCTCAAATCCTTATCTCCGGGCCTCCTTCTGGGGTAACCCAAGCTAAGAAAGTATCAGAAATGGTACTCAGATATCAGGATGGGGTTCTGGAATTAGATGCCTTCCCAGACACATGGTAACAAGTGTCTCACTGCTTATGGAAGTGGAATGGTGAGAAACTCTGAGGTGAAGCATACAATTATTGGAGGCCTCATCTGTGGTGAATTAGGGTAAGATTCAGGGGGAAGGCTTATGCAGTATCACTAGCATTTGAAAGATATGGAGTCAATGATGGTTGTTATCAACTGCTATTGACACACTGAAGAAAACTACAAGCTCAAGTCACTAGGGACTAACAAAGCCAGAAAGCTTCTATGGCAGCATTTAAAGAGATACGCTTTGCAATATTGTAAAGGAAACACGAACATGAAATAATGTTGCTACTAAACTATTGTAGCTTTCTGCAGACCCACTGAGTCAGGCCAGCACATCAGCAATCCATCAAACAAGACAATGAAAATGGTACATTCTGGATCAGATCGGGCAAATCCATAAAACCAAGTGCATCACACACAAAAGCAATGCAAACACCTCCATCACCTTCCTTTGTTACACTTATGACTCTCCTTCAGCTCATGTCTGTGGCCTCATAGGAGGTTTCCTTCAACCCAACTGATGAAGAAGAGCAAACAAACTCAGGCTTGGTTCAAGAATAGGTCAGCTCTATATGTTAATTGTAGTTAGTCTGTGGACAGTTGGCACACTACAGCCCCACTTAGGAGTGACTGCGAAAAACCGTGGAGAAGAAAAATATCCCCAGTGGGTAGTGCACCGATTAACACAGCTGGTCATCCACCTGGGGTGAAGGGAGGAGTAGCCCAAGGAAAGTATACGCATAGACTCCTGGGCACATGACTTGTTTGGTTGATCAGGGAACAATATTAGAAGACTGAAGAGCTATGAGGGCAAAGAAAGGAGCAACTAACCTGGCGGGCGTAGGTGATTACCATGAGGAACAACAAATGAACAGGCAACAAATATGCAAATCTTAACATCTCCTATCAGTGCCCACAAGACAGTGGGCAAATTCAGGAGGTGTGGAACAACCAGGTGGTTAGGATGACTCATCCAATGGAGTCCAGCCAGCCTCTGTCCTTGGCCACCCCTGTGCGTGATCCTCAGCAGGCTCATGAACAGAGCAGCCGTGGTGGCAGGGATGAAAGAAACTCTACAGGGGCCCCCATTCACCAGACCTGATCTCGTGGCTACCGCTAGATGTCTGACCAATTCGCCCCAGAGGTTGAAGCTGAGCCCTAAATACATATGTTACTATCCCTCAAGGAAACCCACGAGCTACTTGGTGGCAAATTGATTACATCAAACTCCTTCCACTCTGGAAGGGGCAGAGATTCATCTCTATTGGGACTGACTACAAGAATAGATTTTCCTTTTCTGCCGAAAGTGCCTTGGCCAGCAACACTATCCAAAGGCTGATAGAATGATGTGTCATTATGAAATTTCATATAACATTACCTTAGACCAGTGCTTATTGAATTGTTTTTCATTACCACTCCCCTAAGGAGCCATTTATTTACCTATTTACCTATTTATTTATTTATTTTTCAATTGCAGTTGACATTCAATATGATTTTATATTAGTTTCAGGTGTATAGGCGTACAGCATAGTGGTCAGACATTTATATGTTTACGAAGCAATCCCCTCCATTAGTCTAGTACCCACTTGGCACCACATACATACTTATTACAATATTACTAACTATATTCCCTATGCCGTACTTTACATCCTCATGACTATTTTTTAATTACCAATCTGTTCTTCTTAATCCCTTCACCTTTTTCACCCCACCCTCCAAGCCCCCGCCCCATCTGGCAACCCTGTTTGTTCTCTGTATCTATGAGTCTGTTTTGTTTGTTCATTTATTTTGTTCTTTAGATTCCACATATAAGTGAAATCATATGGTATTTGTCTTCCTCTGACTTATTTCACTTAGCATAATACCCTCTAACTCCCCCCATGTTGCAACAATGGTAAGATTTCATTCTTTTTTATGGCTGTGTAATATTCCATTGTATATATGTACTTAGATTTACGGGCACTTAGATTGCTACCGTATCTTGGCTGTTGTAAATAATGCTGCAGTGAACATATGGATGGACATCTTTCAAATTCAAGTTTTGGATTTCTTTGGATTAGTGCCCAGAAGTGGAATTGCTGGGTCATAAGGTAATTCTATTTTTCATTTTTTGAGGAACCTCCATACTGTTTTCCATAGTGGCTACACCAATTTGCAATCCCACCAACAGTGCACAAGGGTTTCCTTTTCTACACATCCTCACCAAGATTTGTTGTTTGTTGATTTACTGATGTAGTCACTTTGACAAGTGTGAGGTGTTATCTCATTGTAGTTTTAATTTGCATTTCTCTGATGATTAGTGACATTAAGCATCTTTTCATGTCTATTGGCCATGTGTATGTCCTCTTTGGAAAAATGTCTATTCAGGTCCTCTGGCCTTTTTTTAATTGGATTGTTTGGGTTTTTTGGTGTTGAGTTACATGAGTTCCTTATAAATTTTGGATATTAACCCCCATGGAGCCTTTTTAGACATTTTTTTCCTAATTGCCACTCCCACGAAATTCTAATACCATTATGTTTATGCACTGTATATCTGTGCTTTATATGTAAAAAGAGTGAGATTTGTTTTGTCAACCAAAAACCAATTTTCACCCCTTTGAGAATCATGGTGTCCTTGTTGAGAACTCATGCCTTACACCAAGAGCTTCACTTTACAGTGAAGGTGGTACAACAACGTGCAACAGTCCATGGGCTCCACTTTGTCTACTATAAACCAGTGCAACTAGAAGCTGTAGCCCTGATAGAATATTGCAGTGGCCTCTTAAAGGTACAGCAACTTGAGAATATCTTGCACAATTGGAGAACTGGTCTTAAAGATGAATTATAGGGTGCTAACATGGCCACAATGTGTTCTGGCTTCACTAGGTAAGAAAACACAAATCTGAAAGCCAAGGGAAATAGTAAGAGTGGCCTCTGTCACCAGAGCTTACATTGACCCACTTGGGGAACTTGTGTTCCCATCCCTTCAACATTAGGCTCTGCTGGACTAGAGCACCTGATTCCAGGAAGCTGGCAAGGGATACATCTACCAGGGAACATAGAAAGGGTTCCATTAAAACTATGGCTGATGCCTGGTCATTTGAGGGTCCACATACCAGTAGACCAGCAAGAAAAAGTAACTCTCCCAGCAGGAGTAGGTGATTACCATGAGGAAAGGGGGCAGCAAGGGCTACTTGGGACTGAGTTTCACTGTTCTGCCTCTTGGTGTTGCCATGCCTGGTGATAAACATAAATTGACAATTTCAGCAAACAGGGTCTGACAAGGGCTTGATAACCAGGGGTTAAGACACCTTAGGGATGAGGGTCTGGGTTACGCTACCTGTCAAGCAACCTAGACAAGCAGAAGACTAGCCAATGGTGAAGGGAATCTAGAATGTGGGTGTATTAGCTTGCTAGGGCTGCCATAGCAAAATACCACCGGCTGGTGGCTGAAATAATCAGAATTAATTTTCTCATAGTTCTGGACACTAGAAGTCTAAGGTCAAGGTGCTGGCCTGGTTAGTTTCCTCTGAGGGCTCTCTCCTTAGCTTGCAGATGGTCGCCTCTTAGATGCCTCTTCACATGGTCGTCCCTTTGTGCACACTCACCCCTGGTGTCTCCTCCTCTTCCTGTAAGGATACCAGTCAGGCTGGATTAGGGCCCCCACCCCAATAGCCTTACTTCAACTTAATTACCTTTTTAAAGGCCTTACCTCCAAAACCAGTTCCACTCTGAGGTGCTGAGGGTTGGGACTTCAACATATGAATTTGGGTGGACACA
The DNA here is from genome assembly GCF_964194185.1 of Rhinolophus hipposideros. Lineage (NCBI taxonomy): Eukaryota > Metazoa > Chordata > Mammalia > Chiroptera > Rhinolophidae > Rhinolophus > Rhinolophus hipposideros. Next base: position 22,538,198 of record NC_138063.1, on the reverse strand, counting down.
ATTCATTCCTTAACGGGGTGGTGGAGAAAAGAGATAATGAATATCAATGATGAACTCATCTGTAGCAACAGGGACGATAGCTTGTCCTACTACACTTCCTGGTGTGTGTGTGTATGTGTTGGAAAGGGGGACTTGAAGAAATAGTGACAGGATGGAGTAAAATTCATGTGAGCACAGGGGAATCGGAGCCAGGCAGGTGTCAGCACGGTCAGTGCCCCATCCAAATCCCCTTAGTATCTATTATTTCTTCTACACACCAGCCACACTATCTCCCACAAATCTCCAAAAGGCTTAGGCTCCAGTTGCCCGCTGTGGTAACTTGCTTGATCATGCAGGCTTTTTTGTTTTCCTTCTCTTCCTTGGCTTACTTCCCCACTTCCGTCCTGGTGCTTTCTGGGATCACCCCCCAGAAAAAGTACCGGCACTCAAATCCTTATCTCAGTGTCTGCTTATGGTGGAACCCAAATTAAAACACCAACAGTCTACAGAGGAGCTCATATTTACTAAATTTAACATATATACTTATTTGACTAGCTTTGCTTCCTTTACACTCCTTATTTCTCTCTCAACTGGTTCTTTCTCTAACTGAGTTTTCTTCTAGGCTACTGATTCTTTCATGTTTACTACTATGTGTCAGGTGATAGGGCGACCACAGGAAAAAAGATAGAGAAGGTCCCTGCTTTCATGGAGGTTACAGTCTAGAAGGGAAGCCAGACCTTGAACAACTAATTTCAAAAGAATCGTGTAATAACAAGGAAAATGTGGGAGGGATGAAAGATACAACAGTGGGATCCAACCTAGTCTGGAGGAAGGGAAAGTGCGTCCTTGAGGAATTGACCCTGCAGCTGGCACCAGAATTAAGTGGCATGGCACCCGACTCTGCTTGGCTTCCCTCACCAGCAGTGTGTCCTTCTGTAGTCTAACAAAAGCTAATGTGACAAGGGGTCAAATAGCACTTGGGAGAGAGATACGGTTAACACCAAAATGCAAAATAAATCCCAAATCACCAAGAAACTTTATTTCATATCAAACTGAAAGAGCAATAAAATAAAAATATTTTCAATTCATAAAACACTTTTACATCAATCACACTAACAAGAGAGAAAAGTGACATCCCTGAGGAATTGCTGACAATAAATAAAGTACTTAAAAATAGAATGCTCTGAGTTTGAAGGAAAATTTCCTGAGCCTATTCAATTTGGGGAAGTCAATGGCCCTTTGCAAACTTCAGTTTCTCAAAAGGATGTCCAACTGATGCAATTTTCCTGTCCTGACAAGAAGCTGTCACTTTCAGTGGTGCCTTACATTAAAAGAGGGGAAATAATCTTCTTTCAATCAATTTGTCCATAGTTCTGGGAAAGTTAATGCATAGCGCAGAAGAGGAAAATATCTGCTCTTTGTGGTAACAGAATTTTACAACATAAGTACCAGTGTTATTTTATTTTACACGCATTTTATTATTTTATTTTGTGACAGGGCTATTTTAACTTGTCATGAACTACGATGAACCGTCTTCTCACAGTGTGTGAATGTTGTACAAAAAGTATATAACCTCCCTGTTCTTTGTGGGTGACCAAAGGAAGACCTCAATTTTTGTGAAAGGGTAAGATCAACACTTTAAAGATTCCAGGATCCAGCAAGATTCTCTGAGACCCAGGACTGAGAACTGGCTTTATAACTCTAAATTTCTCTTCATGAATAGAGTCTAAATATTTCAAAAAATAGAGTCATATTTCATTGATTCCAGGAGATATGTATATATACATATATATATATATATATTTTTTTTTTTTTTAACACACTTTAGCATCTCAAATTTAAATGGGCATGGCCATTAACTGTCACAAGTTAATTGTCAACTCTCCCCCACCCAACTTTCTTAGCGGTGTAGAAAATAATGGCGTATTTTACAATCAATGTTTCTTAGATTAAATTAAATATGGTGCTCTGTAGTTCAGTACACAGAGTGAGCCATATAAAAATAAATCTGACATTTAAACCCTGGTAATTTTCCCAATTGAGTAGATGCCAGCAAAAACATTGGCAGCTTAAATTTCAACATGAGCCTCACAGCCTCAGGGAAGGTTAGCAGAATTGTGATGTCAGATACACTAGCAGTCTCTTCTGGTTCTGTACCCAATCAGCTGAGACAACAGTAAGAAAATTGATTTCACACCTCTGGGCCTCATTTCCTCATCTGTAAAATGAGCAAGTACAATCAGATGGCCTCTAAGTCTTCCAGCCAAAAAGGAAGGTAATTTTAAATCTTGCACCACTGAGAATATGTGTTGCTGTGGAAAATCCATAGCACGCTGCCCCAAAGCCAAAGAAGCTTCTTATGCAGGTCGATGGCTCAGACTCCTTTGCAGCCATCCCTGCCCCCCATGCCCTGAGTCAAGTCTCCAAATCCAGAGAATGTCCTGGATCAAGAAGAAAACACGGTTCTTTCACAACTTTAGTAACCAATTAGGAAAGGATCATTCTTCAGTCTGGGGCAATTTGTAAATTTGTTTTAGAAACTGCAGAGCTCAACTAGCTTAAGTTAAACTAAATGTCTACCATAAATTTAAAATATCAAAAAATTACAGCAAGTATTCATTTCAAAGTCTTCAGGATTGACATAATTTCTACAGATTCTGCTGTTCTGAGTGCCTCCTTCCATGCCATAGAAACACCAGCCAGAAAAAGATTTGTTTTCTGAAAGAAAATAACAAAGAAATTTCATTTGAATCAATCATTCATGTCAGCGGCCAGCTCCAACACTGAGATTTTATCCAATGAGGATAAGTGTGTTTGGCCAAGGAAAACATAGGGTGAGAAATAAGTATTCCAAGTGATGGAAAGTGGAATATGATGAGAATAGCATTGCTCTCTGGTAAATAATACATGGATTTATATTTTTTGATACACATATTTTTAAATTCAAAAGTTGTAATCTGTGTCTACCTAAGTATGTTAGAATGAAGAACAGAAATAGCAGCTAAAATCAACAACTGCAGAACAAATCGCAAATTCCTAAACCTTCCTATTTAAATTCAATTCCAAATGTTTGTTCAAACTATTTTAAGTGCTGTGATAAGCTGCTTCACTAAGTTACTAAGGTAGACTCCCTTCTTTAAAATTCTCTTAAATTCAGATCATGGCATTGTACACCAGAAGCTAAACATTAATGAATGCCAACTATAATTTTATATATATAATGTGATGGTTCAGTGTGAGGTCGGAGGGATAGTGGATGGGGGGAGGGGGGTTCACAGTGTGAGGGATATAAATGATGAACGTCTAAGTATTACCTTGTCTTGTACACCTGAAACTAATAAATTAAAAAAAAAAAAAGAAAAAAAAGAAAAAAAAATTCTCTTAAATTCAGTCAATTATACCAGTATATGTTGAATTCCTATCATTGCGCTGGTGCAGACACTAATGAACACCGATGAAATGATATAACTTGACTAAATGGGTTGGTATTAGCATCTTGCATTCAAACAGCAGATTCCTGGGCTCTGAGGAACTAGAGTTGCTGGTTCAAATGCAATTATTGAGCCACTCGAATATAAGCTGTATGCAAACTGGTGAGGCCAAGAAAGAAAGATGTAAAAAATAAACAGAAATAAAAACTCTTGGAGCTGCCCGTGCTCTAGCCATAGCCATCATCTACACGGTGCTCCAGAGAGTGGTTTCACCTTTGAATCCCAGGTCACTGATTCCCAGGTTCTGCTCTACATCTAATATGGGCCTTGTCTCTTTCCATGAGAAAGATGGGGACTTATGAAATGAAGAAGAAATGATGACTGGTCGTAAAGGCCATGCACATTGGAAAGTTAGATATAGTTCGAGTATGGGGTAGGGTATGTCTTCAATTGTCCATTATCTTTTACAGCAAATTTCCTTAAATAGTAACCACACTTCTTAAGCAATGTAAAAACTTACGTTTAAATCTAAATAATACTAGCTGATTATTTCTATCTAATCAAGACACTACGACTCCCCTCCTAGTTAGCTAATTGGCTATAAGTCACAAAGCAGGTGTTTTCAGAGGGCGGAAGACAAGCAATGTTTGATGTCCTCACTTCTAAGCACTTTTTCGTTGTATAGAACACTGAAGGAAAAGCACATGCACATCACAGCCTCAGGAAAGGTTAGAAGAGCCCTGGTAAAACCTGTTTTGTTTCATAAGTGACAGCAAATGTCAGAAACACCAGACCAGGAAGGGTAGGAGAGAGGCCGTTCCAGTTCCTTTATGCCTTCCTGCATCCCACCCACCTCTCCGATCACCCCCAGGAAAACACTAAGGTCAGAAATATGCAACAGGATCAACTCTTTAAAAACAGTTTTTAATTAAAGAATAAATATGTATTGCAAGCAAATTAGAACATGTGGGCAAACAAAAAGAAAATCAATTACCTGTTTGGGATTATATCTTTTCGGACCTTTCCTTTGCTCATATATGCATATGGCATCATAGCCCAAGATAGGCCCATTTGGGTTAAAAGAATTGTACTTTATGAAGAGTTTCATTTAGCATTGCTATTTGTGGCTTCAGAATCATTCCTAAGCATTAGTGAAGACTGATACTGACTTGGGGCATGTTCCAAGCCCTGGAATGCCAAAGAGTAAGAGTCATCTTTGCAGCCATGGTTGGCTTAGTAGTTCTGGTCTAGGAATCCTTGTGGTTTGCTAGTTCAGGATTATCATGTGATGCCTTTGCATGTTTGGTGACTATAGTAGCATTTGCCTTATTTTTATTGACTTCCTTTTACTTGACTTTTCCCCTTTTGAAAATGAAGGAGTAAGGATGAGGTGTATTTCATTTGTGAGCATTGCTTTACGTGTAGATGAGTAATAGCCATGAAAGAACTTAATGAGAGCAAGACAAAGAGTGGTAGAATAACTAATGAAGGGAAAATACCCTCATTCAGATACGGAGACCACTGGAGTGGTCTCCAGTCTCCTTTCAGTAGTGGGATCCAGAGAAGACATCCTGCAAGAACACCACATCCACCAGTGAGTGTGCCAGCCTGCTACAAGACATTACTTTCAGTGGTGTTATAAAGAGGAGTCAAAGACTTCAAAAATACAATCACCAATCTAAATGCAACTTGATAACATGAAAATTAAAGGCTCTTACCACTGATGTTACTGGTAGATCAAACTGTAGTTATCAACCAACGAATAATCTGGGTCATCTGCAAAGGGCAGAACACAGAGCAACATGAAGCCAACATTCTCCCATGGGCTAAGATAAGATCTTAGCCCTTTCAAATCAAAGCATTCCACTCAAAGATTCTAGTGACTTCCCTTTTGTAAGAAGGAATTATACCTGGCCACAAAACCTACCAGTGGTAGTCATAACTATAACTCAGAGAATATTCTGCAAAATCACTATGGTGATTTCTTTGCCCTTTTTTATCCATGCCCAGAGAGCACCAGCCCCAGTAAAGTCATCTTCAAAAATGGACAAAAATAAGTCCCACATTATCAAGTGGCAATTATAAGGCAACAAGAAAAAAAGATCATTTAAATCCTTATATTGTTCAAAGATATAATTTCAGCCACTAAATTGTTTTCCAGTCATTAAATTGTTGCTAAGCTGCTAAACGCAGCATTAGTTGTTTCTTCCCTCTTTCCCTTGATAGGCATATCTTTCTTTTATTCAAATAATAGATATTTGCTGAGCACCTACTGTGTGCTCAGTGCTGGATTAGGAATTGTGAATGATACAGGAAAAAAACCAAGTGCCTGCCCTCAAGAATCTCATAATTATCCAAGGAATATAACTAACAACAACAACAAAATGCTAAAATGTGTGGTTCTCCCAGCGGTATCGGAGTTCAGAGAAAAAAAGAGACCAGTTATTAGTGAAAGATCCAATTATGGGCCACGTACAAAACATATAATATTAAGTTACATGGTTCTAGATATCTGTGCTTCCTATAAATTATATTTCTGTGCAATCCAAAGGAAACCATATCTCAGTTCTGCTGTTCTTATGGCCCAAGTTGAAATAATCTCTTAAGTAACACTGCCTTATACGAAGTTTGTTTTGGTACGCCAGGAAATAAGTTCTCTTGGATAAGCTATAAAATAGAGCACCAATTACCAAATTGCACTCTGTGACACACAGGATTATAGAAAGATTCTAATATAGACTTGTTCTCTCGGAAATTTGATTCTATTTATTCCTCTCTTTCCCTTTATTTCAAAATTCTAGCTACTCAAACCTTAAAGAAAACCTGACATAAGCATTTCCAAAGATATTTCTTGGTGACCTACCTGGTAAACTTTTAGGAACTGGGAGAGGTCCCCTCCTGTAAGAAATGAACACCAAAGTCTTTCAGAGACGTTCTGGTTTTTCCTAAGTTTCTACTTCACACACCAAACATATTACACTCTAATCAGGTCTGGTTTCTGCTTTGGGGAGGTCAAGAAAAATTCAAATGAAGAGAAAAGTCTGCAGCACCGACCTTCTGGAAGCTAAGTTGCAGACATACTGTGAAGCTGAGGAGCGGAATGCACAGTGGTCAGCAGCACAGAGCCCTCACCCCGCGGCCCAGACTGGCAGAATGAACACCTTAGCTGTGTGGCCAAGATTCCCTGATTTCCTTGTCCAGCGTCATCTTCACATGTAAAATGGGAAATACAAGCAGCTCCTACCTCACTGTGAGGATTAAAGGAGCTATGTGGACTGTTTTGAACAGTGCCTGGCATTCTTAAATATTGGTGAGGATCATGCCGTGCCCTCTCCCAAACACTCCATTATCTTTTTCAAAACCGCTTCAAGATGACTGTATATGAAACTAAGGTTTCTTTTCTCAGGATCCTTTATATCAAGGGCAGCAAATGTCTCTGTGAATGATTCAGGCTTTGCTGGCCACATACCATTTCTGTCACAAGTCTACTTTAATGCAAAAGCAGCCACAGATGAGTATGGTCATGTGCCAAGAAAACTTTATATAGAAACACTGAAATTTAAATTTTATGTCATTTTCACATGTCACAAAATAGTATCCCTTCCATTTGTTATTCAACCATTAAAAAAAATGTAAAAACTATTCTTAACTCACAGGCCCTACCAAAACAGGCAGGTCAAATTTGACTGATGAGGCGGGGCAGAATTTGCTGACTCCTGCACTGTACAGGCTGTAAGAAAGGTACGGGATTCATGCATGAAGAAAAATAATCACAGCCAACTATGATATTGTCCTCCTTGGACTATGACAAGTAAAATTCATTTCACATTTATCCTAAAAATGCTTTTTCCAAAACTCTAGCAACCTCACTAAGCAAATGCAGTAGACATGATCCACTTCTAATGTCTTACGACACTAATGATAAAAAAAGTTTATTAAAAATATTTTTTTCATGTGAAAGGAAGCTGGTCATTACCTTGCCAAGTTAGGCCCTGTAGCCTTTCCAGGTGGGGCTGCATTCTTCTGGGGGCAGTAGAAATTCTCATACATGATGGGTGCTACAGAAATCATCAAGAAACAATACATGAGGAGGCAGGTGTCTTCCTTTCTCAATGACATGTGACAAGAAAGACTAATAAAATTGCTTAAATAAACCCCCAAGCCCTCTGTTCTATTCACCTGGTGGAGTCTGTCCAGTTTTTCGTTGATTCACAAAGTACTCAATGTCCTTCTCAATGCTGCACATTTCTAAACTCTTACGGACTTGTTCATACATCTAACAAAAAGAAGATATATCAAGGTAGAGGGATTTCCATCAAAATTGTGATATGGCTTACCGTGTTTCCCCGAAAATAAGACCAAGTCTGACCATCAGCTCTAATGCGTCTTTTGGAGCAAAAATTAATATAAGACCCAGTATTATATTATATTATATTATATTATATTATATTATATTATATTATATTATAAGACCCAGTCTTATATTACATAAGACCCGGTCTCATATTATATTAAAATAAGACTGGGTTTTATATTAAGTTTTGCTCCAAGAGATGCATTAGAGCTGATGGTCCAGTTAGGTCTTATTTTCAGGGAAACATGGTATTAAAACAGGAGGCTTGATGAATGGCTGACTCATTTCCAAATTTTGTTTTAAAAATATTTCTTTTTAAATACTCATGGAACAATGAATATAGATAACAAGTCCCATGACTCAAGAATAATGCCACACACAAATGCAAACAAACTTATTTAACTTGGAGGAAAGTTCTTCCATTCAGTGCTACAGGTCTTCTGCGTATTTAATTGCTCTTCTAAAGTAAATGTCTCTTCTAAGTGAGGGTGGCTATTTCTTAGCAACGAAGGTTGTGATAACTTGATTCAGGTCCCTCTGAGATCTGGGAAGCCCATAAGGATTGCTGTGCACAAGTTAAACCTGGATAATGGTCCTGGAAATGCCATTAAAGTAAATCCTGAGCCCTGGTGTGCCTGGGCACGGGTCAGTCTGCTAGTATTTGGTGCTGACCTGGAGTGACCCTTTGGGACTCACATTCATGCTGTGACACCTCTGTCTTTCACAAATTAAACTGTATTTGGGTCTCCCTTCTCTGCTCTCCTGTCCTAAATTTGAATTTCTTTAAGAGAAAATCATGGCAACAAAGTGGACCAAGAGTCAAGCAGGTTAGATGTTTATCTGGATCCTTCTATCAACTCACAATGTGGCCCAGGGCAAATCACTGTACCTCTCTGGGCCTCAGATGAGGGGGCTGAACTAATAAATGTCTACAGTTCTTTCCACTCTAATGAATCCTGCATGGATGTCTCTGACTTACGTCATCGCTTGTGACACATTGTTTCGACAGCTGATTCACGTGTAACCACAAGGCATTCCGAAAGAAGTTTATTCGTGCATATTCTTGAGCCTCAAACACCTGCAGAAACACAACTACATGTACATACATATACAGAGAAAACGGCCATTTGTCTAGACTGGCTATGACTTAAGAAACATTTCAACCCTCAATTATCTGTAAGCTTATTGTCCCATTTAGGGTACTACCCCCACCACCGAGAAAACTCATAAACTCTTGTAGCAGGCAAAGAATGCAAATGAATTCTAATATAGTATTAACACAAACTGGATTGATTATAATTCTGAAGGTAAGAGGCTATGATGAACCCAGACACCCATGCAATGTGTGTAACCTGAATTCCAGCTCATATTTCCAGCTGCTTAAGATGCGTCTCCACCTGGGCAACCTTCCGGAGCCTCAGACTGAAAATCTGCCCCCTATACACATACCAATGAATGAATTCAATTGGCATGATGGTCATATTTGTTGATGCTAGTTAAAGAGTACATGAGGGTCCTTGCACTTCTCTTCTATTTTTGTGTATGTTTGAAATTTTCCTTAATAAAAAAGTTGGTTTTTTTTTAAAGTCACTGCCAGAACAATACTTTTTGATTCTTTTTTTTTTTTTAAAGAAACTATTGGCTTTTTTATTTTTTATTTTTTATTTATTTTTTTGTTTTTTGTTGAGAGCCCACTGGCCCATGTGGGAATCGAACCCACAGCCAGCCCCCAATACTTTTTGAAATATAAACAAATATCAACTTTTGGAAAACCAAGCTATTCTATAAAATAGATACTATACTATTCAACAGTGAATGGTACATATTAATGTATTTTTAAAATATTGAATACAACACTATTATATTTTAAAACTTTTTATAAAGTAAAACTTCAAACATATACAAGAGTAGACAGAAGAGTATAATGTACCTCTCACCAGTATAAACATTTATCAACTCACAACCAAATCTGTTCTGCCGATATCCCTACCAACTCACCTACTTCCTGGAGTATTTTGAAACAAATACATTATTTCACCTGTAAATATTTTACTATTTATATAGAATTATATTTTAGTATCTATATATTTCTTTATAGTATATAAATACTAAAATTTACATTATTTTTATTATAGAATATTTCACATAGAATCATGAGAGCAATAAATTCCATGTACCAACAACCTAGCTTTGTCAAAAATGTTGGCCATATTTGTTTCAGCTTCTGTTAAAGCCCCTGTGTGCTTTTCCCAATCTGCATCACTTTCCTCCTTTCCATAGATAACCATTATCCTAAGTTTTATCATTTTCATGCAGGTTTTTATAATACCATTGTTTCTCTGAAAATAAGACCTAGCCGGACCATCAGCTCTAATGCATCTTTTGGAGCAAAAATTAATATAAGACACAGTCTTATTTTAATACAAGACTGGGTATAATATAATATAATACCTGGTCTTATTTCAATATAAGACTGGGTCTTTATAATAATATAATGTAATATAACATAACATAACATAATATAATAATATAATACCGGGTCTTATAGTAATTTTTGCTCCAAAAGATACATTAGAGCTAATGGTCCGGCTAGGTCTTATTTTCGGGAAAACATAGTATGTACATATCCATTAGATGTATACCGCGTTGCTTTGCATGTTCTTAAACCTAATAAAAATGGCTTTATTCCAGGCTTTTCCATGAGAATGTAAAGTTAATGAAGTAAAGCAGAAAAGAGGGTTTTATGTAGAAGGGGGAGAGTGAACCACAGTATCAGATAGTAAAGACCGGTCAAATAAGAGTAGAAACTGCCAAGGCCTGATGGACCTCACACCAACGGGATCACTGGGTCCTCACAAAGAGCCGCTGCAGGGACGCAAACCCAAGACACAGCAGGCTGGGACACACAGGAGCAATGAGAATGTGGAGACAGCTCCTTCAAGAAGCCTGGCCAGGAAGAGAGGAGAGGGTAGCAGACGGGAAGCAACAGACTGCTGCGGGTAGGTTTTAAAGCCCGGAATGAGCTGAGTTTGTGTAAGTAATAGAAGTTCACATGAAAGGGAGCTATGCACAAGCCAGCTGGATGGGATCCTGTCCCCAGGGAGAAGATCTCAATAGGGTGGGAACAGTCCTTTTTCTACTATAACAGGAGAAAAGGTGAGGAGTGGAGTGTGTAGATCAGTGGTTCTCATGCTTGAATTCGCAGCAGAGTAACCTGGAGGGCTTATTAAGACGGGTTACTGGACCCACTCGCAGAGTTTCAGATTCAATAGGTCTGGAGTTGGTTTGAGACTATGAATCTCTAAGGGGTTCCCAGGCAATGCTGATGCTACACAGGTCCTGGGACTTCACTTTGAGAACCAGTGGTAAGAAAACGTGTAGACAGAGTGACCGAAACTTCAGGAAATTTCCAGCTTATGTCTTATTTTCTCTGGGAAATTGTTAAGTGAGGTTGTGGGGACAAAACCCCAAAAAACAGTTTCCAGGCTCTCGGCCTCACATAGAAAGGTGCTGGCTCGGGTAGTAAATGGCCATCAACTGTGATCAGATGCCAGCAGCTGTGGCTAGTTGGCCGTCAGCTGTAACCCGTAGGCCATTGGCCACTAATATAACTGCTGTGGCTACGCTAGCAGAGAAGGAAAGGAATGGGGGCTAGCGAGAAGATGGTGGCTGGCAAGCGCGGACTGCTGTTAGGCAGATTATGTAGATCCTGCTTCCTGTGTCTCCAGCCCAGCCGCCAGCGAGAATATATTGGTTTGACTCCCCTATCTATGGCTCCGTGGGTGTTCCTGTTTAGCCTTACCGTGTCCTGCGTTTTTGGGCGGGGAGTGGGAGCTGAGACCCTGCACGACAAATGGCGCAGCGAGCAGGGTCCCCCGTGTGACACATGGCGTAGTCGGCAGGATACGGTGCTGGCGAGAGCTTTCCGAGGGGCAGTGGAGCAGTTTGTGCGTATGAAAGCTCAGTCTGAGGAAGACCAGGAGGAGCAGCTGCCGGAGAGCTCGGTCCCCGTGGAGGGGTGGGAAGACATGGACGGTTCCCCAACCAGCAGAGGCCGGAGAAAGCGGAGAAAGCGAAGGTTGTTGCCGCCCTGTGGGCTGGGAACTGCTTGCTGAGGCAGCCCGGATGCAGGACTTTTAGTCCCAGGAGGAAACGCTTGCTGAGTCCTCCGTGGGAGATGAGGGTGAGGTCAAGGTCATCCCTCACCCCCAGGACAGCCCTGGCGAATGACTATGGACTATGGGGAATTGCCTTCTATCCCTAATTTAATGGACGCTTGACTGTTTGGGAACATACCATCATGTAGTGGGACTGGTTGATGTTTGCTTTTGTGTCTTGACTGGCCGCCATTGATAATATGTAAGCACCTTGATGTGAGCCGCTGTTGTTCCAGCACAGTACCCCGAGAGGCCCAGAGAGAGAGTGGCAGTGCCCTGAGGCCCTGGCTGTGTCCAGGAAGTCTGGCTGTGTCCAGAGAGTGGCAGTGCCCTGAGAGCCCTGGCTGTGTCCAGGAAGTCTGGCTGTGTCCAGAGAGAGTGGCAGTGCCCTGAGAGGCCCTGGCTGTGTCCAGGAAGTCTGGCTGTGTCCAGAGAGAGTGGCAGTGCCCTGAGAAACTCTGGCTGTGCCCGGGGAGACTGGTGGTACCCTAAGAAGCCCAGGAAGTCTGGCTGTGCCCAGAAGTACTGTGGTGGTGCCCTGAGAAAACCTGGCTGTGCCTGGGGAAACAGGTGGTACCCTAAGAAGTCCAGGATGTCTGGCTGTGCCCAGAAGTACTGGGGTGGTGCCCTGAGAAACCCTGGCTGTGCCCGGGGAGACTGGTGGTACCTTAAGAAGCCCAGGAAGTCTGGCTGTGCCCAGAAGTACTGGTGGTGCCCTGAGAAACCCTGGCTGTGCCCAGAGAGCCTGGCTGTGTTCAGGATAGTGCATTCACCTCCAGGCTCCTTGCACAGGGCCCCTCGCAGAAGACGCTTGTCGCGTAGATTGTGAGGCGAGACCCTGTAGGGGTGGAGTGTGGGGACAAAACCCCAAAAAACAGTTTCCAGGCTCTCGGCCTCACATAGAAAGGTGCTGGCTCGGGTAGTAAATGGCCATCAACTGTGATCAGATGCCAGCAGCTGTGGCTAGTTGGCCGTCAGCTGTAACCCGTAGGCCATTGGCCACTAATATAACTGCTGTGGCTACGCTAGCAGAGAAGGAAAGGAATGGGGGCTAGCGAGAAGATGGTGGCTGGCAAGCGCGGACTGCTGTTAGGCAGATTATGTAGATCCTGCTTCCTGTGTCTCCAGCCCAGCCGCCAGCGAGAATATATTGGTTTGACTCCCCTATCTATGGCTCCGTGGGTGTTCCTGTTTAGCCTTACCGTGTCCTGCGTTTTTGGGCGGGGAGTGGGAGCTGAGACCCTGCATGACAGAGGTCATGGGCTGAATATGAATGGAGGCAATGGTGAAAGCATAGGTGTGAAAAGGGTAAAAAATTCTAAAGCCTGCTCATCTTCTGTCTGATTTTCCTTATCACATACTAAGTACATGTGAGGTTCTCGAAAGGTACTTACTTAACCATTAATTGATTCATTTGTTTCATGCTTGCTAGCCAAACATTAGCAGAAGGTCTTGAAAAGAGTTGGAAAGCATGGTCAGCGTGGGGAGGAGGCAGAAGATGAGGTTTGGGGGAAAACATTCCAGTTCCCGCCATCCTACATTTAAATTCCTGATTTCTAATCTGCCCTCAAGCAATTCTATCAGAATTGAGGGGTATCATAAACGGGGCAAAGCATCTCTACAAAAGTAGACTCTACAACTTCCAGGAGGCAGACCCACCGCCTCCTGAGCAGTTTCCGGTTCCGATTACCTCGCAGGCCTTGATGTGCTCGCTCTGCCACTCTTCTCGGATCTTATCCAGCGTGTTGATGTGCTGTATGTAAGCCTTGTCTGCAATGGAGGGGAGAGGCCTGGCTTCAGAAACCCGACAGGAGAGCAGCTCGCAGACCCACCCCTCAGGCTCATGCCGATGGCGGTGAGCTCACAAGGCTCCTCGGAGCTCTGAACGTTGGAAGGCCATAATTACATCTCTCACCCTTATAAGGTATTTGTGAAATAAGCACTGAACCAAGCAATTAGCAAGAAATGATCCAAGAAAGGAGAAGAGAAAGCATACAAGGAACCTCAACCAGAGTTTTCTTTGCCTAATTCGGCCTCAAAAGCTTCCACCCCTTTCCGTTTTCAGGAAAAGTATCCAATGAAGGAAGTATGTAGAGAGGAGAACTACCTTGAACCCTAAAGAGGCACCAAGTTACTTTAGTTTTGGGCTTAGAGACTTCTTAAGTAACCACAGTCAAGACAGGCTTATTTCCTAGAGGAGACTCTGCGGATTAGAAACCTTTGTATACACCTGGTTTGGATCTTATATTTTGATGATGACAAGGCCTCGCCACTTGGCTGTTTCTTTCACAGCAGATAAGAGTTATCAGGGCTGCAATTGGCTTTTAAGGCAGATGTTCCAATAAATCAGAGTCAGCATCCACCCGATTGATTGCATAGCAGCTGTCACATGACCCGCCCCCCCACCACCACCACCAGGCAATTACATGTAAGGCAACCAGAATAAGCAGGCAGTGGCCAGAAACTGCTGCCTCCTTTGTTTCCTCCCACTTTCCCTTCCCTCCCTCCTTTTTTCCCTGCCTTTCTCCCTGATTCTCTCTTCTGATAGCTTGTTAATCCTGCTGTATAGCCATCTATTCTTTACTGGAAGTTCCATGAAACTATCCTTCTCAGACAGATTTAGGACAGTGTAGACCCCACCACAATCCTCCCCTATCCCTGGGAGCAGCCCGCTCACCCGAGTCTTCTGCTGCTGTCTTTGAAGTCGCCAGTTTCACAAAAAGCTGTGGGGAGAAAACAGAACAAGAGATCAGGAATGCTGGGCCAGGATTCTATGGGCAGAAGAGACCTAAAAGCAATTACTATGAAGAGACAAGTGCTAGTCCAAGACTTCCCTATGTTTCACTCATGAGCAAATCATTCAACTTGCTCTCTAATCTTATTGCCATAGGAAAACATCCATCAAGCAGCTTACCCTATGTCTTTCTAGAGACATAGCCCTGCCCTCTGGTTGTTGGCAATCTTATATCCCGATTTTATAAAATTAAATTTCTAACATACCCAAGCAGGAGGCAGCCTGGCTACAAAGAATACATATGTTGAGTTCTCAAGGGGGGAAAAAAAATCAGAACCCCTCCCCCACTTCTTATCACCCCTCTCCCTCCCCTATGGCCTCCTTTCTCTAGCTCTTCCAGAACCCCAAAATTGTGACAAGGGTTTCTCTGATTTGGAAGATCCTAATAGCCTAACGGGAGATATTGCCAGGAGCTTAGGGTGCAGATCCATTTATAATTAAGATTATTAATTGGCTTTAGCTCGATGTAGCAAATCTCAGATTTTTCAGGCAGCCAGCCCTCCCAGGTACCTTTTCTTGTTGCTTTGAGTTTACCACATTGGCACTTCGGTGGACAGCCTGCTCTGCGTCATCTTTGTCTCGGCATTTCTGCTCATAGTTCTTCTTTGCCTTAGTGGTTATGGGCCAAAAGAGGACCACAATAGGTGAGCATAACATAACCCTGAGAAACAGCCACCCTAACCTGCCAAACCCAGCCAAAACCAGGGCACCCTGAATAGGGCTGTGACCAGCCCTAGAATGTGACCACTCAGAGGGCAGATGCTCTTTCTTATCTATCTTTGGAAGATCTGTCTAGCCCTTTTCCAAATTATGTATGTAGTGGCAACCTGATCAAGGGAATAATGACTCCTATTTGGTAAACAAAGTTATAAGCTTTAAAAACTGACTAGAACAAAAGATGGAACTTCAGATGGGTAAAATCAAAATATATGTGTAATATAAAATATGTAATCCAACACTCATACACCGTTCATAACCTAGATGCAATCACCTGGCCATAGTACTTATAATTATGCTTCAATATTCTAATGTGCCTCACATAACATGTGGCTGTGGTATCAACCCCATCATTTCTGTTGTTTAAAGATGGTCATGTTCTTTTTTTATTTAAAATATTCTGTTTTAGCTAGTTTAAAAGTAGGTCAGAGTCTATCCGGTACTACCATTACTACCAGTGGTAGGGAAACAATTGACACACCATAGGTAGTGAATCAAATAATTTTCTGTTTCAACTGTTGAAGCAAACATTTAATTTGCTTAAACAAAGCAAAGCTATGAGTCAGTTAGCTAATAAGTAAAAACGGTGACCAAAAGGAAGTGCTACACTAAGAAGAAGACTCTTGCAGAAATGGTTTGTGCTCGTCAAATATTTCATATGCTACTACATTTCTCAGCATCCCCTGCAGTTCAGATAGGGTTAACCTTTCAGTAAACCATCTTATAATTCTCACTGCATGCTACACACACACAGAAATAAAAGTTTGTAATTTTTCCCCCCTTCTTCGGCTTCCCCCCCCCACTCCAGTTCAAGCCGTTGTTTCTCAGTCTAGTTGTGCAGGACACAGCTCCCTGGCCCATGCTGGTATTATGAGCCTTGCGCTCCCCCCCACCCCGGCTGAGGTAGTCAGTCGCCAGTAAGCTACTGGCCACTCACATTGGCCACCGGCCACTCCTGGCAGCCCACGCCAGCCCACGCCGACCTCAGGCTGCTCACCAAAGACCAGTTCCAGGGAGAGCTGTTGTTCACAGTCTTAGCTGTAGAGGGCGCAGCTCACTGGCCCATGTGGGAATCAAACCGGTGACCTTGGCATTAGGAGCACAGCGCTCCAACCACCTGAGCCACCTGACTGCCCCAGTAATTTTTCATTATTACAAGCATGTAAGATAGTCATGCCACAATTCTTTTCTTTTGCAACAATATTTTATAGACATTTGTCTGAATCAAGTATGTTCTCTATAGCTGAACACTTTTAAGGGTTGTAAACACACACACAAGCCATAATTTTCTTAACCAACTCTAAGGTGGACATTTACTTTGGTTCCCATTTTTTATAACGAAAATACTCTGATTTTATTTTGGGTAGTGTAAATTTATCTACACGTGTCAAATTCCTAGAAGTGTAATTATTTAGTAAAAGAATATGTACACATCAGACTTCCTTCCAAAATGGCTGTGCCAATTTATACTCCTTACAAAAGTATCTGTTTCCTCACACTCTCACCAATACCAAATATGACAATATTTTTAAACTTTTCTAATAGTAGAGGTGAGAATGTTAGAATACTGTTATTTTATTTGTATTTATTTCATTACTATTAAGGTGGTATGTCCTTTCTACATCATGTCTTTTACCTACTTTTTTGTTGGACCATTCTCTATTTTAATTAGTTTGGTTTTTTTTTATTTTAATTAGTTTTTAAGAGCTCAGTCTATACTAGGAACACTAATTGGCTGTAAGTTATATAAGTTACAAATATTTTCCCCCATTTGTCATATGTCTTGAAACCATGTATAAGATGATGTTTTTCTTTTGCTCTAATGAAGTCTTAAATGTTAATGTTGTCAGTGATCAAGTTTTCTCTATCCTGCATTATTTTTTAATATAACATATTAAGCATTTTTCCTCTGTTGCTACATAGTCCTCATAATCATATTTTAAAGGTCACAAAATGTATTTAATCTTTCTCCATTATTTGGTCACTAAATCATTTATATTTTTCATTATAAGTAGTGTACAAGTTCATGCTTTTATTTCTCTTATTTTGAATGATTTCCTACAGGTAGAGCCTTGGATTCTTAGCGTAAGATTAATGGGATATAATCTTATTCATGGCTCTAAACACATATGGCAAAATACTTCTTTGGAAGGTTATGTGAGCTTCTGGGAAGAGGGAGTAAATGTACTTTTACGTCTTCCTTCATACAACTATAATTAAAAACCCTGGATGTTATGTATAAAACAAACATAAGAATACTGAAAGATGGATAGAAGAAGGCAGAGTGACAAGTGACCTTGGTCTCAGAAGAGTGACCTAGAAGTTAGCTCCTTGGGTATTCTTTTTGCCTCAGGTATCACAGACTGAGGGCCAAAGAAGCAAGCAACCAAGAAAGGCTAATGGGCACAGACCAAAAAAATAAATAAATAAAAATTAAAAAAATAAAGCCCAATAGAAACTAGCTCTCTCTGCCCAAACACCAGAAAAGGGGCAGCCTAGCAAGACAGAAACCTTTAGAAAATAACCATTCTACTTCAGCTAAACACCACACATCCAGCAAAGACTATCTAGGGAGTCTAGACCTCCACCCTCACCAAGCTGTAAGGAGGTGCCCAGCTCCCATGCCCAGGTGGTATCAGAGAAGGACAAAGAGGAAACTGGGACTTCCATTTGCACCAGGAAGTAACAAAGCCCCACACACAGTGCCAGTGGAAATCATGTGGGAAACCTGGACTTCTACCCCTACCTGGCAATAATGAGTCACACCCCCTCCCTGCCGGAGTGGTGTCAGCAAAGGTCTAGAACATTAACTACTTCCCAGTAGTAACAAAGCCACACATACCCTGTGGCGTCAGCAGAGGCCAAGGGTGGAACCTGGACTTTTTCCCCCTAAAAGGTTTAAATAAGAGGGTTTAAATAAGATCCAGAGTCTTGTAACATAATACCGAAATGTCCAAAATCAATCAAATATCATTTATCCTACCATGAACCAGGAAGATCTCAAAGTAGATGAAAAAGACCATCAGTAGGTGCCAACATCAAGACAACAGATACATTAGAAATACCAGACAGATTTTAAACCAGTCATCATAAAAATATTCAATGAGCAATTATAAACACACTTGAAAAAAATGAAAAAAAATAGTGTCTTGTCAAATAAATAGAAAAGGTCAGAAATTAAATAGAATACATAAAGAACCAAATGAAAATTTTAGAACTAAAAAATATAACTGAAATTAAAAACTCAATTGATGGGCTTAAGAAGAGAATGGAAGAGATAGGAGAAAGAATTGGTGAACTGGACGATAGAACAATATAAATTACCTAATCTGAACAGCAAAGAGAAAATAGGTGGGAAAAAAGCGAACAGAGCCACAGGAAACTTTGACACCATAAAAAAAGATCTAACACTCACATCCTTGGAATCCTAGGAGAGGAGGTTGGGCTGAAAAAGTACTCAAAGAAGTAATTTCCAAAATTTCTTTCCAAATTTGGCAAAAGATAGATTAAAAAGCTGATTCAAACTCCAAATAAGATAAACTTGACAAATCCATAACAAGACCCATACGTGGTGAGTTTTTGAAAACTGAAAACAAAGGGGGAAAAAATCAATTTGAATGATGGCAGATTTCTTATCAGAAACTATGGAGGGTCCTGAGGAAGTGGCATATCATTTTTCAAATACCGAAAGAACTGTCAACACACAATTCTATATCTAGTGAAAATATCCTTTAAGAATGAAGGCGAAATCAAGACATTCTTAGATGAAGAAAAACTAAGAGTATTTGTCACTAGCAGCCCTATCCTGAAGAACATCTAAAGGAAGTTATCTACAAAAAAGGAAATTATAAAAGAAGAAACCTTGGAACATTAGAAGGAAAAAAGAGCACAGTAAGCAAAAAATGGGTAAACACAATAGTCTTTTTCCTCTTAAGTTTTCTAAATTATTTTTGACAGTTGAAGCAAAATTGTAATGCTTATATAGCTCTAAACGAGGAAGAGTAAATAGTTAAGAAAATTATATTTCAATAAGGCTTTCTCTTTAATTGAGAGAAAACTTGCCCCAGATTGTTCAAAACATAAAAGGTCTGGGAAGTGAAGTGAAACTAATAAAACTAAGTTAAGAAAAAAAGTAGAGTACATTATCCATATTGAAAAAAGAGGTCTGGGAGCAATCAAATATCAACCAACACTATTTCTGCATTACACTGATAGCATTCTCTATTTATCAATTGCTTTTGAGGTGATCTACATCAGAGGAAAAAAAATGACAGAGAAAAGATTGTGAATTGCCATCAACATTGGTGACATTTTCTTTTTTTGACCAGGTTACCAAATATGTCATAATCAGAATATCATGATGACACTTCTGTACAAAGATGGAGTCATAGATGTTCCAATAATTCCTCTTCACTATATCCAGAGTTAACAGATTCATGAAAAGGTAGGGTGAGATCCCTAGCAAACTGCCTTAGCGTGGTCTTGTTAAGAATTTTTTTTTATAAAGTAGTTAAAGGAAAGAAGGCTTTTACAACTAGCAGTTATCTTAAAAGAGGAAGGGGTCACTCAATAAAATGGGTTAAGAAATCAAGATTCAGAATACTCACAGGAGGAAAGCTCAAATCCCACAAGATAAATGGTATCATATGGTATATACTCGTATAATATTGTGTCTTGGCCTGAAATATTTAAATTGACTTGGTATACTTTCCCAGGTTACCAGATAGATAACATCATTGTATTTCCACTATCTAGTTTCATCCTCAATATTTCCACGGCCTTAAAAAGAAAGAAAGTCAAACCACTAAAAAAAAAAATCACTGCACTAATAAATAACATTGTTGAAATGTTATTTAAGGAGGAATACACTCATACATCACAGGATTTCAGAAAAAGGCAATAAAGTGAAACTCACATCCATGGTTTTCTTGAATTGTAAGCTCTTTTGTTTATGGACAGCATCCATTATAAGCTCTGTCTGTGAAGAGAGCACAGGTGCTATTAATAATAAAAACAGAAATTATTGTTAATACCAGCTTATCTTGAAGGCTAAGTGTTCCAGATGGATTGTCTCATTTAGTCCTCAGACAACCCAGAAGATAGGTGAACTGTTTATTATTGCAATTTCACAAGTGAGGAAACTGCAGTAAAGAGAAGCTGAACAATTTGCTCAGAGTTTTATGGCTAGTTAATGGTGGGGTCCACCTTTGAACTTGGGCAGCCAATATTGAAAATTATTGATCAACTTGGAACAGTGTCTTCAGCAAATCTGTTATCAATGAACTTTGGTTTCAAAAAGGGATTTTTAAACTTTTGTTAAAGTGCCATTTAGATTTTAAAGCAGGTCTTTGTTCTGTAAGCTTAGGTCAACACAGTTAAATTAGGGACTTACAAATATTCACTTCTGTAGCATCCATCCAATGGTACACCCTTAAACAGCAAGGAGCCAAGGCAGTATGAAGGGAACAAATGTTTATAGGACAGCTAAAATTAGAAGCTGTTTTCCTACTCTTTATCTAATCCAGGAAATGTAAGCTATTCTGTCAAGTTCATTCGGGAGCAATTTCTTTGTTGTGGCTGTGACATTAATACATTTATTAGTCAAGGTAATAGAACTAATAATAAAAATGTACCTCTCAGACATAAAAATCCTCGTTCCCATTTATCAAGCATTATTATGTACTAAGCAGTTGTCATCCATCACAACGACTGTAAGTATTTTCTTGACAGTAAACTGAGGTGGATTAATTTACCAAAGTAAACACTCAGCAATTAGTAGAGTTGGGATTTGAGCCCAGGAACCCGATTTTGATGCCCTTGTTCCTAATCATTACCCTAAACTACCACAATCCTCGTTGTAGCTCTATAAAAGCAAATGGGTACATCAAAGGCCAAGAGATGCAATAATTCAAAATAAGCTAGGACATTACATTGCTCTTGTGCAAAATGATATAATGCAAAATAATTATATTGAAGATGAAATTCAAATGTGGCTTCTCATTTGGAAAATTAAGTTTCTGTCTATTACTATAACACACAAATATAGATTTTCAAACTATCTGGATAGGATATTTGGAATGGTCTCACTTTGAAGATGAGCTTTGTGGAATACATGAAATTCCCTTGGGGGGCCCCCAGGGGCCCTCAGAGAACTGAGGACTCATCTTCCAGCCCAGCTGAAAGGGAGGGACAAAGAAGTAGCCAAGCACCCACTAATGTGAAAACACCATTGACCTAGAGAACAGACAGGGCTCCAACACCCTTGCCATCGCAGACAGGGAGCTGTGTGGTGCACATGAGCCCATGTGCCTCTGCCAGTAGAAGGAGCTGGGCTTATTTATTTAATAATGGTTCTTGATTTTTCCCAGGCTCCCAGGCAGATCAGTTAGCAATGTTGCTCTAGTCCATGGTCCTTTCTACTCCAAACAGACACACTGCCATTCTTCCAGTTTGGGAGCTGCTACTATTTTATAGTTTCCGGCCCAAGCCAGACCTGCTTATCCCTGAGTTCTACGTAACACCTGCTTCAAATACTTCTCTGATGGCTACAAAGTTCTACTATGAGCCAACCCTTTCCACTTCATGTCATTCCTCTCTCTGGCATCTGTAGAATTCCTGGCATCTGTAGGTGGGCAGGATCCTAGAGATCAGCAGTCCTACTCTCTAACCTGACAGGCGTGACCCCTGGGTCCCAAGAGGTGATGGTTATAGGCTCTGCTCAAGGCCACTCAGCGACCCCAAGTCCTGCTCTGTCTGCTACACCACCTCGATTTAAGTCTCCTCATGTCCATGTTCACTGATAGGGTGACCCCACTCATGGCGGCCCCAGTAAGTCAAGGGTTCTCTTTCAGGTGTCCGTGGGGAAATCCTTCTTTTAGGACTCAGACTTTCTGCTGAGACCAAATCCAATGAAAATTTGATTGTTTTGTTATTGACAACTCACAGTAATGCAAAACACAATCATCTCTGCTATAGGGTGGGGACAAGAGAAAAGGTGAAAAGGAAGACGAAATTTATAAATGACCAAAATGACCCTGCAGTAAATTACTGAAATAGCTGCTTAGTGGTCTGTCTACCCACACTCAGACTTTATTCTGAAAACTAGAAGCATTGCTCTGTAACAAAGCAGGTGCCTCTCCACAGGCAGGACAAAATTCTGCCCTGATCATCCCAATCTTAGCGGAGATGGTAAAACCACATGGGCATCAGAGGAGAGAGAAACTTGACCCTGTGCTGGCCCTGTCAGACTTAGGCCTGGGCTGGGGAAGAAAGACGTCAAGCCTCCTAGGAATGGCTCCACAGACTCTCCCCCCCTGCCAACCCCCAGCAGTGACAGCCTCTTCTCTCACAGCCTTCACCTACACTGCCTTTCACCTTAGCTTCAAGGTCACTTCCTCCAGCAGACCTCCTTAGACCCATAGATTAGGTTAGGTGTCCCCACTGTATGTTCAGGTGGCACCTTATCCTGCCCTACCATTTAAGACTCATCATTTGTCATGATCGTCATGTCATGTCCGTCTCTCTTGCTATGCTCTATACTCAGTGAGGAAAGGATGCCCACGTCCCTATTGTTCACCACCCTCAGATAATGTTAGTTGTGTAAGAGAGTACACCATAAACTTCTGTCTGACCAGCCCTTCTACCCGCATCTCCCTGCCCCCGTTTACTAAAAGAAACCAACTTGATGGCTTTCCTTAATAAATGGAAGTGGCTTCATTTCCAAGAAGCGAAAGACCAAGAAAGGCATGCAGGGTTTGACCACTGAAAATGAGAAGTTAGCATTGACACATTTTCCTCCAAAGTTTGAATTTTTTTTAAGAAAAAAGTATGGTCATACGGAAGTGGTACAATCCAGAGTTCATTGTGACACAGGTAATTACAAATATATTAATAAACTTCGCAAAAGCCAAGAAGGCCTTTTCCTGCTGCTGAGAGCACAGTATGTAGGGTGGATAGGATGACAGTGGTGGGTTGAGCAGAAGCTGCTCTATTGCCTGACAGAACTCAGAACATCTTCTTCTAGCTATGAAAATTGCTCTTTGTAACTTGTTGGGAAGGGAAGTTTGTGCAGCCTTGCAACATTAACAAAACTCTCTCTGAAATGACTAGGGCTACTCAGGTCACTTGAAAACGTGAGGAAATGACCTTCCTCTCCTCTTCGTGGAAATTGTGTATGCATAGATCCTGGTTGTCTAAGGCATTTTGTTTCAAAAATTGTGATTCCTCTAAAGAGTTGGGCAGGGCCGGCACATTCAGCCAAAAATAGTTTGACCATCCAATGAGTGGGTGTAATATACATATTATTTCTGCTCTGAAAAATACTTTGGGTCAGATGGACCCCTCAGACCTGGCACATGAAGCTTGAATTTATGTGAAGGAATATTGACTGGTATTCCTTAAATGTTAGTTTCCACCCTTCCATCCTAGTAAGTGGCACAGCTATAAGAGCTTTTCATGAAATGACAACAGAGGTCAGGCAGTCAGGATCTTAATATGCTGCCACTCATTCCAAATGCCAAGTGGCCACCAAGAGCTGGAAGAACCACAGGTAAAGTTGCATTTGGTCGCCAACATTTATTGAGACCGTCCCTGCGTTGAGCATTGGCCTGGCTACCAAAACCAAGGCTACATTAAAGTACGGGTAGCATCAACCTTAACTGCTGGCTGTTAATTGGCTACACACACTAAAAACAATGACCTTGGGACAATAAAAAGTCAGGATGAAGAAAGGTTTCCAAAAAGTCCATGCAGAGCTGTCTATGGAGACCTGAGTGGAAATCTTTGGATGCCAGATAGGGAAGAGCTTGTCCCCCATGTGAAACTGAGTTCCAACCTTGGAGACAAAATAAAACAAAAACTCTGGGAGGGTCCTACTTGGCTTCCAGGCCACCCTGAATATATAAGTCTTTTAGGAACAAAATAGCAGGGAGTCAGAATAGTGGCTGGTCTCGTCAAAGTAACACTTGATCCTTCTAACTTCCCAATGTTCGCCAGTTTTATTAACTTGCTCACTCCCATCTCCTTCCACGTAGTTGGCCAGAGCAAATCCCATCAGTGAAAAAAGAACCTATGCACATCTGCTTAGAGCACAAAAAGAATTTGGTTTCTCAGGGCCTCATTTTCCCTATTTGTCAAATAGGGAGGCTGGAGTACATTATGGTTTCGAAAGAGAATGTGAGCCTCCTCCATTTCTTACCCGTCCCTTCGTGCCTTGTCCAGAAGGAGTGTGGTCTGGGAGCCCACCAGCTTGGATGTGCTAGATTCTATTGAAGAAAGAGGGATTCCCCTTTCGGTCAGTTTCAATAGTGGCAGCAGATATGAAAAGAAGAGAAAAGCAGGCTGGACCCCTGAATCCTGCCAGAATTAAAATAGAACTTGCCTGGGGTGTAAGTGGGCACAGAGGCATAACGGTCTAGACTGAGTCCCCTGATAAATGGTTCCTACATGGTTCCCTAATAAATGATCTCGTAGGTTCAAAGAAGAGCATGGTTGCAAGAAGGCGGGAGCCGCGACAAGGAGTTTAATGAAAAAGCAAGCCTGGAGTTTTCTGCCAGAAGAAAAGCAACATCTTAACACATATGCAAACCCAACCTTTTTCCGTTGCAGCTTTTGCTTTTCCCTGAATTCTTCTATCTTCCTGGCCTCTTCTCTTAGAGTCTGTGCAAGCTGAATATGACACTGTGCCACATTGTCTACTTCTGCAGAAAGAATTTAAAAAGAAACAATAAACAAGAGCTACATATCTGAATTCAAATACACAAAACTGTACAAAATTTAAATATATATATAAAATATGGAGCAAATGGTTAAATTAACTGACTGCATTTGGTCATCAACATTTTTTGAGACTGTCCATGTGCCCTGGCTACCAAGATCAAGGCTAGCAAATCTTTAGCTTAACCTCCTACCACTAATTGTTACTAACCTAGTGTATGCCCAGGGTCAGCAAGAAGCTCATGGAGTTTTCATGCTAAAAGACACGCTACAATTGAAAATTTGACCTCATTTCTTATTAGATGGCCTCTAAAGATCTCTCACATCTCATATGCCTGAACATTTTTAAGAAAGTCATACCCCAAAATTTTGGCTGCCAATATTTATCTCTGGATAGAAAGATTATTATTGAATTTTTCCCCTTAGTTTCTAAGATCTTTGCAATGAGCATAGCTTACCTCTACAATAGAAAAACTAAAAATTTTATCTTATTTGTTTTGAGAAAATAAATTGAAATATGGCATTAAAGCTAGAAAGATGAATAGATCTTATCTAAGAAAAATTTTAAGCTTGTGTGTGTCAAAATAATCTGAACAAGGTTAGAAGATACCTGACAAATTGGAAAATATTTGAAATTTATATAACAAAGAGTAAATAGCTATATTAAAAGAGTTTCCACAAAGCAAATCTATCTATCTATCTATCTATCTATCTATCTATCTATCTATCTATCTATCTATCTAAAACAATATTAAAAAGTTGGTTAAAGAACATGAAATTTTAAAAAGATTGCTAAATGGCCAATAAAGATTTGAAAATATATGCAGCCATAAAACTATTGAAAAATGCAAAACTTTAAAACTCAAAAATGAATCATTTTTTACCTTTCAGTTTGGCAAAATTTTAAAGTATGAAAATTTGTGGTATTAGCGAGCCTGTGGGAAAACAGCACTGTTGATGGGGGGAAAATCCATATAACCTTTCTGGAAGAAACTTGGCGTTTTGTAGAATCAAATATTTTAAATCTAAAAGAATGAGGTAGATCCATATGAACTGAAATGGAAAGATGTCTATGCTACATTTTTAAATGAAAAAGCAAATTGTAGAGAGGTATGTATAATCTCATTTATATAAAAACTCACTCATATCTGTACATGTGTGTATGTCTGCACAGAGAGAAAGAGAGAAAGAGACTGAGAATTGTAAATGCATAAAAAAAGGTCTGGAAAGATATATACCAAATTGCTAGCATGATTATAAATTGACATTTTTCATTTTAAAAACAATTTAAAACCATATGCCCCACTGGATAGATTCTGAAGCACTGCCATGGTATAATCGTATTCAGTTATATGAATAGATATACATGTATGTATGTGTGTGTTGTGTAAAAACATTGGAGGCATATTCACCAATAACCGCTCAGCAGTAAGAAGAGAAAATTCAGATATGTACTATCTTCTTCATAGTTAGTTGTCTCACTTTAATTTTTAATACACATATTTATTATTTTAATTAAAAAATGAAACCACTTGTTGGGAAAAAAGAAAACAAGGAACGGCAAATAGGTATGCTTAGGAGACCCAGCCTATGCTGAAGTCCCACTGGGCCACCATGGTTGGCCTTGCAGTGCATAAAAGAAATATGAAAAGATACTGTGCATATACCTTGAGAAGTGTATTCATTGATGGGTTAAAGAGAGAAGAGGACACCTTCGATGGAAAAGTTAAAATGAATATTTATTTAGCTAACCTTTACAAAGGTCTAGAACCACTCAATTGGCTATAGAAACACTTTAAGCACATGTACATACTATGCTTTGGTAAAATCCTTAGTTTGGAAGCAGCAAGTATTCTGAAGAATCGAAAATCCTAAAGGCAGCTTCTCAGTAACAGGCCTGGGGAATATTAGAACTGGACAGGATCCCCTGAAGACCAAAGTGCCAGGGTCTCATCCTAGACTTCAAGTGTGAGAACTATTGCTCTAAGGAAGGCAAATGCATGTCTTGATACGCAGGTGTGGAGGGTTCTCCGGCTCATTCTGACTCTACAGAGCTATTTCTCATCTTAGGAGTGGCTTTAACTTTTTTTCACCCAATATGAGATGGGTGAAATTAAAACCCACCTTCAGTGACAGACACAGAGCTTAACAAGGACAGCATATACATTTTGAGTCACTTACGCTGCTTGAAGACATCAAGGGCCCGCTTCAGGGTGCTAAAAAACAAGCACATGTATAATTTCAGTTCTGGAAACTAGCTGTACAATCTTATTATAATGCCATTGCATGCTTCTCTCTGCCCACATCTTAACGTAGAGCCTATGGACTCATCTTTGCCCATGAGCTTGAGAAAACAGCAAAAGATCAAGACTTCTCCAGTCCAGTCTCCTCTTTCTTACTCTCTCAACCAAAATGTATGGCACAAGTATCATACATTTTTCTCTCTGTCCATCTGGGTAGATGCCAAAATTCTTCATGCTTCATTTGTCCAATGGTAATACAGGAGTTATAGTCCCTTTCTCATAAGAAGACCAGTCATTCTTTAAAGTATGGTCATTAGAAATACGGAGACAAGCTCATAAAGGAAGGGTTCAAACTCTGGCTCCTGATCACCTGTTTTTACATCCATTCATCAAGCATCACATACTTATTGAGCATCAAGTATGGGCCAGACATTGTGTTAGATGTTGGTGAGTCAATGGTACCAGACACACCTCAGAGTCTAACGGAGGAGACAGACATGAAACACATTGTATTAGTGTTCTATCGCTGAATAACAAACTACCACAAAGTGAGCAACTTAAAACAACACACATTGATTATGCCACAGTTTCTGTGGAGAAAGCCATGACACATTTTTGATACCTTCTCTCAATCTTCCCCTTCCCCTCTCTTACTGCCCACGGTTCTTCCTCCCATAGACTTCCCCCTTGGCCATGGTTTTAGGTCTCTTCCATCCTTCCTTAATTAAACCTCTTTCTGAGGTGAATTGGCCCTGGGAATCTATTTTTAAATTAAATTTATTACGGTCACCATGGGTGGTAAAATTACATAGGTTTCAAATGTACAATTCTGTAATACATCATCTATAAATCCCATTGTGTGTTCACCACCCAGAGTTAGTTCTCCTTCCATCACCATACATTTGACCTCCTTTACCCTCTTCTACCATCCCCCCACCTCCCTTACACTCTGGTAACCACTAAACTTCTGTTTGTGTCTATGAGTTTTTGTTTCTTTGTCACGTTCCTTTGTTGCTTTCAGTTTTATATCCCACATGTGAGTGAAGTCATATGGTTCTCGACTTTTTCCTTCTGCCTTATTTCACTTAGCATAATAATTTCTTTTTTTTTTTTTAATTGAGGAAGGGGAACAGGACTTTATTGGGGAACAGTGTGTACTTCCAGGACTTTTTCCAAGTCAAGTTGTTGTCCTTTCAATCTTAGTTGTGGAGGGTGCTGTTCAGCTTCAAGTTGTTGTCCTTTTAGTCTTAATTGTGGCGGGAGCAACTCAGCTCCAGGTCTAGTTGCCATTGCTAGTTGCAGGGGGCGCAGCCCACCATCCCTTGCGGGACTTGAGGAATCGAACTGGCAACCTTGTGGTTGAAAGCCCGCGCTCCAACCAACTGAGCCATCCAGTAGGCAGCTCAGCTCAAGGTTCCGTATTCAATCTTAGTTGCAGGAGGCAGAGCCCACAGTCCCTTAAGAGCCCATCATCTCTTGTGGGACTCAGGGACTCAGGGAGTTGAACCGGCAACCTTGTGGTTGAGAGCCCACTGGCCCATGTGGGAATCGAACCGGCAGCCTTTGGAGTTAGGAGCACGGAGCTCTAACCGCCTGAGCCACCGGGCCGGCCCCAGCATAATAATTTCAAGATCCATCCATGTTGTCACAAACGGCAGTATTTCATCTTTTCTTATGGCAGAATAGTATTCCAGTGTGTATGTAAGAGTATACCACATCTTCTTTATCCAATCATCTATCGAAGGACACTTTGGTTGTTTCCATATGTTGGCCACTGGCCAACAGATATATGAAAAAATGCCCTCGGAATTTTCTTGCTCATTGCTGCCTTCATGGAAGCAAATCTCACTGGACTCACTCCAACCACTCAAGTAGGAATGGGACTTTGTGAATTCATGCTCCCCTAGCCATAAGAACATAGGATCATGGATCATTTTCTGTATCTATGTGGCAAGTTCTGCTATTTTGCAAAGTAAAAACCTTTCTGTTTTCCAATTGGCCCCTTCTTTTAGCTATTTCACTATTTTTTAAGGATTTGAGTCAGTTTAATATAGCTAAAAATGGGTAATGCCATCTTTAAAATAATAATTCCTAGAACATCATTGCAAACATTAACCTTACAGGAATTTGGGAATTGGATAGAGTAAAAAGCTGTCCCTGATTCTGCGTCCTAACTTAGCCTGAAAATTTTTGTCCTCCGAATTACTTTCACATAAAAATTGCATTCACATAAAAATGCTTTTGGCAAATCTACATAAAGATGAAGTCCTACAGTGTTTCTCTAAAGTTCACGTGGACTAATTTATTAGTCACTTCCTTGGTATCTTCAGCATCATTCAATGGAAAATTGTTTTTCATTAGAATTTAATATTAAAATACGCTGATTACTTGTAAGGAAATTTGTATTTTATCAGATAGCTATTTCACTTGTCCCACTTTGTCTATTTATTCCTAAACAAAGGGTTCTTACTTCTCCCTTCCTTTTCTCACACAAACATTTCCAATTATTACAAATATATCAAGCAGAAAAACGTAACTGCGCATTTTCCATACACTTTACCCATTTTAGGATACAAATTTTCAAGGAACACAGTTCACTGGAAAAGTGTCCACATCCAAACAAACGCATCAATGGTCCAGAAAAATGAATGAGTATCACTGAAGAGAGGACTTATTACTGGAATTAGTGAGAAACAAAGGTGGGTTTGGCAGCAGATACAACAGGAAGGCTGGCCCTATTGCGAGTCATGGAGTTGAAATCCAGGTTTACAGATAAGTAGTCTGTTCAGGGTCTTAAATTTCTCTCCCATTTTAAGTGACTGAATGATGGCCCACTACAGGATTAGCCCCAATATCCCTTTAGTTTGTCATTAGCTTTTTTGCCTCACGTCATCACTTAATTGTTTCCCCTGTTCAGGACATGATGACCATCAGGGGATAGAATCTAAGCTTTGAGGGTGGTAGCAACAACCTCCATCTCCTCTTCTGCCTAGTGTTCTCCTTTACTGTGCAAAAAAAATAATCTATCACCCTTTTAATAAGCACTTTCTCCTTAAACCCTAACAAGACCCCTCAGAGGCCAGAGTCTCTCAATGTGGCTAATGAGGTGAAAATTCCTCCCTCGCCCATGGATAAGCAGTCATGCACTCTCATCTAAGGCACCTTCCTAAAGATCATCCTGGAGATGACAAAAACAGAAGTCACCTATTTCACTTCCCCCTTGATAATGAAGTCCCCAGGTCTCATATCCTGTTCTGTCTTCTTGCTCTGAGGTATACTCTTAGAAGGAAAACAGACTGGCTTTTATCACAGAACAGAAGCGAATGGTGCTGGAGTCTCTCTATGAATTTACTAGGTTACAATTCAAATGTGTAAGAATATAAGAAATACCATTTTTGGATCAGACTCATTCTGCTAAACAGCTTTTCCAAGAAGTGCTTTGTGAGAGAATATGGGTCTTTCCATCAGATCCCTCAAAAATGTTTGGATATTTTCCCAAACGGCTTATGCTTTTTTTAAATAAAGAATAAGAATTGCGTGGGGTTTTTCGTTGGTTGGTTTGTTTTTAATCAGCTGACCCACTAATCTTCCTTGAAATTTTCTAAACCCTCCTGGAATGACAGTGCAACTTATTCAAGTCTGTACAGTTTTTACCAGTGAACATGTAAATGTTTTACATATTCAAAAAATAAAACTAAATCAAACAGGGAAAAGAAAACCACCCTTAAACTTTAAAACAAACTGAAATGAACATAAACTAGTATGAAATGGGTTATCTAACCACGCAGAGAAAATAAATATTTTAAGTGACATTAGAACACAGTGTTCTCATGTGAACAATAAGAGCAAAAGGAACTGCAAAGAAACGTTAAACTTCATTCAGAAGTTTTATTGTTATTAGCAATGTTGATATTATTATTTTAAAACATTTTAATATATATTATATAAAGCAAATAATTATGTTAATATTGTCAGAAAGCAAGATTTTCAGCGCAAAAGGAAATAAGAATAAAATTAAGGAAGCTAAGTAAAATCCTGTAAAGTTAAATTAGGATCGGAAATATCAATATGAACTCATGCTTTTAAAATGTATCCCCTGAAAGGATCTAGAAACAGGAACATCCCTATGACAATGACCCAGGTAGAACTCAGAGTTTCATCTCTCAATACAGTTAATCACTAAAAGGAACCAAGAATACTTTGAGAAAGTCTCAAAATTACATTAAGAAAATATGGCAAAGGTGAATAATCATTAAATTTAGGTGATGGGTTGGCTCTTTGTGGTTGTCTTTTTACTCTTCAGTGTATTTTAAAATTTTTCATTCACAGCATCGAAAGTAAGATATGATCAATAAATCAATAAATAAATTCTCCTCGGATCAATGTTCTGTGTCTGAGGATAATACATTTTCAGGCTTATGTACCCTTTAGTATTTTAAATATCTTCCAACGTTTCCTCCTTTTCAATACTCCAGTATTTTGCAGTCTGGGAGGTGCATGCCCGTGAGTGTGTGCGTGCACGAGTTCAAGTCACAAGGGAAGAGGAAGGGCAATGTCATGTCTGCCCCCATTCTCACCTCTGAGAGGACACAGACCTCGGGGCACCTAGGCCGCTGTCGGCAGCACAGCCAAAGCAGTATGCAGGTCACTATGGGATGTGATTGCATCTACAGCAGCTTACAAAGGTCTGCCTGAACTTTCTCCCAAGCCTCCTTAAACACGTTTGTTGTGGAGAAGGAAAGTCCACTGCAAAATGAAAATGTGGGACCCCTTGTTTATAAATGATTAAGAATTTCAAAATGGTGATGGCGAAGAACATTAAACGAATTATGAAGGCTAAGAGTAGGTTCCTGTCTGCCTGTCCATGAAGCCAGGAATGATGGAAGAATAAATAATTGTGAGACAGAAATCTCACATTGGTGGAGAACTATAAAATGGTGTGAAAGACAGTCTCTCACAGTTATTACGAACTGTGTGTGTGTGTGTGTGTGTGTGTGTGTGTGTGTGTGTAGAAGTCCCTCTATTAAATTTCTAGTATAAAATTATATATAATATAATCCTACTATGAAAAAATATATGTAGTAAAGGACTTCAAGGAAAATTTAGAAAATATTAATAACAGGTTGTGGCTTCAAAGTTTGTTTTAACCTTCTTTCTATTTTCCTATATTTGTCACACCTGGAAATAAGACAAAACATTAAAAACTGTTTTCACCCAGCACTCTTTGCCCACTAGCCAGCTCTGCCTGCTGAAGTGGTAGGGGCTCCAGGCAGTATCAGCCAACCTGGAAACCAGAAAGAAACATGGCACCTACTTGATCTCAGACTGTCCACATGGCTTCTTCCTAGAAAGGCTGAGCAGATCTTTGCCATATTTCTCTTCAATTGATGCTCTAGGGGAACAGAAGAAAGGGTTATAAGTCCTTCTCAGGGCTGACACTCACTGAAGACACACGGCACTCCCCTTGCAGACAAAATTGCAGCTTTCACAGTAGAAGCTCAGATATAACACCAGTCTCTAAAATGCAAAACTCCCTCTACATAACAGGGAAGAATTGTAAAAAGACCAGTGGCCTTCATCTCTAAAGTGGTTTTCTATAGGTACTAGTCCCTAGGACGACATTACAGCAAAACCAAGCATGGCCCCCTAACCAGCACAGGCTACTACATTACAGACTAAATTTGCAAAACTATGATCCAAGGAGCCATATATATATATAATACATATATATATATATATATATATATATATATGTATTATATGTATAATATATATAATATATAGCCGTGTTTCCCCAAAAGTAAGACCAGGTCTTCCATTAATTTTTGCTCCAAAAGACGCATTAGGGCTTATGTTCAGGGGATGTCATCCTGAAAAATCATGCTAGGACTTATTTTCCCGTTAGGTCTTATTTTCGGAGAAACATGATACATATAATATATATAATATAATATATATATATGTATATATAATATGTATATTATATACATATATAATATGTGTGTATGTGTGTTTCGTTAGTGAAGGGAGAGTTCCATCAAATGCACTTAGACCCACCCCTCCTCCCATCTTCTCTGAGAGTACCCTTTCATACAGTTTGGGGAATATAATCAATAATATTGTAAAGATTTTGTAGGGGGTCAGATGGGCATTTGTCTTATTAGGGAGACCACTTCATGGACGGTGTAGTTGTCTGACTACTGCACTGTACACCTAAAGCTGAATATTATGGAATGTCAACTACAATTAATATATATATGAATATATATATGAATATATATGTGTATATGGTCACGGGATATGGAGTACAGCATAGAGAAAAGAGTCAATGGAATTGTAACAGCTATATACGATATCAGAGGGGTAGTAAATTGGGGGAGGAGGGTTATCACTTTGTGAGGGGTATACATGTCTAACTATTCTATTGTTTTGTAGACCTGAAACTAATAATAAAAAAAAGTACCCTTTCATCATCCTATAGAGTTCCTCATTCACAGTCAATTCAAATATATAACTGAATTGTACCAAAGAGGGGAATTTATAAACTCTGCAGTCAGTGTGTCTCATGAAGGCAACTGATCATTATTTGGTGTAGCATGAATAAGTCTGTTAACACACTAAATATAACCCTTTCATCCCCCCTTTTCCCTCTCCCCTTTACCCTTTGTCACCATATCCCGGCCCTAGCCTTGTCTAAACCATTCTATCAGGTGACGGGATTTTAGTCATGTCTACCCCACTTTCTTCAAATTAAGAAAAAAAATACACAAGTAATAAATGAATACATTCTCACTGCAAGAGATTCAAACAATATGAAATTGCATGGACTAAAACATGAAAGTCTCCCTTCATGCTCTTGCCCAACCCGACCTCTGTCCCCAGGGGTAACCACTGTTAAGCTTAATAGGGATCTCGCCAGAGCTTTCTCTCTGCATTTACATATCTTTATCTCACATATACATAACTTTTAGATCATTCCATTCTTTGCTGTTCTGTTTTCCACCTATTAACATATCATATAGTACTTTCCTTATCAGTAATGCAAAACCATGTTCATAACACGGAGTTTTCATGGTTCAGGGTCCCCCTATTTGTTTCAGTTTTTACTACCAAAATAAAGGTAAAGCAACATCCTTGGACAGATATCCATG
Organism: Rhinolophus hipposideros; assembly: GCF_964194185.1. Classification (NCBI taxonomy): domain Eukaryota; kingdom Metazoa; phylum Chordata; class Mammalia; order Chiroptera; family Rhinolophidae; genus Rhinolophus; species Rhinolophus hipposideros. Next base: position 22,503,658 of record NC_138063.1, on the reverse strand, counting down.
GGCATCTCTGAGAGTGTTTCTTCAAGACTGAACTTCTGAGAAAGTGGGTTTTGCTGAAAAAGAGGGATATGCATTTTAAATTTTGGAAAATAGTGTCAAATGGCCCTCCAATAAAGCCCTTTCAATTTATACTTCCACAAGTATATAAGCGTTCCCATTCCCAGAAACCCTCACCCACACTGGATATTAACAATCTTTTTAAATTGTTACCAGTCTGGGGAAAGAGGTAAAAAAACAAAACAAAACAAAAAAAGGATCTAATTTAATTTGCATTTCCCTGATTTCTAGTGTGCTTGTGCATTATTTTCTATTTATTGGACATCTGTAGCTCTACCCTAAGTTACCTGTCCATACCATCCCAATTTTTAAATTGTGTTTTGCATTTTTCCTATTATTTGGTATTAGTTCTTTATGTTATGAATATTAATACTTATTCTTCCATATGTTACAAAGTTTCTCCCATTCTGTCATTTGTCTTTTCTAAATAATGACTTTATCTATTTTATTAAGATAATATGTGCTCATTATTTTAAAGAACTAGCTCAAAAGAAAAATGTAAAGAACAAAGGAACCAACTGTCCCAAATTCCACAAACTGAAAATAATTATTATTCGGAACTTTCACATGGCTCACCATGTTTGCGGGATACTGGATTGCAATCCTTTCCCCACCTCCCCAGTAAATACTTTTTGGTAACGAAAAAATAAAAATAAAAATAAATAATTAGTATTAACATTTGGTGATGATTGTATTGTACATTTCTTTATGCAGGTTTACAGATAAAATGGACAGATAAGTAAGGCATAAATCATTGTAAAGGAATGAGACCATACTCTACATGGTTGTTTTTTTTTAAAAAAAATAGGCTATTAAACTTGATTTTACTTGAATTTCATAGAAGAAAAGGAAACTGAAGTGAAACTGAAGGAATTACTGAATTTCAAGTAATTGTTTCTTTGCCACAGGAAAAATTAACGGAAGTTAAAAAAAAAAGTTTATGAAAGTAAGAGGATTGAGACATTAAGATATTTAACTATTTCTTTCAGTTTTAGACAGTGTTAGATGTGTGACAGCACACTGTGAAAGGATCAGATGGTGAGCACTGTTGTATTTCCACTTCCTCTACGTAGTTTTCTACATTTTTATTTAATCTGTATTTATAACACATTCTGTTCTCCAATCATAATTCCTCCTGGTTGCTTAGTCTTAACTATTTATTTAAATGGGTTTGATGTTCACCATCAGCTCCATTACCACTGCTTATCCATCTCTAAGATTTGTGTTTTGGTTCATTTCTCGGTTGACTGAATTTCATCACTTTGTGTGTGGTCTTTCGCCAAAATGGCTCTGGGGCAGGAGGGAGCGATCAGTATTTCCTGAATTCTTTCATACTTGAGACCATTTATCTGTAGCCTTGATATCTGAGTGACAATCTTCCTGGTGTAATGAATGTTCTTAAACTTTCTCTCAGAACTCTGCTGAGGTTTTTCCACTAGTATCTGTTCTTGTAGAGAAGCTGGGCCATGCTGGTTCCCTGCTGCCCATTCCTGTATAGGCACCTTGTGTTGTGTTTTGTTTTTCCTTCCTGGATACCTGAAGAGTTCTTTCTTCAATTCAATAACTTAACCAGGCTGTATGTTAATGTTGATTCTTATGTAATCATAATCAATACTGATTACTCTCTACCAAGCTTTCCTAGTTTATGGTGTGTCCTTCACAGCTATGTAGTTCTTCATTTCATAAAAATTTTCCTGGATTATACCTCTGAATATTTTTACTGTTTCCTTTGGTAAATCTTGTAGTTGGGATCAGTTACCCAGATGTTGGACTGGTTTTGTCTATCTGTTCTTGTGTTATGAGCCGTGGTTCTTTGGCTCCTTTTGACTTCATATTTCCTCTTTCCCCTCCCCTCCCCCCCTTTTCCCTCCCTCTCTGCCACCCTCCCTTTTGTTGGTCAAGGTATTTTTGCATGGTTGTGGTGTCATTTGGGTTCATCTTGCTCTGGGTACCATGGGAACCTTATCTATTTGCTCTGAGACTATGAAAGTGCATTCTCCTTCATGCCCTTCTGATCTTATATCATACTTCCCTTCAGTACCACAGTTTGAGCAAGAATCCTGTTTTTTCTTGAGCCTTTACTCTTGGATTCTATTTCTAAAATGTTTGCCAGCTCCTAGTAATGTAAAGTGAAATGCACCTGAAAGTGACTCTAATTGTAAGAAAGGATGCAGTTTAACTCCCTAGAAACTACAGTATTTCTACCTTTCTGAATCTCTGTTCACAATACAGTAGTCTCCCCCTTCTCCCCAGGGAGCTCCAATATCCCCAGTGGACGCCTGAAACCATGGATAGTATCAAATCCTATATATACAATATGTTTTTTCTTATATGTACATACCTTTCCACTTAAAGGAAGCACTTTATGGCTTCTTTCTGGCATATTTGAATTGCCACCATCACTACTCTTGCACTTTGGGGCCATTATCAAGTAAAAACACGGTTACTTGAACACAAGTACTGTGGTGCCATTATAGTCAATCTGATAACCGAGATGGTTGCTAAGCAACTAACAGGCAGGGAATGTATACAGCATGGATATGCTGGACAAAGGGATAATTCATGTCCCAGGCTCCTGGGATGGAGCAGGACAGTGTGAGATTTCATCACTCTACTCAGAACAGCGTGCAATATAAAATTTATAAACTGTTTATTTCTGGAATTTTCTATCTCATATTTTTGGACTGTGGTTGACCATGGGCAAACGAAACTGCAGAAAGCATAACCACAGATAAGGGGGGGCTGGATTAGTATATCTACATAAAAATTTATGACACTCTACAATGAACATTTAATATTTTTACATGTAAAAAGATGTTAAGGCCATTTTCCCTAAAATATACATATGAGTATATTTAAAATGTGCACGTATTTTCTCCTTTCAGGATTATATTCATTAAGACTTCTTGGGCCGGCCGGATGGCTCAGTTGGTTAGAGCACGATCTCTCAATAACAAGGTTGCCGGTTCAACTGCCGCATGGGATGGTGAGCTGTGCCCCCTGCAACTAAAGATTGAAAACGGCGACTGGACTTGGAGCTGAGCTGTGCCCTCCACAACTAGATTTAAGGACAACGACTTGGAGCTGATGGGCCCTGAAGAAACACTGTTCCCCAATATTCCCCAATTTAAAAAAAAAGTCTCCTTAGAGTGGAGGGTGGCTGGGTGGAGGGGAGGGAAGAAGGATTAAACAACTAAATAAATAAAAATGATTTAAAAAAAAAAAAAAAGACTTCTCAGTAATCTTGTGTGGTTTCCAGGAAGAGAAATTACTGAATCCCTTTCTTATGAGATGAAGGTACCATGAATCGGAACAAACCATAGACATCATCTGAGCCCCATGGAAAGTCCTAGAACTTGGGGAGCAATGAGTCCCAGTAAGCACAACGGTGTGCTCTTTGGAGAAAGCAGGGGCTTTAATGGAGGTGAAACTGCAGCGTCATCTTCATAAAATCAGGGGAACAACCATGAAATTGAGAAGATATTTCCCCCAGCAATTGGAAAAGTAGTGGAGTCTAGGGACCTGTAACCAATGAAGGAATCTAGGACTTCGCAAAAATTACCCTAGAAGAGGTAAGCCTTTACCTAGATCGCCCTTCTACCGTCTATCCAAATTTTCCCTCTCATCTGTTCATCAATTTGTCATTTATTAAACATTGACTATGTGCCAGGCATTATATTAGGAGAATATGGAGATGACTGAAACAGGAGAGCTGCCTAGAGGAGCTCATAATCCGGTGAGGGGAGAGATGTAAACCAATACTTTCGTTCACCACCAGGTAACGAGGGCCATGATGAAAATGTACAAAACAGTAGAGGAAACAGAAGAGGGAATACTATTCCTCTAAGCATTTAGCTGCCTACACTTCCTTCACAAAGCCCTCCCTGAAAACTCCAGCTCACATTTACCCCTCCCCTATTCAAACTCCCACACCAGGCATAATCCATGTGCCATTTCCCCTTCAGTGACCCACAGCAAATGCTGTCAGATCTGGCCTTTTCCATCAGGTCTGCATTCCCTCAGGATGAGCCTCAACCCAGTGCTCCAGGCAGCCCCAAGATCAGAGTGGGTGTGTAAGAGGAAATCCTTTTGCTATAAAACCTGACACTTAGATATCTTGCTCATTTTTGCTGTATATGCCAAGCACAGTACCTTGCCTGAATTATCAATTCTTTGAAAACGACAATGTTGTTAGATCCAGAGGGGAGCTTATAGAACATCTAACACAACCCCTTTGTTTTACAGAGGAGGAAACTGAGAAAGGTGTAGGCCCTTGATTAGTACCACCACTGGCTACTGAGGAAGCCAGGAACAGAAGACTCAAGTGTCTGGCCTCTCATCCTAGTACTCTACTTCCCTTGTAGATCTCAGCTTCTAGCCCATTCTATTGGGTACATGTTAATGTCATGGGTTGAATTATATCCCCCTCCTTCCAAAAAAAGTTAAAGTCCTTACCCCCAGTATTTCAGAATATGACTTTATTTGGAAATTGGATCATTGCAGATGTAATTAGTTGAGTTTACACTGGAGTAGGTTGGACCTTTAATCCAATATGGATGGTGTCCTTATAAGAATATGGTAGGAAGACACAAAAGAAGAATGTCACACAAAAGAAGAACGTCATGTGACAATGGAAGAAGAGATTGGAGTTAGCAGCTGCAAACCAAAGAGCACCAAGGATTTCCAGCAACACTAGAAACTAAGAAAAAGACATGGAATAGACTCTCTCCTAGAGCTTTCATGAGAGCATAATCTTACAGACATCTTGATTGTGGATTTCTGTCCTCTAGCTTAAGAGAATAAGTTTATGTTGTTTCAAGCCACCCAGATTGTGGCAATTTATTACGACAGCCCTTGGAAATTCATGCAGTACACAGTGGCTTGACTGTAACTTGACCACAGGATGCTAATGTCTAAGGAAATCTGTCATTCCCACCCTGGCAATCTGTCCTTCTTAAGCCCATTCTGAGAGATAGCTGACCCATTGTGAGAATCCCAGAATGAGAGCTGTAACCAGGGCAAGCTGACCTCACCCTAAAAAGGAACCCTGGGATGCACAGGAGCTCCTGGGAAGAGCACAGAGTCCCAAGGCACTGGGGCTGGGGCCCCCAGTCTGTAGGTATAGCTGTTAACCTACAAATGGTGCAGAATTCCAGGCATAAAAGTGCTATAACATGCTTCGTTCCTCCCTATTCAGGACTGTGTTGCAACACCCTATTAAGAAGCTGACCTGGCCACCAAGTTCCTGGAGAAACCCCCTTTTAGAGAATATACCCAGTCATCTTAGGAGACCATTAAGTAAAGTGGGAAAAACAATTAGACATGGGGTTAATAGAAGTCCTGGCTCCATTACTTATGTCTTTTGTAATCCTGGTAAGTCATTGAAACCCTTACTAAATCTCACATTTCTTATCTGTAAAATGGAGCTAATGATATGTTCCCTACCTACCTTTTAGGGTTAATGTAACAATATTAACAATGGGGACCCTTTATCCACCACTTACTGTTTACCAGGTAGGGTATGAGGCATACTGGAGTGGTTAACCGCACAAATCCAGGGGCCAATTTTCCTAAGTTTGAAACCAGATCCATCCCTGATTACCTGTCTGACCTTAGGCAAGTCACATCACCTCCCTGAACCTCAGTTTCTTCAATTGTAAAATAGGGACGATAAAACTTGCCATACAGGGTTTTTATGAGAATTAAATGAGCTATAACATATGCAAAATACATAGTAGCTTGCTTGTATCGAGCACACCTTCAATAAATGGCAATTGTGAATAATTCACACTTAATCACCCCCCAGCTATCCTCTGCAGTATGATTACCCTCATTTTCATATTTCTCATTTACTGCTTATAGCAAGAGCTCAGTATTGAATGTCTGACCCCACCTGAGGCTTGGGCTACCAGGGACACGATAGGTTCATTTTAATTGTTACCCTGTGGATGACCTCAGACTGGACTGTTTGGTAGACTGCTTCCTTTAAAGAAAAAAAAAGAGGAAAATTTCACCTGGACTTTATTTATTTTTTATTTTTTTAAGGAGGGCTCAGCTCACAGTGGTCCATGCGGGATCAAAATGGCTACCTTGGTGCCACCAGCACCACGCTCTAACCAACTGAGCTAACCAGCCACCCTGACCTGGACTTTAAAGGATGAGGAGAATTTACTTAGGCATCAAGGACAAAGGACATTCCAGGTGGAGAAATAATGGAGTAAAGATGTACAGGCAGAGACACCCAAACTATGCTTCCTAATAAACCAGTCTGGCTGGAACAGAGAGAGTAGTGTAATGAGTGAGAATGTATGAAACAGAAGAAAAGGGAGAGGGAGAGAAGGTCTCTGTGCTGGAAACAAACTCATCCTATCCTTCGGCCCAGAGTTGATGAGTCATATAAATACAGGGTCTGAGTGAGACCTTTGGAGCTGTTCTAGATTCTGTCACTTTCTAGGTTCCCAGGTAAATTATTTATGCCACCTCATTTAAAAAGCTACAGTTCCATGCAAAGACAATGGAAATAATAATACCTCACGCAGTTGATGTGCGTCCAAGGGGAATATTTCAAAGGAATGTATAAACCTCAATGTTACAGTAATAGAGGTACTGAGACAAAGCTCCTAGCACTGCACATAGCAAATGCTTCACATGTGGCTGTTATTATGCAGCTACTCAGATGTTGATACGATTGTCATCATCTTTCTCATCATGCCTCTCTAGCTGGTAGAAGGGTAAACTAGGCAAATTTGCAATTTGCTGATGGATGGTTTGTTACTCTGTTTTGTTACTTACTTGCTGTGTTACAATAAGTCATCCAGGACTTCCTGGGGACTGATCAGCTACAGAGCATGTGCCAAGACATGGCCCAGGGATCAGCAACACAGATGAAAGACAGGGAGCATTCCTGCCCACTCCAGAGCAGCGTGTGACACTACACCTTGCATTGGGGTGACTGTTCTGTCCATCCTCAAATGAGTGTAAATGGATTGACTGCAATCTATCAGGGTATAAGCAAGGAAAAGGATACTTCCTACTTTCCATAATGGAGGTAAAAATGTGGCATGGAGGGTCATAGTCCTGGATTCCATCCAGGGGACAGTGGCAGAGGGTGTTCACCCTGGAGGTACAGTATCTGTCCCTTCCCTTGTTCCCGGGCAGGTTAAGTTACCAGAAATTCCAGAGAGTACCATGGTAGGACTTTGACACTTTGGGTGGGTTTGTCCCAAAACTAGGATATAAGGCATATTTAGACACATAACATAAAATTTTTATAAATGTATGTGTATCACACTTGATGAACTCAAAATAATAAACAATTGTGACAGACTGCTGTTATCTTTGCCCATGTTTGTATGTGTTTTGCCTCTAGCCCATATGAACATGCCAGGGTTCCACATGAAATTTACGGCAGTTCAGTAAAATAATGCTCAAGACCCAAGGAGGACATGTTAGCAACATCAGACTATGGCCCAGACTCAACAGACCAAGTTCCAGGTCCCACCAGCACCCCACCCTCCTCAGAGCAAGAGGAAAGGCTGGACCCCCCAAAACCTGAAGAGGATGGTACTTCACATGTATCATCCCTGAACAGGACATAGTGAGGGAATGCATACTCTCTCCTCAGTGCTCCTTCAGGCAAGCACACTGCCAGGAAAGGAACACCAAAGTCCAGGCAGGCTGCTTGCTCAGGTGCCCCACATACCCACGCTCAGGGCATACATACATATCTGACACTCTGACCTGATGCCAGCAGATTCTTCCTCAAAATCAGAGCACATGGGACTGGTTTTTTTTACTCTGAAACTCCCGGAGAAAAATGACCATATACTAGAAATACAGTATAAATATTAATCCTTTTTAATGTACATGTATTTTTTTTCCTCTTTCCCATACATTTTTGTGAAACATTGTAAAAGTGAGGTCTTAGCTTTTGGGTTCTATTTGGACTTGTGTTTTTCAAACTGTGGGTCATAACCCACTTGGGAACTATAAAGCAATTCAATGGGTCATGACTAGCACTTTTTAATTGAAGAGAACTGCATAAATTATAGGATAGTAATGTTTTGTTAAACTTTTGTTTTATGCATGTGTGTACTGGGTGACAGTGTAAAATTTCTTTTTCTTTTTTTTACTTTTTCCCCCCTTTCTACCGCCTCCCCCCCAACTCCAGCTCATGCCATTGTTTCTCAGTCTAGTTGTGTAGGACACAGCTCCTTGACCCAAGCTGGGATTAGGAGCCTTGCGCTCCCCCCGGGCTGAGGCAGTCGGTCACTGGTCGCCCACTCACAGCAGCTCATGGCAGCTCTCGCCAGCTGCCAGTCACTCACGCTGGCTGCTGCCCACTCACGCTGGCCACCGGCCGCTCATGGCAGCCCAGCTCCAGGGAGGGTGTTGCTCATAATCTTAGCTGTAGAGGGCGCAGCTCACCGGCCCATGTGGGAATCGAACTGGCAACCTCGGCGTTAGGGGCACTGTGCTCCAACCACCGGAGCCACCAGGCTGGCCCCTACTTTTTATTTTAATTAAAGTTTATTGGGGTGACAACGGTTAGTAAAGTTACATAGGTTTCATGTGGTAAAATGTATTTCTACTGAGGGTTACATTAAAAAAAAATATGAACACTGCTGATTTATACCACCATCCCTTTGTGCCAGGGGACCCTTGGATGGTCCTGACTGGGTAGTGGAAGCTTCGGCCATTAACCAACACCTCCTTCATGGATGTATGGCAACGCTCTCCATTCCCAGGAGAAAAATATACAAAAGCCCTAACAAAAGCCCTAACTGGAGGGACACAAAAGCAAGGGGTGTCCTGTGCCTCTATCCCCTGCCTAGTCATGGACCACTTGATTGCTTGCTACTTTGACAGAGCTCTGTTGAAAAAAGGAGGAAGCCTGCCTCCAGTGCCCACCAAGAGAAAGGAAAGTTGTAACTTGATGTCACCACCTTCAACCATCTTGTGTAGAAGAGAGAGGCTGGTCCCTCAGGGGAGGAAAGGAAAGTTGTAACTTGATGTCACCACCTTCAACCATCTTGTGTAGAAGAGAGAGGCTGGTCCCTCAGTGACCAGCTCCACGGAGCCTAACAGTGGACAGACCTCTCTCTGTCCACGCCTCCTAAGATGCACAGAGTGACCTTCGAATCAGTTCAAGGAGAGAGGCCACCCCATCCAAGGGCAGCTACCTGTGTGAGCTCGCTGTGACTTAATGTTCTCTTGAGTAGAAAATAAGGAGACTTGACTGAAAATACTTTGATGTCTGCATCTCCAAAATATGACTCTCTCACTCACTGCCTGACAAACAGGACCTGTTAATTATTTTGGGATCCACCAACGGAGTGCATCTTTGGCCAAAAATTCCCCTAAAGCAACTCCTTTATCCAGAATCACTGGGAAATGAAGTATTCTGGATGAATAAGATTTCCACAAAATGAACTCACACCATTAAGTATAGAATTTTTTAAAAAAATACATCTTATCCATTAAAAAATAAATAAAAGGGGGAAAAAATCCTCTGAACCAAGCCAGCTCTCCCTACCACCAAGCTCTGCTTCCCTCTGGAGTGCTATGATGTGTCCTGTATTTTTGTCACTGCTCCCTGACCCCCAGTGGTCTCTGAGGCAGGCTCTGCCCCACCGCCCTCCACCACATGGGTCATTCTCATTCTCATCTCCAAGTTTGCTGTTCCGCCACAGATATCTGGATACCTCCACCTGTCAAATCCACCTCACCCACCAAGGGCCACCTCAAGAATCTCCTCCTCCATGAAGCCCACCCCACCCCCTTTTTTGGCCAGTGCTCCACAATCTCCCTCTCCCGTGAGGTCTTTCAGTGCCACGGGTATCACACAACTTAATGTTTTGTTATATTTTGTTTGCTGCTTCATTCATACATCTTATCTCTCCAACTGGTTTCTAAGAACTTTAGGACAAAGATACCATTTATTGCTTGGGGATTGTTCCATAACGTACAGCAAAGGGTCTTATGAACCATTAAACACAAACAAGAAACAGTGACTTGTTCCTTGTTTGTATGGGAGCATTTTGTCCTCCCCTCCTGTCTTCGGAGAGGAAACAGCATGTACCTTTCTTTTAAAAAGTCTTCAAACTCTTTGCAGTTCTTGCGGCCATTGTTCAGGTGCTGGATTATGCTGTCATAGCCAACAGTGCTGAGGATGTCTGGACTCTGGTGAAAAAAACGAGAGTGTGTCAGACCAGGAACAGTGTAGACAGCAGCCTCGAGGCCTGAAGCGATGGGGGAAGCTGGCAATGGGAAGTTCCTGAAACGCGTCATATGTGACCAAAACGAACAAAATAGAAGAAGTAAGAATGCAAAGAGCTGTGGAAGAGTTTCTAAAATTATGAAACTGAAGGACCACAAAACAGGAAGGAAGTGACAGAGGATTGAGAGGCACATGGATGAAGGAGCTGACCTGGCTCAGGCCCAGTCTGGGCCCCAACCTGGGCGCTACATCAGTCCAGGACTGAGAACAGGAATTGGGCACGCACTCCAGGCTTCTGCAGAGTGCTTCTTCATGCTGCTGCATGGGAACTCACTCACACTACAGGCCCCTTTTAACCAGAGACTATACAATGTTCGCTTTGTCCTTAAACATGTCACAAAACTTGACCATGACGTCTCTTCCCATAGCCAATAAGCCCCATCTGAGGGTAGAAGGTATGGCTGCAAAGGCCAAGCAGCCTTGAGCCAGGAGCCAGGCCCCAGGAGTGGGAGAGGGAAGCTGGCTTTCCATGGGGAAACACAGAGGGGAGCCCACCAGCCAGCATGCTCTGCATAGGTCTCTGGGCCCAATTTGTGGAAAAGGAATTTTTTTTAAATTTTAAATTAGCAGTGTGTTCCTATTTTATTCTACTATGTGCTCTGAGGTTGGAGGAAGTTGCCTAAGTCTCTCGAAGCTGGTTGGAGCGCTGTGTTCCTAACGCCGAGTTCGATTCCCACATGGGCCAGTGAGCTGTGCCCTCTAAACCCTGGCCAACCGATGCCTGGCGACTGACTGCCTCAGCAGGAGGGGAGGGGGGTTCAGGCTGCCTCTGAAAGTGCCCTGTTCTGGGAGATCTGAGCTCCCTCACTCCCAACCCAGCCAAGGCAGACCATCCCTTCCCAGCCCCCAGTCTGCAGAGGGAGGAGTGGCTGGCTGTTCAGTAGTGGTGGGGGACACCAGAAGGTACCTCTCTACCAGAAAAAGCAGGATTCCTCTCTTCCCTATGTTGCCACTTGTCATGGCCTGGCTGAGCAGACAGTGGTCCCAAAGAAACCCGGCAGGACCAAGGTCTGAGCCCGATTTCAACATGGGATTCGTTAACTAAACTGGCTGTAACTCACTGCAGTTTTAAAACAATTATTATAATAAATTTTACCCTTGGGCATATAGATAAATCGAAGTTAGAAATACATTTAATTCCATGGGTTCTGGCTGTGGTTTGAGCATAAAGGAAAGCCTTGGGAAACCTAAAGAAATAGCGCTCACCAAAGTTTCACTTCCCCACCCACCCCTCCATACACATTCTTCTGTCCCAGCAGGTAGGCTGCTTACTGCCCCCCAAAATGCAGTGCTCAGTGACAACTCTAAAACAATGTTTATATTACCCCCTCCAAATCCAGCCCCGCCAACCCCAACTTTTCTGGAAGCCTTCTCCAAGTAGCCCCAATGCTCCCTCCTCTGGGTTCTCCAAATGCTCAGCTCCTGAATTTGCTGTTTGGTGTCCCCCATGTGAGTAGCCTTGCTGTCCCAGGCCTACTTCAAGTGACTGTGGCTTCTTCCTTGTCTTGGACCACTCCTGCACACGTACCTCCCAAAAAAAATTCAGCTTAACTACAGTAAACTTCTCGAGGATAGAAATGCCCAGCGTGTTCTCAGCCAGATGTGTTAGAAGAGAACAATGAAAACAAAGACTCCTGAGTGAATGAATAGGTCCAGAGGGTCAATATCAATGATGGTTTATAGAAAGAAGTGCGTTGCTCTTCCCAGAAGAAAGACACTTGGGTTCTTTGTTTTATGATACTCATTTGGAAAAGGTGGTTTCCTTTTTCATAATTTAGGGTGCAGACATTCTTTGAGCTAGACAGGGAAGGTGAGCTAGACCAAGGTTTCCTAGAAACAAACCAAATCACCAGGCCTCCTGGCTGCCAGCCTTAAAAAATCAGAATTGTTGCTTCAGAGGACTGACGGGGCTACAGAGGCAACAAAGACAAGAAATCCCCAAGAGAAAACAAAGAGTGCCCAAGGCCAAGTTCAAAGTTGTGGAGGACTTGGCCTGGAAACTCCTTCCTACGTTAGTCACAGAGCATGGGTGGTAACCTCTGACTGGCAGAAGTCAAAACAGGAGGGCCAAGTAGGAAAGAATGCTCCGTGAGCACCAAGATGGCATTATAGATCTGCCATCAGAAGTGAGTATGCCAAACCATAAACCCCGTGTCTTTGGCTTGGTAATCAGAGCCCTCTACACATTATATCTTACTTCTCTTCCACAGCTTTTTTCTCCCCTGTCCTCCAAATAAGCAGTGTACATTTCTACTCCAGGACCTTTGCACAGGCTTTTCCCTCCGACAATGGGAACGGCATCTCCTCTTCATTTAAATCTCACCTCTGCTCAGGGCCAGTTCAAATCCCATTTCCTGTCTGAAGTCTTCCTCAAATAATTCACCCTATACTCTCTTCTCCTTCTTCTGAATGCCTGGAGTGTTTTATGCCTGTTCCTCTCATTTGGCTCTTATTATGTATTATCTTGTGTCATTAGTGAACATCTTTTAAAAAATTAGTTAACTTCTTAAAAAGTCTCGGGATTATACTCAACCTTTATCACCCACAGTCATTTCTACCTTAATGGTGCTTGAGAAATATCTGTTAACTGTATACCAACTACAGACAAGAAACTGAAAAGGTTGCAGAGCCAGCATAAGACAGAGTTCTTGCAACCAGGGAGCCTATTATTCATTTAGGGATTCAGTAAAAAATAGGTACATAAAACAAAGGTGTATGCACAAGGAAAATTAGAGACTAAAACAGTATATAAGATATAACAAATGAGGTAGAAAAGAGAGAATGAGCCAGGGTCATCAGAAAAGAAAAGAAGTAAGATTTAAATTGAGTCTTTTAAAATGACTGGGATTCACCCAAGAAATCAGAAAATATTTCAAACCAATTGATAGTGAAGAAAACAACACATCAAAATCTGTGAGATGCAGCAAAACAGCGCTTATATCATATGGAAGTTTATAGCTCTACATGCTTACATTAGAAAAGAAAAAAAGGTTTTAAAAATAGTGACTTTATAGAGCTGGAAAAGGAAAACGAATTAAACCTATTGTATGTACAAGGGAGGAAATAAAAATAGAGAAACACAACAAAATAGAAATGGACACACAATAGAGAAAGTAAATGAAAAAAAAGTTGGTCATTTGGAAAGATTAATAAAATGGATAAACCCATATCCAAGTTGATCAAAAAACAAGAGAGTAAAAAAAAAAAAAAAAAAAAAAAAAAACAAGAGAGTGAGGAAAAAGAAAACACAAAATACCAATGTCCTCAATCTGACAAAAGGCATCTACAAAAAATCTACAGCTACCAATCTACTTAATGGTGAAAGACTGAACACTTTCCTCCTAATAAGGTAGAAATAGGCAAGAAATAAGGTGAGAAAAAGAAATCAAGGGCCTATACCGGAGGTGCCAAAAAAATGTATATACATGACTTGTATTCATCTTTTATTATCGGTATATATTGAGTATTACAATTTTAATACAGGTTTTTCCTTTCTTAAAACGTGTGTACATTTTTTTGGCACCCTCTGTATATTGGAAAGAGAAAAGTAAAACTGCTTTTACTTGAAGACAGAATTAATGTATACATAGAAAATCTTAGGGAATTTACCAAAAAAAATTACTAGAACTAATAAATAAATTTTACAAGGTCCACATACAAAAATCAATTGTATTTCTATATACCAGTGGCAAAATAATAAATAATAATAATTAGAAATCATTTACAATGGCATAAAATATACAAAATATTCAGGAATGAATACTTAAGAGGTTATACAAGAGTTCTTCACTGAAAATTACAAAGCATTGCAGAAAGAAATGAAAGACCTCATAAAAGTAGATATATACCATGTTTGTGGATTGAAAGAGTAAATATTATTAAAATGTTGATTTTCTTCAAATTGATCTATAGATTCAACAAAATGCCATCCAACTCCCAAAAGTCTTTTCTGTAGAAATTTGCAAGTTAGCCTAAAATTTATGTGGAGTTACAAAGAACCTAGAATAGGCAAAATGATTTTTTAAAGAGAACAAACCTGGAGTATTCACACCACCTGATTTCAAATTTTTCTACAAAGTTACAGTAATCAAAACAGTACGGTACTAACCTCAGGGTAGATAAATATACCAATGGCACAGAACAGAAACTAGAAATAGACTCACTTATCAATACTTTCAACAAAGATGCCGAAATGATTCAATGGGAAAATGGTTATAGTCTTTTCAGCAAATGGTCCTGGAACAACTACATAAACCTTTGGGAGAAAAGAGCTTCTACTCATTCTTCACACTATACACAAAAATTAATTTGAGATGAATCACAGACTCAAATGTAAAACTAAAATACACAAATAAACTTTTCAGAAGAAAAAATAAGAAAATACCTTTGAGCACTTAAGGTATTTCTAGGACACCAAAAATATGAACTCCAAAGAAAACTTAAAAATTAGACTTCATCAAAATTAAAAACCCTGCTCATCAAAAGAAATTGTTAAGAAAATTAAATGGCAAGCCACAGGCTGGGAGAAAATATTCATAATACATATATTTGTCAAAGGACTTGTATCCAGAATATTTACATAACTCCAGCAAATTAGTAATAAAAATATAAGCAACCCAATAAAACTGAGAATAATACTTGAACTTCATAAACACTTTATAAAAAGATACTTCATAAAAGATATTCCTTTGACCAAAAAGTTCATGAACAGTCACTTAACAAGACAGGAAAGTCACAATGATGTCTACTTCATGCCCACTAGAACAGCCAAAATTAAAAAGTCAACATTGAATGTAGGTGAGGAGGTTGAACTATCAGAACTCACGCACTACTGATGGGAGTGTAAAACTGGTACCATCATTTTGAAAAATGGCGATTTCTCAAAAAGTGAAACACACACACCTCAAGTTCTATTACTAAGCATTTATTTTAACCCAGTGAAATGAAAACATGTCCACAAAAAGATTTGTACAAGAATGTTCATAGGAGTTTTATTCACTGTAGCCAAAAACTGGAAACAATCCAAATTTCTAGCCATCGATGAACGATAAACAATTTGTGGTATATTCATACAATAGGATACTAATCAGCAATAAAAAAATAAAGAACTGATATATGAAAAAACATGCATGCATCTCAAAAACATTATACTAGTGAAAGATGTGACACACAAAAAGTATTTACTGTATGATCCCATTTATATGAAATTCTAGAATAGGCAAGCAGTTCTAGGACAAATTTTTATGGTAAAAAAAAAAAAATCATAAGAACAGTGGTTGCCTGAGTCTGGGAGACACTGAGGGTGGATGGGAAGGGGCCATGAGTGAACTTCCTAAAATATGGAAATGCAGACACCCATGTGACCTACTTTCCTATCAAGATCTTTCTATAAAGGTGTGGACTGTACAGATGTATGCAGTTTGCAAAACTCATTGATCTATGCGTTTTATCTTATATAAATTATACCCCCCAAAAAACGAAGAGGGAAAAAAAAGCTGATTAGAATTCAGAGGAATAATGAATGGGACGGAGGCCACCACTAGAAGGAATAAGAGAAGCTAAGACATGGAAATGGATCTAGTCTTGGAGTCCTGGGAGAGGCAGGAAATGAAAAAAGGTGAGCTGGCCCAAGCCCCTACCTAGCAAACCTCCCAAAGACCCAGTACGTAAGGTTTAAAAACGCTTAAATTATAAAGAGGTTAAATAAAGAGCATTCACGTTTGAATCAATGGATCTGTACTTTAACCGTTAAGCCACTTAACATTTTTTAAGACCAAAAAAAAAAAAAAAAAAAAAAAAAAAGGCCAGATCCAGTAGTGAGCACATCGGTGACACACCCGGCAGATGTGTGAGCCAAAGAATAATAAAAAAGGTCTCGTCTTGAGCACGCCCACGGGCAGCTCAGACCAGGTGGGGTGTGGGTTCAGAGAAGGAGAAGTGTACGTGGGCTGCCTGCCAGCTTCCTCACCCTAGCTCTAATGCTCGAGGCGGGTTTCACCCACTCAGTCAGAGCGCACAGACCGCTCCTTCCTGCCCAGCCTGGAGCCCTGGGTTCCCTGCTGAAGAAGTCCCTGAGAACTTGTGTCCAGGACCCCTTTCCGCCACACGGCCTGTGGCAGAAGGTGTAGAGGCAGAGGGGAAGCACAGGACCCGCAGCCTCCATTGGAATTACAGGTGCTGCCAGCAGACCATCCCCACACCTGCTTCTGGGCTGCACCTCATACCCACCCCGTCATGATGTCTGCTACATAGAGTTTCTCCAGACATGGGCTCCAAGGACCACCTATGCCAGAATCACCTTGGTAAACATGCAGACCCCCGAGATCCCACCCAGACTTGCTGATTCTGAACCTGGGGTGGAGAAATCTCCTCTTGTTACACTCCTTCCAAGTGACCATAATACCATTTGAGAACCGCTGCCACAGGAATTACGTGGTTCCTGCCTAGAGGAGCCGGCTGCAGGAAGAAAGCAGGACACAGGCACATGGAACTAGAGAACACAGCAGAATGGGGCAGTGAGGGAATGGCTGCTAGGAAAGGGCAAGAGAGAAGAGGGCAGAGAAGATTCTCCATGGTTTGCGTTGAATTTTTAAACCTCTGATTCTGAGTAAAACATGCAAATTTTCATTGATGCCTTTTGGAAGCACAGAGCCCCACTAGAACGGGAAAGGGACGCACTGACTTTGCATATCATATGCACAGGTTGTGTTTGACTCCTGGGCATACGATGCGTAAGTGTGTTGCACTTTGCATTAAAGCATCATAAAGTGCCCCATAAACACAGTGAGACAAGAGCAATTTCCATGTTTTACAGCTAGAAAAAAATAAGATACTAAAAAGACATGTTCTCCTTATTACTGCTTCCAACCACAGTGAAAGAACTCAACTCTCAACCAATAATACTATCCAAATCTCTGTTATTTATGAAAAGCTACATGGCAACAGTAGACTTGGAATAAAGACCGAGGGCTTCATTTTACCTCCCTATGCTCTCAACCTTGATCTTTCTTTCCTACCTCTTTCACCCAGAGAGGTAAAACCAAGGATCAAACTCACCTTGTCTGCAAATTAATTATTGTTCATTAATATTAACAATTAGGTCTAATACACGTTGAATATTTGCGGTATTCCAAACAACATACCAAGTATTTTACATGAAATATCTTGTTTAATTCTTATAACAAAGGTATCATTATTTTCTTCATTTTATTGGGCAGGAAACTAAGGATCAAAATCTGTATTCTGAGACAGACTAAATTCTACATTCTTAAACCACTCAACCACACAGCTTCTCTTATTGGAGGACAAAGACCACATCTCGCTTTTTGTCAGTCCATTTTCCTGCGATTTAAAATGGGACACGGGGGCAGCCAGTTAGCTCAGTTGGTTAGAGCACAGTGCTCTTAACAAAACAGTTGCCAGTTCAATCCCCACATGGGCCACTGTGAGCTGCACCCTCCACAACTGGATTGAAACAACTACTCGACTTGGAGCTGATGGGTTCTGGAAAAACACACTTAACATAAATAAAAGTTTTATTTTACAAAAAGAATGGTACACACCCAGGATTTAAGCCAGACTAGGTTTGAGTCCTAATTCTGCCACACCCAAGCTATGCAATTTTGAGTTAATAGCTCAATCTCTCTTAATGCTAACTAACTAGATTGTAAAATGGGGATTGCTGGAAGGATAAAATGAGACCGCGTGCTTTGAGTTGGTGAAATGCTTCAAAAACTAAAGGAATTAAGGAAGACACATTCGAAATTTTCAAGACCAGGCCACAAAAGCAAAAAGGCCTATGTGTTTAGACCATGGGAATCTCTTCATTGAAAGCAGACAACAGTGAAATAAATGTAGCCTGTTAGCTACTCAAAAAATATGTATGTTGTCATCTGTGGAAGCAGCTGGAAATGTGTCAGAGATACCTCAGCAAGGGATAAGGAAACTGCCAGCAGTGTTTTCAGCCACGTTTACCTAAGCCTAAAGTCAAACTCACTACAATGGTTGTGTCCTTAAGCCTTCTCTGTGGATTGTGAAGGCAAGAATGAAACCCCAGCGCAGGTCCCACTCCAGCCTGTTCTACGAGTCCAGTGTGCCTTCTCACCTGCTATAGGCCCCACTCAGACACCACAGCTCTGTCTAGCCTGGATCCACATTTGACATTTGCACATGTCTAAATGTCCCTCCTGCCAAGTCAGCAGGTAAACTAAAAAGGCAACTCTACTCCACTGAAAATATATTAAGTGAAAGTAAAACCTGAGAAAGTAACTGTGTAATTCAACACTCTGTTAGAAAAAAACAACGACCAGAAGGATATGCACCAAAATGATGAAATTCTCTTCTTAGAATGTTTCTGTGTTTTCTAAATATTCTATAATACACTTCTATTCCTTTTTTAATCTGACGTCTTTCTCCCTACCTCCATCCTTTAAAGATAGCAAAGTGAAGTATTTTCTTTCTCCCTCATTTGTGCCCAGGCCCCACTAAAACAACAAAAGACCCATAGCAACCACAGAAAATAGGGATGGGCCCAATGAAGAAGATGGAGATTTGTAGGGATTTCTGTAACAGAAAAAGCAGATGGGACTAGAGGGACAGAGGTTGGAAGCCAGTATTTCAACCCACGCGAAACAGAAGAAATTCCACAAACTTTCCCAACAAAGCCCTAGAAAACACTGAGCTCCAATCAGTAAGGGCTGAAACTGAAGCTGTCATGGACACATGGGGAGGGTGTTTGTAGGACACCGGGAGCTCGGCCAGTACCTTGCCCCACTCCGGGTAGAAACACAGCTGCTGATTCTGACATTTGTGCCAAAGCCGCAGTTGGTGAGGACTCCACCCTGCAGCAGGCCCCTGGCCAGAACATGAAGACCAGAACCGTCCCTAGGCACCGCCAAAGCTCCCACAGTGAAAACTGGAAGAAAAAACCAATTCTGCCCAGTTCTGCCCGTTCACTTCCAGGATAACACCTTTCCCATTTTCTCACTCCAAACAGAGGCAAAAGATCAGAAATTGTCATTATTTCTCGAAGACACCAGAATCTACTTAGGAAACCAGAGATATCAAATAAAAAGCTAGGAAGTTAATTAATTTTTTTTAAGTAGTAGCTTTCTTATATGTCAATAACTATTAAAAGTGCAATTTAAAATACAAAGTCCTATTCACAGTGCCAAGAAAACTTATAAAATAGGACTAAGCCTTTTTGAAAGAAAACGATCAAATATACGGTGATGGAAAGAGAACTGACTCTGGGTGGTGAACACACAATGTGATATATAGATGATGTATTATAGAATTGTACATCTGAAATCTATGTAACTTTACCAACAATTGTCACCCCAATAAACTTTAATTTAAAAAAGAAAGAAAATTATAAAACATTACCAAAAAACAGAATGATCTCAATACATTTAGAAATACATCCTAGTCCAAGATGGGAAAATCCAGTGTTGGAAAGACTCCATTGTCCCCAAATAAATCTATAAAGCTAAAATTATTTCAATCAAAATCAAAGTATATGTAATTAAGTATATGTATATATTTATAAATGTTAGCAAAAACCCTGAAACCATACAAATACTGGAAGTAAACATTCAAAAAAGGCTTTGTAACTATGACTTAAAATGTATACAAGTATACAAGTGGACACTTTGGTCAACGTTGCTCAAGCAGTAGTTTGCTGTAATCAGAAGTGTCTGGACGCTGATGGTAACCACTTTGAGCACCTCTTGTAATTGCAGAAGTCAAACGTAACTTGTATTCATCTTTTATTGGTATATATTGAGTATTACAATTTTAATAGTTTTTTCCTCTCTTAAAATGTGTATGCATTTTTTTGGCACCCTCTGTATATATACTTCATGTTTAAAGCAGTATCTTACTTAAAGGAAGAACACGAGAGGCATTTGCAGTAGTTGGGGAACAAGGCAAGAATGGCCTTATCTCTACTACTTTATACTAGAGGTATTAAACAATGCAGTTTGAGAAGCTAAATCAATTAGAAGCCTAAGAGTTGGAAAATAAATAAAACAATCTCTACTTGCAGATGATATAATACAAATGGAAAGATATTCTTTGTTCTTAGATAGGATGATTCAATGTCATTGAAATGTCAGTTCTTAGTTAATTTATAAATGTAATGCTACCTCAATAAGAATACCAACAAATTATTTTTTATGTAGCTAAACAAAGTTCAAAGGAAAAACATGAAATGCAAAAATAGCCAGGAAAATACTAGAAAGAAAAGTTATGAGGGGAAGGCAGCCCTACCAGACATTTAAACACATTATAATTCCTCCATAACTAAAACAGTGCAGTACTGGTACATAAATTTTCAAACAGACCAGTAGAATAGAATATAAAAGTCCAGAAATAGACCCAAGTAGGTATGGAAATTTAATATATACTAAAAGTAGCATCTCACATCACTGGGGGAAAAATGGACTGTTTCTTAAGTGGTGCTGGAACAACTGTTAGCCATGTAGAAAATGATAAAAAAAAGATCCAAGCTCCACACCATACACAAGAGTAAATCCGATAAATGGATCAGAGAACTAAATGTAAAAACATGAAAGGTGATCACTTTGTAAGGTATATAAATGTCTAACCACTATTTTGTACACATGAAACTAACATTGTACATCAACTGCAATTGAAAAATAAATGTTTTTTAAATGTTTTAAAATTTTCAAAAGTGAAAGGTAAAAATCTAAAACAAAACAAAAAACCCTGAAACCATACAAATACTAGAAGTAAACATTCAAAAAAGGCTTTGTAACTATGACTTAAAATCAAAATGCAATACAGGAAAAGAGTCATAAATTTGACCACCTAAGAATAAAAACTTTTTCATAGTAAAAATAATAAAAACACAAAAAGACAACTGACAAAGAGAAAATACTTGCAACAAAATCACAGCTAATATCCCTAATATATAAATAATGCTTTAAAATTGATGAGAAAGGACCAAAACAGAAAGAGAGATATGAACAGATGATTGTGTGTATCCATTCCCTAAATATATAGAAAAATATACAGCCTTACCCATGAAAAAGAGAAAGGCAAATGGAAACTTAACTGAGATGTCATATCTCACCCGTCAGAATGGCAAAATTAACTATGACAACAGATTTGCTGGCCGACCGTGGGAAGCAGCCACTCTCCTATATTGCTGGTGACAACGAAAATTGGTTCAAATTTTAGGAGAGAGAATTCAGCAGTATCTAACCAAACCACATGTCTTTACTTCCTGGTCCAGTTATCCCACTTGTAGGAACTTCCCACTTCTTATCCCGAAGATACATCTCCAACAAAACCAAATACATATGCACAGGTTTTTCATGGCAGTGCTGTTTGTAGTTGAAAACTTTTGGAAACTACCTAAATACTCATACACAAGGGAGTGTTTGATAAACTACGGCACGTCCATACAATGGAGTTCTGTGCACCAATTAAAAAAAAAAAAAGGAAGGATTTCCAGTCTGTATTTTACAGTGGAAAAAAGAGCAAAGGGCAAAAGAGAAATGGCTGTGTGGCCATGAAGTCTGGAAATACAGGCAAATATACATGTAATAAATGACTGATTGCTATTTACGTTACAAAACATGTTCAATGACATCATATGATATGTTTACTGTGTTGTCCTTGATTAGCACTGCATAGAGGAATGCATTCAGCAGAACTGCTACAAACATGGCCCATTAATGCAGCATTTCCATCAACCCCTGCCCATGCATCTTTGATGCACTGCTCCCAGTGCTTCATGTTTTTGCTTTTCATTGAATAAACCTATGTCACTAGTTTGCCCCAGAAGTAATCAAAGTTCCACTTCTAAAATATAAAACAACAATACACACGCTTTCAGCCTTTGGTCATTCTGTGTAGTATAGTATACCATACAGTATAGTATACTACCTTTTGTATAAGACAGAAGAGAAAATATATATTTATCTGCTTACTTGTGCAAAAAGAATAAAGCAGAAAGTAATGAAATCAGTAACTTACAAAGGGTAGGTGGGATCAGAGTGGACACGATAGGAAGTGGAATGGAACGGGGGCAGAAGGGATGGGGGACAGTGATGCCTCTCTAGGCACACTTTTTTGAGTTGTTCTAACTTGAAATCATGTTAGTATTTTACATAGTGGAAAATACTAGAAAGTAATATGCAAAGATGGGGGAACCTCTTTACATATTTGTGGATATGGAATACAAAATATATGGTGATGGAAAGAGAACTGACTCTGGGTGGTGAACACACAATGTGATATATATATGATGTATTACAGAATTATACACCTGAATTCTATGTAACTTTACTAACAATTGTCACCCCAATAAATTTTAATTTAAAAAAATGGAATACAAACAAAAATGAATGAACCTAACCTCATTGCAAATTTAAAAAAATAAATAAATAAATAAATAAATAAATAAACAAACCACACTGAAGGAGAGGAATGGAGAACTAACCCAAGTAACTTTTGTACAGTCTTGACTGTATCCTTTCAGCCTAAGACAAAAAGAAGTACACATATTAAACTCTAGTTTGTTTTCCACAATGGTATGGGTTAGCAATTCTGAAACAACTTTCTCTGTATCTTTGGACTGCATAAAGGACTAAATATATTGTGGATAATCGGACTCAGGTTTCTCTTAGAAAAGGGAGGAGGGTCAGGCTAGACCTGGCTCACTCCAGTAACTGAGAACCAGTTGTACACTTCTCTTCCTAACTCCTTGTTCAGTGATGTCAAGTTGGTGGCTTGAAACTGGCCATGGAGAGTTTTTACACCATGGAAATTGGCAAATGCTGCAATCAGAGTTTTAAAACCACTGGAGAGCGGTTGTTAAACATTTAGCAGCACACCACTGGAAGGGATGGGAAAATATAACAAGTGGGAGAAGGGTGGAATGACCCTGCGGCGTTGGAATGGAATTGGAAGTATCATTACGCGCACGTCTATTTCCTCATTCTGTCAGTTGAGAGACTCTAGAAACAATGACATCCGAGTGGCAACGACCATAGCTAGAGCACAAAGATCGGTTTCTAAACACAATTCTCTACTAAAAGGAACCAGGGTTCTTTGGAGGAATGGCAGATTCCAGGACTGGGGCAGAGAAATTATCTATTAAGCCTGCAACATCTTGTGCCAGAAAACAAAGAATGATGGGGAGATGTCAAAAGAACAGAAGAACTCAGACACAGGATACAGTTAAAGGGGCTCCCCACTGTCCAAATCTAGGACAATTTGAGCATCCAGATGAAAAATGATGGTACCCTTTTATAATCCATTGCATAAAATAAGAATCCATGAATCCATACAAAGAGGGGGAGGCTCTCTCTTACAGCAGGATACCAACTGTATTATTATATAGGTAGAATTAGAAAATCGCCGTACAAAGATTTGTACATGAATGTCCACAGCAGCTTTATTTGTAATAGCCAAAAATGTCCATCGACAGGTCCATGGATGAACAATTATATGTCCATAAAGTGGAATATTATTCAGTAATTTAAAAGAACAAACTATTCATCACACCGCATAAATGAATCTCAAAATAATTATGATAAATGAAAGAAGCCAGGCCAAAAAAGAAGAGTAAATACTTCCTGTGTTTCAGTTAAATTCTAGAAAATGTAGCTGATCTATAGTGATAGAAAACACATGATGAGGTAAGAGGGATTTCAAAAGGGCAAGAGGAAACTTTTGGGGTGATGGGTGTGTTTGATACCATAATTGTGGTGATGGTTTCATCCGTGATATACGCATGTCAAAACCTATTAAACTGTATACTTTAAACGTGGGCAGTTTATTATGTCAATTATTCTTCAATAAACTTGCTAAAAACTTTTAATCCCAATTTGGCAACCATTCTAGTAGTAACTGATTCAGGCAAGAATCATCAACGGATGTTAAAACTAATGGATGAAAGTTTAAGGAGAGTGGTATGTTTACATAGTGTCGAAGTATTTTCCCTTAAATTACCTATTAATTACAAAGAGGAAAGCAGTAATCTTACAGTGGACACACCTAGAAAACACCACTGTGGTATTAAGTGCTAAGTACCAGGTGTTTTTAACACCTAACACTGTGGCCTACGCTGAATAATGGCCCCCTAACTATGTCCGTGACCCAATCCCCAGAACCTGTGAATATGTTTCCCTACATGACAAAAAGATTTTGAAATGGGGAAGTTATCTTGGATTATCCAGGATAATCACAGGGTTTCTTATAAGAAGGAGGCAGGAGAGTCAGAGTAGGAAATGTGATGGATAGTAGGTGGAGGGAGGGAGGGAGAAAGGGAGGGAGAGATGGAGATATATATATATGAAACTAACACAGCCACCTTAACCAAAGGATCAAAATTAACACCACCAGAAACAGGGCAAATAAACATCATGATTCCCCCCCCCTGATATTGAGAATTATACAGATCATTTCTGTGAAATTCCTGCCCAAAATGCACAGTCTGAATCTAATCATAAGGAAACAGGTAAGCTCAAATTAAGGGCATTGTACAAAGCAACTGTCATGTACTCTGCAAAAACATCAGTCATAAGTACAAAGAAAGATTGAGAAACTCTTTCGATTAAATGAGACTGAAGATACTTGACAACTAAATGCAACACAGAATCTTAGATCAAAAATGTTTTCTTCTTTTGCTATCAAGGACATTACTGGGGAAATTTAAGTAGAGTCTATATATTTTTTAATAGTTTTTAAATATATGATTATGTGAGAAAATATCCTTATATTTAGGAAATATATAATGAAGTATTTGTGGATAAAGGGAAATCACACCTGCAACTTTACTTTTAATTGGGTCAAAAAATAAATGTGTGATATATATATATTATATTATATTATATTATATATATAATATATAATATATTTATAAATATATAAATATTTATAAGATGTCTATGTTCTAATCCCCAGAATCTGAATATGTTTCCTAACATAATAAAAAAGGTATTTACAAAAAAAAAAAAAAAAGGTATTTACAGACATAATAGTGAAACTGTGAAGTTAAGGATCTTGATGGTGTGTGTGTGTGTGTGTGTGTGTGTGTGTGTGTGTGTGTGTGTAGAGAGAGAGAAAACAAATGTTCACATTTGAGGAATCTAAGTAAAAAGTTATATAGAAATTCTTTGTATTATTTTATAATTTTTCTGTTAATTTAAAATTACTTTTTTAAGTTAAAAAGATTAAAATTCACCATAACAAGAAACACGCTAAACAAAGTAAAAAGACAAATTACAAATTGAGAAGAGCAGCAATATTTAATCAAGGATTAATGTGCATAACAAACACCTAAAATCAATCACATAAAGATGAACAATCACTTTTTTTCAAATAGGTAAACGATATAACCAGGCAGTGCTCTTAAAAATGAAAAACAAATGTCCAATAAGCACTTTTTAAAAGAGAATAAACATTATTAATAACCAAAGAATGCAATCAAACAAAAAATAATTTTTCATGCATCAGATTGGGGAAAATTGAAAATATTCAACATTAGCAAGGAAATAGGGAAACAGTGTCATATTCTATTACGGAACTATACATTGGTACATTTTTAGAGGGCAAATTAGCAATAGTCATTAAAATTTTAAATGTGTATAGTCTTTGACTAGTAGGAGCTCATCATCGTATAGAAATAACTATACAGCTCTGAAAAGATACACACACAAAGGGAACATAATGACAAAGAATTGGAAACAACAATAAAGATTGCTTAAATAAGTTGTGACAACTGAAAAGATATTAGAAAAAAGCAGACATGCATAGTAACACAAAATAATACAATATATTTTTACAAGAAAAAAGTTAGTTGCATAGATGAGTCCATAAGTGAACCCATATTTTTAAGAAAATGAATATATATACAATATATATTACATATTTATAGATATATAAATACTTATAAAGATGTCTATGTCTATATAATTGCAAAGATGGAAGTTTGGATAGGCGCACACTGTACGTTTACTAGTGGCACCCTCTATTTCTGAACTGTTTGGATTCCTGTAACAAACTTGGATATGAAACTAGAAACAACTTCACATTTTACTAAATAGAGATTAATTTACATTATGTATGGTGAGATCATGGCTTTGTGAAAGATGATCATCCCTGTACATTTAACGTAGAAAGCATAAGATTTAGAACATCTCAATGTTCTCCATGTTGGCTAATGTTCAACGTTACCCATCTAACCTGGAACATGATCCAATTCCCTCTCTCTCTCTCTGTCTCTCTGTCATTCCCCACCACCACCACCACCACAAACTCAGGGACATGAGAGGTTCGATTTGCAAAGCCATTGGGAAAGAAAAATCTAAGGATTGAAGTGGGTGTTTTAATTCCCAAGGAATTAGACCAGCCCTGAGAACAGTGCTAAGACTTTTCCAGTTAATAAAAACAAGCTGAAGGTCTGTAGGTTACCCCTAAGAAGTGCATGTCTGTACTTTTCACGGGGTAAAATCAGTGATATGTCAATGCCCAGAAATACAGACCCAAAAGTCCTCCTCCTGATCCATGGCGTCCCCTGGAGAATCTTCCAGACATGCCCAAGACATTTCCCAGGCCTGGAGAGAATAGCAAGTGCCAGAAAAAGGCTGCACCCAAAACCTTTGAAGTAGGTCTTCAAATATGGGACCAAGGGAACAACAGAGTGAGACTCCCAACCCAGTGGTCCAGACAGCAAAGCCAAGAAGGCAAGCCAGATCAAGCACCAAACATGGTCACTAGTGTCAAAAGCAAATATAGAATTGGGACCCAGGAACCCCAGGGGAATGCCCAAAGTTACTGCACCAGCTGACTTGTATTCCCTCTCACTCCAGGTGCAAGGTTTGAGCCCAATCCATAAAAACTCCCAGCAGCCTCTGACACCCTCCATGTCACATCCCCACTGCGATACAATTTTGAAGGCCTTTAATCTCTATTTATCCTTCTGGTTGACCCTCTAGGCAAACCAATGTCCGATAATGTCGCAGATACTCAGAGAAGAACAAATCTGGAAGTCTTAGGCATATAACTGTGAAGACTCTCAAGAGCCATCTCCCTGCAGAAGTAATGGCTAGGATGCATTTCAAAGCTGCTAACTGGGAAACCTCAACTTAACTCCGTATCCCATACTCAAGTAATTCAGATATTCAATTGCTAGAATTTTTTATCTGAAGCAAAGAAATTGCAAGTTAATATAAAATAATGGCTGTAAATGAAAATAACTTTTTCTAAGGTAAAATCTGGCTTCATTCATGCCTATTCAATTTCTTCCATCTTATCTATCTCCATTTGTGAAACCTGAATGTGTAAATCAGGAGAGTCGTCAAAAAAAAAAAATTCTCTGGACTTAGATTCTCCAAGGTAAAAGTGGACTTATGATTTGTCACAAATTGTGAATCAAAAATGAATCAGGGTTAATTATCAATTGATCAGAAAGTACAATTAATCAGACTATCCCATTCCCGAAACATTCTATGTAATCAAAGAGTCTATTTACTTTCCTACTGTGTTGTAGCCTTGGAATGCTAGTATTTTAGAGAACATCTTAGAGCTCAACCATGTAATTAATTTCCATCCTTTAACCAATGAAGGAACTGAGGCCTAAGTTGCAATTTAAACAGTCATTATATTTCTGACATGAATAAAAATACATAAATGCAAAAAGGGTTACTCTACCAACAACATTCAAAACAAATTCAATAATCTCCAAATTTGCACATCAGGCAGATTAACTTTGATTCTGAGGAATAACACCAGCTAATCCATTTTTTCATTCCAGGAATTACTCATCCTCCATGTCTCAATGATTCAACCTTCCCTGATCCCTGAAATAGTGTGTAACTCCTGTTTCTACTTGTTCCTACTGACTCTCTATAAAACTGACAATGTATGTTGTCCTTAAGGGGTTTTTCCAAAGTTTGATTTAAATTTAGTTAAGTTTTTAGATTTAGGTGAGTTATAGTTTTACCACTGCCATTTCACTGAGGCCAGCCCCAAGTTCAGTATACTTGGGGTTTTCTGGAATTCCTGTCTGATTTTTGGAAATGAGAATGTTTTGATATTCAAATTTCAGACTTACACGTGTCTCGAATGTCAGGATTTTAGATGGAAATAGAAAGTATTTGTCTAGTACATGTTCATCTGGGTCCACTGCCTTTTCTCCTTCTCTAACTTGCTAATTTCTTACCCAGCTTGATCCAATGAACTTATTGCAAGGGCAGAGGGGCGGCCAGTTAGCTCAGTTGGTTAGAGCGCGTGCTCTTAACAACAAGGTTGCTGGTTCGATTCCCACGTGGGCCAGTGAGCTGCACCTTCCACTACTAAATTGAAGAGAAACAACTTGAGCTGAACTGCTGCTGAGCTCTTGGAGCTGAGCTGCGCCCTCCACAACTAGATTGAAGGACAACAACTTGACTTAGAGCTGATGTCCCGGAAGAAACACATTTACCCAATAAAAATTTTTTAAAAAAAAGCTTTAAAAAAAAATCTTGCATAAATTTTGAGCAGAGTGGATATTCAGGCATCTTAGATGTGAAACACATGTTAAAATGACATTCAACTGAGCTAGACCAATAAATCAGATTCATCAAAACTAAACTGAATTGAAAACTTAGGTCCCCACAAACCTACACATGTGTGTTTTTAGCAGTTTTATTCTTAATTGTCCCAAATTGGAAGCAACAAAGATGTCTTTCAATAGGTAAATGGACAAACTGTGGTATGTATATCCATAGTAAGGAATATTATTCAGCAATAAGAAGAAATGAACTATCCAGTCACAAAAAAAATGGGAGAATCTTAAATACATATTGCTAAACGAAAGAAATCCACCTGAAAAGGCTACATACTGTATGATTTCAACTATATGACATTCCAGAAAAAGCAAAACTATGGAAACAATAAAAAGGTCAGTGGTCGCTGGGGGTTCAGGAGGAGGGAAGGAGGAATAGGGGATTTTTCAGGTCAGTGAAACTATTTTGTATGATACGGTAATGGTACCCTGTTTCCCCAAAAATAAGACCTAGCTGGACAATCAGCTCTAATGCGTCTTTTGGAGCAAAAATTAATATAAGACTCGGTTATATTATATTAATTTATGTTAATTTATGTTAACTTATGTTAACTTATGTTAATTTGTGATGTGATGTGATGTATTATATTATATATTAGTCATGCAGGGTCTCTGGTACCGCACCTCGCACAAGAATGCAGGACATGGTAAGGCCTAAAAGGAACAACCTAGCCATAGATAGGGGAGTCATACCACTATATTTTCGATGACAGCTGGTTGAGACACAAAAGCAAACATCGCCAGTACTCCAACCAGGGGTCTTCCTGCACCCCAGTCTTGCTGGTGACAGGGCGAGACACAGGAAGTAGGATCCACATGATCTGCAATCTGCTAACCCCACTTGCTGCACACTTGCTAACCCCTCTTGCTAGCCACAATCCGCCATCCACTTCTCTGCCAACCAACCAACCCCCCAGCGTAGCCATGGCAGTTATATTAGTGGCTAATAGCTTACTGGTTACAGTTGATGGCCATCCGATTACCAAGCCAGCACTTTTCCACGTGAGGCCAAGAGCCTGGATATTGCTCTCTGGGACTCTGTCCCCACTATTATATTATATTACATTATATTATATTATATTATATTACCCAGTATTATATTATATCATATTATGTCATATCATATCATATTATGTTATATAAGACCTGGTATTATATTATATTAGACACGGTCTTATATTATAGTAAAATAAGACCCGTTCTTATATTAATTTTTGCTCCAAAAGATGCATTAGAGCTGACTGTCCGGCTAGGTCTTCTTTTCGGGGAAACATGGTAGACACATGATATTATGCATTTGTCAAAACCCATAGAAAACAAAGAATCAATCTTAATGTAAAGTATGGACTTTAGCTAATAATATTGTACCCATATTGGTGCAGTAATTGTAACAAATGTACCACACTAATGCAAGACATTAATAATGAGGGAAACTGAGGCAGGGAGTAATATGGGAATTCTGTACTTTTGTTCAACTTTTCTGTAAACCTAAAACTGCTCTAAATAACAAAACCTATTATTTGTTTTTAATTGTTGAAACTACCATCAGTAACACAGCATGCTTTAGCTCTCTAGGTAATTACTGTTAATAGAAACAAGTTTTTAGTGACTTGATCATTTTAGCAAATTGGCTTTTGCCAACCTGATTTTCAGCAATTTGGCCTGCCTTCTGCTGAAGCCACATGGGATCTTTCTCTTCCCTTCCCCCAGCCACCTGCAAGCCTCGCTGGATCTTACCCTTCACATCTCAGCTCTCATCGTACGTGAATATGGAAGGGAGAATAATAACCACCTCCCCCAAGACATCCAAGTCATAATCCCTAGAACTTGTGAATATGTTATCTTATATGGCAAAAGGAACTTTGTTGATGTGATTAAATTAAGGACCTTGAGATGAAGACATTATCCAGCTGGACCCAATGTTAATCACAAGAGTCCTTAAAAGGGAGAAGCAGAGTGATGTGATCGCTGGGTTTGAAGATGAAAGAGGGCCACGGGCCAAGAAATGCAGGCAGTCTCTAGAAGAAAGAAAAGGCAGGGAGTGGATTCTCCTCTTGAACATCCAGAGGGAACACAGCATACAGACAACCTTGATTTTAGTCCAATGAGATCTGTAACATCCAGAACTGTAAGATTACAAATTCGTGTTGTTGTAGGCCACTTCATTTGTGGCAATTTGTTACAGCAGCTATAGGAAACGCATATCCTCTATTTCCTTCGCTAGTCACCAAGTTCCTTAATTGTATGGCGTATATCTATTTGGCCACTGTGAAGCTCCCCAAATCTCATGTCATGTGTAGCATAGAGTCAGTACTCAGTAAATATTTGTCAAAGGCAGGACTTCTCACCCCAAACCGGATAGGTATCATTGTCCTAATGTTAACAGATGCGGACACAGAGACTCAGAGAGGTGACACCATTGGCCCAAAGTCACACAGCAATAACATAGCTGAGCAGGGATTTAAAACCAGGTACATCCAGTGCCAAAGCCTGTGCCCTTAAAAAAGAGGATAATAATTACACGAGGATAATACCATGTAATTAGCATCGTTACAGAAGCATAGAGATCGCTGTGGGAAATGGAGGAGAAGCAGCACTGCCAGTGCTGGTAAGATGAGACCTCACAGAAGGGAATATTCTGGAAGACTTCAGGAGGAATTTTCTAGGTGGAAAAGCAGGATGTAAGTGTTATTTTTTTCAGATAAATTGAAATTGTTTTGTCTGTTGGGTAAAAGGTAGGACATATGGGGATGGAAGTTTAAGGGAAGAGAAAATAAGAGTTTAGAACCATCAATGGAAGGTAGTTTGGCGTAAGTGGTGCCTAGAACAAGTTCCCTCTGGGTGTAGAGTACTGAGGCAGACAGGCTCTTTGAAGTCGACTTTCCCTTTCTTCCTCTGAAGCTTGGTGTATCTGAATGAAATGCCTGAACCTGTGCCTTCAGCTGGCCACGCTGTCATAGGATAAAATCAGTGCTTAACTAGTCCAGAACGATTCCAAACTTTTGTCTAGTATAAATAATGCTGCCATGTGCACCTTACTACATAAGCACTTTTTCCATATTTGGAATATGTCCTTGCCAGAAGAGGTGTTACCATGCCAACGCCTGTGATTATAAAGGCTAATACCACATGCAGCCAAATTCTTTCCAAAATAACTCTACAGTTTACCCTGTCACAGGCAATGACTCGAGTGCTCATTTCCCTGCACCTTCTCCAGAGGAAGGCACTGCACTTATATATATATATTACATATTTATATATATGTAAAATAGTATTGTATATCATATATACTATATATTTTTATGTATTACATATATATTTTAATTTGCTAAATTTGATAGATGAAAAATGTAATCTCAGTGCTGTTTTAATTTGGATGTTTTAATTATTAGCGAGGTTGAACATTTTCCATATTTTTACAATATTTTCACTTTTAGAATCTCATTTGTGAATTGGAAAGGTCATTTTTTTTAAAAGGATAGTTTATTGAAAGCAAAGGGTCAGAGCTCCCGCGAGGGAGGGGGTCCTGAATGGGGGTGCCCAGTGACTAAGGCAAAAGCTCTTACTTTTATACCTTCCCTTGCCTGCTTGGGGAAGGGGGCTGGCACCTTCTAATGGAATTCATCTATCAGGTTTGTCCTGCTTGCCCACTCTAAAGAGATTAACAAACCCATTCCTATCTATCAGATCTGCTCCTTTGTCTGGCCAAAAGTGATTTATGAGATAATTTATTAACCTCGAGGCCCATTCTCATATCTTTGTCCTGGAGTGAAGGAGACATTCCAGAACCTGGAGTTTCAGGATATGGCTGCCTTTTGCTTATTCCACCAGGGACCTTCCTGCCTGCCTAACGACATGCTAACTAACCTGTCTCAATCCCCCCTCTGAAGATGTAACCCTAACTGCCATTAGGGAATAGGGGCAATAACTGCTCTGGCTACTTCAGGCTGAGGAAGGGCGTAGAGAGAGGCCCGCAGCTAGGGCTTGGGAAAGATCATTTTTAAAACAGAATAAGGTGAAAGGTAGAGAAAGCAGGCATAAACAAGTACAAGTTTCTCCTAGAAGGGAAAAGCTGATCTTTTCTGGCTGCTCTCTCTCACTGAATAAGTACCTCCCTGAGCTTTGGGGGTGGGGGGGGAGCTTCCTCACCAGCATAGCTGCTCGAGAAGCCCCAGGCACACCTTCCCCTCTTCCTTCTCTCTCTGCAGCAGAGCTGTGCTTAGTGGTCAGGACCCCTTCTGTCAACCAGCAGCTCCAGTGGCCCTGGAGCAGCTGGGAGGGCAGGAAATCCCAAGACTGTGCTGAGTCCACTTTTTTATGTCCAGGTGTTCCCTCAGCAACGGGGGGCCCATAGCTAGTTGGGGTATCTGCAAGGATTTCCTGTGCAAAAGAGTTCCCTCAGCTCCCCTCTCCTGTCTCTCCCTGCCCACCCAGAGCCCGGGCCTCCCTTCTTCTATGAACCACCCTTCTCCACAGTGCTCAGCATTCCCAAAAGACTCCTTCCTCCAGGGCCAGCAGTAAGATGAGGCAAAAAACACAGAGCGATGGAAGTGCATGTCTTTCTTTAAAATTTTGTTCATGGGGGGAGGAGGGTTGCATTAATTTTGATTTTTTAAAAATATTGCACAAAAGTGTTATCTTGATTACTAAAGGTTTTGTGTGTTTTTTCCCCTTGGGCACGCCTCTAAATTTTATCCCCAAACCCAGTGGCTGACTGTAGTCCTGACCCTGCCTTCCTCC
Organism: Rhinolophus hipposideros; assembly: GCF_964194185.1. NCBI lineage: Eukaryota > Metazoa > Chordata > Mammalia > Chiroptera > Rhinolophidae > Rhinolophus > Rhinolophus hipposideros. Next base: position 22,470,002 of record NC_138063.1, on the reverse strand, counting down.
CACTCAGCAGAGACCCCTCTCTCTACCAAGAACCCTCTCTCAGTCACATTAGGGTGTGTGGGGACAGAACCCCAGAAAGCAGTTTCCAGGCTCTCGGCCTCACGTAGAAAGGTGCTGGCTTGGGTAGTAAATGGCCCTCAACTGTGATCAGATGGCCATCAGCTGTGGCTAGTTGGCCGTCAGCTGTAACCTGTAAGCCATTGGCCACTAATATAACTGCTGTGGCTACGCTAGCAGAGAAGATGGGGGCTAGCAAGAGCGGAGTGCAGAGAGGTGGATGCCGCCAGCGATTATATAGTGATATGACTCCCCTACTTATGGCTCCGTGGGTGTTCCTTTTTTGCCTCTCCATGTCCTGCGTTCTTCTGTGGGGAGCGGGACAGGAGGCCCCGCCGTAAGCCCTGCACGACAGGGTGCAAATGATTTCACCACTACATTTCTTCCAGAGGCACTTAGAACTTTTTTTTTTAATTTACAGAATACCTGATTCTTCTGTGAATACTTCAGCAAAAAAACAACATCAAAATCACCCGTAATCGGTCGGCCTGGTGGCTCAGACGGTTAGAGCTCCATGCTCCTAACTCCTAAGGCTCCCGGTTCGATTCCCACATGGGCCAGTGGGCTCTCAACCACAAGGTTACCTGTTCAACTCCTCGAGTCCCGCAAGGGATGGTGGGCAGCGTCCCCTGCAAATAGCAACGGCAACTGAACCTGGAGCTGAGCTGCGCCCTCCACAACTAAGACTGAAAGGACAACAACGTGACTTGGAAAAAAAATCCTGGAAGTACACACTGTTCCCCCAATAAAGTCCTGTTCCCCTTCCCCAATAAAATCTTTTTAAAAAATCACCCATAATCTAGAAAACCAAAGATAACTGCCATTCATATGCTTATAAAAAATACAAAAGTGCTGAGATGGGGCTAGGGGTGGCTCTTGAACCTGCTCTTCCTAACCAGGATCGTAAATATGCTTCCTCAGCAGCTTAGATGGACAAGCTGTAGAAGTATGGGTGGGTAGGATTACGTATGCCTGGAAAACCCTCTAGACAATGACTCTGTAATTTACCCCGGGAGGTTGGGATTTGAGGTGCTGAGGCAGAGCCTTTGATGTTATGTGCTTTTTTGCTCTATAAGCGTCTGAATCATATTGCTATTACACAATGAACATGTGTTACATTCGTGCTTTTTTAAAGTACCAATAAAAATCAAAAACAAATGACCCTGAGTTTTCTGGAAATTAATTTGGGGAACTTATTCAATAATGTTGTAGGGGTTTTGTTGGGTATCCGATGGGCATGCGTCCTATTTGGGAGACCACCTCAGGGATGGTGTGGATGCCTGATCGTGGCGTTGTGCACCAGAGGCTAAACATTAATGAATGCCAACTATAATTTTATGTGTGTGATGTGATGGCTGGGTGTGAGGTCGGAGGGATGGTGGGTGGGGGGAGGGGGGTTCACAGTGTGAGGGATGTAGATGGTGGGCGTCTAAGTATTACCTTGTCTTGTACACCTGAAACTAATAAAAAAATAAAAATAAAAATAAAACAAATGACCCATGGTATCCACAAGTGGTCCTTTCTGCTCACAGGCCTCGCAGGGAGGAGAGGTCACCATGAGAGGGTTGGTCTTGTCCACAGCATATGTGGGAGCTGGGGGGGGGGGTCTTCCCTGGATTTGAATCTCCCCCCCAGCCAGGTGGAGCATCCTAAAGGTAAAGCCTTGGCCTTGGCACAGGGAGATGGCCACATGCCTGTACCACGGCCCCTTCCCTGCAGGTTGGTCCATGTCTCGCTAGGGTTGTTACTTTTATTCTAGTCTGAACAGGCATAATTGTTCTTCTTTTAATGATTTAAAAGAAAAAACTTTTTTAATTCTTCACTTTTAAAGTTGCACAGATTTTATTGTAGAAAAATTGAAAAGTAAAATAAGGAGAAAAAAAAAGGAATTCTGTTTTTCCTACCACATGAAATCCCAGAGAAAACAATAGCTAACATTTTGCTGTACAATCGCCAGATATTTTCCTAACAACATATGACTATGGCTTTGTATTTTTTAAATAAAAATGAGGTCTTATTTTATAAATTGGTTTGTAACTTTTTAAACCTCATATATTATAAATGTCTTTCCTGGTGGTTGTTTTAAATCATTATCATAAGGACTAGAAACTATACTTCATTTGTTCTAACAATTCCTTAAAATGTTTAGGGTGATTTCCCCTCATCATTTTCATTCATTATCTCAATTTTTAAAATTAATTTAACTGCAATAAAACCTACAATTCTGACGTACTAATGCTTTCCTGACAATTCTACCTCCTTAACACAACTGTAGTCAGTTTTATCAGCTAGAAAACATTACGGTCCTAGGATTGTGCTGCCCAGATATTATTATCCTCATTGCACAACAGGAAGTTCAAGCCCAGAATCGTTCGCTGTGTGGCTTTGGGCAAGGCACCCACGTAGTCTGAGGTGGAGTGGGATATAGACCCCAAGTGATACATACTTGGTCTGACAATTAAGTTCATGAACTCATCCTAGAAAAAGTGCTACATACCTCACTGATGAATATCACAGCGACCGTCTTATACACTTAGCCTCTCCGGGGTCCCCGGTCTTTCCAGGCTTCTAACTTCCCCATCTGAAACCCCTCCCACAGGACTTTGGTCTAGTGCTTCTAGCTGGCGGAAGCAGCTACACTGAGGCCCTGGGGCCTTTCAGTGTAGTTTCTGCAAAAGGGACCATGTGACTCACAGGCACATGCCATGATCTGAAGCCCACTACTCCCTTTCACTCAGAGCTGAGGACACCTAAGAGGAACACCAGGTTCACTCATAGGCAGACTCCCCGGCCACACTGCCCAGGAAAGGGTAGTACCAGCCTGGGTCAGCCAGGGAGAGACCCGCCAGGTAAGACAGTGGCCCTGGTCCGAGGCTGGTCGGAATCAGGCCAACCACTCTTAGGAGCAGGAATTATGTGGGAATCCTGATTAAACGGGTAGGTGCTAACATAGGACAGGGCAATGAGGAAGCTTGAGCGGGGCATAGATGGCCCACAGGACTGGTCAACTGCCCAGATGTGGCCATCAACAGAAGTGCTGACCAAGGCCTGAAGTAAATACCTGTTATTCCAGAGAACTTTGGTCTTTTTCAACCCCCAGTTCAGGACCTGGATCTTTGGGGATGGAGGAAGCTTAGTGTATACATTTGATAACAACGGATTATATCCTCAGGGCAGATTCCAAAAGGCAGAGCAACCACACCCTGGAGCAGTGTAGGTAGAGATGTAGACACCTGTATTTCTAGGGATCTCAGACATTTGTGGCCACTTATGAACTCATCGCTTCAAGCAGCTATTCTTTAAATAGAAAATGTAATGTTCCATGAGGAGTAGAGACTCAGCACTGCAGGGTAAGAGCGGAGATGAAAGACCCTGGTGACCATTTTTTCAGCGTGTCACCTTGCGTCCATCACTCAACAAAACTCAGTCCAACCTTCAGTCCTCAGGCCAGGTTTCAACCTCTCAGAGGGCTGCAAGACTATCCACTGTTTTCACTCAAGCAAGGCCTTCTGGTGGGGTTGGGGGTCTCAGTCCCCCTCCCCTCAACAGCTTATTCGAGTATTCCAGTGCCATGCCATGCCATATTCTCCCTTGAGGTGTTCTGGGCACACAGATCTCCCCATCTTATCGCATGCCCAGTGCTGTCTTAGCACTTTTTAAGAACTGATCCCCCATAGCACCTGCCCCAGAATCTTGCTCTCATAACCCTGTCCTTTTAGTGTGAGGAGAGGAGCTTAACCTGTTTCTTCTGATTAGTGTCCTGCACGTGTGTTTGCCCCTTAACAAGAGCATAGGCCCTCTGAGGGCAGAAGTCAATCTTCTTCTGACTTTTGAGAGCCACACAGATCTCTGGCTCCACAAACATCAGAACACCTAAGGGTTTGGACACGAAGACAATTAAACAGTGAGCAAAACTTGGACCCTAGAGAAACGCAAAGAAAACATAATTCAGTGTTTATGAAGCTTTCGGTGCAGGGAGGAGTTTTAAACCTTGGTGTGTAATAGATGAAATCATAAAAGATGAGCTCAACAAACTTGACTGTATAAAGTATTTCCAAAATACATATACATATTTAAGTATAATTATCATTTTACAGATGAGGATATGAAGCTCAGGAAGGTTGAGTCATGTAAACAAGGGCACATCCCTCAGTTTGAAAGGAGAAGAGCCGGGATGCCAGAGGACATAGTCAATAATATTATAGTAACTATCTATGGTGTCAGATGGGTACGAGACTTATTGGGGGATCACTGCATAAGCACATAAATGTCTGACCACTCGTTAGACATTTAGATAGCATACACATATCCTCTGTTCTCAGAACTGTGTCAAGATCCAGGAACACAGAGGTAAATGAGACAGAAGTTGACCATAGCCTAATAAGGAAGACAGGCAAGGAAACATGATTACATATAGAGTGATAAGTGCAGTTAGAAATATGCAGCGGACTTTCAGAAAAAGTCCCTAACCCAGACCTAGAGGCAGGAGTAGAGGTCAATGCAAAGGCTTAAAGATGTAGGCCAAGGAACCATCCCCACACCCCCAATCCCCAATCCCCTTGGAGTGGAGTGGAACAAGTAGTTTCATGTGGCTGCGGTTCATAGTGGGAATGTTGAGGGTGAGAGTTATGGGTCAGCCATCCTCTGTCGTTACAACTTTTCTTATTCTTTATTCTCCTCTCTCTCTCTCTCTCTCTCTCTAAATCTCTCTCTAAATCTCTCTCTCTCTCTCTCTCTCTCTCTTCCCCCCCTTCCCTTCCTCCCTCTCCCTCTCCTAAAATATAGTTGTAAAAACAGTGCGATATCAATGAGATAAGTAGAACTTTTAGTCCCATTCTTGGGTGTTTGTGTTTTTTTTAATTTAAAAAAATTTTTTTTCTATTACAGTTGACATTCAATATTATATTAGTTTCAGGTGTAAAGCAGAGTGGTGAGACATTCATATAACTTACAAAGTGATTCCCCTCATAAGTCTAGTACTCTTTTGACACCATACATAGTTATTACAATCTTATTAACTATATTCTTTATGCTGTACTTGACATCCCTGTCATGAGGGGGTTAAAAAAGCACTTGAAACTGGGATCTACCCCCATAAGAAAATTGTAGTATGTTTCAAAAATTAATAGTTCTCTGTGAAAAAATATTTAAGATCATTGCAGCCTTTGAAAACAAAAGATAGAGTAAATATAGCATTTAAATATCTACGAATAGTCTTTTGTTTTACTTTCACAAATATTTAGCTGTGATAATTTCTGTTAAAAAAGAAAGACTTCAGTTGGTTTCTAATCCACTGATACAATCCAGCATGACCTGGGCAACAGTCATCTGTGAACAGTGAGCTCTAACACTCACTGTTCCCAAAGATACATAATGATGAATGTTATGGATTTGCGCATTGGGGTTTAAAATTGCCTTGTGCTACCCTTATACATATAAACAGTGTAAAGAGTTTAAGATGAGAACATTAAGGCTGATGAGAAAAGCTTTCCTCTTCTCCTGAACAACAAGCTGGATCAGATATGCAGAAGTTTCCTTCTTGACCCTTGTCTAACCTTCAGCCCAAAATGCACAAAGCTTCAAAGATAAAGCAAATCCCAGAAAGCAGCCTTAATGAAACCCAACAATCTACTGAGTCTTTGAGAAATCTGATTTTCCTACTTTCCTCAAACACATGCTACTGGGAAAGGAGAAGCTGATGACTCAGAGGCGAGTTACAAGGCCTTGTTGGAGGTGGTAAGACTCATAGCCAGCTATTCGAAAGCAGGTGTCCGAAGTATCTGGTTTCCTGCTGCCCGACTTTTCTGGAGTGAGAGCATACGGTTCTGCCATCTTCATGGATTTTTAAAATATATTAAGAGTTTTTAAATTCCTGGCAACAATGTCTTAATTAACATCCTCACTTATTTAGGTAGAAATTTTTAACAGTTTGATCTTTTTAAAAATGACAATGGCATTCTATGAAGCTAACCAACAGCTCCTCTAATTTAAAGCTCATTTTTGTTAAAGCTGGAGATTTCTAGTGTAGGCAAGGAAAGAAAAATGTCAGCCATTTCCTACTCAAGATGAACTTTTCATTAATATGAAATTTAGATGATATTTATTTTTCCTACAACAAAATATGTACAAAAATGGACATTTTGGTTACATTTAGGGGACAGCAAATGAGAATTATAAACTATTAATGGCAAAATTATCCACTAGTCCAAATAAAGATACTTTGCATACTGTATATATTTGGATATAACCAGTATTTTGCTTTGATTGGCTGATATACATGCTTTCACCAGAAAATCCATACATTAACATGCATCTATACATACTTATACCAAGTTTTACACACACCAAAATCTTTTTGACTTTAAAATGAACTTGAACTATATGCATGTATCTATGCAGGTGCTGTGTATAATTTTAGGCCTTTCCATAATCGGTACGTGAGACACCAAACGTTGAACTCTGCACTCACTATGTAGGTCCAATCTGTAAATAAACCCTCTGACTTATGAAAAAGAAAAAATTCTGATAAAGGTGAATAATACCCCATCCCCCACCCCCCCAAAAAAATGCAACTAGAAAGTCCAGGAAAAACAAGAATGAGGATCTAATTATAACATACTACTTAGCTTTGAAATCAATAATCTTTATATGCTGTGACAACATAAATAGTAATTACATTGTTTTTCATTATAAGTCTTTTGGAAATATTTGGATTTTTAAAGCATATGCTTGCATTGCCTGATTTTTTTTTTCTTTTTTCTTTTTTTTTCTTGGTTTAGGATTTATTTATTTATTTATTTATTTATTTATTTATTTATTTATTTATTTTTAAGGAGGGCACAGCTCACAGTGGCCCATGTGGGGATCAAACTGACTACCTTGGTGTCATTAGTACCATGCTCTAACCAGCTGAGCTAACCAGTCACCCTTATTACCTGATTTTTTTAAGTTTGTTAATTCTCCTCAGCCAAAAACCCTCTACACCTTTCTATTCAGATTTTGTTTTATATATCTCAATAAGAACTTCTTATTTTCCTTAAAAGATGGGTCCTATGCTTCTCATTAAATTTTTAAAAGGATGAAACAAGAAAAGAGGATTTTGATCATTATTTTAAAGATAGATCCTACTGGCTGCTCTAGAAAGAATAAATTGGAGATGTAAGTACAATCGCCAATGGTTTTGCCTTTCATTTGCCACTAACGCCACATAATACGAAATAGTCCTAGTGGTGTGTTTCTAGGGGTCAGTTTCCAACAGAGAGTATTAAAAAAAGCAACAGCCTAAACATTGTACAAAATAGCACATGGGGTCAGCATGAAGGGTCTGTGTGATAACCTGTTTTCTTCTTTGTTCATTTAAGAAAAAAAATGGAGCCTCCCCCACTGTGTAGAGAAAAGTCACAGAGCAAAGCTGGACGCAGCACCAACCAGCTCAAGCTCTGGTAAAGCCCCGAAATGACAAGATTCCAAAACCAGTCAAAGGTTTAGAGCAGAGGGATAGCCCAGGGGGCACTAAGCAAGTTCAGACAGTCCCAAGCCTTCCCCCAGGCAGAGCAGAGAGGCTCTTCTCTTTGCAGGTGCAGGGAGCTGGGACCAGGGCTTAGGAAGCTGGTCTGAACCTAGAGCCTTGAGGATCAGGAAGGCTGGGTCAAAATAGGACCAGAGGACGTACAGGGACAGGTTGCGCTTCACACCCCAGTGAGGAATGTAGGAGTCTCCTGGGGAGGGAGGACATCTGCCTCTTCTGGAGCAGGTCCTACAGTCACCTGTGCCTGTCCACATCTGAAAGACACTTGTGTTTGTCATGTGTCTGATCATGCTACAGAGTGTGATTTTTCCTCTACTGTGGCCCAACCATTTCCCTGCAGCTCTGGAAAGCACAGCCATGGTCACTGTCTGTCTGATTCTGACAAGGTACCATCCACATTAAACAAGACAAATTCAGCACCACTTAACCACACGGCCACAAAGGAGGTGTGCGTAGGGAAGGGTGAAGAGAGACAACACACCGGTGTGCTTCGTGTCAGGCAAACTCAGATTTTGTTTTATCTATCTCAATAAGTTGGGGCTGATCCCAGTTTCAAAGAACACTGTATATTCTATTCCCCTCCTCAAACAGATCCACCAAACTTTTCCTTTACATAAGCATTTCTATGTAAGCACTTGAATAAGATTGTTTATGATATATGTGCTGATTCATACCTTTTCAGGAACATCTAGCTAATTTGACCATGGGCCCCTCAACTTCCACGGAACGTTCCCTCTCTTGGGCCTGTGGTTGTTCTTTCCTTGTTGTAGCCCTATATCTCTGCCTCTTTCTCTGCCCCCTCTCTCCTCCTGCCAAAACACAGGCATTCACCGAGAATGCTTCTTTGGGGACTGCTTACCCCTTCATTCTTTCTCCTCAATTGAGTGACTGTCACCTACTTCTTTTAATTGTCACCTCTGTGCTGATAACAGCTGACAATCAACAACTGCTTATTATATGCCAGGCACTGTACTAAGCTCTGATTTCATCCTCAAAACAATCCTGTGGAGTAGACACTGTTATTATCCCCATTTTCATACATGGGAAAAACTGAAGCTTGTGGGAATTGAAGCAACTAACTGCCCAGCGAGTAAGGGACAGACCCAGGATTCGAATCCAGGCAGTCTACCTCAGAGCCTCTGCTGGTAACTCATGCCACTGCTCTACTTCATGCTGTTCTGTGCACTCCCTCCCCTGGACACCCTTTCCAAAGGGCTGGGGTCATCCACCAGCCCTTCAGACCCAGAATGTTGACCACCGGACATCAGAGAGCACTCACTGACATGTTTGCACTGTTTATTAAAATACTTCCAAACCCTGCCACCTGTCCCTTCACCAGACATCCATCCAAGACTTTCCCACATCCAGCAACCCAAGCATGGTGCTGGGGGCTTTAGGATACTGTGCCTTGGTTCTCACTGGTGCTACACTTGTGGTAAAATATTGTTACTGTCGTTTCTGCCTCCTCCTCCCTCTCTCTCCAGATACCAGTTCCTCCTCCTAACTAACTTCCTTATTTCTGGGGCCCATACCTCCTTCTCCAGTTTACTTTACAGGAGCCCTCCTTTCCTCTTCCCTACTGCTCACCTTCAATTGGTGGCCTCATGTCGTGGCTTTGAACTCTTGTACCCTCTGCCATTCCTCCCATCTGTCTCTTCCTTTGTCCCTCCCTATGGTCTCCACCCTGGAACAGATCCCTTTTATCCCCGGCCCAGTTTCTTTGGCCCCTGGTGGACTCGCCCTACGCCCTGCCCCATCTTCCTCCAAATCCTTGAGGCTAGGCATTCAAGGCCAAAGCCTCACTTTCTCATGAGAAATCTACCTGCTAAGCAAGGTGGTGGTCTTACTCTGCAAATGCCCCCTCCATTAGAGCTCTTTATACAGAGAAGGTATTTCATGAATATGTATTAAATTCAGTCAACTGATTCCTGCTTGTTTGCAAAGTTTCCTACCTTACCCTATCGCAACACTTTCATCCTTGAAACATGAAAATCATTGTCATCCCCTCAGTGCTCACAACAACCTTGCCTCCCTACTGCCTGAGAGGGTGAAAGCCTAACAGGCAGCCGCTGAGATCCCCAACAGTTTCCCTGCTGCCCCTCTTCTCCCAAGTCCTGGCTGACTATCCCATCCACCTGACTCTTCAGCATCCAATGCAAAGCACTATGGCAGTTGCTGGGAGCTCAGCTGATGGTGATACCCAGGGCCCATCCTCCAGGAGCTCATGATTGGAGCTGGAGGAGAAAGACATATTTATATGAAGGTCCAGTGGTGACCTACCAACTTCCTCTGGCACTGCCACAGAAGACAGACATGCAGACAGCTATGCTGGGACACTTACTCAGCACGACCCTCCTGAAGGCACTCACTGAGCATTTGGTCCAAGCAGTCCTGCTCTACTATTTAACAGCTCTAGGGCCTTGGCAATGTTGCTTAATCTCTCTGCCACTCAGTTTCCTCACCTATAAAATGGGATGGGGAGTAAGCTAGCTCATGAGGTAGTTGTGAGGCATAAATGAGTGGTGTGTGTAAAGCATTTAGAATGAGCTTTCCACAGAGTCTGTGCTCAGTAATATTGGCTATTAATTGTTTTTATTATTTGACATAAAATGTCACAGGAAATTAGAGATGGGAGATACCCTTTGCAAACTATCTCAGAATCTCAGATACCTTTTGAAAATATAAGCCCAAAAAGTTCTCACTCTCCAAACCATCACACAACCTCTAAATCCCAACCCAGGCTTCATTTCTTCATTTCTGCCCCCTTCCTACTTCCCGCACGCACATATGTATCAGGAGCAGCTGGGGGGCTGCCTTACTGTGGCCTGGGAGCCCCTGAGGATGGAGACTGCAGCTCTCAACCATCACACGTCCTATTGGCCTTACAGATCCATTTTACTCATTCAACAACTATTTGCCAAGCCCCCATTATGTGTCAGCCTGTGCAAGGTGCAGTGGCATTGAAAGCCAACACAGTACCTGTCCACAAGATGCTCACGTGTTTGTAGGTCCCCAAATTCAAAAGCATAAACTAACAAATGCTATGAAGGAACTGAATGTGCACCAGGTGAGCCGGTGATTGGGGCCTATGTGGCTCAATCAGGAAAGGCTTCCCGGAAGAGGTGACATCTGGGTTGAGATCTGAAGACTAGGGGTCACACTTTGGGGGTAGGGAGGGGAGGCACGTCTCTCTGTGCTGCTTTTTCCCACAATGTTTGTCATGGGACCTAAAAGTCCCATATTCTATCTGAAGAATTCCCAGGTCTCCTCACAGGGCTAGCTATGATATCATTCACTCTCTGTGAATCTCTGCAGCTCTGTATTCTATAGGTGGGCAGTGCCCCAGGAGAACCTCAAAAACTGCAGGAAAGGGGACTTCAAAAGGCAGGACATAAACTGTCCCTGAGGCCACATTGCCAGGTTTCTCCACCCAGCAGCCCCCGATGGGGGACAGGGACCTGCCAGGCAACTGTGAAGCTAAATGCAGAGCATGCAGGGTCCCAAGGAAGGAGTTGGAGCCACTTGGCAGCTGTCGGTCAACTCTGAGGTGTGCTGACTGCCTGCTGCTGCCTCAAAGGGATGAGGGCAGTTCTCCCAGCTCCTGCCTCAGCCGGTCCTACCCAGATTGGATGGCTCCACCAGCCCTAGGGTCTCACATATGTCATCCTGGGCTGGGGTCAAGGCCTGGGGGGGGGGCGGGGGCGTCTCAGGAAACAGGGCTGCCGTGTGAGACAAGCTTTTGCAAGAGAAGCGCTCTAGGGTCTGCAGGGGAAAGTCGGGCGCTAACCGGGCTCTGACAGGCTGTACGTTTCTGCGGACCTGGAAACAACCATCCCTTGAGGGTGACTGCCGCTGTCAGCCCCGCGAAGCTCACCCAGGTTGTCCCACATGCGCGCACCGCGCAGCCCCTGGGGTCTCCGGCTACTGTCCCCGACCGCGTCGCTCCTCCCTCGGGGTCTCGCTTTCCTCATCCGCGTCCGCTGCAGCGCTCGCCCCGAGCAGCGGGACCCGGTCCCCACGGCCGCGCAGCCCCCGCTGGCCCCGCGCCCCGCGATCGGCCGCGCTCCCCCCCGACTTACCCAGAAGTTCGTCTTGAACAGGGAGCCCGTCATGGCCGCGCGTCCGCGGGCGCAGAGCAGAGCGCGCGCCGGGAGGCCGTGCAGTCGCCGCGCTGGCCCCGCTGCCCAGCTCCGGCCCTGCCCCGCCGGCCCGAAGGCCCGCCCCCGGGTGCTAAACCACGCCCACTCCGACGGCCGCGTGGGTGCGCTCCGCCCCCTTCCCGGCGGGGACCTGGAGGCCCGACCGCCGCTCCCACTCGCAAGCCGGTTTAAAGCCCCACGGCGTCCGCCCACGGCCATTTAGTGGCCCTCGGTCCCCCCTCCTCTTCAGGAGGCCTCGGAGAATCGGAAGGAAAAGTCTCCGGGATACGGCTCCGTTCCTGCCCTCAGCCCCATCCTCCCTCGACCGAATTCCTCGGAGAGATCCAGGCTCAGCGAGGTGATGGAGGGCACCCGCCTGATCAGAAGGTAGCCGCGTGGATCGGCTGTCAGCTCCGTAAAGCCGAGGACTGACGATACCAGCGGCCACGTGAGGTGGAGACGCTTGAGCGAGCCGCGTCCACGACCCCAGGTGCGCTGGCTTCAGAGCAGCCTCGGCCACGTGTTAGTCTAAAAGTCATAAACAAATCATTCACACTTTCCCCCTTGACTCTAAGTCCCTTAGAAGGGTCTTTACAGAGTGTCCAGGAGCTCAGCCCTGAAAGATAGTTTGCCAGCTCTAATTTCCCATTCTCAGAACCCAAAACCCTTTTCTACCAATCCCACTCCAGCTGTAGGAGCCCTGAGCTTCCTTCCTCTCCCTCCATTCTCTCATAACAGTAACACCCTCATAAACATAACCCCGGGGCAAGTTGGACTCATCCCTGCTTTGTAGTAATATGGCACTCTGGGCCCTGAGCCCAAACTGAAGCCCAGAGAGGCTGACTGACTTGCCCAAGATCACAGAGTACTTAAGGGATGAAGAGCTGGTTTAGAGTTCTGCCCTTCTAAACTGGGTCAGTCAGGGCCAAAGACACATCACTCCTAGGGCAGATGTACTCGAGGAGGACAGGATGAAGGTGAAAGGTACCAAGATTGAGTGCTCATGCCCAACTCACATCCCAAGGCATTTGCCTATTGAACAGGATCTAATTCAGTCCAGAGATAGTGAAAGATCAATTGTTGGGGGGCATTTGAAGGACAACTAAAATATTCTGCCTGGTAATGTCACGCCCAGTCTCCCTGGGATGCAATTTCATCAGTGGAGTTGTCCGCAACCACAATGATGGAGCTGTGGCCTCCACCCACTGGGTCACTCCAAGGGCATGCGTCCTTTCATCTGGTTGTTCATCTCTTTGGAAAGCAGTGAAGTTAGAAGGAAGACTGACAGCACCATCAGGAGGCAGCAGAGGCCGTGGAGGGCACCAGGACAGGCTAAATGGCAAGGGGCCTAAGAAATAGTGCCAACTGGGGAAATGAAAGAAGCTGAAGGGCCAAAGGCAGGACCAAAACTTTTCCTGGACGTTTTGAAGATTTAAAACAAATAATTTAGATACAATTCTAATTGCCTAAATTTTAATTTTATACATATATATGTATAAAGTCTTAGGAAGTCTTACAAGCTCTCATGTTACATTGTGCCTTCTTTTCTAGGGTTAGGCCCCAAATATACCTGAATTTTAATTCTCTTCCACCACCTGGTGGCAAGAGTACAAATTGCAAATGGTTGATCACGCAGCTGGAAAATATTATTCATCCCTCAAACATTTATTAAACTCATCACCTGGACAGGTGTTGCAAGTAAAAAGACAAGCAAAATGTGTACTATAGCCAAGGGTCTATAACAAAGTTGAGACATTCCACCAACAAAGTTAAATAACAGTACTACACCAATTATAAAATAATGAAATTTAATGATCACTACATTTAAGATAACCACTTAATATTTTGGCATAATCTCTTCCAATAATATACATTTGCATGGTTAAGTTCTTAATATACACAAAATTTTGAGTTGCTTTTTAACAAATTTCAGAAGCATTTTCTAAAGTCCTTATAAATATATCTTTCATCACACAGTACTACTGGCCAGACACTTTTTTTTTTTTTTTTAAAGATTTTATTGGGGAAGTTGTACAGGACTTTTGGGGAACAGTGTGTACTTCCAGGACTTTTTTCCAAATCAAGTTGTTGTCCTTTCAATTTTAGTGTGGAGGGCGCAGTTCAGCTCCAGGTCCAGTTGCCGTTGCTAGTTGCACGGGGCACAGCCCACCATCCCTTGCGGGAGTCTAAATCGACAACCTTGTGGTTGAGAGCCCGTGCTCCAACCACCTGAGCCATCTGGGAGCTCAGCGGCAGCTCAGCTCAAGGTGCCGTGTTCAATCTTAGTTGCAGGGGGCAAGGCCCACCATCCCTTGCGGGACTCGAGGAATTGAACTGGCAACCTTGTGGTTGAGAGCCCACTGGCCCATGTGGGAATCGAACAGGCAGCCTTCGTAGTTAGGAGCACGAAGCTCTAACCACCTGAGCCACCGGGATGGCCCTGGGCCAGACACTTTTGCATGTAAAATTGAAAATCATTGTGAAGTAAAAATTTGGGCATGTCAGTAAAGTTTTAAATGTACCTACCTATCTTTTGACCCAATATTTCCATGTCAAAGAATTTACCCTCCAAATATATTCTTCCATGTGCAAAGTGAGAGGTTATTCTAGCAAGATTTGAAACTGTATGTCCATCCATCAATTACCTGAATATATTGTGATATATCTATACAATAAAATCATATTCTAGCATAAAAAAATGAGGAAGATCTTTGTTGATATGGAACAATCATAGATATATTATTAAGTGGGGGGAAAACCATGTAAAACAAGCTGCCATTTGGGTGAGGAGGAAAAAGAATAGACATACACACATTTTAAATGGTTCCCTCTGAGGAGAGGGTGGGGCTGAGGGACATAGGAGGGAGGGAGACCTAATTTTCACTTCATGCCTTTTTGGGCCTCTGACTTTGGACTGTGTAAGTTTATTAAAAACTTGGAAAAATTAAAAAAGAAACTTCAGCATCGTTTTTAATTTTTGCATAATTTCCCATCAAGTGGACATGATATACTGATACTTTCTTAGCATTTCCCTAATGCTTTTAGAAATATTACTATGATAAGTACCTTTTATATAATCTTTGTTAAAATACCTCCTAGTTGACATTACAGAAATGGCAGCATAAGGGATGCTTCTTGAAATCTCCCCTGGAAGTTACCACAAATTGAACACCTGTAATTCAACAAAGGATTCTCTGCTCATCACACAGGAACAGCTAAGCGACACACATGACAAATTACCTGAAGGTTTTTAGTAAATACCCTTTTAGCAGGTTAAGCAAGTTCCTTTTTGCTGCTGCTTGGTTAAGCGGCTTTAACATGAATGGGTGCCATTTTGGTTGCTTTTTCTGCATTTAATGAGTATATGGATTTCTCTCCTTTAATCTGTTAAGGTTAAGAATCCGTAGGTTTTCTAATGTTAAATAAACCATGCATCCCCATAAAAAAAATTTTTTTAAAAACACCTCATAGTTGAATTACAGGTCAAATAATATAAACCTTTTTAAGGTTCTTGAAATACATTGCCAAATTATTTTCCAGAAAAGTTGTATCCATCTATAGTTTCAGCAGTGGAGGAAGCGGAAATTTCCCCAGAGGGAATTAGGGATCTTTGCACTGAAATGGAATAAATGGATCATGGGTGACAAAAATAACCAACGCCTACTACAATCACATTTCCTTTCATGCTTTTGAAAACCTGGTATCTACCTCTTTCTTCCCACTGCCAATCCAACCTCCTACTGATTGTATCAGGTTACTCTTCTTAATCTTTCATCCTTAAAACACTGCTTTCTTCGTGTCTCTCCTCTCCTCACAAAACCACCAACTTTCCCTATTGCCCATTTAGAATCAAGTACCACCTGCCTCTGCCTGACCTTTCCCATCTCACTCAACAGTTTCCTCCCCACCCCTCAGTCAGGTTCCTCTGTCCTGCCACCCTATTTTTGCGGGTGCTTTGCAGGCTATCTGGGTCTTACTTCCTCCTGCTCAGTTTTCACGTCCTCTCCCCTTCCCCACCTTTTCCAGCCTTCAGTGTCTTCTCACTTCTTGAATTTCTAGAACTTGTCTTTAGCACAGCCCTTAATATATGACATATCTTTGTTTTCTCTAATTTCTGTTCCCTCTTAGGTATCTTACCTCTCCGACTCCAAAGCACCTTAAGATAAGGGTATTCTCCCCCATATTTTCATGGATGAGACAATGGAGCCAGCCACAGAATTCAGTGAACTCTTTCTGATCCTCAACAGAAATACTGATTTTTATTTCAGTTTCCATAGTCTAATCCCTCCCTTCCAGGAAGCAGAAGCAAATCTAGCAGAGGTACTGTCCAAGTATCTAAAGCAAGATAGGATTCCAGAACCAGGACCTGGCCAAGCGGAAGCCATGATCTGGAAAAGGGCAGGAGAAAGCTGTGTTAGGAGGTTTGCCAAGTCAATGTCAAAGGTAGAGGCTGGATTTTGTCACTAAGGTTAGAAGCTGAGTAGATTGAGGAATGGAGCAGAGAGTCAGGACAGGACAGGAATAGAATATACAGGAAAAACGTTCAGGAGGAGGCATCAATGCCCAGAGATTAGCTGTGTAGTGGTTGAGGTCTGCCAACTAAGCACGGGTTAGTTGGAGTGGGTACCATCAAAATTTGAATTTTTGTTAAGTGAAAGTCAGTGAGGTAAGGGACTCAAAGGATCCATTTCTGGTCAAAGTAGTTTAAAGACTGGGAAAACTTGGCTATATTCTGTCACAAAACACAGCCTACTGTATGTGGGGGACTTTGTTTCATCAAAATCTGTTAAGAGTGAACAGTAAGCCACAGGAGAGGAAATCTGTGACACATTTGTCCTACACAGGACAAATATACAGAGAACTCGTAAAACAAAACAAAACTGTTTCTAGGGCTCGGGAAGGAAATATATAAGGTAAGCCAGGAGCATCTTGTAGTGCCAGAAAGCACACATATATGAGGTGTGATCAAACAATACGGTGAATGTTTAAAAAAATTAATTGGGGCGGCCGGATGGCTCAGTTGGTTAGAGCGCAAGCTCTTAACAGGGTTGCCGGTTTGATTTTCACATGGGCCAGTGAGCTGCACCCTCCACAACTAGATTGAAGGGCAACGAGACTTGGAACTGATGGGCCCTGGAGAAACACAGTTCCCCAATATTCCCCAATAAAAATTTTAAAAATTTATTACAGTAAAAGATACATTGCCATTAATCCCCCTCAAAATACTCCCCCTCGCTTTGAACACTTATCCCGTCATTCTTGCCACTTTCTGGAGTTCTGGAAGTCTTCTTTCGTGTCTTTAGTTGCACTGTCGTAGCTGCCTCATGGCTGCCTTGATGTTCTGAAATTATTTTGACTTTGGGGAAGAGCCAGAATTCGAATGGTGCCAGATCCGGTGAGTAAGGACACCCTGTAATGTTGACAGAAATTGCCACATACCAGAAGTGATGTGTGACACGGAGTGCTGTCATGATTTACGGCACACTTTAAACACACCTCTCAACCATAACTCACACCTGACTGCACCGAACAAGTTGAAACTTGTCACACTGTTACTGAAGTTCCATACGCAGCTTCCCATATTGAAGATCCCTGCCTTTCTGTTGGATGGCACTTGGCAGCAGCATTCACCATGTTGTGATCACAACGGAAACGCTCCATGTCACACACCACTTCTGCTACGGCATTTTCTGTCAAATAAAAACATTACGGTGTGTCCTCATCCACCTTATTCACCAGATCTGGCACCGTGCGACTTCTGGCTCTTCCCCAAAGTCAAAATGACCACGAAAGGTCACCGTTTTGAATTGATTCAGGACATTGGGGCAGCCACGACAATATGACTAGACACTCATGAAAGAGGACTTCCAGAACTGCTTCAGAAAGTGGCAAGAAAGATAGGATGTGTTTGAAGCAAGGGGGGAATATTTTGAGGGGGGATTAATGGCAATGTGTCTTTTACTGTAACTTTTAAAATTTTTAAACATTCACCATATTTTTATCACACTTCGTATATACACACACATACACGCACGCACACACAAAATTGGGGCACAGGAGCCAACTGAAAGAGCCCCCCATGGCCAAAGCTGGAACAATTTGAAAAACAAAAGCAGTACTATTTGATTTGAGATCTCAAATTCAATTTGTAAGATGTTCTACAGGACTAGTTGTCTCCTCAAAAAATTCAGTCATGGAAAACAAACAAGACCAATGGGATATCATAAATTGAAATTAAAATAGATTTAAGAATTGAAATAGACAAATGAAATGTAATATGTAAACTTTGGTTGGATTCTGGTGTTAAAAATTCTGTTGTGCAAGATGATAGGGAGCTCTTTGGGGAAATTTCAATGGACTGCCTGCAAGATATTGAATCAATGTTAATTTTCTCACTAACCACTCACCAGTGATAAGCTATACAAAAAAACACATTTTGACAGCCATTTGGCTGTCACACAAGAGGACCATTAGGCAGAGTATATTAGGCACGCCTAGTGAGAACAGCCTGTGAGGTCTCCCATCTCACCAGTCTGAGTGATTAATAAAAAATAACATTTAAATCTCAGAATGTTTCTCTTGGTTCGCTGCTGCAATACAATGAGCTGGGCTCTGGCTCAGCAAAACTACCTGCACAAAACACAGGTGTCATGGCAAGGTTAAGCAGGGAGGAGCCATTTAACAAATGTAGCTGAAAAATTGAATATGCATATGGAAAAGGAAAATAGATTTCTGACCTCCACACAAAAACCTAACTCCAGATCGATTGTGATGGTCTTACGTGTCAACTTTGCTAAGCTATGGTATCCAGTTTTTGGTCAAACAGCAGTCCAGACATTGCTCTGAGGCATTTTTTAGACATGATTAACACCTTAAAATTTTTATCAGTAGACTTTTGAGTAAAGCAGCTTATTCCCCATAACGTGAGTGGGTCCCATCCGGAAAAACCTTGGTAGACCTCAGGGTTTTTCAAGAGAAAAAGCCTGTTTCTAGGGCTCGGGAAGGAAAGAGAAAAAACCTGAGGTCTACCAAGGAAGAATTCTGCCTCCAGGCCCAACTCTTCCCTGGGTCTCCAACCTGCCCACCTGCCCTTTCTGACTTGCTAGCCCCCACAATCTCTCTCCACATCCTGTTATATTTCTCTGGAGAATTCTAATATAACACAGGTTAAGGTCTTAAGACAAAAGCAAACCTTTAACATTTAGTATAAAATATGTCTTTCGTCACTAAAGATTTCCTAAATAAAAACGAAAATGCCTTAACTAACTGGATTACATTATAATTAAAAGCTGTTTTATGAAGTTATGTTAAACAAGCTACAGGACAGGATACTGACAAGTGTGCATAATTCTATTCATTCTGGTATTTCCTTTCTCAGTTTTTGTCCCAATCTTTCAAGCTTCCTTTACTACTTTTTTCATTTCCTTGAGAATTTTAGTTGTATTTGTTCTCTTGCCTATAGTACCTCTTTGTGCAGATGAGTCTTCTGGGCAGAAGCCAGATACTTCCAACATTATCAAATGTGAACTTTACCCAGTTTATGAATTTCTTGTTAATCACAAACCACTCTAGAATCCTGCAAAGAACTCAGCAGTGAATTAGCTAAGCTCGCTGATTGTAATAACAGTCAAGTAAAATAAGCTAAGAAAGCATGTTTACCAATTCCTCAAAATAATCTGGGTGTGTTTTTTTTTAAAGAATCACTCAAACTACAGAAAACCACCAAGCAATACGGAACCTTTATTTTTAATGTGATTTCTGTACATCTGGAGTATGAGAATAATCCTTTTACAAATGGAACTGATTACTAAAAGAAACAATGACAAAACCAAACTGGTATTTGATGTGAATCCATAGGAGTTTAAGCTTCAAATCCAGCCAAGAAGTTTGTTACAATCTCTTTCAGCTTTGCATCCGACTGTTCTGAGATCTTTCCATCAGCCCTATTTGGAAATGACAGCAGATCATCAGTTCTGACCCAGACAAAAATTCAACCACTAGCCTAACTACAAAAGAATTTTAACAAGACTTTGTATCTTAAAACTTACAAAAAAGAAGCCATCAATTGTGTTCATACCTGATAGTGCCCAATAGGGTTTGGTGTTGGCTGATCACATGAGACAAGAAAGCATTCTCGAACTTTGTGATCTTGCTGGGCTCCAGTTTATCAAGATAGCCCCTTACACCAGCATAAATAACAGCCACTTGTTCTTCAATAGCCATGGGAGCTGAAAAGAAAGAAAAGAATGCCAAGTGAGTTGTTAAATAAATGCCATGTCACCAAAGTAAGAAACTTACTTTTTCCTCCAGTTAATGACATTTCTCTACATAGCCCCTATTCTCACTTTCGTAGTGAGAAACTCCTTCCTACCTCCTTCCCCAGGCAAGTTGTTTTCTTGCAAGACCTGAAGTGTAGTATTGGGGTATATTCCATAAGCACTGTTTACCATTTGACAGTGTTTACATTGTTTGGATATAAATAATTTGCTGAACTTTTATATTGATAAGCTAAATAAGTTCTAAATTTGCCAAATTCCACACTCATGGAGTAGGGAGGGGAGGAGACGGGACATCTAATAGGTCTTAATTACCAAAAGAAAGGTATTAAATATATTTAGTAAAGTTTTCCCAGTTTTTAAGTTTGTAGCATTTACACTTACATTTAAATGTTTTTAAATAAATTATTTAATTTATTTAAAATAAACAAAACAGGCATCAACTGCATTCAAAGGGCAGAGCCTCTGATGAAAGAGAAGAGCATTTACAACAGTTTGTACGGAGCTGTGATAGTCCCAGGCCTAACATACAGTAGGAGCTTGACCAAATGAAAAGAGCAACTCACAATACTGTCCTTGCTTCAGCAACTCCGTCAGACGCACACCACGACTCAAGAGTTGTTGAGTGGCAGCATCAAGATCAGAACCAAACTGAGCAAAAGCAGCAACCTCACGATACTGAGCCAATTCCAGCTTCATGGTACCTGCCACCTGAAATACAGAAAAGGTTAACTCAGACAATACAAAAATACTTAATGACACAGCACCATACAAATACACACTGAGTTTAACCTAATGATACCCCTCCCTGACAACGTAATGCAAATTACCTGCTTCATGGCCCTGGTTTGGGCAGCAGACCCAACACGGGACACAGACAAACCAACGTTAATGGCAGGGCGGATGCCTTTGTAGAACAATTCTGTTTCCAAGAAGATCTGCAACGTAAGAATATACATGCTGGCAAATGTAAAGAAATCAAGCATTTAAAATTAAGACACTGTGCTTCAAAAAAACTGAAGCCTAAAAACTCTGAGGAAGAATGCTAAGTGACTTCTTATGGCAGAGCCCCTCAAATCTTCCCCAACCCCAAATCAACCTACATATTCCATTGCTGAGATTAGGACATGTGTGTGACATGGGGAAGAAGTAGGTAACATTTTATTAAAATATATACAGGTAAAGTAATACAACCTCTGGGATTTGCTCAAAATTATCTAGGGGAAAGAACAGTGGTGGGTACAAGTGAAGCCAAGACTGAAATGCACTGTATATACCATGAATTGATAAATGGGTGAGAGATGCATGGGGTTTCACTATACTGTTCGCCTTTCATGTACATTTGAAATGTTCCATAATAAAAAGTAAAAAGGCTTTTAACAAATCATTCATAATCACTAGTCTCCACCAATACCTTGGAATCAACCTAAGCTTTTATACTTATTTTAATCATAAAAATACCTGTCCATCAGTGATAGAAATGACGTTTGTTGGAATGTAAGCAGACACATCACCAGCTTGTGTTTCTATGACTGGTAAAGCAGTCAAGGAGCCACCACCAAAAGAATCGTTCATTTTGGCTGCTCTCTCTAGCAGACGGGAGTGGAGGTAGAACACATCCCCAGGATAGGCCTCACGACCAGGGGGTCGGCGAAGCAGCAGAGACATCTGACGGTAAGCAACAGCCTATAATACAGAAAAGGGTTGTGAAATTCGCCTGTTAGACAGAAGTTATAATACATTTGTCAACTTCCACTGTGGTACAAATGTACAAACAGATCCTAAAAATACATTTCCTTTGACCTGTTTGGATAAGTCGTCATAGATGATCAAAGCATGTTTGCCATTATCCCTAAAATATTCTCCCATAGAACAGCCAGAATAAGGAGCCAGGTACTGAAGTGGGGCAGCATCAGAAGCAGTAGCTGAAACCACAATGGTGTACTTCATGGCATCTGAGAAGAAAACAGATTTTAGGTTTTACAAAGTTGTCAATATGGTTTTTAAATTAGAAGTGACTATAATAAAAATTATGAGTGCTTTACTACGAAGTGATTTACTATCAAGATTAACCAGAGCCTAATATTGTATGTCAACGGTAATTGAAAAATAAATTTTTAAAAGATAAACCAGAACCAAATAGCTTCTATTTGAAAGAAACTGATAAAACCTTAAAATTTATTGTTTTATGCTATTTTTTCTTGTTTTGTTTTACTTGATTGTATTAGTAGAAAGACCAGTTCATTAGGGAGTAATTAAAATCAGTCTTCATTAAGCAGATGCTATCCTAAGACTGACAGCTATAGGACTCCCAGATGACAGCAATGGAACTGAAGTTCTTTAATACCTGCATCTGTCAGTCTCTTCACCAACTGAGCAACAGTGGATCTCTTCTGACCAATAGCAACATAGATACAGTACAGCTTCTTCTTTTCATCAGTTCCTTCATTGAAACGTTTCTGGTTAATGATTGTGTCAATAGCAATTGATGTTTTGCTTTAAAAAGAAAGTAAACACAAATCTTACTAAATAAACACTTCAAAGGATTTCCCAATTAAAATTTCACTACTATGACTGATCTGCACTATCACATTCTACTCTCCCATTCCAAGCCTAAAATGTAATCTTTCCCTAGAGCAATTTTAGCTAGAACTTTTAATAAGCTATTGAGTCTTTACCCAGTCTGTCGGTCACCGATAATTAGCTCACGCTGACCACGACCAATCGGCACCAAGCTATCCACAGCCTTAATGCCAGTCTGCATTGGTTCCCGCACAGAGATTCTAGGAATGATCCCAGGTGCTTTCAGGCCAACTCGCCTACGGGTCTTGGAACCAATTGGACCCTGTTAATAAAAAGGAAGCCAGAACAATCAGCTTTGATGTTTGTTAGAAGCTATAACCACATCTAATAAATGATAAACTCACCTTGCCATCAATGGCATTTCCAAGGGCATCTACTACACGACCCAACAGCTCCTCACCAACTGGAACGTCGACAATGGCTCCTGTTCGCTTCACAATATCTCCTTCCTTAATTAGTTTATCATTTCCAAACACGACAACACCCACATTGTCAGGTTCCAAGTTCAGAGACATACCCTACATGGAAGACACATTGAACACCAATGAAGCCTAAGGGGCTTTTCTTCCTATATGCTAATACTACATGATATGAAAATAGGGAGAGGAAAAAGCAGTATTGTCCTTTAGGTCTGGGTTTACTCGTGTTTCTCCAATAAACAATCTTCTTTGGTTAAGACTTTTAGAATAGTAACATGTTCCCTTAAATAATCTTAAGAGTAACATTATAAACCCATCAAGCTCCGTATCACATCCGTAGAGAACTCAAAGCAAAGAAATTGAACAGGTTAAGCTTTTTCCAATCATTTCCTTTGGTTATTACATCTTTTGATCTTTGAGATTCTCCGTACACAGTTCAATTATTTAATCAGAACCTCTACTTGTCAGGTTAGTAGAAAGTGAAATTAAAAGCTACCCAATAAAGAACAAATTTTCAATATAACAGTACTGGGTCACCTCTCATGACAATTGTATTTCAAAATAGTAAGATTTTAGGTCCCTAAATCATGACTGAAACAAAAAGGCCATTCCAGGATCTGAGTCTGGTCAGTAATGAAAGCTCTGGAGAAGAACTTAGAATAAACAGAAGAATATCATTGGAGGTACAAAATCTTTAAAATCTCTGATGTTCAACATTAAGTCACTAACCACGTATGGCTTCTTAAATTTCAATTATCCTTTAGTCATGTTTTACAGGCTCAACGGTCTCATATGTATAGTTACCATATTAAACAGGACAGATACAGAATATTTCCATTATTAAAGATAGTTCTATTGGACAGTGCGCATCAAGACTCTTAAAAGCTAAAAGGAAACTCAAGAGTTCACCTATCACAGCCTAACCTTTCAAAGATACATAAGATATATACACTGAAGATAAAAAGCTTAAATTTTTACCCAAGGTTTTACAGATACTGATAGAATTTTTGGCTCTATAATTAGTCTTCCACATTAAGTGGCTCTTTTTCCACACCCAGACACTAACAAGACCAAAACTCTTTTCCCCTAGCTATGGGCTTAGTGGATAATCCCGCTGCTCCTGGACCATCCAGATTATGGGGCTCTGTCTTCCTCAGAGAACCCATGATCCTACAACTTTTATTTCTCATCCCACTAGCCCATTAGGCTCAACCTAACAAAAAGAAGTGGACTTATATCGCCAGAGAGCTTCTGATAGCTACACCACGAATTCACCTCTAAATAACAGATCTACTTTTACTAGAAATACAAAGTCAATGACTTTCAGCTGTCCACCAGAAATGAATTTTGTTGAAGTTATCAAATGCTTTTGTATAAGACGATCTTAACAGCTACAAAGAACAGACTCAAACTTCTTAGAATTTGGGTAAAGGTTTACTAAAGTGTATGTTTAGGAACTAGTGGATATAACCTATATGTAAATCAGTCAGTCCCTAGAATAAAAACTTGGTTAACCAAGACCCTTAAATTTATTCTTTTCACAACATATAACAATGACCAAAATCCCCTCCTCCCAAAACTCTGAAGCAGATTGAGATTTTTAAGTTAAAAAAAAAACTGGACACAATCTCTGATTTACTAAATGAATGAAGACGCCAATCCTAAAACAGCAAAATTTCACTTTATAATTTACCTTTAAGCCTGAAGAAAACTCTACCATTTCTTCTGCTTGAACATTCCTCAGCCCATGTACACGGGCAATACCGTCACCAATACTTAAGACGCGCCCAGTCTCTTCAAGGTCAACAGAGGTATCAGCTCCAAGAATGCGTTCCTCAAGAATAGAGGACACCTCGGCAGTGCCTATTGAGAGGACAACTCTATTACAAAAATTATCTGGTCCCAAAATCTTTTCAAAACCCATTTCCCCCAACAATAAAAACTATAGTTTCGTGATCATAATAATCAAACTACAATTCTAAACTGTAACATATATGCTTCTATTCAAAAGCTTGATACCTACTACTTTGACAGTGAACCCAAGTGACTGAAAGAAAACTTCACAAGATAAATGTAAACCAAATAAGCAAATAAAATCAAAATAAATATTTTCTACCTTCTACTCCTTTGGTTCCTATGCTTCCCTCTCTACTTCTCTACCAAATTTGCAAAGTGAAAATTCATAGATTAGCAGCTATTGCCTTTGAGCAATACCCTTAAAATAAATATTTTCTATCTTCTACTATGGTTGCTATGCGTTATCTTCCCACTTCGCTACCATTCATAGATTAGCAGCTACTGCCTTTGAAAAACAGAGGTAAAAAGTGCTCCTTTTTTTCTCATGTGTTTTAGGAAAGGGGAAAAAAAAAAATCAAAGATCAGAAAGAGAGCCCCCCATCTGACATGTGTACGTTCTATTTGCAGCCAAGGGAACATTATCAGAACAAAGAAGCTGTACTAACATCAAAAGAGAAATATATATAATAAATGTAGTTCATTTCACTAGAACAAGCAAATCTACTGACAGGGCTAACAGGTACATTATAGGTTAAGAATCTGACATTCTGTAATAACTAACATTGAGAAAAAATTAACAAATGGGGGAGAAAACTGCAACAACTATGTAACTTATTTTTCGTTTAATGAGAAGATAGTAAGTGTGGTGTAGACTTAGAAATAATTACTTACCAGTCTTCTGAAGACGAGTGTTGGTGGCATGGAGGTTCCTTGCAGCAATGAAAGATGATCCCAAAGCATTTTTGGAGACCTAGATCAAGTATATTTTTAAAAATCAGATTTTAAAAAGAGACTTTATAAAACTGGCAAGCTTAAATGCAGGCTTAATTGATCGCGTTATCAGTAAAAAAATTATATTCAATATATTTTTGAGGAAATACCTTTTGATATATGTGAAGATCTATTACACAGTTCCTGATACATTGTAAGTACTCACAACAGGTAACAAGTATCTTTCCCTTTATTAGATCAGATACTATTATTTTCACTTTAGATGTCATTCAACCGAGTTGTGGAAACTGTCAGTAAGATAAACTGTTTCCTAAAAGGGGCAAATCTCACTAGATTTCCTATTTAAAAAAAACAAAAGCAAAACACCAATCAAACAAAAACCCTGCGGATGTTGGAATCTGATTAGAAACTAAGAGGTTTGGCATATGCGACTTGTTTTTTTATACTGCCTTCAACAAAACCTGCCAACAATCTGAATTTTGAATTGTAATACTTTTTTTTTAATACTTTTGAATGTTAATACCCCTCCTTCGAATTTTAATGCTGTGTCCATCCTGAAGCTTCTAGAGGATCAGGATGAAAAGCACTAAAAACGCTTTGTTTTGCCGACGGAAATCCAAGCTGCCACCCGCGGTTGTCAGGGCGGTAAAATGGTCAGTGCGCTACGACCCCTTTTCAAACAGGGACTAGTTTTAGGACGGGAGGGGGGGGGGAGTAAACGTCCAAGCGTTTCCACGGGGCTTCAGGGCTACGTCAAGTCCCAGGGCGATTCAGCCACCAAGGGCATTAACTTCCCCCAAGAATTTCCCCACCGACGCTCTGTTGTCCTCGAGCTCGCAATCGCGGTCTCAGCAACGCCTCGGGACGATCGGAAAAGCTGTCCAACGACCACCAAGCCGTCTCCTGCCGGCGGACGGGGACGGGTCCGGAGCCAGCTGCACGGCGGTCGACGGGTCAGTCACAGGAAAGGCACGTCAGCCGTGCGCGGTGTTGTCCCCGCCGCTCCGGCACCCGGCACCCGGCACCAGGAGACGGACTCCCGAAGGACCCCGAAAGCCACCCCCACGTACCGCTGTCCGCGGAAGGCCTCCCGCAGAGGCGACAAGCCGGGGCCTGCTGACCTTCGCACAATGGCCGGCTCCCCAGCTCGCTGTGACCTTCAGCAAGCGAGTCGCGGGCAATCCGCGGCCCGGCCCCGCCGTTCCGACGCAGGCCTCCGACACCCACCGGCGCCCGGACCCTGACCTTCCCCCGAGGCCCCCGCGGGCCGCGCTCGGCAGAAGACAGGGAGCCTCCCGAGGCCCCAGCTCTGCACCGCATCAAGGTCACCGGCTCCCGCCCACCGCTCCGCACCGTCCCGCACGGATGACGAGCGAAAGGGCGCTGCGGCCGCCAGCCCGGCACCGCCGGCCAGCGCTGCAAGATGGCGGCGCGCGGCACAGCCCCTCACCCTCCTTGCAGAAGCTCCCGAGCTAGCTAGCGCACGGTCACCCACAGCCTGCACCCCACCGGGCCACCTCCCTCCCGCCGCTCGTCTGCGCTCACCAGCCCGGCCCGCCGAGGGAGGGTGCGGGCCACGGCCGCGGCGACGCGCACGGACAGCATCTTTGCAGCTTCTCCTCGGGTGACTCCTCTGCAGCCGCAGCCTCCGACTGACTGGGACAAAATGGCCGAGTGGCGAGGAAGGTCAAGGCAGCCTGCCCGCCTGACCCGGAAGTACCGCCCCTAGCTGTCACCTCCGGACGCAAATCTCCTTTCCGCGGGGAGTGGGGTGGTTACTTTTTCTTAAAGAATCATTTTCAGATTTAAACTTCAAAATGACTGATTAGACCTTTGCCAGCTTCAGCCCAGACATTCGTTACACATTTACTTTGGTCTTTCCGGTCGACCTTGTGGTTGCCCAGGGTGACCACGTGGGTAGCGGCCCCCCGCTGCCAAGCGGGTCCCAGGCTCTGTCTGGGGTGTGAGATGTTGGTGTCATCCGGTCCCGAGGCCAGGCTGGCTACACTGTGAGGCGGGTGGATGGTGTCCGGTCCGAGGCTACAGCTGTTGAACTTTGGTGCCCGAGCAACAGTTAACAGTTACCTCGTGTCCAACACCGAGCGTTTTCTGCCCAGCTCGGCCCTACCCCAAACCCTCTGAGTCGAAAATTTGGGGCTATCCGAACTTTGACAAGCACCCATACCGATAGGCACTCAAGTTGGAACATCGCAGTTCTTTTAGAATCGACCTAAAAGAAGTCTGTCTGAGAATTAGAGCAGATTGTTTAAAAATTGTAACAGGCACGAGGAGCACCAAGTAGAGTGGTTGCCAACCCTACTTTGAAGAATGGTCCAGAATGGTCCCGAGCCAGACTGCACTAAAGCTCGTTTTTCTCTGTCAGCAACTAGTTTCATGACAGTAGACTCTATTTTTCCAGGAGACTCTATTTTTCCATTGGGAGTAGAACGGAATGGTTAAAATAACGTTCTATGGCTACCCACTAAGATTGGAGCGGGACTTTTTTCTCAGAATTTTGGTGATACTTAGATGTGTACAGAATTTGGGGGGATGGTGGGTATTTTGTAATAGTGGAGACTATTAACGTTGCCTTGTAACTCTTCTGAGAAACATCTTCCAGCTTCATCCACCAAATCCTGGTTTACACCCAAAATCTTAAGTGGGGTCATATGACTATCTGGGTTAGAAAGGTCATCTCCTAAAACATAGCTTGCAAATGTATGGTTCGCAATCCCTTTCTTTAATATTCTACTTTTTCAAAGTGCGCCATGGGTGAGTAAATATGACAATCCTCCCGGGAATCTGGTGGGACTAGGAAACAAATTGGTTTACAAAAAGAACAAAATTGCAGGGATATTTTGTGAAATTTGTAGTGATTATTAAAGTGGACAAGGGGCATAAAGATAACTTTTTCCCCCACACTCGGAGGCTGTCCCAACTTACATGAAATTTGGTTACTAAGCAGAGATATATTTGAAACAAAAAGAATCAGAAAGCTATACAATATGGTATTGGCTAGTTAATAAAATTCCTTTGTAAAGAAAGGGTTAATCATTTAAAATATGCGTATGGCTTAGAAAATTATTTGGTGCTAAATCTGATCCACAATTTGACAATTCAACTACAAATTACAACAAATTGAGTACATAGTCCACTTTTCCTAATGTAACAGTACACTACAGCGGGTTTCGGACAACAGAGTGGTATAACCTGAGGACACTGAAAACCCATTTGGAGCCAGAACACTGTGGTCAGGTTCCAACTCTACTTCCTTATCTTGGTCGAGTCATTTAATGTGCACGTGTGTCGTTTTAATGTGAAAATAGGTAAAATAATGTGAGTCCATCTATTTTTACAGGGTCCCTGTAAGAATGAAACAAAAATAGGAAAACACATAGAAAACGAGACATTGCTGTAGCAATATAAAGAACCTCTTGCAGTATTAACTAGAGTGATGGAGGGAAGAGAGAACTTTAGGGAAGGCAAGAAATGAATGGAAGAATGGCTCAGTGGCCAGTGACAGTGCCAGCACTTGGATACTGTCAATCATTTTAAAACAGTCTGCGCACATTTAGCTCTTTGCTAATGGAAACTAACAGATAAGATTAAGGTTTCCGCAGTTTATATTGCCAGGGTAAACAAACAAACAAAAGTTGTTAATGCACTCAGTGTGGAAGAAACAAATAATCTGCTTTCCAAAAAACAAGTTTTGGGTACTTTTTAAGACAAGTGATTCAAGTGAGAAATAAAAATACGAGAAAGAAAACACAGCCTGGTTCTAAGCAGCTCTACTTTTGATCCTGTAGATTATACCATGGAAAGTGGAGGGGGGTTGGCCCGGTGGCTCAGGCGGTTAGAGCTCCATGCTCCTAACTCCTAAGGCTCCCGGTTCGATTCCCACATGGGCCAGTGGGCTCTCAACCACAAGGTTGCCCGTTCAATTCCTCAAGTCCTGCAAGGGATGGTGGGCTCTGTCCCCTGCAACTAGCAATTGGCAACTGGACCTGGAGCAGAGCTGCGCCCTCCACAACTAAGATTGAAAGGACAACAACTTGACTTGGAAAAGTCCTGGAAGTACACACTGTTCCCCCAATAAAGTCCTGTTCCCCTTCCCCAATAGAATCTTAAATAAAAAAAAAAAGAAAAAGAAAGAAAGAAAGTGGAGGGACAGGCCAAGTGGCAAGCAAGGAGAGACTTGCAGTGCTGGAGCCTTGGAACTGTCTTGTCTAAGGGTTTAGCAGCCTGGAGTCCTAGTAAAAACTACAACTCCCAGAAATCCCGGGCCCCAAGGGGAAGGGACCAACGGTGTGTGGGCGGGGCCTTCAGAAAGAGCCGGGCACTTGTCTCGGGAGGAGCTTCCCCAGAAGTGGCGGGAGCAGCAGCTATGGAAGTGCTGGAGAAAGACGCACAGGTAGGTGATGGGGCTGGACCAGACATTTTTCGGCCTCCTAGAAGCGGCGTCTGTGCCACGCCCGCCCCGCCGGCGGATTTCATGGGCTCACCACATTTACTTTTTCCCTCGCCCTGCTCCGCTGGTCCATCTTTAGTCCCGCCTTCAGGAGCTGCGATCCCCATTCTGATCGGGAAACGGCGTTTCCCTTCCTTCCTGGGACTTTCCTTGCTTGCACTCGGATTTGGAGAGGTGTTGTGGAGTCCCCTGCTACAAAATCCCTCCTGGCACACTGACGTAGGTCTTCTGAACCCAAACCTACCATCCAGCCAAACCTCGCTGTTCATGCTGATTCCTACTGGAATTTTCACACCTGACCTGCTTCCACCGCCCGCATCCCAAACTCTAGGAGCCTCTGCGGGCTTGTGACACTTACGGGGCTTATGGTGTGTTGGAGACAACTCTTTTTTCAGAGTTTGTACGTATTATAATGCGTTAGCACTTGCATATTCAGCTTTAAAATTATTTGAGTGTTGCAAATTGTTGGCTTGTACTGCTTTTGTAGCTTTGGGAAAGGACGGATTATGTTCTGGTTATTTCTTTGTGCTTGATCACTTTTTATTTCCCTGACACCTGGTCTCTAGCTCTTTAAAGACAAGTGAGGATGTGAAGTAGGAAGCCAGAATATTCATAGAGAGCGTTTTGTTTGCTTTTGATCACTTTGTTATATTTGCTTCGAGCCATTACAATACACAAGACTTGTAATACTTGTCTTCCTTTTAATGGCTAGGTTGCTGCATGGTTGAAAAAAGTATTTGGAGATCATCCCATTCCAAAATATGAGGTGAATCCACGGACCACAGAGATTTTACATCACCTTTCAGAACGCAACAGGGTCCGGGACACAGATGTTCACCTGGTAATAGACGACTTGAAACAGAAAGCAAGTGAATATGAATCAGAAGGTGAGATTAATTCCAGAGTTTTGAATGAGATAATAACTAGAAGTAACCAAATTTTATAACACTAATGTGTACAAGGTTAGTTTAGTGTAGACTGCTTGTTAGTTTTGCTTTATTTTACCCAGATTTATCTTTCTGTTGTACTAAATAAATCAATAAATTTCATCATAGTGTATATTTTACTGGTACTCTGATAGAACAGTAAGCCCTGAAACATGAATCTAAACTTATTACCCTGACATACAAGATGCCTGTGGTTTCTATTATTTTTTTTTTATTTTTTACTGGAGAATATTGGGGAACAGTGTGTTTCTCCAGGGTCCATCAGCTCCAAGTCCAGTTGCCATTTTCAATCTTAGTTGCAGGGGGCGCAGCCTGCCATGCCATGCAGGAATTGAACTGGCAACCTAGAGAGTCTGCGCTCTAAGCAACTGAGCCATCCGGCTACCCCGTGGTTTTTCATTTCTCTATCTTTGCTTTAGTTATAATGTTATATAGTTATAGTTATAATGAGCCATCAGGATACCTGAGGTGGCAGCCATGAACTGTGAGACTTGAATACCTCACTCTATCACTATGTATTCATGGGATTGCATTAGAATTTTCTGTTGTGCATATGTAGTTTGAAAAAGTGCATTTAAGACACCTATTGTTTTTATACTACAAACCACAACAAAAGAGTGATAAAAATCTTTTTATGGATGGAATATACAAAAGGAAGTAAGACCTACATTTGGTTTATGTTTAACCACGTGTATGGCAGGAATTATATACAATATTTTGAAAAATTACAATTGTAATTCTATTGCATATATGCTTTTTTCCAATTTTAAAAATTACAGTACATAAAGTAGACTTTTTGTTTTGGTGTGTTGTTTTAACACACATGGATTCTGGAATTCACTCCCACAATCAGGATGTCATCCCCCCAACCTCCTCTGTAATGCTCCTTTGTAGTCATACTCTCCTGTGTGTGCTTTTAAAATTGTTTTATTTTTTAAATGATTTTATTTTTGTAGTTATTAAAATGCAATATGGAGGAAGAAGCTTTGGATTCAGAAAAATCTTCTAAGAGCTTTCTTTTTGCCTATAATATCCTATAGCACAAAAATCTAAAGATTTTCGAAGTAAGATTTTTGTGATCTTAAGTACCTTTTAGGGTGACACATGTTAAATAGCAAATGTTTCTATTAATATATACAAATTTTGACACGATTTTCCATATTTAAGTATGGAGAACAGCCCTGCCTCCATTGATATTTGTTAACATTCCATGTCATGGACTTTAATCATTACTCCTCTGTTCTAAGTTTTCCCTTCTTTTAGACAGTGAAGCTATCCAGCAGAAAACAGAAAATTTGTGGGACCTTGTAACAAGTCTGGATTCATATGTACTGTTAAGGAGGCCTTGCTTCCTCAATTTGTAACTAAATTCTGAGTAGTGATGCCATATTGCTGTTCGGACTTGATTGACTTTTGAGCTCAAAGTCATTTTTCAGATGCAGTGTTTATTTATATACAGTACAATTCTTTGCAGCACATGAGATTGGAACATTTTAGAAATTATTTTCAGGAATTGAGAGAGGATGTAAAAGTTTTGTTTGAAGACTTTTTAATCATGACCAATACAGATGAAACTATTGAAACCCTTCTTCATGCTGCCATTTTCTTCATTTGAGGAGAAAAACGAAAAGAAATTGCCCCGGCTAGAATCTCCAATAAAAAGTTGAATAGATGTGGCAAGTGTGGACATTCCCTCCCGATCTCAGAGGGAAAGCATCCGGTTTTCACCATTAATGTTGGCTGTGGGTTTTCATGTAGATGCCATTTATCAACTTGGGGAAGTTTTCTCTTCCTAGTTTGCTGAGTGCCTTTACCATGAAAGGGCTTTGGATTTTGCCAAATGCTTTTTCTGTGTCTATTGAGATGATTGTGTGACTTTTGTTTTTCTGTTATGGTCATGTATTACATTAATTAAATTTCAGATGTTGAACCAATGTTTATCCTTAAGATAAAACCACATCCTTATAGTGTGTAATTTTTTTCTAGGTTGCTAGATTCAGTTTGCTAGTATTTTGTGGAGAACTTTTGCATTCATATTTATAAGAGGTATTGGTCTATAGTTTTCTTTCCTTGTGATGTCTAAGTCTGGTTTTGGTATCAGGATAATACTGGCCTCGTTGAAAGAATTGAGAAGTTTTCCCTCCATTTTTTTTTTTTTAAAGCTAGATATTTGAAGATGAAAGAAATCATCGAAAGAATCAGAACCCTCTCCCCCCAAAATTAGTACAATAATAGGGATGGGAAGAGTTGGTGAAGAATTAGCATTAATTCTTCTTTGTGTATTGGTAGAATTCAGTGGTAAAACCATCTGGGTCTGACCTTTTCTTTGTGGGTAGTTTTTTTATTAGTAATTAAATCTCTTCACTATTATAGGTCTATTCAGATTATAGGTCTATTCAGATTATCTATTTGTTCTTGAATTAGTTTCAGTAGTTTGTGTCCTTTTTGAAATTTGTCCATTTCATCTAAGTTATCTAAATTGTTGGGTACAGTTGTTCATAGACTTCTTTAGAATCCTTTTTATTAAGTAGATAAGTCAGTGGGATCCTCTCATTTCTGATTCTAGTAATTTGAGTCTCTCTTTTCTTCTTACTCAATCTAGCTTTTGGTTTCATTGATTTTTCTCTATTGCTTTTTCTTCGTTTTGTTTTTTGTTTTTTTATTTTTTTAAAGATTTTATTGGGGAACAGTGTGTACTTCCAGGACTTTTTTCCAAGTCAAGTTGTTGTCCTTTCAATCTTAGTTGTGGAGGGTGCTGTTCAGCTTCAAGTTGTTGTCCTTTCAGTCTTAGTTGTGGATGGCGCAGCTCAGCTCCAGGTCTCTATTGCTTTTTTATTCCCTATTTCACTAATTTTCACTCTAATCTTTATTATTTCCTTTCTTTGGCTTGGTTTAAGTTTAGCCTGCTCTTCTTAGTTTTAAGGTGGAATGATAGGCTGTTGACTTGAGATCTTTCTTTTTTCTTTTCTTTTTTTAAAGAATAACATTTTTTTTCTCTTTAAACTTTTAAGTGTGTTTTTCCAGGACCAGGCAGTTCCAAGTCGAGTAGTTGTTTCAATCTGGTTGTGGAGGGCGCAGCTCACAGTGGGGATCGAACCGTGTTGTTAATAGCACCGCGCTCTTGGTTGGTTAGCTCTAACCAACTGAGCTAACCGGCAGTCCCTCTTTCTTCTTTCTTAATACAGGAACTACAACTAAATTTTCTTCTAAGCACTACTTTTGATGCATCGCATAAGTTTTGATATGTTGTGTCTTCATTTTCATTCATCTTAAAGTATTTTCTAATTTTCCTTTTGATTTCTTCTTGACCCATTGGTTATGAGGAATGTGTTGTTTAATTCCACATATTTATTTATCAGTTTTCTAAGTTTTTTTTCTAATTTCATTCCATTGTGATCAGGGAATACTTTGTATTATTTCGATCCTTTTAAATTTATTGAGGTTTTTTTTTTTTTATAGTTTAGCTTAAAGCTATATCCTGGAGAATGTTCCATATCCACTTGAGAAGAATGTATATATACTGTTCTTGTTGAGTGGAGTGTTTTAAAAGTGTCTGTTATGTTACTTGGTTTTACTGTTTAGGTCTTCTAGTTCCTTGTCGATATTCTACCTTTTTATCTGGACGTAACCCCATCATAAGTCAAGGCGTATCTGTACTTGCGTATGTCCACAGTGACTGTGGAATGACATTGGTTTTGGTAGGACTGTCTTGCTCTTTCACTGACCACACCTAGCTGTAAAATTTTACTAATTGACAGCTAATTATTTTCAACAAAGCCCCAGGGCACAAATTGCTCTATAAGTTAATCCAATCAAATTCTGGCACCATTAAGGAACAGTTTCTGAAGTCAGTGTTTGATATTTGTTCTGACCAAAGGATGGCTCCTCCTAGATTTCTTATTTTCTGGTTCTTCCATGTGAAGTAGGTGGCCTGCAGTTTAACCTGTATCACGAACCTTCTCCCAATTGCCTTTTACTACAACTTCCACTGTTTTTTAGGGTGTTCTTAGGCTTGAACTTCTGCACGCTCTGTTGCAAATGGAGTCAGTTCCTTTGAGAAGACATTGGGAGCTATCTGTATTATGGCTTGCTTCTTCCTCTGGAAAAATTCTGAGCCAGGGCTCTGGAGCTGGGTGTAGAGACAATGGCAAGCTTTTCGCTGAGTGACACCCCCAATGTAGATGCTGAGTGCTTGGTGGAGAGAGAGTACAGCAGCGTAAGGTCCTCTTGGTGTGCCTTTCTTGGTGTGAAACCACCATCTCATGAGCTTGTGTAAGAGCCATTAGAGCCCCAGTATTCTCTGTGCCTCACCCAAGGTAGAGCTATCATTCCAAGAGCAGTGGCTGGAGGGAGGAAGAGAACCCATCCCACCTAACCACATTCGCCTAGGACTTAGCTCAGCAACAGATAGCTGGTGGCAGGATGAGAAACATTGAAGTCCTGTTCCTCCTGGAAAAAGAGCCAAACTTAAAGTTCAGAAGACAACATCCTGTATATTTTCGTGACCTTGGATTTGGCAATGGTTTGTTAGCTACGATTCTAAAAGCACAAACAGCAAAATAAAAAGTAGGTAAATTGAACATCATCAAAATTAAAAAACTTTTTCTCTCAAGGACACCATTAAGTAAATGAAAAGACAACCGACAGAATGGGAGAATATATTTGCAAATCATATGTCTGATAAGGGACTTGATGTATCTACAACATATAAAGAACTCTTACATCTCAATAATAAAAAGACAAATAACCCAATTAAAAGTGGGTAAGGGATATGAATATACATTTCTTCTAAGAAGATATATAAATGGTCAGAAAGCATGGCATTGTTACCCGTTAGGGAAATGCAAATCAAAAACCACAATTCCATTTCACACCTACAAGGAGGGCTATAATCAAAAAGACTGATATTCAGGTCTTGAGTTATCATTTCATTGATCGTCATTCAGTTCTGTGAATGACCACTGTACAAAAAAAAAAAAAAGACAATCACAACTGTTGGTGAAGATGTGGAGAAATTGGGATCCTTATACACTTCTGGTAGGAATGTAAAATCATACAGTTGTTTTTGGAAACAGTCTAATTCCTTTTGTTCTAGATATCTTGCTTAATTTTGATAACTGACCATTTGGTCTGCCTTTTTAAACTCTTCCCATACTTTGAGTTCCCACTCTTGCATTTTAAATTCACCAATAAAGTGTGAGCTATATAAACTATATAAACTATATAACCAGCTGTTCTGCTCCTAGGTATATATTCAAGAGAAAGGAAAACACATGTATATAAAAACCTGTACATGGATGTTTATATCAACATTATTAATAATAGCCAAAATGTGGAAGCAATCCAAATGTCCATCAGTGGATGAATGGAGAAATAAAATGTGGTAGATTCATCCAATGGAATATTATTTTTTTTTTTTTAAAGATTTTATTGGGGAAGGGGAACAGAACTTTATTGGGGAACAGTGTGTACTTCCAGGACTTTTTTCCAAGTGTTGTCCTTTCAATCTTAGTTGTGGAGGGTGCCGTTCAGCTTCAAGTTGTTGTCCTTTCAGTCTTAGTTGTGGAGGGCGCAGCTCAGCTCCAAGTCCAGTTGCCGTTACTAGTTGCAGGGGGCACAGCCCACCATCCCTTGCGGGAGTCGAACCGGCAACCGTGTGGTTGAGAGGATGCGCTCCAACCAACTGAGCCATTCGCGAGCTCAACGGCAGCTCAGCTCAAGGTGCCGTGTTCAATCTTAGTTGCAGGGGCGCTCCCCACCATCCCTTGCGGTAGTCAAGGAATTGAACTGGCAACCTTGTGGTTGAGAGCCCACTGGCCCATGTGGGAATCGAACCGACAGCCTTCGGAGTTAGGAGCACGGAGCTCTAACCGCCTGAGCCACCGGGCCGGCCCAATGGAATATTACTCATCCATAAAAAGGAACGAAGTACTGATACCTGCTGTAACATTTATGAGCCTTGAAACCATTCTGCTAAGTAAGAGAAGCCAGTCACAAAGGACCACGTATTGTATGATACCATTTATATGAAATGTCCATAATAAGCAGTGGGTAGAGACAGAATGTAGATTAGTAGTTGCTAGGGCTTCATGAGTTGGTTAATCGGAAAATGATGACTGAGGAACATGAGGTTTCTTTTTGGGGTGTTGAAATGTTCTAAAATTAGTTGTGTTGATGAGTGCACATGTCTGAATATACTAAAAGCCATTGAATTACGTACTTTAGGTGGATGGGTTATATGATATGTGAGAGATTTTAATTAAGCTGTAAAAAGTTAAAATAAAAGCTAAGCAAACATCATAGTCACCATAGAACTCTTATGTCTTTTCAGCCAAGCATCTTCAAGAGCTTCTCATGGAGAGTGTGAATTTTTCCCCAGCCAGTCTCTCTAGCACTGGTTCTAGGTATCTGAACGCTTTGGTCGACAGTGCAGTGGCCCTTGAAACAAAGGATACCTCACTGGCTAGGTAATTCTTGTGACAGTTTTAATTCTGCAATCATATATGCTATAAGGTCTTGACCCAAAGACTTATTTCTCAGGGTAATTCTGTGTAGAAAATGAACAGTAAATGCCAAAACACTGAATTTAGTTAACTCCTTATCTTTGCTAGTAGGTATAATTAGTTTAGATTAACTTGGTCTTGGTTACATTTTGGTGTTTTGTTCTTCCAGGATTAGGTTTGTGAAGACTGGTTCTCATGTATATTTGGAAATGGATTAGGTATCACTTACATTGTTCCCTATAAATGGACAATAAGAAAAGCAGCAGGCTAAATCATCCGGTTCAGTATAGTGAATTTTAGTCATGTCCCTACCCTATTGGGTAGAGTAGGTTAAGGACCTTTATTCTTTGTGACAGGCATTTCACCTGTATGAGGACATTATTCTTCCAACAACCCGAAGAGGAAAGTGTAGCTCAGGAGAGATGTGTTAAATAACTCCTCCAAGCTAGTAAATGGCAGAGTTAGGATTCAAACCCGGTCTGATTCCGAAGTCCATCTGACTATCACTGGCGAACATGTCTTAGCTAGGATGACCACTGTAGCTTACAATCAGAGGACCGTTCAGATAGTCTGCTTCATTGCCAATTTAAGGGATTAGAATTTTTCTATATGCTCCAGAGTAGTGTTTCAGGTATACGAGGTCGGACAATTAAGTTGGTGAACTTACCCTAGAAAAAGCGCTACATACCTCTTTGCTGAATATCACTATGGTCACCTTCGAAGTACTCCCCTTGGGAAGCTGTGTGCTGATGCCAGCACCTAGTCCACCCTTCAAAGCAATTTTGGAACTCTTTCTGGAATGGCCATCAGAGTTGTCATCGTATTACACTTGATATTCTGAATGTCATCAAAATATCTTCCTTTCAATATTTCCTTTATCTTTGGTAAGAAAGCAGTCATTGGGGGCCAGATCAGGTGAGTAGGGTGTTCCAATACAGTTATTTGTTTACTGGCTAAAAACTCCCTCACAGACAGTGCTGTGTGAGCTGGTGCATTGTCGTGATGCAAGAGCCATGAATTGTTGGTGAGAAGTTCAGGTCGTTTAACTTTTTCACGCAGCCTTTTCAGCACTTCCAAATAGTACACTTGGTTAACTGTTTGTCCAGTTGGTACAAATTCATAATGAATAATCCCTCTGATACCAGAAAAGGTTAGCAACATTGTTGCAACAAGTTCTCGAACTTAATTGTCTGAACTCATAAAAACATGTAGGTTGTATGGCCGCAGACATCTAGACTTAAGTTCAGCAGAGAACAAGTACCAGTTATGTGCTAGATGTATACATATTTATATATACATGCCACTGGGGAAGCAGAGATGAATAGGATAATAACTGCAAGCAAGGACAGTCTCTGCTCATGGCCAAATAAAGGAGGTGGACATGTAAAACTATAACACAGCTGCAATCTACAAGAACATACAAGCTGTAGCCAGGAAGCACAGAGAAACGGAGAGTGAATTCCAGGATGAGCGTAAATCTCACTTGAGTTTTGAAGGACAAATGGAAATTTGCCAGCTGAAGAAGGGTTTGCCAGGCAATGGGAACAGCATGTGCAAAATGCATAGAGGTATGAAACAGTGTGGTTATGGAAGAATCCACATACAGATAAAATTGTTGTGAGAAATGAGGAATGATTGTAATTGTTGCCCTTAATGTCCATGTATGTGACCTGATTCTTTTTTCAGTTTTATCCCTGCAGTGAATGATTTGACCTCTGATCTTTTTCGTACCAAATCT
The DNA here is from genome assembly GCF_964194185.1 of Rhinolophus hipposideros. Classification (NCBI taxonomy): domain Eukaryota; kingdom Metazoa; phylum Chordata; class Mammalia; order Chiroptera; family Rhinolophidae; genus Rhinolophus; species Rhinolophus hipposideros. The sequence goes on along the minus strand of NC_138063.1, from coordinate 22,430,596 downwards.
AAGAATGAAGAAATCAAGCTTGAATTGGCAAAACTTGAAAAAAATCTTACTGCAACTTTAGTGTTAGAAAAATGTCTACGAGAGTAAGTAATTGAGTTGGAAGAGGTGATAGTTTTTATTATAATAACAAAAGTAAGACATTGTCAGATTTAGTTTTAAGTCAATAGATATGATTTAAAACAACACATTAAGAAATGGGGTCCATAAAATGTTTTTTTACCTAGAATATTACTTGGGTGGAAGTGGAGAAGGGTGGTTGGGTACACACTTTCTCACCATTTACTTCATATAATTTCCTACTTTATTCCTTTCTACAACTAACCTGGGTTTTATAATTTTCAGAATGTATGTAAATTTTTTTAACTTATAAACTACAGTGCAACTAAAAGTACATTATATTTTGTTGCCCTGTTTTACTAGAGCTCTGGTGTGCCTTTCGATGCTCCAGACCTTCTTTAGGTCCCTGTTGCCCCAGAGATTAGATGCCGTGGGTCAGGATTATGTATAGGCACAAGTAATTTGGTGGGGTGTAAATTATTGGACAAATATTTAGTATGTATATGCAAGGTACTGTGTCACATGATATCTAGGAGGGAGGCCTTTGGGACCTCCATAATTCAAATTGGCTTCAGGATATATTAAATCACTTTTTTGAGCATCAGGTTTACTTTCCCCAAGAGTAATTCACATTAGATTAATCTTAAAATTATGTAGTATTTCTTAAGAAAAATCCCACCTAACGACATGGAGGGGAAGAGGACCTGGAGATATGCCTGGTAGCTACTCTGGTATATAAAATTTATGGTAGAAAATCCAGCAAGTATGTTATCTACTCCATATCTACAGCAAGTATGTTACCTACTTCCTTTTTAAAAAAAAGGAAGTTTTTTTTTTTTTTTTTTTAACTTTTATTTATTTTAAGTGTGTTTTTCCAGGACCCATCAGCTCCAAGTGAATTAATTGTTTCAATCTAGTTGTGGAGGGCTCACAGTGGCCCATGTGGTAATCGAACCGGCAACTTGGTTGTTAAGAGCACCCAACTGAGCTAATTGGCCACCCCTGTTATCTACTCTTGACATATACAGAATTGAATCCAAAAAGCAGTACAGTTTCTTTTTTATAATAATTTCACTGAGGAGAAGAAAATGTTTTTAAACTTTACTTTTGAAAGGGATCTCAAGAAGGCAGAAGTGCATCTGTGTACGGAAAGGGCCAGAGTTGATAATCGTCTTCAGAACATGGACTTCCTAAAAGCAAAATCAGAGGAGTTCAGATTTGGAATCAGAGCTGCAGAGGTATGTGTGCAGCACGAAATATAGTTGGCTCTCTTCAGACTTCTTTTTGGCTTTCATCCTCATAAGGTAGTGTTACTATTCCCTTTGTACAGATAAGGGAACTACAGAGAAGATAGTTAATTTGCCCAAGGTTACATAGCCACTTGGCAGCAGATTTAAACACGGGCAGCCAGGCCCATCTTGTCACAAGTCTGTGACTGTGGAAATGATTCACGTGCAACACAGTCACTTAGATGCATGTGTGGTTGTACATCTATGATTTGTAGCTTCTCTGCACTGGGATATATGTTGAAAATTTGTCATGATGGGCACTTTGAAAATAATTTTCTTAACGAGACCCACTGTTCTGTGATTGTAGGAGAAACTTTCAGCCAGAGGCATGGATGCTTCTCTGTCTCATCAATCACTGGTAGCACTTTCAGAGGTGAGCTGATTTTAACCCAATTTAACTTTCTTTAAAATCTGCTTTTTCGTTTCTTTTTATAGAGCTTTATTCACTATGGACCTGATTTTCTTTACTAAACTCTGTACTCTACATTCACCAGTATTTATATCTGTATTTCTTGTTTAGCTATATATGTCCTCACATTTATTTCGTTTTTTTAAATTTATTACTATATGCTAGAAACTCTTTGGAGTCAATACGTTATTGATTTATTTATTGAATTTATTGAAAGACGATGTACTAACCATTAGGTCTTCCCTCGTCCTTCTTTCGGGGTACAGTAAAAATGCCGGCCCCCAAACTCCTGTGGCATGCAATTCTGGGTTTTTAGGTTGATTAGGGTTTTATCTATTTTGGTGGGAGAGGGAGTAACATGTGGTTTTGTTTTACTTTATTATTAAGGTTTTTTTGGTACTTTGATTTTGGGAATCTAAAGTTGACAGTTAATAAATATGTACTTGAGACTCTAGTTGTTCCCTTAAATTCTGATTCCTCTTAATTGCTTTGTTTTGTGTTTCTAGGCAGCATACTTAAATCCTATTCTTAATAAATGGTGGTACAGCTTTCCCATTTTAAGCATCTTATAAGGATTGTTTCCTTTGGAAGTGACTGTGTGTATCCGTTTATCTTTGAAGCTCTTTATTTGATACATTATTTAAATATCCTAATGTGAATGCTTTACCACCTTTCATTTCAGAAATTGGCAGTATTTAGTTGCATTGTGATATCTCTTATCATTCTGTGACTCTGTGTTTTTCACCCCCAGAAACTGGCAGAACTAAAACGACAGACTGTACCTTTGAAGAAAAAATTGGAGTCCTATTTAGATTTAATGCCGGTAACTATTTTTATGAATTAAAAAATAAAGTCATCTCCTCCAACCTTTTCCAAAGGCCTTAAATGATCATGAAATTAGTGAGTTCATGAAATTAGTGAGTTCATGCTTAAGGATTTAAAGTCCAAGCCGAATTTCACTGGATACACTCTTCTGTAATTGTTTTTGCCTTTTGAAAAGCATTGTTGCATTTTTTTCACCTTGATTCCTAATTGAGGCAATATAATCTTTCTTTGTTTTCCTTTAAAAGAATCCGTCTCTTGCTCAAGTGAAAATTGAAGAAGCAAAGCGAGAATTAGTAAGTTCCATTTTTTTCTTCCGGTTTTAAAAAAAGAAATAAAATAAATGCTGAGATAGCTGAAGCCCCCTTCCTCCTCCTGTCCTTCCTCCTCACAGGTAAACCTCAGCCCCAAAGTCACTGTGTAGTGTTCATGTGTATCTGTTAATACTTTTTTTGGCACGTGTATTTATTTTTTTCCATAAAAGGTACATAGTGTCTTTTATGTCTTTTAAAATTTTGTTTAGATTTTCCTGGGTGAAAAGAGGAGAGGGTGGTGAGACATAGAATATTCTAGGCTAAAGAAATTGGCAAATGCACAAGAGCTGAAAAATGGAGAACTTTTCCGAGATTTGGCAAGTGATGAGGTCCAGCTGCCTAGGAGTATGCAATGGGAGATAGAGCTGAAAAAGGTCAATTGGTTTATGATGTAAGGGGCATTTAATATAAAGAGAATGGAGTCTGTAGGGGACCACTGAAAGTTGCTATGTGTTTCCTTTTTTTTTAAGCCAAATAGAAATATGAGTGAAGCTATGCTTTTTGATCAGGTCAGTTCTTTTGGTAGATGATTCTGTAACCAATGTACAGGGTGAATAGGAGGAGGGAGAAAGAAAACTGCAGCAACCAGTTGACGTATTTAGGACAATGAGAAGTAATGAGGACAGTGGCAGTGAGAATGGAATAGAGGTGATAGGAGAGATACTATGGAAGTACATTATTTAAGGAGTAAAGGTCAGAAAGATTTACTTGTGTATCATTACACTGATTCATTTCTCTGAAGGGTTTTTCTTCCCGTTTATTAGAATCGAGTCTGAAAACTTTTGGGTTTTGGGAAAGGGGAGAGATGTAAAAGCAAGGGAATGTCTCAAAGCATATTTAATATTTGTAATGGTATTTTTAAAGTTCTGTTTTAGTATTTTTCTTTTTTGCTTTTCTTATTTTAAATAACATTAGAAGTTAGAGCACCTGTTTTATGTCGTTCTTTGTGGTATTTCAGATGTTTCTTTCTTCCTTAGGATACCATTGAAGCCGAACTTACAAGGAAAGTAGACATGCTGGAACTGTGACCAGAACCAAAGTAAATTAAATAGGACTTTACAGAATTATTTCCTCTTGGCATTCCTTAGTAACTTAATTTCTGTGTTCTTAGATGAGATAATAATATCATTATTGATAGGATAGTTGTTTCTAATTATGTGTTGCATTTTTGTGCCCAATACATCGTTTTCATATTAAAAAATGTTAGTTTTCTATATTGCTGGTGGCTAATTGTCCTTCAGTAGCTCAATTAAGTAAACATTATGACAGTTGTCATGCAGTCACTTGTTAGGTCAGCTAAGTGAAAAGAAAGAAAAGATTCTATAACTCCAGTTATGTTTTTCCCATTCTTGCGTCTCCTGGGGTTTGCTTTCGTTCTTTCTGACCAGCTCACCTGCCTGCCTCCAGATGGTAATGTATGCAGGAATTTAGTTTGTGAAAAAGGTGGCCTTTTAAATCAGCAGTAGAGAAATGGATAATTCAACACATGGTTCTAAATCCATACTTCATACCTTATGTCAGGAGAGTTTCAAAGATTCAAAGATTTAAATATTTTTTTTAAAGGTAGTACCAGGAGGTACCCAAGGACAGCTAGATGTCCACACACCAAAAGAGTAGAGCTGGACCTTCACCTCACACTGTGTATAAATACTAACTCAGTGAATCAAAGCCCTCAATATAACAGCTAAAACTATAAAACTGTCAGTAGAAAAGATAAAGATAAATCTCCATGAGCTTGGCTTTGGCAAAGGATTCTTAGATATGACACCAAAAGCACAAGCAGCAAAAGAAAACGTAGATAAATTGGATTTCATGAAGCTTAAAAATTATTGTGTTTTAAAGGACACCATAAGAAAGTGAATAGACAGTCCACAGAATGGGGGGAAATATTTACAAATCATATATCTGATAAGGGACTCGTATCCAGAATCTAAAAACGTTTACAACTCAATAATAAAAGGCAAATAACTCAATTTAAAAATGTGTAAGGGATTTGAATAGTCATTTTCCCAATGAAGATACGCAGATGCCCAATAAGCAGATGAAAAGATTTTTGACATCATTAGTTATTCGGGAAATGAAAATCAAAACCAGAATGAGATACTACCTCATACCCAGTAAGATAACTAGAATAAAAGAAACAGATAATAGTCAGTGTCAGCGAGGATGTGAAGAAATTGGAACCCTCGTACACTAATAATAGGAACGTAAAATGGTGCAGTTGCTTTGGAAAACAGTTTGGCAGGCTCTCAAGTGATTAAACATTAGAGTTACCATGTAACCCAGCAATTCAACCACTAGGTATATAACACCCAAGAGAAATGAAAGCACACGTCCACACAAAAACTTATACATGAATGTTTACAGCTGCATTCATAACAGCCCAAATGTCTGTCAACTGATGAATGAATAAGCAAAACATGGCATATCCACACAGTGGGATATTATTTAGCGATAGAAAGGAATGAAGTACTGATACTGTTCCAATATGGATGAATTTTGAAATCATTATGCCAAGTGAAAGAAGCCAATCACAAAAGATCATGTGTTACAGGATTTCATTCATATGAAATGTCCAGATGGAGAGCAAATTGGTTGGTTACGGCTAGGGGGATGAGGGATGGGGGTGATAGGTGAAGGATACAGAGTTCTTTGAGGTAAGGTTGCACATGTTTGTGAATGTATTGAAAACCATTGAATTATACACTTCAAAAGGGTGAATTTTATGGTATGTAAATTATATCAATCAAGCTGTTGAAGAAGAGGTATGCCGATGAACAGGAAGAGGTAGAAATGTTTTTATTAAAAGATGAAGTTACTGAAGTGAGCATCCATCCCAGGAAGTTAGGAAAAGAAGAGCAAAATATGTAAACCCAAAGAAGCAAGCAGGAAGAAATAATGAAGATAAGAGCAAAATTAATGAAACAGAAAATACATTGGAGAGGATCCACAAAGCCAAAAGTTGGTTCTTTAAAAAAAAACTAGGGAATTTGCCGTGTCATCTAAATTTTTAAATATGTAGATAATAGTGTTTTTATTAATATTCTCTAGTCCAGAATCTAAAGTGAATCCCCTTTGGTTATTTGTTCCAACAAAATTTGGGGTTAAAAAAAAAGTTCTGGCCTACAAAGCCAAAAAACCTGGGTCCAGAGAGCAAAGAGAAGGGGAATAGATTGTGGAGGAGTCGAGCAACAGCTCAGGCTGACTTTCTGTTTGCCTTGATGTGCCAGGAAGGGTGTGGAGTGGCGAAACAAACATCTAAGGCTGTTCAGAGTTAAACCTTTTTGCTCTACTACCATTCCTAGGTCTCTAACCTGCATATTTCCTGGAAACATCAAAATATATGCACATGTGAGGGCGGGGTGTGAGGGGCCCTCTCTTTTTGTCTCCAGTTCTGACCCCTGGACTTCATGTCTGCAGAGAACCACTGTTTCGCCCCTAAATACTTCTGCATTTGTCTTCTAAGAACAGAGTCTCAGCTGATCATAGTAACATGATCAAATTCAGGAAATTTAACATTGATTAAATATTATCTAATATATAGTCCATACTCATATTTCTCCAATTGTCTCATAATGTGCTTCATGACAATTGTTTTTCTAATCCAGGATCAACGTTTGGTGTAGTTGGGTCTATGTTAAACCAATTTTTGATACCTGGTTTTGACCATTTTGTTTTTACTGTTTCATTAGACCCCCGTTTCTAAGTCTATGAAACTTCCCCCCCCCGCCCCCCGCCAGTTCAACTGTCTGAGCTAGTCCAGCCCGGGAGGCACAAACCTAGGAATGTTTTGAGGTCCAAGCCATGAAGGGTCACTGTCCTCTGCCCAACGTTCTGCCCTGTGAGAGGGGCAGTACTGTCAACAGATTGCCTTTGTCTGTACTAAGTTAAGACCTCAGGCCCTAGCCAGGGGCTCACAGTTACCAGCAGAATGGGGTTAGCTTCCACACCCCGGGAAGCATGTGAATGAAGCTGGATACTGGGTAAGAAGTGCAGCAGGAATGAAAAGACGTGCCTCACCAAAATGCATCGGAAGCTATTTTAAGAGGAGGCTGAGGATTGTGTGTGGACGTCCTTGGAGCCTGTTTGGTTGCCAGGGGACCTTTCTCCTGTGCATTATCCCAGGAGCACGTGACAGGTGGCTCACCATAGCCTGTCTGTGACCCTGTGCCTGGGCTGTTTATATCCGGCTTTGATGAGACACCCTCCCACAGAGGCCACTCTGCCAGCTTTATTTAGTACCACGGTGCCCGGACCACTTCTGATCTCAGCCCAGCTTCCTCGCACGTGGTGCAGGTATATATTTTTCATTTTATCTTCAGTGCCCAGCTCTCACATTTACAGTTTTCTCTAAATTCTGCAGCAGCCATTGTGGGCTGACAGCCTGCCTCCACTGCATTGGGAGAGAGACGTGCTCTGTCTGCCTCCAGGATCCAGAGTTTCTAAAGCATGTTCAGACACTGAGCATGAAACGTGGCTCTTACATTACTTAGCAGTGTGACTATAAAGCCATCACGTAAACTCGCAGGCGTCAAGTGGACACAGTAGTTGCTTTATCTCCCTTATCGCTCATTCATTCATCTACTTATTATTTATTAAATACTGTATGTTAGGTAGTGGGGCCACAAAAATAAATAAGAATTTCCCCTCAATCTCAAAGTCAGTTTATAAATTTACAGAATATCGGACTGGAAAGGACTGTCCATTCCCATTTTAGTTTTATAGATGAGAAAACCGAGGCCCAAAGAAGTGAAATGACTGTCGCACTCAGCCACTGACTGAGTTAGCCTTTACCTGCAGGCTGAGGGTGCCCGAGTTCCTAAAAAAGAAAAAAAAGTCTTTAATCCCCCCCACCTCCAAAACTCCAAACTACTTTTAACCACAAAGGTAATATCTGTTTATTGTAAATAATTGCAACAATTCAAAAGTATGTAAAATTTGAAAATCTAAACTCTTTCCTACCCCATTCCCAGTTCTCCTCCCCAAGAGTAACTAGTATCATTAGAGTGAATCCTTCTAGACAACTATGCACATTCAACATTTACACATATTTTTATATTTTTAACACTGGAGTATTTCAACACGTAGAAATACACGTTATACTTCATGACATTCAGATGGTCTCCAAAATATTTTTGAAACATCAAAAATTATCAGATATTCCCATCCCATTAGAGTTGTGCAATTAGTATCCATGATTGAGAAAACATGCAATAACAAAAAGCTAATATGAATTCAGAAATTAACACCATTTTTATATGAATTTATTCATCAAAACAGCATCTACAAATACTTGAAAATTATCATGTTATGTGTGAGACATGATACATACTCAGCCAATAGATTTTCTTGTGTGTATATTATATAGGTTCTGGATCCTTCTTGGTAAGTGTCCCTGTTTCATCCCCTGTTTGTTGGGGACCACTGCTTTATTGCTGCTAAGGCTCGTTAGCACCAGTTTGTAATACTGAATGCCCTCTACTGGCCCGCAGATCCCTCTGGTCATTGTATCAGTTTTGAACTGCATTTAGCTGCATATGACAAAAACAAAAATGTGGCTTAAACAAAAGAGATGTTTATCTTTGTTTCATATAAAATGCCAGAAGCAGGCAGTCCAGAGTGGAGATGGGGACCTTCACGGTCATTAGGGACTACAGTTCCTTCTTTGTGGTCCACTTTGTTTTAGCACTGGTTTCTATCCACATGTCACCTCATAGTCACATGTTGGCTGCTGGCAACACCAGCTTTCAAGTCCATGTCACTTTGGACAACCCCAGCTGCCAGGGGGACTGGAAAATGTAGTATTTTCATGGGCACGTTGCACAGAGTAGAAGTGGGGTTCTGTTAGTTAAGGAAGAATGGAAGGCAGGATTAACAAGTGAGTAACTGGACGTTCCCCACCCCAGTAGAAATCCTTTTACCTTCCAGTCCTGAATTTTCTCTTTTAGCTTCCGTTTCTGTTCTTTGTGAAAATAAGATTTTCCTTTTTCTTGAGTATCAATTGTGTAAGTTTAGATTTTCCTTCTTTTTATTCAGCTTTTGCCACATCTTTCTGCCTCTTTTTCTTTTTTATTCTAACAGCTCAGTTTTTCTTTCTCTTCCAATATGAGATGTTGGACTCCCTTCTAGTTGTATTTTTAAAGTAACTTTTAAAAATATTTGCTTCATATTCTAGCGTTATGTGTCTCATCATCTCTAGGTTTACAAGTGTATTTGCTTACGTAACTTTTTTTGAAGTAGAGCACACATTGCAAAATTATAAGGGTGTAACTTGATGCATTTTTGCAAAGTGAACATACCTACCAGTATGATCATCGCCCAAATTAGGAGACAGACGCTGATATGGATAGATATGTCTGTATATCAATATCTATATATCTATATCTATCTCCAAGAGACTATCTTCCATATGCCACCTCCCTGTCATTACTCTCCCAAAAGTAATGAAAATCCCGACTTCTATCCCATAGATTGATTTACCCTACTTTAGAACTTTATTTAGATGAAATCATACAGTGTGTACTCTTATGTGTCTAGCTGTTTTCACACGATATTCATTACCTAATTGAGATTTGTGTACAGTGTGGCATGTAGCAGAAGTTTGTTTACTTTGATTGCTTTGGAGCAGTGAGTCTCAACATGGAGGGGTTCAGATTTAAGCCCCCCAGGAGTCATTTAGCAACCTCTGGAGACATTTTTAGCTGACACAGCTAAGGGAGTGCTACTGTCATCTAGTGGTAAAGACCAGAGGTGCTGTTAAATATCCCACAAGTCACAGATCAGCCCTTCGCAACAAAGAATTACTTAGTCCAAAATGTCAAGTATGGCGTACTTTAGAATACTTATTTTATTTATCCATTCTACTGTTGATGGACGTTTGTATTGCTTCCATTGACGTTCTTATGAATAAAGAACCTAATGCTATGTACATTCTCATACATGCCTTTTGGTGCGCATGTGTATTCATTTATGTGAAGTATGTACCTAGGACTAAAATTGCTGGTACATTTAAATTTAGAATTCACTGCCAAAATGTTTTCTAAAATGATTGTATTAATTTACACTCCTTACCAGCTGTGGGTGAAGTTCCAGTTGCTCCACATCTTCATAAATCCCTGGTGTTGTCAATAAAAATATTTTTTAAGTCATTTTGTGGCTGTCAGTGGTATTCCATTTGCAGTTTTTTGTTTTTGTTTTTTTAATTTTATTGGGTAGTGTGTGACATATCGTCACCTTGGCCTTATTCTATTGGTTAGAAGCAAGGCACAGGCCCCGCCCAACACTCAAAGGTGGATCACATAAGGGTGTGAGCACCAGGAGGCAGGGATCATGGGAACCACCCTAAGAGTCTGTCCCCCACACATCATTTCTACTGGGAAGTCACTCCTCCATCTTAACACTGTTCATCTGAAAGTAACGTGTATTTTCCCTGTGGCCGCTTTTAAGATTGCTTTTTAATCCGTGGTTTTCAGCAATTTTATGAGGTTCTAGGTATGTTTTTCTTTGAACTTCTCTTGAGTTCATAAAACTTCTTGTATTAGTGGGTTGATATTTTTCATCTATTTGGGAAAGTTCAGCCATTATAGCTTCAAGTATTGCTTCCGCTCCATTCTCTCCTCCCTTTCTGGTACTCCCAATTACCTAGATGTTAGACTTTCTCGCTGTGTCCCATATATCTCTTATTTTCTTTTCTGTATTTTCCATCCTTTTTCTCCTTCAATTGTTTTTCCATCTTTTTTCTCTCCTTCAGTCCGGATATTTTTACGTGTCGGAAGCCATAGAAATCCCCAGGCCTTGCCTAGGCAGAACTTCCTGGTCACAAAACCCAAAGCCCGCGCGCGCCAAACCCAGAGCCCGCGCGCGCCAAACCCAGAGCCTGCCCATTTCCTTGTACCTCATATGGCATCGCCCTGTCCTAGCCTATCAGCCCGCGACAAGTACCTCGCCACCCTATGACATAGCATATCCCACCCCCATCTGACATAGCTATATATATAACCCGCCATTGTAATAAAATTTTGAGGCTTGATCAGATCCCTGTCTTGCCTCCATTCTTCGCGTCTCCTGTCTCCCCTTTTTTTTTTCATCCTCAACAGGTTTCTTCCCCTCGTCCCACGTTGCATTGTCCTGCCGGTCGGGACATTTTGGCGCCCAACGTGGGGCCCGAGGTACGAAGATTCTATGAGGACACCTACTCTGGAAACCGCCGCGGCCCCCCCCCCTCCCTGAGCCTCCACGGGCTGGCTTCTTTCGAGCCCACGCAGTTTTCACTCGTGGGACAAGACTCGAGGGCCTCCCCGGCGCGAGTGTGGCTTGTTTCGAGCCCGTAAGGGACAAGACTCGACAGCCCCCTCGGCAGTAAAAAGGCTCGTTTGGAGTTCACGAGGTATTCACCCGTAAGAAAAGACTCCAAGTTTGCCCGACGTTGGAGTAGCCGCCCAGCGAAGGACGAGAGATTGGTGAGTAGGTGATTGACATGGGACAGGAGTTGAGTTCACATGAACTCTTCCTTAAGGGTATTAAGGAATCTCTCAAGATGCGGAGAGTTAAGGCTAGAAAAAAAGATTTACGTGAGTTTTTCAGTTTTGTCTCTGATATCTGCCCCTGGTTCCCCCAAGAAGGAACGATTGATCAAAAATATTGGAAGAGAGTTGGAGACTGTTTTAATGATTACTATCGGGTTTTTGGACCCAACAAGGTCCCTGTATCGGCATTCTCATATTGGAATCTGATTAATGATATCCTAAAAATACATTCCTCAGACCCAGATGTTAGAGAGATCTTACAGACAGGGGAAACAGTCCTAAAAGAGAGTTCCCGCCCCCCTTCTGTCTGCCAATCTGTTTCAATAGACATGCCAGAGGAACCTAAAAAACAAGCTGATAATCAGGAAGCCTCTGCCTTAGAGAATCACCCATTAAAAGACCCCCCTAAAATCTACCCTTCCCTTTTGGCCTTTAATAATCAGGACCAGCTCTCCCCAAGAGACCAGATAGATTTAGAGGAACAAGCTGCCCGCTATAATAAAAAAGAAGATCCCTGGGGCCTTGCCGCGCCAACCTTGCGCGCCCCTTCACAAAAAATACATACCCCTCCCCCTTATGTCCCCCCTCAGGAACTCCCAACATTCTATGACCCAGTCTTAAACCCAAACCCACCCCTATTCCCTCAAGACACCCTAGTTCAAAACACCCCGTCCTTAACCGATCCCATTAGGCAGGCAAAAATATCTTTAACCCAAGAAATTTCTTCTCTTAGAGAGACACTCCAACAAAAACGCGAACATATGCAACTCCTAAAGGAGCTGCATGCCCTTGAAAAAGAACTTAAAACCTTAATGCCTAACCAAAACCCTGAAAAACCTCAAAAAGGCCCAATACTTAATAAAAAGACCCTAATGACCTTTCCAGTTACCCGCAGCTTCTCGGTTAGTGCAGGAACAATTAGCGGCAGGACATATAGAACCAACTACTTCGCCATGGAATACACCCATTTTTGTTATTAAAAAGAAGTCTGGGTCTTGGCGCCTCCTTCAGGATCTCAGAGAAATTAATAAAACCATGTTCTCCATGGGAGCCCTCCAACCAGGCCTCCCTTCCCCGACAGCTATCCCAGCTAACTATCACAAGATTATTATAGACCTTAAAGATTGTTTCTTTACCATTCCTTTACACCCCCTGGACAGAGAGCGTTTCGCATTTAGCCTGCCTGTAACCAACTTCAAGGGTCCTATGCAGCGCTTTCAGTGGAAAGTCCTCCCACAAGGCATGGCCAATAGTCCCACCCTATGCCAAAAATTTGTGGCACAAGCTGTGGATCCTGTTAGAACACAATGGCCCACTATTTATATTATTCATTATATGGACGATATCCTTCTAGCAGGAAAGACCACCACAGAGGTACTCCAATGCTGCCAACACTTAACTCACAATCTTACCACTTATGGACTCCAACTTGCCCCCAATAAGATCCAGCTCAAAGACCCCTACTACTATCTGGGATTTGAGCTACATAATCAGTCCATAACCACCCAAATTTGTACTGGCTCAGACAACCAAACTTATCTCACAGCCATGTTATTGAGACGTAGGTCCGCCACATTCGGAGGCGATTGGGACTCCACCTCCCTCTCTGACAATAACAAATATAGTCAGGCGGGCTGCAGTGGTACAATTGGAAATAAAGTCTGTTGGCCAACTAAAATGCCTGTCCACATTTCAGATGGCGGAGGGCCAAATGACATATTAAAAGAGACTCTTGTCACTGAGCACATTCAAAAAATACTCCACCACCTATTCCCCCCTTTAACTTACCACCCCTTGGCTCTCCCAAAATCCCGGGATATGGATTTAGACACACAAACCAACAACATTCTCGAATCCACCTTCTGGGCCTTAAATCATTCCAACCCTTCTCTTGCCCAGGACTGCTGGCTTTGCATGACTATGGGAACTCCCATACCTACTGCAATCCCCTCCAATATCACAGTAAACACACAAATCTCTAACTGTTCCCGTCTCTCCCTTCCTCTTAGAGTTCAACCTGTAGGATTTAATACCCCCCCCTGCTATCAGGGACGATTTCAAAACAACACTTTTGATGTAGATCTAGGGTTTGTCACTTTTACTAACTGTTCTGACATCATTCAAGTTAACGGAACCTTGTGTTCTAGCCCTGGACAAGTTTTCATATGTGGGAACAGCCTCGCTTACACCACGTTACCCACCAACTGGACTGGACTTTGTGTCTCAGCTAGTCTCCTCCCTGATATCTCTATTATCCCAGGAGACACACCTGTCCCTCTCCCCAGCCTAGAATTTGCCACCGGGCGCCACAAGCGTGCTATTACAGCCATTCCCTTACTCGTAGGGCTAGGAATTACTGCTGGAATAGCCTCGGGTACCGCGGGAGTAGGTGTTGCAGTCCAGTCCTACAATAAACTATCACGCCAGCTGATAGATGATGTCCAAACACTTTCTGGGACCATCAATGATCTCCAAGATCAGATTGACTCTTTAGCTGAAGTAGTCTTACAAAACCGTCGAGGCCTAGATCTTCTCACTGCAGAACAGGGAGGTATCTGCTTAGCTTTACAGGAACGCTGCTGCTTCTATGCTAACAAGTCTGGGATCGTCCGAGACAAGATCAAAAAACTACAAGAGGATCTAGTAAAAAGACGCAAAGAACTCTTCGAAAACCCACTCTGGACGGGTCTCAACGGACTTCTCCCCTACCTGCTCCCCACCCTTGGCCCCCTCCTATGCATCCTTCTCTTAATAGCCTTCGGGCCATGGGCTTTTAGGCGCATTACTGACCTCATTAAAAACCAAATCGATGCTGTTTTGGCCAAACCAATCCAAATCCATTATCAGCGGCTAGCAACAAGGGACGGCCTCGAAGAAGGCTATCTTGGCTTCCTCCCCACGGGGACGACATAATACTAAGGGTATGTCTACTCCCCCCACGAGTTGGGGAGGGGTATGGGCACCGAGGTGAGTGCAAAGCAAAGCATTTGCAAGGAAAGGGCTCGACTCACAACGGTCGGCTCCCTTTAACTTTCCTGAGAACATACCTGGTTTGCATAGAGGTTGGTATCAAAAAATCTCTACCTCTCCTCCACAAAAGATACCCAAAACCATCCAATAACGAGCTCTGCTCGTTGGAGGAACCAGGCCTCTGTTCCCTCACTCGGTCAAGGCCCACCTCCTTAAAACAAACAAAAAGGGAGGAGATGTCGGAAGCCATAGAAATCCCCAGGCCTTGCCTAGGCAGAACTTCCTGGTCACAAAACCCAAAGCCCGCGCGCGCCAAACCCAGAGCCCGCGCGCGCCAAACCCAGAGCCTGCCCATTTCCTTGTACCTCATATGGCATCGCCCTGTCCTAGCCTATCAGCCCGCGACAAGTACCTCGCCACCCTATGACATAGCATATCCCACCCCCATCTGACATAGCTATATATATAACCCGCCATTGTAATAAAATTTTGAGGCTTGATCAGATCCCTGTCTTGCCTCCATTCTTCGCGTCTCCTGTCTCCCCTTTTTTTTTCATCCTCAACAGGTTTCTTCCCCTCGTCCCACGTTGCATTGTCCTGCCGGTCGGGACATTTACGGACCTATCTTCCAGATCACTAATCTTGTTCTGGTTAATGTGCTGTTTGTACATCTACCGTATTGTATTCTTAAGTTCAGTTATTGTGTTTTTTCAATTTATACTTTCCATTTTATATATATACACATATAAATATATATGTTTATATACGTATATGTTTATATAACATATGTGTGTGTGTATATATGTATATATATATACATATATATACATACATACTGTCATGTGGGGTGTCATGCGAGGTCTCAGCTCCCGCTCCCCACATAAGAACGCAGGACAAAAAGGAACACCCACGGAGCCATAGATAGGGGAGTCGTACCACTATATTCTTGCTGGCAGCTAGGTTGGAGACACAGGAAGCAGGAGCCACACTGTCCATTCTAACTGCAATCAGCGCTTGCCAGCCACCATCTTCTCCCTAGCCCCCATTTTCTGCTGGCGAAGCCACGGCAGTTATATTAGTGGCCAATGACTCACTGGTTACAGCTGATGGCCATCCAATCACAGTTGATGACTGTTTTACTACCTGAGCCAGCACCTTTCCACGTGAGGCCGAGAGCCTGGAAACTGCACTCCTGGCTCTTCCCCACCCCCCCACTCCCCCCCACCCCCACACACGCAGGTTTATCTCCCCAACACTATGAGAATGCTAGTTTCTGGACTCAGTCCTCTACCTCTTGACCTGTACTACTTACAAATGGAAGAGCGCTTTAAGGAGAAAAAAAAAATCAGGCTGTTGAGTAAGGAGAAAAAACAATTCAGGCTGTTGAGTTCACTTCTTTGAGCTTCCTTTCTTTCTGGGATCTTGGCATCTCAAGTTCTGACTTGCTTTGATTGTCCAAAACTCCAGATTTTTTTTTCCCAGCCCAGTGAGACCAGCAAAACTTTGCTCAGATTCCCACTTCTTGGCACCATTTCACTCAGCTTTTCAGCTTCCCTGTCACACACCACTTATGATTCAGCACATTCCTCATAGGGGAAAGAGACTCAGCATCTAGAGTTTCCCTTCTCTCTGGAATCTTGGCTCCTCTAGTGCTGCCTGCCTGTGTGACTCTCCAATGCCTTCACACAGAATCTTCTTTTTTCATTTTTCTAGCCTTTCTAGTTGTTCTCAGAAAGAGAAGTAATCCACCCATATAGCCCCACATTTATACTTTATAACACGGTTTTCTCTGTACCACCCCACCTGGTCTGAAGTTTACCACTTCAGTCCACCTCCTTTTATAGGAAGTAAATGTCATCTCACCACCCTGCTTTCCATCAGACAGATATTTATAACTTACAGACCTCAGCAACGCTGTGGACATATAAAGTGCAAACACTATAATTCATCTTTCATCTCCCCCTTTTATTATTCACGTGAGAAGCAGGCAACAAGCACATCCATTCAATTCGACACGAGGTAGATGAAAACCTAGTGGGAAGACCTTTAAACCTTTGGCTCATCCTAATAAAATCATTGTCCAAGAAAGAAATTCTGGAAGGGAGCAGCAGTATCTATTTGGAATACAATGGCTTTCTCAGGAAAAGTTAGGAAGGGGGGTATGATGGGAGGCCTCTAAGATGGCCCCCAATGACCCCTGCCTTCTAGTATCCTCTTCTTTGTCTACACCCCTCACCTTCAGTGTGGGCTGAGCTTACTGACTTCCTTCTAACAAATAGAACACATGGGACATAGTTAAACGAAAACTTTTTTTGCTATTTACCTGGAATTCAAATGTAACTGGGCATCTTGTATTTTTATTTGCTAAACGGGCAACCAGTGTGTGCTCTTCGCTGATGGTGTCTCTAAATGAGAATTCCAATTGCGAGCAGCCATGTTGCGGTTATCTTCACAAGGGGAGTCACAGCTTTGAGTGGAAACAATGGAAAGAAATTAAATTTTGAACCCAGCTGCTTACTGAATTCTGTTATCATTCTAATATGCTTTCAGTTAATTCTCTTGCATTTCCACGTATGTAATTATTTCACATGCAAAAAAATGATTTATTTCCTCCTTATCAATTTTAGTTCTTCTAATTTTTTCCCCCAAGAGGTGTTATCATATTATGGAAATACCCATGTAGGAATGGTGGCAAACAGTAAATATTTTAATCATTATTTCTGTGCATCAAATTACCCCCAAACAGGCATAAAAGCATCACGGATTTTGTGGGTGAAAAATCTGGACAGGGCACAGGGGACATGACTTACTTTGCTCCTTACTATCTGGTGCCTCAAACTGGGAAGATTTAAAGGCTGGAGAAGATTCAACAGCTGAGAGGTAGAGTTGTCAGGAGTTGTCTTCACTCACATGTCAGGCAGTTTTTGCTGGCTGTTGGCTGGAGTCTCCGGCTATCGGCCTCTGGGTATAACACTTACACGTGACCCCTCTGAGTGGTCTCTCCATGATGGCTGGTTTGGGCTTCTTTCTAACAGGGTGGCTGGCTTTTAAGAATGAACATCTCAACAGAGCAAGGCAGAAGTGTGTAGCATTTTCATGATCTAACCTTAAAAGTCACAAAGCAGGGCCGGCCCGGTGGGTCAGGTGGTTGGAGCTCCGTGCTCCTAAACACCTAAGGCTGCCAGTTCGATTCCCACATGGGCAAGTGGGCTCTCAACCACAAGGTTGCCAGTTAGATTCCCGCAAGGGATGGTGGGCTGCGCCCCCTGCAACTAACAACGGCAACTGGACCTGGAGCTGAATGGCGCCCTCCACAACTATGATTGAAAGGACAACAATTTGACTTGGAAAAAATCCTGGAAGTACACACTGTTCCCCAATAAAAGTCCTGTTCCCCTTAAAAAAAAATACTTTAAGAAAAAAAAGTCACAAAGCATCTATCACTTCCATCATATCAACTGAAGCAGTCACAAAACTCTACCCACGGAATCAAGATAAAGGGACATAGATTCCCCACCCAGTGGGTGGATTCGGATTGTCAGGATTACATTCTAAGAAGAGCATGTGGGATGGGAGATATCATCTTTGGAAAGGTGGCCACATTTGGAAAATACAATCTGCCAAAGAAACCCTTTGTTGGGCTCCTGAGTTGAGTGGAAATTCTTCCACGAACAGGGTTTTAAACTTTAAGCCTGGTTTCAGATTTATTACTTTATCATGTCAAGGAAGTCGTTCTATTCCGATTTTACTGAGTTAAAAAAAAAAATACTAGATGGTGAAATGTTTCAAATGCCTTTTTAGCATGTAGGAAGACACAGCAAAATAAGGTAGGTTGTGGTTCCCTTTGAGGCATGCCTGCAGTCCATCCATTCATTCACTAAATATTTCGAACACTTACTGTGTGCCAGACAGTCCGCTATGCACTAGGAGGAAACATTGGGCCAAAAGAAGTGGTTCCCAGCCCTCCTGACGTTTATAGCCAGATTGAGCCAGATCCAGTTAACTACCTAAAGTCTGCTTTTTTGTGCCAACAAACTCAGAAAGGCGGTGTTACCTCCCACCCCGCCAAACAAACTGGGTAACCTGATCCAGCAACTCTCTCATTCCTGCGACATGGAATCACTTGACTAGATGGTGTTTGAAGGGCATGGAGTATTTACATATATAATTTTAGCCACCAGAGGGCGGTCATATTTAAAAAATACTTTCAGAGGGGGAAAAAAAAAAAAAAGGACAAACGCATTCCCCGAAAGGCTATCCCTGGGGTCTGGGGCCAGAGTCAGACCACCTGGTGGGATTCACTCCATTTCAGGCACAGACTAGTACCCAAACACTCCCACTTCAAGCCTAGGAATTACACCACGTTATCGCGAGGCTTTGGTCCTTTGAATGGAGGATGATGTCATATTGCCTGACTGGGCCATAATGAAATAGATCAGAGGGTCTCCCAGACCAAACATTTCAGAGGAAGTTAACTGCACAGGAACCCCGAGAGGTGGTGGGAAGTTCCTAGCACCCTTCAAATCCTCACTGAAGAGAGTCACTCAGCGAGCATTCAGTGAGCACTGCCTCTATTCAACAACCAGCTCTGCACTGGGCAGGAGGAAACTAGGCTTGCTCTGGCTACAGAGAGGCTTCACTTGCACAACGTGAGAAAGCAGCAAGGACAGCCTTGAGCCAGTGTCCCAGCAGGCTGCCCCTGCCCTCCGTTTCAGGTAAAGCCTACTGAGGCCACCTAAACTCCAGCTTCACTAGACGCAGCATGCAGCCACTCCCCAGGGGGGCCTGCCAGCGTCAGTGTGTTCCAGGACCCCCAGCCCATCTCGCTCTTCTCCCGAGCCTAGGGTGAGGGATCTATTTCCAGTTTTCGTTTTGTTTTGATCTGGTTTTGTTTTGTTTTGTTTTTGCTTGTCCAGAGTGTATTGTCAAAGCCCCATACCTCTTTCCCAAGCTGAGGCTTGAGCTGCTTCTGGAACACAAGAAAGACACAAGCAAGAAAGACATCCAGGCTCTTTCATTCCCCATCCTCTCCCTCCTCCCCACATCAACGAACACAGAGCCCACTTGAAGGAGAAGAAGGAAAATGGTTACTATCTCAAAAATATCCTTCTTCCACTGGGTTGTCAGGATGCCCAGACTTAGCCCAGGTCTTGTTGTAGGGCAAGCACTCAACGAGTGGTAGGTGTCATATGTCCACAGTCCCTTCCTGAAATTTCCAAAGCCCCCAGAGCTCTAAAAAGCCAAAGGTCTTCCATAATTTATTTGGCAAAACCTACTCTGACCTGAATTCATTTGGTGGCAAACCTCATCTGAACCACCATGCAGCTAATAGCTTGGGTGAGTACTCTAACATATTTCACTGATTACAGGGTGCTTTCCAGACTCCACTGCAGGTGTTCGGAGTCTGTGGTGTAAGTACCTGATTGTCTTCTAAATCTGGAACATTCTGAATCCTGAAACATAGCTGGCCCCTGGGACCCATTTCTATATGAAATCTAAGTTCTATGTCTTATCGCTGCTGCGTATGTGAGATGTGGTAGAGAAACCCTAGCATGGCCCTAGGAGTGATATCTCCTGCATTATTCGTGCTCCACATAATCCCCTCCCTTGGAGTGTGGGCAGGACCTGTGACTTGCTTCTAACTCATAGAACATGGCAAAGATGAAGAGATTTGGAAGATGTAAGTAAGATCTCAAATCAGTTGATTTTTATTTAATCAAAAGGGAGATTATCCTGGGTGGGCCTGACTTAATCAGGGAAAAGCCTTAAGAGAGGGACTGGGTCCTCCCTGAGGTCAAAGATTCTCAACTGTTGGCTTGGAAGTAGTTGCCACGCTGTGAGCGGGCCTGTGGAGAGAGTTATTTGGCAAGGAACTGTGCGCAGCCTTTAGTCGCTGAGGGCATACCACTAACCACTAGCAAGGAAATTGGGGACATCAGTCCTGCAACCGTGAGAATGTGAATTTTGCCAACAGCCTGAAGGAGCTTGGAAGCAGACCTTTCCCTATTTGAGCCTCTGATGAGATGGCAGCCCCAGCTGATATTTCGATTTCAGCCTGGCGAAACCCTGGAACAGGAGACCCAATCAAGCCAAGGTCAGACTCCTGACCTATGAAAACTGAGATAATAAGTGTGTGTTGTTTTAATCCAGCAGACTGTGGTCATTGGTTAAGCAACATAGTGAACTAGTACATTACAAACATCTCGTACCCTCCCTGGGCTCCAGTGGCTCATCTGTAAATTGGGGAGATGGTCAGATTAAGTGGCACCTAGGAGTCTTTTCAGCTCTAACTTTTGGAGACTCTCTGGATGAGGCAGATGCTGGGTGATTTGGTGTTGAGAGAAGGGAGAATGGTTCTGTAGTGGGTGAGAAGATGCAGGGCTGGGGGCTGTGAGTGCCGAGGAGATGTACGGTTGAGGCAGCTGGTGCACAGGCAGAGAAAAGTGCAGACAGCTGAGGAGTCACCCTGAGTCCTCGATGACCCATCTGCCAGGCTGGACGCTGACCACAGCTGGCACTGTTCCTGGCTGCAGAGGCGATCAGCTTTCAAAAGCAGGAAAAACAAGCATCCTCTTTTCCCTGCTCTGTAAGGGAGACTGTAAGGAAAGCTTTACCACAGTGGGCCCCCGCCCCCATCTCTGCCAGTTTAGGAGGGGGCAAAGGGTCCATTCTCAGCAATCTTAACCTTGAGACACCTATAGCTGGTGACCTCAGGAACTAACCTGGGAAACTCATGGGAAGCTGAGTCAGGGAGACTATCAGGTTTCCTGTGAGCTCTTGGTAAACTTCTGAAGAGGGTTGTGCTTCTGTGTTCTCCCTCCAGGCCGATCTGCCACTCTCCCTGCTTTCCACAGCCCTGCTGCCTGTCGCAGGGGCCTCAGCCCGCCAAGACTTCCCAGAGATGCAGCATCAGATTGCTGCCTTCCTCCCCCAAATGCTCCCTGAGACACAGCTGACACTCTCATTCTACTGGCTGGAGCAATTGTCCCTTATTAAATTCCTTGGGGGATGATCTCATTAAGTCTTGTTATGGGTCACTTCTATTTCAGGGAGAATAAATTTGTTGGAATCTTTCTATGGGCAGCTAGTTAATTGAAACCTGAAGTAGGGGTTGGGAGGAGGGGTAGGCTTGGGTGGGGTGGTAGAGAAAGTTCAAAAGGGTGGGGAGTAGGACTGGCTGAGTAAGGAGCTGGGAGCTGGTTGAAAGGAGGAGGCAAAGGGGTCCATATGAGGGGGGCTGATAAGGGGGAAGATACAGGCTGTGGAGGTGGGGGGAGAGTCAAAACAAGTGTCCAACTGCAGCCTGATCTGCTGAGATAGCCTCCTAGCTGCCTCCTAGGCCTCCGTGCCCAACCCTGCCAGACATGTGAGTCCAGACCAGCATGAAGTGATAAGGGTCTAGGCCAAGACGTGGCAACAGAGATGGGAAAGAAGGAGATAGGAAAGAACTTGGAAACAAATTTGATATAGAGGTGGAGGAGAGGGAAGATCCCAGCATGACCTTAAAAAGATCCCTGGAGAATAAGGAGAGGTGCCAGAGTACAGGCCCCGCAGGGGCTTCAGATCAATGGCTCCCGTTCATGGCTCCATTGTTTGAAGAATCCTTCATCCACTTCCGAAAACATGACATTTCCTGTTTCCAGTCTTCTGGCTCTTCATACATTCATGCATGCACGCATGCACGCATGTGTACAGCTCACATGAATTAAATACCTACTGTGGATTAGACCCTATGCTAAACACTGGGGAACACAATTATAAACAAATACACTTAAACCCAGCAACTTAAGTTCCATTCAGAGCAGTTAGCTCTGAATCTCTTTTATTTCAAGTCCTTTTTCAAATGGCTGTGCTGGTCTTCAGGATAGGTAGGTCCTACAGAGAAGATAAGATGGAAGAACGTTTTGTTTTGGGGACCTTAAAGTCAAATGAACTTGGGACATTTGATAGGGTTGAAAGACAGGTGACCACTAACTAATTGTGTGGCCCTTGGCTGGTCTCTTAAAACCCTAGCCCCGGATTCTTTGGTCTGTAAGAAAGAACAGAGTAGGTGATTTCTGAAAACTCGTGTATCTTTCTTTCTATGGTTTGTTTTATGGATATGAAAGTGCTTTGGAAAGTTTGATTTCTGCATAAGTGTACGGTAGCCCTTTATTTCAGAAAACAATAATAATGTGAATACTCAAGAGTACACGTGGGGCATGACATAGAACCTCTTATCGTACTCCTGTGTTTCCTTGGGGAGGGGGCCGCATTTGAGCCACACTCCGGGACACTCAGGCCTCTCGCCTGGGAAAAAAAGATCTATCTGAACGGAAAGTCTGAGGGAAGGAACTGAGCATGCTCTGCTAAGACCTGCTGGGTATTTGTTACAGGCTGAACTGTGTTCCCCCCAAATTTATATGTTGAAGCCCTCCATACCTCAGAATGTGACTGTATTTGGATATAACGGCATTTAGAGAGGTAATGAAGTTAAAATGGGTTGGTGAGGATGGACCCTAATCCACTATGACTTCTAATAAGAGGCTAGGGCACACACTACACAGACTGAAGGGCGACCATGTGGAGACACAGTAGGAAGGAGGCCATCTGTAAACCAAGGAGAGAGGCCTCAGAAACCCAATCTGCTGATACATCGATCTCAGACTTCCAGCCTCCACAACTGTGAGAACATACCTTTCTGTTGTTTAAGCCACTCTGTCTGTGGTACTTTGTTACGGCAGCCCTAGTGAACCCGTACAATACTCTCCTAGGGACTTGAGAACTAATATCATACTCTCTTTAGGACTTGCCTGCGTACAGAGGGGGTACATTCTGGGCTGTTCATCATATAGCAAACCTGCTTTTGGGGTCAAGGCTGAGGTTGTCCAGGTCTGTCTGCAACTGGGTGTATGTCTACAGTGGCCGTGACATACTAGAAAGTCCAGGGGGACTGCATGTTTTTTGCATTGTGTCCTCCAATCTAGCTTTTATCTACCATGAAGTTGACATTTAAATGTTCACCTATTTCCTGTGTCTTCTCAATTGGTTTCAAATTTGAGGCAAAGAAGAGAGAGGGTTATTTATTGTACCTCCACTCCCACCCCAGCAAGGAAAAAAGAGAAAACGATCACAGCACAAGTTACAAATATGTTCTCCTGGGGGATTTGGTTCTTTCTTCTAACCCTCCTTCTCACTGTTGCCCTCACCACTCCCAAATGAGCTGTCTACCTCCAGGCCCACTTGTTCCCTGGAGAGTGGCTTGGCTCTTCAATTCCACTGTGACGTCTCCGTAGAATGCCTTTCCTCTTCTATGCTGCAGAATTGTCTTCATTCTCAAAGTCTTGGCTCAGAAGTCTCCTCCTAGGTGAGCATTCTCTGGGGCCCAAGCCAAGTTTTCAGCTTCCTTGTTTCAGCTTCCGTGTCTCTGGGTACATAGTTTCATCATGTTGTCATGTAGTCCTGATGTTAGATGACGTCATGTCTGTCTTCCCCAGTAGGACAGACTAGTTTGAGCACTGCACCTGGAAGAACTTCCTCTGGTCACATCTGTGTCCCCAGTTCTGGCATGAAGCTTGGCTCCAAAGTAGGTGTCCATAAAGAGCTGGAGAATGAATGAGTGACAGGATGACGTTTTGACATACTAATTTGTGTGTTTCTCATAGTATTGCACCCACCCCGTCCATTTCAAATGGACTGCCAGTTGGGTAATTCCTTGTCTCAGGGATTAGGGCTTGATGAAAAGCAGAAGAAGCCTGAGAGGTCAATGACTCTTCCTGTCCTTAGAAAAAGTAACTCTAAACTCACTGGGTTTCATGTGTATTGTGGGGGAAGGAAAGGGGAAAGGAGGAAAGATGGTCTTGGAGAGAGAGGAAATCATGAGGTCCTGAAAGGAGAGAGAGGTGCAGGTGCCCTCAGCCCTGCACAGCCATCCATGATGGAGGTGGGCAGTCCACTTTCGTGGGTTTGGAGACCTTGGGGATCCCAGCCTTGGCAAAAATTTCTGCTCCCCATACCTGACATGAAAACAGTGTCCAGCTACTGCCCACTACCGGGCTTTGGAAAAATGACATGTCTGTGTGGATGGAAGACTAGACCCCCACCCCCCGTAACTTTCCAGACACTTGGATTCTGGGGGTCCTGGGTGGGGAAGGGAAATGAGACTTCAGCAATGACTGATGTGGACTTTCCTGCTGGGGGTGGGTGTGCTTAGAGTAGACGTTAAATTGATTTACAGGACATAAAAAAGTGATATTTCTTGCATACTTGAGTTGGAGGATTTGGTTATCATCCAGTACAAACGAATTCTAGATCCTTTGTTTAGACCCCAAAACGTTGCTCCTCCTCCCCCTCTTCTGTCCCAGAAATTTCGCCAAGGCCTGAACTGACCCAGAGCTCACTTCATCCTCCCCTCACATGGTGCTTAGAATGTGGCGTTTGGTGTTTTCTCATTCTCTAGACTGTGTGGTAATGTGTCCTCACATTACCTCCTGGGTTAGCTCCTGAAGGGGAATCCTTCACCTGGTGGGTGTTTCCTGCCAGAGACTAAAGGCCCCAGTAAAGAAAGTTCTATTGTTCCCTCAGTGAGGACGAGAGTGGAGCAGCTGCTCAAGGTCAAGTTGTACCTACCGGAGGGAGAGACACCCTAGGGAGGCTGAAGACAAAGCCACCGGGGAAATGAGTCCAGGTGGGATGGAGGGGGGGGGGGAGGGAGGGCTGTGCAGGGATGGGAAAGATACCTCCAGCCAGAACCAGGCCTCCCTCCGGAGAATAATGTGCCCACGAAGAACAGGATGTCAATCGCTCTCTCTCTCTCAGACCTGACTAGTGTGGGGGTTCAGAACCAGTTACCCCAAGATGTGCCAGTCTGGCAGGCAGATTATTCAAGCTGAAAACAAACAAGGCTCAGGAAGAAACTGACCTCTCCCCTTAATGCCTAAAAGAATTTAGACAAAGCTTGCTCCAGGAAGGGCGCTATCATCACAGATGACCATACTTTAACACGAACTGGGTGTGATCAGTTCACTGGGGAGGAACCTAGCACTGCCCCGTTTGACCAAAGTGCTCTGTGTATCTCTTGTTTCACCTCCCTGTGAATTGCCTTACTTCCCCCTCCATAGTTCTGAATGACTATACATAATTTTGCCTTACTGTCTTTGGAATTTTCATGCTTATGTGAATTGGCTGGGTGCACGTATTAAAACTTGATTTTCTCCTGTTAGTCTGCCGTTTGTCATTTGAATTATTCAATCAGTCAGAAGAACTAAGAGGGAAAAGGGAAGGTTACCCCATCCCCGGTCCTAGTCACCTGTACCCCAACTAAGACTTCATAGAAACTGCGAATCTCTCTCCTCTCTCCTGTCCTGCTACCCTCCTCTACCTCAATAATGCGGAGACCAAAGCTCCCAAGAACAGTGTCCTGATGGAATCTCTGACTCCCTCACACTTGGTTCAGCCCGGGGCACACTGTCTCTAAGGTAAATCTGGGAGGAGAATATGTTGAAAGGAGAACAGAGCAGCGATGAGAAGAGGGAAAGCCCAGTGGGGACTGGTGAGGAAAGAGGAGAACTGTGGCTTTAGGTTCCCCCCAAAACAGAGTCGGAGACGAGAGTTTGCCCATAGGCAGTCGATTTTGGGGAGTACCCTACAAACAGGAGGGAGGGACTTGGAAGAACCGTTCAGAGAAGGAAGGGGAGCCATTTTCAGGGTGCCTGCGCTACTAAGTTATTCTCCATGGACGCCACCTGGGGCGTGGTCCTGATGTTTGCCTCTGAGGAGCCCTGCTGCACAGGCTACAGAATTGTCCACCCGAGGGACAGAAGTGGGATGTTTATCTACCAGTTCTCACCCCCCTCCCGCCTCCGTTGGCCAAGGGTCACCCTGGGTGGTGTTCATTTCTCATCTCTTCCAGGTTTGACCGTCAATCCCAGTGTGCCAGGAGGGAAGCCCCCGGCAGGTGACATCAGCACACAGCTGGAGTGAAAATGTAGACCAAGAAGATGTGAACTGGGGCACAGTACAAGAGAGGAACGTGAAGAAAAAGATGTAGCAAAGGAAAGGAGAGAGGAAGGGAAACAGGCCAGTGATGGGAAGGGGGAGACGAGACAAATATAAACAGTCCCTGTTTTGGAGAGAGGTGTGTGTAGGGCAGAGGCAGCCCTTTAGCAGCTGGGGTCCTTCTGCAGAGCTCCTGGGACTGGCTGGGGTGAGCCCTCAGTGTCACTGTCTTTCTGCCTCTAGATGCTGGCAGGCTTACGCACAGGGACAGGGTAGCCTTGGCAGTGACCGCACAACCCCACCCCCTGTAGCCCCGGGCAAGCTCTTCTGGGCCTCCCAGGAAGATAAGCTGTCTCCTCAGTGTTCCTGGCTCTTTCATTTCAACAACGTGGACTTGGGGTTTTGGGGCACCTGATTGTACAACAGGATCATGACCCGCCAGAATGGAAGTGAGCTTTCCTACAGTCCTTGTGGCAATGGCAAAAACATCTGGGTTTTGGGTGTCCTCCCCTGAGCCCTGATGTTGGGTGGATTTGAGAAGACAGGCTTTGAAGCTTCTGAAGTTTAAGTGGAAATCTTGGGAAAAGAAGGACCTTTTGCCCTTCTGGTGACTTGAAGCACTCATGGCAGAAACCACAAGCAGAATTAAAAGCCAGAGCAGCTCCACGAATCACTTTTCTCCAAAACGTAAAATTAGTAAAAAGATATCCTTTTTCTGCAAAATAAGAGGATGATCCCTAAGGCCTCTTCTTGGCCTGATGGTTACTCATGGTGGCCAGTAAATGACAAGTTCCTCAAGAGGAGGGGAGCCTTTTGGAAGTTGCTTGGGGTGCTGCTATCCCGGGGGCGTACTTGCTTGGCAGGTGGAAGCCCTCCCAGCCTCCTGTTCCCAAAGCAGTTCTGTAAATCTCTGCTCTGTCTTTCTTCTAGGGGACCCCGGCCTGCTTCCCCAAAGCCTGGTGCCTTTGCACTAACTCCTCCAGAGTGGGGTCACATGAGATGCTCTACTTCCTTTAATTTGAGGTCGCTTTGGCTGCTGTCAATCTACTGAAGTCCTTTGATGAACGTTTGTATTGTTCTCATGCCCAGAGCCTTTTTCAAATGATCAGCACATTATAAAACACAATAGCACGTCCAATTCCCCATCCCCCCAACACACACACATAATGGTATCGCTGTTTCCCAGATACGTATGTAGAGTAGTGAAAAGAGTCTGCGATTGGAGACAGCAGAGCAAGGTCTGGTCCTGACGTTCCCATGTAGTGCTGGTGACCTTGGGAAGTCATTCATTCATTCATTCATTCATTCATTCATTCATTCAGCATTTATTCCAAATCTCCTTGTGTCATCCTATGACCCCTGCAAAATGTTAACAATACCCACCCTCATTGCTTTTCAGGACTGTTTAAAGGAGCTAATGAAATCATACTGTGACACTTCAAGGTAAACTCGATAGGAATGTTATGTTGTTATTAATCACCAAAAAGATACAATTGCAGGGTTGTGAGATGAAGGCTCAAACCATAGCACTTGATGTATCAACCTGTTTGAGAAAAACACCTATTCCAGGCCCTCCCGTGCCGTGCCATGCACTCAAGCTGGACTTGGCTCGGACACCTTTCTCTTCAACCTTGTCTTCGGATCCCCTGTTCTTTATCCAAGACGCTGGTCGAAAACCTCCTCTTCCACAGTCCTTCTTGCTCTTGGGATTTCATTTCTCCCTCTCTCATGTCTCTTTCTCTGTTTTGGAGATTTCCGTGTTCCACCTGTGAACTATTGCGATTTATTTCCAGATAGAGCCCTGTTGTTGTGGAAAGCGGGTTTTTGGTTTTCACCACAGGAAGGAAGTCAAGGACACACTGAATAAACCAAGAAAGCAGTGAATTTATCAAAAGAAAAGAGGATAGTGCACCCCCGCAATGGTGGGAGTGGGCAGGCCAGAAGAGCAACTGCGCCATAGAATAAAGAGGCTTAGGCATTTACTAGCATGAGGGCACAACATATTTAAGATTTAGGGGTGACATTATAGGTAGTCCCAGGCTGGTCTTTGCTGACCACTCCTTCCTGTGGGGAGGAGGGATTTTTGTCCTTATTTGGCTCAGGTCAGAAGTGTCATGGTGGCACAAGGGGTGGAGATTTTCCCTGCCCATAATGCTGATAATATTATAATCCATTACAACAAACTAAAGTTCACCTTGAGTGACAAGATGGCATCCTGGGTCTGCTCTCAGCCACTGAAGTCTAGTTCTGGCCGGTCTGGTAGCTGCACCTTTTCTTAAGAATGACCTCATCTCCTCCTTCCTTTGTCTCCCCTTACCTCTTCCTTCCTCGCCCTTTTCTCCCCATGGCCCTATTCTTTCTGCCTACGGTAACATGGTTCCTAGACAGACAGTAGTGTTTTTGTGAGAGGTGAATGTGTTCTCTTCCAGGAACCCTGCCTCTGCCCCTTTAGCTCATGTGACCTTGGTCAGGTGTATTGTCTTCTCCAAGCCTCAGTTTCCTCCTCTGTACAACCTGCCTACCCTTGATGACTGTTGTGAAGATAAAATGAAATACCATATGTCAAGGGCCTAACACAGCACACCTTGTGTTTAATGGGCTGGCTTTCAGTAGATGTCTTTTGAATGAAATCGAACGTCATGCATACTTTGTTGGGCCCTTCTAACACGTGGGAGGTGGCCACTTACTATGTGCCAATGAGGAATCTTGGGATGATCCCCACCCCGTAATATTTTCCCCACCCAGGATTTGGTACCTGAAATGTCACCAGAAAAGTTAATTCCTCCTTCCTCCTCAGATGCACTCCTTTATGTTTCAGTACCACTGGGAGAGGCAAAGCAATCCACTCTACCTTCCAGAGTCCTGGATGATGGCAGCATTGACTGCCAAGGAAAAAGGTGGACATGGTCACAGGGAAGGAGGAGTCTGAAGTGAGATTTGGCCTGGGACTGATCTTGCTTAATGTAACATGTTTATTTAAATCGAATATAACGTATTTATTTAAAGCCCAAAATTTTAGGATCCTGTGTGTTGTTGTTTTTTCCAGACACCAGTTTTCCAACAACTGGGTGTCCAACAATTCAGTTCAATTCTGACACTAACTACTTAGAGGTAGCGGAGACCCCACAGATTGAGGGCTCAGTTTCACAATACTGTCCCACTTCAGATGCCAGCCACGGGTGGGGCCCCCAGGCTATCCACACCTATTCTCTGCAGACTATAAATTCTGGGGTTCCCATGATTCCTCCTCAAGTTTGATCATTTGCTAGAATTACTCACAGAACTCAGGTAAGCAATTTACTTATTATTGCTGGTTTATTAGAAAGAATGCAACTCAGGAACAGTCAAATGGAAGAGAAACAGAGGAGAGAGGGAGTAGCACAGAGCTTCTATGCCCTCTCTGGGCGAGCCACTTTCCCAGCATCTCAACGTGTTCACCAACCTGAAAACTCTCCAAACCCCATAATTTAGGGGTTTTTATTGAGGTTTCATTCTGTAGACATGATTAATGAAATCACTGGCCATGCATGATTGAACTCAATCTCCAGCCCCTCTCCCCTTCCCAGAAGGGAGAGTGGGGATGAAAGTTCCAACTCTCTTATCTTGAGGTTGGTTCCTCTGGTGACCAACCCTCATCCTGAAGTTACCTAGGGGCCCACCAAGAGTCACCTCATTAGCATAAATGTTGGTAGAGTTGAAAGCAGTTTCTTAAGAATAACAAAAGACACTCCAATCACTCAGGAAATGACAAGGGTTTTGGGAGCTCTGTGGCAGGAACAGAGGACAAAGACTACATATCTATATCTATATCTATAATTATACCACAGATTCTCTGATGTTGTTCGTCCCTAAATATCAGTTTTCGGAACTTGAGGGGGGAAGGTGAGGACAGGGACGTTCTGTATAAAGATGGTGTTTCACTTGCTCTGAGCCCTTAGGGTCCTTGAGTTGTTTCTTCCAAATCACAGTATGTCTTTGGAATGTGTCCATAGGGAAGTTCTCTAGGGAAGTTCTCTAGGGCTGCAGGCCCTTCGCTTCTTTTCTATGCTTTCCTTTCTTTCTGCTCTTTCAGCAGTCCTCAGTTTTAGTTTTTCCCCTCCCAGAGCTCCACCTGCCTCGGAGTGTGGTCAGCCTAGGGTCAATGCTTTCCTTTCTCCCCAGGTTGTCAGTGGGCCAGGGAGGGACTGCTTTCTGCTGGTCTTGACCACAACACTCAGTGGAACTCTAGGTGAGAACACGTCACACCTGCTTCCCTATTAGTACTTTAAAAATGAAGCCCAGACTCCTTACACTCCCATTCAGCCCCCCACCTCCCTTCTGGCCTTCTCTCTCCTCTGCTGTCCAGCCATAAGCCTTGCTCTTGGGTTGTTCAGCCTCCAAACACCCCCAGGGCGTTTCCACCTCTTGCCCCCTTTCCCTTCTCTCCAGGTCAGCTTCTCTACACACTTGTTCCTTCAGTCACGTCTGTTTGTTGAATGTGTCTTATCTGCCAGGTCTTGTGCTAGACATCAGGAGGGCTAGGAAGAAGGATGGTATAAGCTCTGCCTTCAAGGCTCTGACTCTTTGCCTCCTTTTTAACAACCGTCAGGCAGGTTCCAGGGCCTGTGAGGCACGCCGCAATTGCCCTTCTCCCAGCGCTCACCTATTTGGCACCTGCACTACTTCCTCGTTTTGACATCCTTCCAGGTTTCTGTGTCTCCCCACCTAGGTGCTTAAGCGGACTTCCTCCATTCACATCTGTGTACCGCAGGGCAGAACAACCCGGGTCCTATGATCTGGGGTGTCAGACGGATGAGAAAAAAGAATACGCACAACAGGTACTCAGGAGGGCCAATGCTGGGAAGGGAACAAACTATGCTGTGATGGGCTGTGGGCGTGCTAGTTTAAATGGGGTGTCAGAGGAGCCCCCACCTCTCCTACCCCGGAGGTCCCCCGAGGTCTGATGCTGTGTCATACAGAGCTATTTTTTGCATTGAAAGATGAAAGACCAATAATACATACTTGTTGAAAAATTTTAAGCTGTCCTTTGCTTTTATTTCTAGTTCTTTTTTTTTTTTGCTTTTTCTATTATTTTTATTTTTTAAAAATTTATTGGGGTGATAATTGTTAGTGAAATTACATAGATTTCAGGTGTACACTTCTGTATTACATCATCTATAAATCCCACTGTGTGTTCACCACCCAGAGTCAGTTTTCCTTCCATCACCATATATTTGATCCCCTATTTCTAGTTCTTATTAGAAATTATAGGCTTCACATAGAGAAGGGGTGTCAGAGGGATCACGTGGCTGGAAAGAACTTGCAGCCCAAGATGGAAGAGCTTGGATTATCCACCCCAGAGAATGGAGGGAGCTGAGGGAGGCGTCTCTCACTCACCCTTGTTGTGTCGTTGGAATTAACCACTGTTCCTTCGCAAAAGGTGAAGGAATTCACAGACTCAACCTGAAATGAGGAGAACAAGGAAAGTTTTACTGAAGGTCGGGCAGACAGAGACTGTCCGTGTTTAAAGAAGACAGCTGTCCTGGGTAGTAAGGAGAGAAACACCGGCGGTGGGGGAAGGGGTTGCAAGGGGCAGAGTCTTAGAAAACTGCACCTTACTTTAGGTTAGCTTTTTCTTCTATAGGAGAGGGTAGGTAAATTTCCTTACAGCAGGAGATGTGATATATACTCTGAGGGCATTTGATTGGCATATGTTGGTTATATAATTAGTTTTCTTTCTGTGCATGCTGTTACCCATTTCTTACAGAAAAACCCGCAGGGTAGGGGGCAAGCTTTAACGTTCATTTTATTTTCATTGTATTATAATGAGGCTAGAGTTCAAATAACGGACAGGTTCCAGCAGTTTGTGTAGGCATCAAGAACCAACTGTCTCTGGTTAGGGTCTTATCTGTTTTTTCTAAGGGTATTTGGACATCTTGATTTATTTCTAGGGGATGAGCCTGGGCAGTTCCTGGGGAGGGGATACAGGCCTGCACAGTCTTTCTTCAGGCTCACTTTTATTAACCCTTTTTCTGCCTCACCAACCCTCAGCCACCACCTGGCTCCACGTGCATGACATCCTTCTGCCCTGCTCTGTTCTGGTTCCACATGAACTTGTTGCTCTTGAAAAATGACTCAGTCGAGATGGCAGTGCCACTGTACCGACCAGTGTGAGTCTGTGCCTGTTGGAGGTGCTGGCTTGGAGTGTCGCCATCAGAACAGTGGTCCTTTTTATAGAGTGTTTTCTAAGCCAAGAGTTGTGCTGAGAGCTTTACACATATGACTCCTTTCACCCTCACTCCTCACAAGATCCTACAAGGTAGTGTGGATAAAAAAGGGGCCACATACTAGACATGATGAGCTCAGGGGAGGCCAGCATGGTGGCCCTACAAATTCGGAGACTGAAAGTAACCACAGAGAATGGTGTGAACATAACAATTCCTAACTAAGAGCAGATCATGGCGGGTAGTCACATCCTTGGCCGGTAGCTTCCTTGACAAAGGTCAATGTTTACCTTAAGTCAGCTTGTCTATTTGTCTTTTTTGCATCTAAGATAGCATCCTTGGAATGTCAGAGTACTTCCTTCTTCGGGACCCCTGAGGGCACAACCGACCAGCACCGGAGCAGAGAGACTATAGAACCCCTCACTGTTACCTTGTACCCGGAATACCATCTCTCTGTGCTGTAAAGTGTGAATTATTAACTATCCTGTACCCACCAAAGTAAAAGAAGTATGCGTCTCTCCGTTTTACTTTTTATCCAATCCCAGAGATTTCCCTGCTCTGCTTTCTCCCACCCCCTTAACTCTTTTGCTGTGTTAATTGATTTCAAGGTTTTTTTTCAAAATGTGTCAGAATTCCAAAAATAAACAAAAAGTTGATATTTTGACTATTTCATGCATTTAATAATAACAATTTGAGCTGCTTTGTGTATAAATGACATTCTTTTTATGTGTAAAAATTTCGGATATATTCACTCCGATATATCTGACCATCGCGGCAATTAATCTACTCCCAATGGATTTCCTGTGACCCTTCTTATGTGTCCTCCTTTGATTCTAATGTATAAAATAAGCTGCAAAACAGCCATTCTCCAGAGCATTTTCTTAATCTGTTGAGATTGTGCTTCCCGGCAATTGTCATCATTTTGGCTCACGTAAACTCATTTAAGTTCTCTTCAGGTGTGGACATTTCTTCCGCCAACAGTAGTAGTATCATGGGTCACCTGTGTTTGACACGGGAGAACGCTGAGGCTCTGCGAGGTTACAGAAGTGAGGCAGAACCAGATCCAAACTCAGATCTGTTGGACTCCAGAGTCCCTGGTCCTGATGACCAGGTCACCTTCTGCTATTTGGAATCCTTAGAAGGCTCTGGGTGGCCTTTCATATGGAGACGTAATTAAATTCTGTGGAATAACGGATGCTCTGAGGCCAAGCAGGTAATGTTAACTCTGGAAAAGGTGACTTGTCTGAGCATACGTAGCCATCTCAGTGCAGAGAGGTTCATCCGTGCCTCCATCCCCAATTCAACTGCCTTATAGTAACCTGCTCCATCAGGAGGGAACAGAGTATACAGAATAGTCAAAGCAGAGGCAACACACACTGATGCTACTGGTTAGTTCACCACTTCTAATAGCATCTGCTGCAGGCCCAGCCCTATTCCAGGTGCATCAGATGCAAACAATGATGCTGATGGGTTTGGCCCTGGCCTGTAGGGCTTAGGACAGAAGTTGAGAGAACCACTGATATGATTCAGTAGTAACACTGCAGAGAGGCCAAGGGGTAGACATGTTTATAGGACAATGTCTGTGAGCAGAGTATTCTTAATAGAAATTTCTGTAGAGGCAATGGGATGGAGGGAGCTGGTAGGGGTGCTGGTGATATGGGTGGTGTCTGGGCTGGGCTGATTTTATGGAGATGGGATTTCAGGAGTTGGGAGAGCTGAGTATGTGATGCACAGGAGATTCTAGGAGATAAATCTAAGGCAGCAGTAGGATCAACTCCTCAGCCCTTCATGCTCCTATAGAGAGGAAGAAGAAAGCAATTGCCTTGTTGGCAATCTAAATATGGCAGTAATAGGGATAATAGTAATTAGGATATCAAATGCTCTAGCCTCCAAAAATATGTAGAGTCCACTCACTGTTGGGAATTGACTTGCTATCTAACAGGAAAAGGAGCCAAGATGGTACCCCAGTAGTCAGGGTCCTACTTCAGTATCTCTACCGTATTGACCAGATAAGACTGTCAAGGAGTTATTTTAAAACTGAATGTAGGGTGGCCGTAGCTCAGTTGGTTAGAGCGGGAGCTTGGAACAACAGGGTTTCCGGTTCAATTCCCGCATGGGACGGTGGGCTGCACCCCTGCAAATAAAGATTGAAAATGGCATCTGGACTTGGAGCTGAGCTGCGCCCTCCACAACTAGATTGAAGGACAACGACTGGAACTGATGGGCCCTGGAGAAACACACTGTTCCCCAATAAAATTAAAAAACAACAGCAAAAACAAAAACTGAATGTATTAGTCCACATTAATTCATTCGTTCCAAGACTGACAGCTATGATCTTAGTAATTCTTTTCTCTTTTTCTCCTGAAAGAGCTTAGGCTCTTGTCACTATCGCACAGGCTCTCAAATTCCTTGAGGACTAAAGTAGCAGGGAAATATATGAATAAGTGAACGAATGAGCGAAATAACCTACATAGACACAATGTTTAGATGGTAGACATATGATCTCAGTTAATTTCACAGAGGCAGTTGGTGGTGGTGGCTGAGAAAGCAGGCTCTAGAGTTGGGCTGTCTGCGTGGTCATCTAGTCTTGCCACTTACTGACGTGTGACCTTGGGCAGGTCACTTTACGACTTTGTGTCTCATTTGCACTTTTGTCATTTGGGGCTAATAATACCACCAAACTCATAGGTTTGTTGAGAGGATTAAATAAATGAATCCATTTACATGCATAGTACAGTGCCTGGCACATAGGAGGCATTCAATGAAAGTTAGCTATTACTATACAATTATTTTATCAATTTACTTACGTAGTCCGGGATGGAAAACTCCCGTGCTCGTAGGCAGTCAGCATAAATGGGTGCACTGGGGGGAGCTGAAGGGCCTGATTTAAAAAGGGGAGACTGATTTTAAGGGCTGAGTGGCGCCAGCGCTGTGATTTTTCAGAATCTCCTCTTGGGGGGTGTCACCCCAGGTCCCCGCATGGCTCCTGAAAAGGTCAAGACTTTTAACATTTTCTTCCCAAGCCCTTATTTATTTACCTATTTATTGATTGATTGATTGATTTATCGAAACCCTGCTTTTAGAGAGCACAGCCTCTTGAGCAGCGAGGTTTGCTCGCAGCACCTCATCTTCCAGCCTTCGGAGGCCCTGCACCCCACCAAGTGGCGTGTGCCCATCTCACCTTCCCACCGGGTCCTGGTCCAGCACGTTTCCCCAGACCCTAGGCCTCCAGGAAGGGCCTCGAAAAGTCATAGAGTGCACCGGTGTGTCACCCTTCCCAAGGTGAACTGCCAGTCAGGGGAGTGACTCTGCAGAGGCGGAATCTGGGGCGTCTGCGACGCGCGCCGGGGCGGAGCGGGGTGTCCCTGGCCGACCCCGTCTCACCAGCAGGTGGCGGTCTATCCGCGAGGCCCGCCAGGTCCCATTCCAGAAACTTACGGGAGGTGGATGCCATCGCACGGGTGGCACGGCCGAGTCTCCCAGAGCCAAGCGGTGGGCGTCCGCGAAAAAGTGAGGAGAGAAGGCTGCGCACCCCTGATGGAGTGACTCAAGCATTCGGACACGACGAGCTTCATCCGGGAAGGCTTCAGGGAGGGTGAGTACTGAGCAGCGCCCGGGAAAGGGAGCGCCGTCCTTTTCTCAGGGCAGTGTCCTTGGCTTGCACTGACTGGCTTTCTGACCCTGGAGAAAGGTCTTTCTGGAACGGAGCTGCCCGATCAGCAGGAGGCAGCGCGGGAAAGAAGCCCGGGAAGCCAGCCGGTGCCCGCACGCCGGGCGCCCTGGAGTGAGAGGGGCGCCGGGTCCCTCCGCCAGGAGGCGCTGTGGGGCTTTCCATCGGCCTCCGTCTCCAGCCCCTAGAGGCTCTCGCCGCAGCGGCCGCTCTAGCTGACTCGGTGCGGGCTCGGTGGTTCCGGGCGGAAGTGAGGCGCCGAGCGGAACGGCCTCTGGTGACATTTTCTCCGGGCGGCGCGGACGAGTGAAGGGACTTGGCGGTGGAGGCTGCGGAGGCGGCGAGATTCCCTGTAGCCTCAGCGGGGCTCTGACCGCGACGCTCTGCTCGCCGCTGCGGCTCGTGCGGAGGAGGAGAAGGCGACGGGCGCCGTCGCGTCCCGAGTGACCGCGGCTGGGAGAGTCCCGGCCCGGGGGTCGGTGCGTGCCCCGACGGGGCGCGCGGAGCCGGCGCGGGGCGCAGGTGAGGCGGGAAGGGGCGCCGGGCCGCGGCCTGGCTGGGGCGCTCCGCGGGCCCCGGGCTGCTGCTCGCGGAGGGTCGGGGGGCGCGGGGGCGCTGCGGGCCGCGGGGAGGCTGTGCGCGCCGGGCGCGGGCGCGGGGACGGGCGGCGCGCGGGGTGACGCCGGTGCCCCTCCGTCCTCCGGCCCGGCCGGGGCCCCGTGGCCCCCGCACCGCTGGGACCCGGGCGCGGCCGCAGGGTGCGGGGCGCGCGGGGAGCGGCTCGGGCCCGGAGCCGCGGTCGGGACGGGGCGCTCCCAGCGCGGTCGGTCGCCGGCCGCCTCCGGTCGCGGGCGGGACGCGTGCAGCCTCCGCAGTGGCCGCGTCTGGCCGGGTGGTCAGCCTCACTCGGAAAGCCGGCGAGGAGGCGGACGGACGCACGCCCGCGCCCGGGTCGCCGGCGTCGCGGACTCTCCCGGCCCGGCCCCTCGGCCCCTCGGCCCCCGCGGCGCCGCGGCCGCGTGTGTGTCGTGGGAGCGGCCGCCCCGACGCGACCGCGGTGGAGCCGCCGAGCCGCGTGGCCGCGCGCTGGCCCTGCTCGCCGGAGCCTCGGCCCTTGCTGAGCCCCGTCTAGCAGGCCGCGAGGCCCGCCGAGCGTGCGGGGTCGGGCCGCCCCGCGTTCCGGGCGCCCCCGGCGGCCTGGCGTCGGCGGCACGTGCTGCCCCCGCTCGGAGCCGCTCCGCTTCTCCCGGGCGCTTTGAGGCCGCGCTCTGTTAACTTTTCAGTGTCGCCTTGCTGCTGCTGGCAGCCTGGATTCCTCCCGCAAGCAACGCCTTTTGGTCTAACAAGCATGTTTAGAGGCCTCCACTGGGTGGTTACGACCTGATGTCCTGGGGAGCCACAAAGCGAACCGACTTTCGGTAGGAAGTGTACTATTTTGGCGCAGGAAGCTGCCTAATGCGATGCCTAGTTGAGTGCTATCTGCTCAGTACATACACAGTTGTGAATTCAACTTGAATTGAGAAAACTAGGATGGAATCGACTGTATTGATCGGTGTGCTCCTTTAAAAAGAGCCTCCGTGAAATTTCATGCAGTTCCATTAAATGAGAATTGAAAATGTTTTTAGACATTTCTAGACCAGGTTCCTTCAGACTGCTCCTAAATACCACTTGCAATCTTAACGCTTCAAACCATGTCTTCTTTGTAATGTTAAGATATAGGTGTAAACTTCGCAAACACTACGAAAGGCAGGGAGAAACTTCAAGGTGGTTATACCTAGGCATCAGCTAAATGTGATTGCTTAATGGAAAAGTTTTGTTTCCTGACATCTTTTTGTGAAAAAGGGGACGGACTAGGTTTTGGAACTACAAACTTGTTCCCTTGTTAGCACCATATTAAGTTCACAGTGTAGACATTCCTCACTAATTCAGTTTATATTCTTAAATGCGTTTATGAAAGAGCAAGTGTCATAATACTTTGTTTTATAGTCTTCATGATTTATCCAAGACCCATATATTAAGATAGGTTCAGCTTTAGATTCTAATTTAATGCAGTTCTGTTAGAACTTAGTGCTCAATGTATGTCCTTCAAAGGTTTCTATTTTTATTGATACCTTAAGTCTCCTTACTGTATGAGGAGTAACTTTTGGGGGCTTCTGTAGTCACTCATTATTCAAGGGGTTCTTTGGCTGGGATCTTCAATCTTACGGTTTTGTTTTGGTGTATGCATGAGTAGACTTGATGTATGGGTAATAAGGATTTTTTTTTTTTTTTAAGTTTGGAACTGTTATGCATTAGAGACCCAAACTCTACCTTTGTAACTTTGGTAAATCATCTTCGACCTTTGTAATTTTTCTGCATGTAACTAGGAACATATTTACTGAGTTGACAATACTTGAGAAAGCTTCTAAAAGATGAAAAATAACTATGATGTGCTTTCTTTTGAACCACACTGATTTCAGTATTCTCTATTATTTTATGAAAGAGTTTGGGGCCAAATGAAGTTTCTTGGGTAGCTGTAATTATAGGGTATAAATGAAATAGATGTATGAGTTAGTAACTGAGTAAAAAGCTATGAGACTATAGAAAGGGGTAAGAGCTATTGAGAAACCTTTGGGAAAATACAGACAACAAAACATTCAGGTGGAACCTCTTTATTCTCACCACACTAATTTGTTGATTGCTTACTGTGTGCCAGTAGAGCTCTCGTTGCTAGAGCTGTAGTGGTGAGTAAGATTGACAAATTTCCTGATGCCAAAGGAACTTACACATTTAAACCTGAGATTTGAGATGGATTTCCAGGTGGGCATTCCAGGCTCTTGAACAGCTTATGCAAAGTCATGAGTATCCCTGATCTCGAATGTTTAAGTGTGGCCAGTGCCTTGAGTTTACCGAGAGGATGTGTAGGGTAAGAGGAAGGTAGGGCCAAGTTGTGAAGGTACAGTATCTTAGTCTGCTAATGAGTTAGTTACTTTACTATGTCTTTTTTGGCGGGGGGCGGGACCTCAGGTGGAATATAAAAGATGAGATAGGCATTCCTTTTGAAATATTTTTCTTTAGCCTTCAGTTCAGTAACTAGAATTTTATTGATTTTATTTATTTTGGATTGATTCTTGATCATCAGACTAATTCCATAGTTATTCTTCTTTAGTTGTCAGTTCTAGTCTTAAATTTAAATTCGACTGTTGTCATGAAACTTTGAAATCCTTAGCCTTTATCTTTAATTGTGCCTACTTTCCTTACTTTTTCAGGACTCATGATTGAATTTAAGGGAAATAAACAGTATTTTCTGCTTCTGTGTGGGCAGCTTCTCTCAGCAGAAGTGGGGTTGATGATGTTCAGTCAGTTTTCACACGCAGCCTTCCCGTCTTTGGTAAAGAGAGGCGCAGGGTGAAACTAAAAAAGCATCTTGCTTGTTTTGTTCTCTTTTGTATTCCTAAACTGCTAGGGAGGAAATGTGTATGTTATATATATTTATCATAACATTAGTAGTAGCTGATAATGGTAAATATGATTTCTAAATTCTGTAAAATAACTCGGGTGATTCAGATTTGATGGTTGTCTTATTTAGGATTTGTGGCTTTAATTTACAGTGTTCAAATTTTGTTTATTCTCTTTCATGTCTTTATTCAAAACAGGGACCTCATTCCTCTTTGCTCAGATTCTGACTTGACTTTATTTAATTTTAAAACTACACGGGTGAGTATTTTCTAGTTAAGATTAATCAAAAGTAGAAACCTATCTGCAGAATTATTTGTATGTGGGGTGTTAATACCTGGTTAAATAGTAAATCCATTTACTGACCACTTAGGTGCCAGGTGGGGATGGATACGAAGATAAAAGAAATCATTTCTGCTCAAGGATTTCAAATGTAGCGAACCAGATGATTTCTAAGTTTCTTTCCTGTGGAGAAGAAAAGTACACTGTAGGAGAAAAGTAGACTGTATAACAAAACAACTATAGTATGGCGTTAGTCTTTTCCTTTATAAGATCACTTAAAATAAGGTATTGGAAAGTAGTATTTTTCTTAAATGGGTCGTTAAGCTTAAAAGAAATTGATTGGCGTCTTGAATGCTCTTTTTGTACTACCAGTTCATTTACAAAATACTTGTTACTCTGCCTGGAATTCAAGTCCATGTATTAGTAAATTAGTTTTGATTGTTTCAAGAGGAACAAAATTAAATCTGTTAAAACTTATATAAGCCGTTCCCATGAATGCGGATAAACTAGGATTGTGCGTAGGTAATCTAGAAATCAGAAGTTTTCATTAACGTGATTAACGTTAGGGAAACAAGATACTTACGGAAGGGATCACAAGTTGTTTTTCACTGAGTTGTCTGGTTTAAACAAATAGCTTTTATGATGTCCAGAGTCAGCATTTTGTTAGGTGCCTTATAATTAGAGAAAGGTATTGTTGGGGAGAGGGAAGTTGGGTGTGGACTAAAACTCTAGGAAAACAGGACTGTTTTCCTTTCTGCATTAAGAACAAAAACCTCATGTGGTTAAGATTTTAAGCAGTATCCTGTCTGCCTTAGTTTTAACCTAGATAGAAGCATAGTTTATTCTTAAATCAACATTTCATCATCAAGGGTTTCCCATTTTTTTCCGCTGCAATCCACTAAACAATTTGCTCTGAGCCTTAGGGCATGGATAGTGGATAGGTTTTTGGCAGTATGGATCTTGGGGACCTTAGGTCCTAGCATGTGGTAACTCATCTTTATGTGTCCTGTTTTCTGAAGGAGATAGACAATAGGAAGTGGCCAGAGCAGAAATCTTTAGATTAATTCTGATTTACACTGGTGGCACTTTTGAGTACTTAGATGGTTTCTCATTAGCCACGGTGCATTCTTTGCATTGGGTAACTTC
The DNA here is from genome assembly GCF_964194185.1 of Rhinolophus hipposideros. Taxonomy (NCBI): domain Eukaryota; kingdom Metazoa; phylum Chordata; class Mammalia; order Chiroptera; family Rhinolophidae; genus Rhinolophus; species Rhinolophus hipposideros. Next base: position 22,389,498 of record NC_138063.1, on the reverse strand, counting down.
CTTGGTTTCTTACTTGATGCCGGTGTATTCCCAGTCCTGGTGATGGGCCAGATGCATGTCAGTAGCGGTAGTATCTGCTACATGAAGTGATTTGAGCAGCCATTATCACTCTTGGCCTATTTATAGAGCTTATATCAGTGGAGAAAACCTTGGCTAGCAAGCAAGCAACGCTACTCTCTTCCCGTGGTTGCAATCTCACAATTTATATTTCAGTTCTGGGTAGGCCAGATAGTCAGCTGCATTAATTTTTAGAGTGCCTTTTTGGTATTCCATCCTTTTAGCACTCTAGTTTCTTAGTAAACTTCACTCTTGAAGGAAAAAAACAAAAACTGAAAAATAGCAATAATTTCTTAATATGATATTTGGTGTTCAGATTTCTCTATTATCTCGTAAATGCAGTTATTCAGATCAAGAGTCAAATAAGGTCTACATTGTTTTGTAATCTGTAGGTTCCCCTTCCATTTCTTTTCCCTGGCAAATTATTTGTTGAAGATACAGAAATTTTCCTGAAGTTTGAATTTGCCAGCTACATTCTTGTGGTGGTTTTAAACATGTTCCTCTGTCCCCTGGGTTTCTTATTAATTGATATTAGGTTTAGAGGCTTGATCAGATTCGGTTTCTATGAGGTATGTTCTCTCTTTCTTTGTTTTTCTTTTCTTTTTTTTTTTTTTTTACTTTGAGCAAAAATGCTTTATAGATGCTATTGAGTACTTCCATCAGGAGGCACGTAGTGTTTGGTTCTCTGTGATGTTAGCAGCTGTTGATGCTTATTGCTTAGCTCCATTAATTTATCACTCATAATTCCTCATTCTGAATGGCTTTCATCATTCCCAGTTCTGAGTCTTTTATACTGTATCTTGTTTATAGTGTCTTCAACCTCATCCTTTTGAGAGAGCTAAAGGAAGGGAAAGGAAGGGAAAAGTTGCTGTGGAGAAAAGGGCCATTTCCACTGTATTGTAATTCTGTAGTATATTTACTTTAATCGTCATCATTGGTTCCTGCAATATCCACGTTATCCATGCTATAACTTCTCAATGGAAAAACTAACCCCAAATCCTGACACATAATGGAAAGACGTCCTTAGACAGCAAAATTTGTTTTGCAGTATTAGTGCTTATTTGAGATAAGAGTGATGTTGTCATTAAATTAGTGCTTCTATGTAAAAATTAGAAAAGTGGTTAATTTTTCTATTTCAGAAGATTTGGGAACATCACTGTTAATAGACGTAATGGAATCTCTTCCTAGACCCGAACATCTGGAGAGAGGGGACTTCATTTTCTTTTTTAGTAAGATGCTCTCTACCTCTTCAGTTTTATAGTGTCTGGTTTTTGCTTCTTTATGCAGGAGTATGCCATGATTTTATAACACAGTATTCTAATATAAGGAAACAACTTTGCTAGGCTATTGACAGTTGTGTCAGTTTTTGCTTATGTTTTTATATGGAAAGGTAAAAGGAGAGTTACTCTATCAGAAATCTTGTTGATTCTTTATAGTGGAACACTTTTTTGCATACAAGTCAGTAGTGCTAAGTTTTAAGCAAACAAGGCATTTCATTAGTGGTCTTGGTGATTTTTAAAAATGATTTTCATCAATTCAACAAATATTTATTAAATATTGTGTGTTAGAAACTGAGTGAACTGAAGATGATTAACGTAATCCCTGCTTCCAAAGGAGATTGTAATATAATGAGTTTGAGGGGGGTGAGTGAAAACATTTACACAAATACCTTTTTTTTTTTCTCATAATGTGCTATTTCCCTCCTTCCCCACGTATGAGGCTAACTCTTAAGTTTTTGGACTTAAATTTTCTCAGCCATTGCTGTGTGTGTGTTTGCTTTTGTTTGCTTTAAAAATCATCCTCTTACAGCAGTGTATTTGTGTGTCACAGAAAAATCAGGTAGTAATCGTTAGATTCTAATTTTTTTGGATGATTGCTAGTATTGTGATAATTCCCCAACGTTAGATTGTCACAATATCTATTCTAATATCCAACTTGTCTAACTGTAGAGGCACTTTATAATTTTTCTGTGACAGTTGCCAACACCAGCAGGAAGTAGGCACACAATACTGTTTGAAAGCCCTGCTTCATTCTAGTTTTATCTTCATGGGTTGCAATTTGTCTTTTGGTTCTGGTCTCCTGTTCTTGTTTATATTTAAAAAACAAAGCCAAGCAAAACTTCAAAACACCTTACCTTTTTTTTTAAGTTTCTGCGTGTAGAGTAGCCAAAGTTTGACAGAGTTTAAGAGGGTAGTTTTAAAGACCTACAACTGATTGCCATGGATTTTGTTTTTTTAACCTTGGTCCCAGTGATTTACTTACTACTTTAGTTAGTTACTATGACTTTAAAAACTGAGTTAGCAATAGATGCAAGCTGTAATCTGTTTTCTATTATAACTGTCTCGGAGGCAGAAACTTCTAAGGTTAGCGACATTCCTGTTGGTGGTATCTGGACTTTTTTTTTTTTACAAGTCCCATCCATATAAGAAGTAGCTGTTTTTACAACAACTTGAAAAGCGGCCCGTTGCTTTGACATGTAGTGCTAGGGGAGTGCACCCTTTTTGACTCAGAGTCAGTAATAAACATGCCTGGTGGAATGTTTAAGCTGTAAGCCAGCTAACAATTTTTGGATTTTGAAGCTAAATCTATTAAAAAAATAACTTAAAAAAATGTGTTTATACTAGATTGTTGAGGCTATTTAAACTGCAACTCTCTTGCTTATTGATAACTCCTTCCCTTTTTATATGGCATAGTTTTTAACTTTCATTGATTAACCATTTGGTGTGCCTTGGGCATAATTTAAAGGAAGCACACTATGGAAAACTATAATCTTCTAATATAAAGATAACAAAGAAATGGTGGTTATGTGGTTTCTGTAAAATGAATCAAAACAACGGATGTTTTGTTTTTAGGGAAAATTATCAAAGGAGCAGTCTTGTTTACCTTCTTAAGTGTAAAATGTAAATATGCCTTGATTTATACAAAAGATGTGTTCCTGTAGATTTGTGGGCAAAACCCAATTTTAAATATCAAACTTCAAATACATTAGGAAAACTTATTTTAAAGGGGTCTGTTTCAAAATCTTATCTTTTAAATGTATAACCTAATTTAACTTTTGTAAAGATCCAGACGTTCAGAACTTTTATTTTGGTTAGAGAAGGCTGCTTGTGTAGCATGATTTAGTCTTAGGTTAAGAAGCAGGTTGGAAATTCAGAAACTGTTCTAAATATATCTGTCTTAATCTATCTAAATATATCTTGGCCACTGACCTACATATTCTTTTCTTAGAAATGGGGATTATACATTTCAGGTTAACTATGAGCAATAATTAATAAATAATTAAAATGTTCCGAAAACCTAAATAGAGTTGTTTAGATTCTGCGTATCTTTTAAATGACAGTTTTTAAAAAATCCTACAAATCTGTAATAAAAATTCATCAATTAAAAAAAATCACTAGTGACTAAAGCATTCTTTTAGTGGGTTTTTCAAATGAAATTGCCTATATCTTTTTGCTTTTTAAAATATCCCTTGAAACTGTCTGAAAACATTGAGGTCTTGGATAATTCATGGTTGGATGTTTATGCTGTGTCTAAAATTGATCAGCAGAGCCCCTTGGAGGCATTAGTTTTGCAGTACTGAGAGGCAAAGGCCGAGGTGTAATGCAGATTGTTCTCGTGTTGCCCTTTTCATGAAGTCAAGTAGAGCCATTAACTGGAGTGGTTTTCTGTATGCTGTGACCCGGGCTCCTATGAAAATGTTTATGCAGAAGATGACTGTACCATATATACACATATATATAGTAGCTCCATATGCATTTATTAAAAAGAAAAAATGAGATTTAATAGGTTCATTTAACTGTAAGAAGTCCACTGTGCAACTGGCCTGTGGCCTAGTTGGATCTAGGAACTCATTTGCTATCATCTGGGCATTATTTTTCTTTCTTTGTGTTCTGGCTCTGTACTGCTTTTCTTTGTGGCTTCATTTTCAGCAGGGCTTTCATCTCATGAGGTTAAAAGTTGGCCTCAAGCAGCTTCAAGTTAACAAATTTCCTCAGCATTAAAATACTACTACTATTGCTACGGCTACTGCTAGACTTTATTTTTTAGAGCAGTTTCAGGTTTGCAGAAACAGCAGAAAGTACAGAGAGTTTCTATATGCACCCCTCAGTTTTCTCCATTAACTTCTTACATTAGTTTGTTACATTTGTTACAATCGATGAGCTAATGTTGCTACAGTACTCAAGTCTCAGTTCACATTAGGGGGCACTTTTTGTGTTGAAAAACAAATACTGTGTTGAATAATACTGAATAACAGTTCTGTGGGTTTGACAAATACTATCCATTGTTACACTATCTGACTACATAGTTTCACTGCCCTACTTGACACCTTCCTTTCTTCGCCCCCATGTTTACTCAATGATCTCTCAGATTCATTCACATTTCTTTTTTGCCATTACCATCAGTCCAGAGCTACCATAATTTTTTTTGCCTTGCCTTCAAATTGTTATACTGACATTTTCTCTTGTCTTTTCCATCCAGTCTCCATTATGCAACCTGGGTGGTCTTTTTGAAGTACAAGTCAGCTAGCTTAAATCTATGAGGTGTGATCAAATAATACAGTGAATGTTTAAATTAAAAAATTATTACAATAAAAGGCATATTGCCATTAATCCCTCTCAAAATACTCACCCTCGCTTTGAATGCACTTATCCCATCGTTCTTGCCACTTTCTGAAGCAGTTCTGGAAGTCCTCTTTTGTGTCTTTAGTTGTGCTGTCACAGCTGCCTCGATGTCCTGAATCATTTTGACTTTGGGGAAGAGCCAGAGGTCGCATGGTGCAAGATCCAGTGAATAAGATGGATGAGGACACACTGTCATGTTTTTATTTGACAGAAACTGCTGTACAGAAGCATATTTTTTTATCACACCTCATATGTTTCCCTCCTTTCTTTGAAACAATGGGTTTCTATTAACTCCTCAGGGCCGCCTTCCTAGACGTCCTAGGTTGTGTTACAGTTTAATTCCTTTCATGGTGCCAACATATGTTCTCTCTACTGGATTTACCACATAAATACATTTCATATTTACTTGTGTGATTATTCACTTGTGTGTTTATCCGATTGTCTCTTACTCAGACTGTAAGCTTTATTGGGAAGGTACAGTATATTTTCCGGTGCCTGGCACAGGGAGCTGATACTAGGTATTCAGTGAGCGTGTTAAATGCATGAATGAATCCAGGTGACTTTGGTTGTAGAGAAGTGACGTGTTAATTCCGTGGTGGCTTAAAGAGAAGAGGAAGAGGAAAGAATTATAAAGATTTTTAAAATACTGTTTATTTATTTGACTTTGTGCTCATTGTGTATTAGGTGCTTTAAATGTATTACTCATTTCCTCCTAGCAGCGACTAAAGTTTTACAACGAAGGAAACCGAGGTTTAGAGAACGTCAATAATTAGTGGACCATAGCACTTCAAATGCCCTTTCTTCTCTAGCTTTAGGACTCGTGTTTTGTGAACTTTTGTTTTCATTTTTGAAAGATGTTGGATCACTGTATCTCATGGCTACCACCATATTGTGTTAGTGCTGAGAGTGGCATTGATGAAAACTGACTCACAGCAGTTTTTGTGTTTGCAGGATTATTGTCTTTGTTAAAATAGACCTTTCATCTAAATCTAATAATCTTTAAGTGATCTCAGATGAAACTTTGAAATCCCTTCTTGGATTTTGAGTCCAGTGCCTCTGACCTTTCTTGTTTCTTTTGATTTTCCTCATGTCTCTCGTTATAGAATATAGCTTTGAGATTTGTAGGAGCCCTTTTTTACTCTTATTTTTATTAATTGAAATTATTCTTACCTTTACAAGCCCAGTTAAATTGTTACCCTCTTTATATAGACACTGTTTTCTAGTTCTGATCTTGTGAATGTCTAGAGTTCTTTATATCTGCCGTAGTACTACTTACCCATTTCTGTCCTACTTACACTCATCCAAATTTGTGTGAGCTGCTTACTGTCTTTGACTGCCCTGGAACACTTAAATAGCAGGTCTTCAACATACTTGTTTTTGATTGTACTCTAGTGCGAGTACTGTGATTTATTCATTTTTGTAATCACAAACCTAGCATGTTGCCTGACACAATAGTTATTTGATTAAAAATATCTTCTGTCCTAGTCTGTCTTTTAAAAATAGTTTTAGTATTTTGAAGAGTTTAAGCAGAGGTACAAGATTAGATTTTCATTTTTAAATGAAAACAATTTGGGTTGCAATTGTAGTGATCAGGAGTGGATGTGGGGAGACCACTAATGTTTTAATGTAGTCTAGGCAGTGGGTATTGGTAGCTCGGACTAGGTAGGCAGTAGAGAAATGGAAAGACTTGAATGATATTTGGGTGGCCGGATTGATAGGACTTGGTGATGGAATGGGATTTGGGGCAGTATGGTTTTGGATATGGTAATGATACCAAATTAATTGCGCATTAATTGCTTGCTAGGGGCAGGACAGATTTGGCTATTTTAGCACCTTAAATTGGCAGTATCTTTGAGATACTGTAAATAGAATGTCAAGGAGACAGCTGATTGGGTTTGGAGATCTTTGGAAGAGCCTTTGGGATAGAGGTATGAATTTGGGCGCTAGGGATATGGATGATATTACCTTGAAGTAAAATAAAAGAGAGCCCAGGACTGAGCCGTGAAGAACTAAATTTAAAGAGATAAGAAGAGTCAACTAAGGAGATATAAGTTGGTTGAATTGGAAAGGAAGGGGGCAAAGCCAGAATAGTGTAATGGTATAGAAGTCCAAGGAAGGGTATTTTTGGGAAAGGGGAGGCATGATTAACAGTATTAGATACTGCTGGGAGGTAAGGAGTGAGGACTGAAAAACTCTTGGGTTTGGTGATGTGAGGTAATGTTAGTCTTAGCAAAACTTTAGGTGGAATAATAGGAATAGAAACTAGATTGCGTTGGGTTAAGCAGTGGAAGGTAAGGAACTAGAAGTGCTGACAGTTCTTAAAGTTTGGCAGTTGCAGTGAAAGTAGAGCAGGAAAGACGGATGCTTTTTGTTTTTGTCTTTTTTAAAGGAGAGACTTGGACATACTTTTTAAACTTTTCATTCTCTTGACAGTGTCTTTGGCAGAGCTGAAGTGTTTAATTTTAATAAAGTCTACTTACCATTTTTTTCTTTCGTGGATCATGCTTTTGGTGGTGTATGTGTATTTATAAACTCGTCGTCATACCTAAGTTCAGCTAAATTTTTATTTTTTTTCACCTAGAAGCTTTACAGTTTTTCATTTTACACGCATGTCCATAGCCACTTTGAGTTAATTTTTGTGAAAGGTGATAAGTAAGGTATATGTTTAGTTTACTTTTTTTTTTCATGTGGATGTCCAGTTGTTTCAGCACCGTTTGTTGAGGAGACCTTTTCTCCATTGAATTGCTTTTGCTCTTTTGTCAGAGGTCAATTTACTGTTTGTGTGGGGCTGTTTCTGGGCTCTCCATTTCAGTTCAGTCGACCTGTCTATCTGTTCTTTGCCTCATATTATACTGTCTTGAGTACTGTAGCTTTGTAGTAAGTCTTTACGTTGGGGAGTGTCAAGTCCTCCAAACTTCAGTATTGTGTTGACAATTCTGAATCTTTTGCCTTTCCATGTAAACTAGGATCCTTATGCCACTATCTACAGAATAGCTTGTTGGGATTTTGATTGGGAATATGTTGAATCTGTGGATCAAATTGGGAAGAATTGACATTTCAACGATAGTGAGTCTCCCAGGAGTGGCCAGATGGCTCAGTTGGTTGGAGCGCGAGCTCTTAGCAACCGGTTGCTGGTTTGATTCCCATGTGGGCCAGTGAGCTGCGCTCTCCACAACTAGATTGAAGACAACCAGCTGCCAGAGGGGCGGCCGGATGACTCAGCTGGTTAGAGCACGGGCTCAACAACAAGGTTGCCGGTTCAATTCCCACATGGGATGGTGGGCTGTGCCCCCTGCAACTAAGATTGAAAATGGTGACTGGACTTGGAGCTGAGCTGCGCCCTCCACAGCTAGACTGAAGGACAACGACTTGGAGCTGATGGGCACTGGAAGAACATACTGTTCCCTAATATTCCCCAATAAAAATTAAAAAACCAAAAAGCAAAAACAAAACAATGAGTCTTCCAAACCATGAAAATAGAGTATCCCCCCATTATTTATATCACCTTGAAGGTTAAGAACAGGGAGAATTGATCTATGGTGATAAAAGTCAGAATAACGGTTACTTTTGGGGCGGCGGGTAATGACTAGAAGGTGGCATGAAGGCTTTGGATTTGGGGAATGTTTTGTATCTGTGTGCTCATTACATGGATATGTTCATTTAAAAAAAGTCCATTAAGTTGCACACTAATGATGTATACACTTCTTTATGGTAATATTTCAATCAAATGGTCCTTAAAAAAGAATAAAACTTAGAGGATAGAATCTATTTTGATTTGAAGAGCAGAGAATTCAGTACCCAAGTTTGTTTTATGGTGAGTGGTCTAACACCCACTTACTACTACTTTTGAAAATTTGTGGGTATAGATTTTTTGGGCAGGCGAAAGGAAGTGGGTAAAGAATTTAAATATTAAAAATAAGAGCAGACACATGAAAAGTTGATCTTTAGTGTGTTTCTTGGGACCTTTTTTATGTTGAATATATATGTTGGTCACGGATAATAGAATATTTAGTATTAACTTTAAATAAAATTAAGGACTACAGTAGACTGAGTCTTGGGAAAAAAAACTATATCATCAATTCTTTTTGAAACAGCATTCTCTCAAGGAAGGTTGGTATAAACCTTATTACTTGGTATTTGAAGCTAGATTAAATAAAACAGAAGTTGTCCTATTGGACCATCCTGCATTGCAAGGGAATAGACAGGATTACCTGGAAGTCTTCTTTTTTAAACTTAAATTTCTGTGATGGTAAAATATTATAGCCTCTTCTCTAGTGGGAAAAAACATTCTTGTTTTGTTAGCAAAACATTGACCCTCTTTAAAGTTGCTTTTCTGTCTAAATATAAAGTCATAATTAGTTCAGAATATTGTTTTGTGCAAGAGAGAAAGTTGGAATTCATGAGTTATCTAATACTGTGGTTTGTACCTGTAAAGAATCAGTATAAGATAACTGATTCATATAGATCATGTTTGAGGTTTTAGCTGCTAGTATTTCTTACAGTTCCATGGTGGTGATAGGAAATAAACATGCAGGAGTGCTAGCAATTAGAATGCCCCATTTTACATGACTGTGGAGCAAAAACTTGCCTAGAAGCAGTTTCATTTAACGGGCTGTGCTTGTGTCAGCTTGTGGTTTCAACGGAAAAGTGCCTGTAGCAACAGTAAACTTGTAACAGCAAATGACTTCAGTTTGCATTTGTCACATCAGGAAAGACAATACAGTTTCAGTTTATTCATTCATTTTGTGTCAGTTAAAGGATGGTTAATGATGGTTGTTTCTCACAAGGGGTAAAATTGAAAGTCATAAAAGGCAAGTCTTCCTTGTGTTGAATGCTTAATGACTGTACATGCCGTGTTGAAACGCTCAGGAGGGCTCCCTGTACGGTTAGTCTTAGCTAAGACTCTATTAGTCATGGTTCTTTCTCACAATTCTAAGTCTATAGGAAGTTGTTAAACATCTAAGAATATATTGCTAGAAGGAAGACTTTCTTCTTGTGTGTGTGTTTTATGGATATCTTTTTTTTTCCTCGAAGAATTATTTCTTACCTACCAGTTTATACACCAAAGTTTGCTGCTTTTCATACACTGGTTTGCTGCTCCTGCATTTTTTTATTTTTATTTTTATTTTTTTGTAAAGTCTCTTCTCTGTTCACTCTATGTTTTTTCCCTGGATGAACTGATATATTCAGCTGCCACCTCTACTTGATGATGTCCAAATCTGTATTTCTTTTCTTTGAGACCTGTGTTCCTATGAGCATTATCTAGTTCATACCAAAGTTGATTATTTCTCTTTTTACTCTTCCTGTAGTCCATATCTTAATTGGGATTACCCTCTATCCAATTGCATATGCCAATAACCACTCAAGGAGTGGAGTGTCTATATATAATTTGTGTGGGTGAGTTTGGTTGATAATGTTCAACTCTTCTATATTCTTGCTGATTTTCAGTCTAGTTTTATCCATGTAGAATAAGGAATTGAAATTGATTAGTGTTGAATTATCTCTGTCCTTTCCATTCTGTTAGTTTTGCTTCATGTATTCTGAGACCGTTAAGTGCATATATTTTATATGTAGATGTATGTGTGTAATTTGTATATTTTCCTGATATGTTAACCTTTGTATCATTATGAAGTGTCCCTCTTTGTGTATAGTAAAATTGTCTGATATTGATATAGACATTTCAGCTTTCCTGTAGTTGCTCTTTGCATAATATATCTTTTTCCTTTCTTTTATTTCAACTTGTATTTCTTTGTTGAATCTAAGGTGTGTCTGTTTAAAGTGCCTACTGGTGTATCTTTTTTATTTTTTTAAAGATTTTATTGGGGAAGGGGAACAGGACTTTATTGGGAAACAGTGTGTACTTCCAGGCCTTTTTTCCAAGTCAAGTTGTTGTCCTTTCAATCTTAGTTGTGGAGGGTGCCATTCAGCTTCAAGTTGTTGTCCTTTCAGTCTTAGTTGTGGAGGGCGCAGCTCTGCTCCAGGTCCAGTTGCCGTTGCTAGTTGCAGGGGGCACTGCCCACCATCCCTTGCGGGAGTTGAACTGGCAACCTTGTGGTTGAGAGGACGCATTCCAACCAACTGAGCCATCTGGGAACTCAAGGTGCCGTGTTCAATCTTAGTTGCAGGGGGCGCAGCCCACCATCCCTTGCGGGACTTGAGGAATTAAACTGGCAACCTTGTGGTTGAGAGCCCACTGGCCCATGTGGGACTCGAACCGGCAGCCTTTGGAGTTAGAGCATGGAGCTCCAACTGCCTGAGCCACTGGGCTGGCCCCAGGTGTATCTTTTTTATCCAACCTGATAAAAATCTCTGCCTTTTGATTAGAGTATTTAGGCCATTCACGTTTAATGTAATTATTACTATAGTTGGATTTACATTTGCCATTTTGTTATTTATTTTCTAACGTTTCTTTTTTGTTATTTCTCCGTATCTCCTTTACTGCCTTAGGAACGGGTTAAATTGTATTTTTTGTTATTTTCTTAGTGGTTGCTCTAGGGATTACATCTGTATCTTTACCACAGTCTTCTTAAATTAATACTTTCAATAAAATATAGAAACATTGCTGCAGGATTGGAGAGCTTGCTCTCCTCTCTCACTTTTATGCTATTGTTTTAATATATGTAGCATCTATTTATATTACAAACCTAGCAATACAATTTTATAATTACCGTGTTTCCCCGAAAGTAAGACCTAGCCGGACAATCAGCTCTAATGCGTCTTTTGGAGTAAAAATTAACATAAGACCCTTACTATAAGACGAGGTTTTCTATGATATATGATATGATACGATATGATATGATACCAGGCCTTATATTAATTTTTGCTGCAAAAGACACATTAGAGCTGATTGTCCGGCTAGGTTTTATTTTCGGGAGACACGGTAGACGGTCCTTCCGATACTGCCCATTCATTCTGTGAACTTTCCCATAATGATTTCGTTACCCACCCTACCTCAGCCAACTTACTTTCATAGTCATATTCTAACCAAATGCTTCTCAAACTATCTGTTGTGAAGTATCAGTATATTTTTATTTTCAGTGGTAGATTTTCTGGGTAAAATACAGTCAAAATCAATTACTAGGAAATTGAAATGCGGTTTGGTTGTCACAACAATATCAAATTGCTGTAAGTTTCTAATCAATTACTCTTAATACACCTCTCATTGCAAACAGTCATTCCGGGAATAGCACTTTGAGTAGCACCATTTTAGATCTTGTCAGTTACCAATAACTGCAACCCTCCCCTCATCTCAGTTTCATTTCTAGTGCCCTTGGATTACCACCTTCTATCTTTCCAGCTCCCTCTATGAATATAGTACCGACTGCACTGGGTTGTCCATTCCATTGGTCCTACCACATTTCACTGCTTGGTACCTTCTTGATGTGACATTAAAATCATTTCCTCACACACACTCTTGCTTCTTTCTTGCTTTGTTCTCCTTGCTTGGCAAAACTACAGTTCTGGTTAAATCCAATTTCTACCTCCTTTGCCCTTGGACTTACTATGCAGTTGAACTTGAAAGGAGAAAAACGTAACCATAGGTACCAGTCTCACTTTAATTTTAAGTTCATGGCTATAACCCTTTAAGTGGGCCCTTATTATTGTCTGGAAATCATATACTATACTTCTAGTATGTTCCCCTTCGCACTACTGTTTCACACCTGATCAGCCACTCCACCATCCTCATTCTTAACATTCTTAACGTTGCTTTCTACTTCCTCGAGAAGAAACTTGCAGTGAGAAGAAAACTTCCACAGATTCCCATTATGCTTATTGGGCGATGCAAGAGTAGAATGACACCTTTTGCCTCGATAATAATTTTTGCCTTAAGGTACGTTTTGGCCATTAATCATTGTGTTAAATCAGCTGGGGGGGGATTTATATAATTTTATTTTCCTTTAAAGCTTTATATGCTCTTATGTATGGGGGATTGGCATTAAACAACAGTTACTTAGCTACAATTATACAAAGTGTTGTGAAGGAAAATAGATGTGTAAAATATTTATAACAGGGATCTTATTCATCTTCACAGTTCCAGAGGCTACCCCAAGGAAGTAATATTTATTCTGATATCAGCAAGAGTACCAGCAAGAGGGCAGGCACAAAATGAGTTAAAGGTCAAAGATCTGAAAAAAACTGTTTATGTGACATTCTTTGTAGCTGGAGAGAACTAGGGTGTGAGTGGCCCTTTGATGAAACTGGAACCCTGGACAGATTTTGGGCAGGGGAGAGCAAGCACAGCCCCTCCCGCTCCTCTTAAGTTTGTGTCAATGATCCTTCCGGAGTTTGGAAATGGAATTATTGTTAATTGTTCTTTTTGACTGTTTTATTCTCTATCACAAATGTTATAACCCTTTTCCATTTTTCACAAACCCCAATCCATCTCCTTCCTTTTCACCTTGTATTAAGCTTTGCTGACCAAGAAGGAAGTCTGATATGAAATAAACTCTCTTCTGATTTTCACAGTAGCCTCATTCAGCCTTGTACTTTTTACTTCCCTGCCTCCTCAGAGGGGGCAGTATATTACTTTCTTTCCATGGTTTAACTCTTCCACCTGTCCTCATCTTCTGTCTTAATTAGAGTACAGGACTAATAGAACAAATGTTGCACTTTCATTGTCCAGAATTAACAACTGATTTTAAAACTTAATGCATATAAACCCTTTTAAAGGGGAAAGAAAAACATCAGATAAAATTCAAGTTGCCTTTAACTATCCTCTTGGTCACCGCCCCCCACCCCATAGGACATGTAAAAAATATTTTCTATATATACGGAGTCTAAAAATAAATCTTTCTCATATAAATATGTCATTTGCCTTGTAAAAATATTGTTCTACCTGCTGTATGGAGAATTGGTGGGTTGGTAGGAGCAAGACTAAATACGGAGAGACGACATGGTTGTCAATCATTCCTTTGAAAAATAAATGGTGGAGATTGTGTGTAGAGTGGTTGACAATAGAGATGAAGAATAGTGGGCAGGCTAGAAATCTAAGGAGGTAGGATTGATAGGAATTAGTGAATGATGGGATGCAGTGAATACAGGAGAAGGCATTATCAGAGATAACCCTCAAGTTTTTGACATGAGCAGCTGAGATCATAGTGATGCTATTTCTGAGCCTGGGGAAAGCAGGAGAAGGAGCCGAGGGGGATAGTTCAGAGATGAGTATGGGACACGAAGAGCTGGCGGTGCCCTTGTGAAATCTAAATGGAGATGACTAGTCCAGAGAAAGTCTGAGATGAGTAACAAAATTACTCATACAGGGATGGTATTGGAATCTCTGGGTGTAGAAGAGGTCACTTTGGTGGGTGAGTGAGGACCCAGCCCTAGGACTAACTGCTGAGATTTGGTAGAGGAAGTTAAACCTGCAAAGTAGCCTGAGAAGGAGCAGCAAGAATAGGAAATCTGGGAGCCAAAGAAACAGTAGGTTAAGGAGGAGAGGGAATGGTTGGGCCTAGAATGCTGCTTAGGCATTAAGTGAGATGAGAGCCAGCTTGTGTCTGTTGGATTTAGAGATATGGGGGTCTTTACTGACCCCGGTAAGGACTGTTCTGCTGGTTTAATAGAAGCAGATACCGTGTTTCCCTGAAAATAAGACCGGGTCTCTTATTAATTTTTGCTCCAAAAGACACATTGGGGTTTATGTTCAGGGATGTCATCCTGAAAAATCATGCTAGGGCTTATTTTCTGGTTCGGTCTTATTTTCGGGGAAACACGGTATCAGATGGGACTGGGTTGGACAGGGAATGTGAGCGGTAAGGAAATAGAGGCGCGGTTGTTTAGACAACTCTCTTAATAAAGTCGGCTTTGAAAGAAGCGAGTGTGGTACCTGGAGGGGGACATGAGATGTGGAGGTAGGAGGGGGAGGTGGGAGGAGATGGGAGGCAGAAGGAGAATTTAAAAAAATGAATAAATGGACGAATGACTGAATGGACGGTCCAGTTGAGTGTGAGATGTTGAGGAGTGCCAAGGAATAGTGAGTAATGTGGGGTTCCAGGGAGCTGAGCCGGGGACGAGCTGGTGTAGCCACATAGAAGAGGATTGCCCGTAGATTAGAGGGAAGAAGAGCATGGAGGAAGTGCTGTTCTAATAGGATAAATGCTATGTTTTGCATGTTTAGTATTTCACTGTACATTCTCTGTGAACAGTAAACCAGAGGGTTGAGAGCCTTTTATCCCATTTATAAGATCAAACTCCCATTTGATAATTTTGTCATTTTCTATTGCTGTCTACTTTGGACTACCTCTACCAGAAGTCCACATCCCCCCTCCCCAAACCAATATATGCAGTAAATAATCTGGTTGTTTGGGAAGATTAATCTGTACATATGACATCTTTTCCCCTGTTGTGGGGACTTCATTTTTATTCCACTTCAGGGTTTTGTCAGAGCTTCTATTTCCACTTCCTGTGGTTTATTTTCCCTTGTGTTTTATGAATTAGAACAAAATTCCACTATAGGGGGAAATTCTAGTAATATTCACTTGACCATATTTGACCCGAATAGTGGTTGGTGTCATGAGCAGAAGAAGCACAACTCCTTTTTCTTCATGAGACTTTTCAGTAGACTTCTACGTGAGAGTGGATTTTTAAATATATAATACTTGTATGCAATACAAAATTCAAGAGGTACAAAACCAGGTACAGTAAAGTCTTTGATTCCTATTCCCTCATTCACTATTTCATTGCCAAGGTAGCTGGTGTTAACATTTTCTTAAGTATCTTCCTGGAGAGTCTGCATCTACAGACAAACTCATTTATAAATATAATTTTGTTCTTTTTTGACACAAATGGTATATAAAGTACCTTTTTTGTTCATCTAACATATATTGAAAGTTGCTCCATATTAGTATATAAAGAACTTTTTATTCTTTACGGCCATTCTTGTGTGGACATACACACGATAAGCTATTTGTTTGTGTCCCATTTATGGTTGATGCCAGTATTTGTGATTGATTTGGGCATATGTATGTGGGTTTGACTGCAATACTGGTTGCTTTTTGAGGCAGCAGAAGTCATAAATCTCGATAAGCACTTAAGTTTAAGGAACTTGAAATGAAAGATAATCGTTTGATGTGTCATATTGAAAGACATTGATATTGCCATGTTTTCTTAGAAGGAAAAACAAGTCAAGATTCATTTGTGCTACCCACACTATTTACAGAAGAAGCAAGAGTTTTATGATTATTTTAATAAATTTACTTTTCAACCCAGTGTTATATTATGTAGTTTGAAAGGTCCAGTTCTTCTGCTTTCAGAAGTTAATTTGAGATTGCGATGCTTGTACTTTATGGCTGGCATTCATTTCACTTGAGTATATTTCTCAGGTATTTCAGCTTTAAGAAAAAGCTTTATTCCAGAATATAAACTTCATTCGCTACAGAAGAATCAACTCTCATTTTTATTCAGTTAGAAAATCTTGGTTTATTCCTCGTATCTGGGGGTATTTCCTATCTGCAAATATTTTATTTCCTGTTTGTTTTGCCAGCATGCTTCATTTATGACACCAGCAGTTTGATGGTTTCACTTTTACTCCCTCTGTTGGCTTTCAGAGGTGTTACGTTCCTTTTGTAATGGTGTTAGGAATAACATTTATGCTTATTTTCATTTAACTCAAAAATTAGTAACGATACAAATATGCTTATGAAATAGGCTATATACATGGGGTTGTTTAAAATTAATAACTGTTTCTAGTGGTTATGAATGTTCTGGTTTTCATGAATGTGATAAGGAAACTTCATTCAAATGTCTGTTTTATCAGCAGCTGAGAACAGGGCCATGAAAAACAAAAAACAGGTATGTAGAAAATTCATATTTATGCTAAGCAAAAAAGTAGGCATGGCATGATAGATCAATCAGAGGATTTTTGAAACATTTTTATTGGGGAATATTGGGGAACAGTGTGTTTCTCCAGGGCCCATCAGCTCCAAGTCATTGTCCTTCAGTCTAGTTGTGGAGGGCGCAGCTCAGCTCCAAGTCCAGTCGCCGTTTTCAATCTTTAGTTGCAGGGGGCGCAGCCCACCGTCCCATGCGGGAATTGAACCAGCAACCTTGTTGTTGAGAGCTCGTGCTCTAACCAACTGAGCCATCCGGACGCCCCAATCAAAGGATTTTTCAGATATTTTCTAGTTGCTGCCTACCTCATAGTGAACCATCAGGTAGCTCGGAGTGAAGTGATGTCTTATTGTACCTGCCCAGCATGCTGCTTAGCGTAACGTTTGTGTCGGTGTGTGACCCGTGGGCCATCATGAGAATTGCCTTCTTTAACTTCCCATGTAGAGTGAGGTAATAATTGCCCTGCACATTCTTAACATCCTCTTGAAAACTACCAGTTAATGAAGCTTGCACTGTATAGGTCACAACTCTTGTGGTTAAAGATTATGTCCTGTTTCTCCATGATTTAGTGGGATTACAGCACACACAGTGGGGTAGGGCTGTTGGGTCCTAAAGTTAACCTCAAGGTGGAAAATGTGTGTAGGGTATTTTCTCTTAAACCCCTTAAGTCATTTGGAGAATAGAGTGTCCTAGGTTTTCTAAGTTCACAAAATAGTTGCTCTGTATTTGGTGGCTGCTGTTTATGAAATAAAACATATGGTTAAACACTAGATTCACATTCAGCATGATGAGAGGAACGTGGGAAGTAGGAAGGCCTGAGGGAATAATAAATTCAGGCCTTTCGTCGTAATGCCCTCGAGAGCAGCTCTTACTGAGAGGAAGAGCGGGCAGGTTTGATGCATGTAATTGCTTTGGTTGCTTATTTGCCAAAAACACCTCCCATAGTTGAAGTTTTGTGTGTTTTTTTTAAACATAAAGGTACATTTGATGCTACTCCACTGTAACTCTGCCCCACGCCCCCTTTCTTTGATGATTTGAGTGTAAAATTAATCATTCCAGTTAACTTGTTTTCTAGAGCATTTTTAAAGCCTTCTTTGTCATTTATATTAAAGTCAAAACGTACATATTAACTATGTCAGAATTTTGAGGGTCCATTTCTTAAACACATTTAATTAAGTTTTACAGTCGAAAACCCTTGTTTGGTTGCTTTCTGGCCTTGCGGGTTCAGGAATAGAGGATTCATATTGTGCCATTTTTGGTAGCTGTGTATGCTAGTATTTTGATAGTACTAAATCTTTTGAATTTGACTGTCAATGAATATATGAAGATACATATATTTTAAAGGCCTGTATGTTGATAACTTTTGCCACCCCCTTAGAAAGGTAAGCATATTGTGTTTATGAAAGAATTTGCCATTTCTGTTAATTGATTTTGTGTGTTTTTGTACAGGTTACTCTCCTGTGGCATCTTTGACATAGTTTCCTAGACTGCTCCATGATTTAACTCGAAAGTCTGAAATGAAGATGGAGGAGGCAGTTGGAAAAGTCGAAGAACTCATTGAGTCGGAAGTTCCACCGAAAACGTCCGAACAAGAGACAGCTAAGGAGGAAGAGGGATCTGTAGAACTGGAATCTCACGTTCAGAAAGATGGTGTAGTAGACTCTACAGTTCTGTCTTCAATGCCCTGCTTATTGATGGAACTGAGAAGGGACTCTTCTGAGTCTCAGTTAGCGTCCACAGAGAGTGACAAGCCGACAAGTGGCCGAGTTTATGAGAGTGACTCCTCTAATCACTGCATGCTTTCCCCTTCCTCTAGTGGTCACCTGGCTGATTCCGATACGTTGTCTTCTGCAGAAGAGAACGAACCCTCCCAGGCAGAAACTGCGGTAGAAGGAGACCCTTCTGGAGTGTCTGGTGCCACAGTTGGGCGCAAGTCTCGGCGGTCCCGCTCTGAAAGTGAAACATCCACTATGGCTGCCAAGAAAAACCGGCAATCCAGTGATAAACAGAACGGCCGAGTTGCCAAGGTTAAAGGTCACCGGAGCCAAAAGCACAAGGAGAGAATCAGGCTACTGAGGCAGAAACGGGAGGCTGCTGCGCGTAAGAAATACAACCTGTTGCAGGACAGTAGTACCAGTGACAGTGACCTGACTTGTGACTCAAGCACGAGCTCGTCAGATGATGATGAAGAGGTTTCAGGGAGCAGCAAGACAATCACTGCAGAGATACCAGGTAGAGGATGTTTTTTAAACTGACTCTTGAGCACCTGATGGCATTTCTCAGCTGTCAGGCTCAGTTAGATGAGTGACACTTGAAAAAATCCAGGAGACCTGCAGCTCTGTAAATTTGAAGACTGCAGTGTATTAACAAGACATGGCCAATTTAAAAAACCTGTTCTGAGGTTTCCAGTGCACTTTAGCACATCAGCAAAAAGAATATTTAAATGGTTAATGATAGGGACAAGATTATCTTTAAGTAATGGAGTTTTCCACACACCTCTTTCTCCGTAACACAGGACCTGAACCCCATCATTGCCTTTTTAGCACCGCTCAGATTCAGTACTCACTGTCCAGCGTTATTACTAAGTACACTGTCCTCAGGAATCGGCACCTTGCTGTATTATATAGCCGCTGCACTCGAGCTTCTGGTGTCTGAAATAACATGTTCTATCCTTTGTTAACATTTTCTAATAACTGTTCCTCCTAAAACAATAGTTTTACGTGTTTTTCCTCGATTCAGTGCATGATAAGCTAATTATCCTTGGTGCACATTTTTCTATTTAAGTGGTCACTCTCATTGAAAATAATGTTTTTGCAAAATTTCCCCCTTACTCCCAAAGCTTTAGAAAGTTTGATAGAAATCTGCTTGTTCCAGCATTATTGGTATAGGGTTTAATTTATTAAATGTTTGACACTATCTCTTTCTCCATGTTATCACATCTGGTATTGTGCATGATAAAGGAAGTCTTTGGATTTCATAGTGGAAGAAAGATGAGATCTGAACAGTTCCTAATTGGTGAATTCTCATTATTGAAGAGACTCTTAGGATTAGGAACATTCTGTAAACTAGATGGCCCTTAATAGGTCATGACAGCATTGTTTATTGCTACTTTAAAGAGGGAAGTTTTGGTTTTCAGTTTTATGGGTGACTATGTTTTTTCCTCCTAGTTTTCTGAAAGGTTTTTGTTTTTACATATGCAGACAGCATATCGCTGACATACCAAGAATATTTCAAGAAAAAGAATATTGATTAATTAAACCTCTAACTAATCAAAACTGATATAAACTCAAAACAAGAATGATGGGTTTTAAAGCACTTTATAAGTCTTCAACTTCTAATAAAAGTCTCATCATATAGTATATTAAATATAAGTTTTTAACAGTTAAAAGAAAGGCTTACTGTTTTAATATCTACTGAATTCTTATGGTTGTTCCTTAAAATTAACGGGGAGGGGATTTAATTGAAGCTCATCAGTTAAGTGCATGAAAGAAGCAGACTTTGGGGTTGTTCTAAGGCAGGTTCTACATATATTTCAGTTTTACATTTAATATTTTTAAGAAAACTTAATACCTCTAAAATTGTTTGTTTATTCTTATGTTCTGTTCTAATCTTAATCATGATGGATCTCTTGATACAGTGCTTAATTACACTCACTGAAGAGATCTTTATGTAACCACCCCAATACTTTGCCTTTTTATGGGAAGGAAGAAGGTAGGTGAACAAAATTCTCTTTGAAGATAGACCCCATTGTAGAGGTGGCATGAGAAATGTGTTCACGGGCGCTGTTCATTTGGCTCACATAGGTTAGATGTGCTTTGTTTATATTTTACAAACCTCTTTGCTAATTGACTACCTTGACCAGTGTTTAAAACTTTTAAACCACCAGTGGTCTGTTTCTTGTCTATTCGGAACTGAATACTTACCAAAACACCAAAGTAAATTATTAGTATCTGTAAATTTTAGTTTCTAAAATTTATTTTGTTCACATGATGTAGTAAGCTTGTGGCTTTTGAAAATATGTCGAGTTTTCTAAGGTCATCACGGAGAATAAAGTGGTAGGTAAAGGTGCAGGGTCGCTGTATGTGACTGCCTCGGTTGTGCCCTGTACAGTTTTAGGAGGTGCTGTTCACATGAGACAGGTATAAATGGTCTTTCCTGCAGTTATGCAAAGCAGCAAAGATGGAACAGCCTACATTTAAATATCAGGAAGTTCATTTCAACTGTGCATATTGTTACCCCGGAAAAACTGTGACCTTGTGCATTTTAATACAACAGTTTATTTGTACCTCAGTTTCCTGAGTCACATTATGACTATGGAGAAGGGGGATACACTCAGCCTTCTATAGCAAGGGCAGTTGTGGAAAGTTGTGGAAATTGTACAGATAGGATAAATTATGAACTGACTTGAGTGCAACAACATGGACACTCAGGCGAACCTTAGACTGGACGTGCCTGACAGAATCTCTGGGATGTTGAAATCTGAGTCCAGCTGTTTACACAGAATGAAACCAAGAGGATTCTGCTATACTGAGATTCTTGCTCTATTCTTTCATCAAGGTCATCTAATTTAATAGTTCAGAAAATGCTTCGTTTATAAGCTTTTGTTTGGCAGCAGCTTCAACATAGAAGGAATCATGCTAAGTGTTCTCTTATGCCAAATAATTTAACAATTAATGCTTTTTCTTTTAAGAGGGAAAATAATGATGCAGACTTATGCATGATAATGCTTAATAATTGAGTTTGATATCTGGGCAACAGATTTTTATGAAGACTTTTTTTTAGTTAACAGTTAACTGGAAAGCAGCTTAGTATGCCTACTAGATCGTTCCGTCCTTGAAGTTTTTGAAAATGTATTACTGTTTTAAGAATTTGTTTGGAGGCATACCAAGATAATTCTGGCAGTTCGTTCATTCTGGGGACTTGGAGATGAGCAAAAATGGAATATGTTATAGTGACTATTAATGTGAAAGTACTGTGTGATGGTCTTGAGTATTCAAGGCTCTTATCAGATGTCTCATTTATCTTATAGATGATCTTGCTGTACTGTTAATCACTCTTTGCAGTTTTATGATGGGAGCATTATTTCTCCTGGACGGGACATGTCTCTGTAAAAATCACTTTGAGACTAGATCTGTAAAGTCTGCTCTTTCAGGGAATTTTGATTTTAGTGAATATGAATAATGGACATCAGATTTCATTCAGTTCAAGAAATTCTCTGAACAGACTAACTTACGTGCATTAGTTTACATGGGCAGCAGGGAAAGGTTTTTTAGGAAGTGTTGTTTTTCATAAAGATTTAGCCTGGAGTAAACCTTAGGGTAGCTGAATCTTGTTTTGGCTAAAATGACCTGCTTTAATGTGTTTTAATAGTCACCATATAAATAAATGCCTAGTTAGACAGGTTCCAAAAGTAGTAACCACCTTGGTAGGTAAGGGTCAGTTGTCTTGGCTGATTTGTATTTAGAAAATCTAACTGGTCTATTTTGGAGAATGTCAGGGAGGCTGTTGAGGACAGCGGTGTGAGATCACCTGAGTTCCCAAACTGTGTGGCCAGAACTGCTTAGCCCCACTCACGCCGGATGTCACCACCCGTTATTCATCATAACACGTTTATGCACTGAAATGCATTGTGACATTGCCTCACAGTTTTTCTGTGGTAGAGACTTATGCTTGTGATCAATTTACTCTTGCTTGAAAATTTTAAAAAACAGAAGGTTTTAAGTAATAAATCCTTTGTAGAAATTTTTGAAAATAGAAAAATGTGAAGTAGATTAAAATCACCCATAATCCTGTTTTCTGTAACATTTGAATATGCTGCCTTCCATAATATAACAAAATTTGTCATACTATGTATACGTACTTCTGTTTTTCTTTTCCTCTTGACATTGCACTCTGAGCATTCAACCAAAACAATATTCTCCATAAAATTTATTATTTTTTAAAAAATAATTTAGCTAACTGTAACATAACTTCCCTAACGTTGGTCCTTTGGGGCTGTTTTTAGTTTTTGCTATTATGGGAAAGGGTGTGAACACTTTCAGCCCTTGACACATACTGCCACATTGCTTTTAAAGAATATATTTAGTTTATTCCACCTAAGAGCTTGAGGGTTTGGTGCACTTTATTCTTGCTGAGTATTTATTTTAAAAAAATTGCTGATTCGATACAAGAATTGTATCTTTGCATTAATTTGCGTTTCTTTGATCACTAGTGAAGTTGAAAAATCATGTTTGTCCATTTGTATTCTTGTAAACAATCTTATGTTCTTTGCCCGTTTTCCTCCTGCCACATTTGTTTTATGATTTGTGAAGGTTCTTAGCCTATTTATTGGGGATTGAATTACTTGGAAAAAAATATTAACTTAAGCAGTGGGGGACTCATGGTAGAAGACCCCAAACCCACACTGGGAATACCATGACCTTTTTCCTAGACTGAGTATGAAGTGGCTAAAAGCCCACATTTCCATTTTAAGCCTTTTATAATCTGGTTGTATTTTAGTAGCTATTTAGGAGACCCACTAAATACATTGGTAACAAAACACTGAGACAGAGTAATCAGGTGAAAACTGCTTATTTTCAGCTTAGTAAATGCAAACAAGGCAGGTAAAACCCATGCAGTTTTCAGTGTGGCTATATAATAGAATCACTTGGGGAGCAATTAAGATTTATGATGTCCAGGCACCACTCCAGACCAATTAAATCAGAATCTCTGGGTCTGACCTAGGCACCAGCATTCCCCCACCCCCCCAGCTTTTTGGTGATATAATTGACATATAACATTGTAAGTATAAGGTGTAAAACGTGATGATTGATTACTTGGTAGATATTTGTATTGTGAAATGATTACCACAATAATGTTAGTTAACACATTCATCATTTCACATAGTTGTAATTTGTGTGTATTAAGAACTTTTAAGATCTGCTGTCCTAGCAACTTTCATATATCCAGTATTGGTAACTACAGTCACCATGCTGTACATTACATCCCCAGGACTTACTCATCTTATAACTGGAAGTTTGTGCCCTTTGATCACCTTCTCCCATCCTCTCCAACCCACACCCCTCCACCCCTGCCCACCACCAATTTGCTGTTTCTGTGAGTTCGGTTTGATTAGATTCGACATTGTACGTGAAATCATACAGTCTTTGTCTTTTTCTGTCTGACTTATTTCACTTAGCATAAAGGCATCAGCATTTTTAAAGCTCCCCCAATGGTGACAGTGAGTAGCCAGAGCAAAGAACTGATATTTTAAGTCTCCCATAGCTAAATATCATCGTGAAACTGGTCGTCTGGTTCAGTTAAGTTGTGTTAGTGCTGGTGGGTATCAAGATCTAAACAGTGGAGTCTAGTTTTTAAAAATCTTATCAATTATAAAAACCACAGTGTAGCTTTATATTAATTAACAAGCATGAGCACTTTTTCCTTTTATTCCATTTAAGTGATTCTTTTAAAAGCATGCGTTGTTTAAATGTGGTTTTCTCTATGCTACAATGTCTGGATAGTGTTACCTTAAGTTTAGAAGCTTTGATATCTTACTGATGGCTGTCCTTCTGCAATCTTGAATGTTAAAGCAACAAGGTATTATTTTCGGCCTGCTTTTCCTAACTTATTTCCTGAAGTTGAGTGCCTATATTAACTTTGTATATGCAAAAGCATAAGCTTTGCTTTCGATACAATTCTTTTTCTCAAAGTAGGATACATCTTAGTATTAATAAAAGAACCTATGTGTGTTTAAGGTGAGAATATGGTCCCTGTTTTCTTTTTAATACACTTTATTTCTTAGAGCTTATTTTTTAGGTTCACAGCAAAATTGAGCGGAAGGTATAAATATTTTCCATATACCTCCTGCCTTCACACATGCGCAGCCCCCCCACTGTCAGCATCACGCACCAGAGGGGGACATTTGTTACAATCGATGAACCTGCATTGACACATCATTGTCACCCAGAGTCCATAGTTTACATTAGGGTTCACTCTTGGGGTTGAACATCCTATGGGTTTTGACAAATGTCTAATTGGTCCCTGTTTTTAAGATCTCAAAATATCTTGCTTATCAGTGTTTATTGCTGGTAGTCATCTTTATGAGGCTGAAACTTACCTCACTGTCCCCAGCATAAGCATTTTTATACTATTTTCTGAATTGAGCTTTTAAGTACACATTTTTAATTGTTTGTTGAAAAATAAGCAATGCCAGAATCTGAAACAAATCAAAGTAGCCGTCTGATTGCCTGTGCTATACCCAGCAGTTAAAATGGGAAACTGTGTAAAGAAAGTTTAATATTCTTTAAATTCCATTTAATCTTTCCATAAGCTAAATATACCACACTCTGGGGAAAGGTACTTCCTTCTTGAGGAAGTTTACATATAAACAAATTTTTTTAAAAACATGAAGAAAGGCTGGAGTAATCGGGAAAAGTAGTAAGATGAGGTTAGAGGGAAGGTTGGTAACAAACTTCATGACGTTTTTATTTACTAGATAAAATGGTGCTAAAAATTTGTCCCATGCTTTTAGTCATTGAAATAAGGTGGCATAACTGGTTAAACAGTTCTCATTGTCTAGGAGAAACACTTAATACTGAGACCTGGTAAATTTTTCTTTTACATCTTCATAAAAAACCACTATTAAGGTAAAGTGAACCATATTTTCAGAAATATCTGGGGTTAATTACAATTGAGCGTTTCATAGGGCTGTTTTTAATAAGACTTCTTGATATATAAGATGGTATAAGGCCAAGATTGATTCCCTCAATCATTCGTTTATTTAGCAAATAGTTGAGCACCTACTATGCAGCATTGGGAAGGCAACAGTGAGTGAAAAATCCCTGCCCTCAGTAACTTACTTTTTTGAGGAGACTAAATGAATTATCATATGCTATCGTGGTTCCCCGAAAATAAGACCTAGCTGGACCATCAGCTCTAATACGTCTTTTGGAGCAAAACTTAACATAAGACCTGGTCTTATTTTAATATAAGACCCGGTCTTTTTAAAATATAAGACCCGGTCTTATATTAATTTTTGCTCCAAAAGACACATTAGAGCTGATGGTCCTGCTAGATCTTATTTTCGGGGAAACGGTATCAGCTAGGAATATGCACTATGAATAATAATAAAGCAGGATATAAGAGATGAAGACCAGGGGTGAGATAGAAAAGCCATTTTAGATAGTATAGTCAAGTGGTCTGAGGAGGTAACATTTTTAATAGCTCCCTGAAAAAATGAAGAGTTTAGTATAATTAGTTTTTTTAGAGACCCAAACTGTATGGGACCCAAACCAAAGATAATCTGGCCTCGTTCAAGGATGAAACAGGATATGTAGGGGAGCATATTCTAAACTGAAATCCTATGAAACTACTGTTCTACTGGATAGTAATAGCTGTACATTATGTGCACATTTGGAACGTGTTGGATCATGTGGAAACAGGTTTCTTTATTGCAGGACAACTCAGCCATTGATTTGCTCTCCAGAGGGGTGGGTAGCATATCCCAAACTTGTGTATATCCTTTATGTGGTTTCCATAAGGAATTTTTTAAAACTTGAAACGAGTGTTTGGTAAGACTCAGCTGAGAATTATTGTATACTGATTTATTATGGGCCAGCTGCCAAAATGACACTTAGAATTTTAAAGTCAAAGCAATAAAAGTATTGGAGGATACAGTGGTTCTCAACCAAGGCTGTACATTCCAATCACCTGGGGAGCTTAAAACAAAACAAACTTATAATGCCTTGGAGCCCACCTAGGTTTTGGTATTTGTTAAACCACTCCTTGTTTTTATGTGTTAGCTAAGGTTGAAAACCACTGTCATAGATTAATAGTTACTTGTATTGTAACAGAATATGTGTTGCCAGGCAGATATATTGAAGCTATGAAAAATGGTGGTTATGTTAGTTGGAATTACTTTAGTTTGGTTAGTTAATTTAAGTGTTGCTTATCACTGCTCTATTTATATGGCTGTTAGTAATGCTTATGCTATTTTCCTGAATAAGCATGTCTTAATAAAAATACTATTTTCTGAATTAATGATGTTTTATCAAATGGCCTGCCTCAATGTCTTTAAAGCTGACTTCAGTCGTGCTGGGGGATCTGAAGGAACGCCCAGGGAAATTCCAGGATTACTGGACAGGGGTGCTGTGTGTGATAGGAACCACATAGGCAGTTTCCTAGAAGAGGCCATGAGCTGTTTTTCCCAGATGCAGAGGCAGACAGAGGAGACGCTCTGCGTGTGGATGGAAAAAGTTAACTGACCTTGACACTGGCGAAGAGAACAATCCGCTGCTGGAACCCAGGGAACTTAAAATGCAGCTAGTTGGCCAAAGCATTTCCCCTATCGCCCAATCAGGTGCTTACATGCAGATGCCTGATTTCCAAGAACTGCCACAGCAGCCCTTTGATTTCTTATGTGACTTGCTGGAGTGTTGACAGTACATTAGAATTCCCAAAGACTTGTAACAGTTTTTCAGTTAACTTGGCTGAGAATGGGAATATTTCAGAACAACCTTTGAATCTATCACAAAATTGTCTTAACTATCTGCTTTTTGGATTGTGTAAGAAAGAATTTGTTTTTGCCCATTGTAAGTTTCTTTTGATTTTTAAAAAGTATAATAGTAAGCAATTTCTTTTTAAAAAGTTAGAAATTCAGAACAAAGCAGAATTTGACAAATCTTAGCTTGAGTTTTGTTACGTATGGTTGGAATGTAGAACCATATTTATATGATAACTAGGAATGATCCTTATTTTATGTTTTTTTCATGCCAAAAATATAAATAAGGTATAAAATAGGGAATCGTAGTGAATCCAAATAGGTGAGTAGTTAATTCTTTGAGAATCTTTTAGCATTTATTTTCTACAAACACTGTTGACTTGTTTCTGATTCCGATAGGGGGAATCACATAATTAATCCCACTCTGAAGATCATGAATGAATGTACTGCATGAACATTTTTATGTCATTCTTCCATATGTCATTTAATGAACTAGTTTGTTGCTAGTCTTCCATGAATTATAATATTAAGTAGCATTTGTATGCAGGAAGAATGAATTAATTTTTGAGCAATTACTTACTCTGTACGTACTATGCAAGATACTGTAGGGAAAGCAGATTAGACTGGAGTTTGATATCATGCATGAGAACAAGTCTTTCATTGTTACATAGATGATCTTGAGCTCTATCTTAAAGTTCAGTGCCTGAGGTAATAGCCTGACAGATATCATCCAGTGAAATTGTCCAGTACCTGATATAAAGGTACCTGTTGAGGAAACAGATGAAATGATCACTCTATTAAGGGTATGTATTGAATGGGTTTTTAAGTGACTCGTGACTACGTGTATTAGCTAATGTACTACTAATTTAATTTTGTTTTCAATCCCTGGACTGAAAATAAATGGTCTTTGGCATGGTAAAGGGCCCAAGGAGTATGTCAAAGGGAAGATAATGTCGCAGGATTGAAAGTCTTGCAACATGATATCTGTATGTGCGGCCCAGGATTGGGAGATACTGGCATTTTACCTTTTCTGCGTTGGTAGGAATATTGTGAGAAACAGCTAAATTAGGGTGAAATTTTTCAATAGGAATATGTAACTTTGCTAACACTACCTTTTTTAAAAAAATTGTGCTTTGTACAAATAAAAAATTATTAGTCTTTCCCTTCAAATTTATAACAATTTCTAAACATGAAAAAAGTTAAATATTTTAATATCTAATGAAGTTGCAACTTAGGGAAAATATCTAATTCTGTGTTTTATAAGACAAAGGATAGGTGGTATGTTTGGAGTTTCATATATAAACAATCAAGAACTTTATTTTAATAATTTACCAATAATTTTACTCAGAAAAACTGTCACCACTTTTTTTTACTCAGTTCTATATCCACATACTTGCAACTTGTAAACTAACTATAATAGACTGAGCCCATTTTTTTTTTTTCTTTTCTAGATTTGAACTGAAAAATAACTATGTTATTTGGTGTTTTCTTTTTTAGAACTTGATGTATGAGCATTGGAAGTTAACTTGGGGGGGGGGGAAGGCTTGTTAATATGCTCAGTTCTCATTTAGGAATATATGTATGAATTGATGAAAAAGACCAGAAGTGTCGTCTTTATTGTGTAATGACTGTCAGATTTCCTGAACATAATTTGACAAATAGGGCTTGTCACCAGTAAGGTTTGAGCACCAATGCAACTTATGATAAATTTCTTCACATATGCTAAACTCTTACATAATGTTAGTATGACTTTTCACCATAAAATATAGGAGTTTATTGTAATTGATGGATTTTTCTCAGAAATAATAGTGCAACACTTGTAAACTACTTCAGCTAATCTTTTTAAAAAATTAAGTTTTGTGTCAATGGAAAGAGCATAGTGGTTTTGGATGACTGACCAAATTTGAACTAATCCTATAATCTTTGCTTGAAGTTGAGATGTTTTCAGGGAAGTTTGTTCTGTCTTCAACTTTTTACTGGGTGCACAGATTTTACTAGACATGGAATTTTAGACATAAGAAAATATTAATTTCAGCATGTTAACATGATACTTTTCTATGCATGTATTGAAGCAGTTTTGCTTCAAGCACTTTTTTGTTTCTTGATTTAATATTTGATATATGTATAAGCATGTTCTGAAATGCTTTTTATTTTTAAAATAGAAAATACGAATTCATCTGTTAAGAATAACACATAAACAAATAATTCCTAGTATTGACAGGATATATTCTGATTGTTGTTATTAGGTAACAGTAAGAAGTCTGGAGATTTTTCTGTTTTGTTTCTATGAAAAATTTCATTGGAATGGAATTATCAAAGACTTTATTTTATTGAGGTACTATTGACTTACAGCATTATATTATTTTCAGGCATACAACATAATGATTCAGTATTTGTATGTATTGTGAGCATTATTTGTGTGTATTGTGAGTTGACTACAGTAAGTCTAGTTTATATCTGTCACAACACCTAGTTACAGAATTTTTTTTTGTGATGAGAACTTTTCAGATTTACTCTATTAGCAACATTCAAGTATACAGTATGGTATTATTAACTATAATCACCATGCATCCTTACATCCCCATGGCTTAATTTATTTTATAACTGGAAGTTTGTATCTTTTGACTCCCTTCACCCATAAACCCTCAACTCCTCACGCCCTGCCCTCTACCTCTGGCAACCACCAATCTATGAATTTGGTTTTTGTTTTTTTAGATTTCATATCATCTATGAGATGATATGGCACTTGTCTTTGTTTTAGCATAATACCCTCAAGGTTCATCCATGTTGTCGCAAGAATCCATTTTTTATGGCTGCCATGAAAAAGAATGGACATATATATATATATATTCGAATAGCTCGAATATATATATATAAAACTCCATTTTCTTTATCCATTAATCCATTCGGACACTTATTTCCATGCTTTGGCTGTTGTGAATAATGCTGCAGTGAACATGGGGATATCTTTTCAATTTAGTGTTTTCATTTTCTTTGGATAAATACCCAGAAGTTGAATTGCTGGATCACATAGCAGCTCTATTTTTAATTTTTTGAGGAACCGCTATACTGTTTTCCATAGCGGCTGCACCGATTTACACAAGGGTTCAAACATAAGTTTTAATAATTGATATTCAAGGTAATAACATTTTGAATATTTAGAAGATATTAAACACTAATAATTTGGGGAAGCCTTTCTACATAATTTTGGATAAAGATTAGAGGGGTTTTGGTAAAAAGAAAGGGAATACCAGAATATATTGATTTAATTCATAGAATATATGCCAAAATACTAAAATTTATTTTAAAGTAAAATTTGATATGTTGGGGTTTGGAGAGTTTTGTAGCAGAAACATATAGTTTTATCCTGATTTTCAGTTTCTCACAGGGCCTTGAAAATATGTTGCTGTCTTAAGGATAGTTTTGAAAAACAATGTTTTTATGAGTTGTGCTTTAAATGATTACACCTTTTCAGGTTGCATAGTTTTAAAATTCCTCTTTCAACAAGTTTGTTTTTGTATTATGGACATGTAAAGAAGCATCAAGTATTTGTAAGTAGTTTTAATACTACTTTTTTTTTTAACTGCTGTTGTGGATTATTGAATGCTTTTACTGAGGCAAAATCTGTATTCCTAAGATTATAAGTAGTACTTACAAGTACTAATACTAAGAAGTGGGAATTACTTTTTGTATTGGATGGTGACATTTTCATGTAGGTATTGTTTTAGAAGTGCCTAGTGGTCTTTCCTCAATTTACCTTGAATTCCCTTAATTTTCCTTGAGTTTTAAAAGCATGAGGAGTGTATTCTGTTTAGACTCTTGTAGTCTATAAAGGGCTAATGCTGGAAAGAAACTTCTTTCAACCTGTAGCATTAATCAAGACATGGTTGAAATGCTGTTTATTTAAGAATAAAATTCTATATCTGGATTATTGCATTTCTCTAATATATGCATGTAGAATTTAGCTGCTGGTATTTAAAAGAAGGCGTCATCCCCTCACTAAAGGTAAATGTGTTTTCTGATAATCTGTCTGTAGATTGCTTTCTGTCTAGTTTGTGTTAATTCAGTGTTCTAGGACATTAGATACCTAATCATTTTAAGCGAATTTAACCGACAGATTCGACTGATCTGGTTATTTGAGCCGCTTATTAGGTAATTGTAATTCATAATTATATTGATGCATATTTGTGTGCATTATTAAAATTAAGTGGAATAAAAGCCCAAATAAAATTTTAATTTAGAACACAACGCAGTGAAATTAAAATCTTAAAATTTAAAAAAAAAGATTTAGTATTTTGCATGAAGTGTTTTTTTCCCCCACATAGAAGTAGAATAAAGGATTCTGTAATTTTGGATCTTCAAGAGAAAGAAAAGCCTGTTTTTTTGGTTACCAATTCAGAGTAATGAGCCTAGTTTCGAGGGTGTGTGTGTGTGTGTGTGTGTGTGTGTACCCACCTTCAGAATTCTGTAATAATTAATTTTGTATGTTTATTGATGTTATATTTGACAACTTTCTGGAGACAGATAACTGCAATAGTGTACAGAGATTTTACTGGATTCAGGTCATTAATATGATACCCATTCATTGAGTCTTAAATATATGTAAGAAAAAATGTTGCCAACGGATAAACCTAGTTAGGGTGATTAAATTAGAGGGAAAAAGTCATTTTATTTATTTTTATTGTCAGTGAAAGTTTTTCGACCTCTTGTTTGTTTCACTAGCAGACTGAGTAAAAGAATATACAACAATTTATTTTGCTTCATTGCTTTTGTCATTCCCTACTGCTATGCAGATTTAATAGCAAGGATCTCTTAATATATCTTAATTTACATAAGATTTATTACTTAAAATTTGTATGCAAGTCTAAATATTAGAAATGAAATCATTTAAATCTTCTTGGTAATGAAAGAAGTGATATAGTGAGTCCTTTTGTTGAGCAAACAGAGCACCCCAGGTTGGTATTACTAATGATTTCCACTTTTAATATCAACTGAATTTGCCTAATGGTACAGTTACATGAAAGTTATACAAGAGATGGCATACAGGCTTTGTTGTTATCATTTGTTTAGAATAACAAATTATAGGCAAGTTATCTTATAGAAGGTGACCTTTTAAGTAATTGTACCCGTTCTGTTTTGTTTGGCTTACACTGTTTTCATTTTCTCCTGTTTGTATTATTTAAATAGTATAGTGAGGGGACAATGAAAATGATTTTGTGGAATGCCACATGGCAGAAAATACAGTATCAAAACAATTTCAGCAAATTTATTAATTATTTATTTATTACTAAATTGTTATATAAAAATTGTTCTCAAAGAAAAATTCTTCTCAAAATCCTCTCCAGAAATGGCATATGTGCCCTCAATCATTGAAGAGATAAGAAATTTGTATTTAAATTTGTCTACAAGAGTCGTTTGAGTATTATGAGTTGCAAACTAGCATGAAGAACTTCGGAGTTTCTATATATACTTTTAATTTTTTTCTTGATTTCTAATTTTAATTCCTCTGAAGTTTAGGAAAGTTAGTGGGGATTGAAACCAAATTGAGTTTACTAGTATTATTGCGTCGATCTTTTTGTATTAAATTATCAGAACATATAATAGAATGAAAGAATAATAATTCACAAAGAAGTGTATTCTTTGGTAACAAAGTCTTATTCCTATTATAACTTTAAGATTTGAGAAGAATGTTATTAAATCACTGTGATATTTATTTTATTGCATTTTCTTTATATCTTTTATCTGACTGTGCATTTGAAATGTAACAACTGACTTAGATAAATAAAAATTTTAAAAAGGAAATGTTTCTCGTTACTCTGTTGAGGACAGTGTTGTTATATTAGTGATTCCCTTCCAGTTAATTCGCAGTGAGTGTTCCTGAGTCAAGAAACCTGCTTTTCCATAATGAAATCAATGGTATTAGCTTGTAGTTAATAAAGCTAATGGTAGAATTTACATATTTGTGGATAATTTTCAGTTTTTTGGTGATCGGTATGTCAAAAAAGAAAATAACAGAATAGCATATTTAACATAAAAGGTCAAGATTCTTTTCCTTGATATGTCCTAAATTATCCTGTTAAAAATTGAGGAATATTTTGAAAATAACAAAGTTTAGACTGCTTTGAGGAGTAATTAAAAAGGTGGAGTGGATGAATCTTTAGCAGGGTACATAGACATGCGGATATAGCCAAAATCCTATCCAGTTTTTGTGTTTTTCTTTTGTGTATGTAGTACAGATATTTGTTTTACTCCCTGTAGACCTGAATCTTCAAAACAGTAGGTCATGGATCTGCCCCTGAAATAGAAAGATAAATTGAAAGATTGTGACCTCTTCCAGTGCCCCGTTTTCTGTATTTTTCTCTCCAACATCCAGATAAATTACGTGAGTCACCTTTTTTGAGTAACTCCTTGATTCAGTTTTCCCAACTATGTAGTTAGTGATGATGGGTTAAAATTAAGTTGTTTTTCTTTTTTGGGATCAACTTTTTAACTACTCTGATGATCTTAAATATTTGCTGTTACCTCTTCTTGGAACCTTTCATAATTAACTCTTCTTCAGTATCATAGGTAACTTCAGGGTGGACAAAATGACCTGTCATTTACCAGTATGATATAAGGACAGATGTAATCCTTAAAACTTTATTCCCACCTTGGAATCTTCATAACACCTACATTTTTAGTAATTGAGATAGGTATGATGAAACAAGTACAAAATAGGCATTGATTCAGTTGTATTTTTAAAAAGACTTCCAAACAAAATTTCAGTGCATATTGCCACATTTCATTTCCATTTTAGGCCTATCTTCTCAGACAGTTTTCTTTTTACTAAAATAGTTTTAAGATATTATCCTGAAGAAAATATACACAATGCAGTTTTTGGTATTTAAAGCTCCTTTTTTTCTAGGTATGACACTTTTTTACATAGATTTTTGTCTTTTTTGGTTGATGTAATTAATCATCTTTTCTAAGAGATGCTTTCAAAATGACTGCTTTCTATTTTTGCAAATTGTTCTATGTATATATTTTTATTATTTGATAGTAATAAAAATACAACAAATATTTTTGTATTTTTTTTCTCATTTGCAAATATAAGTTGTCATCTTGGTAAATATTTTGGTGTGTAATGAAAAAGGTGTTTTTTTCTTGGATAGATTCTCCTAAAATGCAAATTCCCTTCTGCAAACTCTTGAGGTCGGCCTTTTCCCTCAATCCCACACCTCATTTAACCACATGTATTCCCCTCACCTGGCCTCCACAAGCCTTCTTAGACACTTTGGCTAGGTAAGTGCTAAGAATTCTTTCGGATGTAACTTTTTTTTTGGAATCTCACTATCTGGATTGAGGTTGAGTGTGATTTCCACCTTTTCCCGTTTTCTCTTAATGTTGTAGATAATGGCACTGGGCCTGGGCCCCTTAATTACTGGTCTGACAGAGCCTGTATGAGGTCCTTTGGCAGTAACAAGGTAGATTTTTCCTCTCCTAGTGAGGGGTCTTTTGATGTTGGCTGTAGTAGGGAGGAAAGAAGGAATTTTTTTCTGATTTTTATTGTTTATTGCTATAACCATAGAAATGGTTCTTGAAGGGGCAAATAATGTATTGGTTCATTGCCCCACCTTTCCTTGGCCCTAAGACAGCAATAGAGAGGAGTGCCGTTTCCAGATATCTCAGGGATACAAGAGGAATTCCTGTTTCCTAGATCTAGACTTCCTACTGGGAGACAGCATTTGTGTTAGTGGAAGGGCTCTGTAGGCAAGGATGATGCTAAATATGAAATAACCCAAACTGCTCTCTATTTTGCTTTGAAATACTTGTATATGAATGCATCCAAACTGACATTTCAAACAGAAATAAAAACCCAAAAGGCCCATTTGTGATGATCTGGTTAATTCCAGCAACGCATTTCCTTAAGAAGTTAGATGAATCTGTGACCCATATAAGACACCGGCCCAGGCACTGCCTCAAAACTTTCTGCATACTGTGTACAGCAGAGTTTGCATGCAAAGATAAGCAAACAAATAGCGAAGTAGGGCAGGTGCTAATTATAATGGAAAGGTGGGGGGACCAATATTTGAATTCCTGTGTTCTGTGTTATTTCTTCTCTAACCCTCACCATGACCCTGTGGAGAAGCAGTAGGCAGGATTTTAACCCATGTGTTTGCCGCCCAAAATCTATGTGTACTTGCTGTGCTGCTCCCAGTCTCATCTGTACATTCCTGTTCCCTCAACAAGGAGAACAACTGTAATCTGTTCTCTTTCCACCTAACAAGGACTCAAGTTTCTCATCCATAAAATGATTGTGGTAAATTTTGTAATTACCTTGTATAGTTTCAAAATTTTGTGCTTTTGCTTGTCAAATTTGAAAGGAAGGATTTGTCACGGTTAAATGTAGTAAAGGATGTTAGGTTTTGCTTTGTTTTTTTGTTTATGTGATTCAAATTGTTTCCATGAGATTTCTATAGAAGAGAACGTATTTGACAAAGAAAACTAATCTATAAAATTAAACATTTGATGACAACGTTACAGAAGGTGTAAATTTGTAAAAGTATAAATCTCATTGTCAGGAATGTGTGATGACATCTACATTTTGGTATTTGAAAGTTAGAACCTATTTATAGGCTAGGAGGTCAGTAAGAGGGTACAAACCTATTTCTAGCATAAAATGGGTGAGTTGATGTTCTTACATACAAAAAGTAGTCTGTTGATTGCTGGACCTTTAAGTTTTCTTGCCTTGTAATTTGTAACAAGCAGCAGAATTTCAAAATGTTCCAATCAGGCGGAGAAATAGCACTTTGCTTAACCACAGACCAAATCGTTATTAACTAATTGTGTTAAATTTACCTTTATAAGAGTGATACTTTAATTGTAGAAAAACTAGTGAGTTCATTATTATAAATTTTTGTTTTAAGATTTTAATAGTGATCACAGCAGGTAGGAGAATGTGGAGTATAGATAACCTTAAATGTTGTGAAAATGGAATGTGCTTACATTAATGACCATATCATAAATTGGAAATGTTTCCATGTGTAACTTTACTTGAAGTGACTATTTGGATGTTTTTGAAAGTCAGAATAATCTTAGTAGCAGTCCAGTTGTTTAACAGCAGAGGAATAATCAAGTAAGAGGAAGGGCAATATCTCCATGTTTATTCCATCCTGTAATGAATTGACAGAATCATTCTGTCAAGGTGCTGAATTTTTCTGGCTCTTCCTCAGTGGTTTGATTTTTTTTTTTTCTTCAAGAGGTACTTCTTTTAAAAGATTAATAATATTACTACAAGACCTTCCCTGTCTCTTAATTCTGCTATGTAGCATGAGTCACATTTTAAAAGAATATTACAAATTGTCACCATCAGTTAGCTAATATTCACTTAATTCAAAGTCCAAGCCCTGACGCTAAGTGCATTAAACATATCTTACGTAATCTTGGTTTGCTAATAATAAGTGTAAGGTGACCTTGGAATGCAAGGTCCTTAATTGTGGTTTCTTGGAAGACAAAGTTGGAAGGGCAACTATTCCTTTACTTTATTAAAATTTGTATAGTATTGACTTGTCATCGCTTGAATATACTGGAAATGAAAAGTGACAGTGATAATCATTTGTTTTAACTGTTAACTGTAATTAAAATATGAAAATATTACTGTCTTTGTTTATGATGAATACAAAATTTAAGCTAAGCTATAAGGTGTGCTGTTTGGAAATATGGAAGATGCAAGAATGAAGCGAGATAACAAGTTTATGCTTGTATTTCCTACTGATGAAGACTTTCAGACAAGTTATTTCCATGGGTAGGTGCTATCACTCTGCATGTACACATACACTTAATACTTTTTTGCATGATTATACATGTAGGAGTGGTACAATTTTGACTTGACTGTTGACCTGTTGCCTCAATTTGGTAGTTGTGGGGGAGGGATGTGGGGCAAGTGGCCGTGAGTGGTATTAGTGATAAAATTTAAAAATAAACCACTAATTTTTTGTAAACACAAAACACTTAAAAAATAAAGCCTTTTAAAAAAATAGAACATTTGGTCAAATAGTCAATATTGTACTTGATCTTTGTATTTGGACACAAGTATTTGGACATCACATAGTACCTTAATTCCATAACAATCATTTTGAACTCTGACGAGAACTCAATAAATGATACAACTTTTTTCTTTTTTTAGAAAAGAAAAACCTCACACATGAACCAATTTTTTTTTTAATTTTTTTTTTTTTCCATTTGAACTAAAATCCATTACCAACTGATACCAAGGCCACACTGTTGAATTTTATGAACTCGATTTTACCCTTTTGGGGGAATTAGAAATTGTTTTTAAGTAGTCAACTGAAATTGTCATGATCGTCAGAATTTCATGTTGTGACATGTCTGTTCTTTATACAGTGGCATTTAACAATTCATTTGCCTTTACGTTTGGTCATTTTTTTGTTTTAAAAATGTTGCTACGTAAACCTGTGGTTTGGGAACATAGTTTTAATGGATAAATAAATACTCAAGTATGTTCCATGTTTTATTCAGTGACAGTTTACACAATGGATGTTTGTATTAAAACAATGATCTTTCATTGTGTTCTATTTTAGTGATTCATTGGCATATGTATTCCTTCATAGTCAAAATTTCCATAAAATAGGTGTGTTTAATGTTAATTTGTTGGATATTAAAAAATCTTTATGGAAACAAATAATTTGCCTGCATTTCCTAGTTGTTGGGGGGAGAAACAGCATTCCTTTATTTCTGCTTCTAAATTGGTGGTAGTAGTAAGGGATGTGTTTCATACTTGAATGAAAACTATGCTTTTTGCTGTTATGTTAGAAAAAGATTAGATTAGCATTTTAAAGCATGTATGTGTTCTACAAGCATGAACATTGAGTTATTTTAGCATGAATCACTACAGTGTAATTACTTTGGAACTCAGCTGCCCTTTTCCAGCTAGTTAGGGGTTTAGAGGTAGAAGGGAGCTCTTATTTTTCCAGTAAGAACTTTAGTGTCTTCCTCTGAAATAACCCATAAGATAGCGTATCATTACCTTGAGTCTGAGCTGGTTGTCTTTCTCAGGGAAAAGAAAATATAAATATCCCTCACAAGACATCCAAAGCAAAATCCTGAAGATGGATTTTGTGAGTATTGTCTTTTTGTAGAATGTTGTAAAATGAATAACATCCCTGATATTATAAAAGAGCTTTACTGAAAATAGTTAAGTCAGTCAAGTAGAGCTCTTAGTGTTAACCTTATTTCATTAGAAAGTAGGAAAATATATATTTGATTTTCTTCGGAATCTACTGGGGAGTTTTAGTATTAGTTACAAAGAGAAAGAACTAGATTCATTCTCTTAAAAAATATAAATTGAATTTTAATAATTTGCATCTGTTGTTTTCTTTAAAAGATCATTTTCACTTTCTCTGTGGAGTCTTCCCCTTTTTCTTAATCTTTTGCTCTAAGAGTATGACGTCAGTTCAGTGTAACATTGTTCAGTATAGTCTTGTCTTCTGTTCTTCATAACACTCCTTTACCTCCTTTCCAAATGTGTCCCTCATCTTTGTAAGCTTGGGTTATCTTTTCCACTCCCACCCTGTGTACAAAATATTAGATGTCTACAGTGCAGCCTTTCTGATCAGCTAGAATAAGATAAAGGCAACTGGCGTTTAGAGGGCTCTTAGTTTCAGAAGTTTTTTCACCCCACACATTAGATACGAGTATACATTTTCTTTCCTCCCTAGATGGACCTCCAGTTGTAGCTCATTATGATATGTCTGACACCAGCTCTGACCCAGAAGTGGTAAATGTGGACACTTTACTGGCGGCTGCAGTAGTTCAAGAGCACAGTAATTCTGTAGGAGGCCAGGACACAGGAGCTACCTGGAGGACCAGCGGGCTTCTAGAGGAGCTGAATGCGGAGGCAGGTTGGTCTCCCTCCCTTTCCCCTTCTCTAATGGTGTCATGTGCATGTGTCCTGGTAGCTTGTTCCTTGTAGTGGACCCTGCCGAGGAGAGCAGGCTAACCTGAGGCACCTGGCGCTAGGTGATGGCGACTACCCACGCTGCCATGTATAACGAACTGAAAGGAGATTTGGGTAACATGTCATTCATCTTTCCTAATCGGGAGGAAGCAAAAGTGACGATACATGAGACATTAATTATAGGCATAGGTAGATCTCAGTAGGCGTATTTCTTGATTAAAAATGCCTAACATATGTAAAAACCACCCGGATGACCTAATACTCCTCCCCTTTCCCCTTGCCCATCTCCTTTTCTCAGTTGTTTCCCTCAGGTAACTGCACAGCAGCCTTGAAGCTGGGGGAGGGGCTGTTAAACTTGCCCTGTGGGGCTGTTCCTTTGCAGTGCTGCACTTCCTTCTACCTCTCCGTGTGCAGTGTACTGTTACTTCCCCACCATAGTTCTCCTATTTGTCTTTTCTAACTCTTCTCTTTCAGTTTCTGCCTCCATTACCTCGGGGAAACCTCTCCCTGTCTTGCATTACTTAATCTTGGTTCTGTGATGATTCTTAGGAGTGATATTTATTCACTAAAAAACCCATTGCCATTACCTTTGAAAATCTTGCACAGTGAGTCCAAGTTTCCTTCAATAT
The DNA here is from genome assembly GCF_964194185.1 of Rhinolophus hipposideros. NCBI lineage: Eukaryota > Metazoa > Chordata > Mammalia > Chiroptera > Rhinolophidae > Rhinolophus > Rhinolophus hipposideros. The sequence goes on along the minus strand of NC_138063.1, from coordinate 22,349,925 downwards.
GTTTCTCAAAACTCTTTCAACATTCTTTCTAATTTAAACCTTTTTCTAAAAGTACTAGTACTGAAGTTTTAAAAAAAAAAGGGGAAGAGATTGAGAGACTGCTTATATGGTGTGTATTTTCTTTCTTGTTATGGAAGGATCAGGCTTTCCTAGTTAAATTATAAATTGCATTGGCTTTTATGAGTGAATCTAGTAACTTAATCACTACCTAAAATATATTTATGGGAAATGAGTTTTGTATTACAAAAATAATGAATTATAGTTTAGAACATTTTATATAGAAATGGTTAGGAAATAAAAAAGAAAATAACTCCTTAGATCATTGTCCTTGATTCTTCCTTTCATAATTTTTGATGGAAGTAAATAAAACTCTCTTATTTGTTGAACTTCTAATTGATGTATTATAGCTAATTTTGGAGCCCAGCCTGAATTTAATTTTAACTATGTTTTGACTGCTAACTGCCTGTTTGACCACATTTTGTGTAATATGTGTTTCTAAGTTGTATAATTTGTTCTGTATACTGGCTAGTTTATCTTCATTTTTCATCCGTTGACAAGTAAGTGATCCATTCTATTTCAGTTTTATTTCCCTGTTGCTTTAGTCTTGCCATTAAATGTTGACCACTTTATAGTAAATTTTTGAGAAAAACATGAATAATTAACTTTTTTTTGCTTTTCATATAGCTAATTTTAATATTTGGGCCATATGGAATTGTTAATATCTGACTTTTTGACCTACAACAAACCCAACAATTTCATGTGATTCAACCTAATAATGCCAGGTTTGGGATCTTAAAATATCATTAAGGTTGCCAGCGTTGGAGAAAGCATCACATTTTCAGATTCAAGTAATTGTTAGCTTGATTATTTAAAACATCACTAGCCTTTGTTTGCTTAATTCTATATTTGATTGTCTTTTTGAATTTCAGCCCCACAGAGTTATAAAAAGTATATCACCAATCTTAAGAAATAAAACGTGGCAAAAATATGTGAGGAGGGAAGCACTTGTGGCTTCAACTTTGTTCCTCTTTCTTTTCCCCTTTCTACTCCGAAGCTGTCCTGAATTTGGTATTTGATGTTTAGGATTACTATGTATTTATTTTTTTACTGCATTTGTTACGTATCTGTAAACAAGCATATTTTAATACTAACTGGTATTACATTGAAGTTAATCATTTACAAATTGCTTACTTAGTTCAACAGTTTTTGAGCTATGTTCTTGTTAGTAATTGTGGTTCTAGTTCATTCATTTTTCACTGCTGTTTAGTATTCCACTGTATGAATGACTATATCACAATTGACCTACCCATTCTTTTGGATATCTAAGGTGCTATTCCAAATGACGCTGCCATTAACATTTCTTATACATGTCTTTTGGTACATGTGTGTGACAGTTTCTCTAGGATATAATAGAGAGAACATATGTATCTGTCAGACCATAAATTATGTGTAGATTTTTGTATATCATAGGATGTGGTTATAGCTGTGACGTTTTCTTATAAAGTCATTTATTGGCTCATTCAAAGGCTTTCCCCCTCTAAATTTGGCAATGCAGGTGTGAGTAATAAATAAAACAGTATGCTCGAGTCCCAGTGGCAGTGTCATAGTGGGAACTCATCTTGCAAACTCAAAAGTTCTTAGTGTTGCAACAAAATATTAAAAGAATTTATCCTCAATGGTCAGTTTACAGTTTTGAGATGAACTATTATCTATCAATTGGATGATCATTCTTGTGGCTTGAGTTTAAGATAAATGTTCTAATGATTAATCTGAGTCTTTCTCTCCCTCCCAGCAAAATAAAAACCCAGTCACTAAATAAGACTATTCATGGGTTAATCAGTAGCAGCTTCTCAGACCAGCTCTGCAGCCCTACTCCATTTATCATGTATGAACATAATCATTGGAGATAGAATGCAAAAGAGTTTTTGCTGTTTAGTTTTAGTGGTTTTTGGTTGTTATTTTATTTGGGGAATATTGGGGAGCAGTGTGTTTCTCCAGGGCCCATCAGCTCCAAGTCGTTGTCCTTCGTTCTAGTTGTGGAGGGCGCAGCTCAGCTCCAGTCCAGTTGCTGTTTTCAGTCTTTAGTTGCAGGGGTTGCAGCCCACCATCCCACATGGGAATTGAACCGGCAACCTTGTGGTTGAGAACTCGCGCTCTAACCAGCTGAGCCATCCGGCCGCCCGTCTGGCAGCTCAGCAGCAGCTCGTCGTCTTCAGTCTAGCTGTGGAGGGCGCAGCTCACTGGCCCATGTGGGAATCAAACCGGCGACCCTGTTCAGAGCTCGTGCTCTACTGAGCCATCTGGCCGCCCCTGTTTAGTTTTAGTTTTAACCAAAGCAAAGAGTTGAAATTAGGAAAGCCCCTGGTCAACAAAAGACCTAGACTTTCCATTTCAACTCTGCTATCTGTTCACTTTTTCTTTCTTGATGCTGTCATTGAACAGTATACGTGGCAACACACGGCCTGGTTTTGAACCAGCAGCCACTTACAAACTGTGTGACCTTAGGTAAATTATGTAAAGCCTCAGTTTTCCCTATTTACAAAATGGGAAAAAACAAGTGTCCACCGCAAAAGGTTATTGTTAATCATTAAGTGAAATAACATAATGTGATTAGTACAGGATACAGCACGCAGTAGGCCCTCAGGAGTGCTAACCAACATTATATTAATATATACTGAAGTAGACTGAATAAGGAAGTGATTAATGGACCCAGTCAGTGGGGTTCTAATTTACTGTCCTGCCTTGGAATGAGTTCTCACTGCAGTATTTCTTAAACTTTGCTGAGGCATGGAAATTACCTGAGGTGCTTACAAAAGTTCAGACTCCTAGGTTTCCCCCTAAAGGTTCTATAAGTAGATCTGAAATGGGGTGTGGGAATCTGATTTTTATGATTACCCCCAGGTAACTCTTGCATTGGACATGTTTAGGAAGCTGTACTGATACATCTGAAAATGGCTTAGTTTTTGTATATTGCTAGTAATAGCTCACTATAAATGTAGATGAAGCTAAGAGAAGCAGCAGTCTGACGTTTTCTTGGTGTGGAAGGCTTATAATTGTGGTAAACTAAATTTATTTACAGTTTTTTCCCCCCTGGAAAATTAAACATTTTGAACAAATGATTTCATTTTTCTGTCAGCCTTCTTGTCAAGAAGGTAGGCTATGAACATTTTCCCATTCTTAAAATAGGGATGGTAATCTTGATTTGTCTGTTACACAAGCTTAGTTGTAGCGCAGAGAAACAAATCTTGGGTTTCCTGTTCTCAGCATAGGGCATTTTATAATTGGACCAGCATGGCCATGTTTCTGGGATTAGCACTTTGAAGTCAGTATGCCAGTCCTGTGAAGGAGAGGAAGTTTGGTCACGTTCTTTTTGTTTACCAGCTTCATATGGACCACAAGATTTTAGATTTCTGACCTGCTTTTCCACTTTTTAAAGTTGTTTTTAACATTCTTGTTAAAAAAAAAAACCAAACTAAACACAAGGTAATAATTTGCTTGTTTTAAAGCAAAATGAGTAGGGACTTAAGATATTAACCCGTTTTATAGCTACTACACCACTGTCAGCCAGTATGCAATAATTTCCTTTAATGTGCTGCAAATAGGCCCAGGACTAGTTCTTACCCAGTAGACTTGTGAGTTAAATGTAGTTACGGTATTTCTTTGGAAGACAAAAGAAAATGTCTGCCATGGTACGTTAGTTACTACTTTTTGTGTGCTTCTTTCTGACTTTCATGTTGGAAAGGTTGTAGTGGGAGGACAAAAATTTAGAATTTTCTGATAAAGTGAAGTTATCTTTCCAGCGAGCCACACAGGCAAAGACCTACACAGAGATAGCCAGCTGCCATAGAGCTAAATATAAGTCCTCTGATTTATTTCCAATTTAATGTATGATAATTGTGGCATTTAACACTTTTCCTACAGGGCTTATTCTTGTCCTCGAACAGGAATAGATTACAACCACGGACGGTATTTGAAGAACCTCATAGCATCTTTGGCTTACTTTTGCTTATTCTCTAGGCAGTGCTCTGCCATTGGATTCCTGTGAGGTCATGGCGAGGGGAGGCGGTGGGAATGGCCCAGAGGCCAGAGAATGTCAGACTGCACAGGAGCTCCCAAAGGAATGTGTGACATGGTAAAGAGGGTGACATTGCGAGGAAAGGGCTCATTGTCGTGGCTCGGAATAGACAGAAGGGGGGATGCCTGCCTGGCTATCGGAGAATGCTTTGGTGTCTCTCAAAGAGTGTGGCGTCACATAGATCGGGGTGGGTCAGCTGACTTGTCTGAGTGGCACATTTGATCTAATGGCTCTGACAGGAAATGTGGCAAAATTCCCACACCATTGGTCTAGAGTTAACATTCACTAGAAAGTTTGTATTTAGCCCCCATCAGTTAACCTCATGTCCCTTATTTTATCTTGTACTGAGTTTTTGACTAAGTAAGAAAGAATATTCGCTACAAGAGCAGACCCTGATTTTAGAACATTAAAGAAGTTCTCTATTAAATTCCAGCAGGGTTGGACTACAATATTTGTGGCCAAAGTAGCCTTGCCAAAATGGTTTGGATTGATCTAATAATGTGAAAGCAATGTGTAAAATATTAGTTTCTAGATCCATAATGGATGAATAAAGTTAAAAGAATCTTAAATATCGGTGATGGTTATCTTGCTCTTTTTAAGATTTTATAAAGTTATGAGCAAAAGTAGCATAGTTATTTTTTCATTTCTTCCCCCTTCTTTAAAAAACAAGGCAGAGTGATGATGTTTCCAGGTCTGAAATGAGGCTATGTGGTGGTAGGGTCAGGATGCCGGGCCTAATCAGTGAAGACGGGTTATTCAGAAATGTTGATGACGGAGACATTTCACAGGACATTCCACAAGTTGCAGTTATCAATTAGAACTATGGAGATAGAGCTCGGCACAGAGATACTAAGAATTAACTTACTCTGTCGTGTTCTTGTTGTGTTTTCTTAATCACTGTTGTTTAAAAACATTGAGCAATCAAGGAGGAAGAGTTTGGTTATAGCAACCGTGACTCCTACAATCTGCCCGTTTAGTTTAATTCAGTTGTTTCTTTTGAGCACGGTAAGGCCTGAGGCCCTTGCTGAGAGTCTACCATAGGGCGCTTTAAGGTCTCTTGGGGCTCACTTAGCTCTTTGCTGCTTAGAGAGTAGGCATGGAGAATTTTGCCTTGGTTGTACAGATAATCAGTGAGTAGTCATATAATGAGAACGGGACTTAAAGTGGAGAGAGATGGAGGATAGGGTTTCTCAGGAGAGAGAAACCAAGCCAGATGCTAAAAATGTTTCACGAAGGAGTGAAACTGCCCTGGAATCCATGTCTGAGTGAAAGGGAAACCTCCTGGGACATGCGGGCTGCTGGTGTCGGTCCAGGAGGATGGCGGACGGTCCATGACTGAGGAGCCGCTTCAGAGGACTGCAGGGGAGGTGGCACTTCAGGAGAGTCAGGTTTCCACGAGGAGATGAGGAAAAATTCCTGCAGTTTTCCGTGGAGCTGGCATTCCTGAGGCCAGTGCAAAAGTTGTAGGAAGGTGAGGAGTAAGCAGCTGTGGCAAACACGAGTAGTAACACCGAGTGGAAGAGAAGGTGGGAGACAAAGCGACAGGTCCAGTGGCTTGTGTTTTGTGGATGGCCAAGAGGGTGGAGATACAGTGTTTTACGTCTCATAACCAAGTATTTATTGTAGGAACAAATAGATGAAGTAAGCTTACACCCATACAACCCAAGGCTGCTCTGGTTTCCTCCTACCTTTTCCTAATGCTTGCTCTTTTTCCACTGAGGGCCTTTGTCTGCTTTCCTGCTGTTCCCTCCCCTGCACTGTTCTTCTGCCTCATGGACCCCAGCAGCCGCCCTTCGCGGTCCCCTCCGAGCTTCCCTTCTTTCCCTGCCTGGCACCTGTGAGCCCAGCTGTCCTTTGCCAGCCTCCTCGGCTCCTGGGATCGTCGGCATCCCTGCACACTTGCAGTGTGTATCCACACAGCTCCGCACAGCTGGAGAAAAGCACACGGTTGGGATTCAGGTAGCGTAACCTCCTAATCTGCATCCTCGCCCTGGCGTCAGTGCTGCCCTGTGCCTTTCCTCAGCAGCATTCGTGCCTCACAGTGGCGACTTCACTTTTCTAACCCCCCACCCACACCGGTGCTCTGCAGATGGCCTGGCCACATTCTTCACAGGTCAGCCGTTCCTCAGCTCTCTGTCATCAAACCTGTTTTTGTTCTCTGCCTTTTTTCTAAATGTGGTCTGGTCTCTCCTGTCTTTAAAAACTGCGGACATACACATCCCCCTCACTGAAACCCTTCTTCCGCTCTCAGTACCTCTCTCAGTTCTTCTTTCCCTTTCATTCTTCAGCTTGCTTTGCTGCGTTTGCTTCCACTCCATCACCCCTCTGAAGCTCCTCTTGCCAAGGTCACATGTGGTCATTTTGTCACTGATTCTGATGGGCTCTGCTTAGCCCCTCCCCTTATCAGCCTGCTCTGTTGGGCATTGGTAAGCACTTCTTTCTAGAAATGCTCTTTCCCTGCTGTCCTGGCTTCATACCTTTGGGATTTCTTTCTACCTCTCTTACCTTGGTGAGCACCCCCTCCTCTGTCCATCCCTTAATTACTGGCACTTGTCACAGTCCTGTTTTAGGCCCTCTTCACTCCACTGGGTGACCTGCACCTTCCCACCTATTGCTGAGGACTTACTGCATCTCTCTTTCCTCTCTGGACCTCTGACCTGAGATTTAGGACAGTACCTCCAGCTGCCTGTTGGACATCTCAGAGGCATGCCGTTGTCATGGTCTGAGCAACCACCCTCAGCCATTCATTGGTACACTGAATGCCACTGTAACTACCCAGCTTCCTAAATCAGAAACCTAGACATCACTGTTTACTACTTGTGTTCTTTCCTTTGTCTGATTTCCAACGTTAGTAACCCTCGGTACATTACACACACACAGAGCAGTCCCCATTTTGGTTTCTCTAGTTCAGCCATAATCATTTCTCACCCACGAAACTACAGCAAACTGTTTCCCTTGCCTGTAGTATTCCTTGCCCCTTTTAGTTCCATATCCAAAAGGAACAAAATGGAAACCCAGATCATGTCACTTCTCTGCTTAAATCCTTCTGTGGCTTTCGACTTCTCGAGGTCAAGTCCGGACTCCTTACAATGATCTGACCTCTGCTGGCTGTAAGCCTCATTTCTCATTTCTCTTTACTACCATTACTCCAAATCTCACTGAACTTGAACACCCTAGAGGGCAACACCGTGCTCCTTACGCTGTTTTCCCTCACTTGTGCCTGCTCTTCTCTGACAGCTCAGCTTCTTTGATTATCCTCAAGTCTGGGAAAAGGGCTCCAATGTGCTTCCGCCCCGTCGGAGCAGTTTTCAAGTGCAATGGACTGCTGCAATGGACTGCTTTTTATCTTCCCTGAGTATGTTGTAAGCTCGTCGAGGGCAAACTGTTTATAGCATCTTAACTCCTAGATATTCTGAAATTCATCCTTTTATGCCTTGTTCCCCATAGTATCCCTAGCACTTAGCACGGTGCATATCATAAACAAATGTTTATTGTAGGAACAAATAGGTGATGTAAACTGTTGGACCCACGCAAACCAAGGCTGCTCGAAATACTGAATAGGGACAAAGTGCACGTTTGAAAAAAAGAGAGATTGTCAATTTGTATTCCTCCCTGGAGTTGCAGCACGAACACTGCATGACACCAGTGATAACTACAACACCGAAGTAGAAATTGGATAAAAGACTTGGCCACAAGCAAGGTATTGGGGTCAGAGCAAGAATCTAGGTTTACCAAATCTAGACTTAACTAAACTCCATGAGAGCAGCCCCAGATTGAACAAAACTGGGTTTTGTCTGGTGCATGCCACCTTGTGTGCCTGTAGGGTTCAAAGATGAATACCAATGACTGCCAATGCCACGTAGAACCCCATCTAGATTATTCTTTGATACAGAAGGTTAACAAGCTCATGCAGACTGTAAGAATCACCAGTTGTACCTAGAAACCATTTGAAGCTTTTTCGTCTTCTGTTTTCTCATATTTTCAATTAAAGAAAAGAAGTGAAAATTATATCAAAGAATTGTAAGAGAGGTCCATAGTCATACGTATTCAAACTTGATTCCTTTTCACAGCTTTTACCTAGCACCTACGTATTTTTATAGTGTTATGTGTAATACTTGTATGTGCATACATTTCCCCAACTTTCTACATAGCACTGTAGTGACTGTCTGTGGACATCGTAACATTTTGCTTATTTAAAGTTCTTTCTCCTTAGACTGAATTGTCAGGGGTGGGATTACAGGGTCAGAGGGTGTAAAAGTTGTAAGGCTTTTGCTTTGGGACTACCTATAACTTTCAGAAGGGTTCCACTAAAAGTTGGCAGGAGTATGAAAGTGCAAGGTTTCTCAATGACCTTGAAGCATTGGAATGAGTGAGGTGAAGGAAGGGAGAGTTCTATGTGTAAAATCTTATTGGTGTTGGTTTAGTTTATGTGAGGTGTCACAAAAGATTTTTTTTTTACTATGAAAAAATTCGTATCAGAAGACTATATTTAAATAAAACTACTCTTTACATAGTAAATGAAAATTTGCACCTGCTATAACTCTGTTTATACCATGTTAACTCCTAGATATTCTAAAATTCATCCTTTTCAGTCAGAGCATTCAAGAGCTGGGTACATAGGCTGACTTTTGTCTCCAGTTCGAATTGTTTATAGAGTTGTGTACTTTGATGCCGTCATTAGCTTTTCCTGAGAGAGAATTCTGTGGAAGCTCATGATTTCTGTGATGTTGAAGAACGTGTTTTATTGTACCATGTAATAGACGCTTTGTGAAGACCATTGTGAAAAAGTCCTTACAGCCCTCCGTGCCACAGCTGTTTTACTTTCCAGAGTTATGTGGTTTGTGTCTGTCTAATGAGAACTGTCAGCAACATACAGGTTATGTTTTAGTTGCTCAGAGCAAAAATTGAGATCTTCTCTTTTACTTGTGATTTTGGGTCAGATTTTATCAAATTTAAATTCACTTAGAGAAAATTGTTAAATCTTTCATAGCGCATCCCTGTATAAATATGATATTAATGACTACTTCTATTTATTTCATTTATGCCTTGAGCTTTTTTGGTGGAATTTTGTTCTATTAAATGATAAGCAGTAGAGAACTCCATTGCTGTCTCAGTGGTGACAAAACTGTTATGTGGGTAACTTAAAGACTAATTGAATGCAAAAAGAATTATGGAATAAAATATAGAGTACTATCACAGTTTTTATATACCTATATTTAGATGCACATACTTACCAAAGTACTCCAGGTTTTTTCTCCTAAGGGATAGGAACAGAGTGAGACTTCCACATTGTTTGAACATTCTTTTAGCCATGAGCATGTATTCTGTTTACTTTTTTCTCTTTAACTTTTTGTTTTTTAATAGAGCACTGTCCTGGCTTATTTGCCGTGGGTAACATTTTCACTGTGGCAGGCTCTCATAAGCCCATTCTGTTTCTGTGATTAAACCTGGATGAGATCTGTCAGTGAGTTGTTTCTGCTGCTTGTAAGACAAAATGTGTTGTTTTCCCCCTTCTCTCTCAGGTCATTTGGATCCAGGATTCCTAGCAAGTGATAAGACATCTGCTGGCAATGCACCACTCAATGAAGAAATTAATATTGCCTCTTCAGATAGTGAAGTGGAGATTGTGGGAGTTCAGGAACATGCAAGGTAGGATATTAATTGGAATATTCTGATATTTTAAATTGTGAATTTTATATTAACCAGAAAACAAAAGAGGAGAAAATGATAGGCCTCATGGTATGGCTGGCATGAATGGCGGGAACTGTCTCTCAGCTTCCTTTGGCTTAAGAAACACTTGATTAAACATGATATTAGCTACAAGATGTGTTGCATAAATTGTCTCATATAAAGAACATTTCGACTATATGTGTATGTGAACTAGAACTGATGTTTTTCTTGTCTAGATTGCCTGATAGATTTTTCTCTTAGGGCATAAGTATTATTATATGTTTTCCCTTTTATTCATATTTTCTTGCCTTTCACTTTATTGTGAAATATATTGGGAGCAAACAATTAGGAAATATGCACTTGACATCTTAACCTCTTTTGCTTGTTTCCTAGACCATCTCTCCTTATCTTTCATTAAAACTTGTAAGTTACTATAGTCTGTTGCTAACAAAGTATATTTCTAGTGATGTTCATGTGACTCAGGGATTCTTGTTTCTCCGGATTAAAAAAAAAAGCCAAAAGACATCCAATTAGTTTGTAGTATTATGAAATTAATTTATGAAGTTTGGCATTTTTAAAGTAGAGGTCAGCAAACTATAGCCCATTGGTCAAATCTGGCTTGCTGCTGATTTTGTATGGACCTCGAGCTAAGAATGGTTTTTACATTTTTAATTGGTTGAGGGGAAAATCAAAAGAAGAATGATGTTTTATGACATATGAAAATTATGTGAAATTCAAATGAAATGTATTCACCCATAACTTTAAGTTTTATTGGAACAGAGCCATGCTTGTTCATTTACATAGTCTGTGGTTGTTTTTGCACTCCAGTGGCAGAGTTGAGAAGTTTCAACAGATACCTTCTAGTCCTCAAAAGCCCAAGATATGTACTGTCTAGTCCTTTGCAGAAAAAATTTACTGACTTTTGCTTTAAGATACGTTCCTAAGAATTGGATGCAGCCCTCTCAGAACTATTCCTGAGGAACATTTAACACACTCACATATAGATGGAAAACAAAAATTTAGACTTTGGAAAATCGTATTCTACATAGCAGGCAACTTTTCTCCCGTGTCACAAGCCTTGTTGGGGTTTCCTGATTTCCCCAGTATCTATATTACCTTGCTCTTAAATCTGATTTTACTCTTTGATTAGTAAGGTAATAAAACTTTCACCAGCATTTCTTCTGTTGCTATAAAAGGTAAGACTTTAGGAGTGGAGAGTAGGGGCAAAATACACATGCACTTAAATTGAGGGTGCCTTTTTCTAATGGAAACTGATTACGCGGAGAGCATTTATCAGTTAAACAGTTGGGACTTGAAGGCTGTAGAGTTAAATCATAGTTTAGCCTTCAGAGGGGCCAGTGCTCTGTCAGAACTAGAATTGTCCTAGCAGTTCCTTCTCTATTTATGCCATAAATAGGCCTGCATAACTGCTTCCTTTTCTTCTTTTGTTAATAGTTATTTCCCCTGTTCTTGTGGGAAGGAATTTTCATTCTTTAATCTTTTCTTTATTTCATTCCTTTTTCTTCCTTAATCAAAACCTTTTTCCTATTAAGTTCTGTTCCGTTTTTCTATCTATTCCCTTCCAGCTGACTTACCTATTAGATGAGGAAGATAGAACTCCTGTTTCTTCCTTTACTTCAGCAAATGCCTGCCCTTAGTTTATTTCACCGTTGTTCTTTATAATACAGAAGACATTATTATCCTTTTAAGCCCCATGTCAGGATCTTTCTAGAATATAATAGTACTTTTTATTTTAGGCTCCCTACTATAAAGCTCACCCTGCCTATTGACAGATTAACGTGGGTGAATTATCTTCAGTTGTGTCAGGAGCAGATTATCCATTCACCGACTTCCTCCTGAGTTACATGTCACATGTTAATTCACTGTTTCTCATGTGCTCCTACTTGAGTAGGCAAGAGTAGGTAACAACGTGCGTTGTTTATCTAATCTGACTGCTGAGCCACGTCACTTGGGCCAGTTCTTCGTTCTTCACTGTTTCCTTATGCCTAGAAATGTTATAGTTAGCCACCCTTCTTTTCAGCTTCTTTGTTCAACTTTTCTTCCATCATTAAATCTTTTGCTTCTTTTTGTACAAATATTATTGGTATCTGGAGTTAAAATTATCATTATAGTTCTATTAAAACTTGGAATTTTAAATTCTGAGTCCCTCCTCACCTCGAACGCAAACACACACACACACACAAATTATGTCCCCAGTACACCCTTCTTTGAACTTGTTAGGTTGAACGTACCAAGATTGTCGTTTTACTCTATAGACATGTTCCACTCTTGCACTAAGTCACGTGACTTGGCTACATTTTAAATGACATGCTGTCACATTACTTTCAAGGACTTTTTCTTACAGGCTCTGAAACATAAAGATGTGTTTTATTCTGATCCTTTGGTTTGAATCCTGGGGAAATCCTGTCTTGGAGGTGACAAATCCATTCTGAAATCTCAGTAATGGTTAATATTATCCATACAATGAAATGTAGAGTTGACAGATACTGTTGGAGTACTTTGAATTGACTCTTGTATCCGTTTGAGGGGATTTTTTATTTTGCTTTTTGGGTCTAGGACTGAGTAGAGTCTCACTGGCTATTCTCTGCCTTTCTGAAAAAAATTCCAATAGTTTCTTTAGAAGCCTGATAATCTTTCAAACATTGAGATGAAAATGCTGAGAAGCAGGTGGGGGATAGGTTTTCTTAATGGTTGCTTCAGAATTGCCCCTTTGGCTACCTGTATCTCATCTGGAATTTATTTCTTTTACAGGTCTAGGGTTGCAGTTATGAAGTATTGATGGGCTTCTGGCAGGGTTATCGCTTGGAAAAAGGTTTTAGGTTTTGATCCACATCTTTTTGTTCTAATTTGACTTGCATGCATAGATGTTTTGTTTGGATTTAGCTTTCCTGTTCTTATTTTTTCTTTTAATATTTACCTTGTTGTGGGCTTTCTGGGAGTTTATAAAAACTCAAACGTGGTCCTTGAGTTCTCTTTGGCATTGTGGTTGCTCTGACTTGCGTTGGGTGCCGTTTTTCTGTATTTGGAAGCATTTTGGTTGACCTTTGCACTCAATAATTCTAGTTGTGATGTGTCCTTTTTTTTGATAAAAGTTTTATTTTTCTTGCATGTTAATATCTTTCCCTGCTCTTTTACTTTAGATTTTGATGTGTTTCTTGTAGCCATGGACTAGAAAGCATGCTTTCTGAACTAATGGTTGATTGCATCTTTAATGGCTGCTTTGTATTGCCGTGATGAACTCTTGACCTAAATATTGTCATTTCTAGATATGAATTATTAGACAGTCCAGTTTCACAAGATGTCCTTTGCCAGTGAGATGGAGACTTTTCTAACTTCTCCAGTTCTTCCATGTCACTTAATTTTGCCAGAATTTTTCATTTATGACCTCCGTGCCAATATTTTTCTTCGTCTTTGGTCGTTTTTCCTTCTCTTCTACCAGCCTCATTAGTAATTGCCCTGGGAAGATAAATCCATGTAGTGCAGATCTTTCTGTGACGGAACTGTCACAGCAGCTCCTTCCGTACCTATTCTCTGAAGCTTCTGTGATAACCAGACCCTTCATTTCACTGGACTCCGGTTCTGTGCTCACTGGTGTTAATGTTGGTTCATCCCTCAGGAAAAGAATTGATGCGGGAAGGCTTTTGCATTTAAGACTTGTTGCTTCCAAGAACCAATTGCTAACGCTAATCCTAAAAAAGCAAGGGAGGCAGACGTGTATTTCCCTAAAGACGCAAGGATTCATTTCATCCTGTTAGGAAAAATAAGTAGGAGTGTTATCTAAGAGGTCACCTTCAGGCTCTGTAAATGAGAGCAAAAATTATTAATTTTTAATGTTGTTTTCTTAGACTAGTAAGTTAACTGTATCAAAAGCTGACCAGCAGAGCCTGCCCTCTTTCTGCTCTGTTTTTTTTCCTTCTTGTTTTCCACTGTGAAGTCTCACCTTTATTGGTTTCAGTGTATGGAGAGCAGAAAATTATTATATCAAAAATTATTATTTTTGAAGTGTTGTGGTTTTGTTTGTTTGTTTGAGGAAAGTAAGGCGTAAGCATTTTTTTGGTTGTAAGACTCAAAATATGACTCTAGGTTGTGTTTCATACCTATCGTTCTCATTCATAGGCAAATGTGAGAACAAAGCCTGTATCTTCTAGAATTGGATTGGACCAATTGAAAAGTAGTTGCATATGCTCCCATCCCATATTTTTCATAATGCAGAAAAACAATATGTGAAAATCTGTGCATTATGTTAGTTGCCTTACAAAATTTTGAGCCTCTCACATTTTTCTTTATAAGGCATCTCCATAAGGGTTATAACTGTTGTGGTTCCATTTCCTCCTGCATTTCTTTCTTCTCTGGCATAAGTTATTCTGTAATGTACACCATCTTATAAAATAACTGAAACGTTTCTCTAGCACCTTTTTGTTTACCAGCCTGACCTTTTTTCCCTTGTACTTGAAAAACAAAAAAAAATATGTTAAAAGCCTCTTTCTGTTCTCATCCATCTCCTAGCCATCATTCAAGATGGTTCACATCATTGAGTCATAAAAAAAATTGTGAATGTTTTCTTGGCTTATAATATACACAGAAATGTCATAAATGTACATTTTGATTTTTGCAAACTGTTCATAGTCAAGTAACCACTCAGATCAAAAAATACAACAAAAGTCCCCCGTGAACTGCCTTCTGGTCACATCCTTCCCCCACCATACCCCCTGTAACTTACTATTCTGACTTCTAACAGGGAAGTTTTGCCTGTCCTGTTCAAAATCTTAAAATCACTGATGACCTTAGAAGTCACCTTAGAATCTCCCTTGACAGTCCTGACAGATGGCCCAGCAATTGCTTGAACGTTTAGAAGGTAGTTCCCTCCATTTTGTAATGGCTGTAGCTATGTAGTAAGCATCATCCAAAACTTGCCTTTTGGAAACTGATAAATGGTTCGTATTATGCTCTCGAGAGCACTGTGCAAGGTGGAGTAGCCCTCCCATGGTGATTCTCCCTTCTTTGGGAACTGCCTTTCCAGTGCAGTTAATAGGGGCCTGGAAACTTTTTGACCAAAGATGGAACCATCACATTTTCCAGAGAATCTTAACAATTTGAACTAGGCAAAACAGACGGAGAGGGTTGGGGCTTGAGTCAAATGAATGAGGTTGAGTTGTTCCATCAGCCTTATGTTCTTTGAGGTGCTCCAGTGTCTTTCTAATAAATTCCCCTTGTGCTTGAAGTAGCCCAAGTTGGCTTCTGGTAACTAGAACCATTTGTAACGTAACTACAGAAGTGATCCAATTCAGATAGTTGAAGAAGTGCCTCACTTCCTTCTTCTTCTCTCTCTTCAACCATTCCTCTGTAGTCACCACTGCCTCTGAACATCTCACTCTCATTCTGGACATTTTCTAGAATCTGCTTTGCTGATTTGTTTCAGTGCCCCTCGGGGGAGAGGCAGTGCTCTTTACAGTCAAACACAGTGTAATCTTCAGGTGTAGTCTGAGGACGGCGTAGGTATGTAGTGGAAAATGAACTCCCCAGCGGAGACCAGATTTCGTCCTGATTCTGTGCTTAACTTGCTTAGGACCCTGGCCAGTTGTCTTTTGGCCTTGGTTTTCTCATTTTATTTGAGTAGGTTGGCTCAGATCCCTCTTAAAGCAACTACCTGAAGATTTACCTTGTATTGTATGATTACTTAGGAAGCAGTACAGGGTAATAATTGGGACTAAATACCTATTACTTCAGAGCTGTTTCTAGGAATTCTGCCAAAGATTACAGTGACTCTGTAGCCATTCGTTCCCTGAATTCCTCCTAAATTTTGTAGCCAGCTTTACTTCCAGTAGTACTGTACAGATAAGCCTTTGAACTGTTGAGGAACTTTATATATTTTTAAATTGTTAGTCTGGACCTGTCTTTGTGCTCTGCTGATTCTCGCTGTGTGTACCTGACCTAATTTAATATACAAATTTGTAAAGTGACAGACAACATGACGTGGAGCGCGTTGGACCGGAAGCTGGAGTTCCTTGGCCTGCCATTTTCAAGCAATGCGACCCTAGGCAAATCATGTAACCTCTTTGAATCCTCAGGTTCGCTGTCTGTAGAATAGCTAATAACTTCCACATCTACCTCATAGGTCTGTTGGGAGTGTCAAAGGAGGCAAAACTGCTTAGTAAGCTTAGTATTCTACTGCCATCCATCATCAAAACCATTTCTATAAATGTTGAATGGACTCCTTGGCTGGCAGTCTTCTGTGACTGCAGGATTACTTAATCTGAGTGTACTTAATGGGTTGGACAGATTTGGATTCGGTTGTAGAGTTAATGTCCCTTGATTTCATGCTTTTCACTAGCTAATCTTTGAACATGTGCTAGCCCCTGGGTTAGTAGCTGTTGACCCATGTCTGAACGGGTGATTGGCCTTGGTACTGTAACAAGTCTGCATTCTGCCCCTGCTCTGGCCCTGTGGGATCTGTTTCCCAGCACCTTTCGTGGTACGGGAGTCCTTTTAGCTTTTGTAGGAACAGGGCCTCTTTCCAGGAGCTTAAGGTCCTTGGAACAGTTCTTCAACTGAACCTTACCCTTTGTATTCTAATGATCTTGTCAACTTGGTGGTGCAGCTTGCCTGGAATCAAGGCTGGAATTTTCAAGTGACCCAGCGTCACTCGTTCTATACAGTTGTCAAAACAGCTGCTCAAGATCCACTATGCTAGTTTGTGTGACTAGAACCATGCCGCTTGTCACTTCTCACACATGCTGCCTAGGGACTGGTCAGCATTTTCGATGTGAGGACATAAGTAGCAGTGATGGCGTGAGCTGCCTGCCTGCCGCTTGTTTGAATCAAAACTTAGTGGTTCAGACTGGAGGCCCACAGCCCTGTCGTTTGACTGGAATGTGAAATTCAGTATGTCAGCGTTTCTGAAACAATTCTCTTCCAGCGAACTCTTGGTGAGATTGTCAGCAAGGCAGCTCTGTCCCTCTGCTGGAGTACTTTTAGGGACTCTAAACTGAGTAGTCGTTTCTTTTAGAGAATCTCCTCAGCTGAGCTTTGTTACTTTCACTGAGCTAAAAGCAGGAGTGCTTCTGATGAACCAGCCAAAGGTTTCTGTTGTAACCTTCAGGATGAGGGGAATTGATCCTTACGGATTTTAGAAATTTAATCTATAAAGGGGTGTTACTATTACTGTCTTTGAAGGTATTATTACCAAATACGGCACAGAGCTCATTTTAAGAACAAGTTTCACCTATATTTCTTACTTTTGTTTCATTTGTTCAGACTAAGATGGGCCATCTTAATTTTGCTCTGGGTTTTTATATGGTGCCCTTTCCTGAAGATTCAGAGGTTTGAATGAGTTCAGAGAAACGTCATCTTATCCATTGTCGGTAACAGACCTCGACATAACTCGGTTTCTGAGACAAGACTCTCGATCTTTCTT
Source organism: Rhinolophus hipposideros (assembly GCF_964194185.1). Classification (NCBI taxonomy): domain Eukaryota; kingdom Metazoa; phylum Chordata; class Mammalia; order Chiroptera; family Rhinolophidae; genus Rhinolophus; species Rhinolophus hipposideros. The sequence goes on along the minus strand of NC_138063.1, from coordinate 22,332,745 downwards.
AGGCTAAACTGAGAGAAGACAGACAGACAGACAGACAGACACAGAGGGAAGAAGGAAGAAAGATATTGGTTGTGGGTTTCATGAACTTGCATAATAGGTTCAACTTAGTAAAAGTATTGATCAGTACTAGTGAAGCTGTATTGCCTTCTATCTTGCCTATGGTACGATCAGCAATGTTTTTCTCTTCATCTCACTTGCAGGTGTGTCCATCCTCGAGGAGGTGTGATTCAGAGCGTTTCTTCGTGGAAGCATGGCGCAGGCACGCAGTATGTTAGCAGCCGGCAAACACAGTCATGGACAGCTGTGACTCCCCAGCAGACGTGGGCTTCCCCTGCCGAAGTTGTTGACCTCACCTTGGATGAGGACAGCAGACGTAAATACCTACTGTAATGCAATGTCACTGTGTTTCCTCTGCACTGCTCCCTTCCACTTCTTCCTCCCCCTTTTTGTGACATGGAAGTTCATTGTCATAGCTTCAGCCTCAGAAGCTGTTTGTGGCATTTGTATAATCAAAACTCATGGAAAATTGCCCCCCCTCTTCTTTTTTTTTTTTAAATTAAAAGAGGTCACTTAGGAAAATAACTTATCACAGAGAAAAGAATTTCTTTTTTCCCTCAGTAGGAATATGAAAATGATGAATTGAATTAGACAAATTCATTTTACTTGGTGACCTTTAATCTTAGGAAACTCTGCCTTTTAGAATACTATTTTAATTACCAGGTGAAATGAATTTCAGTTTTTGAATCTTGTATTTATTTTGCTGTGTAATAAAATTAATATCTAGACTTGACCACTGTCAGCCTACCATTGGCACTCCCACCTTAGGGCATTTGCACACATACCAGTCAGGTCTTTATTGGCACCTAGCAGGCATGTACATTTGGAGACCTGTTCTTAAAAATAGAAGACGGAAGTCTTACTTTCCTTTCAGCTTAAGACTTCTGCCTTCTTTCCTCACTTTGCTCCTGTCTGACTTCCCACAACACAGATAATTGACGTGCCCTTTTGTGTTTATAAATACTGCTGAGGTGACTTACCTGGTCTCCTTGTTGCAATAATTCAGAACTTTCTGGGAAATGTCTCCTTTTGGGGCCCGAGGCATTTTGGATACATACCCACCATGAGGTTTTCTGGGCGTGGGAAGAGAGTATTGAGAGATCGCTAGGAAAATCTCTGTCCCTCAACTTTTTTTCCTAGTTAATTCAAATAACGGCAGAACATAGAAAGCTGTTACTTGGGTAGAATATAAACAGTTGCATGGCTTCCAAGGCTATGGGCACTTGAAAATCTGAAAGTGCCTTCTTTCGTAGCTGGTGTCTCCATGAAGGATGTTCAGCTGTTCAGCACTTGAGCTGAAGTTGACCTGCTGCTCCATTTGGGTATTTTCCTCCTCTACCTTCTAAAAGTGGAAAAACCAAAATAATACCATAAGAAACCAGATGCAAAGCACATTAATGGCACAAGGTTTTACTATCTCAAAGGAATAGCAGAGGGTAATAGGAGCTTCAGGGAATTCAGGAAATGCCAGTGTTGGAGTTTGTGGCATTAGTTACTACCTTTTCTCCTATGATGTGTTGTAGTTACTAGTGAATTATTTTACAAGCAATACCTAGAGTTAGAACACTATGTACTGTGCACAAGGAGGAGTGAAGTAATACTGGCCTCGAAGACCTCACCTTTTGTTTCTTCCACAGTTTTTGTTTGTTTTTGGGGGGCTGGAGGGGTGTCTTGTTTCCCTTTTTATCATACAGTGTTGCTAAAGCTCTTTGCCTCCCTCTCCAACGCCTTGGTGGCTCTTCCTTATCGTAAGAGCATGAGAACCACCGTTTTCAGTTGTCACACAGCGGACACACATACACCAAGTGCCTGTTCTGCATCAGGCACTGTGCAGGGTGGGGGCTGTGGGGCCGCTGAAACGAATGACACCCCTGCGTGCGCATGCGTCAGTGACTGCCTGGCTCCACCTGCCTGGCCTTTTCTTCTGTTGTGGAAAGACTCGTGTATCCCTTTACCGTTCTTCCTGCTGCTTTAGTTCTTCCGTACACCTCTTCCATGGGAATGGATTCCAGCATGCGTTCTGGGATCTTCTCTGATAGCATCTCATTTGATCTGGCCTCTGTTCACCAACTTTTCATTTTCCGTCAAGCTACTTGGAATAGATCAGGCTTTTAAAAGACCATGAACCTCCAGTTGTAGCACCTCATATCTCAGATCTTTCACATGGCCACAGTTTAAACAAAAACCAAAGACCCAGAGGCCAGAGCAAAATAGGAGCTTCTGCACATTCACTACTGGTGTGTTCATGGACCTTCGCGTTTCACTTTAAGATTAATGTATTGAATTTTACTGTTACATGTTGTTTTTGACTTGAATTAAAATTCCAGACAAAGCAGAAATGTACAATTTCTGATCTGTGTTTTCCAGGAAAATCATTGGGAAAAGAATAGATTATGTGACTTGAAGTTTTTGCAGCTTATTTTGTCCCCAGTATCAGGGCAGAGCCCCATTTTAGAGAACGTTTTTGTGTTACCCACTCTTATGTTAACAGTATTGTTTGTCCAGTTCCATGTGGCTGGTGATTTCCCATGTTGTGTTTTCTTTAGCCCCTAATAGTCATCCTTTAAAGAGAATTCTTCTGGTGTACGGTGTGCACTGTGGATTGGAAGCAGAACGAAGTTGTAACCAAGCTCCTCTCTGGCTTTTGCTTTTTTATCTGGTTGCACTTTGCCCTCCTCTCTCCCTGTTCCAGCACCCCAACTACCCGACTTAACCCATCAGAACAGAGATTTAGACATTAAGATGCAAAAAGCGGAGGGGAAGGGATGGAAGAGACACTCAGCTTTTCCCCTACTAGGTTGGAACTTGTCCACCTACTAAGAGTAGAGAGACGGATGTTCCAACTCTTTTCATTGCCGGATCCAGTAGAGCAGTGATGTGGCGTTTGGCAAGGTATTAACGAGAAAATTCTCTGTGGTAAGCAACTCCTGTGATATTGGAAATTTCTTTTAAGTGGATCTTTTTAAACCAAAGTTTTGCATTTGGTAGCGTAAATACTTATGCTTCACAGGACCTCATTTATTCAGAGTAATAATATCTCTGCTAAATGGGACCCTTGGGTCACACATTGGTTTATGGCACTCCTCCCCCCAGTTTGAAACCACAGAGCAGGAACCTAGCTATTGTAGCATCACAACTGCCCTATAACATGTAATTGCTGCTCACCAGTAGTTGTCTTCATGTTGATGGAAGGGGCCAGACTGAATGAACTCCATTATTCTTTACAATTGAGCATCCCATAAACTCTTGTTTTTATGAGTATCAATTGTGAATATGAACTGTCTGATTTGCTAATTTAGTCACTTGTTCATTGTTACTTTTAGCAGATGAGCACCATAGGTAACTTAAAAATGAATGTTGCCTGTTTTTTGTACTGTGTCACAAGGTTGTTTGAAAAAGCTGGGGACACCGTTTTGTCTTTCAGTTTAAACGTTTTTTTTGTTTTAAAGGCAAAGAGCCCCTAATCCCTGTTTTCCAGTATGTGTATGATGTGACTTCCATGTATATATAAAAATGATTGCGCCCTAACCAAACTTCCTCAGATTGTGCACTGTTTGTTTAAAATAATCACGTATTTTAGTTCAATGCTGTTGTATTTTTTTCATTTTATTTAAAACACTACGTACTTATTCTTTTAACAAATTTTAAAGGGTAGTGATCTTTTAAAAAAATCACTGGATAACTAGGAAATATATTTTTTTTGTTTTTTTTGTGTGTGTTTGTTTTTTTTTTAAGAGTACAAAGGTCATTGAGCCTTTTGCTCCTCTTACCGTGAAAATGAATTGTTAGCCATTGTATGGCTAGGAACCAATGCACTTGGTGGTTAACAGATCTGCTGTTGCTGGAGTGTGAGCGTGAACTTGATGCAGTGACGACAAATCATTGCTTAGAGTTAATGTTTTAAAATGTGCAACTCTAGTTTTTAAAACAAAATTTGGTTCTTTACATTCATTATTTAGTTTTTGTTTCCATTTAGTATTTAATGGTCTTTGGAGAAAAAAAATAATAAAACAGAGTGTTATATATATATTTTTTGGTGCAAGATAAGATTTTCTGTTTTTTGAAATAAGTCTGTAGCATAAAGGTTAAACTATTTTAAGATAAAAATAAAATAGAGTGTATTTAAACAATGATAATTTCTGAGGATTTTTTTTCTATGTGCATCAGTTAATTAGAGGTGCCTGGAGCAGCTCCCCAGTTAGCTTTTGGATGTGGATTGATTATATTTTGCTTACAGAGCTTATTGTTATAAGATGCCTGATTTTTCTCAAGCAATAGCTGTGTCCTACTCCCAAAATGCTTTGCAAGTGGCCTTTGGTGTATTAGATCTAGGTAAAAATAGCTTTGCGATAGCTTTCCTGTAGCCCCACCCCCTTTCCGGCTAGGACCAGAGATTTCAAAGAGGGCTGACGTCTCCCTAGTGCTTAGGTACCTTTGTTCCTGGGAACAAAACTCAGCTGACAGTTACTTCCCAGAGGTCAGTGCAGCAGGTAAGATGAAGGGACTGCACACATTTTGCATGTGGTTGAACACTGAAGCACGTGTTTCAAAAATAGCCTGAATAACTTTCCCCTCATTTGGTTCCAGTTTCAGATTTTTCATTTGGTTATCAAAATGATAGGAAATACCATATTAACATCTCGTGACTTCTGTAACTTATCTTCACGTAAAGGACAATGAGGTAACCAGGGAGAGTGCGGCCTATATTCATCAAAACGTCCAGTCCTGGATCTGTGAATGTTCCTCAAGAATGTTCAGTTCTACTCTCACTGGAAGGAGATCTGTTAACAACTAGGAAGGGTACTGTTAACAATTAGGAAATGTTTTCAGGTTTTTGAAATGGTTCTTCTACACACTACCTTATATCTGAGACCTAGACATATTAGTGCAATGGGACACCTCTTTTCTTGGGGTTGAAAAAAATTTTGTTTACCTAAGTCCTTGCTTTTCAAGCCTTTTGCCCTTGGGTGCTGTTTTTAAAGAATAGACAAAGCATGAGTAAGTAAAATAATCTGTGGGTAATACTTAATCTCATTCTGGCTCCCTCCTTCTCTTCTTTGCTAGCTTTTGCCCTTGCTTTCCCTTATTTGAATGTTTCTTCACAGTAGGTGACAGCTATTTGTAACCTTAGTCTCAACAGAAAAATTATAGACGAATCTTTATGAAATATGTAAATACCTCTTCAGCTCTAATTTTGCAGCCAATGTGAATTTCTCTGAGGTTTTATTTTAGTCGCGTCACTGATCTGTGAAGGAGTGATGGTAGGTACGAGTTTCTCTGTTTGCCTGACTCCATGTTTGAGAGCACTGACCCACAGAATCATAGAAGGTCCTGGGCTACCGTGGAGTGTTGGCTGGGAGAACCTGCCTGGAGCAAAGAAGGCAGTGAGCTCAGGAGAAGATGCAGGTGATGATCGTGAACCTCTTGGAGATGCAGAAAGAGCACCCATTGCTCCAGCAGAGGTTATGAGGCTGTGGGCTCAGTTCAGCTGCCCCTATGCTGCTCTGCAGGTGGCAGACCTTCTAGCTGGAGATGGCTTTTGGCATCAGGGATCCCTTTGTGTGATGAGGAGTCACTGTTTTTCTGTCTGCCGAGCCTTGGGGTCCATTGGTGGGGTGCATGTGAGTGAAGGCTGAGAGTGCCGGCTGCAGTGGAGTCCAACCTCTGACAGGAGTGTGGCGGCAGCCGCTGGTGTGATCTCACAGATCCCGGCCTGCTCGTTGGCAACGCCCCTTGCTAGTAAATTATATCGAACTAGCTGCTGCTTCTTTGGTGAAGGAAGATATTTGGTACCAGCTTTTTTCTTTGTACGTTGATAACTGACACCTCAGAGGAATCATTTCAGTTTCTGTCCCATGATTGCTTCATCCTCAGAGTTGGAAGGTAAAGTGTTGTGGCCTGTTGAGCCCTCACTCTTGTTGAGTCTAAAGCAAGCAAGTCTGACTTTAGGATGGATCTCGGCACCTGCAGCGTGAGGGGGAATCACACCAGAGGGTGGGGTGACTAATATATGAAAAGCCTGAACCAGAGGACAGGAGACTCCAGAAAGGTCACCTGACCACTGAGGGATTTGCTTTCTGTACCTGTAAGGTGAAGAATTTCTTAGATTTCTTTTCTGAGGCCAAAAGGTAGGACTGTGTGACTTTAAGAGGTAATTCGTTGTTCCACAGATTCATCGGGCTGCGTAGGCAGGACTTCAGGAGAGCCACTTACTCCAAAACGCTGTTCAAAGAACTACAGTTTTCTCACTTAAGCTTTTGGGAGGCATTGGATGATAACGCCCACAGAGCCTTGAATTTCGACAAACTCTTTATTTTCAAAGACTTGAAAGAATATTTATTTCAGAATTTCCACATGGGGCAGGGTAAGCAGTGGTACAGATTGGTGTCCTGATTGTGCAGATTGGAAGACTGAGAACAGAAGAAGAGCAGCTTATCCAGATTTACATAGCTGGACTTCGCAGGGGAAGATTGTGTTCTGTGGTTCAAATGAGGGCTTTATGCTTGAAGGAAAACAAAACCTCTTTTCTCTACCTGGGTTTTTTGTTGTTCTTTTTGCTGCTGATTCTACTTTGCACTGGCCTGCCTGAGAAGAATTGAAGTCTTCCTGAGAAGATAATGTTTGAAGGGTTGGTTCCCTTTTCTCTCCATCAAGTGGTCATACCTGAGTATGCGTCCCAACTCAGGCTCTGGGATAATCTTGGAAACTTTTTCTGTAGATACTTTTTCTCGTAGATTCCCTCTCTCATAGTTTATGGAGCGGGAAAATACAGATGGCCAATAAACACAGGAAAGATGCTTGGGCCCACTACTACTGTGGAAATGCGTACTTACATGACGCTGGAAGATGGTGTTACATGGAAGATGCTGTTTCTTCCAGGCAGAATCTGATAGGAGTACATTTCAATCCAACAAGGAGGCAGGCCAAGGACAACTTCCTTGTCTTGTGGGAGCATAGTTTGCTACATCTATTTTGGAAAAGGTTGGGATTGTCTAGGAAAGCTGAATATGTTTATACCTTAAGCCACGAACTGAATGTTTCTGTGCGTGCCCCCCCATTCATGTTTTGAAGCTCTACTCCCCAGTGTAATGTTATTTGGAGGTGGGATCCTTGGGAGGCAGTTAAGTTTCGAAGAGGTTGTAAGGGTGGGGCCCCCATGATGAGATTAGTGTTCTTACAACAAGAGAAGTTGAGGTAAGCCTTACGCATGAGAAGGCAGCTGCCTATAAGACAAGGAAGAGGGCTCTCACCTGAATCCAACCATGTTGGCACCTTGCTCCCAGGCTTCCAGCCTCTAGAACTGTGAGAAAAAAATGTTTTAAGCCACCCACTTTACAGTGTTTTGTTATGGCAACGCAAGCTGAGACAGCCCGTGACCCCCCAGTTTCACTCCTTGGGGTAATACCCTTGAGCAATTTTTAAACTGTGACGTGTGCTAGTTTATGTGCTCAAAAATGTTTAGTGTCCTTTTCCTCAGTTTTTGTCTATTTCAACATAGATGTCTATAGGATGGGTAAATAATGTATTATACAATGTTTAGCCACTCACTGTGGAAATTAATGAACTAGAGCTATTTTTATACGCTTACACCAGGTATACCAACATGGATAAATCTTCAACAATGTGGAGTGCAGAAAAGCAAGTTGCAGATTATGTACTACATGATGGGTTTGGATGAAGTTTAAAAAGACAAACCAGTACTACATATTGACAAAGAATAGAGAAATACATGAGAACAATAAACAAATTCAGGGTAAAATTTCTTAAGTCGGGTGGTGGGGACACAGATAAATTTTATTCTTGGTGCCTTTATGTGTATCTTAACTATTTCATAATAAAATCAAATTTTTTCTCTATCTCAAGTAGAAAGAATAAAAGCTCTTTTTGACTTGACAGATTGACATTAGTGGGAATGAGTAGGATCCGAAGCTGACCCCAGCACCTACGGAATATATCACCAAAAGCACAAACATTAGCAAAAAATTAATTCGATAAATTGGACTTCATCAAAATTCATTTTGTGTTTCAAAGGATGCCATCAAAGTGAAAAGACAGCCCACAGAATGGGAGAACATTTTGGAAATCTTTTATCTGATAAGAGACTTGTATCTAGAACATAAAGAACTCTTACAACTCAACAATAAGAAGACAAAACCCCAATTAAAAAATGGCCAAAGGATCTAAATAAACATGTCTCCAAGGAAGACAGACAATTGGTCAAAAAAACATGAAAAAACGCTCAACATCATTAGGCATCAAGGAAATGCAAATCAAAACCACAGTGAGGTACCACTTCATATCTACGAGGATGGCTAGAACAAAAAAGTGAAATAACTAATGTTGGTGATAAGGGTAGAAAAATCAGAACCGTCATACATTGCTGGTAGGAGTGTAAAATGGTGCAGCCACCTTGGAAAACTGACTGTCCCTCAAATGGTTAAACATAGAGTTGTCATATGACTCAGCTGTTTCACTCCTAGGTACACACCCAAAAGAATCGAAATATGTCCACACAAAAACTTATACACAAATTTTTGTAGTAGCATTATTCACAATAGTCAAAAGGTGGTAACAACCCAAAAGTCCATCAACTGATGATTGGATACACAAAATGTGGTGTAACCATACAATTAAGTGTTAATTTGTCCATAAATAGGGATGAAGGACTGATACATGCTACAGCGTGGATGAACCTTGAAAACATGTTAAATGAAAGAAGTCCTTTACAAAAGACCACATATTCTTTCATTTATAGGAAATGTCCAGAATAGAAAAATCTATAGAAACAAAGTAGATTAGTGGATGCCAGGAGCTGGGGGGAGGTGGAAACAGGGAGTGATTGCTAATGGGTAAGAGGTTTCTTTTGGAGGTGAAGAAAATATTCTAAAATTCCATAGGGTGATGCTACACCACTCGGAATATACTAAAAACCACTGAATTATACACTTTAAAGGGGTGAATTTTATGGTATGTGAATTATATATCAATACAGCTGTTATAAAAAATGCCAGTTACCTTTGGAATTGAGGGTACCATGATTTAAGCTGTTAATCTGCGGAAAATGGGTTTAGATAATGGGGGCATAAAGAATAGGAAGTGGCAACCCAGCTATGAAAGGGGACTCAGGAGACCTAGGTGACAGTAATTGAAGATGAGAATGAGCTCTTTCCTCATCGGGTGCGAGTTGCCCTGACCCTGAGGACCCCTCCCCCCTGAGGAGGCCACCGCCTTTCTGTGAGGAGAGATGTGACTTGCTGAGGTTTCTCTGCTGTTCAAACCTGCCACCGGAGGTTCGAGATTATTCAGAAAGAAACCAACCATGGCTCAGCGAAATGTGAATGTTTGCCCTCGGGACAAGGTCAGGACCATAGCCTGTGAGCTCCAGGGACCTGCCCCTGGTTCTGGCCCAGAGAATTTGCAGCCACCCTGAGGTACAATTTCTGACAGTTGACTTCCTGCCAGAGTCGTCCTAACTGCAACGTTTGGGCAGTGAGTCTCTGGGGTGGGGGTAGGGGCGATTTCTTAACTATACCTGCCCCTGTCTCCTGTGAGATTCTGCTGTGAGCTGCTAAACGTCACTCACTTTCTGCGTGTCTCTCCGAGGTGCTGAGGCAGAAGATGTGTTGGGACCTTGGCTGTAGGCAGTACTGGGGAGCACCTCTTTCATCCATTTAGTAATTTGCCACATGCCGAAGTAGCTGGCTCACTTCTACTGATAAGCTCTGGGCTTTTAGCAGAGTACATTCGTTTGCTGTGACATTAAAAAGGTATACCATTAAAAACACGAACTTATCACTCGGCGGTGAAATACTCAAAATCCTTCACAGGCTCTAGCCAGTCAGAGCTAGCGCTGGAATTGGGGCTGGCACGGGCTCCTGTGGCTGGGGTGGGATAACCCCGTCATGGCTGGGCTGTGGGTCCTGGGGGAGCAACCAGGGTGGTCGGGGAGGCGTGCTAGCAGTTCAGGGCTGGGCTGTTTTGCCAACTGGGAGTGAAATATGCCATTATTTTAACAACTGATAGAACCAGAGTAGTGCACCGTCAGAATATCAGTCTTGCATTCACCGAGGCTCTCTGTGCCTCAGGTTCCTCACCCATCCAATGGGGACAGAAGTACCCTCCTTATAGGACTGTCATAAGGAGTCAATGAGGGGAGGAAGCCAAGTCCACGCCATCAGGCTTGCCAGCCCTGCACCAGTCTGTTTGGCTGGCTCAGCCGGGGAAGTGTGTAGACCAAATAAAATTTGTCTGTAGGCTGCTGACAATTTCACAGCAGCGAAGTTAAATCCTTACAACATTCTGGAAACAGAAGTGAAGCACTTTGAAGCAAGCACGCAAGCCACAATTTGGGTATGTGGTACCAGGCCTGGGGTGGTGAAAAAAAGTCCCGGGATCTGGGTTTGAGTCCTGCCTTTGTCGCTAACAAGCTGTGTAAGCCACCAAGGTCACTGACCTCTCTGGATCTCAACCTGCTCATCTATGAAGGGAGGATACTCGCAGGACTACCCCCGGGTGGGGAAAGGGGGACTCACATAAGGTAATAGGGTAGCACAGGATGATTCAAAGCCCTTTCAAAGCAAAGCTGGTGGTAGTGGAAGTAATACATTGGGCCAGACGAGTGTGGAGTGTGGCAAACGAGAGAGCTTATGTTTTGTCTACAGGGCAAAGTCGCATCTCTTACCATCAGAGAGTACAGGCTTGATGTTGCCAGATCGATGGATTTTTCAAAAGAAAATGAAAATTTGGATTTTAAAAATGTAAATGTGAAATTTCTGGATGTGTAGACATTCTTGTGTGGCCATGGTCAGACATGCTGAATATACAGCTTAAACAGACCTGTTGGTACAAGAAGAAAGAAGAATAGAGTAAACCTGGGCAGCCTCTATGTCCCCCACTCTCCACTCCCTGAGTCCTGGCGTGGGATAAAAAGCAGTGAACCTGGGGTGGTTTGGCTCTCCGACCCTCATGCTGTATAGGCCACTGAGACTTTGGAGCTGTATGGGGGGCCATGCATGCCCCCAGGGAGCTGTGGTCACTTGTATCCACGTCTGGTGTATTGCCTGAGTGCATCTCTGGTTAACTAGACAGTCAACGAAAGGGAATGGAGGCCAATTCTTTGTCGTTGGTGTCACCAGCCTGTAACCTGAGCAGTCCTATTTAGCCTAGCTCATCCAGGAAGTGTGTGGGCCAAGTAAAATTTGTCTGCAGTCCTGATTTAGCATGCAGGCTGCCAGTTTGCTACCTCTGCACCATGCAAATTTCACTGGTTAGTGAACACTTGCTGTGTGCTAGGCACTGAGCCAGACCCCAGGGACACGGGACTGGAAGCCAGTCCTCACCCTCAAGTGACTTGCTCAGTCTGGTGTCACAAACCATTGTCACAACGCCCGACAAGCTCCAAGACATCTCAGTGCGGTGAGAACAAACAGAAGGCTCATGTGGCACATGGGAGAAGAGCTCCTGCAGGAGGTGGTGGCTGAGCTAAGTTTGCAGGATGGGGAGGAAGTAGGGGGTCAGAGGAGGTAGAGAGGGGAGGGTGTGGGTGGGTGTCATTCCAGGCGCAAAGCTCAGGTAAAGCATGAAGGTGAGAGAGAGCATAGCTCAACAGAGGAACCATTGTTGGGGGAAAGGAGGTGAGTGCTGGGGAGAACATTGGAGATACAGTGGGCAGCCACACGGCCAAGGGCCTGAACACCCCCGTGACATCCCACGGACACTCCGGGCATTGGTCTCCACCAATAGAACATGGACGTTAGCCTCCAAAGCCCGCATTTAGCGGCAGAAAATGGAGATCTAAATACATAAAAGAAATGATGAATAATGTTGTAAAGATTTTGTTGGGTAAAAAAAAAAAAGAAAGAAATGATGGGAGCATGAGGGTTTGGAGGGGGCGAGTTCATAGCTTTTCCTGGGAAGTAAAATGGGAGGTGAATTAGAGGACAATTGAGATTGGAAGTGGGGGATTTGATTAGGAAGCTTCTGCAGGAATTGAACAGATAAGTGAAGAAGGCTGAATTGGTGGGGGGAAGGAGAAGAGGGAGGTCAGAGTGAAGAAACAAATTTAAGGGGTTGTGTCTTCAGGACTTGGAGGCAGAGTATTGGGGAGCTGGGGGCTGCAGAGCATGGGGGTGAGGAAGAACGAGTCAGGAAGAGTCCCATGTTTTGCATCCACCGAGCAGGAAATGCAGAAAAAGGATCAGGTTTGGAGAATGGAGCCCAGGCTTCTGATGTCTCATGTCACATCCCTCCAAGATGAGGATACGTTACTACCCTTTGTACCTTCTGCCATTAAGGAGACAGTGCTTGGTGAATCTCTGGCTTTGGGACGCAGTCCATGCCATATTTGGAAATACTGCTCCAGCCCATTCATTGAGTGGCTTGGTGCAAGGAGGGGTTCTGCAGGAAGCGCAGGCTACACTCCAGCTGCCCTGCTGCTGGACCATGTGACCCGGCAAGGTCCGCGATGCTGGAGGAATTCGTGACGGATAGGCTGCAGTGTGGAGTCTCTGACAAGCCGCGGTAGGGGAGCTATATCAGGGACCCTATGGGTTTTGGAGCAGAGAGCTATTCACTGTTTGAAAAGCAGCTCCCACCATGCTTTCTTGGGCCCTGACCATGGGACATCAATTGACAAAGACATTAGAATGGCTCATCGTGAGCTGGGTTGTGTACCATTCACCTTATAAATCCCTGCAGGCCCAACAGCAGTCCATTCTAAGATGGAAGTGGCACATCTAGGATTGGCATGAGCAGGGCCAGCGGGCCCAGGTCAGCTGTACAAATAGATGGCACGTGCCTGTTCCCCAGACCTCCAAGGCACAACCCCTCGTGGCATCAGTGACTCTCCCTTAGTTCACACCAAGCATTTCCTTGTGACCAGCTAAGGATAAAAGAAGGCTCCCGGACCTAGTTCCACGAGTTGGGGTTAGCCACAGACTGCTGGTTTCCCTGAAGCCCCAGCCAGGGCAGCCTTGAAAGACTGGTTCGTGGAACCTCTGCCAGTGGACAGAACTTCAAGCTGTGCACCTGATTGTCGGTGTGGTCCAGAGGGGCAGGTATTTTATGAGGATGCGTCCCTTGGGCAGTGGCAAAGGGCCTGGTTGGTTGGTCAGGAACCCGAAAGGAAGACGAAGCGACGCACAGGAGGCCTGGGGAAGGGGTGTGTGGATGATCCTACGGGAGTGGGCGCCATGTGTGTGGGTCTTTATGTTCATGCTAATGCTCGTCACAGATCACCCACCACAGAGGAACTGCTGGACAACAGGACGCCCTCTGGAGGTCAGCCTTGACCTCAGCCATCGCAGGGGTTGCACGATGAGTCTGATGAGGGAATAGGGAAGGCATGGTGACGGATAGAGGCCAGGTGTGCACGCAGCACCATGGGCTCCCTTGAGCCCTTGCCCAGCCGGCTACTTGAGGGAAGCTGATTACATCAGGTCTCTGGTACATTGGAAAGAGCAGTAAAACCTCTTCCTGGGATTAATACCTACTCTAGCGTTAATCCAAGAGTGTACAGAGAGTCTGATTTATCTACATATGATGCCTCGTAACGACGCCTCAGAAAAAGGCCCATTTTATAGCAAAGGAGGTGTGACAATGGGTGAGTGACCAGGGGATCCGTTGGTCCGGTGCATACCAAATTACTGGAAGCAGTGGACCGATAGAATAATGGAATGGCTTATAAAAATCTCAGTGAAGGTCCCAACTCAAAGATTACACTCGAATTGGGTGTTCTCATCCAGAATATTGCTGCTCTATGGCACTTGATGTATCCCCAATTGCTAGAATATGCAGGCCCAGGAATCAAAGGTAGATGTAGGATTGGTCCCTCTCACCATCACTCTCAAGGGGCCACTTGTACCAGGTGAGAAAATGTCTGAAACTCAGGAGATTCACTCAGGAATAAGTCTGGAACTCAGGGCTTCCAAGTCTGGTGATATCAGAGAATAGTTTCTTGGAACAACCATGGCCTGGCAAGGCCATGTCAGCTGAGGGCTCAGACCCCTTAGGAATGTAGGTCTGGGTCACTCCAGGCAAGCAACCTAGACCAGCTGATGATCAGTAACATCTAGAAGAGAAGTGGAGAAAGATAATGATCAGCAAGTTTAGCCTCTAGACCTGCTGCTGCCGTGAGTGGGGTAGTAGCATCTCCCACTGACTCTCCTGTACAAAGTGTTTTCACGAGACTATGGCTGGCCACTACCACGAAGACTCAGCGACTGAATAGACAATGTGGGGCATAAGGGGATCAGAGTGGTGCCGGGGGCAGACTGGATGGACCATTTTGGATGCCCTTCATCACATCCCCTTTGTCAACCTCTGATTTCAGCGGCAGCCGTGGTAGACAGTCCTTGCTAAGCTTGGACACTTGCCGACAGCACCCCCGATTCAAGCCCATGGAGTGCATCGTTCTGATGTCTATTCTAGGGCCTTCTTCAAGAAGCCATGGGAGTCTGTTTGGCTTGCGTGGCTCAAACACAGCCCTGAAGTTAGGGGAGTTAATGACCCTGGGTCAGCTTTCAACAACAGAGGATGAGAACCAGTGAGAACCCCTCCTCACATACGCTAGCCAGGGGATAAATGTACATCTTTTGGTTGGACGATTCTTGGAAGCATTCTGCGTACTTCTCAAGGGATCTCAGTACGCTCTCTTCCATTCCTCACTCCTATTTCCTGAGACCGCCTCCCTATTAAACCACCTGCTCCTGAGTCTTTGTCTCAGGCTCTGCTTGTGGGAGAATCCAAACTAAGACATGGAGGAAGAGGCTGAGTTCACTCTACGCTTGACGGGTCGAAGAGAACAGTGGAAATGGGTGGCAGGCAGTGGCCATGTGACTCTTGGAGATACAGACTTATATATTAGCATAAGGTAGCAGAGAAAACCACAGGCCCAAAGAAAACTTACATGTAAGAGGCTAATGAAAGAGGAGCACCCTTCTAAGGCAGAGGTTCTCATCCAGGGGCCATTTGAAACACCTGAAGACATTTTCAATTGTCACAATGTGGGTGGAGGGGGAGACGGTTGTTGCTACTGACTCCTCGTGGGTAGAAGTCAGGGATGCTGCTGAATGTCCAACAAAGCACGAGTCAGATCCCCATACCAAAGAATTAGCAATCTAAAATGTCGGTATTACTGAGGTTGAGAAATTCTGTTCTAGGAAGATTGCAAAGGAGCCGGGAGTGGTAGGAAGGAAACCAGGAGAGAGTGGTCCTATGAAAACCAGTTTCCCAGAACCAGAAGGCCACACGTCATGCTGCAAAGGGGGCAGGGGACGTAAGAGCCAATAACTGTCCAATTAGTTTAGTGACAAGGACCTTTGTTTAAGCAGTCTCATCAGCAACATGGGGCAGAAGTCAGTTTGGAGTGGGGGAAGGCAGTAAAGACAAGTACAGATTCTTTCCAGGAGCTTTGAGGTGAAGGAAAGGAAGGGGTGTTGGGATTAGCTAGAAGAAACTACAGACTAGAGGAAGAGTTTAAAAAGATACTGGGAAGACAAACATCCCATGATAATCAGCAGGGATACAGGAAAAAAGATGATTGATGGAAGACAGAGCCTAGGGACATCTATGGAAGCAAAACCCAGAGCACTGACTTGGGCAGGTCAGGGCAACTTCTTTCTTCTGAAGCTGGAAGGAGGCAAGCATGTGTGTAGTTATACATACGGTAGGGGAGGGAGCGTAGAGTGTTGAGGGGTTTACCTGGGACCTTTTTGTTCTTTGTGTGTCTTGGAGATGGCTGTCTATAGGGTGTAAGGGGAGAGTGATAGGGTAAGAGGCTTATGATTAATAATTATTTGTAGAGTGATTATATATGGTTGTTTATTATATTGTGATTTGTATGCTCTGTTCCTCCAAAAGTCTCCTTGGAAAGTTTGTCCTTTTTCTTGCCTGGTATATTCCAGAGGAATATACGCATAAGGTTATGCTTATAAGCATAAGGTGAGCATAAGGTTATCATGGAAACTCAGGTTTCCCCTGAAATTCCCCTTCTCTGTGGAATGCTTGTAGAAATCCACAGTTTTCTCCAAGATGGTTATGGACTTGGGGTTTAGGTTTTTGGGGTCACCTCTGCCTCCTGCTTCCTGTGTCTGCACATGCTCTCTCTGTTCTGCCATGGATTTAAACTTGGACATGAAACCTTTTTCATTCTATTATACAAAATAGGGTCTGGGGTCTTGCAGTGCCCACCCTCATGCCATTTTATGAGCACTTTGTTCTTTCTCTTCCTTTCACTGCTCCTCATCTATTTCCCACAAGTTGCCCTCATCTCCAAACCCTTCTTCTCAGCTCTCCTGAGCTCTTCATCCCCAGACAGGTTTATCCAAACCATCACGGTGCACAGAGGACAAGAGAGCTTCCTATCAGACAGATTCATCCTCTGTTAGAAGGCGGTTATGATTAAAACTCGTGAAAATGTGCTTGAAATGCCAGACAACAAATTCAGTCGTTAGGGTTTGGGGAGGGACCTCTAAGATTTATGCCAAAACCCACTGCAGCTACCCACTGTAAACCAGGAAGGCCCACTCTTCAGGGCCATCATCTCACCTTGTAATAATACCTTGTAATAATATCTTGTAAGGTATATTAGCTCTTTCAGGGACAGTGTAGGGATAAGTCAGAAGGCAGAGCAAAGCTAGAGGTGAGTTAGCGGCCCAGCTGGGAAAAGGGTCCCAACCGACTCTCTTCCTGCTGGCCTAGAGAAGTCAGAAGACCCAGCTTCTGGAACTTGTTTCTCTACTTGCCAGCCTTGTGATCTTTGGTATTCTCATCTGCAAAGTGCAGATGCCAAGGGAGGACCAAGGACTTAATGAAACAGGATCTATGAATGCCTGCCTCACAGTAGCTACTTAATATGTTCCAGACACCACTGTCACCTCTGCTTTTGCAACAAGAAAAAGATCCGAGCCTTAACGTTTCTTGCCTGGATGCTCAAGAATCATTAGCTAAACGTTTGGTGACCTCGGACAACTTCTTTCTTCAGTGCTGGTCAATAAGTCGGCAAGTGAGGGTCGAACACCCACACGGTACCTCACCACCCTGGTTTCGGGTTAAGATAAGCAGAACCCAAGTTGCCTTCTAGAGCTTCAGTTCTCCCTGGGGAGATGACATGATTAGACAAAGTGAAGACTGAGTGTGGCGTTAATGACCAGGGCCATATTTCTTTTGGAAATTAAAATGAATTAACTGTTTTTATTTATTTATTTATTTATTGATTGATTGATTGATTGATTGATTGATTGATTGATTGATTGATTTTGATTTTGTCCCAAGAGGAAATTGGTACCTCTGCCCAGACCCACACTCCCAGTCAGGGCGGCTGAGGACTCCCGGTGCAGTGCTGGCGGCGCCCAGCAGGGGGCGGCCTCGCCCTTCTCTGTCCGGGTCCCGGAGGGAGAACGGCCGCTGCACGGCGGTTTGGCGGAGATGCTTTCGCCAAGCTAGAGTCTGGCAGACTTTTTTGACCCAGACCCACAGTTGGACCTGCATTTTCCATCAGTGTAAGTTTACGCACATGTGTATTTTGCTAAGCAGTTCTTACCCTTACTACTTGAGTGCACTCGGATCTATTTCTAGTTTGTTCAGTTCTGCCCGAGATTTGATCATTAAAAAATGCTGCTCACACTCGCCAATAGATGGAGACCTGTGCCCTGAAACCTACTGGGCTAAGCTGGGTGAATGGGGTCGGGGAGATTTGGGGTCACCTAGGAAAGGGCCTTCCGCATAGCGGTTAAAAGTGTGGGCTTGGGAGCCTGGCTACGCGTGGAATCCGGGCTCTGCCCTTTTCTCCGTCTGTGTCCTGGGCGACTTACTCTACCCGCTCTGTGTGCAACACAGCACTGGTTCTGACAGCTCCTTTTGCACTTCTCACTTCGGAACAGGGTTGCTGCAGAATGCTAGTCACCGTGGAAGCCTGCCTGGCATCTCGGATTCATTGATCCAACATGTGTTGACACCTGTCACCACAGATAACAGCAGAAAACTGCGGGGCTGCCCGAGGTGGCCAAGGTGGCCGAGAGGCACACAGTTCCAACAGAGGTGATCGGGGCACAGTGATTAGCACTGGATGCCCTGGGAACAGGTGGACCCCTGAAGGGCTCCTTAGCTCAGCGCTTTAACCCCAAGGTGCAGGATCAGAAACCTGCAGGTGGGCCTGGCTGTTTTAAATAAGCCATCCATGATGCTGCTGCCTGCTCTAATCGGAGAATGGCTTCCATTCGTACTTTACAGTCATCTTGGCACTTTACAGTTATCTTGGGGGACAGGGGGAGACCCGGAACTAATGTAATCACAATGTCTGGGAGCGGCAGGCAAGCGTCAGTAGTTTGGGTTTTTTTTTCAAAATTTTATTGGGAAATATTGGGGAACAGCATTGGGGAACAGCATGTTTTTCCAGGGCCTATCAGCTCCAAGTCAAGTCATTGTCTTTCAGTCTAGTTGTGGAGGGCGCAGCTCAGCTCCAAGTCCAGTCGCCGTTTTCACTGTTTAGTTGCAGGGGCGCAGCCCACCATCCCATGCGGGAATCGAACCTGCAACCCTGGGTTAAGAGCTCGTGCTCTAACCAACTGAGCCATCCGGTCGTCCCTGCATCAGTAGTTTTTAAAGAGATTCTCAGGTGATTCCACTGTGCAGTGAAGTAGGGGGCCTCTGCCCCTACCCAAACCCAGGTGTGGGGCCTTGAGAAAGCTTCCTGGAGGGGGTGTCATATAGTCAGAAACCTTAAATTCATTGGGGGTTTGCAAGTGAGCATGGTCTGGTGGGGGAATGTGCAAGGCGGAGGGGACTGCTGGTGCCCATAGAGGGTTCAAAGGGGCTATAATCTACTGTTGAAGAATTTGGGCTCTGGAGACAAGCCCTCTGGGTGAGAAACCTGTTGCACCCTTACAAGCCACTGTGGCCACAGGCAGGTCATTTAACTTTTCTGTTCCTCGTCCCCGTGGGGTCCCCATGAGAATTAAGCACATGTAAGAGATGTTAGTTATTACTCTTGGAGTTGTAATTATAAATTGAGCTAAAGACCCAGAGATGAACCAGGAAATCTCAGGAGCTTCGTGTGACAAGAGATGACGTTGGAGAGATGGGGACACAACATCACAGAAAGCTTTATCACCGCACTCTGGACCTAACGGCTCTGGGAAGCTACTGGACAGTCTCAGGTGTCGGGGAGCCAGGTGGAGATATGTGTGGAGAATGTGCTCGAGATCAGCAGTGCTGGAGGAGAGCAACCAGGGAGGGGCCTCGTCGCCTTGGGACAGTCAGATGTGCTGGTGGCCCGCCTGGCAGAGGGGTGCTAGAAGGGTGAAATAGGCAGGAGTTGGAGATGAGGAAATGTCTCATTTCTGGGCTGGACAAACTGGGTGGGCCATGTACTGAGTTGGGGCACTCCCCCTCTACACCCAGCGCCAGCCCCAAGTTTTCTCTTTGTTCTGTAGACTGAGGCCCAGTGATGGACGTGATGAGAATGGACGTCACCCCCCAACCCCAACCAAATACTGCCCAGGAACTCATTCCTTGGTTGAAGGCAGTGAAGGCCCATCCAGGCAGGTTCACTTCTTGTCACTTCAGTGTGTCGTAGTTTTTCTTCCTTTCTCCAGGCCTTCGCCCATGCCTCTGTCTTTCCTCCTCATGTACCAGAATCCTGCTTTCAGTCTGTCCCCCATCTCCACTCCAGAGCTCACGTTCCTGAAGCCCTCCTAACCACAGTGACTGTCCTGGGAAGGCCAGCCATCACGGACATGCCATTCAGTCCTGTCATCAGCCTCGCACCTGTGGCAATGGAAGTATAAGCCCCAGGAGGCTGAGGAGGGTCTCCATGCCTCTGCCCCTCCCATGCTTCCTGGCCCAGGGGTTTGCCCAGCAGATGTGGGAGTAAGGCCCCCTGACTGGGTTAGAAGGAAAACACAGAATTTAATTACCAGTCAGGAAGGCCTTGTTGAGAATTAGATTATCAGAATCATCAGCTGGGGCCTCAACCCCTAGGGGCTCAGTGGGAGAGAACAGATGGCAGAGCATTCTCAGTGCCATCCTCGCTGTGTCTCAGAGGGTTGGGTGTATCTCTTTGGTTTCTGTCGTGTGGCCTGTCCTTTATGCTGAGGTGAGGGGTGGAGACAGCTGGGCTGGGTCCTCTGCGCACCCTGCCCAGCCCCATCCAAGGCAACTTCTCCCAGGGCCTGGCGGTGGAGATGTTGGATGCAGTCAGCAGCCAGCGCTGGGTGGGACCAGGGGTCGTGCTCAAGAAAAGCCACTGAGCTGCGAAGGATCCACTGACTGTGCCTATGGCCATGTTAAGGGCTACCCGGGAGGTGCCAGAAGTGTTAAGACGAAAGCCCCAGAAACAACAGGAGAAGGGCTCAAAATGAAGGGCTGGGTTGTGTAACACAGACGCGGGTGCCTGGCGGGTAAGGAAGGTAGTGAGAGGTGGGAATTTGGACCCAGACAGACCCGGGTTTGTTCCCCGGCTGAGAACAGTGAGCAGTGAGGAAGCTGAGCCTCTGTGAACCTCAGTTTCCTCATATGCTAAATGGGGGTGATATAACACCTGTTTTTCAAGTGCTTGAAACTTGACGTATTCCAAAGTGATTGATACATGTGAAGTCTGTGAAGTCATTTAGTGAAGTTCCTGGCACAGAGCAAGCTCTAACAAGTGATAGCTATTACCATTGATTACCATTGCTGCTGTTTTCTTGTGGTTATGTATGATTATAGGAGATCAGGAAAGGGCGAAGCCACGGAATGACCCTGAATGAATGACCTGAGGAGACAGCACCTGTAAAATGGGTTAGAGAAGTGGGCTGTAAGCTGAATGTCACTCAACAGCATTCTAGAATTAGGCAACAGATGGTCTGGGAGCACTTTACAGAGAACCATGCTTGTTCCAGAATTAATTCATTAAATCATGTCAGACCAAACTCGCAGTGATGTAATTACCAAAGGATTTTTTTTTTTTCCATTCACTCAACATATTTGTCGTCAGCATGTTAGGAAGAGCAAAGGCTATCTTAGCAAGGCACTGAACAAAGTTTCCCACACTCTCCATGCGGACAGGAGAGAGAAACATGAGCAGGGTGATGTGGTTAGATCTGGTGTGTAACAATATGAACAGTTTCTCCCCAAGAGCTGGACGAGTGGACCAATATCCACCGGGAGACGTGTCCCTGGTGTCGGGCCATGGGGCTCTAGTCCAGTCATTGAAGAGCCAGAGGGAACACATGGTGGGGAGGGATGGCACAATAGAGTACGTGTTGGCACTTAAGGACTCAGCTAATGAAGGGCCAAAAATAATTAATAGAACAGCAGAGAAGTAATTTTTTCTAATGCGAGTAATATAAGTTCAGGGTAAAAAATTTGGAAAATATGGAAAATCATAAGGAAGTCATTAAAAGACACCTGTAATTTTCCCTGCATGGCACGGTTTAATAGCACGACCAAGAAAAATGATGGTGAGATTTAAGATGGTGAGGAGTTCAGGATTGTTGAACCTAGGAAAGGGTTCACACTACGTCAGTCCTGGAAGACTTGACAGGCTGTTGGGAAGAATGTGAAGGCTCATCCGTACTGTTCACGAGGGCAGAGCTGGAACACGGAGGCTCAGGAGAGGCCAGTCTCAGCTCCCTGAGAATGAATGAGCTTTCCAGGAAGTAATTCCTCCCACCCCAGGGACAGGCTGACTCGGGGAGGCGGGGCTTCCCATTAACTGGGATTATTCAAGCAGAAACTGGTTCTTAGTCACGTTCTTTTCTGAATAGTACCACAGAGCTCCCTCCTTGCTCTGGTTCCTTTCAACTCTAAGATTCACAGAACTAGAGGTGAAGACACAGAGGCAGAAAGAAATGTGTTCAGTTAATGTTACGAGCATGTGGCAAATCGGCGTGCTCTCAATTTTGTGAGAAACATAGTGAAGTATATATTCATTGAAAAGAGATGGCAAGAAAATGAATATTAATGCCTGGGCTGTGGAAGATGCTTTTCACTTTTTGGGCAGTTTTGATTTTTTTTCAAGTTTTTTTGCAACTGACTTATTTTAAAAAATCGAATAAATGTCATTTTACAGTAAAGTAAATGTGTCTCCTGCACATGTGAGGATACTTTCTTTACTGAACAAGGTAGACTAGGGAAGGGATAGGAGGGAGTGTATTCTAGACAGTTACAAGGGGTGGGCTTGATTGTAGAGGCTTTGGAAATTAGGCAGAGCTGTTTAGGTTTTGATGGTCACTCCAGTGGCAGTAAGAATGGCCTTATTTGCTGAACCAAACTCAGGACAGAGAGTTAGAGTCAAGTGGGATTTATTTATGTGGTTTGTGGTCAGTTCGAGGTATAGTTAGCTTGCTGCCAGTCATCCCGGTACAGCAATGGTTGCTGGGGATACGGCCAGAGGTTTGCGTCCCAACATGCACGTGTCCTCTGAAGCAAGACTACAGGACATGTGGGTAGCATAAGAAAAGTAAGGTTTCAAATGATGGAGCCAGAAGCTAGTCTGAGAAACATTCTTTTGACCATCAAATGCATAAAATCAAGAACTTTGGTTCTTATTAATCCTTATTCAAAATGGAAATGCAACCCTATAATTGGCAAAGATTCTCCCCTTGACCAAACTCTAGGTAGGCTCCTCTGAACTCTCTTTTCTACTAGGCCGTGACTTTTGGGTCTTCCATGTTCCTCTCTTCATTGTCCCGTTTTAGCAAGACTCCTGCTAAGTCAGTTTAACCAGAATCCCCCACCCTCCATATCTGATCACCCTCATCTCCTACCTGTCCCTCACCCAGATGACGTCTGATGTCCTTGGCGTTCCTTCAGTGAGAAGCCTGTAGGTCCACTGAGCCAAATACCCCCTTACTCCTGATGTTTCCTCTTAGTAATGTTCTACCCACTGACCCCCAACCCTGCTCCTTCGCTATAAATTTCCACTTTCCCTTATTGTATTAAGCCTGATCTCTCTCCCCTACTACAACCCCCATTGTAGTAGCCCCCCCATAAATTCTTCCTTACTATCTTTAAAAAGCAGCATGGATAAGATTTTTATTTTTTATTTTATTTATTTATTTATTTAATTAGTTTCAGGTGTACAAAACAATGTAATAGTTAGACATTTATCATTTATATCCCTCACAGTGATGTTCCCCCTCCCCCATCCACTACCCCTCTGACATCGCACACAGCCATTACATTTCCACTGTCTCTATTCCTAATGCTGTACTCCACTTCTTGTAAGTATATATGTACATATATATAATTAAATAAAATGTTTTTAACATAACGCACACCATACTTTTTTCTTTTTTAAGTGGGAATCATATGAACTAGAATTTATCAGGATTTTCTTGTATTTCAATTCTGGCTGATTTGAATAAGAAAACGTGAAATGCCCTAAGTTCCTATAGCCCACATACAAAAGAAACGGATACAGATTTCCCCAAGTTTAGCAACAATCTTAAACATTTCCATGACAAAACCCATACTAATTTCTGAACATGAAAATTTTCTAAACTATCCATCATAAAAAACAAATTTATTTTTTATTTATTTATTTGGAGGGTGCCATTCAGCTTCAAGTTGTTGTCCTTTCAGTCTTAGTTGTGGAGGGCGCAGCTCAGCTCCAGGTCCAGTCGCTGTTTTCAGTCTTAGTTGCAGGGGGCACAGCCCACCATCCCTTGCGGGACTCAAGGAGTTGAACTGGCAACCTTGTGGTTGAGAGCCCACTGTGGCCCATGTGGGAATCGAACCGGCAGCCTTCGGAGTTAGGAGCATGGAGCTCTAACTGCCTGAGCCACCTGGCGGCCCTAAAAAACAAATTTAGATCAACCATGTTTGAGGAAAGCCTAGAATATCTTTGTTTTCTCTACAGAAAAAATTATGAAATTGTCCCAAGAAGAGGTAAGCAAAGAGTATGCAACCCCAAAAATATAGAAGAAAAGTATAATGGAGGTGGATTGGGCTATAAATTAATAAAAATGTTGTTTTTCTGCATTTTTGTAATATTTGGTATGTCTTAGCTTTTTAACATTTGTAATTTGCTATGCTTTCTTTTCTCGTTCTAGGTAAATGTTCATGTTTGTACTAATTTTATATTTGTCATCCTGTATTATTTTTGTTACAGAGGCCTACCCCCACGTCCCCCCACCAAAAAAAACACAACAAAACACCAAAAAACCAAACCGCTGTACAAACTTCAGGCCCCTCTGTCCCCTACCCTGCGGATCTGTGACTTGGTCACTGTCTTTCCGCCTTTTCGTGTTTCCTCCCAATCAAGATTGGTGCCCTGACTTTGCACCAGACCTTCCTTCGGGGAGAATGAAAGAGATGAGCCAGTTAATCTCGCCAGCACCTCTCACACCTGCCTGCAGAAGCAAAGCACAGGGCATCTATTACTTCACTGGATCCTTACCGAAAACCATGAGGAAAAAAGCCCCGCTTTTGTGTTATGGAAATGTTCAAATAAGTGTGTGCAAAGTGGGTGGAATAACCACAGCCCTGGCTGCAGGCTAGGCTTGGTGAGGTCCGGTGGCCCTAGGCTAGGCAGTGGAGGAGCCAGAAGTTAAACCTCGGAGTTCCGAGTCCTCTCTCTGTGCTGCCCCCACGTTTCACGGCGCTTGGCAGGTATGGTTATGTGGTCACATTCGAACCCTTCCACCCAGCTGGGAAATGGGCAGAATCTGGCTGGCAGGGAGGGGACAGGCAGCCAGCAGCAGCTTTGGGGCTCCTTTGGAACACAAAATGGGACTGAGGCTGTTTCTCCCAGGGGTCTGATGGGCACAGGTCCCCAGACGTCCAGGCCTGGGGGTGGGGTGGGGGTGGGGCAGCAGCATGACCATTGGGGAACTTTTTCCCTTTATGTGCTGTGCGCTTCATCCCCGCCGATTCTGATACAAGCCGGAATGGGGAGAGGACAGGTGCTTTTTGGAAAATTTCCCAGGCAAATATGATACCCATCCACCTTTGGGATGAGAACTACCACCCAAGGGGCTCATGGGAGTAACCGAGAGCCCAGATCTCACTGCAGAATGGAGCCATCTGTTCCCGGCGGAGGGTGGAGCAGGGGCTGTATATATAGCCGGCCTGGGGGCTAGACTGCCTGGGTGAATCCCCACCTCACCTCCTCACTAGCCACTTGGCCCTGGAAAGTCACTGGACCCTGGAATCTGCCTGCTTGTCTATAGAATGGAAATAATGAAGCCCCTTATCGCGAATGTGATAATGCCCATAAAGCACTTTGCACAGAATTTGACACATGCCACTCCAAAATATTAGCCTCTGCTGTTATTCATCAGCCAAGGGTGAAGAGAAAGGTATATTTTCTTCTCTGAGGCCCAGGCGAGCGGCAGGCTTCTCGCCCTCAGGAGGCCAGATGCCGAAGGCCAGAGTCTTCTCCTGAAATCCAGCCCAGCCTGTATCTCCTTTCAGCTCAGCTGGGATCACCCTCTTTTGTCAGGGGCTGGGGAGACCGGTTTGGGGAACCAGACTCTGGTGTCACCCATCCCCATCCCTTCTGCAGGGAACTAGGGGTTGTCCTGCAGACAGTCTTTCCTTTTCAGCAGGAACAGGTGGGAAGCCTGGAACCAGAGAAGGAAGCTGGGGGAAGGGGTGGGGGATGGCGCCTGGCAGGCGTCTTTGGCACCCTGTGAAGAAGGCAGTTTTTCTCAGGCTTCCCAGCCTCCCCTTTTCTCTCCTCTCTGGTAGCCCAGGTCCCCAAGGTGCTCAGGCCCGACTCTACCCAAGGGCTGGTTTGGGAGAAAAGGGGTGAACTCACTTTCATGGTGTCGAAGACTGAATGCATTTCAGCTAAGACAGGGCAGTGCCTTGTAGTGATTTTCAAATGGCAGCAGAGCTCTTTCTTCAAGTACTCTCACTCAAGTGCTCAGACTGGGGATTGACGGGGAGGGGGGGAAGAGGGGGGAGTTGGTACTCTCCCTGAGGTGCCTCTATGGGCCCCTAGGGCTGGGGAGCTGTATTTGGAGAAGCAAGCTGTTCTACAAGGGAAGGTCTCCTCAGCCACAAGGAGGCTCGCTCCCTACCCCACCCTTTCTGAGGCTAGTCAGGGCAGTCAGCACTTGAACTCAGAGCTCCATCCCCCAACTCCTGCCCGGCCCTTAGCAAGTGGGCAGTGGAGACTAAGGAAGGGCCTTCTTTGCTGCCCACCTGGCCAGGCTGGCTCCTGGCCTGCAGGCCCCTCCTGGATGCACGGACCCAGGGACAAGCCCACAGTGTCCCAAATCCTGGGGTCCATAGCCCTTCTCTGGAAGTTTCTATTCCCTGTTCCTGGGAGCTGAGGGGAAGGGGGCAAAAATGAAGATCTAACTCCAACACTCCTGCCTCCCCTGCCCAGAGATCAGGGATAGACAGGAAGTGCTTTAGAAGTAGCTCCCTAGAGCTCAGATGAGCTGATGACATGAGTTGCCCCCCACCCCCAGCTGCAGTCTCTACTTTCACGCCCTCCTCTCCCCTGCTGTGCTTGCCAGACATCCCCCCCAATCGCCCTTGTCCCCATTTCCAACAAAGGCCAACACCTCTGGAATTAATCCAAGTTTAATTGGATGGACATGGACACACCGCAGCCACAGCAGCTGTTTGGTGAGTGTGGCTAAGAAGCTGGGCCCTGCTGGAGATTAGATTAGACAAATCTAATGTTTGAGGGCCTCGGGGCTGTGCTCTTTCAGATGACTCAAAGCCCGGACCCTCGTAAGTCCTGTGTGCTAGCACCAGCCTCCCTGGCCTCAGATCTGTCAGATGCCCCCCCCCACACACACACACACACAGCAGCAGCAGTCAGAAATAACAGAGTTGATGTACAGGCAGCCGAATGGAGGGGCTTAAAACAGAGTGGAGAGAAAAACATCAGAGAGTGAGATCCATAACACAAGCCATTTACATTAATTAAAGTGATGTGTGGCCCAAACAAGCATGTTTAAAAATATGAATCCTGTTAGGAAGGTGCCTATGGAGAGGAAAGGGAGGGAGAAGGAAGTGGGATCCACAGGAAATAAGAGAAGAAAGAGAGGGTGTGGGAGAGAGAGAGTGAGAGGGTGAAGGGAAAGGGACGAAAGAGGGAGAGAGAAAGAAGGAAGAGAAAGAAGAAATGGGGGAAGGATGGGTGGCTCAGGTGGTTAGGGCACGAGCTCTAGGCAATGAGGCTGCTGGTTTGATTCCCACATGGGCCAGTGAGCTGCGCCCTCCACAACTAGAATGAAGTCAATAAGCTGCTGATGAGCGTCCGGTGGCCAGATGGCTCAGCTGGTTGGAGCTCGTCCTCTCAATCACAAGGTTGCTGGTTCGACTCCCTTCAAGGGATGGTGGGCTGCGCCCCCTCCAACTAGCAACTGCAACTGGACCTGGAGCTGAGCTGCTCCCTCCACAATTAAGATTGAAAGGACAACAATTTGACTTAGAAAAATCCTGGAAGTACGCACTGTTCCTCAATAAAGTCCTGTTCCCCTTCCCCAATAAAATCTTATAAAACAAAAAAGAAGAAGAAATGAAGGAAGAGAGGAGGGAGGGAGGGAAAGAAGGAAGTAAAAGTCTTTACAAACCACCTTTAAATGCTTCTTTTGGAAATAAAGTTTGGATTTACTTTTTTTCCACATAAAACCATAGAGCCTATATAATTTTCAAAAATGGGAAATATGTTGATTAACAATTTCTTAAGTGTATTGGCATAGAATTGACCCTTGGTCATTCACAGAAGGTGAAAGAATTCATAAGGCTCAGAAAAGTAAGGGAGCAAAGAAAGTTTTATTGAACGTTGGGCAGAGAGAGAATGCCCACGGCAGTGTGTAAAGAAGAGGGCCGCTGCAGGTTTCTATTTTACAGAGAAATACTGACAAAAGGAGTCTGGCAGGGCAGAGTCTGATAGGGACAGCTGCACCTAACTTCGGGTTAGCTTTTTCTTACATAGGAAAGGGAGAGTCAGTCAGGCCTGAGGGCTGACATCGCTTCCTGGGGTCTGGTCTGTTTTAAGATAATATTATCTCCGGACTCCAGACTCGGAGGACTCGACCACCACAGCCTGGGGCTTTCGCATCCCCAGTAAAAACTGCAAGGGAGTTGCAAATTGGATTCAGGTGTCTGGGCGCCTGAGGATTAAGAAATTGCCCTTTCCAGGTTGGGATTCTGTTGATTAAATGGATTAATGAGGTATGGGTAGCCTTGAGAAAGGGAACAGAACAGAGTTCTTAAATTAATCGGTGAGGGGAGAAACAAAGAGGAAACAGCTGAATATCAGGATGGATTAAACTGCAAACTAGGTGTAACTACAAGTGGCTAGATAGCGAGCTATGTGGTGAGTTAAACTGCAAACTAGCATTATGTTACTGATTCCCAAATTTCACCCTTACATTAAGGGCATACGTTTTTTGTCTTTTGTCCAAAAGCCATTTCAAGGCTTACAGAAACAAGGACAAAGGACAGATACAACGTTCTTTTTAAAACATAGTTAAATACAGAGAAGTATCTCTCTGGATGCAAGAAGGGAAAGCAGCGTTGGGGAGCTGATCACAGGTGAGTGACCAGTGGCCACACTAGCCCGCGTCAGTGTCATTTGACAGTGCTATTGTGAGATTCAGACTTTGAATTGGTGAAGGTACAGAACGATTGCACAGTGGGACCTGAACCAGGTGAAAAAAAGAAGAAACGAGAGTGGAGAGTCGTGCACGCTGTGCTCTAGAGAGTCATCCTATAATGAGGGAGAGCATTCCTGGAGCCTAAATGACTCTGAAACTGTCCATAGATCACACGTGAACCAATTATTGGAGCCCTCACTGAGCCTTTGCATGGCAGGTTGTGGTCAGGGGCTGTTCATCCAGAAGGCTCCCTGGAGATGAGTGCTGGAAATCAGAGGCACAAAGCCAGAGGCTGACCAGGCTGGGCAGGAGATATTGTCTCTCAGACGGGGAAGGTGGCTGATTTGGGCCCTTTGATGTTTACGGGGACAGGTGAGACCATCCCTCCAGCACAATCCCTTAGTTAGCCTTTCTCAGCACCTTTGAAGGGGCATGAGCCCAAGGGCTGAGGCTGAACGTGGAGCTTGGTGTGGTTCATGCTCTGTGAGGGTGGAACCCCTCCAGAGGCTCCTGTAGGGAAGTGTGTTGAGGACGGTCTGGGGCTTCCTGTTGAGCTGACCAGTCTCCACCGGAAAACGTGCGTACATGTGAGCACGCGCAAATGTGTGCATGTAGGGGGGTGTCAGCATCCAAATTTACCATCGAAGAGAGCCCCAGGTTGCAGTTTTGGTCAATATGAAACATGAGATCCAGGCCGGCAAACCCCAGAACAGGACACGGGAGAGCAGGCTCGGATT
Organism: Rhinolophus hipposideros; assembly: GCF_964194185.1. Lineage (NCBI taxonomy): Eukaryota > Metazoa > Chordata > Mammalia > Chiroptera > Rhinolophidae > Rhinolophus > Rhinolophus hipposideros. The sequence continues at coordinate 22,303,404 of NC_138063.1, read as the reverse complement.
GGCAGAGGCCTTGGTTAGCAGGGGCGGGGCCACGGCTCCTCGACTCCATCCAGCAGGGCCCATTAAAGGAAAAGGGCTCAGGGTCCCAAGTACCTGGAGGGATGGCTACCGCCTCCTACAGTGTGAGTGGAAATGACATGTATCACTTCTGGGCTGTGGCTTTTAAGGTGTGGGCATGTCTCCTCCAAGTTCTCTTTCCACCAGGCAGTTGCACACAATAAAACCTTCGGTCAGGGATGGTAGAACCACAAAAGGGAAGGAGCCTGGGAACCTGCATCACTGCATGGAAGAGAGCTGTCCCCTAACCAGGCTTGGACTGTGCCTTGCACCGGGACGTGAGAAATGGATTTCTATTGTGTTTAAGCCTTTCTATATCTGGGATCTGTTGATCACAGCAGTTTACCTGCCCTCATGATACCCCCACCATTCCCAGGCCTGCAGCAGCATTCTCAACTCCCTACCACCTGTTGGGTCTGTTTCAACTTCCGTCTCCATAGCTGCTGAGGACCTTCCTCAATGTGTACACTGTGCTGAGTGCTGGATCCCTGTCTTTTCCTTGAGTTGCTCATACTTCCCACTACCTCCCCAGCTACTCTAAACCCCATTCAACTTTCACAGTCTAGTTCTGACCATGTCTACCTGGAAGCCCTCCCTCACCATTTCAGGCCAGGCCTCTGATAGCTCTGTCCCTCCCTGCCCAGCCATCCATGAGTCCCCTCCCTTTCCTGGCAGAGAGGTGGGGGAGACAGGAATGTGGATTCTCCAGCACGGGATGGCAGGAGTCTCAGCTGGCAGAGGGAAGGCAAGAGCTAATTTTAACAACAAACCCACAGGTTGCAGGCATATGGAGGAAACATGACTCTCAGTAATGGATTACATTTCTCTTGGGTGTTCCTGGGCACATACCCCATGCATGCTCTCTCACTCTCACTCTCGTTCTCTCTCTCTCTCTCTCTCTCTCTCTCTCTCTCTCTCTCACACACACACACACACACACACCGATGTCTTCAGGCCCACAAACAAGACAGTAAGGCCAGATGTGCCTGAAACAGCTGAGCAGTTGGGTCTAAAGCAGGAAAATGCCACATCCACTGCTTCACTAGTCTAACCAACTTGAGTAAGTAAAAGTAGTGGTGGCAGCTGGCAGGCCTTGGCTGACCACAGGCCAGGCAGAACTATGACTCTATGGGAGGACACTGGGATAGCCCAGGAAGCAGGCTCAGTGGGAGGGGTCTGAGCTTGGCCTCCAAGCCTAGGCATCAGAAGGTGCTGGAGAGAGCCCTGGAGCCCAGGCGACCCCCTTCTTTCCCTCGGCCTTTACCCACCTGCTCCTGTTTGCCTTTCTATGTTTTGCAGTTTTGACAGTCAGCTTTCTGAAGGTAACCTCCTCTGTGAAGCCATCCTGGATTCCATCAGGCAGAGAAGTGTCTCCCACCTTTTTCATGTTTCTATTACAATTCTGAGGATGTTGTGTCAAATTCTTCCTTTCTAAACTTGACATCCTCAGATGTAGGATACTTAGTCTCCAGTATGGTGGCTGGCACGGTCGTAATAAAATGATATATCTCTAATATATAAAGAATATTTAAAAACTGAAGGAAAAATATTTAAAACTCTATGGGCAAAGGTATGAACACACCGTTCATACACACAAAACGATAAAAACAGCCGTTAAACATATAAAAATATGTAGAAACATGCCAATTAAAACCACACTGAGACACCGTTTCCCACTCATCAGACTGGCAAAACAGCAGTAGCTTGACAATCACTTTGTTGGTCGGCTGCGGGGAGATAGCCTCACTTCGGCATCACGGGTGGGGCAACAGCACAACCCCACAGACAGTCGTCAACAGTTTAGAAAACTACACGCACCCTTCCACCCAGGAAGCCCGCTGCAGGAACTTACCCTGCAGATGCATCTCAACAATTAATACAGGAGTATGCAGGGCTCGTGGCAGCGTGATTTGTGATTGCAACACACAGGAAATGACCTAAGTGACAAAGCACAAGAGATTGGTTGAATAAACTAGGGCACACCCACCAATGGAATACCGGACAGCTGGGAAGTGAATGAGGAAGAGCTTTGACTGATTGGAAGTGATTTTCAGGATATACCGTACGTGAACAAGCAATGTGCGCAAAAGAGCATGTAGTATTACCTTTTACGTAAGAAAGAAGGGAAAATAAGAAAACATGCATGTATCTGCCTATTTTCCCCCAAATATGCACAGGAAGGAAACTACTGAAACTACTGAAATTGGGGATCTACTGGGGGCGGGCGGGGGAGGGAGGCTGGAGGGAAGACAAATGAGAACACTTCTCTGAAGGTACCTTTTTATTTGGTTTTAACTTTTGGAATTACATCAATATACTATGTAGGAAAAAACGTATTAATTCAACAAGAATGGGGTACTCTAAAATTGAGTTCAAGTGGAAATAAATGAATCCGACTGTATTTCAAATGAATAAAATAACCACACTGAAAGAAAAAAGAAGCAATCCATGTAATGTTTTGAATACAGTACTTTATCCCTCAATATTCAGACTAAGAGAGCCAGAAATAAATCTTGATTGCTTAGAAAGCTTGCCTTTTGCAGTGGTATAAAGAACATTATTGGGGCGATTGACACATTGGAATATAGATTTTAGATCTGAAAAAATTTTATCAATATTACAAATATAAATAATGTTTGCAATGTATCAATTCCCCAAATTTGATAACCATACTATGATTACGTAAAGGAAGATTCTTGTCCTTGGGAAATACATACTGAAGTATTCTTGTAACTTTTCCTAAATAAGTTTGAAATGATTTTGAAATAAAAATTTAAAAAAGAAAAACACAAGCCCTCACATTTCATGCACTTACCATGCAATGGATGCTGTGCTAAGACTTTTCATCCGTTCCCTAATTTACTCCTCAGGACACTGAAATAGGAAGTTTGCCGTTCCCAATCTACTGATGAGGAAACTGGGACTCAGGGAGATCCCATTACTTGCCCAAGGTCATGCTGTCATTATTCTGGGGATAACTTGAAGCCAAGTCTGCCTGACTCTGCAATCTTTTGTCCTTACCCACCACCTCTGCCAAACATTGAATGAATGAAGGACTAAGTGTTCCAGAGAAGACTTTGTCATTTCTCCCTAGACATACCATGGGGGGCTTTCTCTTCTCAGTGCCTCAGTTTCCACACCTTTGAAATAATTCCCTGCCTCCCTGGTGTGTGTAATAGGCTAATGAGGTGACAGCGGCACATGTGGTGTGACAAACAGAAGAGCCATTCTCAGCATGTTCTGGGGGTTGCAGCTTAGCCGGGGAAGGGCACAAGGGACACTGCAGACAGAATGAGGTTTTTCACGAGGATGGTGAGTGGGGTTCCCTGTTGCCAGGGGATGTTCGCAGTGGGTGAGGAGAGGACCACACCGGAGAAGCGAGCGGGGTTGCTGTTGAGTGGGACGGGGCCACTTCCTACTATATAACTTCTGGCCTCCCCTCAGCCCTTCCAGGAGAGCGTCAGCCTTGCTCAGGAAGAGACTGTTTCCATGTGTCCTGTTCATTCCATTTCTTTCTGTTGTCAGAGGAGGGCAGGGATCATTTATCTCATCCTTCAGCAGAATGAAAGAGACGGGTGGGCTGGGCCTAGCTGCTCAGGTACCTTGCTGCTCACCAGTGGGGCTGGGAGGCCAGGTGCAGTGTCTGGGTGAAAGTAGGGAGACACCGGGTACCCATGCCAGGGATGTTCACGTCATGTGTTTGCTGTCAGAGAACCCCTATTGGCTAAACGATAGAGGTACTCCGCTCAGAGCAGGGAGGCTGGACCCCTCCCACCCCGGCCCCCTAAGGGACCTCTGCTCAGTCTCAACTCAACATGAAAGCCACTGCCCTGGTGGCCTCCATCGCCCCTTTCCCTCTTCCAGTTTCCCTTTCGGGCATGCGGCTGCCCTGGACATTGAATTAGCTTAGTTTCTCCTTGAGTGTGGGAGTAGGGTGTCTGGACGTTCACCTTAACACTGGCCCCAACTCAGGGACCTCAACCAGACCTGGGACTTCCTCCTGGCATAAGCCAGGAGGGGACTGGGAGGGAGGGGGCTGCAGAATGGAACAGGACTTACCTGGCTACCTGCTGGGCACAGGAGGATGGAGTGAGATGCTGTGTGTCAACGAGTCTTGGGAGGAGTCTGACCCTTGGGCAGTGTCACCAGGGAATTTGTCTTCCACACGTGAGAGTGAAAGGGGACACTCACTATTAACCACATGGAGTACCTCTCCCCGGCGCAGTGGGAGGAAAGGTAACCTGCCTTTGGAGGATCCATTGGAAATGAAGGTGAGAGGCTCCGAGGTGCCCGTGGGAGTTGGGGGTAGTGGGTACATCCATGGAGTAACCTTGGGACTTGTGGATGTGACATGGTTTGGAACAAGGGCCTTTGCAGACATAATTAAGGATCTTGAGATGAGATTACCCTGATGGGCCCTAATTCCAATGGCAAGGGCCTTGGAGAGACAGAATAAGAGAGAAGACACAGGGACCCCGAGGAGAAGACCAGGTGAAGACACAGGCAGCTATTGCAGTGATGTGGCCACAGGAACACCTGGCGCGACCAGAAGCCGGAAGAGGCAGGAAGGAGTCTGTCCTCAATCCTCTGGTGGGGGTACGCCCTGTTGATCCCATGATCTTGGTCTTAGAACTGTGAGAGAATTAAATTTCTCTTGTTTTAAAATAAAATAAAATAAATAAATAAATAAATATAAAAAAAATTAAAACTGTTGAAGAAAAAAAAAATTTCTCTTGTTTTCAGCCACGAAGTTTATGTAAGTTATCACAGCAGCCCTAGGAAACATGGAGTACCTCTCCCCGGCGCAGTGGGAGGGGCCAGGGGAGCTTCATGGACACCTCTCCCCACGAGCTCTGTCCCGCTCAGGGACTGTTTCCTGAACGGCATTGTTCTCATGCAAGAGGTCACCCAGCACCTCCCACCTCCTGCATCCCCTTGTGGGGGTCAGTCCTGTGCAGGGAGAAGGTAGGGCTCCAGGCCTGAAAGGGTCCCTCTGGGAGCCCTGAGCCACTGGAACCCTTAGGCCGCTGCCCTGGCCCAGGCCCCATGTAGCAGAGAGAGGCCTAATCTGCTCTGTTTGATGGGGCATTTGGCTGGAAAGCAAGGGCAGCAGGATTGGCCTGGAGCCCAATGGAGTTAGACCACCTCTAACCTCCCCATCTGTAGCCTTGTCTCTCCTCCGACGGCAGCCAGCTGTTTCCCCAGAGGCCCCCCACCCCCCTGGCCCTGTCTCCACTCAGCCTGGCCCCTTTCATCACTTTTAAGAGGTCTAATAAACTTGTTCTTTCCTAGGCTTGATCATAGAGCTTCCTCTCCCAGGGCACTTGTAGTTTTAACTGGGAATGAGGGAAGGCTGCCTCAAGTTTAGGAGGAATTTCACATGTTGTATCCAGTCCCTGGAGACTCATTTTAGGACAGAGCCCTCCCACCCCTCCCTACTGCGAGGGGTAGTGTTCCTGTTCCATCACTCTCATCACACTTTCTAACTAATGTCTGAAGTTGCCGCATAAATACGATAGACTCTGTAAAATCCTGCATAGTGGGGGAAAATAATAGTATTTTTCCCACTCACACTAGCATGCCATTTGGATTAGTATAATTTCTATAGACCCTCAAAACCTCTCTCACACATCAAGCCAGAATACTTCCTATTCCCTGATGCGCTTTACCTTAGGCAGCAGCCTTGGATGTTTGAGCCACTCTTCCTGGGGGCGGAGGGAGTCACTTATACGCAGCTGAAGCCACTCTTGGTACTGATGAAGAGGATTTGGAAGGTAGAGAGGAGGAGAAAGGGCATTTAGCAGAGGATTGGCGAGCAATGGCTGGAGGAGAGCCTGGAGAAAGCCAGGTGTGCTGAGCAGGGGCACCTGGTCTGTGTAGGGAAGTCGTGGAGGTAAAGCTGCGCAGGCTGGTGCGAGCCAGACTGCAAGGCGGCCTTCAAGGAACCTGAATGCCACTGGCCTGCTGGCAACCTTCAGGAAGTTACTTCCTCCTGGCCTGGGATTTACTTAGATCATAAGCTTTTAAGAAGGTTGTGGACAGACGTCATGGGGTCTGAGCGCCTCCCTCCAAGTCACATAAGGTGTGCAGCATCTACGTGCATTTTTCTGGAGAGAAGCCCACGACTTCCGTCAGACTCTCCAACAGGTCTGTGGCTCCTGAAGAGTTACAAATCACTGCCCCAGCTGGTTTCAGCAAGAAAGGTCTCTCCTTGACTTCAGGTGAGCTCAAAAGAGCCTTTGGTGTTTTGGGGAGCAGAGGAGTAGACACAGTAAAATTAAGGTTTTTGGTACCAGAAAAAAAAATTTTAATTTGGTAACAAACACCTGTAGAAAATGGGTTTTAAAAAGCTGAAAAGTGCAAAAGAGAAAATGAAAACTTCCCCATAATTATTCCATCCTACTATCATTATGGTAAATATGTATATATAGATATATCTATATGCAATCATGCGCCATGTACATTTCAGTCAAGGACAGACTGCATATACAATCAGTGGTGGTCCCATCAGATGATAAAGCCGCTGCAAATTTTTTATCATCTATTGACATTGTAATTGTCGTAAGGTAGTCGTAGCACAGTGCGTTACTGATATGTTTGTGGTGATGCTGGTAAACTAACTTACCACGCTGCTAGTTATATAAAAGTACTGTATTTACGTTGTGTTGCAGTTGCCGACAGTATTCCGTACAGCAACGTGCTGTATGGACTTGTAGCCCAGGAGCAATCGGCTCCACCAGGTAGCGTAGGCATGTAGGAGGCTAGACCATTTAGGGGGCCTGGTGTACGTGGGCTGGGGGATTTGCTGCAAGTCCCAGCAGAAAGCCACTGGGGGTTTCCAGCCTGGGTAGGCTACCCCTTCCCTGTCTTGGGACCTCCTCGTGGGAGGGGGCCCCCAGGCCCGCAGCTGCTCTGCTTGCTCTGGTGACAGGTGGCCAACTGGGGAGGGTTGGGCTGGGGGTTGGGGAGAGTCCAGAGCCCTGGATCCCAGGACACATGAATGCTGCTCTCTGCGTGGACACCCAAGCCCACTGAGGACCTCAATCAAGGCTTGAGTGTTCAACCTCCCTCCCCTCCTTGCCATCCCTTGAATGGAAGGGAGCTGGCACGGTTTTACAATCAAGTGCAAAGGATTGCAGGGTCCAGTGGCTAGCTGAACCTGGCTTTGCAGAGTTTGGGACTGTAGCCGAGATCCTCCACATCCTGGTTCTGTGACCTCTGGCAAATGACTTAACCTCAGTGCCTGAACGTCCCTATCTGTAACATACAGCACAGTAACAAAGCTCACTCGTGAGGTAGAAGAGGGCTAATTGAGTTAATGTGTCAAGTTCTCCGAACAATGCTGGCACATACTAGGTGTGCAGTAAATGTGAGTGATTATTATTGTTTGCCCATTATCCATGGATATAGTGGCTTAGGCCTCAGCTGCACTGCTCGAATGGTGGAATTGCTGGCATCCACCAACAGGGAACATTTTAGGGACAGGTAGTTCTCAGGGCCTCACTCAAGCTCGTACATTGCAGATAGTTCCAGCCCTAATCAGAAAGGCTTCTGTTCACATTGTGTCTGTGGCTGGAGAAAGGATTTCCGAGAGCATTGATCTTCCTGTCCCCTCTGTGTCCTGTGACCTCTGGGACACATGGATCAGTTTAGAGCAGGGAGACTGGCCTGGTCTTTTGCTTCAATAAGACTGAGCTCAGTGTACTGCTTAACACATGCAGACTGTCTGGGAATGATGTATCTGCTGACAGCAGGCTTGGAATAAGTGTGTGTGTGTGTGTGTGTGTGTGTGAGAGAGAGAGAGAGAGAGAGAGAGAGAGAGAGAGAGAGAGAACTTGATGTCCGTCAAAACTTTGTGCTTCTGTTTCCTTGGTCTCTAGTTGTCACTAGAAATGCCTGTCTAGCTATGGATGACATTTCCAGGCCTCTTTTCTGTCTCCATCTGGGTGGAGCCACGTGACTAGTTCTTGCCAATGGCACTGAGTAGATGTGATGGCTCACTTCCCAGACAAGAAGTGTTGGCCGTTAAGAAGCAGGTGTGCTTTCTCCCTGTTCTCCTTCCTACCTGCCATGGGGAAGTTGGCAGGTTGGCAGGAGCCGGGTCTCTAAATCCCCAGATGGGAAGTGATGCCTGCCTACTAGCTAGAAACAACTACGGCTGTGGACTGAATAACTGTGTCTCCCCAAATTCGTATGTTGAAGTCCTAACCCCAATGTGATGGTGTTAGGAGGTGGGGCCTTTGGGAGGTGATTAGATCATAAGGATGGAGCCCTTGTGAATGAGTTTAGTGCCTTTATACGTAAGAAGAGACAGGAAAGAGATGATCTCTCTCTGCCGTGTGAGCACACCGTGAGGAGATGGTTGTCTGTGAACCAGGAAGTGGGCTCTCACCAGACACCAAATTTGCCATCACTAGATCACGGGATTTCCCAGCTTCCAGAATTGTGAGAAATAGTGTTTGTTGTTTAAGCTGCCCAATCTGTGGTATTTAGTTATAGCAGCCCAAGCTAAGACCCCCACTATTATAAAGAGGGAAATATTCTGAAATGTTTCACGTTTATTTGTTAACAGCATCTAGCATTACTCTAATGTGGAGAAAGATGGGGGTGAGGGAAGGCTTCACAGAGAAGTTAAAACCTGAGCAAGGTTTGAAAGATAAGTAGAAATTGCAGGGGTGGACTCAGGGTGGGAGAAAGAGGAGGGCAGATTTCAGCTCAATATAGGAAAAAAATGTTGAACGGTGACAGTTGGCCCTAGAAAATCTCTGTGACGCAATGAGTTCCTTGGTCCTGGGAGCATATGAGCTGATATTGTCAGGAATGCTACCCTGAGTTGCCATCAGCTCCAAGGTCCCTTCCAGATTCCAGAAGGAAAGGGCGGAGTTCTCCACAGTGTTGCCCAGAGTATCCCACACCTTTCTCCAGGGCTCTCTGAGCCTGGAGCGAGAGCCCACTAATAACTACCCACAATGACCACATTAACTGGGTATGCTGAGAAGCCACCTACAGTTCCCAACGTTATGACCAGGCTGTGTTCCAGAAATCTCCATGTGAGCCAGTTGTTTGGAACTCAGAATGTATTTTCCCATAGAAACCAAGTTATAAATGGCGGTTGGTTTTCCAGGCCATTCTACAAATTTCTATTTAACTCATAATATTCCTGAAGTTTATCATTAACAGTGCAATGTTAACTGCCCTGGGTCAACATTTAAAGTGTGGTTTATATGGGAAAATGCATTTCAGGTTCCAATTTGTAATTCAGATATGCATCTCGCTTTTAAGTAGCAACAGCGGACTGGGGGCTCCATGGAGAGTCTAGGGGGTGGGAAAAGTATTATGGAGACCAAGAACTCCTACTTCTCCCCCAAGGTGGACAGAAGGCTCCATGACCCAGAAGTTCTGAACTGGGGAACAATAGGCCAAGTCTCCATGGTGAGGCAGGGCAGGGGTAGGAATTCAGACACAAATACCTCTCCCCACCTCGTTGGAGCACATAAGTCATGGAGCCTGCACACACTCAATGGCCCTGCTCAGGGAAGTAACTGAACCCTGACCGGTCCAGGCAGGTCCCTGTTTGTAGGCAGCCTATGTGCAGGCCACTTGGTGACCATTGGGCTGGAAGAGTTCTGCCCATCAGGGATGATGGATGGAGGTGTGGAGAGCCAGTCCATTTGGCTGCCTCCAGGATTTGGACTGTGGAATAGAGAGGGACCAGGTCAGCTGGTAGCCAGGGAGGACTGGAATGCAGACACACATTCATCCGTCAGGGTTCCAGGCTGCAAGCAACAGACACTGACTCTGGCTTCACCACAGCCTGTTGAATGGGACAGATCTCTGGCTATAGGGAACATGCTTGGCTTGCGTGTAGGGCAAACCGGAAGTGCTGGAGAGTTCATGCTTCTGGAAGCAGCTCTCAAACTATGATGGATGGGGAATTGATGAGTAAACACCCCAGCTCTCTGAGGCATGTTCTACAGTGTCTCCCAGAGCTCCCCAGCAGGAGCAAACTCCAGCTGCCCTGAGTGGTAACTAACTTGATATAATAGTTATCTATTGCTATGAAACAAACCACCCAAACATTGTGTGGTGTAAAACAATAATGATTAATTATGTCTCATGATTCTATGGGTTCACTGGAGGCTCTTCTGCTGTTTCATCTAGGCTCCTTCATGTAACTATAATACATTCAACTGGAGGATGACCAGGACAGAGGGTCTATAAAAGCCTTGCGTACATATCTGGCAGTTGGCTGGGTGGCTCATTTCCTCTCCATGTGACCCCTCATCCTCCAGCAGGCTAGACCGTCGTCCTTAACAGGAAGCTGCCTCTGGTGGCTTCCCAGTCTGCCCTGGCCTGGTTCAGTTTCAGTCTTCACATTTCCTGACCATCATGTCCACCTTTCTTAAGATGTTTTAGGTGAGTCTTGGTTTCTTTCTACCAAAGGAGACCAACTAACAAAGCCCAAACCCCCATGTACACAGGTACCCATGCTGTTGGGGTTAGTTGTCCTTGTGGGTCTGGAATTGGGACCATAACACCTTCTGTAGAGAGGGGGCGTTTCCTGGGTCCCAGCCATCCCTTACGGAGAGGCTGCCTGCTCTTGGGCAGCCATTTTCACCTTGGCTTCTAACAGACGGCTTCTGTAACCCAGCTTCCACTGGGTTCTGATGAGTATGTTATGCTTCACTTCTGGTGGCTGCCTCGCTTGTTGGTTCATTTGTTCACTCTACAAATTCTTATTGTATATGTTGGAAACATTCACCCTCTTGGGGAGAATCACAGATCCAAAGCTATTAAGTAAGAGCAATTTATATGTTTATAAGTCAGTCAAATCAGACATTGGAACAATTTCCAACTCAGAGCCTTTCAATATTGCTATACTTTAATGAGTATTAAAAGTTAAAGCTATACATATACACATTTTACAAAAGGTAGTACTAAACGGCTTATGACATAGTAAGTGGTAGTTCCCTGCTCCACCTTCTCTCACTACCCCAGTTCTCCTCCTTCAAAGCCACCACGGGACTCCATCACCTATTACTTCTGGAATTTACCCATTTCTATATGTCTGAAGAATATACCTATGTTGTTTGTTGTCCTTTGATTACTTAACTTGAGGCATTATTTGTTGCTTTCTTATTATGATAGATGAGGCTTAGAACTCATACACCAATATCCTCTCTCCTTGTCTTCCCCCATCCTTCCAATATGGTTATTTTATAATTTTTGCTTAAGTCAACATTCAGAGTCTGGTTACTATGCCTATTATGCTTAAAACTTATTCACAGCCAAGCATCGTAATGCATGCTATTGTTTTCTTTTTGCTTTTATTTTTTACAAAGTTAACAATTGCTTTGTGTTTTCATTTGCTTGACTTTCTTTATATCTATTGCACATTCTTCTCACAGTAGGCTTTTCTTTTCTTTTTTGAATTTTTGTGATTTTATGGAGCGAAACTGATGACAATTGCCAGTAAGCAAAATCTGAACGAATCAAGAAACCGCTCTCAGTAGGTTTTTCCATAAGGTCAATCATAGGAGGTGATCTATTAGTTAATTTTTTTCCTGGAGTTGTCCTTCTGGGAAACTTTCATTTTTCTCTAACCTGGACATGCTGTTCTCTCCAGGCCTGCCATCCAGTTGTCATCCTGGGACTTCCTTTTGCTGTCATCTTTAAAATTCTCTTTGCCTTTCTTTTGAGTCGTGGGTCTATGTATCCTGGATCTCATGGCTTTCTCTTCCTCAGTTTATTCCCTTGCTTTGGTAAAGCACATTGTCAGGCGAACAATGTGGGCTGGCAAACAATGGCTGCTCCCGTCTGGACTGACAACTCTCTGGGGCCTCCCTCCGTCATCTTCCATGAAATTCATTTGGCTTTTCACTTGGTTGGATCTCCTGTTTCCTGCATTCCTCTTTCTTGGTTTTAGTGGTGAACACCTTCTAGGAGCTTCCCGAGAAAGGATTTAGAGTGGTAGTCTTTGGAGACTTTGAATGACTGAAAAAACAAAAACAAAGACAAAAACACTGTCCTATGTTGTTGATAATTTCCCTGGATAAAGAATTCTGGGGTGAAAAACATGTTCCTTTAGAAGGATGAGGGCCTTGCCTCATCAGCTTCTCTCCCATTACGGATGCTGAGAGGTTCAAATCCATCGGGATCTCCAGCCCCTCCGATGGGACCTATGCTGTTCTCCTTGGAAGTCTGCAGGGTGTTCTTCTTGTCCTCAATCTTCTGAAAATTCCCGGTGATGTACACAGGAATGGCACTGTTTTCAGCCATGGTGCTGGAAGTGCAGTGGGCTATGTAGTTTTCATGGTACAGAATTATTAAAAAGACTCTGGGACGCAACTCTGGGTTGCCTAGACATGAGCTAGCTGGGCCTCAGGGTCCCCATCTCCTGGTAGGAGGAGCTATACCTAAGCTTAGCTTCCTGCAGGACCAACAGCTTTCTCTCCCCTATTATTTCCCAGTGAGATCCTGGGGGTACATATAGAAATGCCCAGACTCCAAGGTCACCAGATGCTGGGCAACTGGTATTGCCCAACAACTGCAAACATCAGGTCTCCCTGGTGCCCAGTACACTATTATTACCCTCTTAGCAAGGCTGCTTTCCTACAATTGCTTATAAAAGGGAGACCCACAGTGAAGATGGGATCCCTCCACTGGAGCCAGACCCACAGTGTGTCCCAGCGGCACCCTGACCCTAACACACCTCTCTGGAATGATGGGAAATTCAAGAGTTCCCACATCTTGTCTTCATGTCTCGTCTCATAGACCCTGACCTTGTGGTTTTTTACTTATTCCAGGAAAGACTGTTTCTTACTACTTACTGGGAGATGTGGAATTCTCCTTGAATCCTGGGGCATGTCAGAGGTGAAGACCCAGAAGGACCCATGTTTACAATAGCTCTATAACTCATGTTCTTCTGGGTGGGGCACCATTCTTAAATTATTTCGAGAATGATTTAATCATCTCCATTTTCTCTGTCTCTCCGTCTCTCTCTCTCTTATTCTGATGCTAGAGCTCCAGGGTTTTCCTTGCATTTGTGTCTTTGTTCTCCTTTCTGAGAGATTGCCTCAAGTTCATCTTCCAACCCTTCTATTGAGTTTCACATGTCTGCTCTTACGTTTTTGATTTTCAAGAACCTTTTTTTTTGTTGTTCTCTAAATGTTCCTTTTAAAAAATAACATTCTGTTCTTAATATGCAACATCTCTTATTTCTCTGGGGGATATTAATGATCTTTAATTTTTTTCTTCTTCCTGCATAACGTCTGCTGCCTTCAGGTCATTTGGTCTCCATATTAGAGAAGTTTTTCTAGGAAGTCTGGTAACCTTTGGTTGTCTGCTTATAATTAAGTGCAGTGGTGGGTGGGGAGGCACCGAAACGCTGATTGGAAACTCTCAGTGGTGAGGGGGGTACTTTGACTTCGAGCTTCTCTGTACAGTGACCTTGGTGGACCCTTCGCTGGGGAACCTCTGGGTCATGTCTTTATTTAGCTCTTTCCTTTTGAATGGTCAAATGTCCAGAGTTCTTTTCAGATCTTCTGTCTGGAGCGTAAATGTCAGGTGCCAGTGTTGTGGAGGCTGAGTTGGGGAGAAGAACGTGGGGTGAGGGAGCACTAATTAATTCCCTGCTCCAAGACTCTCTGTTTATTTTGCAGAGAATAAGCCTCCAGACCCCCACCCTGATGGAAAAGGGGGCCGATGCCCAGCTGTGGAGTGCTTCTCAAATCTCCTAATTTTCAGCAGCCCCCTTGCTCCCAATTCCAAGGGTACCATTGTGATCAGCTCTTGAGCTGTTGAGAATTCTGCAGTGGAATTGGATCCTTTCTCAGTTTTTCTCCCACTGGCTTAGGATTCAGCTCCCTTGCGGCTGCCCATTTCCAGTTACCCGTTGTCCATTTCCTTTTCAGCCACCCCCAACCCCCCAATTTGTTGCTGCAGTATCCTCTCCTGTCTTTCCTGTCCTTGTGTGTTTATGTCTTAAACATTTTTTTTGTTATTAGTTTTAGTGAATTGTAGAAGGGAGCAAACTCAGGTATGCATGTTCAACCTGCCATCTTTGCCTGCTCTCCCACTTAGTCTACCAAAGGATCAGATCCTTTTACAGGCCTCAGTCCTGCTGACTTCATCTCTCTGTCACCTGGCAGTTAGGCCAGGCCCCCACTGGGCTGCTTCTCGAATTGCTGCAGCTGGAAGGCAGGGACAGGTTCCCTAGGGACAGAGCCCTCCCCCATCCCCCGCCCCCACCCCACTCCAACCCCAGACCTCTCAGAGCCTTGAAGACCTGTAGCTCCTTCACAGAGAGCTAGGAGGGAGGGAAGCATAGGCCGTGGGGTGAGAGGGGTGGAGTCTTGCCAGGCATGGCGGAGGATAACCCAGCCTGGCAGCCTGGGTGGACCCTCCAGTTGCCTACGTGTCCATGTGCTGTGGCTAGCAGGGAGAATGGGCCACACACTGGAAAGACACTGACACTGTTCTTTCTGGTCCTTATTCAAATGCTTGCCTTCTGAAGCTTGCTCATTTGGGGGCCCAGGCTCCTTGGCAGAACTGGGGCTGAGTCTTGTTGGTCAGGTTAACCCCTTTCTGACAACAGTAAATTAGCAGCTCTTGCTCTGGAGTCTTCAGCCCATGTCTCTCCCTGAGGGGCACTGTCGGTGCTTACCCAACAACCATGGCCTCTCTTCCCACCTAACAGAATATTGATGTGTGCGGCTGGTGTCGGGTCATCCCCAGGTGGGTCATGAGCAGTCAAAGCCAGTCACAGCAATCCCATTTTCCTGTATCAAAACCAAACCAGAAAGATATAAGAGGCACGAAGCAGAAAGAAACTAAGCAGGATTACTTCTTATGCCGATGCTACCACTGCGTTCATCAGGATATGTACGGGGCATTGCTATGGCCAGCACTGTGTTAGCAGTTTACATTCAGTCTGCACACCACCCTCTTGTGTAGGTAGTGGTATTATACCCATTATACAGATGAAGAAATTGAGGCTCAGAGAGCTTCCAAAACTTTTCCATGGTAGCACCACTAGTAAGCACTGGATCCTACACACACACTTAATCACTTCCCAGGTACATAGGTAACGAGTATCCCTTTTCCAGCCAAGAATAAGAGCATTTAATTTGGCAGAGATAATAGGAAGAAGGCTGTGTTTGTTCAGTCAGTCAGTCAACCAGCAGCTAATCAGTGAGCAAATGAGCAACTGGTCATCTGTCAGTCAAACAAGCATGGATTCATTTCCTCATTTCACCCTGAGCCAAGAGCGCAGTAGGCTTGGGGTGGTGAGACTGGAGAAGATCCTCTCCCTGCCCTCTGGGCACTCACAGCCCAGACACCAGCAAACAGATGACCGGAGGCCAACGTCACAAGGGCTGCATTGTCATAGGCACAGGTGCCTTGGAACAGAGGATGGCCTGGTTATTTTGACTTAGGAGAAGGGGAGAGAGCTGGAGACTGAAGCTTCACAGCGGAGGGAATATTTTGTGGATTTAAAAGCAAGGCTCAGAAAAACAGTTTGGTGGTTCCTCAAAAAGTTAACATAGAATTGGTATGTGACCCAGCAATTCCTCTCCTAGGTATGTACCCCAAAGAATTGAAAACAGGGACTCAAAAAGATACTTGATTTCATTGTGTTATGGATACCAAGACCGGAAAGAACCAAAGCAGCCCTCAGAGAGTAAGGAAGATCAGCTTTATTATGCCAGCGGGCTCAGCGGGATCCTTCCCAAAGACTGAGCCCCTAGCAAGCTTTTGAGCAGGTTTTTATGGGTAGGGGACTTCCTTGAGTTGGGGAGGGGGTAGGTGTCCTCTGATGATTGGCTCGGGGTGTGGCTTGGAGGGGGTTATGGGGAAGTGGGCTGGGGCTTAGGCTGGGGCTTAGGCTGGGGACCTCTCTCTCCGGGTCACCATTTTAGGTCAGTTTCACGTGGCAGGGAACCATTTTAGCTCAGTTTCTACATCAATTGCAGCATTACTGACAATAACCAAAAGGAGAAAACAACCCAAATGTCCATTTACAGATGACTGAATAAACAAAATTTTGTCTATCCATACAAAGGAATAATATTCAACCCTAAAATGGAGGGAAATTTCTGACATATGCTACACAGGGATGAACCTTGCAGATAGTATTAAGAGAAATAAGCCATCCCGAAAAGGCACATATTATCTGATTCCACTTACGTAAGGTACCTAGAATAGGCAAGTGCATAGAGACAGAAAGTAGATTAGAAGTGCCCAGGGGCTGGGGAGGGGGAATGGGGTGCTTAACGGGTACAGAGTTTCTGTATGAGGTGATAAATTCGGGAAACTAGGGGTGATGGTTAAACAATATTGCGAATGCACTTAAGTTAACATGAAAGTACTTACTAGGAATGTATACTAAAAAGGTCAAAATGGTAAATTTATATTGGACTACAATAAAACAAAACAAAACAAAAAAGTGAGACTCAAGTTTTGCCCAGGTTGAGAATATTTGTATCTTTTGTTAGGAAACATAGAGAAACAAAAATAATACAGACAGGCCTGGGCAGGGAGAAAGCACAACCAATAAAGGGGTTTATGAACACAAGCAAAATAATAGCCCAGGGCTGGTTTAGTCTTTTGCCAGGGGTGAGGAGAGGGTTAGCTGGGGAGGTGTCAATCTGGGAGGACGTCCTGGAAGAGGGGTGAAACAGGAATGGCAAATTCAAAAGCCTTCAGTGGCAGGCAGGTAATGAAATGAGATATGCAAGCCTGGGAAGGGAGTAAAGACCATAGGAAGTGAGGTCAATATGGGGGAGTGAGGCGATTTGATGTAAAATTCAAACACCACAGCTCTGCTGGCTAAACAATCACACACAAAGCCGCCCTGGGACCTCCTGGGGCAGCCAGACTGGCCCGACAGGAAATGGCTGCGGGTCCTCTGCATTCTCACCTCTGGTGATTTCCAGGTGTCTCACGGTAGCTTGCCCCGGGTCTGCACCCCCACCTCTTCCCCACCCCTGGGCTGTGCAGGGACCTGGGATTCACTCTCACAGCCTTATTTAGAAGCTCCTAGAATGAATATGCTGCAGACCGTGGCTAGACACTTCAGATCTCCCTTCAGCCATTACTCATTTAAGGACAAGTCTGCGGGGTCAGATGCCCAACAGGGTGTAAGAATTCCAGGATCAATGAGAGAGTGTTAGAGCAGGCAGGGACTCTGGGGCACATCTGGGTGACCCTCTCCATGTACAGATGTGTAGATGGGTCCCAGAAGGACGGACACATGAGATAAGAGCCCTTTGTCACTTTAAGTATTTTTGCAAAGACTGAGTGACTGGTTGTGAATGAGGCTACAGTGAAGATTTCCTTCCTGAGTCGGGCATGGACTGGGTTTTGTGGACTGTCCCCCCTGGATCTGTGAATCCTTGATGCAAGGCCCCCCCATGAAGCCATTCTCCCCGTGGATGGCAGCTCATTTCCCTCTTCATTCAGTTTGAACACTCCCCATCTGGCTTTGCTTTGGAGCAGTTATTATTGGTAATCAACCATCAATCCAGCCCTAATAATGTAACCTGAACATATTATTCAGAGAAGCCTGGACCACATCTGCCTTGCAAAGGGACATCCCCAGGAGGTCTGGCTGGCCCTGATCTCTTCCCACCTCCCTCTAAGCCTGTTAAGGGATAGTGGCCTGGCCTCTGCCCTAAGCCTTTCCCTCCCCCTTCTCTATCTCCAGGACCAGCCTCTGAAGGCATCTGAAATCCAGCCTTCGGCCGGGCCCAAACCTCAAACTTTTGGGAGTCTGACCCAAGGTGCAGAGACTGCCCAGAGAAGCGGGGACAGGAGACCCAGGGAAGGGGAAAGGGAGAAAAAAGTCTCTGGAGATCAATTCAGCTACCATGGTAAATATGCTAAGGAGGGCTGACCTTGTGCTTCCTGAGCTGTGGGAAGACTCAGCTTCTAGACAGTTGACAGGTCAGAGGGAGCCTCTTGCATAAATTTACTGGTTTGTCCTAAGGCCACATTCTAAACCAGTGAACAAAATGCTTCACTGGTTAAACCATGGAATCCAAAGGAGTGAGGGATGGTGATATTTTAAGGCACTGTGCCTGATTTGGGGAGAAATGTTGAGGGGATGTCGTGGGAAACCTGGGCCCCTCAAGCTCTACTGTTAAGTGAGGCCAGTGTCTCCAGTGAGGTGTGGGGCTGGCCTGGCTTCTGGAGGTTGGGATGGCGAGTCACCTAATGTCTGTGGTGGCACGACCAGGGCTGGGGAACACACGTGGGTGTGAATCTTTACCCTTGACTTGGATAAAGTGACCTAACATCTGTGAGCCTCAATTCCCTCGCCTGTGAAATGGGGACAAGCACAGTCACCAGTCACTGTGCCCATTGCAGGGAGGAATGAGGAGTACCGTGTGAGAAGGACACCAGTGGGAGGCTCTGTAAATGTGAGGCCTCGGGCCCCAAACTCCGCCTCACCTCCACACCGGTCTCCTTCCTCAAGATCTCAGGCCCCGGCTCCAAAAGGATGAATCACCTACTACCAACACAGAGTTCATTGCGGGCCAATGAGACCCTGGCTTGCAAAGTCAGAAAGTCGGCTGAGGATAAAAATGCTGGTCTGAGAATCTGATTTTTTTTTTTAAAGAAACTCCTCCATTCCTGTTGGATTAGACATTTCTTTTGTTCTCCCTCAGCAGGCTCAGAGCACAGAGCCAGCAGAAGTGGGAGTGTTTTAAAAGTCACTCTCTTGCTCAAGAATGCAGAGCGGCTCCCCTTTGCCAATAGACAGGCATGGAGTAGCCACGGGTCTGGCAGCATGCTGGGTACTGGGCATCTGATGAAGAGCAAAGCAGATACCGGGCAGGCTGCCCGAGTGGCTGACAGTCTCAATCTCACAGCTGAGTTTTCCTAGATGGCACCTCGTCAACTGCATGAGATTCACCTGGGACCAGGTGGGGCTTACTAAAATACAGGTTCCTGGGCCCTTGAGTCAGAATCTCAGGGGCTGGCTCCTGAGGATCTACCTTTTAAGTGAGTTCTCCATATGATTCTTATGTGCACTCAAGTATGAGAACCAGCACCTAAGGATGGTGAATCTAGGGATTCCCCTCTGCTCTCCTGTGCATTTCCAGCTCTCACCCACCCCCACCAACCAAAAAGAATGAGGGACCTAAGGAGATAAGATAAGGTCATAATGCCCCCATTGCTTGCAAGGACAGGTGAAGTCATTCATCTGTCACACCCAATTTGTTTGATCTGCCCTAACATTCCGTTGACTACAATTGGGCCACTTCCCCGCTGCTTTCCCCTTCCTCATTGCCTCTTGACACTCAGGAAAGCAGTGCCTTTACTTAGGAACTTACAACTGACACATTTCCATAAACCTGAACAAAGCCTTGTATCATAGCCAACATGTCACCTCTGTCTAGTACCCACGTAGGCAGGAATCAGTGGTCATGTGGTGATTTTACATTTGGCTACACGTAGGAGAAAGTAGGGGAAAGTTGCAAAATATCAATGGTTTCAGTGAGAGAGAAAAAAAAAGAATGCTGAGAAGCTTAAAAAAAAAGAAAGAAAGAAAGAAATTTAATTCTTTTCTATTTTAAGGAAGTCATGGGGAGGGCATCTGGGGCTAATAATGTGGCTATGTGAAATTATCTGGTGTCCAGGCTCTCAAATTTGCTTCTCCACCATCTGCATGAGATTTACTATACATTTTCCACTTTATGGTCCTATATGGCTGCTTCAGCTCCGCCCCATACATCTATCTTCCAGTAGATAAAAAGAAAAAGAAACTGATAAAAAGGAAAAGAAAGGCAGACATCCTCACCTTAAAGAACACTTTTTTGGGAGTCACCCATGAACTTTTGCTCACATCCCATTGGTTAGATCTTTGGCACACAGCTGGCTGCAAAGGAATCTGGGAAATGTAGTCTTTATTCTAGGTGGCCATGTCTAATTAAAAGTCAGAGGTTGTATAATCAAGCAAAAAGGGGAGAACAGAAAATGGGGGCTGCTAGCACTCTGCAGCTCCATTGTAGTCTTCCTCAATCTGAGGCATGTTTTCTATGGTGATGCTTACATTTGATTGATTTATGAATATCTAGGACTACTTCATGTCTACCAAGAACAAACCAGAGAAAATATGGAAGTTAGTAAGAGTTAGAATCAGATCATTACAAAGGGAATGAGAGTAAAACATAACTTTTCAGAGATGAATATAGAAAGGGTGCTAAAAAACCACATTTATACATTTTAAGAAAGGAAAAACACTATTAAAATTGTAATACTCGATATATACTGACAAAAGATGAATACAGTCACGTTTGACTTCTGCAATTACAAGACGTGCTCAAAGTGGTTACCATCAGCGTCCAGACACTTCTGATTATGGCGAACTACTGCTTGACAACGTTGTCCAAAGCGTCCACTTGTATACCTTTATTTGGCACCCCCAGTATATAATCACTTTGGATGTAGGAGCTAGCCCTCAGCTCAATGTGCCGTTCCTAGTCTGACTTTCAACCCCATCCCATGAGGCATCCCCGATTTCCCAGCCCCTATAATCTACCCCCACCCGTTCATTTTGTGCATAGATCACTCTTCCTGATCAGTTCACTCCTCTGCTCAGAAACATCCAGTGCTCCTCTCAGTTTACCAAAACACTCCTAATTTCTTCATCAGGCGTGTGCACACACACACGAGTCTATTCCCATCAAATAAAATCCTTGACTATTTCCTTAACTTACCCTGTGACTTGGCCTCTGTGGGCTTCTGCGTAAGCGGCTATCACCACCACGGGCACACCTTAGCCAGTTTCCACTCGCCCCTGTGGGAGAAGAGCATGCCCTGGCTAGCTGAAGGAGGATGAGAGACATGTGGAGTAGAGCCACTCAGCGACCCACAGATTGGCGTGAGAAGCTGGACTCCCGTAGCTGCCTCTGCGCAGGGGTGGGGCTGGCCCCTGCAAGCCGGTGCAAATAAATGCTTATTGTTGTGTGTCACTGTGATTTTATAACTCTTTCTTATGCAATGTTTTTGTAGCAAGAGCTAGCCTATCCACCTGAATAGATAGACTCTTTCGGCAGCAGTTTAAACAAGATAGGAGCTTATTTCTCTCTCATAAGAAGGTTGTGAAATAGGTAATTGTCCACAGCAGTAGCCATGGGAGGAGCGCTGGAACAGTCTGTGGTCCAGAGCCCTTCGTCCAGCAAAGTAGAGACAATCCGAGGGGGTGAGTGGGCACTGCAATTCAGCCCAAGCTCCTGACCTGGGGCTCTCAGGCATAGGAGGAAGAAGCACCATTTTCTTTTTTTTAAATGTGTTTTTCCAGGGCCCATCATCTCCAAGTCAAGTAGATGTTTCAATCTAGTTGCAGAGGGCGCAGCTCACATGGCCCATGTGGGGACTGGCAACCTTGCTGTTAAGAGCACCACGCTCTAACCAACTGAGCTAACCAGCCACCCGAAGAAGCACCATTTTCTAAGTTGCCCAACCAGAGGAAACATCTTTTTGTGCGCCTGCAGAGGGCAAAAAATGTGTGCCAACTGTCTTGTAAAAATTTCAAATATAAACTCTATTCGTCAGGATTCTCCAGAGAAACAGAACCACTAAGATATGTATATAAATATGTAGAAGATTTATTATAAGGGATTGGCTCACATGATTAAGGAAACTGAGAAGTCCCATGGTCTTCCATCTGCAAGCTGGAGAACCAGGACAGCTGAAGGTAGAGTTCTAGTCCAGACCCAAAGGCCTGAGAACCAGGGGAGCCAGTGGTATAAATCCTAGTCTGAGTGTGAAGGCTGAAGAACTAGGAGCACGATGTCCAAGGGAAGACGAAGATGGATGTCCCAGCTCAAGCAGAGAGAGTGAATTTGCCCTCCCTCTGCCTTTTGTTCTATCCAGGCCCTCAGTAGATTGGATGAGGCCCACCCACAATGGGGACTCGATCTTCTTTACTTTGTCTACCAATTCATTTGCTAACCTCTTCCAGAAAACATCCTCACAGATACTCCCTTTATTCAGATACTCCATGAATCCTCCTTTCAGGAGGCAAGTCATATCCCATTGTCTCTCTTTCGGTGATGGCTATTGTCTAGAACTATTATTTCATTAAGATGCTATTCTCATCTTATCATTCCTTCTTCGTTTATTAGACAGTACTTCCAATACGAGAAACTTCCCTTCACCAAATATTTCTTTATCCCGAAATGGAGTTCACAGAAGGAAAGGCAGGACAATGGCTTGATGTTTCCGATTTACCAGTTACGTGTTTTCCTCTGAGACACAAGGCCTTCCCATTTTCTCAGCCTGTTGGAAATGGGCCCACCCTGTAGAGTTCTCGCCCGCAGTGCCACTTAGACTTCCGTCTGACTCCCCATCATCCTTGGTTATGGGCAACCCCTCTTGAATCCTTCTTATTTTCTTGTGTTTGTGCTCTCACTCCCCGGTGACAGTCAGTCCCTGGGGCTGGGCCACTGCGGCTGCAGGCTGCATTCGTCTCCCCCACCACGTTTGGCGAAGGGCCATTGTGACCCCAGTCAATAGATTCTGATGATTGAAGTGCAGCTGTTTTGCACAGATTTTCAAAGTGTTGTCTACCTGATGCCAACACAACCTAGAGAAGAGCAGGGATTTTGTCATCAGTCTTGGACAATTTTCGATATCAATATGACTCCTGTGGTAGATTTGTTTCCACTTGTTGATTAAAAAGCAGAGGTGGTTGTACCCCAGATCTGAGGTTGAGCTCCGAAGGAGTTTTCGAAACATGCTTCTGGGCTCCAGAAAAACGATGCTCTTAGACACCTTTCTGCAGGTGGTCAGAGGGGAGACAAAAGAGAGTTAGAAATCAAAGTGTGGATGGTGGTTCAAGGTGACAGTCCTGTTTTTACTGCTGTAGAGGGTCATGTTTCTCCACTTTGGATCAGGAAATATAGATTAACCTTCGCCTTTCATTTTTTTATATTTATTCCTGAGTTTTACAATGCTAAGCCTGCAAACATGCTCTTGGTATTGGTTTTGGCAGGGAGTGGGAAGAACACACAAAGAAAAAAACCCAATGAATGAAATATTTCTACAGATCTTTCTATTCTCAAGAATCTGCTTTATTGCACTTTTGTGGGCTTTAACTAATGGGAAGGGGAGTGGAAAACAGTCATCCCTGCACAATGAAAGAAAATGAGAAGTAGGAGCAATACTGGGCCGTGTGCTAAGAAACATGGATTCTAGTTCTAAGTCAGCCCTGAATGGTTGTGACCTTTTCTCCATTTCTGAGCCTCAGTTTCCTCATCTGTAAAACAAGGAGATGAGCAAGACAATAATCAAGTTTCATTCTTGGAGACACCACTGTATTTATGCTTCTAGAATTTTCTTTATTACTTATAGACTTCATAACTATCTTCTCGTTTTATCTTCACAGTAGACCTTTAAGGAAAATCTGACAATATTATCCCCATTAGACAGGTCATGCATTGACATGCATTAGACAGGTCATGCTGAGGAATGGTAGGTGTTTGTCCAAAATTTCATTCAAAGTGAAACTCTTCTCCCTAATCAACATGAACTCCTTGGCGGGAGGCACATGCCTGTGTGTGAATGTTGGTGTATTGGTGAATGTGGGCACCTGTCTGCTGTGTTTCTCTGATGTGTAATTATGAAGGGTACAGTTGGTAGGTAGATTTCTCTAGGTTTACAGCACTGTTCTATTCCTTGATAATTGCTTTTGTCTGACGCATGGTCCATGTCGCGGTATAGTTTACACGAAATGCAAACACTAGGCAATCACAAGTAGTAACAGGAGGGCAAAAAGAAGTGGGTAAGGAGGGATGGACAAGCAAAGGGGAAATAACTAAGGCTAACAGCCAGGTATTTTTCTACGAGTATGTGCTCTATAAGTATTAACTTACTTGGTTCTCACATTAATCCTATGAGGAAGGTTGCTATAATCATGCCCATTTTACAGATATTTAAACCAAGACCTAGAGAAGTTAAATAACTTGTCACAGCTAGTCAGTGGCAGAGCCAGAATGTTAAGCCAGGCAATATGACTTCAGTTTATTCTAATCACTCTGTGGTTCAGGTCAGATTGGGTAGTCATAAGCCTTTATGAACTACTCTTTAACCAAGATTAAAAACAATAACAACAACAACAACAACAATAACAACAAATGCCTACCCAAAGCTAGCAAGGTAGCAGAGGAATTGGCACATTAAATATTGCTGGTAGCATTGATGAGTTCAGTCTTTTTATAAAGCAATACGCGTATGTGGCAAGAACGATAAAGTTTTCCATACTTGTTGATTTAAGAATGCCAATCCTAGAAATTTGTTCTAAGCTTATACGCACAGTTTAACAAAAGCAACAAGCCATAAGCATGAAGAAGTTCACTGTATGATCTGCAATAATGGAAAACTGGGAGCAAATTAAGTGTGTAAGAATAGAGTATAATTAAGTAATTTCACAGTACATTCACTTGTTGGAATACTATGAAAACATTTAAAATGACAATTATGGAAATTTTGTAAAAGGACGGGAAAATGTTAAATTTAAAAAGCATTAAAAATATGTAGACGACGACCATGAATCCGAGGTATGTGCATATTGGCAAAACCTGACATAGAATAGGACAAAAATTCTAATAGTCAGGTGTTTGTTAGGTCTTTTCATTTTGAAGATTTTTATTAGTGGTGGCATTATGTTTATTTGACAGATAATGGAAAAAGGAAAGATCTGGTGGCAGGAATGGGTTGAAATGATCTTCTAGAGTGAGGTTTGGGACAGTTGGGAGGTCTTTCCTGACTGTCTTCCTCCCTGAGTTCTTTGGGGGCAGCTGGAGGTGTTTAATGTGGGGAAGAGGATCCCTGTGTTTGTGAGAGAAAAAGGTGAACTGGGATCCTACCTGCCGGCATCGCTGAATGTGGTAACTGTCTTGGCAAAGCCAGCCTATGGTTTTCCCTTTGCTGTCTTCTCCTTTGCCTCCTCTCACTTCTGTTTGTCATTCTTCAAGTCTCAGCTTAGAAGTCACTTTCTGGAATCAACTGCCCTCCCTACCTCCCACCCACTGGCCTAGGCACCCCTCCTAGGTATCGCCTTCCACCACCCTGTGCTGATGCCCATCTCTGCACCTGGCAGGCTTTATGACCATTGTGTTTACATTTCCGAGGTGCCCTCTGGGCTGCAAGGGTTGGGGTCTCAGGAGGACCTGCATCACTGTCCTATGCCCTGACACAAGTACAACATGTATTCAATGAATGGTCCTCCTTTTCCTTATCTCTAGAAGAATGGCAAGTTGGGTTGGATTAGATTCCTTCCAGTTCCACACACTGTGATTTTACCATCTCGTTTTTTACCCAATTCATTAAATAAAAGAGCCACTGGGTTTTGAAGACAAATCCCGATGCAGGACATGGCCTCTATCTTTCCTCTTGTGGATGCTCTGTCCCCCCCACCCCCAAGCATAGACTGAGGATTGTGCTGAGAGTTTTCATAGCTGGTGGGCTGAGTGTGCAGGAACAATCTTCGCAGTCCACCTGACAACAGGGCTGCAGGGCTTCTGTCTTGCTTGTACCCGGTAGGCCAGACACAGGCCACACGTGACAGCGAGGCTGTGCCTCCACGTGTGACTCTAAGGAACCTGGTAGCCCTGATGTCATATGTGTGCCTGCCTCCTGTGGAAGTGGGCGTGTCTGCACACATGGCTGGTTGTGCTTGTGTCAGAGTGGAACGAATGTGGGTTGAATGACTCTGGGTTTTCTGGGTGTGTCTCTGTATAGAATGTGTGCACATATCTCGGTGGATGAGTGATTTTCAATTCAACGAATAATTATTGCCAGTTTTGTGCTCTGCAAGAGCAGCACAGTGGTGCGACAGGCAAGGAGCGTACATATCTGCATTGTGTATATATCTGCATTGTGTGTCCGCTCTGTGTGTCTTTGGGAATGTGTTCCTGGCACCCTTCCTGCGTTAACAGGGATTTTGGTGTGTGCATGTCTGTGTGACAGTGCCTGGGTTCTGTGTGCGCCTGTTTGCTCGCTTTCCAGCTTCACTTGTGCCCGCAGTCGGGCTCTGCACGTGCGCCAGCCTCCCTGCGCACGTCCCCAAGTGACCCGTGCGCGGTGTGCAAGGACCTCAGGGTCGTGTGCACTTGGTGCGCTCGTGCCTGTCTCTCCGCACGCACGAGGGCACTTCCACATGTCTGGGTGCACGTCCCACTCGGTGTGTGCACGTTGCGTGTGCACGCCGCCCGAGTCTGTGCGCAGGGCCCTTCTCGCGCGCGCGCTCCGGCCTGCGGGCGGCCAAGGGTCGGCGCTGGGCTCCACGCGTCTCCGGGGCGGCCCCCGCCCCCCCACTCCCGCGCCCGGCCGCGGGCCACTGCGATTGGCCGCCCGAGCCCCCCCGGCCGGCACCCCGCCCTCCCCGCGCCCCCCCACCCGCGCGCCCGCGGTCCCCGCTGTCCCCCGCGGTTTCGGCGAGGCCGCGCCGCGCTGCGCTCCGCTCCCATTGGCTGCGCGCGCCTTTGTGTGGCGGCAGCTGCGGCCCCAGCGCCTTTGAATGTCGAGAGGGGCCGGAAAGGGAGCCTGTCCATGGGCCATCTGCCTCCGCGCCAGCCGCCGCCCCGCCGCCCGCGCCCCGCGCTCCGCCTCCCGCCCCGGCGGCTCCCGCAGCCCCGCCGCCCGCGCCCGCGCCCCGGAGCCGCGCCACAAAGGGCCCGCGCGCAGCCGCCGCGCGAGGAGCCAGGATGGTCCTGGTCCACGTCGGCTATCTCGTGCTTCCCGTGTTTGGCTCTGTGCGCAACAGAGGTATCGCTTTTTCCTTTCGGGGTCCGCTTCGGAGCGTGGGTGGCCGCGGGGGCGGGCGCTGCGGGCGGGGGGGCTCCGGGCACACCCGCGGGGATCAGGCGAGCAGTCTCTTCTCCCCGTTCTCTTTTGGGGGGACCCCCGAGTGTGGAGGCGGCCGACCTCGTGGGAGCTTTTGCAGTGAAGTTAGGCTCTGGTGAATCCCCAGCCCCATTTTTTATTCTTTGCGGCGGATGCAGTTCCTCCCAGTCACAGCCCCTTCCCCGAATACCTAGCCCTGTATGATCGAAAGACGGAGAGAGACTCATGACTGTGTGTGTGTGTGCGCGCGCGTGCGTGTGTTTCTGTGTGTGGAAACATACTTGGTTTTCCATGATTTGCTGTTTTTGAGGTACATGTGTGTTTTGTGTCATTTGTGTTTGTATTTCATTCTTTGGCCGTTGATACCGAGGACTGACTAGCTGGGATCTGGTATCTGCCCCATCCCAGGCCCCAGCCCCCACCCTCTCGTGGGCACTTGCATGATTTCCAATCCCATTCTTTTCTCCCTTTAACCCTTTAAGTATGTGTCGCCCTTGTGCTATCCCCTTTAGCCCCCATTGTCTTTGTATGACAGTTGCATTCAGGGGTTCAAGATGCGTGTGTGTGTGTGTGTGTGTCTGTGTGTGCAAGAGTGTGCACGCCTCGGAGAGTCAGACATGCACTGCTCTGCACCCCTGGGCCCAGACAGAGCGCGGTGCCCGGTTCTTGGGTGTTGCTGTGTGCGAGGATGAGGTGGGAAGCTGCCCCATGGTCAGGCCTCTGCCCCGGGCAGGCATTGGCCAAGCAGCAGGCCGGCGCAGGCTTTGTTTTTAACTGTGATATATGGGGTGTGTTTGCACGGTCCCCTTCCCCACATCCCTTTCCCTCCCCTTCTGCTACAATAGCTTGATTTCCCCCTCTTCTCCCCCCCACCCATTTCTTCCATTTCCTTTTAATCAAAAATTCCCACCTCCCAAAGTAAATCCGAGATGCATCTAGATTCTTTTTTTTTTTTTTCCTTTTTGTATTCTGCGTCTGGACTCGCAATTTCTCTTCTTGGAAATGTTTCTTCTTTCCTTTCCCACTCCACGTCTCCTTAAATCCCTGCGGGCTAAAGCCCTCCCCCCGCCCTCCCTCACGCACAGAATGATGTCTTCCCCCTGCGACCAGGGCTGCTCCACCAAGTCTGAGTGGGGGGTGGGGTCGCGGGGCCAGCACTTCAGTGCGCCCCAGGGGCCCGATTGGGCGAGAAAATGAAAGCCCAGCCCTCTTTCTTCCATCCCAGCTGTCCCAACCCCACGCCTCTCCCCGGAACCTAAAAGGCAAGGTTGGCCCTCTTAGGCCTGTTTGAACCGCAGTTTTTTTTGTGTGTGATGATAGAATGATGACATTCTGCATTTATCAAATCTTTTTTTTCTTCATTGTGTAGCTCAGTGAATGGTCAACTCGCTGCTGTGTGCGCTGTGACCCTCTGCCTCCGCATTTAGCTGTATTGTGACACCCCTCTTAACCATCTCCTGTCTCCATCTGAGGAAGGCATTGCTATTTAAGCGGCAGTATCCCCTATCTCAGGCCGGCCTAGCATTGGGGGGCGATGGAGGGATGGGTGTGTGGGGAATAGGAAGGGGGAGGGCCTGGATGAGGTCCTCCTTGAAATGCCAATCCCTCCTGCCCCAAATCACAATTATGTCTTATTACTTGGCATTTCCTCTGAAAACGGGTGTGGAACATTACACTAGGCAGAAATTCAAAAATGATTAAGAAGGATGTTGAGCCTGAAAGTATAATTATCCTGATTAAATCATTATCATCCTCATTAATACCACCAATCTCTAAATGCCATTGCAGGATGCCGATTCTGTGTTTTGAAATTCAAATTGCTCAGCTGCCTTTACCTTTTATTTTTAATACCAACCACCACCCCCAAACAAACAAAAAAAATCCAACAGAATAAATTCTGCCTGTCAGTCAAAGTTTACTTTCATGGCGAACACGCCCACAGGAAATTCGAGGGCTGATGGTGACTCCGGCTGTGGGTAAAATTTAGCACAATGTGATAAGAATTCATGACCTTCGGATAGAGGATACTAATGCTTAACCCAACAAGGTCCTAAACCACAGTCTTCTTGTAAAACTATTAGATAGCTTGCCAGCTTAAATCTGTTCTTTTTAGTTTCCATTGTAGTAGTATAGGATGTATGTAGGCCATTTCAGAATAGATGTAGAGAAATAACCATTTTTGTATCTTCATCTTGTTTAGCCGAGTACATTGCACTGTAAATCCCTGTTAAGTGGATTCCTTTTGCCTTGGCTTGGAGGCTGTAACCTCCCCATTTCCCACTTAGCTGGGTGGTCATCAGTTAGCTTCCTGGTAGCACCCAGGCATAAGTGAAGAGATTACATATAACTGGAGGCAAAAAATAATATAGATGAAAATCTTTGATGAAATGACAGTTGCTGCTACTCCGTAGCCTCTGAAAATTTGGTGCAGCAAGGTCCCTGGCTTAAGGGGGAGCCATACCAAAGTGTCTTAATTGTTTAGTCGGACAATGTCAAGAGCATCTTGGGACATTCGCCGTGGCCCGCCGAGCTGCCCCTTTAACAGCCGGCTGCCTTCTGTGGTCTTGTGGGCCAGACCTGCTTGAAACAACAAACAAAACAGAGCAATAATGAAAGAAGAAGGCCCCTAACTTCGAGGGCCCTTCCAAAATAAAGTCCCAAGTGGCCTCCCCAGATTGCCATGTGGCAATCTGAAAGAAAAGGGGTGGAGGGGGGAAGAAGAAAAAAGAATTCCCAGCAAAATGGTTTTCCATTAAACAGGGATAGCGTGTTCTGCTGTGCTGAATTACTTCCTGTTCTTATTTTGTGGGTAATTTTTTCTGTATCAAATATCCTTTTGGTTGTGTATCTTTTTCACCTTTTCTTGTACTAAAACTAAAGCATGATCTGTATTTTTTTACATTCCCCAGTTGACAATGTACAGCGCTCGGTTAGAGATGTTACCCTGCTGAACCGTACTGTGGTCGTGTAGCCCGGGCCATCTGCTCATTGTACGCTGCTTTTGTTCTGTTGCCCTTCGAAGCATGGTGGGCCCAGCCTTTTTTTTTTTTTTCTTTTTCTTTTTTTGTATCGTGTGCATGACAACATTGTTACACACAGAATCCACTAATACTAATATACAATCTCTCAATAAAGAACTAGTTTCCTATATTAACCTAGTGTGCTTTTTCTCTTGCTGTTTTCCCATTTATTGTTGTATCCTGCTGTTTAGATATCCCCCCTTGCTTTTCTATCCCCACCCTCACCCACCCACCACTCCCACCTCCCATTGTAAGATTTCGAGTGAATGCCTTTTTCTTTTTCTTTTCTTTTTAAATTTTTTTCTTTTGTTTTGTAGTACAGATATGGTAACCTTAATTTCATCTAGTCCATATCTTTTTATAATAGGTGTCTGGGGTGATGGGAGGGTCAGTTGTCCTCTCACACCCAAACAGCTCAAATGGGTAGAGAAAATCCCTATCTTTGGCCACCTGTGTAGCCAGGAGCCTCCACATTTCATCTTGGTTTCCAAATTACACTGTCACTCGGTTTTATTATGCTGGTGAAGAGAAGGGGATAGAACACTTAGTTGAGAAAAGGGATACTGTTCTTAACTAGCAATCTTATAGCATTTCAGACTTGCCTGACAAACCCATTTTTAGTTATGTTTTAACTTTTACTGTCTCATTGATTGACTGTTCTTCTAAATCATGCTGGGGTGACATGTTACATGTAGTTGAAGCCATGATCTGGAATTTTAAAGTACCCTTTCCTGTGTGCATAGTTACATTCTTGGGACTGGCAACGTAAGTTTTACATTCAGATGTTGCATCAGGAAGAGTTTGAAAGAGAAACCCCCACATTCATCCCAGGGCCAGCAGCCTGACCTGTTAGCATAGAAATAAGAGGGTCTATGCCCTCTGCAGGCTGGGAGCCAGTTAAAGCTGATTATAGCCTGGTCCCTGACAGCTGCCTTATCTGTGGCCCTAGTGCTTCTCTTTGAGAAAGAAAGCCAGAACTCTGCCATTGTCTGAGTGTGTGTGTGTGTGTGTGTGTGTGTGTGTGTGTGTGTGTGTGAGTTTGGGAAAAGGGAGGGATCAGGAGGGAAGTCAGGACATGTCCCTAAATTGAATTGGAAAAAGAATCCTTAAAATGTATCTTTGTCCCATAATTACATTTGAGAAGCCAGTAGAGAGGTATTTTTTTTCCCCCAGAGTGGAACCTAAATTCAAGCATTTGTCAATTATACCTATTCAATTTCGGCCCAGAACAAGCCTTGCTAAATGAGGCATTTTAGACACTGAGGAAATCAGTTGATTAAAGAAATTCACGGTTCTTTCAAAGGGTCATCATTTTGGACCTGCTTTTCCTTGGCTGACATACCTCTCCTCCCGCCCCTTCCCTGCCCCTCCTCTGGGCTGTCTCACGGGCTTGCCTCTGCCCCTCTGCCAGGGTTCCTTGCCTTCTTTGTGGCTTGGTGCAACTTGGTGCAACTCTCCTCTCCCCCCATGGCTGCCCTTGCTGCTCTAGCCCTTTGTTCTCGCGCTCTCCCCAGCCCGAGTGGGAAAGCTGAGCTGATTTACTGTGACACATGGACACACATGGACGTCCCCAGGGGAGGGCATGCTGTAGTTGTACAAGAAGAGATACGCAGGTCTTCGAGGATTTGGTTTCTTTTTCTTCTCCTCATCCTCCTTTTATTTTTGTTTACACGAAACTTTACATGTTGTACCTAGTTTAAGAAATACAATAAACCACTCCCAACCCAACCTCCATAATAAGAAAACCACCTAAGTCAGGTGATCACCCTGTTTTGTCCTAAGGAACAGTGGCTTAGATCAATATTAACCAACTCCAAGATTTTATTTTTTCTAAGTTAGTGTTATGTGTGTCAGAATTATTGGACCAACACATTTCGAGGATGGTTTAATAACCTAGTAATACTATAGAAAGTTAGTGGGTGAATACAAAGTCATGTTTTAGCAACTTATCAAATGCACACTGTATTTGCACACAGATTGTCAGAATAAACACATTCATATGAAGGAATCTTTTCTTCTGATGGGACAATCCAATCACTACAAAGCCATTGTACTTTATATCTTTTCTCCGACACATACCTGTTTTAATGACGTTTTGACTCCAGGATTTTGGATCAGCCCGCGGTTCCGTGGATCCGATACCACAGACTTTGTAATAAGATGGAACACAACTCGTTTACAGCTCTTCTTTCTGAACTAGAGAATGTCTCTCTTGAAACTATTAGCATCAGATAAGGTCCGCTTAACTGATGAGTTTTCTTAAATAATAGTATCCCATAAACAAGCAAATACTGATCATAGCATTCAAGGTTAGGAGAAAAGCCCACCAAGAGTCTCAAGGCCTTAGTATGCAAACGACAGCGACTGGGTCACCTCTCTTTTTGCAGTTTGCTCACCTCCTGCCTCCCTACTCCCACCCTCAACGTCCTTCCCATCTTTAAATAAGCAGGCTGCGGTGTCACCTGGAAAACAATGGTTTTCTGGGCCAGGGAAGCCAACCGCTCCGTGCAGGATCCAAGTACAGTGTGGCGGCCCCTTTCCTGCCAGGAGACACAGGCCTTTGCTTCTGATTCAGGGTGTGACATTGCATCTCGCAGTCCAACCCAAGCACTGTTCCACAAATGGGCAAGAGATTTGTGCCTTAGTTTTTCTATGGATCTAAATGGCTCTTTAAAAATTCCTGGCTTACCATAGTGTGAATGTGAATTAGTATTTATTTGTTTCTAGTATGGTTTAGCTGCAGATGACCAAGAGAATTGGGAGGGAGGGTAGGTAGAGGGGAGGGCTTATCTTAGAGAGAGACTCAGACTTTTCGGATGACTTAAGAACTAAAAGCAAACATTCATAACCCCACAGCTGAACCACTCACAATGCCTGTACCTCCATTTATTCAGTCATTCATTTCTTCGCTTGTTGGTTCATTTAGTTAATGAATGTTTACTGAATACCTACTTGGGGCCATGCAAAGGGGGATACGAAAGCAATGTAGGGTCTGGGTGACTGCCCTCCTGAGACTCATGCTGGGGAAACCTAAGTACCCAAATGGATGGCAGGACAACTGGAGAGGAGGAAAGAGCTTGGAGCCGTCTGGGGTTGAGTCCTAGCCCAGTCTTGACCTGGAAAGGTGAACTTAGGCCACTGTTCTGACTGTCCTTTAAACAATAACTGTCATAAATACCAACCTGCCAAGGTGTGTCTAGATTATTTGGAGGTATCTGACACAGCAGGTGCCTAGGATGTGCGAGATGGCTGTCCCCCATCCCCCACAACTGTAGGAGTTTACTGGCCTGAGGGATCAAATAAAATTAGAGATGACCTTGCTGAGGAGGTGGGGTTGAGGTGTGCCTCAAAGGAGCGAGGAAGGAGGAGAGCTCCAGGTGGGGCGTGGGGAAGGAGGGAGACTATGGCCTAGGCCAAGTGGTTCTGCTGATTTGGCAAGAACAGAAAGTGCATCTGAGGAGGGAGAGGGGTGTGTGGGTGTGTGTGTGTGTGTGTGTGTGTGTGTGTGTGTGTGTGTGCAGGCCTGTTGCCTTGCACAGCTACAGGTGGCACCAGGACCATTGCCCTGCCTTTCAGTGGTTTTCCCTAGAGCACAGGAGTTAAGCAGCAGGAGTTCTGGAGAATATGGAAGATAAGGCAGGAAGAGGTGTGGAAGCCAGGTGCTGAAGGCCAGGCTGTTGGAAGCTGCAGTAGTTTGGACTTGCTCTTTTAGCCATTGGGGCCTCTCTGGGGACAGTGCTGTTTCAACGATTTATTCTGGCTGCTGATGACTCAGGGGTGAGCCTAGGGGGCTGGCTGAGGCCAGGGAGGAGGCTGGGGCAGGCTTCCAGGGGTGATGGAAGCCCAAACCAGGGGACTGGGGGATGGGAAAGAAGGCCTCACACCAGGGGCCTTACTATAAGAGGACGTAAGGAGAACTGAGTCGATGTGGAGGGACAGGGAAATTTGGAGTGCTTGGGAGAGTATAGGACCACGAAGACAGACAGGGAAGATGGGAGAAACAGACAGTTTTGGGGAGAGATGAGTTCAGCGTGCAAATAACAGACTGGATTTGAGACGCTGAGAGTGACAGAGGGAAGGGGACTGTGGCAGTGTCCTGGACTTGACAACTTCTAATACTTGGTTGGGGTAGGAAATTAACTTCAATAATAAAAATTCCTCCTATTTACATGACATCCCTTCAAAAACCACTCCGTGCTTGAAATCCCCTTCTTTGGTTATGCATATATATCTTTCATTACTCAGCAACCTTTCTTACCACACTGACTCTCCTGAACCCCTGGGCCCCATATCAGTTTGAACAACTTTTATCAACTTTCGCCTTCTTGAGAAAAGAGACCCCAAGGCAAGCAAGTGCCAGGATTATTGCCTGCATAGGTTTGTAAAAAGGTTGTCGCTGCCCATGGGAGAAGGAGGAGCTGGCGGGAGTCCCCCTGATAGTAGAATATGGGGATACGTTAACTGGGGTGACAGGTGGGGCACAGGCTCTGATCGCAGGATTGGTCCTGTCCGCAGAGAGCTGATTTCCCCCAATTCAAGCCTTTTTCTCTTCTGTTATTTCATTTCCTCCTGGACACAGCCTGTGAGGAGGTAACTGGGG
This sequence comes from Rhinolophus hipposideros, assembly GCF_964194185.1. NCBI lineage: Eukaryota > Metazoa > Chordata > Mammalia > Chiroptera > Rhinolophidae > Rhinolophus > Rhinolophus hipposideros. The sequence continues at coordinate 22,268,871 of NC_138063.1, read as the reverse complement.
ACCAGAGGAGGAAACTGAGGCTGAAGGTGGGGAAAGCCTTTGCCACGACCCTCCCCCATCCCAGCTTGTAAATGGCTGAGCCAGATGGAGATGCCACGTGTGTTTCCTGCACTGCCTGCCATGCCTACCGGCTGTTAGGAACCCTAGGCAAGAGACCCAGGCAAGAACTGGAAAGGACTCCCCACTTTTCTTCCATGTCTGGGGGGACCAATTCGGAAAGCGAGGCTCCTTGTCTGTATTGGGAGAGGCCTTTGTCCAGCTGAGGGCCAGCCAAGCTGTGAGGGGGTCTGAGTTTCCAACACTGAGCCCCAGGCCCCTGAAAGGAGCCTCAGAAAGACAAAGAAGGTGCACGGTGGACCAGAGACCGCCCCCCTCCCAAGTAGGAAATGAACAGGGGGCCAGAACCGGAGTGGTGAGTCCTAAACTCAGAGCGAGCCTGGCTGGCTTGTTGGGAAGGCAGAGGGGACTCTGCTCTGATTGCCGCACAAATAATCGGGTGTCCTTCTGAGGACTTTGGCTCCCAAGTTGGGAGCACATCTTCCATTTTTTTGTCAGTTCATCTCAGTGCCTTGAGACATTATATCAGTGTTATGTCACGGAAGTCATATCATCACATTTTGGAAAGTTTGGAAAACAGATCAAAGGAAAAAAAATCTCTTAGGAGTCCATCCTTCTGTGATCATGTTAGTAAAAGACTTCCCACGATTTGGTTCATACATATATATGTAGAACTGTAAACACAGTCATAAACAATTTTGTATTCTCCATTTCTTAACATTTTATCACAAGCCTTTCCATGTTCTGCTACATTGTTTTCATAAGCATCACTTTTAATGGCTGCGTAATATTCCACTTGCATGGTCGCTCTGTACTCAGGCTCAGTGGCTTCTGAGGTACGCAAATGGCCCTGGGATGCAGGGCCACTCCGTGCTGGTCTGCCCACCACCTCCCCTGGGCTGCTGTTTGGGAGGAGGTGGTTAGTGGAACAGGTCTGACAGCACCCGTGTCTCTCTGCCCACCATCAGCCCCTTCTATCAACAGGCCCATGTAGGTGGAGAGGAGGGCAGGGAAGAGAGGGCTCAGGGAAGGAAGAAGGTTTGATAAACTATTCTGAGATCTGGTCTTTGTTCTGTCACAAACTTCCACTGTGATCTTGAGCAAGTCAACGTCCTCTACCAGGTCTCGGTTTCCCCATCTGTGAAATGGGAACAATAGGCCCATTGTTTCTGCTTCGTAGGACTTGTCACATGAAGGAATACATAGGAAACAAAGGGAGAAGCCAACCAAAGGCAACAGTAACAATGACGACTCACATTATTCGTAGTGGTCATGCTCAGACAGGCCACACTGTACAGTGGGAATAGCCCCGGCTGTGAGTCCCACTCTGCCAGTAACCACCCATAGGACATGTTGGCTGAGCCTGACTGCTCTGCGCCCACACTTCCTATCTGTCAAGGGAGATAATTGGCCTAATTGTCCCCTCCTGCTCTAAAAAGCTGTGATTTCCTCTTGAGAAGAACTTACATTTCCATTGCCTTTCTCCGGGGCAGTTTAGTGCTCAGTAGATAGGCATTTACCCTTCCACTGGCCGGGCTGCTGTGCTGTAGGAGGGAAGGGGAGCGGCAGTTACTTCTGGCTGCTGGTGCTAGGGCAGTGAGCACAAGCCCCACGGGGGTCCCGAGCTGTGGGGTGGTCCTACTTCCTGGCCCTGCTGCTCTTGTTCGGCCTCGGAGCTAGAAGTGCCTGTACATATCATTGGTTCCTAATGTTGTCCTGTGCTGCTACTGGGCAGGGGACAGCCCTCCAGGAAGTTACCCCCAGGTGGCTTGTCCCATCACAGGGCTCAGCTCCTCTCCCAAGGTGGCAGTGGCTGTGCAGTGTGGCCTCCAGAGCCCAGGAGAGGAAGTGGTGGCTGCTGACTCAGCACCAGCCTGCGGGGGAGGGCAGGGGGTGGAGGAGCTCTCAGAGCTGGGAGGAAGTGAGAATTCAGCCAACACCTGTCTCAAGGAAGGGCAGGAAGCTTTGGAACAGCTGCTGCTCCCCCTCTGGGCTGTGAGCGGGAGGGAAGGGGGTGGAGGCGCTCGCAAGCCTTCTCTTCCCCCAGCCAGCTTGCTTAGCTCTGGCTCTCCTCCCGCAGCTGCCAGGGCCTACATACCACCTCCCTCCCCATGACTCAGGGGCCTTGCAGTGCTGCCTGCCCCCCAGGACCACCCCACACCTACAACAATTGCTTCTGCTCCCAAACTCTGTGGGCACTCATGGGTTAATGTGCCCAGCCCACCCCAGGGCTGGAGACCCTGGCTTTCCTTAAGTGCAAGTGTGGCCCTTCCTGGGAGAGGTGGGGGGTGGCTCAGCCTCCATGGCATTCCTGGAGGGAGAGCTGGAATGCACTGAGGAGGAGGTCCTATCCTGCCCCCTTCCCACCCCCCACACATCTATGAGGCCTGGCCCTGCTGACCACAGCTGAGAAATCTGGGGAAGGTGAGGCGCTGACTGGGGGAGATCTGGGCCCACAGGCCAGTCCCCTTTTTCAAAGCTCCCGGCACTGCCATTCACCCAAGGCCCAGTAGTATCTGTACCCAACTCGGTACCGAGAGAGGACAGAAGAGGCAGCTGGACAGAGCCTGGTTCGGTCGGCATTCACCAGAATCCCTTTTGGACACCAGGATTGTCATGTCTGACCTTGGTTTCATCTTTGGTGGCCTCATCCTCGGGGGCGTAGGTGGAGGTCAGGCCTGAAGAGGGGGCTCAGTCAGCTGTTTTGAGTGAAGCTGGGCCTGGAAGGCAGCTCCAGCCTGGGAGGTACTGTGGCTGCCCCAGGCAGGGGTGCCCAGGAGGCAGGGGTATGGGCAGGGAGAGGCCGCAGGAGGGAGCTTGGGCCCCACCAGGACAGAGGAATCCAGCTCTCTCCCCACCAGCAAGAATGGGACTAAGGGAGGTGTGGGGGAAGAGAGGTCATGTGGGGTGAAGGGAGCAACAGCCAACCTGCCCTCACCTGGGCAAGCGAACTGGGAGCATGATGGAGAAGGTAGAGGAGAAGCCCAGACATAAACCTGGGATGCCATTTTCATTTTCCTATTCTATCCTCATCCCATCCTTAAGGGTTCCTGACCAGTGCAAGGTTCTCCTAGGAGAGAGGTGGAGGAAAGAGGGAACAAGAAGGATGGGAAGGTGGGAGGAGGATGTCAGAGACATGCTCTGTTTTCACCATCCCCTACCCCTTAGCAGATACCACTCATCTCATGGGTACTCACTAAGTGTGTGCTGGTACGTGCAGAGTCCTACCTCGTGCTCGTCATGGGTGGGTGGGCCAGGCCTGCCCTCTGGGGGGATCCAGGCTAGAGGGGAGACGGACAGGTGTGGAGCAGTGAGCAGAACCCTCACCCTAAAAAGGGCCTTGCCACGCCACAGGAAAAACTCAGCATGGTTTCCAGTTTTACTGCTAACTGTAGGGAAAAGCAGATTTTTATATTAAACTAAACAAGGAAATCTTCTGTCACCAATGGCACATTTTGCATGAACTTTTGTGCAGAAACAGAACTTGAAGGATGCAGTTCCTTCGGGTGGCCAGGCCAGGCCCCTGTGGCGGGAGTGCTGGGACGCCGGCGTTGTGTCACAGCCCTCTGATAGCTGGCTGCTTGGGGGGAAGTGTTTCTGGGTGGTGCAATGTCTTCTCTCTACAGAACTAGAAACCCAAGACTGGTGGCTGGAGTCGCAAAGCCAGCTCCCAAGAATCCCTTCAGGATTGGGACCCTGTCTGTTGAGGGCCAGTGTCTTTTCGGGGTCTCGATGCAAGGCCAGTTGGAAGCAGTCCGAGTTCTAGCAGTCCCAGCAAGGGACACTTCATGGGCCAGGCTGAAGACAGCATGGGGGTTAACGGGGCAGAGGGAGAAGGGTGGCATTTCAATATGGTGACCGATCTCCACGTGTCTGTCTGGAGAGGCAGGGCCAGGCCTGGGAGCGAGGGTCTGAGGCGGGAGGTGGGGGGATGGAGATGAACCCCAAGAACAGGCATGTGAGGGAGGCCTTCCTTTGGGGCACACCCGTGGGGGCTGCCCCTGGTACCCTAAGGACTCTCCCCACCCTCCTGCTTTTTTCACGGTGGTAAAATATATTTAGCTTAAAATCTGCCATTTTAGCCGTTTTCTACTGTACAAGTCAGTGGCAGTAAGTACATTTACAACCATCATGACGATGTTGCGCCACCAGCACCACTTTCTATCCCCAGAAGGTTTTCATCTCCCCAAATAGAAACTCAGGGCCCCTTGACTTTGAAGCCTGCTCTCTGATAAGGCTGCAGTTTCCGGGGCTTCTGGAGGATGGCTGGGGGAGAACAAGTGGTAGCAAGAAATGCACAGATTGTGGCATCGGGCTGTCTTGGGTTCAACTCCTGGCCTTACCACCTCTGCGTGGGTGACTCGGGACCTCTCTGAGCCTCAGTCTCTTCATCAGAAAAACTGAAGATAATCGTTATTAATACCAGTGTCATGGGGACGTGAGGAGGAAGAGAGTTATGCTGCACACAGAGGACAAAGCACACAAAAGCCTGGGAGGTACTTAGCAAAAGGTGGCCATTCCCAACACCCCCTGCCCCACTCTGAACACACATCCTGGTTTGTTTGGGTCTGGAACAGTTTGAGGTGTCCTAAGGGGGTGCAAAGGGGACAGACAGACAGGAAAGGGCCAGGCATGTTACTTGCATAAGCAGTTCGTGAGAATCTATTTTGAGCTGTGGACAACTGAGGCACAGACAGTTTCTGGCTTACGGCCTAGCTGGAGAGACCCTTGAGCACCCATGAAGTGGGTGGAGAACGCATGGGCTGAGCTACAGGCCATGGTCACGCTGGCCTGAAAGTGTGGTCCAGCCTGGAAATAGCTGGCCAGAGGCCTGGATGGGGAGAGGTCACTGAGACCTGCAGAAGTGAGGAGGGCCTGCCTCCCAGGAGAGGCGAAACGAGCCGTTGCTCGAGGAGGGAGACCTGTAGCTCTGTTGCCTGGGGGAGGCTGTCAGCTCAGTCTGCCCCCCTGCCCTGCCCCCTCTCCCACGTAGGCCCAGGTTGGAGCCAAGAGGGGAATGTTCAGAGTCCTGGGGCTGTCACCTTTTCTGATTTTTCTTTTTCTTTTCTGGAGTATTGGGCCTCTCATTTCATTGTCATCCCACCCATTCCAGTCCCCTTCCTCCCGTCCCCCTGGCCCTGGCCATTCCCCCTGGAATTCTCTGTCTCCTCTCCCATCAGTCTGCCCAGCCAGACTGCCTGAGGGCTCCCGTGGGTCCATGCGCTGTTCCCGGGGAGAGCTGGGCAGATGGTGAGGCTGGCCCAGGGGTTTCGTGACCTCCCTCTGAAGTGGACAACCCTCTCGGGTCACTGGTCCTGCTTACTCCAGAATGGGGTACTCCTTACCTGCCAGGCTGCGTGAGGATCAAATGAGATGGCAGATGTAATGCGCCCACCATGACCTCTGGCACCGAGTACGGGGCTCCTCTTACTGTACATGGCTCCCTACTGGGGAGTTTCCACATGCAGAACCCCCCACCTGCTCCTACGAGGCACTTTGAATTTGGTAAGGGGAACAGAGGCGAGGGGGAAAAAGTTCTCTGAGTCTCAGCACTGCTACCTATAAAATGGGAATAATCCTAGTAACCCCCACAGGGTTATAATGAGCCTCAGATTTGATCATGGACTTGTGTGGCTCATCTCAGTGATGGGCACTGAGCACGTGTGCTGGCTGGTTGGCTTTTGTCAAGAACAAAGTGCACACAATCCACCCAGAGCTTTAAGTGTCCTGAGCTAAGGTCTGGGGTGCTGGTCGGGGGCTGGGCATTGCCCTTGAGGATCTAGAAAACAAGGTTGGGGGCTTGACAGATGCCCACGAGAAGACGATCAGGCATCCTCCTCCTCACAGCAAGAACAACAATAAGGTTATTACGGCCAGCTGCTGGGGGCGCTGGGAGTTCAGAGGAGGGGGCTGTGGGGTCAGAGAGACCTGGAGAATGTGGGGGTGCAGCTGACTCTTGAAGTAAGGGCCTGGGGCAGCACTTCCCACACTGTCCCACCAAGCACCAGGACCCCTTGAGCTGTTAAAAATTGTTGGTGCAAATGAATTACATGTTCCAACAACATGGAAAAGGCTGTACACTACACGCCTGTCTTAAAGAGTCCCCATTCAAATTAGCATGATAAAGGCTGTGGTAAGTCCCGCAGTAAAGGAAGCCCTTTGGTTCTGCTTCCATAGCATTTTCCCAAACTATCTGAGTGCAGCACTCGTGTGTGTGTGTGTGTGTGTGTGTGTGTGTGTGTGAGTGTGTGTGACTCCTAGAAACATGCTTTGAACGTGGGGCATGGAGCACAGTTTGGGAAATGCTGGCATGAGAACTGGGTCGTCTAGCTCAACACTGGCCCAAAGCACCTCCCTTATTCTGAGGGGAAATGGCAACTGAGAGAAAGGCCATGAAGGTGGCTCATCAGTTGGTGATTGCCTGTCTTGAAGGCCGCCCACCCCAGTCTTCCTCCCAAGGGCGCCATCCTTCCCTACATCAGGAAAAGTCAGAGGTCAGTGGTGAGCCCTTACGCTTTCCCAGCAACACCCTTGCTGGCCACCTAGGGGAAGCTCTGGCAGTTGGCGGAGTGCCAAGTTGACCCTGGACGGAGCTCTCAGCCACTGAGGGACTGACCTTGTATCAAAGCCCCACTCTGCTACGGGCTTCCCTCCCGCCTTCTTCTATTCGTGACCTTGTCCAGATTCCTTGGAGGTGGGCTTTCTCCCTACCCAGCTGGGAGCGCCTGTGGCCTTAGCCCACAGCTACGTTTGACACACGGCACCTGGTCCACGTAGCACTTGGTGTTCAGAGAATAATGCAGATGCTCATCCTTGATGGCCAGCCATCCCGCATGACCTCCCTGTGACCACATTTGTACACAATCCACACTCATTTAGAATGTCAGCATGGACACTCATTCATATCTGTACTAGATGAGAACACGCAGCATATACACACACACATTCACAGATGCCATACATGCATACACTTAACCACAGGCTGCTCACACACACGTGTACACACAGATACATGCATGACTCCTACACAACTTTAAGGGGAGCTGCAGAACCTGGGCAATGGCACCCAATTGTCACCGTCCTATTTGGGTCCCATGAGGGGTAGTATCCGTCTGGGCTAATGAGGGAGGCCCAGCTGATTTGCCGTGGTCTCTGCTATAGCCAGCCTGGTGATGGATAAAACAAACATCGCGAAGCCCCTTTGGGACGCTGTGTGGTCTGGAGGGCTTCGTGGAGGAGGTGCGTCTGAAGCTGGGGTTGGAGACTGAGGTCCATGTCAGTAGGAAGTTCAAAAGGGGAGGACACTGAGGTGGAGAGGCTGCCTGAGGGGCACAGGGAGGAGTAGCTTGGTTGGTGTCCCCCCAACCCTGAGGACCCTGCAGCAGTTGTGGGGACAGTTTGGGCAGAGGTGTAAGAAGAAGAGGTGGGGGTCAGGGAGTGGCCAGCAGCCCTGCTTGGCTGGGGTTTCCTCCTGCACCCTGTGCCGTGGTCCTGACGCCTGGGAGACTCCTCAGCCAGTGCTCAGCCTCTGCACGCAGGTGGCTCGGGGAATTAAAGAGATGGTGCAATATTAATGTTGCTGCCCAGTTTTATAAAGTGTCCTAACAAGCTGGTGAGCCAGGCACACTCAATTTTATTTATGGCTGCTATTATTTCTCCGACATTGAGATTAATTTGACGATAGCTGCTTATAAGCTCTTCTGTCATCAGATGGGCCCATTACCTGGGAGGAGAGGAGGGTTGGATTTAATTTGTCAACAGTGTGCTGGGTTTTCCTGCTCCTGGAGTGTGTATGGGAGTCACAGCCATAAATCATGACGGAAGGCAGCAGCGGTGCTGAGACCAGAGACTCGGAGCTCTCCAAGCTGGCAGTGTTGGGGAGAGGGACGTTTGGCCGGTGGGCCAGTCTGCACTCCCAGGGAGCTGGGCGGGCACCCACAACCATCCGTGCTGGGAGAGAACCCGGGACATCACCTGGCCAAGGAGCTTCAAACTCTAGAGTCACATAAGTAAGAATCATCTGGAAGCTTGTGAACATACAGATTCTTTCAGCCCTGTGCAGTCACCACCTCTGAGGAGGGGGCTTGGGACTTCCCCAGGTCTGTAGTTTTTGCAAAGGACACGTGCCCGGTGGTGCACTCTTGCCCCTGTGAGTCTCTGCCTATGGAGGGCAGGGAAACAGACCTTAGTGGTTCCCTTCAGGTTCCTCCTGCTCCAAGCATAGGCTTCCCTTCCCTTGATATCTGAAGAGAAAGAGACAAGAGATAGGCTGGCAAAGAATGAGGTTGGGTCTCGACCAAAATGGGAAAGTTAGCCAAGCCTGCCTCCTTCCGTCTGTGGAGGACTCAGCCTCCCCCTGCCAAGCATTGTCATCCCTCCTGCCAAGCAGGAGAGAAATAGCAGTTCACGAAGGCTTTATACGCATCATCTCTCTGTCATTTTATGTTGATCTTTAGGTGACCTTTTAAAAAACATTTTTTTTTTATTGGGGAATATTGGGGAACAGTGTGTTTCTCCCCGGCCCATCAGCTCCAAGTCGTTGTCCTTCAGTCTAGTTGTGGAGGGCGCAGCTCACTGGCCCATGTGGGAATCGAACCGGCAACCTTGTTGTTGAGAGCTCACTCTCCAACCACCTGAGCCATCTGGCCGCCCCTGGGTGACCTTTTTAAAAACCCAATTGAAAGATAAGAAAACCAAGGCATTGCAAGAGGTGGTTTTAAGTTACATGGCCTAGAAACAGAGCTCAGGGTTTAAATCTAGCTCAGCGTCACTGACGTCCCTTCTATGACCTGAGGCAGTGTTCCCAACCCGGCTGCAGGGCCCTCTGTGAATCCACATGCAGACAAGACATTGCATCCTTCAACTGACAGGAAAACTACGGGTGTGTGTTTGGGATGGGGTGCACAGGAACTCCACCCACCTAGCAGTCTTTCTCCAAGGGGTGGGTGTATTTTCCCGGGGGCCTATGGAGCAGAAGGCGATGGATCCTTCTCCACTGGTGGCCCTGTCACTACAGGTTAGTGGGGGAGGTGGTTGTAGGGAAGGAGAGCCTAACTCGCATACATAACACCCATCAGTGGCCCATGCAAGGTGACCTTGCCCCTTGCCTGTCCCTGCATTTCCTGGGTCTGTCCCAGGACGCCAGCTTTCTGTTCTTTGCCTCCCAGGCCCTTGCCTTTCCTTTCCGTCATTGGTTCTCCTCTTAACAGGCTTCATAGGGCTCTGCTAGGCACTTTTGAGAATCCTTCAGGCCAAGCATCCCCAGTCCTTTCTCCTGGATGCCTTGGGTCCCATCTAGGACACTTGCCTTGATGAACTCTGGTTGTTCAAAACCCATAAGATGGGAAGGAAGCCAATATGAATTCCATCAGATGGCCTCCCCACACTGAGAATCTACACTTCCGTTAATGTAGCCTAAGTTTGCATCACATGTTTTGGGAATACTTCATCCTGTCTTCGAGCTTAATTCATAGGGACCAGAACTCTCGAATCTGGTAACAGTTGCTATGGAGATGCTATGTCTTTGCCTAGTGGAGCTGGTTTATTGGGTAGGGTGTCAGTTTGGCTCTGGTGACAGAGACTCAAAATGTGGCTTACAGGGGATATCAACTCTCTTGGAACAGCCTAGAATTAGTGGTTCTGGGCAGGTGCTTGATGTCAGGGACTCAAGTGCTTCCCCTCTTGTTGCTCCAACCTCCCTAGGGTGTGGCCTTTTTCTGCGAGGTCCAGGACAGTTCACCTCATGTCTACTTTCCAAGCAGCAGGATGGAGGAAGAAGGGAAAAGGCAGGAAGAACATGACACGCTGCACAAATCATTCCTACTCACATCCCTTTGGCTAGGGCTGGGAAATGTAGTCATTATTCTGGAAGGACATGAGCCCAGCTGAATTCGGGGTTTCTATTACCACAGAAGGAGAGAACAGATATTGGGAGACAACCGGTCGTCTTTGCCTCAGTTGGTTCTTAAGACCCACACGTCAGGCCTTACATTGATCCTAGTTAAAAATTGTCCTGTGTCTGCCCCTCTCAGTTTGGTATCATGGTAGGTGGGGCTAGCATGCCCTCCTTGGCTTCACTAACAGGCAAGGACAGAGCCCCCAGGGCAGGAAGCAAGAAGCAACCAGCCACTTACAAGTTGGTGTCAAACCCCTGACCTGTATTGATGGGATGTGCTCACTCATCTAGCTACAAATTCTCCTCTTGTTCTGGTGACTAGCTCTCTTTTCCCATCTTGTCCATAAGAAGATAGTAGGATGTTAGAGCTAAGAATGAGATCATGAGTGTGAGTGCCCACCCCAGGGTGCAGTGTATAGTAGACCCTCAACAAAAGCTATGTGTCCTTGGGCAAGGCATTTACCCTCTTGGCGCTTCAGTTTCTCATCTGAGAAATGGGGATGTAATCATGATCCGCCCCTAGGGTTGTTGGGAAGATTCAGTGAGAGTCCAGAGGCAGCACCCTGTGCAACGTCTGGAGCAGGGAACTGGAGCTGCCACAGAGGCAGGATAGCCTGGGAGTTAAGAGCACAGGCTCTGCTTCAGGCTGCTGGGTGTGCATGAGGCTCTGTAACATCCTGAGAGGTTGTGAGAATTAAATGGGGTACAGAGAGCTTTTAGCACAGGTACCTGGCAAGCCGTGGGCGCTCGATGAATACTAGTTTTCTCCCTGTCACCTACTCGTCACCACTGGTAAGGGACATCACCGAAAAATTCCTTAATTCCACACCATCCCTCTATAGATGGTTGGTGAAGGATGGGGAGGATTCTTTTTGGAGGAAGTGATGGGGCCACGGAGACATAAGCTGCTGGTGGCTCCTTAGGCCAGTGTCGTGTCCGCTACCCCATGCTCCTGCTTCGGGTCCTCCCTCTGGTGAGGGAAATGTGATGTGCCTTCAGAAGTGTTAACCAGACAGAGACGTCCCATGTCGAGGGTCCAGAGACCTGGCACTACAGGCATGGCTCCCAGGAAGTCCTACTTAGTGGCCTGGCTGGGTGCTATCCACCGAGACCCCGGTCTCATGGATTGTATGGGACGCATGAATGGCAGGGCTGGAAGGGATCCCAGAGATATCTGGTCCATCACCCAAGCCCTCATTTTATAAGAGGCACAGAGAGAGGAAAGGACTTGGCCAAGGGCACTCAGAGGGGGTGCGGACACAGGGCCCCTCCCCTCATTGTCCATTTCACTCCTGCACCAGGAGAGCAGGAGCCACAAAATCTTCCTGCCTGGGAGGGTTAAGGGAGGGGCATGCAGCTTAGCAGAGACTCCTGCAGTGGCTCTGGGACGACCTTTTTGGGGGGGCAGCTGTGATGGAGAAGGAGTTTTGCAGGATGGGCTTCGACTTCAAGTTCTAGGCTCACTGGTGTGTGTTGAAGGGCAAGAGTGAGCAAAACCACACCTGCCTCCCAGGGCTTGGGTGGAGATGAACTAACATAAGTTTGTAAACTCTGAGGGGCCATGCAGATGTGCAGGCTTCTGTCCATTTGGGCATTAAGATGAGTGTCCTCATGCGCGAGGCACAGGATGGAGGACGTATGATCAGCATGTGTAGGGGCCGAAATCCAACAGTGCTATTAGCAACGCAGGACTTCCTTACATCTTCGAGGTCAAGCAGGACCTTGAAATCGTTACAAGTCTCAATAGTTGGTTAGAACATCCTAAGGGGCTCGGCCTGATGCTTTGTAGGGTACTCATGGAACATAGCACTACCGTGAGCCACAGTACCTGTGAGCTTCTAAGATGCACACACTTTCACGTTTTATATCTGAAACAGGGATGTGCCTTATAAACGCCCATGTGTCCTAGTTTTAATTGTCTTAAAGAAATCTTTCAGTGGTTCATAAAGTGATGGTGCACCATGCGATAGATGGCCGTGTAGGGCTTGTGAAAATTGTCATTCTTTTTTTATATACCCTGTTCACAAACTTTTGGGGGCCTTAGATAAGTCTGTAGAAGCCGCCAAGGCAAAGCTCAATGCCCAGTCTGTGACTCAGAAGATCCATGTTCTTTCTCACCAGACACACCTCCTTCATCTTGTTTTTAACATTGCTAGATCCCTCGTACCCAAGGATTCTGGAACACATCCAGAAGCCAGTGAATAGGGAGAGGGGAGTCCTGGGACCCCTCTGATGGAGACCAGCCTTGTTAACCTCTCTGGTGGTCTCAGGCTCCCCGCTGGTCCAGTGGGAAGAACACCCTCTTTCTGCCTCACTTTTTAGGGGCTGGTGAAGGTTACCAGGGATACTTGCTTTCTAAAAACGTTCAGACATGCCCCAGAGTTAATATTCTCCCTAAATCAGCTGTCCAAGCCCCCTTCCTGTGCCTATGTGAGGACCAACAACCTTCCAGACACTCGGGTGACACTTATGGAATGCCCTCCTTCTGCTCTTCCCACAGCCACGGTTTCCCAGCACCCTGGGATGTCCCCTCCCAGGGCCCCCGTTACCCCTGCATTTACTCCTTCCCTGGCCTCCTGGCAGTCCCCATCCTTTATTCTACCCGTGTGTACCCAGCTGCTCCCCTCGGGACTGTTCCTAACCCCAGCATTGCGCTGTGATCCGAAGCCTTGCACGGCCCCAAAGGGCCTGCAGGACCTCAGCACCGGAACACCCAGTGCTGCCCCAGCACGTGAGGTGTCCGGCTGACACGGATGGTGACGATGACACAGAGGGTCTCTGTGGTGGCTGGAGGCATGGGCAGCTGCAGGACCAAGGCCATGGGGGTTCATCCTTGGCAGGGATGCATGGCCCTTGGCCCTCGGCTAGGATGAGGTTGGCTCAATGCAAGCCCAGGTCTATCTCTACTATTCCTCCCTCATTGTTCCCTTTATTTATACGTAACTATTTATTAATCTCCTACTCTGTGCTAGCAACTATGCAGAGGCTGAAAAAGACATTGCCTTATCTTCTTTCCTTTCTTCATTAATTAATTAATTAATTAATTAATTCCATAAATGTTGATTGAGTAGCTGACCCTCTTCCAGGCATGTTCTAGACCCTGAGAATGCAGCAGTGAATCAGACACAGGCAGCTGGGGGTTGGGAGCGCTCCTGCGGTCTTGGCACCCCCTTCCAAGGCTCTGCCTCCCCAGGCCCTTCTCAATGGCGTTGCCATCTGCCCCTCTCATGGTGTCACCTCTTCTCCCTCTGACTCCTTGCATCCATTCTAGACCTTGTTCACATCTGGTCATGCTGCAGGTGACAGAGGTTTTACACTTAGAGGAAACTGAGACCCCAAAGGCTTCCATCAGGGACAGATGGTGCCTGGGTTGGAAAGGCAGCGTTCTGTGCCTTGAGCTGCAGCGGAGACTTCAGGTAGGACCTGAAGGTATGGCGAGGTCTACTTGCCATACCTGTCATTAGGGTTACCCGGGGAGCTCGCACAAACCCGTATTTCTAGGTCCCACAGCAGAGCTACCTTTCTGGGGTAGGAATCTTTATTTTTATGTATTTGCTAGTTGTTTTGTCATTAAAGAAGACAGACACACATGTGGAGAAAATGTAAACAGTATGGAAACTCATTGCTGAACAGTGGAAGTTTCTGTCTTGCTTCCTCCATCACCTTTGCCCCCCAGGCTCCCTGCCCCCCAGAGGTAACGACTGTTCATACTCATCCTGGGTTAGATAGCAAGCGCTCTGCTAGACACCGTACATGTTGTGTTAAACAGAACCCGTATGTCTCTGCCCTCATGGAGGTTATAGTTTCGTGGAGGTGACTGGGAAGAAATAAATGACCCACAAATACATATATAATTGTGAAATGTGACAAGGGTCAGGTATGAGCAGAACAGGGTGTCAGGAGAGAGAACGGCAGGCATGACCTCAGTTTGGTGGGCTGGGCTGGAGGAGGTGGGTGATTTCTAGTCAGCACCCCAGGTGATTCTGAAGGAACCCTCAGGGTGGGAGTGGGGTCCCAGGACCCTCTCCACTTTCTTCTCACTCAGTGCCTGAGGTACAGAGGGGAGCAAGAACCCTTCTGATGCTTGGGAGTCTCCCTCCAGTTAGAGAGACAGAACATATCCATAAGGATCATATTGGTTTCCTAAGGCTTCTATGACACAGCACCGCAAACTGGGGGCTTAAAACAATAAAGACTTATTTACTCACAGATCTGGAGGCTGGGAGCCTGAAGTCAAGGTCTTGACAAGGTCATGCTTCCTCTGAAGTCTCTAGGGAAGGATCCTTCCTGCCTCTTCTGGCTTCTGGCGGTTGTTGGCAATCCTTGGAGTTCCGTGATTTCTAGAAACCTCACTCAAATCTCCACCTCTGTCATCACGTGGCATTCTCCGTGTGTCCCTGTGTCTCTACATGCCTTTCTTGTAAGAACACCAGTCGTTGTACTATGGCCCACTCTAATCCATTCATCCTAACTTGATCACATCAACGAAGGCCCTGTTTCCAAATAAGGTCACATTCACAGGTACTGGGAGTTAGGACTTTGAGGTCTCTTTTTTGGGGGGTGGGAGTGGTACACAACTCAATCCACAATAAGGACGAAACATGCAGGCCCAGGAACCGGGACAGTCTGGGAGGGCTGCAAGGATTCAAGGAAGGGGTTATGGTCTCTGCAGGCTGGGGTGGGGAGGGCAGGGCAGGCTTCCAGAAGGTGAAAATCTTGATGGTTTGGGAAGATCCAGGTAAATGGGGATGAGGGCAGAGTGCGTGCAAGTGCATGAGTGAAAGATGGCAGAGGTAGGAGTGCAAAAAGCACACACTGCCATGCGGAAGAGGCTCCAGGGAACTCCTCAGACCCCCTTCTCGAATGGTGAGTTCAGTAAAATGAGGCCACAGTAATTTTGAAGCCTGCAATGCCATCCTAAAAGTAACCCATTGTTCCTCTCTTGAAGGAAGTGATTGGGGGCTGTGTGGTGTTCTCAGCCTTCCTCGGAGAACTTGCCCAACTCCTGTTGGCTGTGGCCTTCAGGTATGGTGACTGTCACCTGGGCTCCTGGGATGAGCTAACATGTGACCCCAAAGTCACAGCCTCTGACCCTCAAGGACATGCTCCAAACACCCCAATCCTTCTCTTCCTCTCCTTCTTATGCCCACACCAACCAACTTCCTTTTCCATTCCTTCCCTTCTCACACACTCAGGGAGAAACCTGTATGTAGGTGGGATGACACCTGCCTTATTCATCACTGTATGCCCCGTGCCTAGAGAGGGTCTGCTCCTCAGACCTTATCCCTGCAAAGACTCAGATCTCTCAGCCCTTCGTGCTCTGTGTCAGGAGGACCGGGCTCAGGTCCTGCCACTGCCACTGAGCTGACATAAAGCTTGGGTGAGGTACTTGCCCTTCCCGGGCCTCAGTTACTCTCTCAGGAAAGTGGAGGGAGTAATATCCCCTTCAGAGGGCTTACATGAGAGGGAAATGTTAACAGTTATCAGGAAGCTAGAATGATGGAGTTCAATTGAGCTGACAATCTGAGCTCCTGCTCAACAATCTGAGCTCTGTGGTGTCAGGCCCAGGGGATTCAGGCTGGACAAGGCAGGCTGCTCCCTGCCAGCAAGGGTGGTGATGGTCTGTCTGCTGGGAAAGCTGGATCATCCGTAAAATGTTTACAGAACGATGAGCTGTGCAAAGGAAGAGTTCAGGCAGCTCTGACAGAGTGTAGTCTGGATTTCTGCTGGTTCCAGGGTCAGAGAAAGCCTGCCTGAGGAGGTGGCACAAAGAGGAGGAATTAGCCAGGCAAAGACTGGGGGAAGAGTTCTCAGCAGGAGGAATAGCATTTTGCAGGCTAGAGTTTGTGGCCTGCCTAGAAATAGAGAGCAGTCTGGTGTGGCTGGAGCAGAGAGTTAAGAGAATGTGAGAACTGAGGCCAGAGAGCCCAGATGGACTCCATTTGAAAGGCTATTGTATGAGTTAACGTTCAATTTGGTTTAAAATCTACAGTGTATTTTTCTCACCGGTTTAGAAGAAGTTGACAGAACAATCCAGGGTTGGTGTGGTGCCCCGTCGTGACAGGGACTCCGGCTCCTTCTACTAATTGCTCTGTCATTCATGACTTCCATTCCCAAAGTCACTCATGGCCCAAGATGGCTGCTAAAGCTCCAGCCCTCGTGTCTTCATTTCAGCAAATGCAAAGGAGGAAGCGGTGGGAATGCTTTCTCAAATTAAGTCACTTCCTAGAAATTGCATGCACCATTTTCATTTCAATCCAACTGGACTGATTTCAGTCATATACGTGGTCACGCTTAGCTTCAAGGGAAGCTGTGAAAGTATCTTTATTCCAGACAACCATGGGCCAGCTAAGAATGAGAGATTCTATTACTATGGAAAGAGAGAAAGATGGGTATTGGGGAATCGCTCATGGCTTCCACCGTAGTTATCATGTTTAATATTTTAGTTGATGAGGGCACTCTAGGTCAAACATATGAACTGCATCATAAGTTCGTGAGCTGGCACCACTCAACGGCTTCCACTTCACTCCTCCAAATAGAACCATCCTCTTCCCATCAATATGTTTCATTTTAGGACTAACCTCCTCTCCCTCATGGAAACCTCACTCCCCACCAAGGTGTTGAGGCTATTGGGGGTTTTCATTCCTGTTGCTAGGATGGCAGGAAGAGGGACAGTGTATTGATGGCCAGCCATGGAGGAACAGAGGGTATTTTATAAATAGGGGGCTAAACTGGTGGTCAGGTCCAACTGTAAAAGCAGTCTTCCTGCTTCTGTGGGCTAACGTGGGAACTCAGGGTTACTTAGGAAAATGCAATTGGAATTCCAAACAACTCATTTAGAAACAAACCCTCAAAACCCAGGTTGCTTACGTCCTTTTCTCAAAGACATTTCCATGGCAACCCCGCTTTCCAACCTGACCCTCCTTTCCTTTCTTTTGGGAAGAAAGCATCAGACAGCACCAGGCAAAGGACCCCTGTGTTAGGAAAGTTGTCTGAGTTTCCCTGGAGGCCAGGAGGTGCGGTGTGATGGGAGAAACCTGCCCTATCCCCAGGACTGCCTCTCCCAGGTGCAGGAAGTGGGCTGTGGAGTTCTGTCTGGGGTGGTGCCAGAAGAGTCAGGCTGATACCAAGGTGCTCAGGCTGGGAGGGAGCTGAATGCCATCCAGCCTTGGAGTGTTCAATCTGCTCTTGGGGACACCTGGGGACAGAGCTGTGGAGGAGAGAGGAGCCCAGGGTCATGGCTTCGGCCCGCAGCAGATAACCTCCCATCAGCTTTCCAAGTGGGCTTCCACTGGACATTGCATCTGAAGGAAAGGCATGGCAACTAGAAAAAGTTGAAGACTCCAGCTGGCCCCTTAGTGAACAGCTGGTGAGAAACAACCTCGAAGGGGCGAGCCACTTGCCCAGATTTACCTGGCTGGCTGGTGGCAAAGCTGGGGTGTGAGTGTACTTTCCTGAGAGCCAGTGTAAAGGGTTTCACCACACCACCCACATCGCTGCAGCCCAGTTGGATTAGGTGCTAGTTTCTCAATCTCCCCAGAGAGGAATGCTGGGATGCTTTGAGCTGGCTTCTCCTTGGCTCAGATGGGAAAGCGAAAGGGAACAATGAACTCTCACCCTTGCTCTCCAAAGTGAAACTTCAACCCAATCCCTGCATCCCTGCTGTTCTAAAATAGAAGAGAAAAATATTAATTGTATGTATTTATAATAATATACAAATCATTGTACATGTATTATATATATCTATATCTATAGATATATACAGGGGGTGCCAAAAAAATGTATACACATTTTAAGAAAGGAAAAAAACTATTAAAATTGTAATACTCAATATATACTGACAAAAGATGAATACAAGTCACGTCTGACTTCTGCAATTACAAAAGGTGCTCAAAGTGGTTACCATCAGCGTCCAGACACTTCTGGTTATGGTGAACTGCTGCTGGAGCAACGTTGACCAAAGTGTCCCGTTTGCATACATTTCTTGGGCACCCCTGTTACATAGAGATTACACACACACATGTATATATACATATGCACATATATGTGTGTATATATATATATATATATATATATATATATATATATGAATTTGACTGGGCATTATAGGCACACAATACAGTCTCCAAAGGCAGGCAGTGTGCACACAGTGAAAGCAGGGCCCCTTCCTCTCTTGTGTCCAGCCCCCTGGTGGCCTTCCACAATTTCCTCTGGACCCCATCGAGGATCTTGCTCGTCCCATTTGGCCCTCTTGGTCTCTGTCAATGTTATTCTCAAGGTTGTTACTATATGTACACGATTATGGAAGGACGGTAAAGCAGGCTGACAGGCTGGGGAAGAGTCTGCTCACTTGAGTGGTGGCCTAGGTGCGAAGGCCTGTCCCCTTCTCGGGTGTGAGCTAGGAGGCTCTGGAGGCCTCCATCCCCTGCCTTTGCTGGCTCCTGGATGAATGAATCTCCAACCCTCCCCAGACCTTACTCTCCTGCACTAGCAAATGAGGGGGTTGGGTGAGATGCTGTAGAAGATCCCTTTTAGCTCACATTTCCATGATCCTATTATCTACTTCATGCCCCGCTTCCCCACTTAAAGAAATTAAGAAATAGGGCAGCTTTGAAGATAATAGCTCATTTATGTCCCTGAAGGATTTCAAAGGCATTTACAGATTGCAAGCAAAATGCAGCTCAAATTCAGCTGTAGTTGGCCAGCTGAAGGCACTCCCGTCCCACTTGCTCCCTAGTAAGAAGTAAGGACTGCAGTGGGGGGCCCCAGCTCTAGGCTTGGGAGTAGGTCCAAGGTGATAAAGGGTCAGGAGGCAGTGGCTTTCCCCTTCAAGGCCAGTCTTTTCTCCACCAGGCCCCGAGGTGTACCCCATTGGTCCTGGGGATATATTCTCAAGGAAGTCAGATTTTCCCTTAAAAGTTCTGTGAGAAAGTTGTTTTCTACCTGAGATTCCTTAAGCCTAAGAGCCAGCCGGGTGAGTCCCTTAGGGCACTCCTAAAAGAAATAACAGATTTTCCCAAGGTGCTAGCCTTCCAGGAATGGGGGAGTGGCAGGGGGAGCATAATGGACAAATCCTACAGGTCCTAGGAGTTTGGCTCACACGTTAGCAATCCCTGCAGTTCCATCCTGGATATCCTCCTTGTGATTCATATTCTGTTCTTGAAAATCCCAAAGAGCAGCATGGAAGCCACCAAAATAGGTGGTTCACGCCGCACTCGTTTGAACCAGTGAAAGCATTGAAGCTTTGTTGCTTACAGACTCAGGGTAACTCGACCTTGGCCAACAAAACTTTGGGAACCTGCTTCGTGAACAAATAAGAGGAATCTGTGATAACCATACCAAGTTCAGTTATACTTAAGTAGGTGTGTTCAAAGTACTTTCCTTGTATAGGCACCTCTACAAAGGTTTCCTTGTCAATCGTCCCTTCCGGTCCTTTTCTTTAAGTCACAGAAGCATGGCATACAAGAGCGGAAAGAACTTGAGAGATGTGTCACTCAGCCACTCCATTTTGCAGAGGTAGAGACTGAGTCGCGAAGGGGAAAAATCATGGGAAGATATACTGGCCAAGTGCAAGCTGGACCCCGAAGCTCTTGGGTGGAGCCCACAGAGATCTTTCCATGCCTCAGAAAGAGTCTAGAGTTAAACGGAGGCCAGCCTTTATTGTTACCAGAATGGAAGCTGACGAGGGTGCGGGTTTTGCCCGGTTTGTTAATTGCTGAACCCGTAACGCCTGGCCCAGGGTTGACACAGAGTAAATGCTCACTACATAGTAGTTGACCAAATGAAGTCGATCACATTACTGGACCACATTCTAAATCAGACGGGTCTGAATAAATGTGGCTTTGCTGTGCCGTCTGCTAAGAAAAGATCTTCTTTGGGCTTCGGGTGGGGCCCCGAAGGTGAGCATTCTTAATTTTCTCACCTCCTTGGGCTCCAGAGGAAGCAAAGGTCAAACCTTCTCTCTTGGAAGAATAGAGGCTCTATTCTAGGTATTAAAAAGATTGAAAGGAACACACCACAGGGCCTCCAGCCAGACCTGCCTTTGCGAAGATCCAGCATTCACGGGAGCTATGCAGCCTCAAGAGGTGCCTGTACCTGGCTTCCCCCAGGGCTTTGGCTGCCCCTCCACTTGAGGTGCCCATGAATCAGCATTCACCTTATTCACCCCTGCACACCCCTCCTGTGTGCTGGTTGATGCCGACTGTGTATGTAGCCTGTCGCCTGTCATGGGCCCAGGGGAGGGGACGTGGGGGAGAGCAGGTAGTCAAGTCACAGCAGAGTCCGTGGGGGCTGATGGGCTCGTTGAGGAGCTATGACTCCTTGTCACAGTGAGCTCACCATGTCCTCCAGCCTGGCTGCAAGCTCCTTGAGAACATGCCTCTTTGTCTGGGGGCTCCTTGTGGTCACATGAAATAGCTGGGTCCCATCAATGAGAGTGTGATTTCCAGACTCACCTGTCAGAGGGCCTGAAGACCAGGGGCTGCTGCTCCCCAAACCACTTTCCTAAGGACAGAGGTCTTCTGAGAACTTGTGATCCCCACCCCCTCCCCAGGCACTTCCTCCCCAACCAGAAGTTTGCTTAGGTTAAAAAACCCTCGGGCCGGCCTGGTGGCTCAGGCGGTTAGAGCTCCATGCTCTTAACTCCGAAGGCTGCCGGTTCGATTCCCACATGGGCCAGTGGGCTCTCAACAAAAAAAAAAAAAAAAAAAAAAAAAAAAAAAAACCCTCAGCAGTTAGCCAAAATATATTGTGGTGTGACCACAAAACTTCAAAGAAAAAGCCCCGAGGACATAGAACACGTACTCTACCTGCAGAGAGGCTCATTTTATGGGGCCCTACAGGACCCTGAGTGATGCCTGCCTTGCACAAAGGTGAGGTGACCCCCTGGGCATGCGATTTTAGGTCACCCCCACCTCTCATTGTAAGAAACCCTCCTCCATCTATGGCTCGATGCCTAGATTTTAGGGTTGGTATATAATTGAATACTGTATTCTTCAGCAGTGACCACAAAGAGGCTGGAGGCTCTGCAGTGTCCTTTGGTGGTTTCGTAGGGTTTCCCTTAGCCTGCTCTGACAACCTGTCCTTGCACACTGGTTGGGAGTGGCTTTTCCTGAGGACCACACATTCCCTGGGAGCATGGATACAACAGGAAAACCAGGCCCCATGGTTTTCTCCAAGCTTCTCTCTGTATTGCAGGCTGGAGGCCCCTGGAAGCGGCTGATGGATTGGTCAGGATTCCTGGAACTTCAGGGTTGTTCAAGTGGTAAAGAGCCCTGGTTTGGGATCCAGGAGAGCTGGGCACAGCTGGCTTCCTCCCAGGTCTCGGGGGTCTGTTTCTCATTCTGCAACAAGAGAAGGTGGTGGGTTAGGGGGTCTCTGGGACTCCCCTTGCTTCTAACGCCCTATGAGTCTGATTCTCTCAGGTGTCTCCTTCCCCTGCTTCTCCAGGCAGCTTCCTGCTTTCTTGTTAGAGGAGGTGGGGTGGAGCTGCTCTTTGGAACCAGACCTAGGTGGGAGGAAGGGGACTTGGATGACAGAAACCTAGATGGCAGGTGACCTAAACCCTGGCCTTCAGGCTCCCATGTGGACTCCTCAGAAATCCAATCCTGTGTCACCCATCCCACACCCCTGACTCGGCCACGTAGGTCAAGGGTCTAGGGGTTCTGTTTTGGGACCCCTGTCTGTCTCTAGATGTCCTGGGAGGAGCCTTTTCTATGCTGAGTGAACACAAGTAGTTATTTCTTCACAAGGATGCTGGCTTTTGATATGTAGGGTCCCGAGTGTGAATTCTGACCTGGGCACCTTTTCATTTTGTGACCTTGGACATTTCACTTCACTTCTGAGCTTCCATATCTTCACTCAGTAACAGAGAGATATAACTTTGTGGTTAGACTTGCCTGAGAGGGCAGGGTGTGGGCAAAGGATAGGAATGACTATGAGAGGTGTCCAGCTAGGTGGTCACCCTGAAGGAAGTTAAAATCATCTGCAAAGGAAATGTCATGGCTTGTGAACAAACAATGGAGCCTCAGTACAAATTGGGGTCTAATTAAGTTAACTATTGTGATCCAGGCTTAAGCCCTCTGGAAGATTAGGGAGAGATGAGCTGGGAACAGCTGACAATGTTCCCCCTCCTCCTCCCCAAGTCTAGCCCTGCCTCAGAGGACATCCTGTTTTTCCCAAATGCCCTATTCATACTCCATAGTTCATTTTATGATAAGCCCCTGAGAACTTGGTGGAGGGCTCATGGAGTGTCTTCCCTGTTTTCTGTATGCTCTGAGGAAGTGGCCATGCCCAGTAGTGACTTCTGGGGATTCCAGGAGAACTTGATAGCACAGTGGTTATTATTAAATGCTGGAGTCATGACTGAGAGGCATTGTAGGATTTCTGAAAAGCTTCTAAACTGGGAGAAAGGTATTTCTTTCTGGAATGCCTCAAGTGTAGCTCTGCCTTGAGACTTTTCTCTTTCCTTCTCCGTCTTGAGATTGGTTTGAATTCATTCATTCACTCATTCATTCATTCATTCATTCATTCACTCATTTACTTAACACACACCTTTGGATTGTCCCCTATATGTCAGGCACTATGTGAGAGGCTAGGGAAATGAGAGGAAACAAAATAGTCTTGGAGACTAAAAATGCAAGACTAGCAAAAGGCCTTCTGTGTCCTGCTGAAAAGAATGGATTTTCTGAAACTGGCTTAGGGCCCAGTCCTCCCGTTGGGCTTCTGGGATTCACACCAAAAGGAAATTCATCATATACTTAATTTCCAAGAAAAAGGAAATAAATCACCAAAGCAAAACAACACTGTAGACCTTATAAAGCAAACACAACAGGAAGACACTGGGGTTGGGTGGATGAAAGGCTCCTTCCAGGCTGCCCATCTGTGGGGGATGTGGGATCTCTTTTTACAGACGCCGAGTTTTGGGGATTTTCCAAGGACCTTTTGGGATTTAGCTTCCTATTCAACTGGTTAAACCCTCTCCAGATGTTGGGTAGACCAGATGACCCTTGAGGTCTCCTTCTGCTTTAAAATTCAGCAATTCAGGAATTTTTAGGATCTGAGCTCAAATTGGAAGATTGCATTAATGTTCATCATGAGTGGTAGGGAACAATTTGTCCATAGTTGTGACCTGGAAAGGAAGTGGGATCCTACTTGGAAGAAAATGGCTCTCTGTCCCATGCATTTGTGCCACAGCCTTGTACCAATACTCTTTGTGGCAGGGTAGAATTTGTTCTCAAATAACAGATGGGTCCATTGGACCCTTTGCCTGGTGTTCTCATAATCAGGCCGTTTCCATAAAAAGGTGGCTCCCAACCTGGGCTTTAAAACCCACATTGCCTAAAGCGTCCAGTATGTAGCAAGTTGTGTTTGTATAACCTTCGGCAACATGCTCTACCAAACTATTCTTGGTTTCCTCACCAGCCGTCTGTGCATTTGTGCTTCAGTCAAGACCAGACTCCAGCCCCCTGAATATCAGATTAGAGGTTTGGTTCTCGAGCCTTCTTAAGCATAGTCATCACTTCAATGCCTTAAAAAGTTCAGATCGCTGGGCTCTACTCCTTGATAGTCACTGCAGCTGGTCTCGGGTAAGGGCAAGCATGTATATTTTTAACCACATCACCTATCTAATTTTGATGACTAGTTAGGGTAGAGAACCACATTACCTGAGGCCAGTGAGTCTCCAAGTGCAGTCCCCTTGGCAGCACCTTCACCTGGGGAGCTTGTTAAACATGGAGATTCCTGGCTTCCTCCCCAGCGCTACTGAATGATATTCCTTGGGTAATTTTCTTGCATGCAGACAGTGGAGAATGATTGTGCTTGGCCTGTCTGCTCTCCTGGACCTCAATGAGCCCATATGTTTGTACACAGAAATCCCTCCCAGGAGAAGTTTATTGGAAGCTCGCTAAGTGGGTTTACCTTGGAGACGCAGGCTGGGCCTGCCTGCTGTTGGCTGGGATTGGCTTGGGGTGTAAGGTCCCGAACAGAAAAGTGAAAGGTGTTGGTTAAATCATTCACTCTTCCCCCATGTGTCTCCTTTCTCACCCGGACTCCTACTCACATCACCACTCTAAGCCCCCCAGGGCCATTGGGTGGGAAACCAAGACTCCGGGACCAGGCCTAGTCATGGGAGAGAAGAGCAGAAAGAAGCCCAAGAGTGCACCCAGCTTCCTGGTAGACCCAGGAGACCCAGGTCCCCTTGGTCCAAGTGTGTCACAGGGTGCTGTCCCTAGCCTCATTTGCTGTCTAGGAGAAGCCAGCTGGACCTCCTCCTAAGGCAATTCAGTTGTGTGGTTCTGTTCACTTCCCGACCTGGAGTTCAGTCTTCTCAGGTACATAGGGGGTCATGAAGCATTTGCTGTGTGCCAAGGCCTGGCTAGGAATAAAGAAAGGGGCGACTTGTACAGAAAGTCCAGCATGGCGGTCGGGATTATGGTCTAGAGTGAGAACACTTGGGTTCAGATCCTGCTCTGCCATTCACCTTGGGCAAGTCACTCAACCTCTGAGGACCTCAATGTCCTCGTGTTTGTTTGTTCACATCCATTCCACCAACAGCTGTTTATTGAATACTGACTCACAATGAGCTGGGCTCGGCTGCATGTCATTTCTGAGAGCTGGGTACAGAGTCCTGGACAGGCCGCGTCAGGAGGTATCCTGAGGTCAAGGCAGAGTTCCTTCAGGTTAGAACAAAGGACTGGGATCTGCATAGGAAAGCACCCCGAGGAGTGCTGGTGCGCTTTGTGTTGGCTGGCCGATCCTCAACGGCTGGACTATCTGTCACGCTTCAGCAATGCCAAGTTCAGGGACACTCTAGAACCCACCAGCTCTCACTTGGGGTCCTTCAGAGGGTGCTGACCAAGAGCTCTCTCTGGAGGGAGTCTGATTGGAGAATGGAAGAGTTCATTGTATTGCTGACCCTGCCACTCACTTGTGCGTCCTTACTCAAGCCACTTTGTTTCTTTCCGCCTCAGGATGCGGGACCACAAACCAGCCACGGCCCCTCCCAGAAGCCCTGTGCACAAGACAGCCTGGAAATAGTTCTCTGTAACATCAGGTCATTGTCGCCTCTACCTTCCCCTCTGTGGGGCACCTTAGGCTCACTCTCAGCTCACCCCACCTTCTAGCTTGTCTCGGTCCTGCAGGAGAGGGTCACCATCTGTAGAACTAGCTCATGTTACCCTGGCAACAGGCAGGCAGCGTCTTGGGAGTGCTGGCCTGAGGGGGTAGGGGTCCTCCTGTTAGGATGGTGGAGACTTCTCTTGCTTTGGCCATAGGAACAAAAGGAACAAAATTTCGAGAGGGACTAAAGCCATACGTTCCCTTTATTCTAACCACACTGCACTGCTGTTATGTAAGGGTTGGGTGGTGTCCAGGAAGCCTCCTGGGGCATAGGGAAAATGAGATTTCTCACCCCTGCACCCCTCCATTCTCCCTTCTTGCCCCATAGCCTCCCAGGGGCACCACCAGCCCCACTGAGGGAAGGGAAACTTCCTGCTCTGAAACAGGAAGCCGTGTGTGTGTGTGTGTGTGTGTGTGTGTGTGTGTGTGTGTGTAGGAGGATGTGGACTTAAAACTCCAAAGGTAATGAGTGGACAGAGGGCCCTCTCATTCTTCTCATTACAAACCCCAAGCCTCCTGTCTCTCTCACTTGGTCCCTGGAAGAGTGGGTCCTCTGCAAAAGGGGTGTACCCCTGCAGGGCACCTCCAAAGCAGTGAGCTGGATAGTGTGGCTCTTGGTCTAGCATGGCCAGTGCTTAGCCTCCAGGGAGTGGCAATGCCAGCTGAAGGCCTGGGCTAATCCCAATGCACATTGTCCACAGGGCATCATGCAGGCCTTCTAAGGTTCCATTACCCTTTCATTCCAAAACCACCTGTGAGGACGGCTGGCCTAGCAGGCAGATGAGGAACATGAGATCAAGGGATGCAGAGGGACTAAGCTGGAGTGGCCCAGTGAGTGGTGGGCTCTGTCCACGCCTCCTGACTCCCCAGCAGCCCCCCATGTCCTGCCTGGGAGGACTGGCCTGGTTGATGCCTCCCAGAGAGCAGGCCACCCCAATGGTGTGTTTTGCTGCTGTTGACCCACTTGAGAGGGATGTGGTGATACGAGAGCATAGTGTCGAGGACACGGAGGTCTTAGGAAACCCCTGCTGATGCTGAGGATGGGGCCGAGCACCCCAAAAGAGGCCCCCTGGGCTCCCCAACAGCCTGCCTGTCACCCCCAGAGCAGACACATGTGCAAATAGCCCCTCTTTGGTTCTTTCCCGGACTGGACTTGCCCCAGCATCTGAGCGATGGGAGGAGTTGTTATCTGCATCATGCCCTGGGGAAGCTGGGCTCAGAGGGGCTCAGAGCGGGTCCTGCTTGTGCGGCCTCGGCCCCCAGCCCCAGCCCCAGCCCCAGCCCCGTGCCCTTGAGTGCTCCCGGCAGCTGCCTGCTTTCCCAGAAGCAGATGGACAGTTGCTCCCACAAAGGGGATGTGTGGCACTCGTGCTGCGGTTCCCATGGCAAACTCAGGCCCCTCATGTTTCTAATTACTCCCGGTGTTCTTTTCTTCCCGGTGTGAGCACCGCCAGGCTGGGGCATTCTTGTCATCCTGCCCCCCTCCCCCCCCAGTATCCTTGTGTGGAGTCCTTCTCACAATCAGGAAAACTGGGGCCCAGGCAACTTGTGCACTAGCCAGAGGGCTTTTGTTTTCTTTTAAAATTGTTCTATTTTAATAGATTAATTAACTTTTATTATAAAAATATACATTAAAAATTTACCATTTTAAGCACACCATTTTAAAAGCAAATTTTCTATTTTAAGGGTACAGTGCAGTGGCATTAAGGACATTCACATTGTTGTGCAGCCTTCACTACGTCCTTTTCCAGAACTTTTTCATCTTCCCCAACTGCAGCTGTTCCTAATGGACAGTCTCCTGTCCCCCCAGCGCCTGGCAACCTCTATTCCACTTTCTGTCTCTTATGAGTTGGGCTCATCCAGGAACCTCATATAAGCGAAATCATACAAGATTTGTCCTTTTGCGTCTGGCTCATTTCACTTAGAATATTGTCTTCGAGGTTAGTCCATGTTGTACCATGTATCAGAATTTCCGTGCCCAGCCAAGTAGCTTTATGTCTTCTTTATGTTTTGCTCTAAATCTTTAATTTTTAAACTTAAAAAGAAAAAGGTGATGGAATTCTCCCTCAGTTTTATTCTTCCTCGATAAAATCCTTACCTGGAGGCCCAGTACGTGAGGCAGACGGGAGCAGAGGTGAGCTGGCTGAGTTGAGAGAGCTGGGGTTCCCACACTGACTTTGGCATCCCTGGGACCCTTTCCAGGATCTCCTGGGCACACAGCTGGCTATGCCTCAGGGAGTGGGGACAATTTGATTGACTCTAGGTCTACCTGTTGGCACTGAGGGCCCTGGCCTCCCTCCATCGCTGCACTTCCGTCCTCCTTCCTTTGTTTCCCCCCGAAATGTCCTCGTCATGTCCCTAGGCCCCAGCCAGGACCTCCAGACCCATCTAACACAAAGGAAGGTAGAAACATCCTTTGCCTGGGGGATTTGGAGTTTCTTTTTGCAAACCCCCTGTCATGTAGGGTAGCATGCGGGGTCTCAGCTTCCGCTCCCCACATAAGAACACAGGATATGGTGAGGCCAAAAGGAACACCCACAGAGCCATAGACAGGGGAGTCATACCACTATAGTCTCGCTGGAAGCTGGGTTGGAGACACAGGGAACAGGAGCCACACTATCCACAACCTGCCGTCCACTTCTCTGCCAACCCACCTCACCTGCTAGCTGCAATCCGCCGTGCTAACTGCAATCTGCTCTTGCCAGCCCAGCCACCATCTTCTTGCTAGCCCCCATTTCCTGCTAGCGTAGCCACGGCAGTTATATCAGTGGCCAATGGCTCACTGGTTACAGCTGACGGCCAACTAGCCAAGCTGATGGCCATCCAATCACAGTTGATGGCCATTTACTACCTGAGCCAGCACCTTTCACGTGAGGCCAAGAGCCTGGAAACTGCACTCCTGGCTCTGTCCCCACACCTCCTCCAGGCTGCCTTTATCGGTGTCTGTGTGAGTCTCTTCCAGGACCTGGCAGAAGCCTCTCTCTCCTCGGCTCCATCTCCCATTCACTTTTTCTCCTCCCCACTCTCCCTGCCCTCAGAACCTTCCAACTCCCCCCAGACTTCCCTGGCCACGTTCTGTTCTGTTCCCACTGGCTTCACCTGTATACTGGCTCTAGACAGTTCCTTTCCCTTTCATAAGAAATTACTCGTCATGAGTTCCATTTCCCTAGCGCCTCGTGGGTGTTAACTGCAGTATTAGTTGCTGCGTGGGTTTATGCGCCTGGGGAACTCTACATCCATCAGGTGCCTCCTGACTCCTGGCAGTTTTATGGGAAGGTCCAGAGCACACAGAATTTCAGACCCCGTGACAGGCAAGGTGGGGGTGACAATTTGGAGTGAGAGCAGTGCACAGAGAGTTTCGGGTGTCCCATAAATCCATGACAACCACGGACTCACCTACTATGAGCCAGGGCCCGGGCTCGGGCTATGGAAACAACAAACCAGGCTTAGACCCTGCCCTCGAGGAGACTGTGGAATTTGGGGCAAGTTACTTGACCTCTTTTCACTTTTTTTCCGTTATCTGTCAAATGGGTTGATACTGTCTCCTAGGAAGAGGATTAAATGAGACAGAGCACGCGGAGTGCTTAGAACAAGCCACAGTCGATCCCAGCAAACACTGGCCACTCTGAGCGTCACCCTAACCCATGGCTGAGGGGCAGCCGGCTCCTCTCTGTACCAGCTCTTAGGTCCCTGGCTTTTAAACAGCAAAACTACCACCTCTCCTTCCGGTCCCCTGTAAGTCCTTTCTAAAATCAACAGACAACAGGGAGGAAGCCACATTAGGTGGCTGGCTTCTCCGTGGCAAGAATCTCGGTGAGGTAAGTGTTAGCATGATCATTTTCCAGACAAGGAAACCGAGGTTCAGGGTGGTTACAAGGCATGCCCAAGACAATATGGTTAGGATGGTTAGGACCAGGACAAAGCCTCAGCCCAGCCCTGGCCAGCCTGGCGTTGAACTTGGCTTCTGGTGAGAAAAGAGGGGGAGCAGAGGCATGAAGGAAACACAGGAAGCAGCCCCTGGGGGGATGTTTTGGTCAGGGGCTTTTTGAAGCCTCCTGGATGGGACCCCCAGGCCCCACCTGTGCCCTGGAACATTCGACCAGAATTTGTAGGATGTTGCAAAATTACGGCCTGTGACTGGGAAGGAGTTTTTTTTTGGGGGGCTTCTATTCAGTTCATTGAATTTAATTCGGCAAGCATGGTTAAGGATCGTCTATGCGTAGGGACTGGGAGAGAAGCAAAGAGGTAAAACCCAGCCGCTGCCCCTAGGGAGCGAGCAGGCTACTGGGAGAGGCGGCCGTGCACGGCTGTGCACTGAGCGGTTGACCTAAGCCCACTGCATTGGTCCCAGTCGGCTCAGGGACTGACAAGGGATTATTTTAGAGTGTGAATATATTTCTATGGAAGATCTTCAGAAGGTATAAAATGATCACGTTTTATTATATCTTTACTAAACAGCTCTTAATGAAAAGACTCATGTTTCATAAAACTGAGGCTGGAAGTTTGAGACTTGGTTAATGTCACCCCCCGCCTTCCTTTCCTCCCATGCCCTCCCTCCCTCCCGTTCAACAGGTATTTATTGGCACCTGCTATGTCCTAAGCACACACCGAATAAGACGTTTTCAGTGAGGTGAGGGAATATCAAACCAAAACTGTTCTAAAAAAGAAGTCTATTTTTTAAGAGAAAAGTAACATCAACAATTGCTCCAAAATGGCTGTGCATGTGGTGCCACAGGAGCCGCAGGAGGGCATGTCGCTCAGATCTAGATTCAGGAGTGGCTGGAGGAAGTTTTCTGGGAAGAAGTGATGTGGGAGAGGTGACTAGGACAGCAATGTTGTGTCAGGGGAAGGGTGGGAGGTTGAGGTGGGTTGCTGGAGAGAGGGTGTCCAGTAGAGAGAAAAACATGTCTGAAGGTTCTATGAACCAAATGTATGGCAGGTCCAGGAAGAGTGTAATTAATTTTGCTTGAGGGCAGAGACATGGGGGCTAGACAGAGGCTTCAGGGAGGGGCTGGTGCTTGACTGGGGCATTGTGGGATGAGTAGGAGTTTAATAAGCAAAGGTTGAGAGTACTCTGGGCAGAAGGAGTGGTATGCGTCACCAAATGCATGGTATATTCAGAATATGATGTTTATTCAGGTCCCCAGGTCCAGGGCAAGGGGTATAAGAAGGTGGGACATGGCATATCAGGCATCCAGAGGAAGATCTGGGGCAGGAGGACTGCTAGTAGGTGATGGTGGGCTGCATGAGGAAGGTGGTGCAGAAATGGAGAGGCGGGGTGTGTTCAAGGGCATTTAGAAAGAGGATGGTGGGTCTTGGCAGCTGATGAGTTGAAATAGTTGAGAGATGAGGCTGGTGGAAGACGACCCTTGTTTGCATTTTAGCAACTGCCTGCTCTGTGATCCTACTACAGACTTTATTAATGTTCCAGGCGACCCCCAGCCATTTATCTGTTTGTATTGGGGGAGTAACCTGGAGGCATGGTGTTCCAAAGTGAGATAAGGACCCCACACACGCATTCTGGTGGCCAAGTTCTAGTCTGCACAGTAATTCACAATAGTTTCTCCCTTTGCCCATACCACAGATGAGAAAACTGAGGCTGGGTAGTTGCTGAAGGCCACGCCACCTAGGAGGTAGGGTCAGCACTGGTGCTAGAGGCCAAGCACCTGAGGCATATCCTCTAGAATATTCATCTGTCTGAACATACTCTGTGGGAGGGACAGGGTGAAAAGTGATGGCCTTTGCACCTGTCTCTCTAAATCACCACCCCAACTGGAAAGGCTTCAGGGAGCTTGGTGGGGAGCTCTGAGGTGTCTTCGCAGGGTACATGTAACCTCCCACGCCCCTTACCCTACCTTTCCCCCAGCACAACTCAGATGGATAAATAGTTGAAACTAACGATATGTTAAGTGGAGGGACCCCAGTGCCCACATGGGGCTTCCCTGCTCCTAATTAGGGCTGGAATGGGGAGGGCAGAGGGGAGCCAAAGGGGAGTTGCCAGGGTCTGCTCCCCCGGACTCACAGGTGGAGGCTGGTAGCAAAGGAAGGGGAAGGCTTTGGGGCCTCACTGACCCTGCTAAGGGCCCCCAGTCCCCCCACCACAGTCCCCAACTCTACCCTACGATAAGAGAGGAGCTGGGAATGTTATGGTCCTGGCAAGTCACTCCATCAAGGAAAACCCTCTTTACTCTTTATTGGGAGTCATTTAAGCTTGTGGACCCCACTCGTCCCCACTTTGACGACAAACACAGAACACTTTCCTTTAACCATAATTTGAAATTTAAGAGAACAAATCAATCTCACAGGGCAAAGTGCTGGTTTTGTTTCAGGGCTGATACCTCATCTCTCTGGACTCTGAGAGGAACTTCCCTCCTGCACCTTCCCCCACCTTCCATTTAACAGAGAAGGGAACGAGCCCAGAGGGGTTGAGTGACCTGCCCAAGGTCACACAGTGATTTGTCCTATGGGCCTGGACAAGAGGCCCGGTCCTCGTCTCTTTCTTCCTGACTCCTTCTCTTCCCACGACAAGGTTACTCCTTAGACTGCCTTTCGGGTTCTTCACCCAGCCCAGCTAACCCCGAGGTATGGCCTCACTAAAGGGGGCCGCTGTGTAGCCAGCCACCCTGGGGACCGAATGAGCCTTCTGAAGCTAAGGGTGTGATTTCAGGCGCACAGGGAGGAGAGGTGTGATGCCGAGGATCTGTTTCCCTTCACGAGGTGTTGCCCTGTGAGAACTTGCTTCTGAACATGTAACTGCAGGAAGGGTCATCTTGCCCCCGCAGTCCTGGCCCTCTGGGAGGTTCCTGCCACCAGCCCTGCTTGCTGACCTCGTCTCAAATGGACCTGGAATGTGAGAGAAGAGATGAAGGTCCAAAGGCAAAGGCCCCCCGACCCTGTGACACTTCTTGATTCTTGGTCTCAAATTCTCTCCATCAGTCACCTGTGCTATTGGGTTAAACTGTTTCCTCACTAAAGCATCTTAAAAACAGCTCACTCCCTCGCCCACCCACAAGGGACAGATGGAAGAGCTTGAACCTCTGCCTCCCTCTCCACCACCTGCCTCTGGGCCTCAGTTTCCTCCTCTATAAAATAGGAGAGGGGGGCTGGAGGGTCTTCCCACTGCCTCTCAGCTCAGCCATCTCTGACTCGGTGACTCACAGGAAGTGAGAAAGGAAAGGCTACTGATGGGGAGTACGGGAACCACAAAAGAAACCGGAGTCATTGTGTGTGCACGTTTGGGAGGGGACGCAGGTTCGAGTGGCCAACCTGTCACTGCCCAGGCTGGGGTCCTGGAGGTGGGCCCTGGAGGAGCGTACCCAGGGACCTGTCTCCCTTCCTCCCCCGTTGGCTTGAGGTGGGTTGTGCAGGGCATCCACTGGTCTGAAGGAGGCCCAAGGAACTCGTTCCAGGTTTCACTGAGAAGGAAGTAAAGGTGATAACTACGTGGGCAGCCAAGTCATCAGGACCAATAGCAGTGGTAATAGTAACAGGGATGCTTTTGTGGCCCTTGCAGGGTACCAGGCACTGGTCTCAGCGCTTTACCTTTGTGAACTCGGGTCTAGGGACCTGTCTTTCCTCAGATCCCCAAGCTTCTGAACCTGCTGCCTATGGTGACACTGTGCTCGCTGCTGGGTGCTAAAAAGTCTCAGGTGTGGTGACCTCTGAGGCCTCCTAGCTCCCAGTCTCTGGGATCCTGGAGCTCTGAATCCAGCCCTGGGCTGGATGTTGTGAGTGGCCCCTCCCAGATAACAGGAAAGAGAGATGGGAAGGCAAGGCCTGCCCTCCTGGGTCAGGTCCCATCACACTCTCCCCAGCCCTCCTTCCCTTGGCCTCAGGGGAATCCCAGAGCCAGCCCCTTGATGGAGAAGGAATGAAAGGGACAGAGGGAAACCTACACAGAATGCAACCCCAGACTGGCTTGTGTTTCTTTGTTTCAAAAAGGAATCTGTTGTAGAAAACCTATTTTACTTTTGGGTTCCTCTGCCGAGTGTGGGAGTGTGGCACGGCCTTGGGCTCTGCACTTTCCTAGGTCTCAGTCTCCCCATCTGTAAAACGGGACAATATTAACACTCTGCCTTCCGCATGGAAGGGAAGCAGAGCTGTCCTAAAGCAAGGAGGGACTGCTGTTACAGCCAGCCCAGCTTGGAGACAAGGCCAGGCACGTCCTCTGTTGTCGACACTGACACCAGGTTCTATCCACACGTGTGCCCCATCTCAGGCCACAAAGGCAGGTTCAGCCCCAGGAAGCAGTGACCTGGCCCCAGGCAGTGCTGTGCTTCTCGGCACCCCCTCCCTCCTTCCTTGGCCTTCTCTCCAACAGTCACGTTGCAGGCTGCCCCTTGCCCAGTGTCGCAGAGCTCTCCGCTGCGTCGATGTTAGGCCCTTCTCAGTGTGCTATTTCCAGAGAGGCCTCCTGGAGGGAAAAACATCCTTTAAGATTCTCAGGAACAAAACTCCAGGGGTGGGATTTCGGGGACGATCGGTGAGAAGGTATTTTTGGAGAGATGTACTTTTCCCCGGTCATCTGGCCCAAGACTCAGGTCAGGTGCCCACGGTGTCACTTGCAGTATGTCCCTCAGGCCTCACAGGCAAGGTGCTCCCCACGGGCCCTGCGGCTGAGCTTCCAGAGGTGCTGGGAGACAGAGTGAGGCGGGTGCATGCTCTCCTCGGCTCTGCCTCTGTCTGTGCAGTCGGGCAGCTTTGGTTTGTAAATGAGACACAGCAAGTCTTGGCCAGCTGAGCAGCTGGGTCCCTGGCAGCCCAGATCCCTGGACCGCTGTTTCCCTTTCTCCTGAGCAGGGGCGGCCCCACGGTGGCAGGGGTCCCTAAGATCTACAGCTGGGGAGCAATGAGGGCACTGTAGGAGCCCCCCCTGGACTGACGCCGTCAGGGCCCCTTCCACAGTCTCTGTCCAGCTTCAGATGGACGTCAGAGCTCAGAGCCCCGGACTGGGCCCCTGCTGGGTTTGGGTTTCTGCAAACTTGTGGTTTACAGAGATGAGATTTTTTGTTTTATTTTAAAGAAGAATCCTTCCCCTTGTATGTCATTTAATGTTTTGCGTTAATGCTTTCATGCAGTGCAGTCTCTTATTTTCCCATTGTTTATTTTGCTTACTCCTGAAGGTAAAACCTTGCCCAACCCATGAATCCCAGCAGGCTCTGGTGACTCTTGCATATCCTAAGTTTCCGGCTTTTCCAACCATCCTCCATCTATTGTCCATCTCCTTGGATATCCACCACAGCCTGGGCAGGTGGCACAGGTGTGATTTCCTCTGTGTGCAGGGCAAGAAAGAGGCTCTGGAGCTTCATTGCTGGCCTGAGGCTTCCTCCTGGGGATGAGGCAGAGCCTGAAGGGTCTCAGTCTCCTAGTCCCCAGGTCTGGAGCCTCATACACACGCCAGCCTGCCAGGCCAGCTTGGCCAGGTCATGAGATTCACCTCGTGTCCTCCTTCCGCTCCCTGGGCTAGGCCAGGGTCAGGCCGAAGGCCCCGCCCAGGCCGGGATGGGAGCTGGTGGGTGAGATAGACTCAGGCTGGACAATGGCTGACCAAGACACAGACGCAGACACAGCCCGCCCACCTGTGTGAGGTGGCCGATGTCGGGGGCTGAAGACAGAGGATGAGCCCAAGACAGTGACACATTTTCAAAATGTTGAAAACATAATTCTCCTACAAATACGTAGTGAGCATGAGTTAAAGATTTATTTAAGTCATGAATGAGGGAACCAGCAGAACGATAGTTGGAAAGAGGAATTAAAAATAAGTATATTTTTATATTTATTTATTATTTTACATTTATATTATTTTATATTTATTTTTACTTATATTTATGACCATACACATTAATGGAGAAAAAAAATTTAAAGATTTTATTGGGGAAGGGGAACAGGACTTTATTGGGGAACAGTGTGTACTTCCAGGACATTTTTTTTTTCCCAAGTCAAGTTGTTGTCCTTTCAGTCTTAGTTGTGGAGGGTACAGCTCAGCTCCAGGTCCAGTTGCCGTTCCTAGTTGCAGGGGACACAGCCCACCATCCCTTGCGGGAGTCGAACCGGCAACCTTGTGGTTGAGAAGACGTGCTGCAACCAACTGAGCCATCTGGGAGCTCGGTGGCAGCTCAGCTCAAGGTGCCGTGTTCAATCTTAGTTGCGGGGGGCAGAGCCCACCATCCCTTGCGGGACTCGAGGAGCATCTTATCAATTTTCTAACAATAACATCTAACTTTACAGAGACTGGGCTCTAACAATAGAAAATAGTGAGTCAGACAGAGTTATATTGGCCTAGAAAGCCAGACAGTTCTTAGGCAGGACTGTCAGACGTGTTCTAGTATGACTTTGAAAAGATGTAGTCTTCTTTTTGCCTTATTTCAAAGTTTTGGGTATTTTTTTCTTAACGGCAGGAAGAAGTGGCCAGGAGGTGAAACTGAGGGATTCCAGCCAGAGAGAGCCCAACACTGAGATGGCACAGCAGGGTGTTCCCAATCCAAGGCCACTGTCCCTCTTAGCTGGCCCTGCCCCTGCACCCCAACTTGGTTGATCCCTCCCCCCATCTAGAACTTGACTGGTTATTCGAACAACTGGGGCACTTTATGATGGACATGCGTCCCAGAGAGCTAGGGGTGCCCAAGACCTCATCTGGGGCTCCCTGTGGGGCCCCATCTTCCCAAGAACCTGCAGGCTGGTGTGTATGAGCATGTGTCTGTGAGATTCTACTTCCTTTCATCACAAGAACTCTCTCCTTCAGGGCTCTGCCCAGAGCTGGGGCTCTAGAGCCTCTTCTTTCTTGAAACACCTCTGGCCCCTGTTCTCTATTCTCTCCAAAATCTGTTGCTCTTTCCTTGACTTTTTCCCATAGATATAGTACCCACACATAACATCTCCCAGATAAGCAAATCCACACACTCAGGTGCTCCATGAAGCAGCACAGTGTCCCCAGTAGAAAGGGGCCATCCCTGTCTTCCACTTCTTCCCACGTGGGACCAAGGCCAGCCCATGCCACACCTTTGAATGAATTAGAAAACGGCTCTCCTTCCCCTGGCAGAGCACTCCCTCCCACTCAGAGATTTTCAGAGTGGTCTCCAGGGCTCCCTTCAACATCTTGATTGGCAAAACTTTTGTAGTTCCAATGGGAGGTAGTCCAGCCAACATACGTTCTCCAACGTCCTGTTCACCACTCTAGCGCCAGCTCTCGTCTCTTGGGTTGGAGACTATGGTTGTCTGGATGATGTGATGTCAGAGGCCAGGAGAAGCCCATCCTGCTCCAGCAATTACAGAGCTGCTTCCTGGGTCCTAAATCAAATGGCACAGAAATCAGAATTACTCAAAGAAGGTATGTTCTCTTGGGACACAAAAGTGGTGGTATAGCTTCACATTTGAGTGTAAATGACTAGTGACAGATTGTCTTGTCTGGAGGCCCTGGGCACTAGGAAGACAGTGAGTGCGTGTGTGGGCACGTGTGCCACGCGCGTGTGCAGTGAGGGGTTCTGAAGAGGAAGGGGATTCACAAGGATGTTAATGCTGAGACTGGAGCTTTCCACGTTGCCTCTGCTGACATGGTGGACAGAGAACCGCCTCTGGAGCGTCTAAATTCCCCCAGATTCTGCTCCTCTCCGCTGATGGGTGGAAGGAGGAGTAAGCCTTGTTTTAAAATGCACAGAGAGCAAATCTAAATACCAGCCCCTCATCTAAAGGTGTCACCTCTCACCCTCTGGAGTATGAGCTAAGCACCCACCACCTCCTTCCAGAGCTTCGGCACCACCCAACCCCCACCCTTCTTGATCCACCTCTGCAGATGTGGCAGGACCCCCTGGAGGTAATTAATTCATAAATCAGTGTTTGCCTTCTTCTTGGAAGATTGGTTTTTTCCCCCCCTGTAAGTGTTAAGTATTTCAGCTGAGCCCAGTGAGGTGTCTGGTGCTGGAGGAGTTGCTTTATTAACACGTGCCAGGAGCACTGGAATGTTGTCTCCATAAAATGAGGGGATGGGGCCAGGTTACCTCCTGGTGTTTGCCAGCTCTGACACTCTGGCTCCATGGACCCTGTTTCCATAAGAGAAATCTTCCAGGCCATCTGGGCCTCCGTCTCAGTTTTTTTTTTTTTTTTTTTTTTTTTTTTTTTGCCAAAAAAGAAGTATTGGGGTCCACCCACAGCTTCCTGGGGCCTTGGCAGCAAATGCACTTGGCCTATCAGCTCAGAGGGAATAGTCTCATGGGTGAGAAGGGAATGCTGCTGGGTCTCCACAGTACCAGGGTTTATCCCCCTTCTCCTGGCTGCCTCAGTGCCCACATGGTGAGGCAGGCTGAATGAAAGCCTTCCCCACCCGTGTACAAGGATCTGTAGACTGTGACACCCCTGGCTACTCTTTAATCATCCATATTATCATCATCCTCAACATCATCTCTGACGTTTATACAATCTGATGCTTTGCTCATTGCCGCCATATATGTACTCGTCCTATTTGAGACGTGAACTCCCACTATGATGGAGTTGGGGCAGGTACACCTATCATTGTTTGAGAGGACACAGTGGTTCAGAGGCAATAATACCAGTTTTCTTCTAAGGCCCGTAAGTACTGGAGCCAGAACTAGCACCCAGTTCTCTTTCTATGGTATTCCATGCTTTACCCCAGGTTCATCCTTCTTTCCTTCATTCCAACAATCCTTTTTTCCTTCTTTCTTTCCTTCTTTCCTTCCTTCCTTCCATCTATACACCATCCATCCATCCATCCATCCATCCATCCATCCATCCATCCATCCATCCATGCAACAGATCTAAGAGCCCATTTCATGCCAAGCAGGTAGGTAAGGGGAAAATAGTAAACAAAAATGACCTGTTCCCTGCTTCTAGTTGCTGTCAGTTAAGTGAGGGGTCTCTTCTCAGTAGATAGAAAGAGCCAGGGTATGGATGGGACCCCAGAGAAGAAGTTCTCAGAGGAACAATTATTTTCCTTTCCCACCACCTTCTCCTTCCTTCTATACATAGCAGACTATATTTAGGTCATTTTGGGAGTCCTCCATCTTCTGATTTCTAGAACCTTTGGCATGCTGAGAAGGATTTGGGTGGCCGAGGAGCAGCTAAATACTAGCAGAAGGGAGGAAGGACACTGACATTTTGGGCACTGCTGGGTGCCAGCGCTGACCAGGCACTTTGTACCACAACTCATCTGTTCATTCCTCACAGCTTCCCCGAGAGTGCAGGTGGTGAGGTGACCTGGGAGAGTGGGCCAGGTCAGGGAAACAGGGGCTTCTGGCCGTCTCATGGCAGCGATATCCTGACATGCCTCATAAGCACAGAGACCGGTCTGGCTAGTGCAGCAGGCACATTTCTTGATGACCTGTGGTTGTCAACTTCAGTATCCAGCTGAGTCATGTGTGAAAAGGACAGAAAACCAGGCGCCACCTCCAGAAAGTCCCACAGCGGGCATGGGGTGTGGGGATCTGCATTAAAACCAGCCCCCACCCCACCCCACGACTCTGATGCAGTGCTCCAGGGCCCACCCTGAAGTCTGGAAAGCTGCTTATCCTCAGGACAGTGGACGCCTTTGGGAGTGAATCCAGTATAAAAACAGTGCTTAGCTCTATGGACAGGAAAACTGTACAAAACTTGCAGTATTCCAGGACGTGTAGGGGAAACACTTGTCCAAACTTTGATGCCAAAGTCCCCTCAAGGCTGTGCAAATGTAGAAACGCCTGCGCTTCCACCTGAGAGTGGGTGTGGAGGGTGGGAAGGGAGGACATCACAAAATTGGAGGAGGTCCAGAGTTGGGCAAGCAGGTCAACTGAAGGGTCCCAGAGCCCACCGAATGGGAACAGACAGAAACCCCAGGCAGCTTCCATTGTGGAGGCAAAGACTGAGGGGGAACGGCTTCTAGCTTCCACTACCTAGGACTTCTGAAACACCAGGGTCCTCGCCCAAAAGCAGACACTTAAAGCAGAAGACAACTTCAGGGCTAATCTCGTTACAGGTACAGTGTGGGACACGCAGGCTGCCAGCTCAGCTCCTGGGACAGGGCAGACATACTTAACTGACCATGGCTTGGAGAGCACAGAAGTCATGAGAACTTATCTTGCCCAGCTGGGCTCTGGAGTCTGACAGATCTAGGTTCAAAGCCTGTCTTGGCTGTGCAGTTATTTAACCCCTCTGAATCTCGGCTGATGGGAGCCTTAGAAGCAGTAAGGGGCCCACTGTCTGGGGCGGGGGGGGGGGGCTCTAGGCAGCTCCCGTGGGGCTGGCTCCTGGCATCGTGAAAAACAAGGAGAGCTCACCTTAGGTGCTCCAACCTTTCTCTTCAGTTTCCTGCTGCCCTTAGGTGGGGTGCACACCCTGTGGCAAACCAGCCTTTCACTAATTTCCTTCTTCCAGAAACTTCTTCTCACTCAGGTGCAAGTGATTAGGGATGGCGAGACAGTGGGTGTCTCGTACAGTGAGGTGGACTTTAAACAGGGAGAAAACAGGAACTGAAAGTAATCAAGTCCACGTCCTGATTTCACCACAAAGTTACCCTTGGGGACACAAGCATGAGCCCAGGCCTGCTCCTCTGGAGTCGTGCCCCTGCACCAGCTCGCAGCCCAAGCCTGAGACAGCTCCCTGCCAGGTGCTCCTGACATTGGATTGTTCTCAGGGCCTAGAACCAAAGCTGCGGCACGGCGGGTGGGGCACTCGGGGGCAGGGGTCCAGACAGATGGTGGTGCTGGCCTTGCACATCACACCCATATTGTGAGAGTCCCAGCCATCCAAGGAAGGGCGCGGTGGACGCCCCCTTCTCCGGAAGCTCCTGAAGTTCTTGGCACCATGTTGGCTGGGTAGATTTTCTGCTGTTTTTGCAAAGGGCTCAGTTAACCAAATTCAGCGGGTGTCTGTGCAGCCTGCTGGTTTCCCTTTCCCTTTGAAAGCCTGAGAGCTCTGGAGGGGAAATCTGAGACCGTACTTCAGATTCACCACAATGCTGTCTGTGTAAGGGCGGCCGGGATGGGAGAAATCCCTTCAAAGCACAAGATTCTTAGAAACAGGAAGCTGCCTGCTGCCTTCTGCCAAGAGTCAGCGAGGTTCGCCTCCCCTGGCCAGACCTGGAGTCCAGGCTTCGTGTTGGTCGAGGGGGGCCGTGCCAGAGGTGTCCCTTCTTCCTGCGCTCTAGCTTGAAGGAGGAGGAACGGGGTCTTAATTAGACATCATTTTCATCTCTCATCTCCCACTTCTGCCATTCTGAGGGTCAGGAGTAGGGCTTGGGGGTGGGCCGCAAAGTGGGATTCCTTCCAGAGAAGAAAATACCAGATATTGTGCATGGTTTCTCAGTGATGGCTGAGAGCAGGGGTCACTATGTCAGTCACTGAGAGCAAAGCGGAATGAGTGAGTGTGTGTGTGTGTGGGGGGTTATGGGGGGTCATGGAGAAGTGGCAGGGTGGGAGGAAGGAGGTAGGTAGGAGGAAGAGCAGATACCAGGAGACCAGGTGTTTCACATCACATATGTGTTAGGTGGTCTGAACCCTTGCCAGGAGCTGTGGCAGGTCCAGGAGAAGAAACCTAGCCCCTTGCCCCAGCACTAGGGGGGAAAATAATCTACCACAGGTGGAACCATGGCCATCAATGCCAGACAGTGTCCTATGAAGTGTCAGATAGAGTGGCTCTAACTGCAGGGCTAGAGGAACACACAGTGGGGAAGTCAGGGAAAACTCGAAGAGGAAAATTTGAGCTTTCCACATGGTTGGTGGGTCTTGAATTGCAGAGGGCCCGGCGTGGCCGCCTGCTGTTGAACTGAGAGCATGCAGTCCATCCCCCAGGGACCCTCTGGAGACCAGTGGCCTTAAAACTGCTGCCATCAAGGGATCTGGTCCCGGGAACAGGAGAGGTCAAATATCCCAAATGCAGTGACCCCGTTCCCCCTCTGCTCAGCGCTCCTTAGTCAGTGGGTTGGGTGCTCAC
This sequence comes from Rhinolophus hipposideros, assembly GCF_964194185.1. Lineage (NCBI taxonomy): Eukaryota > Metazoa > Chordata > Mammalia > Chiroptera > Rhinolophidae > Rhinolophus > Rhinolophus hipposideros. The sequence continues at coordinate 22,227,887 of NC_138063.1, read as the reverse complement.
TGTCTTTTTCTCTCCAGGTGATCTGATCTTCAGTCCCTTAGGATGCTGGGAACTCTGACTTTTAGGGCACCCCCCAATCTCAGGCTGGGACCCTCACCCCATCTCTTTAGTCTTCTTCTGGTTCTGTTTCTCCTGGTTGGATATCCTAGTCTCTCTCTTCAGCGCCAGCCCTGATTTCTAAGAATGGGCTGGATATTTCTGACCCTTATGCTTTTCTCCCCTCTATTCTGAGCCTTGTACTTTGGCCACGTGGGCAGTCTCTGGCTGCAGTCTTTGTACTTGGGCTTGGCCAGTGTCTTCATCGAGGGGGGACCTGAGTGCTCATTTGTCTGTGTCTTCCAAAGAGGGATTGGGCACCCAGCAGCTCCTCAGTGACTAGATGTGGCTTTATTAAGGACTCCGATGGCTTTTTCCTGGCCTGTTAGAAGATGCTGTTATGGGCATCGTCCCCTCTCTGACTCAGATCAAACAGGGACCCTCGGTCTGTTAATGGGCAGTTTGTAAGATTGTGTGACCTGCCCTGAGTCCATGTTACATGCTTCGGGGGACAGAGAAAGAGAAGGAGAGATCGGAAGCAGCATCGCCTGTATGATGTTTCCAGGCAGTTGGAACGCCCCCCTGTTCTCATGGGTTTCCAGCTGTTCAGAACATTCTCTGGTGCGTCAGTGAGCTTCAGTGTGTCAGGCCCAAGTCAGACCGTCTGTCAGGGACACTCTGTCGTCTCCCTAGGTCTGAACACAGCCTGCTTGTGCCAGCTTTCCAGCAGCCCTGTCACTGTGTTCCTAATGGCTAAATCCTGCTCCCACACTGTTTGCATATTTTTCCTCCTTGGTCTTCTGTTAGAATGAAATATTCTGGTAAGGGACTCGGGATTAGGCTCATGGAGGTATTTACAACTCACCCGCTCTGGGTTTATTGGGGAGAACAGGTTTGGGTTGGACAGGTAGAAAGGGTGCGGGAGGGGATACAGGGCGGCTGAAGCTGCTAAGAGGCAAAGATGGGCCAGCATCAAAGCTGAGCCTTGTACTGGAAATGCTGGGAGGCGCGGGCCTCCCACAAGGGAAAGGATGTACCATGCAGGATGAGACTTCCAGGGCCACGGGAGGTGGGCTGGGGACCTAAGGGAACGTGAGGGCCCAGAAACACTGGGACTGGATCCTCAGCAGTCTGCTTGGTCCTGCTCGGAGGCAAGGACAAAGCCTGCTCCACCCGGCCCTGCCTGAGAGTGAGGACTGGGGGACATGGGTCCATTTCCCAGGGAGCCACTTTTCTGGCCACAGCCGCCCAGGCATAACCCAGGGCCTCCCAGCCACCCAGTCGGCTCGAGAGGCCCACAGCAAACTCAGCAGATCAGCAGACAAAATTCCAGCCAAAGTCAAAGGGCATCACGCAGCGTTTCAGCTCATCCTCCATTTCTCTAACTAAGAGAAATGTCACTCAGGACGTTTTTTCCCTTATTGTGGAATTTTTCAGAATCCTCAGTGTTCAATTAACAAAATCTCCTTTCACTTAAATGGATACAAGAAATGAGGGCACAAAAAGATCTGCATAAACCCCTCGTCCGCTTCTAGACCGGTGACGTGATTGGCCGGTGGTCACCCCGACCAAGCCGCGTCTGGACCGTACCCGAGTCAGAGGACAGAGCAAAGGCACATATGAAGGGAGGTGGGTCCCATTCCATCCTGCCATCTTCCCACTAAACCTCCTTAACAAATGTCAGCCACCTTCAGGGCTGCCCCTTAAGGAGTACTCACCATCGTGTCAGCCCTGGTGGGCTCAAATGTCTCTGTGGAGCTTCCTGGAGCCACGGGACCCTAGAGTTGAGCGGGCCTTGGAAGTGTCTCTTCTTACAGTCCCCAAACACAGCAGGAAGGCACATCCTGGGTCCAGGAGTCTGGCTGACAACACCCATCTCCTGCCAGAGTGGGGGGCTTTAAACTGTGGGAAGGCCATCAGCTTTTACTGGCTCTCTATGGTGGGGTTCTTAGTAAGACACAGAAAAGACATTGAGAACCACAAATCTAATGCAAACTCAGAAAACCTCTCCTTGCTATTCCCAGAGGCCTTGGACTGAACTTTCTCCGGGAGAGGTCTCAGGCGTCGTTTGCTCATGAGGCAACCCATTCCTCTCTCCTTTTTAAAAAAGACTTATTGAGGTATAGTTGATGCTCAATAAACTGCACATATTTAAAGTGTACAATTTGATGAGTTTTGACATGTGTACATACCATGTTTCCCCGACAATAAGACCTAGCTGGACAATCAACTGTAATGCATCTTTTGGAGGAAAAATTAATATAAGACCCGGTCTTATTTTACTATAAGACCTGGTGTAATATAATATAATGTAATATAATATAATATAATATAATATAATACCAGGTCTTATATTAATTTTTGTTCCAAAAGATGCATTAGAACTGATTATCTGGCTAGGTCTTATTTTCGGGGAAACACAGTATTAGGTTGGTGCAAAAGTAATTGAGGTTTAGGAGGCTAAAAAATAATTGCAGAAACCGTAATTACTTTTGCACCAACTTAATACCTGTGGATCTATCTATTCCCTGTTGGTTAATCCTTCTTGACCGTTTATTAATTCATTTATCAGATCAGCTACTTATGGAGCACATCCTATCTGCAATGGGCAGTTACAATCTTATATTCAGTTAAAACCTGCCGCTAAATTTTACTCTCCAATCACAGCTTCACTAGGGTTGCTGGATAAAATACAGGCTGCTCAGTTAAATTAGAATCACAGATACACAATGAATGGATTGTGTGTGTGTGTGTGTGTGTGTGTGTGTGTGTCCCAAGTATTGTAAGCGACATGTTCATACAAATATTGCATGAGATATTTATACTAAAAATTATTCATTATTTATCTGAAATTCAAATTTAACTGGCATCCTGTGTTTTTATTTTCTAGCTGGCAACCCTAAGCTCCACGCTCTTGAGCTGTAGAGAATTCATGTGTTCCCTCTGCCAAGGGACAGCCTTTTTGATGTGTGAAGACCGGTCTCACTGCTCCCATGAGTCGTGAACCTTCCTGGCATTTCCAGGTGCTGGACAGCACCTCCTCTGGTCTCAATGCCTTAAGTTTAATTAATGATGTAAAGATCATGTTAGCCTTTCTAAGTCTTGTCCTGTGGCTCCTGTTGAGCTTGTCACACTCAAAAACCATGGCTCACATTTACGTGGGTGCCATCAGGCAGGCCTCCCCTTCAGCACTTAGGCAGAGGTTTTGAATTAAGCCTTGGCCTCTCCATCTATGCCGGTGATATTTCTTTCAGTTTGTTGGTTTGTCCATACTTCTAAGACATTGGAATCCCATGGAAGCCAGAGTCTCTCACCTAGCCAAATGCTATCCTTCCCAGATTAGAATATATTTAAATCTGATAAGCCTGACTGCAGATCTTTAGTCAAGTAACTGGTGGAAATGGGGACCAGGCCAAAGCTAAGCACAGCCATCTATGGTGTGCCCTGGAGAGAGCCCTACTCCCTGCTTGCCTCGCTCACCCCTTCCCTTCCCTCTCCCTTCCCCTCCCTCTCTCCCTCCCTGCCTATAGGGTAACATTACCCAACACTCATTGGGCCAATTACCTAAGTGTAGTATCTAGTACCCAGACTACATTTCTCATTTTTAGCTACAAAGAATTCATAACAGTCTTCTTCAATTTCCTGCTTCATCCATTTCAGTGAATATTTATTGAACACAGCCCTGTGCAATGTGCCAGATGCCTGGTGAAAATCAGATCCATTACCCTCTGGTGTCTTCATCTCCCCAACTAGGTACAGCGGTCACCAAAGTTCATTCTTCAGGGAACTGTCCTGGCCCCGAGGGATAATCAGTGTCCTCTCGCTTCCCCTTTCCATTCTAAGTGACCGCCAACCATTTTAAAATCCATTAAAAATTTGTCAAGGTGTTTTATATTCCAATTTCAAATTTCTGGATTTCATCTTTTTTCCTTATGGGAATATTTCAACAGAATTTACGGTCTGAGAAACCTGCCCTCTGCTGTGCTTCCTGATTCCTCAAAAATTGCTCAGTCGTCCTAAGGTCACACCTGCCTGTTCTCCCCTTGTGCTGCACTGTAATTGAATGTAGTTGGAAAGTTTAGGTTCAGTGAATCTGCTGGACGGCTCCCCTACTCTTTTTAACTTAATCTAATGAATTCTCACTAAGTAATTTGATGCATGTAGGTCAAGGACAGGAAATCGGGTGACAGAGGGAAAGTAACAGGTACGAAGCACTTATTTTGTGTCAGACATGAAATACACCCAGTCAGTATTCATTGTATCATTTCACCCTCTCCAAGCTCCATGGGGATAGGAATTGTTAGCCTATTTTTGAGTTGGGGAAACTGAGGCTGACATGTTTAGAGAAGTTAAATGAGGTGCTTATGGTCACATAGCTGGTAAGGCTGTGTGATGTATACAGAATTCACATCCAGCTCTGTTCAGCTTCAAAGTCTGTGTTCTTTCTACTGTACTATGGAGTTGAGCTTAACTTTGTGTGTGTGCAAGTATAATAGGGCAAAACGCATTTATTTTGAGGGGGGATGAGGTTCATCATTGAATTCCTTTTTATGTAGGATCTGACTCATAAAATGAGTTTATTATGTTTGAATTCATCTGTTGTGTGCCATGTGGCAGACTGGGTGTTGCTTTCCGCGACTCGGAGAAATTGACTTGTTGAATGTTGTATAGGAGAACTTTTAGCTGACAGTCAGCAAATTCTTCAGCTCTGAGGGCTCCCCAGTAATGGCAGTGCCTGTGGCCAGAGAAGTGGTCAGCATAGCTTCTGGGAAACATGGAACTCTGTGTGACAATGGGCTGGCACCTGGACGTGGCTGGCTGCAGTGTGTGGGGCAGAGTGGACCAGATGGGCCGGTGAGGGGGACAGGAGTGGCTCCAGTGGGAACAATGAGTGCCGTAGACTCAGCTGAGACAGTGGGGTGGAGTGGCAGGAGGGTGGGAATGGTTGTGGGAGGCAGTAGAAACAACAGAAAGGGTGAAAGAGAGGGAGAGCAAGAGGGAAACGCTAGGAAGATTCCTGCCTGGGCCTGGGTCCAGACACCTGGAGGAGCAGGAGGGAAGGGAAGTAAATTTGACTTGGATGGGTCGGGTTTGAAATGTGTGTGGGAGAGCCAGGCAAAGAGCTTCTTAAGGTCTGGGGATGACGGGAGAGATTGGGGTTACTGTTGTGAGAGTAGCCGTTTTCTAGTTATTTGTATGTAAGAACTTCCCGGAAATAACCTCCTGCACAATCAACATTCCCTCTCTCCCACCCAGAATGATATTCTGCCTGGGCATTTACACAAGTGTGCACCCTTACACACTCACCCTCCCACTTGCACACATGCACATGCTCGCATACATACCCCTGCCTGTACACGTGTATAACTTTACACACCCCCACCCTCCCCTCATATACACACATTCACGTCTAGAACACGTTCACACACACATTGTGTAAACCCATACACACTCACCCATATACTCATACTCCTTCACACACATGCTTACACACTCCCTTAATACACTCTCACTTGTACATATTTGCACACCGATACCAACACGTGTACACTTTAACACACCCATGTACAAAGTCCCCTCATACAGATTCACACACATACTCACTCACACACTTACACACATGTGCACCCTTACCCACACACACGCTCACACAGCCCATTCACACACTCCCCTGATCCACACACACTCCCACACTCCCACCCTGTGCACTTTTGTACACTCACTCATTTAAATGCACGCCCTCACGCACATGCGTCCTCTCACTCACCCACTCCCACTCATCAACTGCTCCTGCTGCATAGTCGGCCCTTCTCAGGTTCCTGGGGGAGCGGCCACTATCAAAGGGCTGAGTACCAGGCAGAGTGACAGCTCCACAGTCAGGTGGCCTCTCGTGGGGTGGCTCCCAACCCCTAATTGTCACCCACCCTTTGGTCTCAGAGCTTTGGGACTTGCAGCTCTGTCTTAAATCCCAGGCCTCCAGGAAACACAAGACCCAGGGTGTCTTTGGAGTAGAGCAAAACGTTGGAACTAGAAGAATCCAGAGCGAGCCTCTCATCTGGTTTGTTGTACAGATGACAGTGGCTGGGTTAGCTAGGGTCACCCTGCCAGATTATGGCAGGTGAGGGACTAGAGCACCAAGATCTGGAGCAAGGGGACCTCTGCTGCTCCAGAGGAATCAGAGGTGAGCCCGAGTTTTGAGGGTCATGCACAGGGCCCCCTTATGGCAATGAGGCCAGATGTTGGGCTGTGGGGCTCCTTATGCCCCCGTCCTGTCCCACCCAGAGCTGTGCTCCCTTGGGTGGGACCTGGATGGCCGCTGGGAGTGGGCTGTGAGGGTAGGTGTCAGGCAGCTCCCATGCTGGCCCATCTATCCCAGAATCCTAGCGCTGATGGGGACACCCAGCCGTAGGGAAAGCCAAGGTGGTTGTCTTTCCTGATGTCACCCTCTTTCTGTCCCCGAATAGCCTAGTTCCCCTTTTAAAATGACTATTTATAGAGCTCTTATTTAAGAGTTATCTAAAACCTTCTTGAACCTGCCTTTTCCCCCTGCCTCTACCTCCTGTGGGGGGGAAATGGGGACTATAAATTGCATCCTACCGCATACAGTTGGACTTGCTTTGATTGGGCTTGAATTCCCTCTGTTTGAGCTCTATTTGAAGTACTGGGATCAGTGACGAGGGCTACTGCCTCCCTTTCCAGGGCGTGTGCAGCCTTTGCCACACAGCGTGGGAGACCAGCTCTGGTCAGACCCACCCAGCCCTTTGGAAGACCCAAGTTTTCCTTCCAAGCCAGGCTCTCCGACATCCCACTCAAGCATTCGGGCCAATGATTGGCGTGGGGATTAGCTCTTTCTTGCTTGTTCACATGTGCTTTCTCGCGTTGGTACATATTGTCCTGATCATTATTATATGGCTTTATTTCTTCCTCGTTATAAAACACGCAACAAGAAATTTGGAAAATAGCATTCCTGATCGTATCACTCAATAGGACCATATTCATCTGTTGGTACTTCCTTCTAAATTTTCTCCCTAGCAGATGAGGTCTTGTTTAGTTCATTTTTTTCTTTTTTTTAAAGTTGAAAGTTAATCCCTCCTAATGCAGAGGCCCTTTCCAGACCTGAGTCTCCAGCACAGGCTTGCATGGGGGAATAAATGAATCACAGCTGCTGTTCACAGCTGGATTTGTAAAATTTAGAGCCAGGGAGCACTGGCTGGGAGCTGGCCTTGAGACGTATCAAGTAACTCCTGCCTGGAAGCAGCATACATTCCTGTTGGGGTGACTAGATCCACCCAGGGGAAAAAGTTGGGTGACATCACAGGCATGACATCATTGCAGATGTCACACGGCTGCTTGGGGGAGCCGTGCCCATTGAGAAGCACAGGAATCGATGGCTCCGTTAGGGTGGCAAACATCCAGTTGGGGTGGTCAGAGAAGTCTTCCTGGGAGAGGTGAGATGGTGGCTGAGCTTTGAAGTCTTTGCAGAGGGAAGTTAGGGGAGGGGATGCATTTCAGACTGGGGAAAGAGCCGGGGGACACATTTGGAGGCATGAAAAAGCTCAGGTGTAGTAGCTCAGTGAGGTAGGGGTGGTGGCCTGGGGTGAGACATGAAGGCTGCGGGCTGACCTGGAGGGAGAGGAGAGCCATGGACGTAGCTGACGCAGGGGACAGGAGGAAGCTCGGGTCCACTTTAAGGAACAGTGAAGAAACCACTGAGGACATGGAGGGGGGACCTGCCAAGGAGCAGCTTTTGTCTTGCCATCTCTCGGCCCTACCTCCCGCCTACTCGGAACCATCCCTGGTCTCAGGCTGGTATGACTGGTGTCAGCTTGGCTCATGGCAACACAGAGCCAGACTGCCTGGATTTCAATTCCAGGCCTATTCGATTAAAGCCCACCAGCCAAGACCACCAGGAACACAATTGTAGCCAAACACAGGAAGGGAGAACACACATCATGAAAATCTGCGGGGCACCTCCAAGGGGGCTTTAAAGAGGTCACTTATGGAGTGTGGGGGCTGGTGTTAACTATAGCATGGTTTTGGTCAGAGTTGGTAAACTAACGGATTGCTGGAGCAGTCGGAAGTCGTATCTTTAGAACACACAGGCCTGTTTGGAATTGCTGTTGGATCAGTTTGTCTGTGGTCTTATCTTGGAACATATGGGTGTGAGTGAGCTGGTGTCAAAAGAATTTGAGCTTAGATAGTCTGCCTGTGCCATTTATCTGTTTTATGAGTCATTGCACAGGCCTTTTTGCAAGTTATGGTTCTGTTTCAAGTCTCAATTCTCTATTTGCTGCCTCGTTGCCTTCAGGGCCATTTATTTCTTTTTCTTCCTTCCTTCCTTGTTTCCTTCCTTCCTTCCTTCCTTCCTTCCTTCCTTCCTTCCTTCCTTCCTTCCTTCCTTCCTTCCTTCCTTCCTTCCTTCCTTCCTTTTAATTTTTATTAAACTTATTGGAGTGACAGTGGTTAGTAAAATTACATAGATTTCAGGTGTACAATTCTGTATTACATAATCCATAAATCCCATTGTGTGTTCACCACCCAGAGTCAGTTCTCCTTCCATCACCATATATTTGACCCCTTTTACCCTCTTCTACAACCCCCTCCACTTACCCTCTGGTAACCACTAAACTATTGTCTGTGATTTTTTTGTTTGTGTGTTTGTCTTGTTCGTTTGTTACTTTCAGTTTTATATCCCATCTATGAGTGAAGTCATATGGTTCTTGACTTTTTCTGTCTGATTTATTTCGTTTAGCGTGCTAATTTCAAGATCCATCTATGTTGTCACAAATGGCAGTATTTCATCTTTTCTTATGGCCAAGTAATATTCCATTGTGTATATGTACCATATCTTCTTTATCCAATCATCTAGAGAAGGACACTTGAGTTGTTCCCCTTCAGGGCCATTTCTTCTCTGAAGTTTGTCCTCTCTGTGCCTTGGTTTCCTCATTGACAAGTGGAGATAATAACCATAGCTGCACCACTGAGTGCTGAGGATTACACGAGAGAATGTATATGAAGCATCTATTAGTGCCTGGCATTCAATGGATGCAATATAAATGTCAGCCATCATTATAACTACAAGCTTTAAGATTGAGAGAAAGACTGTTAATGCCTCCACTGCCCCCAAAGAAAGGAGAGTCTTCACATTTATTTTCCACTTGAAGAGAATGTAAGAGACACAGTGACATGAGAAAGCTTGACCAGATCTGCATGGTGTCCTAGGGAGCAGCCACCATGACCTAGAATATGCAAGTTCTGTTTGACTGGTATAATCTTCTGAGATCGAGAGAAGGAAATAGATCAAAGGATGCTTTGAGGTTTGGGGCACACCTACAGGTAAAGGGGGGTGACAAACTCTTCCTTAGTTTAGCTAAGGGCAGGGCAGGAGGAGATGGACTAACGTAATGGCACTGTAAGTTTGGGTTTGAAAGAGAACGAGTTGCCTGACTCTGGGTTATTAAGTATTAGGGTGTGGAGGCTAAGGGCCAGCGTGGTGACTTTGTCACTCCTCACTCTGGGTCTTAGCCTCCCCATTTAAAAAGTGAAGGATTCGGAGTAGATGTCCTTGAAGGGCCTTTCAGGTTCCTAGCTTTCTTCACTTCAAGGCATCTTAAAGATCACAGACATTTCTTTCTCATGACTGCACAATATTCCCTGCATATGCGTTCCCTTATTGATGGACATTCAGTTGTTTCCAGTGTTTTGCACTTACAAATGACAGTGTACACTTGGTACATATATTTTTATGGAGTTGAGTGCACGTATCTGTAGGATGCCGAGAGAAGTTGCCAGTTTACGGGGGTTGTACATTTATGATTTTCATGGCCATTGCCAAATTACTCTCTGTAGAGGCTGTACCACATTATAATGCTCCTGCCAAGTTGTGGGCTCAGCTATTTCACTTATGTGGTGAGGGGTGGGAAGTCTTGGCAGTCCCTCTAACACACCTTCTACCTCTAAGGCTACATGATGTCAGAGTCCTGCTCTGCCCCATTTTTTTATGGTATCAAATGCTTAGCTGGGCTTGGCCTTCTCACTCCCTTCCTTGCACTTTGCTTTTCTGCTCTCCAGCTAACCCCAGTGAGAGAGAGAGAGAGAGAATGAGAATGAATGAATGAATGAGAGAGAGCTCCAGGTGTTCAATGTTTTACCAGTGACGTGCCAACAACTGTCATCACTCTAACTTCTGTGTACACACACCTGGCTTCCCACGGTCAGGATGGAGGAAGAAGAGAAGGAGGCCAGCCAGCTGTGTGTGTTATGGTGAAGGTCAAAACCCCTTAGGCATTGAGACTGAAGGGCAAACTCACTGTTCAGCTTCTGCTGAAGGATCATCACACTTAGTTTACCAAGGCTCCTGATACTTGGTGGCAATTTCACCCCAGGAACACGCTGGTAGGGCCTAGATCTTGGTTGTGCCCTGGAGCCGTAAGTGGAAACATTCAAAGCTATCACCCGTAACCATCCATCGGCATAGCTGATGGGGAGGGGGGCCTCCAAGACAAATGAACAAATGGAAATCTGTCACAAAGAAAGTATAGACACCATCCAGCGAATGGAAGTGGTGCTCGGTCCTCCCATGTGCCATTGGTATGGCACATGGTGAACTTGCTTGATGTGTCATTTCCTTAGTTGTCTAGGCTAATGAACATGGCAGCAAATGATCCCTGGATTCTTTACCTGTGTCTTTGTAATGTTTACAGGACCCTACACACACATACATTCATTAATCAAACATCTCCTGAGCACCAGTGTGTTTAGGTGCTAGCTGTGTGTGGCTGGCAGACGACTAAGACCCTGCCTTCACCCCGAGAAAGTGGCTAAGTCAAGCCTCCTTGTGACAAAACGTAGGGTGGAAAGTAACAAGTGTCATAAACAACACAGGCAAAACATGCCCAGTGGATTCAGGTACCCTCTTCCATCCCTTGCCCCCCATGACAGCTCTCTTAGTTTGCATTTCCTGAACATCTGATAATTTTCAGAGTTTAAGAAAGGGAGAGAACCAGAGTAGCAAGGAGCGGACCGCTGTGTGGAGCAGGTGGGCTGAGGCCTTGCAAGAGTGAGCACTAATTCTAGCATTTACTGGTTTAACAGATTCATTGGCAAGTTCCTTTGGGTTGGGCGAGTTTGCTGAAAGATAACTGCAGTGGCGTTGGCTGGAGAAAGGAAAGAGACGAGATTTCCTAAGGGCCGTTGTGCTTGGCCTTTGTTGATGAGTTGATGCCATGTGGCCATCATTGATAGGACATGTGCTTCTGGGTCAGTTGATTATTTCTCACCCTTGCCATTGAGAGGGGGTTGCATGGAGCCATGGGCATCTTCTTGCCAAATCTCCTTTATTCCTGATCCATTAATCTCAACGCACATTTGGTAAGTACCTGCTGTGTATCGGCAGTGAGCCAGGCAGCAGAGGTCCTGCCTCATGGAATTGACATTCTATTGTGTCCCCACTGAGATCAAGTACCCATCCCAGGGAGGGCCACTTAGATCTCAGTGGTGAATCTTGAATGAGTCTTCACATTCCAGAGGAGTGAAACTACTGGTGGAATCTCAGGCATGGGTCAGATATTCGGGGCTGTTCACCCATGTGAGCAAAAGGGGCGGGGGTGGGGGGCGGCTCTTCAAGGAAACCAGATTCAGCCAGGTAGCTGGACATGTCCGAATTATGGCCTGGAGCTGGGCCACGTGTGTGATCTTTACGCCCCTTTCTCCTGGACCCTTAGATGCCCACTAAGAGAAGGGGCTGGGGGCCCATGGTATCCAGCCCCCTGGAGGGGCACCTAGGATGCCGGCTCCCTGGGCTAAAAGCCTCTTGTCAGCAGAGTAATTGGATCTGACTTGCAGCAGGCAGGGAACAGAGGTATTCAAGTCAGTCATACTATTTTTAGCCGCCCTCTCTTCCCCAAGTGCAGATCTCAAGCTCAGTAGGAGAGAATGGCTCATCTCTGAGCCTTGGGAATCCAGAAGCAACCCCCTCCCCGCTGGGGTATAAATTTCCCCACCCCCATCCTTCAAAATCAGATCTCACATTGGACAACTGCCCATGAATCTTGCCACTACATGTTCTGGTTTGGGGAGGGCTAGACTCCAGGGACTGTGGGTCGAAGGGACATGTGCTGGTTTGGGCTGGCTGCCCAGCTGGCTGGAGGCGGGCCCACAGCTCTGGTCCCTTGGTTGCCTGGCAGCACCAGAGACTCACCACTAAGCCTGCAGGCAAACATGTCCCTGCCTGCCTGCAGCCTGCCACTGTCTTTGACTCTTGGTAGCAGCTCACAGCTGCCTGTCAGGCTCTGAAGACAGTGGGAGTCAGAGCAGAGAGCAGGTACCTGCCTGTCAAACGTCCCTCTGGGAGCTGAGCCCCACGCTGCGTGCAGCCCCGGGTGGTGGGGAGGGCTCCAGGGGGGCCAGGGCTCAGCCACACTGCTGAGGAGGCTGCCTTGTTTGTCTATTTCTTCTCACTTGCTGCACTTCCTCTTCCCGCTCCCCCGCAGCAGCTGCAGCCTCTGATTGAAGGGCCTCTGAGCTGCAGGTTGGCTATAAAATGTTTCCCCTCCCGGGGACCCAGAGCAGACAGGAAGGGCAATTGCTGGTGGTCCTGACTACCCCTACCCCCACTCTTGGAGAAGGACAAGGCCACCTCAGGCTGGAGCTATTGTGGAAATGGAGATGCTATTGGCAGCCAGTACAGAGTGAACACCTCTTGTGCTCCAGATGTCACACCTATGGGCCAGGAATCACTGTGCCCTGTTATCGATGAGAACACAAATGCCCAAAGGGGAGCTCCTGGCCAAGGTCACTGGCAATCCTCTGTGACGTGACGAAGATCCTCAAAACACCCCGGAATTCTCGAGGCCTTGGATGTAAAGAAGGAGGGCTGCTTCAACTTCAAACAACACAGTCCCCTCTTTGAGAAGCTGTCCCATGCGTCCGCCCATCTCAGCCAGGGGGTGCTAGGCTCGGTGGCACTCTGTTAAAGTTTGTTGCTTCAGGTGAGAGGTCTTGACCTCACTTTTCAAAATTGTTTGGTTAAAACTTTGCGAGCTGGGAACCCTCCCAGGATGTCTTCTTTCTAGAGTGGGATTAGAATGAGGCAGGCTGCCCTGACCCTTTCCAAGGGCACTGATTCTCAAGTTCCCTCCCAAAGCAACTTTTATAAAGCAGCATCACGCAAGCCCAGCCTTATCCAGAAGTAGATATGTGGTGACATCTGAGGGGTCCTGGGAAGACCCTCGCCACCCCAAAGTAAGTCTGCTCAAACTGTCCCACAGTACCTGAGCTCACACCACTGCAGGCGCCTTCCTTTGGCTTTCTAAGAAGTTCTGAGTGGGGTCAGAGGACACTCTGGCTTTGGAGTCCTATAGAGGAGCTCTGTGGACCCGAACCCAGATCCGCCTGTGCAAGCCTGCAGCGTGGACAGGCAATAGCAGATTCTTTACTGTCTTTTCATCTCCGTTTCCTTACCTTCTAACTGGGGAGAGAAGCAGAGTTGAAATCTGGGGAGAGGAGGTGGAGACAGTTGTGGGAGGCCCTGGGACCTGGGGTAGAGGAGGCGGGAGAATGAGAAAAGGAGCAGAACTGAAGATTGATGGTATTTTCCATTTTGCAGTAGTTATTTTTTAAAGTTATTTTATTTTTTAAAATGACTCAGTATATTTTAAAAATCACTATAACATATGCCCATGTTACAGAAAGGTATATATATACAGAGAAGACGACATTCCCCTCCCTCCCCTCCCCCCAGCCACCAGGTTCTGCCCTCATGGGGAACCACTGTTGGCAGATCTCACGGATCCTTCCAGAAATCCTCTGCATATTTACTTTTGCTGCACATACACTATAAACCACACACTTTAATTTAAGCTGTTGCGGCATCCTCCGATTCCTCTCATATAAATGTTTGTTGTAACATCTTTAATACCAGACCTCATCTGTATAAGTCACATTATAATTTCCAAAGCACCTTACCCTTGTATATCTCATCCGAATCCCTGACCACCCTGGAGGTAGAGAAGGCAATATCCTTATGCTTATTTTGTAGGTCAGGAAGCTGCAGGTCAGAGAGGGTAGGCTACCTGTCGAAGGCCACACAGCAAATGAGTGACTAAGATTGGACTCGAATGCAACTTGCCTGACTCCCCGGGCAGATGTATCCCACTGCTTCCCTGAGGGAAAATACCTTACTTCCCCTACACTGTGTTGGGTATAGAGCGTATTTAATGAAAAGTAACTGACCTGGGGAATCAGGACTGTGCGTAGGTATCGCCAACAGGCTAATCTGACTAATCCCAGCAAGTGATGGGATAGGTTGTAGATACTAAGTTATGAGCATGTGCAGACACACACACACACACACACACACACACACTCAGACACACATGTTCACCCCACACACAGGCACACGCACACACATACTTTTCACACTCCAGAAGGGCAAACGCAGCATGTGGAGTCCCTTGCTCCTCATGGCTTCCTTGCCCTAGTGGACAAGGAGGGTGCAGTGGTAGCTGGGAATGGCCATGTAAGGCCGTATTAGGTTCATCAGGGGCCATTTTGCCCACAATAAACATCTTAATTTTGTGCACTGCAGAATTGCAAAAGGGGAGCATGCACTTCCACCAGGGCTGCAGGAGAATGTGTGAGGGACCAGGGCCTGATATAACCCACAAGTCCTGTGGGGCCTCTTCAGAACTTGGCAAGACGGACTTTTAGTCTTGGCTCATGGACAACCCACTGGCTTCAGATGACACTTGCAGCTGAGGAGATGGGGACAGGAGTAGTTTCCGGGCCTGGGAGCGCCCCCGTGTCTCTTCAAAGTGCCCCCTCACCTGGGCCTGGATGACCTTGGCCAGAGTTTAACCGACACCCGTCAGATGCCCATGTAAGACCTCACATGGCAACCTCACCAGTAATTTGCGTAAGAGGCCCCCCCTCAGTGTACTTGGCCCTTTCTCAAGACTATATTTTGATGGTGCTGACAGTGAAACAAAGACAGGCTTGGAGTCAGAGAACCAGGCTCCAAATTCCTAGCCCTGGGCCAAGTGATGTTAGGTAAGTCTGTCTCACCCTCTAAGTAAGCCTCAGTTTCTTCACGTCTAAACTGGGAATTGTTTCCATAATTCCCTGTGCCGGTGGTTGTGTGGCTGAATTTGGGAATTGCTTTGTAAGCCATGATGTGATTCGCTGATATTACTGTCAGCCTCAGAGAGGGACCGGAGTGGCGTTCCTGGGGGACCTGGAGCACATGGGTACAGGAAAGACAAGCAGGAAGGCAGGAAACAGTGCCCAAAGTCCCGGAAATGGACACCAATGTTGGATGGAAGAGTCAGGATGACCAGTGCGGCACCAGCTGGCTGCGCAGGGTGGGGATGGCCCTCAGACTTTTTGACTTTGCTGCTGGCGTTTTCCCTGCTAATTAACGTGTCATGGGGTAGAGAGGAGGGAAAACTCAAAACAATTGATTTGTCTATTTGCCAGCACAGCTGGGAAAAGGCTGGGTGTGGAAGGTCACCACAGGCTAAAAATCAGTGCTTCACGTTCTCAAAGAAACACACGGAACTGTGGGGTTCAATTCTCTGTTGCTATCGCTGATGAAAGCTCTAGGAAATCGAGGTTTAACTGCAAACCCTCCAGGGGGCAACAGGCAGAGAGCAGAGGCGTTTAAAGCTCTCTGGCTTTGTCAGGGGAAAGGTGATTCAGGGACATGGCTTGTGCTTAGAGAGCGAATTAACAAGTCATTCATCCATCCATTTATCCAGCCATCCACGCAATAAGTGCGCCCTGAGTACCCCGAGTTCATCCAGCCTTTAACCAAGGGTGCTTTGGGTGTTGCAGGGAGAGAAAACAAGCATTTTGCTCTCTAGACTCACATTCAAAACAATGAGAACATATCTCAAAATTGAGTCTGCACCTCAATCCAGGACAACACCATTGATTTGGTTTAGTTTTTCTATATAACAACCATTCCAAAGCTTGGCTTTATGACAACAACCATTTATTCAGCTCACAATTCAGTGGGTTGATAATTTGGGTCAGGCTCAAAGAACTTAGCTGGGAAGGCCTTTTGGTCTTTTCTGGGCTCACTCATATCTATGGTCTGCTGGGACAAGCTGGTCCCGGATGGTCTCATCTAGGACAGTTTATCTCTGCTGCACGTGGTCTCATCCTCCGGCAGGTTAGCTGGGGCTTGTTCATAGGATAGATGCAGGGGTCCGAGAGAGTGGAAAGGGCAAGGTCTCTTGAGGCCCAGGCTCAGAACCAGCATGATATCACTTCCGCTATATTCTGTTGGCCAAAGTCAGCCATGTGGCCAAGCCCAGATTCAAGGGGTCGGGAAAGAGATCCTGCCTTTTGATGGGAGGAGCTGCAAAGTCGCTTTGCAAGGAGTGTGTATGCCCACAAGGGAGGAATTGGGGCCACTTTGCAAACCATCAACCACACCATCCATCTAGTCGCTCAGGACAAAAGATTTGGGGTCCTTGTCAATAACCGATCAGTTAAACCTCGATTTCCTAGAGCTTTCATCCACAACAGCAACAGAGACTTGAAACCCACAGGTCCACGTGTTTCCTTGAGAATGTGAACTGATACAGATGATGTCTCTCACATCCCACATCCAATCCATCTGCATATCTGGTCACCAAGACCCTTGACATATATTTTGGATCTGATTACCTCTTCCTCCCTCTGTCCGATTCCCACCATGGTTCAAGAAGCCATCTCCTCTCTCTTGGTCCCTGCTTCTTCCTTCTTATCCCTATAGCCTTTTCTCAACACAGCAGCCAAAGTGAGTCAAATCTTGTGGCTTCTCTGCTCAGATACCCTCCTTTGGCTCCTAATCTCGCTCATAGTAAAAGCCAACATCCTATAATATCCCTGAAGTCTTGTGTGATCTGTTTCCTTGAATCGCCAGTATCTATCTCACCTAAACTCCTACCACTGCCCCGTCTCACTCTGCTCCAATCACACTGGTCTCTGATGTTCCTTAAAATGCCCGGCATGCTGTCACCACAGGGCCGTGAAACTTGCAGTTCTGTCTGCCTGGAAAGCTGTTCCCCTGATAGCTTCATGCTCCTTCAGCTCTTTATGCAGAAGTCACCTTCTCAGGGAAGGCTCCCCTCGCCATCATCATCCAATCTAAAGACATTCCCCCTACTCATCACCTTCCTTGCTTCAGTTTGCTCCAGAGCTTTTATCATCATCATCATCAATAAATGTTGTATTTTTTAATATATCTACTTATTGTCTAGACCAGTGCCATCTTATAGAAATTTAATGTAAGGCACATATATAATTAAAACATTTCTAGCCGCCACATTAAAAAAGTAAAAAGAAATAGGTGACATTTATTTTAATAATATACATTATTTAGTTCAACATATCCAAAATGTGTCGTCTCAACATGCAAGTAATTTGCAAAGTTGTTCGTTTTTGTGGGGTTTTTTTTTGCATTATTTTCTTATTACTAAGATTTTGAACTCTTGTGACTATTTTATCCTGGCAGCCAATGTCATTTGGACTAGCTACATTTCACATGCTGAACAGTCACGTGGGGTGACTACCCTGGACGGTGCAGAATTTGACCACAGTCCCATGAGGGCAAGGATTTCTGACAGCTACTCGTGGCTGCACCCCGAGCAACTAGAACAGAGCCTAACACATAGTAGGCATGCCATAAATATTTGGTGAGTGGATAAGTCAGGTTCAAAATCAAATGCAGTTGACCAATCAAATGCAAGTGACCAGATAGTTTTAGACTCAGAAAAGATGTGTTGTCTGGCTGTCTTCATTCCCAGGGTGCTGGGGTAGGGCTGTGAAGGGGATCAAGTTAGTCTGTCTCTCCCAGCCTTGCCGTGTCACTCAACATCTCCATGGTTTCCCACTCTCTCTCGATAGACAGAAAGCCTTGCAAGTTCATCCACACTAAATGTTAGGGATTTACTGTGTTGCTCTTTTGGGGGTGTTTGCATCTTAAGCAGGAGGGAGAGAGAGAGAAAGAGAGAGAAAGAGAGGAAATGCTTAATCCAAAGCACTGACTCCCTCCCGGAGAATTTTTGGCTCTGGTGGACTGCTATTACTGCCTCATGACTCTCTCTGGTCCCTGGTTCATCGCAGGAGTTGGAGGCCAACCAGGGTGCTTTGGCAGGGAGTCCTGCGGTAGCCTATTGCTGGGTGCCCTGGCTACCCTCCCCTGCCTGGCATTTCACCCCAGACCATGCTTAGGGCTTGATGGGGAGAGAGGAGACTTGGGAGGAGTGGGTGTTACTGGAGCCCCATCTCTGCAGCCAGCACTGGGCAGGGCCCAGGGGACAGTAGAAGCATTTGTCCTCTGTAAGGCACTTTTACAGGTGTGTCCATAGTGACCCCTGCCAGGTGAGCAGGTGACGCTCTGTGTGCTCATTTTGCACATCAGAAGGCCGTGTCCAAAGATACGAAGTCGGGGGCCTCAGTTGCTCTCCCTCGGGCTTGCCCAGGGCCAGCCTCCATGGGAGCAGGCACATGGGGTTCTCAGTCTCGCTGGGGTGACCTGGTTGAAAGGATAATGACCTGGACTGATAACTATACAAGATACAAAGCAATGAGCGGAGTGAAGAAGGGCACAGCTGGCCCAAGCCTGCCCAGGGAGGGCCAGTCAGGCAGGGGGAGGCAGGCACAGTCACAGGCCAAGCCAGGGACAGGTGAGGAGCTGACAGGCACCTGAGGTGACTTGAGGTGGGCCTTTGTTGCTGGGAGCTGTCAGTTCTGCGATACCTATAGCCCTGCTTTTCCAGGCATCTCTTCCCTCCCTCCCTCCCTCCTCCACTCCTTCCCTCTCTCCTTCCGTCCTCCCCTCCCTCCTCTCCTTCCTCCCACTCTCCCTCTTCCCCTCCCTCCTCCCCTCCCTCCTTCCTTCCTCCCTTCTCTTCCTCTTCCCATCCCTCCCTCCCTCCCTCACTCCTTCCTTCCTTCCTCTCCCTCCTTCCCTCCCTTTTCTCCTCCTTTCTTCCCTCCCTCCTTTCCATCCTTCCCTCCCTCCTCTCCCTTCCCTCACTCTCTTTTGTTATCTCCCTTCCTGTTCTCTCTTACAGCCTTCTCTCCTGCCTTTCTTTCTCCTCCCTCATATATTTCTTCCAGCATCCTCCCTCACTCCCTTCTCCTTGTCTTGTCTGTCTCTGACACACACGTGCACACACACACACACACACACACACACACACCACTCTACCCCAGGGTGTTAGATTGAGATGCCCATGAGTAGTAATGGCTGGGAATCTAATTTAATTGCCTCTGGCTCCCTCTGAAAGCCAGTGGATATCTGCCCACTGGTGTAATTTGATTTCAGGGGCATGGCAGGGCCGGGAACTCCCACAGTGCCCAGACCCACTGGCTGCTGTCTGAAATTCCACCATTAGAGCTTTATGATGTGATCTTGCCAAAACATAACTGCTCCTGAGAAAAGCCACTGCCTTAACTTTTCTCCGTTGCAGTTCAGAGTGAATGGGCGTGAGGGCCAGACTTGGAGCAGGGCAGAGGAGGACAGGAGAACTTGCGGTCAGGAGAATGAGAACTCTCCCGGGAGAAAGGGAGGCAGAGGACTGGTGTTACCCTCAGGCCCATCCACAGTGCTCACAGGTCCTTTATGTCAGTGGCCTGAATGTTCTGCAAACCTCACTGGGAAGAGTCCTCGTTGAAATGGGTTTCTGAAGTTGGTCAGCCTGTTTGGGGTACCGGGCAATGCTAATGTGAGTGCCCTACCACTTTGTGAAAGTTGTTGGGGCTTGGGGAATCGCTGTATTAACGTTTACTTGAGTCTTTGTCAAGAATATCTGAACTCATAACCTACGAGGAATTACGTGTGATTTACAATCGACACCATTCCCAGGGCAGACTTCTCCTTCCTCCATTAGGTCTGGCAGGAGGAGGGTTCTTTCTGCGTCAGAAACCACTGATGGGTTAGTTGGTTGTGATTTGTACCGACTATCTCGTGTGCTGGGCCACATGGGTCCATATTGGACTTGCAACTAGACCCCAATATTCATGGAAAGAATTCCCGTCTTTTTGTCTGCAGTGTCTCTCAGGTTAGTCTAGCTATTAGGTTGGTGCAAATGTAATTGCGGTTTAAAAGGTTAAAAATAATTGCAAAAAGCGCAGTAACTTTTGCACCAACCTAATACCTTACACATTAGTTCCTTTAGTTACATGTGTTCCTCTGCCACCATGCAAACCCACTAGTGCTAAATGCTGGCAGGCAGCTGTTTTGCATACTACTGAGGCTTTTAGCAAGAGGCTACTTCCTAATGTTCAACACTTCATCTCCCTCCCTCCCTCCCTCCCTCCCTCCCTCCCTCCCTCCCTTCCTCCCTCCAACCTCTCTCCTTCTTTCCCTCCCTTTTGCCCTCCCTCCCTTCCTTTAGCAAGTTCTTACTAGTATGTATTAGGATCTGTGTCAGACACTAGAGATGTAAGCGACTGAAGTTGAGCCAGGTTCTGCCTTCGTGGAGTGAGGTCTTCTGACCATAGATGCCCTCCACAAAATGTCCTCCTATGACTACAGCGGGAATGTTTTTTATAAGCCTCTTCGGCATTAGATGGCATTTGGCATTACTTTGTGAGGAAAGGTATCTTCTGGGATGGATGAGGCTCAGAAGACTGTACCATTACCCACAGGGGTTTTCTTCTGTAATTGCATCCTGTTTCTAGCCAGACACCCTCCCGAACCCCCACCCCCGCCGCTCCCTTGCCTTACTCCTGGTCCCTGACAGCAATTGGAGCCAAATACTGGCCCTTTGCTGCTGCTGGAAGTTTGCTGTGTAATTATCTCCGGCCCATGGGTCAGCAGGCTTCCTAAGGATGGAGTCTCCTCCCATCAGTGTCTTGAGAGCGGGGAATTCAGTTCCTTGGAAGAAGCGGAGCTTTTCATTAGAGATCAAAGACTGGCCGTGGGGAAGCATTCTCAAAGCTGTCGTTGGCTGTAAGGGATCCCTTTGGGCATATCACTTCCTTTCCAGGCCCTGTGTGTCCTCTGTTGGTCAGGGAACCCAACTACGGAGAGGGAGGAAAGCAGACCTCTGGCAGCCCAAGGAACCAAGCCAGGGAATAGGCCTCTTGGGGTTGATGAGAATGGAGCAAAAGAGGTTAAACCAATTCACCCGGAGTAGGTAAGAAAGCCAGGAAGGACGGCTCAGGAAGCTGGGTTCTGAGCAAACGCCCATTCTCCATATTCTTCTGCTTTGTCTGGTATATAGTCAAGCGGTTAGCTTATGAAGTACACCCCAGACTCCTGGTCCCACCATTCAAAACTCCCCACAACATGTCCCTCCCCCCTCTTTCCTGTATTAACTCCCCAAGCATCCTGCCTCTGAATGGTTGGATCACAAATGATGCATTACCTAGTCACATGGAACTCGGATGTGTCCCAGGCTGGCAAAGGCAGTGGGCCCTTGGGAGGCTCAGAAGATGCAGGAAATGGAATTCTGAGCTGTCAGTACAGCGGGCAGAGGAGGCTTCTGGAGTCGGGGATACATTGAATAGAACAGGGAGTCTGTCTTTGGATACCTGCCTTGACTGGCATCTCCTCCTTGCACCTGGGCTCCGGCCTCCAGGCTTGGGCTCTGAGTACTCAGCCTTCCACTCTCCTTGCTGCCGTGCTCCTTCCTCTTTCCCCCCATCACCCAGGCCAGCGTTTCTGTGCCTTCATAGACCAGTCTGGCCTAACTATGATCAGGCAGGGGGTAGGTGTCGCAGCGAGTTTGTATCCTGGGGAGCTTAGAATGGGACCTGGATGTGTTCCAGGCCATCACCTACTCCAGTGTTCACATTCCTCAGCACGGACACCTTCAATGATGAGGAACTTTAGAGGACAAAGTGACATTCTAAGAAATGTCTTCCTTATGTTGACCCAAATCTACCAGGAAGACCTTACGCCTTTTGCCTACAGCTATCACCTGACCTCATGTCAGACGACTCGAGTTTCCTCATAAGCCTGGTCCCATCATCAGAGTCCAGTGTCCGTGTTAATATGAGGTGTCCCAAACTGGTGTCAGTACCCCAGAAGTTTCTGCCATCTTTTTTCATCACCAAAACTCTGTAAAAAGTGGGAGGATTTCCAGGGGCCCCGTAGGAATTGCTTTGAGACAGAAGCACCCGATGGGCCAGAAACACCTTGGCCTCCCCCATAAAGCTGGGGCTCACCCTGGGCATTTTCTTAGGCCAGGGAGGAGGCCTGGGGCTACTGGCCAAGGTGGACTGAGCCTAAGCAATCTTACTCACCATGGCCATTCCATAGCATCTCCCCCAGAAGAGATTCAAAACCGTTCTTCATGGGGACCAGCAGCTCGTCTCTTGCCATTTCATGGTTACTTCCTTAGGCAGGAACTGGCTTCCTTCTGGGGAAGCTCAGGAGAGGGATGGGGGTGGGGAGGGAGGTGGGACCACCAGGGCCATGGCATGTCATTCTTGGGCAAGTGGATTTCTCTCTGTGTATACCAGGTGTGCACGTATATGGCACACGGGGAGCTGGGTGCTGGGACGGGGGACTCTGAAATGGCAGGCCAGGGGAGAGCACACTGCCCTGGGGCTTTGGAGGCCACAACTCTGGCCCCCACTTGGACATTACCCAAGGGCACTCGGACAAGGCACCTCACACATCCTGGCCATGGGGTCCTCATCCGGAGAACAAAGGCTGTGTGATCTCTGAGCCTCATTTAGCTCAACTATTTGAGGACTCTGTGAAGAACCATATTTCCTTAGCAGCTGATAATTTGACACTTTTTTTTTAAAGATAATGGAGGTGTTTCTTCCTTTTCCTTCCTTCCTTCCTTTTTCCTCTTTGTCTTCTTGTCACCTTTCTCCCTCTTTCTTTCTCTTTTCCTCTGTCCTCCATTCTCTCATTTTCCTCTCATTCCCCCTCCTTCCCATCTTAGAAAATTCTTAAGCCCCTTCTAAGAACAAAGGGCATTTACTGAATGGTATTTGCCCTGAAAACACTCACTTTACAGCTTATTATTGGAGATAAAATTTGTCCACAAATAAAATGCCAAGTGTCACAGGCAAATGCCACAAGTCCAATGGATAGAGGAGTCACATCCAGCGGGCAGATTATATCTCAGAGTTAAGATCTGTCCTGGGTAGTCGAGGTTGGACAGGGTGCAACTGTCTAGTGAGGTGGGGTAGCAGGACCAGGGGGTAGAGAATGGCTATTGTAGGCCCACAGGCAGGCAAGGCCCTGGAGGTCTGGGAGAGGAGGGAGGGAAGAGAGAGAGAGAGAGAGAGAGAGAGAGAGAGAGAGAGAGAGAGAGAGAGAGAGAGAGAGAGAGGAGGGGAGTTTGGTCAGGTTACAGAATGGTCCGAATTGGGTATTAGGATAATGTGGCAGCCATTTGGAAGGCGGATTTCAAAGGTCAGCATTGGTCTGCCCTGCTTCTCACTTCTTCCAGCCCACTTCAGTGCTGGACATGGCAACAGAACACACACACACTTATCTCAATAGGGGGTGGTGGCGAGAGACCAGGGTCTGGGCTATCCAGCTGTGGGACTCTGGGGCAGTCACAACGTTCAGTTCACAAACGTCTTCCTCGGAGCAAGATGAGAAGGCTGGCTAGAAGATGTCTGTGGCCCCAGCCAACCGAGAGATTTTAGCAGGTGTGTCAGACCAGTTGTCGTCATTGTGGGTCACATGTTAAGCAACTGGGGCCTGAAGTCCAATGTCCCATCAGGTCTGATGGGGAGGGAAGGCACCCTGGCCACTAGGACTGAGCTCTTATACCGGATAACTGCCTGGCTCTGAAAGCCTCTTTGGTAGCAGAAAGCCTTCCTTGCTGGCCTCTTGTGGGCATAAATTTGCTTTTCAAAAGACTGGTTTTCTTTGCAACCTGAAAGCAGGATTTTCAGAAAGGAGAAATACGTGACTCTAGCCCCAGCTTCGAAGAAGCACTCAGCAGTGACAAGTGTGAGGTCCCTGGTCCCTGCCAGCTGGCTGTCCCCTGTCCTCTCTCCCCACACCATCCTGGCGCCTTTAGGAGGGAGTCTCCTTGGCCATCCCAGCACCACCACCCCGCCCTCTTCCGGATGCCTGTTCTGCTCCCAGTTGTGAGGCAGAGTGATGGTGGGTCAATGAGCTGAGTGACAGCAGGGAACCTGACACCCTGAGAACTGGCCTGGGGAGGATGGGACGGCCAGGCTGGCTTCCCTGGAGACCTGGAGGGTTTGGTTCCCACCCTGGGAGCAGCGGGGGAGATGTGGCTTTGGTCTGGTAGGCTGAGGGGTTTGCAACAGGGATGTGGGCCAGCCTGGTGCCAGAGGCGCCCACTGGCAGAAGGTGATCATTCCCAGGGGTGGCCTGGGTTGGGGGGCAGGACATTCTGAGATGTCAGGCTCCCACCTTTGTCCTTGTCCCACTACACAGCCTGTTCTTCTCCTTTTCTCTTAGCTCAAGGAACTGAACACAATGCTGCTCAACTCTGGAATCATGAGGCTGAAAGTTACATTAGTCAGGGGGACCGTGTTGGTCCAGAGTAGCACAGCTAGGATATTCCTCCAGCTCAGGAGAAGCCTGTTAGGCCTCATGGTTCTGCTGTCTCAGAATGTCTCTGGCATTCTCACTTCTTGGCCTGGCCCCTTGGAGCTTCTGCCCAGGCTCCTCATCCCCAGTCTGGAGAAAACCACAGATGGGCCCACTGTGTCCTCTGGGTGTTCTGGCCCCGATTCTGCACCCTTCTCCTCCTTGGGAGGTCCCCTCACTGCCACCTCTGCTTTTTCAAGTGTCTTAGTTCCCTGGTTCTGCACCCCCCCTCCTAGCGAAGACTGGTTTTCAGAAAAGACCTTGGTAAAATCTCCACTCTGTCATTTGCCACGCGAATGTCAGTGAATCTTCCACACTTACCTCTGTTATCTCCATCTACCTGCTCACAGCCCTAGGCCCCTGAGTCCTCTGCTTCTCCCTTACCTTTCCCTCCCCTGTGGGGCTGTGTGGTTTCTTCCGTCCTCTGATCCACCCACTCTCCAGCTGTTCAGCCTGTTCAGGCTCCCTTCTCACGAGGCGCGAATCAGCCACCAGTCTCCTGGCACTTGAGCAGCACCTCTTGTGTCCTGTGTGTTCCAAGTGGGCATAAGGCGAGCCCCACACCAGGGGCTTCCTGTACCCCAGCTGTGCAGAGGAGACCTGGGCCTTTCTCCCCAGCCTGCCCCCCCTCGCTCATGCCCCTGCCCCTTGAAGGTGCTGCTCCCAACCAGCTCTCAGAGGTGCCAACAGTCAGCATGGATTTCCTGAATTCTAAGATGCACATATTTTTTCTTCACGCTTCTGAAACGAATTTGTCTTACAAAAACTCGAGTGGCGCTTTGTTTCTGCGAGACCTGTCCTTGTCCCCACTCCCCAAAAATGTTACTTAGTTCATGATGAATGCAATTGATGGCATTTCAGCCCTGGGTAAATATGATAAATGGATAGTGTGATCGGGGACATCTAGAGATCATTTTTTAACCCAATGGAGTAATTCTAGTGGGAAAAATTGTAGGTTGTCTATCGATGTGGGCATTTTGGGATGTAAGTGTTGTTCAGACATCACTAATCATTGGCTTGTCATGGGCCCAGACAGCCCATCCTTAGAACTTCACTCTGGTTTTAGAGACCAAATAGAACAGCTAGTACCTGCTAGTTTCACAGACCCCACATGACACAGGGCTGCGGCGAGGTGGGGGTCCCTGAAGGAATGGCTCCTGGATTCAATTGCCTTCTGATCAGGGTGATGACACCTAAAACCTTCTGGGGATAGAGATGACAGGGGAGGGGTACAGAGTCTCAAAACAGAAGTCAGAGGACCTTTGCAGGTAGAAATTGTCTGAAATATTAATGGACAAACAGATACTTTTGTTCACCTTTCTCTTGCTGCCCGTCCAGTGCATCAACTGGAGGGCATAGGTTGCAGGAGAGTGGACACCTCTCCAGGCTAGGGGACTCAGTCAGTCCTCTTCCTAATGGGTCTCCATAGAAACCTCCCCCTCGCAGGTGGGCACCCTTGTGGCAGGAGGGGCTTGTGGGAGGGATGCCCCTGCTGTTCCTGGCAGTGAGAGGCTCCACCAGTGCCCGAGGGGGTGGACACTGGCTTACCCCATCTGACTTGTGCTTGCCAAGCCACAGCTTTAAAACCCAGGGCTTGCCCAAGCCCTCCTTGCCACCTTCCTTCCCACTCAATTTCAAACCAGTCAGATTTCAACCAGCCTCACGGCATCCGTCCCTGTGAGCCCCTGTTTTCCCCTCAGTCCCTCCAATAGACAATCAACCTGGGCTTTACTAAATGCCAACTGCAAGCGAGGTACGTGGGGATCCAGAGACAGTAAGACAGAGCTCAGCCAGCTGGGGGTGGTGAGTGTGAAGAAACAGCTCAAGTTAGCCACGGCCAGGTGCCCCGTGCGTGGTACAGACAGGGCATTCTATAGTAATGCAGAGGAGGATGGCATCCCTGAGGACGTGGGCAGGGGAGGCATTTTCAGAAGAGCTGAGAGGTGACCTTTTAAGATGGGGAAGGCAGCCGGTGAGGCGTGAGCAAAGGCCACTCGGTGGGAATGGGCACGGTGTGTCTGGAGATTTGAATAGACTAATGTGGATGGCCGGGGGAGGGCTTGATGTGTTCGTGGGGATCAGGAGCATGGAGCTTTAAGATCAGACTAGGGGTGGGCATCTCACCTGCTTGCTCACGCCACAGTCCCTGGACTCATAGAAGCTTATCCAGAATGCTTGTGGGAATTAACGTTCTAGAGAATTCTTTTCTGGCTCACTTGACGGCAGTCAGAAATTCTTTTGATTTTCATTTTGTTTTGCAAGTATTTATTTTTAAAACATTAAAAAAAATCTATCAATGACATGCGCGTCATTTACAAGGTCAAATAGCACTGATATAAGTCACATTTAATGACAGAGCAGTTATCTGCCCCTTGCCCACCATGGTCCTGCTCCCCAAAGCTCAATATTTCCAACTCTTCTTCGGGTATGTACTTCCTGAAATACATCAACTACTAAGTAAATTTCTAAATACATTCTTATATCTCTTTGTTGCTTTTGCAATTTTGCTATTGGCTATTTTCTTCTTATTATGAGGGAAATGTCCTTTTCTGTTCTAATATAGTTTATTAATGTTTGTTTTATTATTATTAATAATAAATATCGTTCACTGTTGAACCAAGTATTGCATAATAATTACACTTTCTTGCACAGCGTTTTCTCTTCCGGGAGGTAATAATTGCCTCATTGTTTTTGGTTGCCTTGTTTTCTATGACATTTTTACAAATTCTTACCAAATTCTCTACCAAATTGTAAAATTCCTTCAAATACTATTTTCATGCAGCCAAGTTTATTGGTTATCCTCTTGTTTCCATCTCCCCCTGCCATACCCTCTCAGAGTGCCTACCCTTGTGCGTCCCTTGAAATGGTTGCTGAAGCCCCTACACAGCTGTGTGCTTGGGAAACCCCACCTCTTTGGGGCGTCACCCCCTATTGCTTTGCTCCTCTCTTTGAGTTTCTCTCAGAAAGGGTTCTGAGAAGGTTGATCTTTTGAGACTCTGCATGTTTGAAAATGGCTTTCATTCTATTCTCTCACGTGATTAATAGTTTGGCTGGGCATAGAGTTCTAGATTGAAAATCTCTTCCCCTATCCCTGCAGTACCTTGAAGGCACTTGATCTACTGTTTCCAAGCTTCCAATGTTGCTCTGGGAAAATCTCATGTGATTCTGAGTCCTGACCCTTTGTGTAGCCCCTGTTTGCTTTCTCTTTGGAAGGTGTTAGAATCATCTCTTTGGCACCAACTGTTTGGACATTTCATAGTCAGATGCCTTGGTGTGGTGTTTCTCCCCTATCAATTTTGCTGGCGCTCAGAGGTCCTTTCTATCCAGAAACTCAGGCCTTCAGTTTTTGTAATTTCTTTTCTCCCCCCATAATTTCCTCTCTGTTGTTTCCTCTGTAGAATCTTCTGACTGGATCCCTCACTGTTTGTATCCTTTTCCTCCTAGTTCCTATTGCCTTTTTTTGGGGGGTGGGGGCGGTGGGGTGCTGCTTCCTGGCATATTTCCCCAGTGTTTCTTCCAATGCTTCTGTTGAATTTCAGATTTTGCCTCTTATGTTTTTATTTTCCAAGAGCTTTTTCTTATTTTCTCTTTGCACCTTTTAGAAGAACTGTTGTTTAATAGATCCAACATCTTATTTCTCTGAGGAGATTAATGATAGTATTTTGAAGTTTATTTTTTTCCTGTTTTTTTTGTTTTGTTTTGTTTTTTGCATTACTTCAGTTCCTTTAAGTTTATTTCATTTTTCTTTTTTAAAATGTGGTATAGTTTCTCTCTCTTCACTTTGTAATTTTACTCAAGACTGGCCACCTTTGGGCTGTCTGTTGATATTGAAGAATAGGTCACTAAAAGCCTCCAGAAACCTGTGTGTGTGT
Organism: Rhinolophus hipposideros; assembly: GCF_964194185.1. Lineage (NCBI taxonomy): Eukaryota > Metazoa > Chordata > Mammalia > Chiroptera > Rhinolophidae > Rhinolophus > Rhinolophus hipposideros. The sequence goes on along the minus strand of NC_138063.1, from coordinate 22,199,444 downwards.
ACTTTTCAACTTATGGGCTTCATTATAGAGTGGTCAGCTGGGGACCCAGCCATTTTATTTGGGGTACTTCCAACCAGAAGTATCTGTCGAGTTCTTTCTGGGACCAGTTTCCAGCCTGGGGCTGTGGAAGGTGAAGGGAAGGTCCCTTGGGTGATAGTGCTTTCAGAACCAAGTGGCCGAAAGGGGCAGGGTTTCCAAAGATCCATGCCTAGATGTTCGCTTAGGCCCCCTGTTTCAGTTTGGTGCTGTGTCCTGCCATCCTCTATTGGGGACCCTCTGGCTCAGTTTCCCCATAAGATGCCAGGATAGGGGAGGGGCAGTCAGTGTCCCACATGGGAAAGGAGAGGAGACCCAAGCAGAATTGCTCCTCACAGACTTATAATCAGCCACCCTGTTCTCAGCTCCTCTCTCTCCTGCTTCTACAGAAGCCACTGACGCGTCCAGCATGGGTGGCAAGAGCTGTCCCCTCCTTGTTGACCGTCCCTTCGGTAGGCACTTGGTTTCCGATTTCTCGGCTCTGCTAATTCCTCCATCTGCTTTCCATCTTCCAAAAATCTGTTGACATCTGCTGCCTGCTGATGTCATTTCTCCTGTTCTCTCTGTCTTTGTCTGTTTATCTTCTCTTTATTCCTTTGCTCTCCTATCAGCGAGGTTTGGGAAGAAGCAGATACGCGTTAAACCTGCCACGTTTAGCAGGAAGCCTCTGAAAACCTTCCTGAAGTGCTGAGTTCTCTTCTTTGCCTTACCTAAAGGACTCCAGTGCCAAGAGCGGCATCTTTGTTCCTGGAGAATTTGTGAGGCCTGCTGGTCATCCAGGTCAAGTTTATTTAGAAAAGTAGTGGCGACTTGATTAAAACGCAGCCTGAACCCAGCTATAACTAAAAATGATTGCTTTTAAAAAAGTTATAACAAATTATTTAATTATTATTTAAATAAAAGTTATTTTGCGTGATTGGTTTTTTTTTTTTTTTCTTAACACTACATGGAAAACAACTTCTGCCTGTTTTCTTTCTGGAAATGAGGGCTCCGTCTGGGCTGGGTCCCAGCTAGCCAAGGCTTCGATGAAGTTCAGAGCTTGGCTAGGCCGGACTCAGGGTTCTCCATGTGGCATCTATTAGAAAAGGTTGTCAGGTCAAAGACGTGGCATGGGAGGAGTCTAAGTCAAGAAAGCCAAACTGCCTCCGAGACTTTAAAACTCCTTTAACAAGTGTGTTAATTTTGAAAACAGGATGTTTTTATCTATTCATTAAAGAAAGCACCCCTCCCTCTCTCCTCCAACACATAAGGTATAGAGCCTTTACTTGGCAGCATTAAAGATGACCATACGGATATAAAAGTGATGACATTATTGTGTTCTTATGAAGGTCTTGAGTTTTACCAGCTGCAGGGTGTCCCCGGGCCGTGAAGGGGGGAGGGGTCTGTGGGGGAGGGGCGCAGTGCTGGTACCCACGGAGCTTCTCCCTGTCCTTGCCTCACCAGGTGCCCCCTTTCAAAGGTCTCAGCATCCTCACGCTACCTCCTGCCGCCACTTCCACCTGGGCCCCCCGCAGCCGCAGCAACTCGCGCCGGACTTCCCCCTGGCCCATCCGGTACAGTCCCAGCCGGGCCTCAGCCCCCACATGGCCCAGGCCCACCAGCACAGCGGCGCCCTGCACCAGTCGCTGACCCCGCTGCCCACCCTGCAGTTCCAGGACGTCACAGGTCCCTCCTTCCTACCTCAGGCCCTGCACCAGCAATACCTCCTGCAGCAGCAGCTCCTGGAAGCCCAGCACCGCAGGCTCGTTTCGCATCCCAGGTGGGTGCTTCCTGGGGTGGGGTGAGGGCGGGGCCGGGGTGGGGCCAAGGGCAGGACAGCAGGCTACTCCGCGGGGCTTGGCCGGCAGTTACTACGTGGGTCTGTGCTGGAGGCAGCTTTTGCTCCAGGTTGAGGCCTCTCTTGACTCTACATGGGCTGCCTGCCTCGGTAGCTAGTGTGGTGTCCCTGTCACACTGCCCAGCTGCAGAGACAAGAGCTGGGTAGCTGGTGGTGGATGATGCTTGCAATGAACGTTTCCACATTGTGGGAGATTTGACTAAGAGATGCCTTATGTCCCCTCTAGCTTCCTTATCACCGGGTTCTAATAGCCAAGATCCCTAAGGAATACCAAAGAATATGGCTGGGTTAGCCCTGCTCTCAAAGAGTCCTTGGTCTTGTTAGAGAGACCAGCTATGAAACAAATGGAGAGTAAGTTGGACAACACTAATCAGAGGGTGTGAAGGAGCTGTGGGACCCTGGGCAAGTCCCTTCCCCTCATGAGCTTCAACTGTCAAGAGAAAGAGTGGGACTAGATCAGTGATTCTCCCTTTTTTTCTCAGGAAACTTTACACTCTTCATAGTTATTGAGGATTATAGCAAGCTGTGTTTATGGGTTATGACAATTGATACCATATTAGAAATTAAAACTGAGAAATTTAAGAAATATTTATTAATTCATTTAAAAATAACAAAAACTCATTATATGTTAATACCAACAATACAGTTTCGAAAACAATAGCTATATATAAATGTAGTGAGAAGAGTAACTTTTTAAAGACGTATTTGCAAATCTCTCTAATGAACTCCACTGTTTGCTTGTGAGGGAATGAGCGTGAAAAAGAAAACAACATCATAGTATTATGATGAAAGTAGTTTTGACCTCACAAACCCTATGAAGGGATTCCCAGTGGTACTTGGAGCACACTTTGAGAACTGCTGGACTAGGTGATCTCTAAGGCTCTACACATCCATGACTGTAGGGGTTGGGAGCCTAGGACAGAAAGTAAGTATTGTAGGAGGTCAGAGGAAGGAGAGGTCGCCATGACTAGAGTGTTCAGGGAGGTCTTCCTGCAGGAGGCGGCTTCGATCTAACAACTAGGAAGAGTGTGGAGAAGGATGGAGGAGTAAGAACATGGCAGGAGCATAGGGTGCACAGAGGTGGGAGAGCCCGCAGACATTCCTGTCTTGAAGACAGCCTACTAAGGACCAGGGAATTAATATGAGGAGGAGCAGAGACAGAGAGCCTGGGTGGGGCAGGTGACCTGCAGCAGACACAGCCAGGGAGAGGCAGTACAGTGGGCAGCTGAAGACAGTGGAAATGTCTGAGTTAACGGCTGCTGCCCAGGTGGGAAGTTTCCTTGCAAGTTTGGAAAGAGGGGCAAAAGCTCGCTGCTCCATAAGCTGTGGGCTCAGGTTGGCTGGGCCTTCTCAGAGCTCCTGGGGGCTGGGCTGGCCCTGGGCTGCCCTGACTCCATGGGCCCTCCTTCCCTTCTGGTGCAGGCGGAGTCAGGAGCGCGTGTCTGTCCACCCCCACCGCCTCCACCCCAGCTTTGACTTCGGCCACCAACTCCAGACGCCTCAGCCCAGGTATTTGGCTGAGGGCACTGACTGGTGAGTCTTTGGGGTCCCTGGGGAGGAGGAGAAGGGGAGAGGGTCTTGCCTGATCCATGGAGTTCCTGTATCCTTCACTTAAATAGTGCAGGAGGCCTGGTCCTCAAGCCCCAGCCTTTGCCGCTGGACCTAGTCACCCTCAGGGTCAGTTTGTCCCCCACTGGACTTGGTTCCAGCAATTAGCTCAGCAATTAGCCCAGCCTGGGGCTCAGTGCTCATGCTCCTGCAGGGGAGGTGGGGACAGAGTTACAAAACATTTCCAAATTTAATGAAGGCTGGGAACCAGTGGTGGTCTCTGGGAAAAGGGCAAAAAGAAGAGTCGCAGGAGCTACGGTAGTCAGGGAAGGCTTCCTGGAGAAGGTGAGCCTCAAGGGATCCACGGAGAAAAGCCAAGTCAAGCCAGCAAGGCAAAACATAGGCTCATGGAGACAGAGCCAGACAGGTTGGAGGCAAGGACTGGGGAGAGAGGCTGGGAGACAGGATGAGGGCATTGTGGTGTGTTGTAGGCACGATGCCCCTGTGAAATCTTCCCACAGTGTCCTGCACTTGGGGCAGAGGACTTGGCTGCCCTGGGACACAGTGTTGCTCGGTTTTGGATCCTTGGTCTCCAGACTCTGATTCTAGCTCAGGAGAGAGAGGATCTAAACTCGGGTTGGATCCGAACCCCTAAACACTTGAAAAAGACGTGCAGTCACTGAAGTAGTGAGAGGTAAAGGGCCTCATGCCTGCGACTTATTTTTAAATAGTTCAGGAGAAAAATTAATGGAGAAGTATATGTATATGTATGTATGCATGTATGTATGTAAGTGAGAGAGGGATGGTGGGGGGAATAGAAATGCACTAAAATAGTAAAGCCATTAACCCTTGGGGAATCTGGGTAAAGGCTATCCAGGAATTCTTTGTGCTATTCTTGCAACTTTGAGGTTAAAAAGAATTTTTTTTGCTTTTGTTTTTGAAGAAGAATGTAGAAACAAAAACCTCAATGAAAAGGGATGGACTTTTAAAAAGAATAGACGTGCAATTGTGTCATGTCTCAGCCATTTAGTCAGGCAAAGGGGCTTAGTCAAGGGTTGCTTTGGAAGCAACCTAGGACTAGATGCCTAGGAATAATTCAAAAGGATAGTTCTGTTGATTGAATGCTGAAGATACTTACAGGTGCAGGAAATAGTTATTTTAACATGTTCCCTTGTCCCCAACCCCTGCTGGTTCTCAGGTACACGCTGTTAAATCCAACACTCCCTTAAAAGATAGATTGCGCAGCAGCTGACTTCAGCCCAGACTTTTTCTAATTAGCAGATTCAAATCAGGAAAATTTAATTGCAGTTTAGATTGAATTCTGTCCCTCAGTGTCAAGTCAATTCAATTTAATTCAATCCAGCTACACGGAGCCACTTAGGGCCCTTGCATTTGGTTGAGCGGTTTGAACAAACACACGAGGTCCAATGTGGCAAGTGGGACTGGACAGGTGACACAGGTGAGAGTTTTTCTGGAGAGGTATCCAGAGGAGCAGCGCAGGTGTTTAGCCCTTGCTGCTTTCTTTATTTAGTCTGATTTCCCCGGCCTTCTCACTCATTTCAATCATTGTGTTCCTGACTCCTGCTTGTTCTAAGAAACATAAAGACTGAGGCCCCAGAGTCTGGTTTCTGCCCCATCAGGAGACGCTGGGAGGACCTCCTGTGAGTCCCTCCTGGGGTCACCCCCTGGGCCCTTTCTGCCTGTCCTGTCCCCACTTCCCAAGTAGGATGCCCTTTCCAGAGGAGGAGGTGACACTTTCTTCTCCCTTATAATTAGCTCTGCTCCAACAAGGACTAGCTTCCTGGCGATGGGGGGCTTTTTGTAATTGTGGTCATGCCAATGGCATCCAGCCCCTCTTTTCTAGGGAGGCCTCTTCTGCCAGGAGATGTGGAGTCTGGAAATTAGATGACAAGAAATGCATTATAGAGGGGCTACTCTGACCTGCTGCGAGGAGCCCTGGGAGGAAGGAAGTGGGGAGAGTGTGTCTTCAATCCTCCCACCCCCTTTTCCTTTTAGAGAACCATTATTCTTTAAATTCCTTTTAGAGAACCATGACCATTGACTTCTGCCCTAGGTCATTCCAGGAATTGGGAAACCCCAGCTGCTATAACCCCATGACTGAGGCTGTCCTGACCTTTCCCCCTTTACTTTAGGATATTTTAATTCTACCCAAGCAGCTGCTTCCAGCCGGGATGTTTCCTTTCTGGCCCAGGCCCAATAACTTGACCCTGACCTTGAGCTACTACTCCAGTGTCTCCATCCTCCTCCTCCTCCGTCTCTGACTCAATTCCAGATTTGCAGTTCCAGTTCTGCCCCCCAGTGCAGACGGCACATTACGCTACCACCCAGCTCTCTTCCTGCCTTGGCGGAGGCCTCCAGGCACCTCGGACTTATGGGGGAGGGTGGGTGGAGGACGAGAACTTTCTACTGTCCTTCGCCTGCAGGCAGCTCTGCTTCAGCAAAGCCTCGTGAGAACTCACCTGCAAGTTGGTGAGGCACTTTTGGGGCAAGCTCCCTGTGAAGAATGGGAGGGTCAGCGTAGCAACCAGACTATTCCAAGTTTCAAGGCCATTGATAGTGGCAAATAAAGTTCAGTTTGATGTTTAGATACAACTGATAAAAGTTGCTCATAGAGACAATGTCCATGCGAAATCTCCAGGACACTGTTCCGGGTCACTCTGTGGCTTTAGACCTTTGGGGGGTTTCTGTGACCCCTTTCAGTACTTAGTTGCTTTGAAGGGTGGACTAGGCGCTGGCACTGGCGCAACTCAGCCTGGTTCTCACAGGCTGGTGGCAACAGCAGAAAGGAGGCAGATACTGCTCCTCCAGGGGCTGATGTCTCCTTACAGGCGCAGGACATAGACTCCTGAGGCAAGTCCTGACTCAGACTTCTTTAGAAGCATCATCCCTTGTTCACAGGTCCTGGGTTTAGGAAGGAATTTTCTGATGAAATGATGAGAGGTACCTCGCAGAACCTGTGCAGGCCCAACCCAGGCAGCTCCTCCTTCTCCTTTTGCGTCTCTAGTCAGCATTCCTGGAATTGGAATGACTCTATTCCAAGTTCCTTGGGACTTTGCTTTTGGTAGAATTCCCTGAGCATCTCTTTGCTGCCTTGAATCTGCTGGGCTCCCTAAAACTGCTGGGTAAATGCTAAGAGTCAGAGTTTCTGCCACCTGAGGGTGCCCCATGGAACTCCTTTCCCTGAGGCAGATCATGGGATGAGCTCAGGCAAGGGTCAGAAACCCTGGTGGACCTAACTGGCGAGCCAAGGACCAAGGTATCGCCCTTCTTCAGGCCTCAGTTGGACCTGTGGAAACAAGCGGCTGGACTAGTGAATTTTTACGTTTACTTCAAGAGTTTAACTTCATTTCCTGAAGGACAGATTCCCAAAGGACATCAAGAGTTATTCCAGGGATCTGGGCTAATATATAGAGAAAATATAGGCATATGTACATTATATTTTATCTATCCATCACAGCTGGAAGCAGACATTTCTTTCATGCCCCTGTTGACTAAACAATAACATCAACTAGGTAGTCCATCACCAAGAGGATTTATTCGGGAAAAGGAAAAAGTACTGCAGCAGCATGAGAATGTGCAGACCCCACGAGCCACGTGACATTCTGACCATATGCCAAGATGGCGGATATACATACGGCAGGGCGACTGGAAGTTAGAACCATTGACTTTTATGAAAAGGAGGTTAGAGTTCAAGGAGCCCAGCTCTGCCCACAGACCTCCCAGCCTGACCAGTTTCCTTCACGTCCCAGTTCATCTTTATCACCCCTCATATATATTTTTCCCCCCAGTGTTTTTGTTGAAGAAATTGGGCTGTTTTTCCTGTAGTTTCCACTTATCTAGATTTTGCTCGTCACACCCTGGTGGTATCACTTACAATGTCCCCTCAGTTTCCTACCTCCCTATACATTGGCACTTAGACCAAGGCTTGAGCAGATTCAGGTTCAACTCTTGTTTTTTGGCAGAAATACTTTAGAGGTGGTGTTGGTTTTTCCAGCAGGAAGCTGGTTGCCTCTCCTTTTGTGATGTTAGTAGCAGTTGATGATCTTTGCCTAGATGCTTTATTTCTTTAGGGGATACAAAAAGGTGACAAATAATTGAATCATTCCGTCTTCATTTATTAGCAAGAAAACTTTTACAAAGAGAAATTTCTGTTCATCGGCTACTTGTTACCCTGAAGTACAGTTAATAAAGGAAAGGCAAGATAGATGCTTGTCCCCCCCCCACCCCCTTTATTTACTAGTTTTCAAAATGAGGACTTGGTTCCCTAGCATCCTTCAAAGGGACCAATTTTCTTTAGTATCGTTTCACTCTCATGGATTTGTACCTATGTGATCTTTGAATCTGTTGCAATTATACTCATTGACATGCAAATTGTCCAAACTCTGGCCAGTGGGAACCTCTTCAGGAGGGTTCCAGAATCCTTTTGACATGACTTCGGTAGTGTTTAATAACTGCCTCGCTTTCAGTTATTACAAGATGTTTCAGTCTCAATTTGCACATCTTCTGCCCCAGGCCTGAAAGCAGCCATTTTCCAAGAAGCTCTGGTTCCTTTTCACTTGCATTAGTTGACCAGTTTTTAAGTGAAACGAATTGTGCTATACTTTAGGAGTGGGGTGAGGGCTGCGATTCAGAACAGCTTTTCCTGCCTCACTGCTGTTGAGATCCCTCTTCCATTGTTTTCTCTAAGTGGTAGGAGCATGGCCTTTGCTGCACCTTCTGCTTTCTCCGGACGTTGTGTTTGCTCTGAATCCCTGACCAGCTCAATTTGGATTCTTTTAGCATTCTTCTTGGGGAGGGGCTGTGTCTTAGGCGGGTGCTTTGGTGCACTCGGTGAAGAAGTCGTGTGGAGCCTTGGCTGTTCTAGTCCCTTCAGACCATGCAGTGCCCTTTCTTTCCCAGGGTCTTGTTTCTATCTCTATAAAGAGAAGGGATGGACCTGGTGAGGTCCAGTCGCTGCAGCTCTGGCAGTTTGTGACTGACGCCACAGCAGCGGCTTGATATCTGAGGCCCCGTCTGTGACCCCCGGCTGAGTCCCACTGCCTGTGGCTCACTGGGGCCGTGTCCCCGCAGGGATCTCAGTGTGGACGCCGGCTTGAGTCCTGCGCAGTTCCAGGTGCGGCCCATCCCTCAGCACTATCAGCATTACCTAGCAACGCCTCGAATGCACCACTTTCCCAGAAACTCCTCCTCTACGCAGATGGTGAGTGAGGGGCTCTGCCTGGCAACTGACTCTTGTTGGGGGCCATGGTGGGCTGAGGCCTGAGGCTCTCCCGTGCCCTGCTCCCCCATGGCCTTCCCCCCTGTGTCCTGGACCCCATGTCCTGCCCCCCTCTGTGTCCTGCCCCCTCCATGTCCTGCCCCCCCCCCCCCGTGTCCTGCCCCCCCCTGTGCCCTGCTCCCTGTCAGGCCCACAGCTCCCCTCCCCTCCCAGCTCCTATTCCCACTCTGGCTTGAGGGGAAAGAACAGAAAACTGCTGGCCTAGAAGCCAGTGCTGCTGAGGGGACTGTGAAGGTGGAAAGGGGTGGGCACGGCAGGCTGTGGACTGCGGGGAACAGACTCAGGGTTAAGAGGTCCCTGCACCCTGTATGACCTCATTTAGTTAATGTCTTAGGGTCAGCCCTTTGCGGGGCATATATCTGTGAAATGGGATGAAGATCTCTGCCTGGCCCATCTCACAGGACTGGAGTGAGGAACGAAAGAGACCCCAAAGACAGCCCATGGGCCTGGCCTGCTGGTCCCGTCTGCTCTCTGCCAGGGGCTGACCTTCTCATCACTGCAGGTGCCCAGACCGCAGAAGGATCCGGTTGTGTTTGGGCGCCTGCAAGGGTGGAGCTTCACCAGCTTCATGGAAGGAAGGTGGCGATATTCCATTAAAGCAGTGAAAGGCTGATTGAAAATCTTATTCCCAGACAGCTTCTTCATGTTACTGCCCTAAAACATAATTCCAGCCTTCCAACCCTCTGCCTCTGCCTTTCAACATCAGACAAGTTCTTCCTACTCAACGCCTCAGTCTCCTTAGTTGTAAAATGAGAGGCTTGGGCAGGTCATGTCAGACGTCCTGTCAGCTCTGAGGTTCTATGGTTCACCATCATTGGAGGCACCTTCTCCTAAGAATCAAAGCTAACATTTATTGAGCCCCTTCTGCATACCAGGCACGGTTCTAAGCATTTTCTATGGATGATCTCATTTAAGCCTCTCAACAACCCCCCACACAAAAAGGTAGTATCCCTAGTTTACAAATTGGTAAACTGAGGCATAGAGAGGTTAAGTGATGGCCCAGGGTCATGCAGTGAGTAAGATGAGGAGCTAGGCTGGACACCTGCCCCTCTGACTCACACCTGGGTCAACGTGAGGCAGCACCATGCAAGTAGAGGGACAAATTCTGTCTTTACTTAATAATTTGGTATTTTGTTCATTATGGACTTTTTGCATTAATTTTGGCTTAAAAAGTATATCGCATTAAAATATTCTTTATCTTGATGACTGAATGTTTTAGTGCCCCCTTACATTTTGAGGCCTCACTTGCCCCACCCTGGTTGGGCAGTGCAGAGTCAAGGGGAAGAGAATAGATTCTGTCCCCCAATTGCCTGGATTTCAAATCATGGTCCCGCCACTCAATTGCATAACTTGGGCCACTTAATCTGTTTGTGTCTCATTTACCCTGTTAGTAAAATGAGCACAGTAATTGCATTCACATTATAGATCAGATGAGAAAATTAAATTTGTTAGTCATTTGAAGGACTTAGAGCAGTGCCTGCCATGAAATAACTGTCCCCTCAGGTTAGGCATTACTTTACTGATTTTGCTATTCTTTTTGGGACCGGTCTAACACAAGCTTGGTTCTTGAGGAGAAGAGGGGGACCCAGGAGCAGGAAAGGTGGCACTTTTGCCCACAGAATCTCAGGGTGTGCAGATTGGAGTTTCCGGAAAGAGGAGTCCAATGCTGGGCTCATGGACCCTTGAATCTTATCTGAAGCATTTTCTCCCCAACAGGTCGTCCATGAAATCCGAAACTACCCTTACCCTCAGCTTCACTTCCTTGCTCTCCAAGGGCTGAACCCCAGCAGACACACCTCTGCGGTGAGGGAGAGCTACGAGGTACACCCACCCCTCTGTCCGGGAATCCTTCTGCCAGCCTGACTCCAGTGGGATTGGTGGAGAAGCCATTATCATTCATCATTATCATTCATTGTGTCGCCTCTTTGTCCCCCCTGCTAGTGGGTGGGGCATGGGTGGGAAGGGGAACCTCTTGAGAGAGAGAAAAAAAGAGAGAATGAGTAAAGATATTGAGATCTTTCAGCATCAGACAAGTTCTTCCCAATGGCTATGTGAGTTCTTCCTGCTAACATTTTTCAGTGCCCCTCTTCCTTATCGTGTGTATATGTGTGCCTTTGCATGCACAGAGTGCACATATCTCATATTTTCTCTTTGCAGGAGCTGCTGCAGCTTGAGGACAGGCTGGGAAATGTGACTCGGGGAGCTGTACAGAATACCATTGAGAGGTTCACCTTCCCCCACAAGTATAAGAAGGTGAGTTGGCCAGCAGGCCACCCTGCATAGTTAGCAGGTTGGAGGTACGAATTGTATAGTTGACCTTGACCTAATTGTCCACAGAGGAGCACAGTCCAAAGTTTAGAAGCCTTTGCTCTAGATAGATTCTCTGAAGCAGTGATACTTTCCCAGGATCGTGTCCCTTGCCTCTACCAGGTGTGACCAGAATGGGAGATGGGGGCCTCCTACCAGTAAAGAGGGTTGGAAGGCTGGAATTATGTTTTAGGGCAGTAACATGAAGAAGCTGTCTGGGAATAAGATTTTCAATCAGCCTTTCGCTGCTTTAATGGAATATCGCCACCTTCCTTCCATGAAGCTGGTGAAGCTCCACCCTTGCAGGCGCCCAAACACAACCTGATCCTTCTGCGGTCTGGGCACCTGCAGTGATGAGAAGGTCAGCCCCTGGCAGAGAGCAGACGGGACCAGCAGGCCAGGCCCATGGGCTGTCTTTGGGGTCTCTTTCGTTCCTCACTCCAGTCCTGTGAGATGGGCCAGGCAGAGATCTTCATCCCATTTCACAGATATATGCCCCGCAAAGGGCTGACCCTAAGACATTAACTAAATGAGGTCATACAGGGTGCAGGGACCTCTTAACCCTGAGTCTGTTCCCCGCAGTCCACAGCCTGCCGTGCCCACCCCTTTCCACCCTCACAGTCCCCTCAGCAGCACTGGCTTCTAGGCCAGCAGTTTTCTGTTCTTTCCCCTCAAGCCAGAGTGGGAATAGGAGCTGGGAGGGGAGGGGAGCTGTGGGCCTGACAGGGAGCAGGGCACAGGGGGGCAGGCCACGGGGGGTCAGGCCACGGGGGGCCAGGACATGGGGGGCAGGACATGGGGGGCCAGGACACGGGGGGCCAGGACACTGGGGGGGCAGGCCACGGTGGGGGCAGGACATGGGGGGTCAGGCCACGGGGGGCCAGGACATGGGGGGGCAGGACATGGGGGGCCAGGACACGGGGGGCCAGGACACATGGGGGGCCAGGACACTGGGGGGCAGGCCACGGTGGGGGCAGGACATGGGGGGTCAGGCCACGGGGGGCCAGGACACGGGGGTGCAGGACATAGGGAGGGGGCAGGACACAGGGAAGGAGGTTGGGTATGTGTGTACATGTGGACTTGTTAATGGGTATACTAAGACGGTGTACAGAGAAATAAATATTTTTATCTGAGTATGTTGGGCAAAGGAGCACTTGCACTGAAGGCTAAGACTTGTCTTTAGAAAATAATTCCAAGTCCAGTCTTACATGAGGAGCGGGATGGGGATGAGGGAGAAGGTGAAGGGATTAGAAAGCACAAGTTGGTAAACACAAGATTACCACAGGGATATGAAAGACAGTTTGGGGAGCATAACTGATAATGTTGTAAAGATTTTGTAGGGTATCTGATGGATACTTGTTTTATTAGGGAGACCACCTCAGGGATGGTGTAGATGCCTGATCACTGCACTGTACACCTGAAGCTGAACAATAATGAATGTCAACTACAAGTTTATATATATATGTATATATATATACACACACACATATATATATACACACATATATACACATATATATACACACACATACATATATGGTTACAGGATATGGAGTACAGCATAGGGGATAGTCAATGGAACTGTAACAGCGATATATGATGTCAGAGGGGTAATAGATTGGGGGAGGGGGTTTATCACTTTATGAGGGGGGTAAATGTCTATAATATTATTTGTACACCTGAAACTAATTAAGAAAACTAATGAGAATAAAAGGAGAATTAGCGGAATAAAAATATTATTAAAAAGGAATAGGAATAATTTAAAATGAGACATGATAAAGTTTAGGACCCAAATAAAATGTGGAAAAAAAAAACTTTAAAAATTTAAACTGAGAGTAAAATAATATAAAACAAAAAGGATATTTCAAAATAGTAATGATATAAGAATAAAAAGTATACAAAAATATAATCAAATAGAAAAATATAAAAAGAATAAGAACTAGGAAAAGACATGAAAATGACATAAAATTAAAATCAGTAACATTCACGTGAATGTTAATGAAATTGAGAAGGTATGGGCAAAAGGGATAAAAAATGTTAAATGCTGAAAAAGGTTAAAGTTAAAATAACAGTTATATAAATGAAAAGAGAAGACAAAAACTACAAGACCTAAAAGATCGAAAACACAAAAGAGGAAATAGGGTAAGATTGGAAAAGAGAATACTTGCAAGAAATACAGATTAGATATAGTAAAACAAAATAAGACTATTAAGTTTAAATTATTAACTATAAAGAGGAAATCATGAATAATTGTGGGGAAATAAACAATACAAAATAGGCAAGTAGTGGATTCTTAATGGTATCTTTTATCAAACATGCCTTTTCTCACAGGGCCAATGCAAAGCAGGCCCCTCCTCAGGAAACACAGCTGGGCTCTGAGGCAGGCAGATCATCATGGCTCCATTCATACTGAAAAGCCATGACAATTATGTGGGACTATGAATGTCATTCTAATTTTTCTGGATTCTGGATTAGGGAGAAATTTATTGCAGTAGCCTGGGGTGGTTTACAGTGGGGTGTAGGACACAGGGAGGCTAAGAGCAGAAGGCATGGATATTCTTGGATGTCCCAGTGAGGTTATAGACAAATCAGACTAAGGAACTCCAGAGCTTAGGACCAAGGACCAGAGTGAAAAGACCTGGCATCTAGGCCTGGCCCCAAGGTCAAGGTGGTCTTCATCTTATGACTCTCCAGATTTTTCTCTTGGCAAAATGATCTTTAAGTCTGCTTATTCCTGGAGAGGGGACAGAAGGACTGGTTTTCTTCACATGGGTGTTTCACTGCAGAGGATGAAGATGGAAACACAAAAGATGGGCTGATTTCATTCACTGATTACATTCCTTCCTTCCCAGAATATTTATTAAGGATACTTGGCCAAATGTGGGGTGATGCCTAAAGGAGAGGGGTCCACAGTCCATGCCATCTAAGCACTTGGAACTTTCTACACAGTGGTTAACTATTTTCAAACAATTAGCATTCAATTTAAAACAGGACACTTAAGTCAATAAGTATAAACAGTGTCTGCATAATGACTGATCTTATGTTGGAACTAGTGCCTATTTTAAGGAACTTTCTGGACAGGAAGAGAAATCCAACAATATAAAATAGCAGTGTGGTACAAATTGTAGATGTTAATGTCAGATTGAAGAATTTTGCCTTCATCTAGTAATGAATGAATAAATGAATAGATATTAGTGAGTGGAAGGAAGGGAGAGAGAAAAAGAGGACAGGGAGGGAGGAAGGAAGGAAGGAAAGAAGGAAGGAAGGAAGGAAAGAAGGAAGGAAGGAAGGAAGGAAGGAAGGAAGGAAGGAAGGAAGGAAGGAAGGAAGGAAGGAAGGAAAGGAATGAATAGGTGCATGGATGAATGCTGGACTTAAAAGTGGAGGGAGAAGCTGGGAGGCAGGGATCTAGGCTGGAAAGGGAGGAAGGAAAAGTGGACAGCATGAGGGGAACAGAAAGGAGGGAGCTGTTTATACACAGCCATCATTTGGCAAAGGATTGGTACATCAGTACACAATTTTTTTCCAAACTCTATGGTCCTAGGACAGTATAAAGTTCATGCCTGGGACATGAATTGCTTGGAACAACAAAATTAAAGTCCATTTGGCCTCTTCTTCACTGGGCTTTAATCTTCTGTATCCTCAGCAAAGAAGAGGGCTGGGGAGGAGGCAGGGAAAAGGATCTAGAAAGAGCATGGGAAGCCTGGGTATTACTTAGGAACTTAAAAAGAGACTGACTTACAGGGGCACGGAGGTGGGGAAGAGGCTGTAAGGGAGTGGGGGAGGCTGTGGATGAAAGACAGTGACAACCAGGTGAGTCTACTCCAGGTAACAAATGCTCCTCCTCTGCTTCTCATAGCGAAGACCCCAAGATGGCAAGGGCAAGAAAGAAGAGGGAGAGGAGTCAGATACAGATGAGAAATGCACAATTTGTCTGTCTATGCTGGAAGATGGAGAAGATGTGAGGTAGGAGGTCTGCCTTGGACCCCCTCTCTCTTTGTTCTTGGGTCAATCATGCACAGTGGGTCTGGGGTGGGGTTTGCTTGTGCGTGTGTGAGTGTTGTGTGTGTGTGTGTGTGTGTGTGCGCGTGTGCCTGCCAACTATGTCATAGTGTGCTTTGTGGTTGTTCTAGGAAGATGGGGTGTGGGACGTTCTAGATATGTGGTGCCTATAGGTGTGGACTCATGGATACTACGTTTAAGAGAACAGTGTGATATTTGGCCTGGATGGGTCCTAGACAAAGTCATGGCGTTGTTTGAGGCTAAAATGAAAGAGCTTCATGGAGAAGAGGGCTTTGGGGCTTTCCTTCTTGTCATGACTTTCCATCCCAGCCACCTCCCAACCTCACTCCATGGCAGGGCTCCCAAGACGCTCTTTGGCCAATCCCCCAGTGGTCCCAGGTGTGAGTCTACTGGTCCCTGGAGTAGCCACTACTCCTCAGTTTCTGGAACAGACCTGGGCCCCTACCGCTCAACCATTCCTGACTCTCCCCTTCTCTTTCAGGCGCCTACCATGTATGCATCTCTTTCACCAACTGTGTGTGGACCAATGGCTCGCCATGAGCAAGAAATGCCCCATCTGCCGGGTGGACATTGAGACACAACTGGGAGCCGACAGCTGAGGGAGGAATTAGCCAGTGGATGCCCCATTTTCCTTCACCAGGTCCCCCCACGGCCATAGCCCTTGCAGCCAAACTTTGCCTTCTGAGCCATTTGACGTAGAGGAGAAGCCTGCAAGCACATTTTGTGGAAAGAGGAGTTGGTGGTATCAGTGTCTGAGGGAAAGGAAGGGTGGCGGGGAGGACCCCTCCATCCAGAATGGTGACTGCCCCCATCCACCTCGCTGCGCGGGAAGGAGGGAGCTGGCCGTGCCCAGAGCAGGGGTGGGAAGGGGGGGCCCACGCTGCTGGGAATCTAAATGTGATCCTGAAGGTCCTAGCCGATAGACCGGCCCCTCAATCCTGTCCTTTGAAGGATTGTATATATACCTCTCGACCACGTAGAAACCACGTAGGGGTCTCTAGCTATTTCTGTGGATGGCAGCCGGAGCATGTTAGCTTAAGAAAAATGTTGTGTGTGGTGCTCTAGTCATCTTGTGGTGGACATGTCGCTATTACTGAATTTGCACCAAATATTTCTCATTGAGTTTCTTGTTTTGGTGCCTGACTGAACCAACCAACGACAGCCCAAATCTTCCCGTCTTTAGGAGAGAAAAGGAAAAAAATGGTGAAAAAAAAAAAAGCCAAATCCTGTTTATGATGAAAAAGGATTTTTTTTTTTCACCCAGGTTGGGAGGCGGGAGGGGGGTTCTTGTTTTGTTTTTGGTTTTGTTTTTTTCCTTTGCTTTTGTTTTTCTCATGTTTACAGTGCACGGAGCATAGAAGAGGGGCGTGTGGGAAAGGGGAGGACTAGAAAAGGAGCAGATGGGAATCTTAGGTGGGCTTCTGAGGGGCTGAGCCAGGGTTGGGAAAGTAGAGTTTGAGTAGGTAGGAGGAGAATTCTGTCTTGAAGGAGGGATCTCCAGTTCCAGAGCCTATCTACTTAGCTCTAGCTGTCCCCCAGGCTCCACAATGAACCAGGGAGGGGCCCGCCTTCAACGAAAGCTGGCCCTGGGTTCCTCAGAATCAGGATGTCCCTGCTCATGCCAGATTCTTCCTGTGGGCTGTGCTCATGCCCTGTCACAACCTGGCAATTTAGCCACTGCCTCCCTATGCAAAAACTGACCCCGATGATGAAGATAAGATAGCGTAGGTGATGAATGCTTGGTCTTGGGCAAAGTGCTCTCAGCTAGCACGCAGGCGCTATGGTCAAACACTGTGGGCCTGGAGGACAGAGAGCTTCCTTTAGGATGTGTCAGATCCTGATGGAATCCCTCAGCCTTGGCCCTGGCCCTGAGACCACGTTGGCGGGGTTTGGGAGGTGCGTGCCCCTAGCCTCTGGCTCTTTCTCTGACTCTTCGATAACCTTGGGCAAGTCCCTTTCTTTCTCTGTGCCTCAGTTTCCTTCTCCTTAGAGTGGAGAGAAACACCAGTGCATCCCCATTTCCACTTCCTTTATGTCACCCAGACGTTATGAGGATCAATATTACCTGCCCAACACATTCACGCTCTCTCCTGGGAACCTCCTTGGGGTTCCGGGATGGAGGTGGTAGGAGAGACAGAGCTGGAAATTCCAGGCGACACTGCACAGTGTGTCTTTCTGCACCACCCCACAATTTTTCTGAACCTCAAACGAGCAGAGAGACGGGAGGACAGAAGCATGGAGATGGGAAAATCCACCAAATTGCACCAAATCCCCCAATCCCAGCCCAACTTTCTTTATCTGGAGGAGGAAAACATCAGCTCAGCTGGAGTTCTGCTCTCTTCCTCCTTTCCCATCTCCCTCCTCCTGTCCCTCATTTGCACTGCCCTCAAAGCCTCCCTCTGTCCCAGTCCCAATGCCCTTATCACAATAAGAGAAGACTACAGGGCATAGGATATTTACCACATATATGAAGAAATTCCACAAAGTTAAGGAAATCTGAGTCTGCATTGCTGCTACAAGGGATAAAACCAGGACCAACGGGTAAAAATGACTGGGAGGCAGATTTCGGCTTGAGGTAGAAGCTTTTCGCACAACCGGAGCTGTCAGGTGGAGGGATGACGGCTCTGGACACCTACAGGCAGAGAATGAAGGAGGTGGCTCCTTGTGGGAGGGTTCCTTGAGGAACCCTCAGATTAAGGCAATGATCACTGCGTGCCCACCTTCATGGGTGCCCGCCAGTGCAGGCGCTGGGAGAGACAATAGCAAAGAAGACTACATCCCCGTCTCAAGGAGTATACAGTCTAGCCCAGGAGCTAAGACACAAACAGTGCAGAACTGGTGAAGAGCCTGATTCAGGGTTGACGGCGGTGAGCATGACTTTGTCCCTTCCGTTCAGTGATTCCAGTGTGTGAGCAATGTCTTTAGGGATAAACGGCTGGAGACCTCACCAGCGTGGAAAGTGCTTCTGAGTCAGGATTTGGGGGAAAGCTAGTTATTATAATAGTTGCCCTGGCGAGTTGGGAATCCTCCCCAGCCTGCTTCGATCCAGAGGTAGCCAGGGTGGCCTAGGGAAGGTTCCTCCCCTCTTAGTTTATTGTTCTTCTCTCCAAGGCCAGTTTGAAAAGCTAGCAGGTAGAGGGAGTCTGTGCGGAGGCCAGATGGAATGAGAGCTGGCCTCCTGGGTCCCAGTCTTGGCTCTTCGTGACAAAGTGGGCAGACCTAGAAACCTGCTTGCCTCAGCTGTAACACACGGATGTTGGATTGGATGCTTGCTAAATTTTCTTCCAACATTCACATTCTCTGATCCTTCTAACATCAACACATCATTCAAGTCCTTAGAGTCGTGTGCTGACTGAGCTGTTGAAATGATTTGCTGTGGGCACCAACATCTGTTTCAGAGCCTGAGAGTGGGGCGTGGTCCCCTCCTCCCAATTATCTGCAGGCTCTCTGCTTGCCCCAGGCGAACTTTAGGCACTGACTGGGGTAGGTGGGATTCACCTGGAGGGGAGAGGTCAGCTGCTGGGGGTAGATTCTAAAGCCTCCCTCTTTTTCCGCTCTCTCTGGGGCCCTCTTCCCCTACAGGTAGGCACAGGAGGTGACGTGGACCAAGGCACCTCCCAGCAACCGTAGCCGGGCAGCCATCAGGGTGGGAAGAGAGGACAGGGGTCTGTGCTTCTGCTCCCTCGAGGCCCCCTCCCCCGTTGTCTGGGAGCCGGGGAAGAGTAGAGAAGAGGCAGGCTCAGACCTCAGCATCTCACACCTACCACCTCCAGGAGGTGAGACCTCCTGTTGTTCTCCTTCTGCTCAACTCAAGGGACTCGGACCCTTTCCTGACTGAGACGCATGAGTGCCTTCTGGGGCCAAAGCTGCCCCAGGGTCAAGTTGGGCCTCCTAGCCACAGCACAGCCCGGGCCGCAGTGGGTCCACTGAGGCTGCCAATCACTGAAACTAATGCCACAAGCCCAGACTGCGCGGGCAGAGGGCGGGGGCACAGAGCTCCTCCACTTGCCGGGACCCCCTGGGGCCCTGGAGCCCTTGCCTATCACCTGTGGCAGGACTCAAACTCCTCTTCTGCAAATGTTCCCAGCCTCCGTGCAAGTATTCTTAACTCTTTACGCCTAATGAACAAGCACAGTTTTTTCAATGGTGAGTAAAAAGCACCAGATTTTCTTTTTCCCCCTGAAGAAATCCTCCAAGCCCCTCGCCTGCTGGCGGGACACACACTCCCCGAGTGGGGCTGTAGCAACGTCTGTCAGGTCTCCCCCTCGTGTTTCATCTCCTGCGCGCGTAGAGCAAATGCTAGAGCGATTTCAGCTGATAGAAAAACAAAAATGAAAAAAAAAAAAACACAAAAAACAAAAACATGGCACGTTGCTAGTTTACAGGGTTTTGTGAGTTTAAATGCCTTATATTTAACAATCATAATTTATGACTAACTTGTAGATATCGTGGGTTCTTATTTAATTATTTTTATAGTTGTTTTGCATTTTTAATTATAATTTATTTATTTAGAAAGGATACTAATTTTTTTTATTACTCCTATTACCTCATTTTGGCGTTGTTTCTGGGAGTGGAATGCTTTGCATGCATTGGTACGATGACAAACAACTACGAATACAAAAAAAAAAAAATTTAAATAAAATTCCGCGAACTTTATTTCGTCCAAACTATCAGGGTGTGTGATTGCAAGCTGTCCTACTGTGGTGCTGGCCTCTTTGGATACATTCCATACGAAATGCAAACCTTTGATTCTGTATGCTGTGATCTAGTGAAAAACTCCAATATAGTGACTGTATTTAGCACATATATAAATATAATTTGCACTCGTCAGAGACTGGGGGTAATCCTTTCACTTGCTACCCTTGGCCCTCCAACCCCCAGCCCCATCATTACCCTGTTTTTCCTTCTTCCATCACCCTTCCCACAACCTCAGCCATCCCTGCCTTCATCCTCTGAGGAAGGTAGTCCGGGGACAGTAGAGGTCACTCTCTCCACCTGGGGTCCAAATCTCTCTGCTTCCAGAATGTTCCCTTCGGACATGACCAGCAGGAGCATCTGAAAGCCAAAAAACGTGATTTATTAGAACGAGCCCTGGACTGGGAGTTTTCAGACGACCTTTATTGTAAACTTTCTTGTAACCTTGAGCAAGTCACTGGGCCTCCCGGTGTCTCAGTTTTCTGGGCTGGGGTAAAGGGAGGTGAACTGGAGGGTATCTAGGGAAAGGAAAGAGGAGAGGAAGAGAATGGACCGAGAATTTATCCAGCAGATTGGTTCAAAGGAGACCTCTGGAGGGTTCCTTTCCTTTGCAGCTTCCTGTGGGTGAGAGGGAGGCAGGCCAGCTGGACACGTCCCCAGACATGGGACCTGCTCTCTCATGAGGATTGGCGGTCACTTGAAGAGTGAGTGGAAATCCATGTCTTGTTAGATATGGGCATGGGGTAGGCAGAATATAAGCCCAAATTATGATGTTTGGGACTGGCACCCCATCCTCTCATCTCCCAGAGCCTTTGTTTTTAAGGCATCACCCTTGGCAACCCAAGATGGGGACACACATTTTACACTCATGGTCTCTCTTCCTTTAATCTCTCTGTCACTGCTGCATGGGAAGAGTGCTAGGGGAGGTTTTGGGGAAACAGTGGCCTCAAAGGCTGGCACAGCAGTGAGCCCAGATGCCTTTGGGCCCAAAGGAGAGAGGAGGTCCATGGCCCCAGGAGAAGACTCTGCGTGGACTTGGACCCTGGCCCGGAGTGCGAGGATCACCCACTCCTGTGCTCTCTGCATGTCTGCCTCCTCCCTCCTTTCCTCCTTCCCTTCTTTTCCAGCCCATCACTCCCTCTTGCCTCTTGACATCACTGCCTTTGCTGGTGGAGAAGTCCAGCCTCCACATGAGGGCCCCTGGGATGGTGCTGATGGGGGAGGAAGTGGAGGCCCGATGCGCCACACTGCCTGGCCAGGCTTGTAAGAGGGGCTGGGCCATGCATGGCCCCTAAGTCCCTCCTTTGCTCTGGCCAGACTAGGCATCCCGTCCCCTGGGCTTCCTGCCTGCTGCCTGCCCAGCTTCCCTTTCTGCCTCTGCTCTGGGGCCTTGTTCTCTTGCTTTCCCACCGGGGCGAATGACTACCACACTGCCAGGCCTGGCAGGCACTGCCCCCTTGGCAAGGCTCCTGGATGAACATGCCTTATGCTGCTCTGCAGGGTCAGAGTGGGAAGGGGCCCTTTGCCCTGGCTGGCCTATGCCCCCACCCCTCCCACCCCAGCCTTTCCCTCCCCTAACCCCGCCCCTGGCCCTGGCTGTGGCTCATTGCTCAGCTGTGGAGCCAGCCGAACTGGGCCCTCCGGGGGGTAATTTGGTTGCCCCTGGTAAGTGAAAGGATTATCCTCAGTTTTGATTGTCCTTTTTTGTAATCCTCCTGCTGTTCTGTTCTGTTGTGCTGTGCGACATTTTGCTACATAGACTATTTTATAGCAGAAAGCTAGAAGAATATTTATTATGAATATTAAAGCAATAGTGCATCAATGAAAAGGCAGAGACATTAGGAATTGTGTAAATGCTTAGATTCACTTTTGGTGGATTTTTTGTACTTTATTTATAACTAATAAAAATGAACTGCATTGCTAACTACACCTCACTTGTACAGAGTGCTTATTTCTATGTAGACCCAGGGTATGTCCAGACAAAGCCTCTCACAGATCTCTGTGTCCAGAAACTGAGGTAATAGTAGGTATCTCTTCCTTACCCATTTTCCTCCTCCTCCCTCCCTGTCTTTCCTCTCTTTCCTCTCCCCTCACCTCTTCTTCTTCCTCTGCTTTCTCTTCCTTCTCTCTTATGTATTCTTTTCTTTTACTTCTTTATCTCTCAAAGAAGCTGTTCTGTGCTGTGAACCAACCATCTGATTAACCTGCTTCCTAAACTTTAGTTTATGGGTCTTAAAGGGAAAAGTTCCCATTTTTGATCAATTTTCAAGTGTGACCTCTTGTGTTTTGCACAGGCGGGCTCCTCCGTTTCCCTGTAGGAGAGAAGGAATTTGATTTTTGACAGTTGGTGTGTAGTTTGTATTCCTTTGTCAGAGCCCGGATTCAGATCGTCGGTGTTATCTGGAACCTGTTCTCGGCGTGTGCGTCAGTGAACTGAAAGATGGCTTTTTGTCATAAACCACAAACAGAACCTCTGTTAATGAACTTTAAATAAAAAGTCATAGACTTCATTTTTAGGGCAGTTTTCGGTTTACAGGAAAATGAGCACAAAGTACAGAGAGTTCCCATATATTCTCGGGCCCCTGGAACCCAGTTTGTCTGTTATTCACATTTTGCCTTAGTGGGTACATTATTAAAATGGATGAGTCCATAGCAATACATTATTATTGACTGAAGTCCATCATTTACATTAGGTTAATTAATATTTAAATCCCCAGTTGTTGCTCAAGGGAGATGATCCCAAATTCTGTCTAGCTTTCCACGTATTTCCCTCTATGTCTCTTGATCTACGAACCAGGGCTCTTTAATTCTGGCCTCACCACTAACCAGCATGTAGATGTGGGAAAGACACTGCCCTCCCCTTATTTGCCAACTGTAAAAATGTGGATGGTAGACTAGGCTCCTTCCAGTTCCTACCTTCTACAGGTCTCTACTCATAGGTCCCACCTCCCTCTGTTATCCTTGTCTATTTAATTACTGTTTACACAATGGAGTTTATCCTAGAAGCAAAGGCCTGAGCTACTTTTGGAAGTTTTCTTTCCTTGGATTTTTTTCCTCCCCTTCCCCTTTCCACACACACGGGGCAATTGCGGCCTTCCTAACCTCCCCCCTCCCCCACCTCCCTATTGCAGTGCCCAGTAGGAAAGGAACTTTTCAGAAAACATCCAGACTCATGCTGTGTGGGCCCATGACTCCCAGTCACCATGAAGACTCCCCAGGAGGTTAAGAAGGAGCAGAGTCTATCCGTATTCATCAAGACTCTCCAGGGAAAAAGAAGATAGATAGATAGATGACAGATGATAGATAGATAGATAGATAGATAGATAGATAGATAGATAGATGACAGGTTTATCATGAGAAAGAATTAGCTCACATGATTATGGAAGCTGAGAAGCCCCCTGATCTGTTGTCCACAAGCTGGAGCCTCAGGAAAGCTGGTGGTATAATTCAGTTTGAGTCCAAAGGCCTGGGGACCAGGGGAGACAGTGGTGTCTCACTAAAAGAGCAGGAGAAGACGAATGTCCAGCTCAAGCAGGCAGGCAGGAAAGAAACAAATTCCTCCTTCCTCCGCCATTTTGTTCTATTCAGGCGCTCATTGGATTGGATGATGCCCGCCCACACCAGGGAGGGCAATCACTTTGCTGAACACACTGATTCAAACAATGTCATCTGCAAACACCCTCACAGACATACCCAAATAATGTTTAATCTGGACACTGTGACCAAATTGACACATCAAATTAACTGTCACACTTTCCTCACCTCTCCCCCAGGCCACATTGAAGCTTCTAGGCCGGAGTACAGAACCCATCTTCCCTCCAGCTCATAAACAAACCCACCTCTCCCACCATCCAGGTGCCACTACCCAAACTTCCCTGTTAAATTAAGGGCTTAAATGCTCTTTCCTTCTCTTAAGAAGTTATTTACTCTCCAAGTCTGTCTGTCCCAAACCTCCTTCTCTCCTGTGTGCTCCATTTACTTACTTCCTTCGTCTGAGGTCCAGACTCCCCCTCCTGTTCCCTGAAGCCCCTCACTCAGGGTGTCTGCTGATGGTTGATGCCTGGTGCCTCGCTCTGCCAAGGGGCTGGGGGTAAAGGGGGTGTCTGTCCAGGAGGGACACACAGCACCAGGGGTCCACAGGGAGTGGGGCACCCACAGTACTTCCTCTAGTTGACTCCTCATAATCAGAATTCAGAAGGGGTGAATCTGAACTGGCTGAGTTTACTTCTGTCAAAATCTTGGACGAAAAAGATTGTTCAGCCAGAGAGGAGAAAATCATATTGGAAGGCTTTTGTTTAACCTACTTAAGAGCAAAACGTTCGTTAGGCTTCAGTGCAACAGTTTGTATGTAAATAGCTTGTGTTAATTGCAAATGAGTTTTATCTTTCCTTTGATGTAGACCCCCAGAGATACTTATTTGGAAATAAGTTACTCGAAAGCAATATAATTAAGGTTCTTTCCAAATATTTTTAATGCAAGCTTGTGTCTAAATCAGGTGAGGAAAGAGAGCTGATATAAAACCTCATCATTCAAGAAGCCATCCTTATAAGGAAGAACTTTATGACAATGGGAGCTGTCAGCACCAGGGGGGTTTGGGAAAGGTACAGCAGCTCTGGCAAGAACTTCAGGGATGGAAGGAAGGTACTGGGGGAGGAAGAAACCATTCCTTCCTTTGTTTTCTTCACTCTGAGCTCTAGTGAGGGAACTCTACCTTGGTGGAAGGAGAGGTAGGATTCAGCACCACCTGGCCTTGGCCCACCACCCCAGGAATGACCAGGGGCTGTCGGCAGCATGGGTACTGGGCTGAGAGGGATTGAAGAGGAAACCTTGCAAGAGAAGGGGTTTGTTCATCTTCCCCATGGCTGACTGTTGGATCTCAGCCCTGGAATTAGGACTGTTGTGGTACAGAGTTTTGTGGGGGCTTTGGGTAGAAGAATAGCTTTCTGCCAGAGCCAGACCTAGGGGGAGGCAAATGAGTACCGTGGCTGCAACATTTGAGGAGGCCGCCCTGTCAGATACCAGCCCTGCTTTCACATGAGCCTGAGGTGATCCTTCCATTTCGCAGCCTAGGCTCCTTGCTTACTTCTCCCTAATTCCAGCTTTGCTTTTGGCTTTGTCAAAAGGACAATTCCTGAGATTGCCTGCAAGGAAGAGATGGAAATTGAAAGATAAAGCCCAGACCAAAGGCAGAAGGGGTAAGATTTGGAGGGAGGCCTGCTCCTGGGAGCTTCTCATGGGCATCGCTCATTCCTTCCTCAGGGTAGAGGGCAGGCATGTGGGCAGCAGCCAGGTGAGAGCAGAATGCAGCAGGGGTCAGTCTTTCCCCACTTTTCCCCAGACCTTGAAGTGGTTCCCTCCCACCTTCACCTACAGCTTCTGCACAGCCTGAGTGGAGAAAGGAGGACTGTAGGACCTTGAGCAGTAGAACTTGCCAGTGCCCCAGCACCTCCCTGCTCTCCCTCCCCGAAGGCTGTACCCATCCCAAAGAGGGCTGTGGAGATGGGACTCGACAGACATTGAATTCTCCAAGACTCCTGGCCCTTGCTATCTCCTGTCCACCGCCATGCACATCTGCCCCCATCCCAGCCTCCTCCACAGCATGTGAAGGGCGTCAGATAGCCTAGTTTGAGCCCGGCTTTGTCCCTGTGGACTGCTGAGTCAGTCAGAGGCCCACTTTGATCCCAGTCCTATAAAACAGGGAGACTGGACGAGCATGGTGGGATGGAAGGGTGAATGGCTGACGGGACTTCCAGCAGAGAGAACAGCTCCAGCAGAGGCAGAGCAGAGAGGACAGTGTCTCATAGCCAGAGGGTAACATACGGGGCATGGAACTGTGGGCACCTTGCCCACGATGGAAATGGCCCAGGTCCTGGGAACATGGGGACTCAGGTGCGGGGGGTGGTGTCTCAGATCTGAAATGAGACCGAGTGTACAGGGACTGAGAAAGAACCCACCATAAGTGCAAGTGAGAGGAAGGCTCCAAACACCGGCCAGTCCAGAAAGAAAGACACTGACTCCAATAGCACCCAGGAAACTCAGTTCTAAGTGTGACATTTTGGATTTCATATTGGAGCCAGACATTTAAATTACAGAGTTGACATGGACTTCGTGACTTAAAGTGGTTGTTGGACTTTTTATGACCTGAGAATGTCCGGAAGAGTTGTGAGCCTTGCCTCAATTTTCACAGGGACAGAGGAAGAATCAGTTTCACAGAAAAAGATATAGTAAAGCCATTTAACGATTACTTATCCCCTAGGACAAAACAGCCTCCTTGAGTCTTGATCCACAGATGGACATACTCACCTTTCTACGCAGGTGCTGAGTTAATACTGTCTGTGTATGAACTCCTGTAGTCCTCATACTAACCTACGAGAGAGATGCGATCATTCTCCCTGTTTCACGGGTGACGACCCTGAGGCCAGAGATGAAATAATGTGCCCAAGCTCTCCCAGCGGGTGAGAGGTGGAGCTGGGACTCAAGCCCAGGCAGGCTGCCTCGGAGCCTGTGCCTTCCATCTCGGCCCCTTTCCAAGAGTCTCTGAGGCTTCCCGAAACTTGCCTCAGCGCCATGAAGCCTTGCTAAGAATGTACACCTGTCTGCTGGAGGGCACAGGGTGACACAGCAGAGCAGGGGAAACCCTTACTGGGGTCCCTGCCTATAGGAAGATTTCGGCCTAATGCACCTTGCCGCTCAGGCCCCCGGCAGAAAATCAGAGGGGCTCAGCTCAGATGCACTCTTCCTGTGCATTCCCCTTTGTGACTGTCAGTCAGGGACTCTGTACGTGTGTAGGGGGAGGGGGATGAACTTGCACATGTGCACATGAGTGTGTGGTTCTCCTGATGCCTCTCCATCAAGGTCATGACCCCCTGGAGGGCAGCTGTCAGTGCACATTGCCTACGGCCAAGAGGTGCTAAATAACCCCGATGACCCCTTCTCCCCTCCCAGCCTGAATGCAGCAGTGACCAGGTATTGTCCCTCCATCACCTTCTGCTTAGGTCTCCACATCTCAACTGTGATCACAGGCGGGGGCAGCAAGTGGGCTCTTGGCAATACGTTCTCTGCAAAGTGATAGAAAGAATCAAGTACCTTTTCACAGGCTCATAAATCCCCCTGGCAAAAACACTTCCCCCTGATGTTTTTCTCCATTTACACTGGATTTATTGAAACTGGGGAAAAGAGTGCATTTTTAGTGAGCAGATGCCAAGATGAGTTCTTTGTGGGGTATGGTTGGTAATAATTTAATGAGCCCAGATTTTTTGGTGGGGGACGGGGAAGAGTGTTAATTAGTTTTTGCTTAAAATACACCATCTTGATGGTCTCTTCTTTCCTACTTCTTTCCCCTGGGTGAAGCCCCAATTTCCCATTCACACCAGGCAGCAAGTCTTAGCCTGGTCACCGCTATCATTGGAAGAGAAAATACAGAGTTAGTTTTGTGCAGCCACGGATTATGACACGTTGATTGATTCCTGTAGGTCCGGGAGAGGGTGTGGGGTGGGGTGCAGAACTCCGTTAGCAGTCACCCGCAGTGGCCTTCAAAAGACCATGAAGTTCTGGTCCACAGTGCCCCAGGCCACCTTTCGGTCCCCAGTCCCAGCTCCAGGAAGCTTCAGGAAAAGACTGCTGGAGGCCAAGGTGGGGCTGGGAAGGCGTGGCCAGGAGCAGCTGGGTGAGAGGGTGGCCTGAGCGGACGGAGCGCCTGCAGCCCCTCAGACAGAAGGGAAGAGTTCTCTCCAGGTGAGCCCGTCCCCGCGTTTCTTGTCCAGCCACCGGCCGCACTTGAAGATGGTGGCCACTCCGGTTCTGGTGTTGGTCACTTCCACCTTATCCACCAGCCAGCCTGAGTAGTAGCCGCTGCTGTCGTGTTCCACGCGCACCTTGCGCAGCTCGCCCAGCTCCAGCGTCTCCAGGAAGAAGTGGTCGGTTTGACCTCGCTCGAACAGGTTGCGCATTTTTTTCTTCAGCTCCCGCTTGCCTGTGTCCCCATTGGACCCAAAGATGGTCACAAAGACGTTGGCATCAGTGCCCGCCCCTGGCTCAAAGCCTGTTGTCACGATGACCTCGTACTTGACGGGCACCAGGCTCTGGACCTTGCTGGCAAAGCTCTCGGTGGTCTTGGTGACCTCAAATACCTTGAAGTACTTCCTCTTCCTCTTGAGGGGGATGAGGCTGTCGCAGTCGAAGAAGTACCTGAGGGTGGGGGGAGGGGGGAGCTGAGTGCTCACCAGCCAAGGCTCGTGCCCTCCCTCGGGACCGCTGGCCCTCCATAAATGATTCCTTCCCAAGGTGACTGGATATTGGGGCTGGAAATATCTGCATTAAAATGGGAGGAGGGGGTCTTCTTAATCTTCAAATTCACAGTGAGTGGCATCTGCATTCTTCTAGCTGGTTTTTGATTCTCCTTTTCTTCCCCCCCCCCCGCCCCCCACACACACACCATAGCTGATCCACCAGCCAGCTCCGATGAGCTGATCTCTAAAATACATCCAGAATCAGCTCACCTGGAAAGGCAGGCAGTGGCTCCCTATCTGCCCTGTTGCCCCTCTGGTCCAAGCCACCACCATCTTCCCTCTGGAATAATCAGCCTCCTAACTTGTTAAGCTGCTTCTTGCTTTCTACTGTTAATTCTCTATACAGTAGCCCAGTGACCCTGTGCAGATGTAAGCCCAAGAACACCATTCATCTGCTGAGAACCCTCCAATGGCTTCCCAGATTATGCACAAATCACCACCTTACGAAGGCCTGCAAGACACTACGTGATCTGACCCTCTTCCCAGTGTTTACCTTTCCGACCTGTCCCCTGCCCTTCTCCTTGAGGCTCACTCCATGCCAATCACGTGGATCCCCTGGCTCCCTCAAAGGGACTGATGAATGTTTTTACCTGATATTGTCACTTTCAGAGGCAGCTGTGGGATTCAGAGTGACAATTCCAGGCAAAACCAAGTATAAACGTGGCTGTGGAATGTGTGCTCCCAAATCCCTCACACTTGGCTGAGCTGAACTATGAGAGAGCGAGAGCGAGAGCGAGAGCGAGAGAGTGAGAGTGAGAGAGAACATGCGAATGGACGGCACAGCGCATGAGCTAAGAGAAAGTCCTCTACTTAAGAAGCCAGTATAGGGCCGGCCTGGTGGCTCAGGCGGTCAGAGCTCCGTGCTCCTAACTCCGAAGGCTGAAGGTTCGATTCCCACATGGGCCAGTGGGCTCTCAACCACAAGGTTGCCAGTTCAACTCCCGCAAGGGATGGTGGGCTCTGCGCCCTGCAACTAGAAACGGCAACTGGAGCTGAGCTGCACCCTCCACAACTAAGACTGAAAGGACAACAACTTGAAGCTGAACAGCACCCTCCACAACTACGATTGAAAGGACAACTTGACTTGGAAAAAATCCTGGAAGTACACACTGTTCCCCAATAAAGTCCTATTCCCCTTCCCCAATAAAATCTTAAAAAAAAAAAAAGAAGAAGAAGAAGCCCAGGAGCAAGTCCAGGGCCAAGAAAAATGGTCGTGGATCAGAAAGTCCCTTCCCTACCCCCACCCACCCTCAACTTTAGCCTCTGAGTATCAAGGGGAAAATCAGAAGGCACAGTGGGAAACTACTGCATAGGGTGTACGGGGTCCTGGGCTTTGCCCCAGCCCTGGCACCTGTGTGACCTCGAGTAAGTCACATGCCCTACCTAGACCTTGGTTTTCTCATTGGCAATGCTCATCTTTTACTAGTGTTGGAAATAAGCAGTCCTGGCACTGGTTAACGACTTCAGGAATGCAGCCCTGAGAGGGTGTGCCCAGTGGTGCCAAACCAAATCTTATTTTAGATAAAAATCCAAAACAGCAGAAAGACTTGGTTTTCTGCAAACTTACTAAATGCCAGGCCTTCGCATTCTTCCATCTCATTAACTCCCACAACAACCCTCAGTTGTAGCTTGCATCCTCCCATTTCACAAAAAGGGAAAGCAAGGCTTGGAGGAGAGAACTTGCTGCTCGCGGTGACCCCGAGCTGGGGCCCAGAGCCAGCCTGCCTGGCCACCTGAAGAGCCAGCCATTTAAAGGCACGAGGCAAGAAATCCTTATTCTATTTTGAGATCTCTCTTCCCCCAGTTTATCACTCGATAAATCTGGGCTGTTACATACCACACTTCTTGGGGGAGGAGGGATATATACTTTCATTATTTGTTTTAAACTCTTTTAAAATGTATTTCTTGATGCATATGCCCACTAATGGACACAATTCTATATAAATGCACAAGTCGTGTGATCACATGCAAGTTTTTTCTAAATTCACTCTTTTCCTTTTCCTTTGTGCTTGGCGCTAGTTCCTTTTTTCTCCCTCATTTCCATTCAGTGTCCCAATGTCACCTCAGATAACCGAGGTAACAACTGCAAGGGTATCTTGCCAAATTTCCCTCCCTTTCCCCCAACCTGCACCGACCCACAGAGACACAGACATGTGGGACGTCAGTGTTCCCTTTAGAAAACAGCATCATACAACATGTGTTTTCCCATATCTTGCTTTTCTCACTCAACCGTCTTTCCCGGGAATTGCTCCAAGTCATCTGGTACCTATTTAATTCATTATTTTTAGTGGCTTGAGAAATATCCCCTAGGGTAGCTATAAGGAAATGTTTTCTAATAGACATAATTATACGATCACCAAAACTTGGGACCTCCGAGCTTGGTGGAGTCAAGACTCTAGCTGCGGAAGGGACACATGCCAGGCTGTTCCTGCTGGAAATGGGGAGTGGTCATCAGCAAGAGTGAAGCAAGAGAAGAGTGTAACAAACACAAAAGAAATTGAATATATGACAAAACATGGAGAATACGATCACACTTCTGTGAACAGTGTGTATGTGAGATGTTAGAAAAATGCCAGAGAGCTTGAGGTCACCAAATGCTCATGGTGGCCGCCTCTGATGGGTAGGGCTTTAGGGAATTTTTACTTTCTTTTGTACACTTTTTTGGGGCATTATTTGAATTTTTATAATGAGTATGTATTGTATATGAGATCGGGATAGAACAATGAAGCTGTTTTTGGTTTTAAAAAAAGAAACATGCACCTTTCTGTGTATCCTCCCACTGAAATCCTGAGGACATTAGTGATGAAGAACGGGTCAGAAAGGGAATGCACATGGCTGGAAAGGAGTCAGAACTGGGAAAGGTTGGAAGATGAAAGCTTGAGATTATTGTGTTTATAAGAACTTGAGATTACATTCATTTGTCATCCATGGAAATCCAAATATTATGGTTAACATGGTAGTTGGAAAGGAACTGCATACACAGGGTTATGTAGTGGTTTCTATAACGGCAGAATGCCAGCACGTTCTAGGATGGTGACATGTCAATCGCCACAAGGATGAAACACGCCTGCACGGTCTTCCTTCAGGATGGAGGTGATATTTCTGGGGTGGGGGGGGACACAGGTTCTCATCCATCAGAAACCATAGGCCTGAGCCCTGCACAGGCAATGGGCTGGAGTAGGACTTCTGAATCCCCCCCAGGCTGGAACCCCTCCCATCCTTCCCCTACCTCTAAATTCTGGAGAGCATCTAGCTCTCCTCCCAGAAGGAGAGACTGAGGCACAGAGAGGTGATGGGTTATTGCCTGAGGCCACGCAGCTGACTACGTGACAGCTTTACTATCTGGACCCCCTGCACCCCCATCCCTTTGGGAAGAGCCCTGCCTTGAGGACATGCCTCCCTCCCCCTCCAGCCTGAGGACAAACTGGCCAAAGGCCACACTCCTGAGGGTGTAGAAAAAGATGCTTCACTGGGAGTGGCGGCTTCTTTGTACTGGTGACAAATCCCACAACTCAGCCCTAGAAGTTCATGGACTGGGCTTGCACTTCCCCACCTCCTGAGACCAGAAGGTGCCATGTGGTGCTAAGATCTTTGGCTGTCTCTTGCTCACAGCCAACACTGTTGGTTTCAAGTTAACTCAAGGGATGACTATTTTATTTTAGTATTCTATTGTACAGCAGGATTTTGTTTTATTTATTTTGGGGGTTTTAGAGGAGCAGTATCAGCAGACGCATTCCCTGTAGCTGGGAGGTGCCCCGGTTGCAGAAGGGGCTTTGTCCCTGGTGACTCTTCTGGTCCCTCTGTGTCTTAGCTCTCAAGTCCGCACCAGTATTGCTCCCCGCATCCACACCCAGTGACTTCTACAGGATCTATTGTACCCTAGCTGGTCTTTCTCTAAAAGAGCAACCAATAGCATTGCAGCCCAAGAGGGAAGATGCTACTGACTGAATTTTGTCCCCCTCAAACTCACACGTTGAAGCCCTAACCCCCCAATGTGATGGTATTTGGAGATGGGACCTTTGGGAGATAATTAGGTTTAGATGAGGTTATGAGGGTGGGGGCGCCAAGATGGGATTTGTACCCTTAACAGAAGAGAAACAGACACTGGGGTTCTCTCTCTCTCTCTCTCTGTCTCTCTCTCTCTGTCTCTCTGTCTCTCTCTCTCTCTCTCTCTCTCTCTCTCTCTCTCTCTCTCTCTCTCACATGAAGATACAGCAAATCAGGAAAAGAGGCCTCATCAGAACCCAACTATGATGGCACCCTGACATCGCACTTCTAAACTTGGGAACTATGAGAAACAAATGTCTGTTGTTTGAGCCATTCAGCCTGAGGTACTTGGTTATGGGAGCCCAAGGTGACTAAAACAGTTCAGAAGTCACAACTCTTTCCTGCCTGGTTCCCAAAGGGAAAACTTGGTCAGAGAGAGCCAACTCCAGGGGCCTGCAGGTCTCAGGTTGAGAGCGGACAGACATTGCTTTGAGAAGCTTGGGCTCATGAAGGCTGGAGCCTACCGCTGAGGGCCCCACCTGCGTTGGGTATGCCTGCACCTGGCTGCTACTTCTGTCTGGTCTGCTTATTCTGAAAGGTGTGACCATGGGCAGGGCCATGACAGGGGATAGTGAGGGGAGCATGAGTTGTGACCTCTGCTCTCACTCACTCCTTGGGCCTACCCTCCTGAAGGCAAGCATTGCCCTCAGTTTCCCCTTCCTCCTCTTCTCAGTGTCTTTCCTGCCTTTCAGAGCTGCAGGCCCTTTCTGGCTTCCAGTGTGCTTACCAAATGGTTTTAATTAGACAAACTGATGGCTGTGGACTGTTACCCAGGAAACTAAGACCCTTAATCCTCCAGAAATGTCTGAGTCCCCGGAAGGCCCTGGTGGGGGAAAAGCAAAGCTCCTTATCTGGGGTCTTCGGAGGCCACGACATTACCCTGGCTGCCTCTGGTCCCTGCCCTGTCCACACAGATGGCAGCCTTTCACTAGGACAGTGGCAACAGCAGGTTTCAAAGCTGTATTTCTCTGTCATTATTCAACAATAAGAAGGGAGAGGAAGAAAAGTCTCACTGTCTGGCACTGTGTGATGTACTCAACATTCTCCCAAAGCAATCGTGGGTTAAAAGGCTGGAGCACCCACGGTCATCTGGTCTAGTCCCCTGCCTCTGGGGATAGGCCTATGGTCCAGACAGCTCAAACCAGTACAGCTGCCTCTTCTCTTCCTGTCCCAGAAGCCGCCTGAGTGAGGTGACATCAGCCTCCAAGGGGACACCTCCACCTGCCCTTTGCTCATGGCGCAGCCTCAGCCCCTCCCTGCTGGGGGAGAGGCAGGAGGCACATACGTACACATTGCCATACTCCATCTCGGTGATGGTGATGGTCTTCACGTGCCAGACCAGCTCTCTCTTGGGGATGAAGCGGTCGTTCCTGGCCAGGTGGCCCACACACACGGCAGCCAGGTCCCCCAGGTAGACGCTATCAAACTCAAATGTATCTGTGGTCCCCCTGCAGGACACAAAGGTGTGGCCACTGAGCGCTGCTCGTGCCCAGTGAAGGAAGGAAGCATTTATTGAGTACCTGCTGTATGTCGGGCACTGGTCTGAGGAACAGGGATAGAATGACTAGCAAAATCTGATGCCGTGCCTCCCTGCCTGGAGGGGTTTGGTCTAGTTTTGGAAGAAGACAATCACAACCATTAAAAAGCCCCACTAGCACCCGTGGATGGTAACATCCGAGCAGTTGGGAGGAGGGTGAGGCCCTGGGCCCTGGGTGGTGGGTGGAGGAGGGTGGTGGGATCAGAGAGCAGAGGGAGGGGGAGGAAGGGAAGAGTCCTCTGAGGCAGACCTGACTTGACAGAGCCATAGGATCAGAACAGTGGGGTGTGGAGGGGCTCAGTGGGGGAAACGGTAATGGAAAGGAGGTGGGGTGTGGCAGTCAGTGGTGGTCTGTAAGTGCCAACTGAAGGAGCCCAGACTTCGAACTGATGTAGAGGGAGTTCAAATAAAAGGTAGAGTAGGTTATGGGAAGGCGAGACTTTATTTAAGCAATTCTGTAGGGAGAGAGGAGATGAAGTGGGCATCTGAGCAGTCCAGAGGCAGCTCTGATGTGGGGGAGAAGGTGAGATTCTCCAGGTGTGTCTGCCCACCGGGAGTGGTGAGTGGCGGCGCCTTGATACGAGACCGAATTTTGATTTTCCTGTAAAGCATCTTAGAGGCTCTCTCTTCCCTCCTTCCTTTTAATTAGAACTTAATTCTAAGCTATTTTATCTGACCCTGTTGCAATTTTATGGACGAATGTCTTCCTTTTCAACTAGACAGTGAACTTGTGTGTGTGGACGTGGGATAACGTCTGTAGTGATTTCCATCCTGCTGCATAGTGGCCTCTTTTTAATTTATTGTTGCTGTAGCTTTCCATTAACTTTTTAAAAATTGAAACATATTTGATATCTATAATATTGTGTAAATTTAAAGTGTATAACACGTTAATTTGATAACATATATTGTAGTATGATTGCCATTGTAGTGATAATTACCATCCCAATCATGCTACATAACTATCTTTTTTTTTTTTTTTTTTTTTTTTTTTTTTAGTAGTTGGACTAATTAAGTTCTAGACTCTTCTAGTGGGCTCTCTTTAAA
Organism: Rhinolophus hipposideros; assembly: GCF_964194185.1. Taxonomy (NCBI): domain Eukaryota; kingdom Metazoa; phylum Chordata; class Mammalia; order Chiroptera; family Rhinolophidae; genus Rhinolophus; species Rhinolophus hipposideros. The sequence goes on along the minus strand of NC_138063.1, from coordinate 22,164,783 downwards.
TGGCAGTCCCTTCCTTGCTTTCCTTTTTATAAATCTCCTGTTGCCTCCCTAGGAGGTCAGCACACCGTAGGTACTCAATAAGTACTTGCAGTTTAGGCCCACAAATATGCTTATGACCACCTACCAAGGGGGTTGATCCTTGGGGTCCCTCTCTTACCCACCCCACCCACCATCACTCCCCTGTGGGCACCACTCTTCTTACTTCTTAAAGACACGTTGTCTACCAGAATTTTCCACGAGAAACTCTTTGGATCGGTTCTTCCTGCCCTCCAGGATGAGCCAGACGTTCTCCCTGGTTTCTCCGCCATTGCCTGTTTCTATGATGATCTCGTAGGCTGCAGTGGAGAGGGAGGGAGAGGGTCAGCAGAGGGAAGCAGATCAGGACAGGAGTGCAATGGCCACTCCCTCCAGGTCTTACATTTGATCTCAGACCACAGCCTGGGCTAGGGGAGCAGGTTCAAATCCTCACTGTTGAGGCACTAGAAATGAAATGTGCACTGATCTGGGGGCCAGTCGGATGTTCCCATTTTATTTATTGTAGCAGTCTTTTTGCCTGGCGAACATGGTAGCTGCTAGAAGTAAAGCACCAGCCACTTCTACTTCCAGAAAGCAGGAAGTTTCCAGGAGACGCTGGGGCCTGGCTCTCAGGGATGGATCAGTCCCTGAGATGCAAAGCAAAGGTCATATAAAGAGAAGGGGCCCAACTACAGAAAGGGACGGGAAAGCCCCAGGCAGGCAAGACTGCAGAAGAGCCTCAACTCTCTAGCAAGAAGTCCCACTCCCAGTGCTGTGTCAGCTTTCACTCTGGTGTCACACTCGCATCCCAGCCGCCTCCCCTGCAGTTCCCTCAAGCATGTCTACATTCATTCATCCATCCAACATTTGTTAAGTGGGTGCCAAGTGTCAGGACTAGGCTAGCATCTGGTAACACTAGAACTGAATTTCTACCCGCAGACACACACATCGACTGTACCAGAAGACGGAATGTGGTAAGCTTGCAACAAAGGGCCAAAGCCAGAGAAGAAAAATCTGGCTCCCTGTTCCCTCCCTCATCTACTAGTACTTTCTCCATTACTCACGCCAGCCACTCTGCCTCTGTGCTATTCCTGGAGCACTGAGGCATGCGCCTGCCTCAGAGCTCTGCAGTCACTGCCTGTCCCCTCGGCCCCCAATGCTTCCCTCTTTCTCCCCCACACCAGCCCCATATTGGTTTGACTCACTCTCTCACCTCCTTCTAGTCCTTACTTAAATGTCACTTTCTCACAGAGGTCTGCTCCAACTACCCCAATTAAAATTGCAACCTGCGCCTCACTAGGACTCCCAGCCTGTCTTACCTATTGTTTTCTCTTGTCCTTATTGCCTCGTACCTTCTAACTAGCTATGTTGTTTACTTATTATGTTATTGTTTATGGTATCCCCCCTCCCACCTGAATGTAAGCTCCACGAAGGCAAGGGTCTTCCCAAGTGCCCAGAACAGTGCTTGGCACAGAAGCACTCAAGAAATATTTGTTGAGTGAATGAATGAACGATTGGGCTAATCCCAGGAAGCTTCATAAAGGAGGTATCATTTGACCTTGGGCTTAAAGAGCCATGACAACGATCAGCAGAAAATGGAGAAGTGTTCAAGGCGGAGGAAGCAGCACAAGCAGATACTGAGGGAGGTGAGAGGGGCTTGAAGACCACGTGGTCCAGCCCATTCCTCAGGGGCCAGGCTGGGCCTAGAGCTAGCACACAGAAGCACACAGAAGCAAGTGTCTGTTTGGAATGCCCACTATGTATGTAGCTCTTGCTGTAGTGAATGAATCAGTGGGGGTTTGGGGTTCTGGATCCAAAGGGATAGCTCTATGTCTGTGCCTTTATCTCAGAGATGTGATAAAACAATTAAGATAAGGGATGGCCATGCATGCAGCTCAATGTAATGTCAATCCCAGCCGCTCAGCAATGCTTTTGCCTTTGTGACTTCTCTCGAGGAGAATCTCTACTACCTGGAAAAGGGAGAATGAATCAGAGCAGAGGCAGGTAGCCAACAACAGGGAAGAGATGTTCAGAAAGTACATGACACCTGGAGAAGGGCGGGGCCTGCAGAGCCGAGGAATGTGAAACGGCTGAGCTACCGTCAGTACTAGAAGCCATCACAGGATGGAGAGTGGTCCCACGGTGCCCAACTTATTTCCTAACAGAGGGTAAGGCATGTTCTGCAAACCAGACACCCATGAATTCAAAGTGGATCCTGGGTGTTGTGAAGGAAATGGTTTATCAGCACCAAGGAGAGGAGGCAGGAGCGCTAGAAACCTTCATGCTCACTATGATGAACTCAGGGAGGAGACTCGAGAAATGGTGCAGATGAAAGGCATTTGGGCTGTGGCACATTCTTTCCTGAGGGTCCTGAGGGTAAGGGAGAGAAGGAAGGTGTCTCAGCAAGGACAGCTAGGTTGATTAAAAAGAAATGTAAGTGCCACATGTAAGTGCCACAAGGGCAGGCGTTCTGAGTTATTCATTGGTGTGTCCCCAGAACTCAGCATAGGCCATGGCGCTTAGCAGGTATTCTGTAAGTATTTGCCAAATGGTCAAATAAAAGTAGCTGAGGGTTGGGACGTTTAGCTCCAGCTGAGTTCTTGGTTCTCCCCAGGATGAACCTCCATCTGAGGACACAAGTGTGGTTGTCTGTTCCCTTAGGAGCAGCATAAGAGGGTGGCGCGCTGCCCTCTGCAGGTTCCTAGTACAGACAGATGGATCCCGGTGTCTCCTGGGCTCGGTGCCCTACTCTTCAATCTCCAGGTCACACACATCCTTCTGGAACGAACACACATGCTGCCTCCCCTCTGCAAGCTCTTTGCCAACCCAGGTTCATCAAGCAACATTTAGGGTGCTTACTTATGTACCTCCACAACAGTATTCCCTTCACTGAGCGTCTGATTCCCCCTGCAGCTATGACAGTCTCTTCTCTGGAGTTTTAAGCACCATGTCCCACCTCCTTCCTAAGCTAACTCTCGTTTAACACTGGAGATTGAGAGCAGCCATCACAGCTAGGCTGAGCCCACCCGTCTCCCCACATACTGGTCTCCTCCAGCTCATCATGGATCTCATTGTTGGCGCAGGCAAAGTCGCGGAGTGTCTGTCCGTCCCCTTCATTCTTGGAGAACCAGCAGTCACACTGGAAGCGGAAGGTCTCATCACGGGAATTGTCCTTCACGTCAATGTAGCTCAGGTGCCAGCCAGGAAATATCCCTGTGGGAATGAGATGGTGAGGGCCGGGAGCTGCATGCGCTCTCCCTCCCCCATCAGACTTCCACTCCCCTGAGCCCCCTGGCTGTGTGCCCCTGGGTAAGTTCTCTGTCATCTCTTGACCTTGGTCTCCTTGTTGATGAAATGAGGGGTTGGGTTAGATGATCTCTGAGGGTTCCTCTAGCCCAGCGCATATAATTCTCTTTATAAAACCCTTAACTTGGGGTTCATGAACCCATAGAGTATTTATGCATGAGATTTCAGCAGTCTATGGGCCCTGAGAAATTGTGTTATAATTATACAGGGACATTTTACCAGGGATCGGGCTTATAGCTTTATAAGATTCGCAATGGGCTCTCTGACCCAGGAAGTAGAACTTGGGGAGTTCAAGAAGCTGAAGGATGAATCCTATGACTTCCTGACACCAGTATCCACCTGGCTCACACCCATTATCCTTCCAGAATCAGTTCAGGCATCACCACCACTGCCCACTCAGCCTGTATCATATATCCGCCTTGCTCCCATAGCTTCCCTCACCTACCTTGGCCACATCTTGACCACCCTGTTCATATGTGTCTCTTTCCCCCAGATCATGAGCCGTTGAAGGCAGGGACCAGTCTTATTTGTTTTCATTTCCCCAGTGCCTAGCATAACAACTGGCATGTAGTTGTCACTCATTGAATGCTGAATGAATATGTTATGACTTCAAGAACCTTTGCTATTTGACAGTTTCAGGAGGAATCAGAAGCTGCTCTTTCTTTAGGGGACGTTGCTAAACCCGACACATCTTGCCCTGATATTGAACATATAGCTGCTTAGTTGGAATTGGCAGGGCTCCTTCCAGAAGTGTCCCTCCCAAATCATAGCTACTGCATATGAATTGATATGCATTTGTCGTGACAGCTGCAGGTTATTTGCATCATGCACTGGTTCCATTATTCTCCACCCTTCAATGTCCTTGATAACTCAGAAAGACAAAGGGCTCTACATGGCGGGAAATCCCAGTGGTGTGACAGGTTTTGGTGATGACACTTGCTGCTCATAATATGTCCTCAAAGTAACCCCGCCAGGAAGGCATGTATATGCTTTACTCTCACATCTTGCCCTCTCATGCCACGTAGGGCTGTGGGGGTAGTCCCATTGTTCCTACCAAAAACCTTTTCACTAGGATCAGACAGTACCCAAAGCAACAATTTTAGATCCTGCTGCTGGTCTCAACAGTCTTATAAGCACAAAGGGACACACAAAAATGGACACACATTTCCAGTTGCCCAGTGGCTTCTCATCACTCTCAAAATAAAATACAAACTGCTCACCTGATCCCTTTCCACTCCGATTTCATTTCCTACTACCTGCAACTTCACTTACTGTATCCATCTACACTGACTTTTTAGTGCTTCAATATATGAAATCCGGTCTGACCTCGGAAACTTTGCATTTATTTTTATAGCCACCTGGAACAATACATCCCCGGTGCTGAATGCTCATCCTGTCTCATTACTGAAGTGTCAGATCAAATCTCCTATCTTTGGGAAGGCCTTTGCTAACCATACTATTTGCAGAAGCTTCCTTATCCCCAATTACCTGCCATCACATCACCATATACCCACTTCACAATCTGAAATAATTTTGTTCTTATTTCCTTGCATATTGTTGGTCTTTCTCCACTAGGTTGCAAGGCCCACGAGAGCAGGAATCTTGCCTGATCTATCCACTGCTATGTCCTAGTGTCTGGAACAGTGCTTGGCACATTATTTAATAAATGTTTGTTGAATGCATGAATGTGTACTGTTATTGAATAGGGAAGAACAAGGAAGAATGGCACTGGTGGCCACATTTTACAAAGGGGGGGGAATAATTCAAAGCCCCACTAGGGAACATGGGCTGTCCTAGTAGAACTGATTATTTTATCCCCAACGTTCTAAAGTTTACTGTAGGAAAAATGCTTAAAAACTGAACCAGTGTGGGGCCCCAATTTTTCCAGGCAAGAGATGGCAGACTCTGTATGGGAGTGAGACTGACTGCTGGGTACTCCCTGGATTTCATCATGCCATCTACTACCTGCAATTCCTCAGTGGGATTCCACATCTGATGGAATAAAAAGAGACCAACTCTGTGTTTAAATACTTAGGACCTGACTCCATTCACAGTATTTCTTACGTCCATAAAGAAGAGCCCTTATGTAAATCCTCCATCCCAGTGAGATGGACTTATTAATCATACCTTTGGCATTTTTTTTCCTTTCTCATTAAGGCTCCAAGCTATTCTGAACCTGCCTTAAATTCCCACCTATCCTCTGGACAACTTAGGCCCCACCTCCTCCATGAAGCCCTTCAAAATCCCCAGGCCTACCACATTCACTGTCCACTCACTTGGCCATGGGCACAGATGGCTTTGGATATCTTTGCTATTGAGGTCATGATCATGCTTCAACTCTTTTATGGTGATTTTTACGTGTATCTTTCACTTCTCCAGTAAGATGTTAAGATGTGGGAGCTATGTCTTATGACCTCTTGGTTGCATCACAGGGATATTGACTCAGTAATAAACATAGAATTGATAAATTACATTTAGTATGAACTGTCAGTTTTTTATTCCAGCACAAACCCTTGAAAATATTGTTTGAATAAATAGATAATTTACTTCTCCAAACAACTCCTCTAAAAATAACTTTTGGCAAGCTAAGGGTCCAGGTGGGTAAACCAATTTTCTTAAATAAGATCAGTAGATTGTTTCAAATGAGATATGGGACCATCACAGAGCCCTAGCCATAAAGGAATACAAGGATCTAGTTATTAGCTTTCTACAAACACTGTCATATACACATCATCTGAGCTAGGACACCAAGGGTGACACTCTTGGATTTGGCAGACCTGGGTTCCATTCTCAGCATCCTTAGAAACAGCACACATTTTATCTCTATGCTTCAATTTCCTTATTTGAACAATGTGATGGGGATAAAATTGAGTATTTACGAGGTCCTTTATATTTCTGTGAATTTATACTATTGAAAAGAAAACATATAAATTCATTTTGTGGTTAAAAAATTCTTCATTTCACAATAGAGTTTTTATTTCAGAGGAAGTAAGAAGAAGAGCAAGATGAATTAGAAAATAAACACACTGTTATAATTTGTTCACTATTATAAAAGCTCTCTCAGTAACTGGAATTACGGGGAAGAATTAATCACTTATCTTGATTTTCCTCTATGAACCATACTTCAAATAGCTTGAGGGATTTTTTTTATGGAATTCTAGCTAATAAGTGGATAAGAAGTGAAAATTAGAAAATCACCATTCATAACCCTAATTGTCACCACTGGATGAAGCCATTATATGAAGAGTTATGGGGGGACTTTACAATGGAATAATCAAGCTGAACACCCCTGTTTCCACTATTCTATGTGAGCATCTATTAGAGTGGGACTGCTCTGATGGAATATGTACACAGGTACGAGGTCAGACAATTAAGTTCGCGAACTCATCCTAGAAAAAATGCTACACAACTCATTGCTGAATATCACTATGGTCACCTTCGAAGTACTCCCCTTGGGAAGCTATGTGCCGATGCCAGTGCCTAGTTCACCCTTCAAAGCAATTTTGGAATTCTTTTTCTGGAATGGCCATCTGAGCTGTTGTCATATTACACTTGATGTCCTAAATGTCACAGAATGTCTTCCTTTCAATATTTCCTTTATCTTTGGTAAGAAAGCAGTCATTGGGGGCCAGATCAGGTGAGTAGGGAGGGTGTTCCAATACAGTTATTTGTTTACTGGCTAAAAACTCCCTCACAGACAGTGCTGTGTGAGCTGGGGCATTGTCGTGATGCAAGAGCAATGAATTGTGGGAGAAAAGTTCAGGTCGTCTAACTTTTCCATGCAGTCTTTTCAGCACTTCCAAATAGTAAACTTGGTTAACTGTTTGTCCAGTTGGTACAAATTCATAATGAATAATCCATCTGATATCGAAAAAGATTAGCAACGTTGTTGCAACAAGTTCGCAAACTTAATTGTCAGAACTTCATATACTGCCTTTAAAGTATTTTTGCCAAAGAAAGTTGAACCTGAATCTAATCAAGCCTTGAGAGCTCCCGTGTTTCCCTAGAAATAAGACCTCTCCCGTGTTTCCCTAGAAATAAGACCTAACTGGAAAATAAGCCCTAATCTGTCTTTTGGAGCAAAAATTAATATAAGACCCGGTATTATTTTGGGGGAAATACGGTACCTCTAGGGTGGGCCAATCTACCGTATTTCCCCGAAAATAAGATTGGGTCTTATATTAATTTTTGCTCCAAAAGATGCATTAGGGCTTAATTTCCGGTTAGGTCTTACTTTTGGGGAAACATGGCAACTTCCAGATAATAAAAAATATGGGCAATAAAGACACAATGATACCATGAAGAAGCAAACAGGTCCAGAATGCAGAAATTGTATAGATCATTGGACTCAGTTCCTTCAACAAGTTAATGGCTTAGAAGAATAAAGGGAGTAGGCCCTGCTCTTCATTAAAAGAGGTGAAGAAGCCATAACAACTAAATGTAGTGTGTAGACCTTGTTTGCATAGTGATTCAAACAAAGTCACAAATACCAAGACATTTTTTGTGTTATTAAGGAACTTCGCATATGGAGTAGAAATTTGATGTCACAAAGAAATCATTGTTAAGTGTGATAATAGCACTGTGATTTCAAAAGAAAATGTCCATTTTAAAAGAGCAACATGATAAATATCTTTGGGATGAAATGACATGAGGTTTAGGATTGGATTTTATATCTTCCAGCAACCAAAAATAAATTAAGAAAGAAACCTGAAAAGGTAAAGCAGGTATAACAAATCATAGTTCTTGAATTTATGCGATGGGTATGTGGAAGTTCATTATACTTATTATTCTCTTCACTTTTGTGCATGTTTTAAAAATTTCATAAAAAAGAACTATTGGATAAACAAAAAGAGATGGAAAGGGAGATTCAGGGAAAGAGAAGATTGCTATGCTATTAACTAATCATTTGCAACCTGACTTATACAGTCATTTTTCAGGATCTATAACTTTTTGGTGGAAGACTCTCAAACAAAATATATTTGTCCTCATAAATTTCTATGCAAAGGAAGCATAATGGTAGCTTGAATATTTTAAAGCTAAATATGAAAAAATGTGGCATAGAGCACTTAAGGACATGTTTAGCTGTCTTAGCTTATTTTAACATTTAAACTTCCATCCCTGGAGAAGAAAGCGACTATAAAGAAAGAATTAGGCACACAACCAGGACTTCCTGTCCCTCTCCCGACCCTAATATCCCAACCACCTGGGTTCAGTGAAGATATAGAAATGTTCCTTTCCCTGCCAATGATATGGGCCTGCTTTCAGATCCAATATCTGATGGAAGGGGAGGAGGCCCATTTCTCTGCCTACAAAGGGAAGAGGATAATATCAATGACTCAGGATTTCTTTAAGTCCAAGGGCCATTATGGGGCCAAAGCAATCAGCAATCACATAGTCTTAGGCTATCCAAGGGAGGAAGCAAACTCTTTGAAGAGCCTGGTACCCACCTATACCATCCATCTTAGTAGCAACAAATGATACAGATGGAACTGTGTGGAGCTCTCCATGGTGCTGAACCACTTCTCTTTTCCGTTCAGGGTTTTGACAGCGATAAGACAGAAAGAATTGACTGTCGCGTTTTTGCATAGAAGAAAAACATATCAAGCAAATCGAGAAAGTCTAGACATGCACACAATCAGTGTCAGATGTGGGCAGTGGTATTAGAGGGCTTAGTCGTGCTCACAAAGAGGTCATGGCCAGGACTAAATTTTTGAAGACATAAGGGAAAGACATAAGGGAAAACTCTGATGCTGGAGAAATGTGGGCTCCCTGTGACTGAAGCATGAAAATACAGGGATGGATCTAAGAGACCAAAATAAGGGTATGAATAAATTCTACTAAAATATGTTAAGTCTCTGCTATCACAAGCAGTATGATAGGCATTAGGGAAAGAAGCATGAAGAAGACAACGGTACTTGAGCGGACAGTCAAGTAAAGGAGACAGAATAAGTAAGTAGTTACCAATATGATGACTGTTCTGGGAGGGGGGGGTTCTAGAAACAGGAAGAACTTTCAGCAAGGAGGTGAGGACATAAGAGAGTGTGTTAATTATAAACAGGGACATGTAATTACGGCAGGGTGTATGGTGGGAGTTAGGTCACGAGGCAGGGGTCCAAATGGCTGGAATTACATGACAAGTCCAGAATCAGAACAGAAGCTAGTTTATGATGATTTTAGCTCTAGATTCTTCCTCTTTTTCCTGTTTAGAGGAATATAGTTGGTTTACCAATGAACCCCGATTACCAATGAACTGCCTGCAGGGGCAATGGAGATCCCAGCTGCCAAAGTTAAGAGCAATGAGTTTGTCACCTTGAGAATGATAAGTCTGGATTACCTGGCCTCACTGGACCTTAAGCTGCTGCAGTTAACCCCACTGATATTAGGCTCTCTGAGGGGAATGCACTTGGATTTGGTGTGTTTTATCTTGGCCCAGTGGCCTTGAATACTTTTGTCTAGCAGCAAATCCCAAGGCAGATCCCAAGGCTGCATGGCCCCTCTGCTCTCAAAAGTACTAATATCATGTCAGTGTGTGTTGGTAGCCAGGCAGAGAGTTGGGAGCTCATGGATACATTGTGTTTCTTTGTGATGAGAGCAGGGACATACTTCCTGGGAATATACTTTCTAAACAATGGTGTGGATAGTGCAATCGCAAGCTGTATGCATAGATGTTAGGGTAGACAGACCCCCATTCCCATCTCACTCCTATTAATCTAATCTGTCAAATCCTTCTAATAAGGCTCATGATCACACAATCAGAAGTGGGGTACAGTGCTTTTACTGAGCTACTGGTAGCCCAATTAAACACTGAAGTGACTGTCTTGCCTGAGTGATCCATTTGTTGGGTGTCATGGCAGCAGTTCATCCTGGTCTGATGAACTCTCTGGGGAAGAAAACGGTCTTAATGATTATGACTCTTGTTAGTAAGTCAGACTTTCAACTACCAGACAATCTGCTACTAGTCCTAAGACAATCATAATGGATGATGAGAGCGTGGAAAAAATTTCAGGGGTCTTTGTTTTGTTTCTTTCTTAGGAAAAAGGAGTGATTCACTGATTCACTAGGGATATATATATATATATATATATATATATATATATCCATTTATATATACGTATATTTATTTTTATGTATGCATATTCATATTAAGGCCGAAAGGAAATGATAATCCCTATCTCTGGGTATATTAGTCTTCTTGAGCTGCAATAAAAAAATATCATAGATTGGGTGGATTAGCAACAGCAATTTATTTCTCCCAGTTCTGGAAGATGGAAGTCTGAGATCAGGGCACTGGAAGGGTAGGTGTCTGGTGACAGCTCTCTCTTTGGATTGCAGATGGCCACCTTCTTGCTGTGTCTTCACATGAAGGAGAGCCGTTAGGAATATTTTGAGAATTTCCTACAAATATGTTTCTTTCCATAGACTCATAATGATGACACCTGAATGGACACATGAGGAAGAAGTGTCTCCTTCCACTGAAGCCTTTTCTAGATAAGACACCCCCCATCCCACATCCTGGTAACAAACACGTATGGGGGCACAGCCAACAGAGATAGAAAAAGCTGCCATCATCTCCTCATCTTTTTTTTTTTTTTGCCCACTGGCACAGTGGCTGGGTGAGGGTGCAGCATGGCGATGGCAGGACGGGCTGGCACCTGGCATGGTGTACCAGGAAAGGTATCAAATCTAGCATCAGAAGACCTGGATTGGTTTTGGCTGTATCCCTTCCCTGCTGTATGGCACTAAGTGAGATCTTCAGACTTCACAGGGCCTCAATATTTTTTGGTTGTAGAAAAAAGAGATAATAAAATGCTGCAGTGATTCACAAAGTAGTTGTAAGGATAAAATGTATCTTTAGTACCTAAGAGAGCGCCAGGCATGTAGTGAACACTGTAATGTTTGCTAAATGAATGACTGAATGGATATGACAATGATATTTGAGAATTGTGGAGTGCTATGCCAATATTTGTTATTGTATTGCTTTGGAGACTATTTTCCCTGTACCTAATATGAATTTATTTCGTGTTATGGAAAACATTTAACTGTTTAACCTATGCTAAAGCAAAAGAGTCTAGCTTCTCTTTAGGAAGAGAAGTTGTAAACTGCCAAGTTGGGTTTAATCAGTCACCATGACAGATGTATTGGTTTTCAGTGGGGACTTGGAAGGACAAATACAACAGTCAGGACAGCTCTGGACCACTCATGAAGGAGACTCAGAAAGGCTGGAGAAGGCTTTGAGCGGATGCTAGTTTCACGAGAGGACAAGAGGTCTCAGTTAGAATGGGATGAATTCAGAAGGCAGCATGCTTCACAAGAGGTGAAATTTGGTATTTAACTCTTTTCTAACTAAATAAAATAGAGCTTAAAGGCTCAATGCCAGAAAAAATAACGGTCAGTGTGGCCTGAAGACAACAAAAGGATAACGAAAGAGACATTGAGAACAAGAACTTCATCACAATTACAAATGGGACAATGTCTCCTTAGGTACTTTGAAGTTAAAAATAAATTTCTCACTTGGCTTATATCCTATTCCATCATTTATAAGTGAATTTGACTAATTTTAGACTTGCTATTGTAAATAAACAAGCATAACCCTTCATACAAAATCCCTGGGAAGTGAATTTGGTGACGTAGCCTTTTTTCCCCTTAATTTTTATGCCTGAACTAGGAAGACTTAATGCTCTAATATCACAGAAAATTAAGAACCGCTCATCACGCTGGGAAAAAGCAGGAGGAACAAAGCTTCATCTCTAAACTTTGTCCAGAAAATTTGATGGGAGCATCAAAGTGGTGGCAATCAGCTGTTTTCAGTTGCGGGCCACCCTGAGGTAGAAGGGTTGACACACTGTCAGGGAGATGGGGAGGGGCTCAGGTGGAGAGCTGAGGCTTCTCCCCCCTACCACCCTGACCTTGAGCGGGAGCTACCTTTATTGTCGTGCCAGACCCTCAGCTTGCAGAGGTGGCCCAGGCTCAGCATGTCAGGGAAGCTGAATGTGTCCATGTTGTTCCGCTCAAACTTGTTCCAGTTGGGAGACTGCTTCAAGGCCAGGGTCCCGCTGTCCCCGTTCTCCCCAAAGATGATGATGAACACATTGGCATCAGTGCCCGCACCTGGGAGTGCACAAAACAAGGGCTGTGGATCCTGGCTTCTCCGAAACACAGCCCTCCTGCTCTGGCCTCGGTCCTTGGAGGAGCCAGAAGTGCAGATGGACAAGGCCAGGGATGAGTGAGGTCAGAAATGACTGGTTAGTGTCCTGGGACTCTCGGGTCTCTGACTCTACCCTTCATTGTATCTCTGTGCCTTGTATATGCTGGTGCACTAACTGGAGTCCCAGTCAGCAAGTCTGAATGGTTTAGTACAAGAATTCATCTCATGATGGGGAAATACACCCACACTTACAAGGCACACCAGGTAGGCTGCCTTTATAGTTTAGAAATACAGGCTCCCTCCTACACACCATGGGTTCAGAGGAAAGTTCCCCAAATCTACCTCTGGTTGACATTCTCTACTAGAGTTCCTATCATTTGCTTAAGCCAAGTAGAGATATTGACCCCAGTTAGAAAGAAAATACTTCTGAAAGAGGTGACCCTGTGAGTCTTTTCTGATATGCACCCTGTGGTTACCAATGAATTTATCAATTATTTTCTGAGGGTGCATCATGAGGGGATTGGAGGGGCTTGAAAACATGTGGACACTTGGAACTTAAGCAAAAAGAGTAGAGGCTCCACCATGAGGAGAAAAGGAAGAAGGGAGGTGGCAAAAACAGACTTTACCAGTTGTACTGACTCATCACTTCTGCCTGAGATCCTACCACGAGAGCTTCATTTCTTTGGCTGAAGGCTTCTCTGTTGAACATGTAACCTACCAGGGCCAACAAGGGAATCCCTCACTAGCCATTTACAATGAGTGTGAATGAGTTTGCCGGATTCCTTGCAACAGCTCCTAGAGAACAGGCTTGGTGTAGGAAAGGGTCAGCAGGAGGCATTGCCTCCATGATGAGAGTATGTTTCCTCTCAGCTCCAGGCCTTTGCACACACGAGTGCTTTTGCTTGGAAGGCCCTTCCTCCGGTGTCCCATCTGCCTCAAGAACATCTGTTTGTCTTTCTGGATTAGACTTTAGCACCACCTCTGGGAAGACCTTCATGATTCGTGTCCGTGATCCCCAGCTAGGTAAGGGTCCTCCTCTAGGCTCCCAGGCACCTCACTGTCATCATTTCACGAGAATGTCAGAACCACAAAGGCCTCGGGGCATATCTCCATCCTAAGACTTCAGGCCAAAGCTGGCACACAGCAGATGGTTGCCACGCACAGGGATGTGGGAAGGAACCAGAGCTGTACGGCACCTGGGTGAACGGCAGCCGGCGGCAGCAGGAAGACAGAGGATTCTGAGTCACGCTCCATGTTCAACAGTGCTGATCACACTGCTTGATAATGTCTCCCCACTTCTCCGAGGTAGGAGGGACAGAGCCAATTCAGTCACTGAGAGGAGATACTTCTGTCCACACAGAAAGTGACACACTGACTAACTTTCGGAAGGCCGTCTAAGGAAAGTGTCCTGACCGGAGCCCAGGGCCTGAGCCAGAACCTGAGGAGGGCCAGAGTCGTGGGAGAGGGGAGGGACCCTCTGACTCACCCAGGATGTCACTGGTCTTCACTAAGACGGTGTAAGAAGTCTTCTCCATCATCTCCTCTCCGTTGATGACGGCGCACATTTCACACACCAGCGTCTTCCTGCCCTTCTGCTGGGATAGCCAGTCTCCATAGTAGAACATGGTCAGGTCTCCATTGTTCATGTTCTTTAGGAGGATCTGGGTGAGAGAAGCCAGTGTGGGAACACCCTCCCCCACCTCCACAGATCCCCTACCCGCTAATGCAGCCTCTCGGACCCACCATCCCAGACCTGAGACAACTTCTGATTAGACCAAAGTGTGGAATGGGCCGTCTCCAGGACAAAAACCCCGCCCTGTCCTGTGAGCCTTGCGCAGGGTCTGAAACCCCCACCATGACTACCCTTGTTTGGGGACTTGGAAATGGGCAATTTGTCCAAACATGTTTCCAAGATTGTGCACAAGAAATGTTTGCTGCATGAATGGCAGAAAATGGACCAACCAAATCACTGTCAGCCATGAACACCTGGGACCAGTGCACCGAATTGGCCAGATCGTCCTTGGCATGGGCACTTGGCATATGGTTGGCTTAAGAAAAATCTGCTAATAGCTGACCGGGGAGTAGGAGCCTGACGGGACTCGGGACAGATGGCCTTTGGTGGAATAGCGGATGAGAGGACTGGGTCTGGGAGCAGTAGAGGTCCAAGATGGAGAAAGAGGTAGAACCTATTTGGGCATTCACAGGGGCACCAAAAGCCACCTTGCTGTCCTGCCTGAAGTTCCCACCATTAGAGTCTCTTGCTGTCCCGTTCCTTGCTTCTCTCTCACTCCTCCCAACTCACTTCCTCCAAGAAGCCCACATCTCTGCACACTTCCGTGCATGCTGCATTCTCTTGCAGTTGATTCACTTTTGACTGGACACAAATAAATAAAACTATGTCTTCTGATTAATTCACATCAAGGGGCCTACTAGATTATAGAGGGTGGGTTGTGGAATAATCCTTTAAGGTGACATCTGCACTTTATCAAGGTCCTTGACTACCCAAAAGAGCAGGAAGAAGAGTGGGCAGTGGGTGGAAGGGAAGGTGAGGGTGCGGACATTTTACCCTCTCCAGAAACCACTCAGGCCGGCTGCCCAGGCCATCAATTCGGATCCGCATCTTGGTGAATGGAGCGATGTCCAGGATCTCCATGAGGAAGGTGTCATTCTGTTCCCGCTCAAATCTGGGGGTGGAGAGAATGGGCATGAGGAAGGAAATCTGGCCACATGGAGGGGTTCAGCTCATGCCAGAAACCAGATTCAGGGTAAGGAGAAAACAAGCTTTTACTCAGCCTCTCTCTCAGCTTCCAGTGACTCTCTATTAGCCTGTGTCTTGCACCACAGATGTGTTCCCAAAATACTGGGTGAAGTGTGTTTGACTGGTAGGAGAAGCCCTGAATCAAGACCCAATCTCATTCTCCTAGCCACCTAAGCAGTCCTAGCTCCTCTCTGAGACTTGATTTCCTCATTGTAGTCTGGGGAGAATAACACTAGTCCTGAAATCTCACAAAAGTGTCACAAGGACAAAATACATGTGAAATCAACTTGACATGTAACAAAAAAAAAACAAAAAAACTCATACCTGGAAAACTTTACAGGGTCGCCGTGAATGGTGGAGCAGGTCGTGCACTGCACAACTCTAAATGGTGCTCTTCACATTTTGAAAATACATGATCTGCACCACTGACTGCAGTGGCCCTCGATTGGGTAATGCTACTAATAACTGCCAAATGGCAGGTGAATAGAAGGCAACGTTGCTTTTGTTGCTATTACAATTTTTCTGCTGAATGACCTCATCATCTCCAAGATGCTCTATCTTTATTCCTTACTGCTCTTCCCACAGGGTGGCACATAAAATGTGAACTTCAATGCTGACTGATTGCTCACTGATTCCAGATGGTGCTGCTGCTGCTAAGCCCCTGGGGGTAATGCAGGTGGCACTGAAGCTATGACACTGCATGACAATTGTGATGCCTTCCTGGATACGAGATATATTTTTAAAAACAGAGGCTACAGCCAGTGGGCCCTGGGACTGCAAATATTGCAAACCGAGAACTAATTACTCCTAGTCTTTAAAGGCCACGAGGGAAGAGCAGTGCAGTGTAATCTCTTTTGATAACTTGCTCGTGTGCATTTTATGAGTATGAGAAGGGAAAACGTTCTCCCTAAAGTCTGCCCCAAATCCCTCCTACTCTCATTTAAGCCCAGTGCACCCCTCTGGCCATGTGGATACTGGAAGGAGGAACTCACACATTCCCTTGTCAAGCTCATATCACATCCAGAGTCTCTCACATAATCTTTCCACTCATTTGATTCCTTACTCTTGCCAGGTGAGCATGACCATGCTGCAGATCAAGGGGACTTGAGAATTTTGGCTTTGTATTTCTCCTTCATTTTCACCCTTAGCATTTAGCCATGTATCTCCATTTTATGGAGATTTTTATGGTGGGCAAATGTTCAGAAAGAGGGAGAAGTGAGCTTTTCTTCTAGAAGACTGCAGAGTGGATTACTTTGCTCCCTCACCCTTCTTTACAGACTAAACCCCACTACACCTGGATGGACCTCCTCTACTCAGGGCAGAAGGCCCACATCCAAAGGTAAAGCCCTTCCTTGGCCCTTCATCCCTCTACCCCTCACTAGCCGCCTCCTTCTGCTGCCCCAGACCCCCTCAAGGTACCTCAGTAGACACGCAGTAGGGTTCCCAAATTGTGGGGCTGCGATTGGAGAAGCGGTCAGCCTTTGATACATGTTTTCTAATATCTAAAATTCTTCTGAAAAATAGTTGCCTTTTCAACCTAAGGCTTTGGCCCTGGTTAGCCACAGGCTGTTCTCAGTCACAGAGACTCATGTATGAGTGGGTGCTGGGGAGGACAGTCTTTGATAGGGGGTGGGGAACAGAAGAAAATCAGAATAGGAAGGGAGTGAGGGACAGCCAAAGTCCACACTTCCCAGATGTCACCTCTTCAGCTGCTGAGTAGAGGCTCCTCTAAGGAGATGAGCAGGGCAAACCCTGGAAAAGTTCAGCAGCCTTGTCCTGAGCCAGAGGCTCAGGCGATTCCCAACGACACAATGCTATCAATTAATCTGCAGACCTTCCAATAAACATTTTCAAGTGATGGAGGAAATAAGGAAGGAAGGAAGGAGGGAAAGAAGGAAGAAAAGTAGGTAGGGAGGGAGGAAATAAGGAAGGAAAGAAGGAAGGAAGGAAAGAAGGAAGGAAGGAAGGAAGGAAGGAAGGAAGGAAGGAAGGAAGGAAGGAAGGAAGGAAAGAAGGAAGGAAGGAAGGAAAGAAAGAAAGAAAGAAGGAAGGAAAGAAAAAAGGAAGGAACGAATGAAACAAGGATAGGTTGGTTATGGGCTGAGGTAATCAAGGAAGTCTTCCTGGAGGAGGTAGACCTTGAAAGAGAAAAACCTTGAGACACAAGAGAGTGGTTGAAGGGCATTTCAGGAGGGAAGGATCACAGGGACAATGACGTGAGGGTTGAAAGGCTGCAAGGTATGAGGGGGATGTGAGGGAAGCAGTCTGGTTGAGGGTGGAGGACTGGGTGTGTGGAAAGACAAGGGGTAGAGGCTGCCCCTGGATACCTGGCCTTCTTTTTGTCCAGCTGCACTTCCTCTGTGCTGCCATTGATGCCGTAGAGGGTCATAAAGATGTTAGAGTCTGTGCCACCGCCGACCACATCACCTGTCCACACTGTCATTTCGTGGAGCACCTGCCAAGAAAAGGATGTGAGTCCTGAGCCTTGGCCTATTCTCTCCAGGGCAATACAACATGTTCTCCTACCTCCTGGGCTCTGCAAAGCATGCTCCCCTCCCCCACCCAATCAACTGTGAATGACTAGAGGGCAAGAGTCCGGCTTTGTTACTCTGTGTCCCCCCCACTGTGCTCAGGTCAGTACTAGAGGGGAGTTCTGTTTCTGGTAGAGAATACGTGTACAATAGAAACATGACTGAGAGCCCCAGCGCTCATTGATTTCTTTGTCAACTGAATTCCAACCTAAGTCCTTGTATTCTAGCAGCACATGGTGGCAGGACAGTGGCCTTTGGAGCTTTCCAAAGTGCCATTTGAATCCCAGATTTGCCACCGGCTAGCCTGGGCAGATGCCCCCTGTTTGCCAGCCTCTGCTTCATCCACTGAAAGGGGGATAAACACTTTACAGAGTTGTGAGAGATACAGATACGTCACTTCTCACATGGTATTGCTTCAAGAACAGCAGCAGTTCTGGGTGACTGTCCCTCCGTCACGTTGCAGCCCACACACACCCTGAGCGTCAGTGAGCAACGAACACTTCAGAGGTGATGTTTAAGGGCACTCTGTCTCCACTCACCTGGGAAGCGGGACAATCACATATTCTATCTGATTTTCTTTCACTTTAGTTTGGGATGTTGCCCTTTTACCTGAAGTTTGCCCCAAAGACTACATATTCCCTTTGTCTATCTCTACCAGAGTGGGAAGGAGCAGGCTGCCCCTCCCAGGACAGTGGCCTCACTGAAGCCCCTGCCTTGGTTCTTCCTCTGAGAGCCAGCCTCACGGCAAAGGGGGACCATCTTTATCCATGATATGGAGTGCCTTCTGGTCCTGGCTTCTTACACCGCTCCTTTTCACCAGGTGCCTGGGGACTAGCAATTAGGTCCCTAATTCAGCCTGGTATACCAGCCAGACATGCTTTGCCAGGAGCCAGGAGGCTCAAGCCTCTTCTGGTCTGCTAATGTGTGACCTTGGACAAGTCATCTAGCCTCTCTGGGCCTTGATTTTCTCATATAGCACGTGGAAATAATGCTTCCCAAAAGCATTATTAGCAAAATGGTTCAGGAGAGGCTTGCATATGTGGCCAAGAAAATGCCACACTAACCATCTCCTTTGTACATCCCTGACTCTTGCCTTCCCCTGTGGCTGCCACATGGTGTTGTCACCTGTACAGGTGCCTGGTGCCCACTAACCAGAAGCTTTAGAACTCAGAACCCAAGTTATTCATCACATTGTGCCTATTGGGTGCTGGTTGCTTTGCAAGCACCAGCTGGAATCTTCGTCATGATACATGATAGAAGTAGTATTTTCAGGCCTGCCTCGGAGGACAGGTTTGCCGACGCAGTAATTGAAGAGGCTCTTGCTTTACCAGGAAAATCCGCTTAGACCATCTAACAAGGGCCTCTGTGATGGGCACAGAGCTATTGAGAATGAAAGCAGGAGCCTGATGCTCTTTTTGCTCTTACCCAGACAGGCATACAAAATAAAATGATCAAAACGAGTGCTTTCTGGCCCCAAGGAGACTGGCCCCTGAAGGCTGGTGCCTCCAGCCCCTATGTTCTCTGTGTCTATCTTTCTCTCCTTTATACAGACACATCTCTTTTTATGTCACAGGTGTGTTTCCAGAAAGAGACACAGAAACAGGGCTTTGTAATTCCGGTCTGCTATCAGACGTCCTGGGGAGATGGCCAATCCAAAGAACCCTGCGGTTCTTTGTAAAGTGACAAACCTGTGTTCTTTTGTAACATGAATAACAGGGATGTGAGTCCGGATTTCCATGGACTAAAGAGCTCAGAGGGAGATGCAACGGCCGTGGGGGGGGGTGCCTGTGTGCTGGGGGGTGGCACATACACCGGCATACACATGCCCACGTGCACACTGGGAACTGGGTCAAGACAGAGGTCCCTGGATGAATTGTGTGCTCGCCCACACCGACCATCTGGCCACAGATGGAGATATCTGGGGAAAGGAGAGGCGGCTGTCTACGTTGTAGAAAGTTCTGCCCTCTGGCTTTCCAGTACGGGAGGGGCAGGCATCCACTCTACTGCCTGCCAAGGTTTTCACGGCCCATAACTCAGCCCTTCCTTCTGTTTCAATATATAATACAGGCAGGGCATGCTCAGGTCCAGGGTGATTCCTTCTCAAACTTTGTGGGCAGCGTCTGACCTAAATCTTGTAGCCCATTGGTTTGGATTCAGGGACAGAGATGAAGGCGGCAGTCTTCTTGACCCCACGTCTTTCAGAGAGAAAGAAAACCCTGCAGGGTCACGTGAACCAGAGGCCTCTGGGCTGCCAACGGGCCATGTGCCCTTGGGCCCCAGCTCCCGGGCATCCTGTCTCCTGCCCAGCACTGACTTGTAAGTTTCCACAACTTGTCCCAGGTCATTTGGCCAGTTAGAGGTGGAGCCAGGACACGAGCGCAGAGCTCCTGCCTTCCAGCCTTTTCCACTTAAGAAGGGCCTTGTACAGACAGGTCTCACTGTACTCTGAGACCCAGTGGCTCACAGAATCCCGAACGCCATCTGTCCCCATCCCCATCCTACTGGTGTTAATGGAACCTCTTTGGAGAATAATGACTCTGCCCATCTATGTAGAGCTGTAACCTTGAAAAGCTCTTCATGGACTGTTCATGATCTCATTATTTCATAAGACCTTATGTGGAACAGAATGGGAAGCATTATTTCCATGTGCTATATGAGAAGACCAAGGCCCAGAGAGTTGAGATGATTTGTCCAAGGTCACACAGTAGCGGACCAGAAGACTTGAGTCTTCTGGCTCCTAGCAAAGCACATCTGGCTGGTATCCCAGGCTGAAGCCTCTGCCAATGCCCCAATGACAGTCTCCTGCTTCCCTCACTTCCATCTCCTCAGTGCTCCAAAACCCCAATCTGCAGTGCCCTTGCTGTTCAATGCACACACAGGACACCCTTCTATACCTTCACCCCGATGTTCACCACTGTGGCATCTAGAAGATCAAAGACGCAGGAGGTAAAGCCATCTCCTCGGTCCTTGGCGAGCCAGCAATTGCAGCGCAATGTGTACCTGGTACCTTGGGTGGGCACGGCCAAACACAGTTCATCCACCAGCCAGCAGCTCTCCGGGGAGGCCCCATCATGGCCCAGCTGGGAGGGGACACATGGGTGCCGTGAAAAGTTTGGCACGACTGGAAAGGAAGCCCTGTCTGCTCAGCATTCTGCAGCTTCCTCCCTCAGAGCTTTCCCAATGTTCTCTGGACTAACTGACCCAAGTCCTTTCCGTGAGGGGAAGTGATTTTGAAGTTATTATTAAGGTCTCTAATCGGATGACTTTGAGTTAATCAAGGGTATTCTGGGTGGGCCAGACCTAATCAGGCAAGCCCTTTAAAAGAGAGTCTAGAGGTCAGAGATGGAAGAAGTCAGAGAGATTTGAAGCAGAAGACATCTCTTATTGGCCTTCCATGCTTTGGAGAGGGACGCATGGCAGGGAATGCAGGCAGCCTCTGGGAACTGGAGGCGTCAGTCCTATAACCCCAAGGAAATACTCATAGATATCGCCAATAACCAGTCAGCTTGGAAGAGGACCCCAAGCCTCCGATGAGACTGCAGCCCTGGCCACAACTTGATTTCAGCCCAGTAGAAGGAAGGAAGACCCAGCTAACCCTCTGGATTTCTGATCAATGAAGTTGTGAGATAATACGTTTGGGTGGTTTTACGTTACTACGTTTGTGGATATTGGTTACCCAGCAATAGGAAAGGAGTACACAAGGCATCCCTATCTGGTAGGTGGATAACGGGACCTGGAGGGATGAGTGATTTACCCAACATGATGGCAGAGGACAGGAGGTCTTCCCCCGCCACCTGCTCTGAGGCACGTCTCAGGTTGGTTGCTCTGCCCACCCTCTACGTCCCATCCTACCCATGGAGAGGTCAGCTCCTTCCTTCCCTGGGGGTGGTCAACATCCTGAGGCCCCAGGGGCCAGCACCTCTATTTTCTTGATGACGCCCACATCCAAGCCTCCAACGTAGAACTCTTCCACAGAGCCGCAGCTGAAGCCCTTCTTCCCTCGGGGGTGGTCTAGCCAGATTCGATTACTGCACTCGTCATCCTCCCCAGTAAGGATGACGAAGGCCCGGCTGTCGGTGGCTGCATCTTTGTCCTTCCCAGTGGTGACTGAGACATAGTAGGGAATAACTGCAAGAGATCATAGGAGCCCAGCCTCATAACAAGCCAGGTGAACCCGGGCAGGCTTGGAAATGAAACTCGGAGACTTTGTCTCCCTGCCTCTGAGACAAAGTGCAATGGAGCTTTCCAGACTGGCGAGTTATCTATATTGAGTGTCTACTCTCCAAGGAGTGAGGGAATCAGTAACTCCCCAGTGAAGAGCAAAGAGAGCATCCTTGTCACTTCAAAAAGCCCTGTGACCAATTGTCTTAGCTACACCTAGCACTCCCATGTGAAACTGGGTAAGAACAATAATCTTTCCCCAAGTACAGGGGATGCCTGAAAAGCTTACCGCAAGAGCAAAAATGAGGTCAGCAAAAGCAAGATCTCACAGAAACTAGAAATTTAGGGAAGAATAATAAAATAGTATTATTGATGTAACATAGTAAATGAAAGTCGTAGAAGGCACCCATATCCATCCATCAAACTCTATTCATCAGCATAGAAAGGTGCCCATGTAGTGTAGCATAGAGTTCTAGTTGCCCACCCAGTATTCATTCTCCTTGCAGCTAGGGGTGGTCATGACATATAAGCTGGTAAGTTTGGGAAAATTTGTTTTAAAGGGTCTGACTCAACTGGGAGGAGCAGCTTTTTGCCCCTTTCCCTTCTATTCATTCTGTTGGAGTGTGGATGTGATGGCTGGAGTTCCAGCAGTCATCTTGGAACTACGGACAACCTTTAAGATGGAAGCCACTTAAGAGGTTGCCAGAGTGGTTCGGTTGAGAGGGGCGAGGTCTCTAACTTCACTGGAGCTGCTTTATTAGTATCAACTGCTTACCCTTGAACTTTTATGTGAGAGAAAAGGAAAATCCCTCCCTTGTTTAAGTCACTGTCTCAAGGTCCCTGCCACTTGTAGGTACTAACTGATGGAAATGGGAAACCCTTCTCCTGGCTCGTGTCCCTCAGTAGCTTGAAAGACACGGCCTTGATGTCATGGGTTATAGGTTATGTCATCTGTGTCTCTTTGAAAAGTTTCCAAATTAGACCTTCCTGGATGGAATTACCTGCATTGTTTTTTTTTCTGCGCCTGCCTATGGCCTTGTGTTAATCTTTATAAGGAGAGCCCCATTGGCCTTGCCACAGTTGATCACAGGGCTTAATTAAGGAGAGGCACGTTCTTGTGGGTCCTGTCGTTTATTCACATAGTGAGAAGGTAGAATATATAATGATCCGCTCTGTCTGCTCAACCCCACAGACCCACCATGTGGTCTCCTGGAGGGGAAGAGAGTGGTTGTCATGCTCTATATTTAAAAGAACTGAACAGAAAGGCAGTGCATTTAAATGTCTGTTTGACAAATATAGAACTGCCTTAGCTCAAAAGTCTGGTTGGAAAAATGAACTTGTCAGGAGATTACAATATTGTTTTACAAAGGTGGGAAAAATGGAAGCCAAAAGAGGGACTTGTTCAAGGCTTCATGTATTATAGTCAGAACTAGACGTGGAACTTAAATCCCCAAAAACCAGCTTCTTCCCCCGACCCATCACATCATGCCTTAACTGTGTATGGCCGAGTCCTTTGTGTGATGCTCTACTAACATACAAAGGATTCGCATGGGTGCTGTTGACTTCTGTCTGATGAGACTTGTTCTAGGTCCTCTCAGCTGAACCTATGTCCAGAGAGACTGGGTAAGAGCAGAGTTTACAATGATACCCTCCTGGGGTTGGATGAGCGGATGAAAGCCACCACCACTCTAACTTCCCTACGTCTTTGTATCCCCATCTATAAAGGGGACGAATCCCTGCCCTCTCACCTTTCAGGGTTGCTGTGGGGATGGAAGCAGGCAATAGGTGGGCAAGCTGTGTGTAAATTGCACCATGTAAGATTTAAGTCAGATGATGGTGGGGCTAACGCATGGCCTGTCCAAGAAGAGCTTAAACGCACATCCACGTGCCGGCTCCTCCTCTGACAAGCCCTCTGCTTGGCTTACCTGTGCCCTCCTGAACGTAGTTGACCATGATCCCCGTCACTGTGTCGATGTCCACATCCGCCATCTTGGAGCTCAGGGCGATCTCCCAGAAGTCAGCGGGGCTGCTGCAGTTGCTGCTCCGGTCCCCAGTGTACTCCTGTCCGGAAGAGCACGACCTAAGCCCATGACACCTCTGGCACCTTCTGCCCCATGTGGCCTCCCTCAGGGATGAGGATGATGACAGGCCACGGCTGAGCTAAGCCCCCGCTGACTTTGACACACCTTCTCATAAAAAAGCCTCTCAAGTAGCCCATCCTCCTTCTTCAGGGATAGCCAGCGCCCACACAGGAACAGGAACTCATCCTCGTTGGTGTCGTTCCAGATGTCCACCTTCTCCACGTACCAGTCTGCACACAACTTGGTGTTGTCATGGCGGAGTTTGATCTTATAGATGACGCCCAGGTCAGCGGCCTCAATGATGAAGGTGTCAGCCTGGGATGTCCAGATGTGGGGACTTGGGGGAGGGACGCTTCCCACCTCTACCCTCTTTAACCCTATCCATCCAGTACCTTCCATGCCCCTCAACTGTTGAACTAAACAGAACTTCCTAGCTGGGGAGACCTAGGAAACTATAGGTCCACCCAGTGGTTAGTGTTCCAAGGCCTTACTTCCACCATCGTCCCAGTTTGCGGTCGGTTCTTCTTGGGATAAGCCCTGTGGATGTTTGGAAGATGGAGTGGGGGTGGGACAGAAGAGGGTGCTCTGCCCAGGCCTGGTAACCAGACATCCTTATTTATGTTGAGTGTTGGCATGAGTTCTGGTGGGAGGCTGGAGGGGAAGAGCTACAGAAGAGGTGAAAGCATTCTGAATGATGGGAGAGGACTTCAAATGTCCACGGGGAAGCTGGGAGGCAGTCAGAGGAGCCAGCCAACAAGCTGCAGGAGAGGAGGCAGAGACAGGACAGGCTCTGGCAGAGGCGAGGCTGAGGAGAGGCCAGGGGACAGCATCTTGAATGTGGGTTCATGAAGGCTTGGTGGGGGGGGGGTGGGTGTGACATGAAGCCCTTCTCTGTGTCCCTGATTATCCCTTCAGCAAAGTGACATTACACTCTTGGGTGTTCGGATTCTTTTGGAATTGTTCAGTAAGATGTGGAATTCTAGGCCTTGTGTGAAGTAGAGTCAAAACACAGGTTGAATATGGCAGATAGGAGCCGGAGGAGCAGGAGGGATAGGTAGCCCTGAGTGACACCACTTTTGTCCCGAAAGATGTGCTGAGTCACAGTGCTGAGGGCAGGGAGCCCAGAGATTATGTGATAGGATGTCCTCTGGGACAGTGCAGGGGGAAGGAGCAGCTGCCTGTGTGATGATTGAAGGCAGGGCTGGGAGGACTCCCCAGGAGGGGTGTGAAGCTGACGATGGGGGTATGGGCCCTCCAGGCGGTCAGGGCAGGTCAGTCTGCGGGCTGAGGAATCTGCCAGTGAAGGGCACATGGCTGACGGCAGGTGTGGACCCATGCAGGCCTCGGGGGACTGGCAAGTGACGGAGTTCATTAGAGCACAAACAGGCAACCTTATGACACAGCAATTCCACTGCTTTGCATGTGTCCTGGTGGGACACCTTCATATGTATACAAGGATATTTGCTGTAGGATAATTTTTACAGGGGAAAATTGGGAGCCATTAGGTGTTCACTACTTGGAGAACAGCTAAATAACTATGTCAATACCGTGTGTGGAATGTTATATGTGTGGTGGTTAAAAAAGAATGAGCCAGCTCCATCTATGCTTGAATACCCTGACATAGAAGATTTTCAAGGTATCCCATTGCATGCCAAAGGCAAGCTGAAGAAGTATTCCTATAAGACGATGCCTTTAATGTAAAAAATTAAAACTACAGAACAGCATTATGTATTTTCTATGGGCACATGTATGTGGATGCGGAGAAAAACCTTGGGAAGATTGGGAAACAGGACAGAGTGTGGGGCATTCTAGAAACTGGGGCCCAGCCATGAAATTTTGTGAATCTCATGGAGGGCTCAGGCCAGATCTGGGATGGGTAGAGAGCCCCTGATGGGCTGAAGTGAGGGAGTGACTCCATCACTTTTGAATAGGTTAACTGGAGAGCCAGAGAATGGGTCAGGTTTCAGGAGCCTGGAGCAGGGAGTCAGGCTTGTTCAATAAGTGAGATGAGATGAGATAAGGAAGGGCTGAATGGAGGTGGAGTTGACAGGGCTCATCTGGGAGAATCTTCAAGACCTGGTGATTGACTGGATGTGGGTGGGGCAGGGGGGCTGAGAGAAGAGGGGTGTCGAGAACAATTCCTGGATTCTGGAGCCAGTGATTAGAGAAATGGAAGCTTTTTGATGCTCAGCAGTGAACTTAAAGTCACACAGATCATCATGACGGAGCCAGCAGCAGCTCCATCTCCCCCTGATGAGACGTCAAAACCAAAGGAAAGGAAGAGAAAGGGACTGGGCAGAATGGAGTGACAATTTTTGTTGTAATGTCACAATTGCTAGGAGAAAAGAAAATCTGACTCTGAACACAGAGGGGAATGGATTGCATCATCTTCATTTATACTGTCATTCACTTCTTCGTTCAACAAATATTTCTTGTGCCTACTCTGTGCCAGGCTCAGTGGGTATAGCCACAAACGAAGATGGATCTACCAGCTGTATGAGGCACACTGCTATTTGATAAGCATTTACCAGGCATCAGCTCTGGGCATCAGTGACGTCAGGGAAAGGTGGGGTCTCCCAAGCCTTGTCAACACCCAGCACTAATAAAGGGCCAGCTTCACGCCAGGCATGGTTCTAGGCACTTCATATGTTTTAATTCAGTGAATTTATCTTATGGCAGAAGAAACTGAGGCCCAGAGATGCTAAGTAACTTGCCC
Source organism: Rhinolophus hipposideros (assembly GCF_964194185.1). Lineage (NCBI taxonomy): Eukaryota > Metazoa > Chordata > Mammalia > Chiroptera > Rhinolophidae > Rhinolophus > Rhinolophus hipposideros. Next base: position 22,138,070 of record NC_138063.1, on the reverse strand, counting down.
AAGATCACACAGCTAGTCAGTGTCAGAGCCAGGATCTGAACTTGGGTGATTCGGCCCCAGCCACTGGTCTGAGTGCCTGGCTACTGCCTGGCACTGCCACATCCCACAGCAGCATGTGTGATTGAGCCTGATAATCACATCCCTGGCGTAGAGTCAGAAACAATCCATGAGTCACTGACCTCTTAGACATTCCATTTTTCCAAAATGGATAGACTTCCTATTAGCTACCTTACACGCTATCTTACAAATGCAGGGACAGTTCTATCGTGTGTGTGTGTGTGTGTGTGTGTGTGTGTGTGTGTCTGTGTGTGTGAAATTATTCTTCCCTAATACAAAGTGTTGTTATATCTCTCATCCTGTTTTGTCAGCCCAGGGCTCTAAGTAGCTATCACAGTACTATTTCCACTTCAGAAGCAATAAACCAGAGCTAAAGGGAAATGGTTCATATCTGGATGATGGAGCAAATGAATGGGAGCCCAGGACCTGACCCCACAGGGACCTCATGGCCAGGCTGGGGCGTCTTCCAGGTGGCCTGGCTCATGGGGTCACCAGCCAGCTGCAGATGCAATTAGATGACACCTGCTTTCCTTGTTCCAGAGTTCATTTCCTCCTCATCTGCAGCAAATATTTGAACACTAAAGGTCATGCCTGGCTGAGGGTCAGGCTCAGGGAGACCTCAATAAATGCCCACGGGTCGATGCACAAAAGGCCCACGTGTTCATGGCCGCAGGCAGGCCCACAGATTGGGTGAAGAGCCAGTCACCTTGCTCCGATCAGCCTGCCACTACAGCCTGGCCTAGGGGGGTTTCCAGCAGGTTTAGGTGAATGGAGAGAAGGGAAAGAGGCTGAGGAGAGAGTAAAGGGGGTTAAGGCAGAAAGGGCACAGGAGAGTGAGGAGCGGGGCTGGGAGAGGAAAGCCGAGCTAGTGGGAAGGGAAATTTGGACAGAGCTGGCGGGGCTTTAGACATCATATGGTCGCGTGTGTTCACGCTTTTTTTGTTTTGTTTTGTTTTTACCCACAGAACCCTTTGCTTGGCACCCCAACAGATTGTCCAGGTCAAATGGATCCACGTGTTGGGAAAGTGAATGCCCATCTGCTTACTCCACCCCTGCGTGGTTCCCAAGGGCCTTGGTGCTGCCCAGGGCTCTGCACAATGCAGTTTAACTGATTCACATCAGATCCCTTCGTTTTAGAGATGAGCAAAGGGAGGAATTGGTGGCAGAACCAGGCCTCCAGCACCCCAGTTCAAGCCTCTGTCTGTGCAGGCCAGCCACTCGGCGACCTGCCCACAGTGGGCCAGTTTCTGCAGACGGCCCGGTTCCCCATAGCTGGCAACCCGCGGCTCCACTAGGCCTCTTGCTTGCTCAAGCCCCACCCTCACCTCATATGCAGGACCCAGGGCCTGTGCCCAGGCTGAGAGAGGGGACCAGCCCTCTGCAGGGGGAAGGGCAAATTTCCCAGACAGCCTCGGGGACCAAGAAGAGCTGGGCCCCAGATAACTGGACCTGGGGAGGAGAAAGGGAGGGGGCACCTCCGTGTGTCCCTCTTACCGTTCCTCTCTCGAACTTGTTGGTGCGGTTCTCTGACTTGCCAAGGTACCGTTCCCCGGTGTCCCCCAGGTCCCCGTAGATGGTAATGTAAACCTTGGCATCCGTCCCGGCCCCAGGAATGTTTCCTGTGAAGATCTGTACCGAGTACAGCACAACTGGGCAGGCAGTTGGACAGACAGACAGACAGAGGGACAAAGGGAAGAAAAGGAGGGCATCGCTTTAGGTTTGGGGGAACTGGATTTGCAGGAGGCCTTAGGCTTCTAGCCCAGGCCTCAAAGGAGAAGTGTCTTCCTTGTTGTTAATCAATTATGTACCTTCTGCTACCAGTCTGTGTGGACTCACCAGCAGGAAGTGCGTCCAGACACAGGACTTCTGAGACCCAAAGGATGGCGACTTCTCCTAGGGCCCTTCAGACTACCCATCCAGCTACCTGTAGCATCTGGGAGAAAGACTCAGGAAACCACCTGACCTGTGCACGAAGTGGCCACTAAATCTACTAGCCCTGACACACTGACAATAATGTCCCTTCTCATTTGAGGGTGACCAGGAGCCACTCCAGATCCTTCTAAGCAGTTTACCGAAAAGATCAAACGTTTTTGAAAGAACAGTTTCCCCTCAGTGCCCATTTCCTACTTTTCATTTATTCTTCAACCAACTGCCATTTACTACCTGTTCCCAGAGCTCCAGGAAAATCCCTCTCACCAAAGCCCCAGTGCCTGCCACCCTCCCCTTCATCTTTATGGCCTGTGGGATGGGCCTGATAAAAATTGGTGTGACAATTATTAAAAATTATTGAGGAATATAAAAGTGAATGCTGTCTTGTTTGTGCTTTGCTGCTATGGGCTCATGGAGGAAGAATACAGTATCTCCTTTCCCAACCTCCACTCTGGGGTGGGCGGGGTGGGGAGGCAAGTCGTGAGTTTTGATGAAGGCTAAGGATTCTTTGTCCCTTCTCCATATTCCTCTGTCCTATGAACTTTTGAGTTTCAGCCAAGGAAGAGGGGACCTAGATGGATTATCCCCAAGGGGAGGGAGGGAAGTTGTGGCTTTGAGGTGAAGGGTGGAAGTGGGCCAACTGGGAGGAAAGGTAGTTTTCCCAGCCTGGGAGCAGGTAAGAGTTGGGAGTCTCCCTGGGTATCAGCAACTCCTCACCTGCACACAGAGACCCAACAGGGAGACGGCTATGGCATACCTGGGGAGTTGAAACGAGGAGATCTCAAGGCTGACGAGAGGATTTCATGACAAAGCCAAGGTCTGTGGAGAAGCATTTCTGCCACCCAGAGAAACAACACCTGCATGCCAGCAGGGAGCCCACAGCAGTGTTTCTGAGTGGCAGGAGTGCACAGGTACAGCTGGCACCCGTCCTGGACGAAGGGCCGCACCCCTCCTGGGAGCCTCGGGATTCTTATAAGACCCTTATAAGACCCTTTCAGGGACAGCATGGACTTTCTTACCAACCCTCGCTAGTAGGCTCAGAACTACATTTAATTAAATTTAGAAAAGTAAGGTGATAGGAGTTGCTCATATCCCTGGTTATGGAACACATAGACGCCCACCACTTCGTTCCTATTACTTTCTTCAATTCCCCTTGGATCCCACAGCGTTATTCTCCCCTGCTCTCCTTCTGCTTCTCTGGCTGCTCCTTCTTGAACAGCTTTATGGGTTTCTGATCTCCTGTCTGCCCCCTGGATACCACTGACTCCCAGTTCCATCCACTTCCTACGGCTCTCACTCTGCATGCCCTGGGTGTTGACTTCCATAAGTTCCCTGAGTCTGTATCTTCTGTGCTCTGGATCCATACCTCTGTCACCTAGGGGACACGTCCACCTGACTAGGCCACAGTCACAACTCACGTCCGAACCTGAAATCTACGCCCTCCTGCACCCCCTTTGGCAAACCGTCTCCCTACCCATCCTCTCCCTCTCCGTAGCCCTCCCCAGCATTCTGCTCTCCAAATCTCCAAGTTGCACTGTGAGAATCACTCTCAGAGCCCTCCCTCCCTCAAGGGTGGGAACCAGGGCTAGTGACACTGCCCCCTCCACCCACCTCGCTCAGCTCAGTGCAGAATCCTGCCAGCATTTCACATGCTGCATTCCTAAATAAAACCTTCTCTTTGGTGTGGAAAAGAGTCAACATTACCCAAGCCTGTCTGGCTAATACTGACATGAGCAACATGTGGAAGTTTCTCACAGTGGAGTCATAACAGTGGACTGTCTTCCCAGGTGCCCCTACCTCCTGTCCCCCCATTTTTCTCTCCATCCATTTCCTGGCTGTGCATTTAGCCACGCTCTACACCTGGGCAGGACATTTCCTAGGAGCCCTTGTTCCAGAGCGGGGTGCTGTGTCCCCAGGGGCTGTGATTAAACGGCCTTCCTGCTCCCCCTCTCCAACCCGCCACTGCTTTCTTTAGTCTTTTGGGAATTAGAAAAACTGATTCAGCTTCAGGTGCTGAGCAATGCAGCTATGCAGTCAAATCCAGCTATTTCTGGATCCTCCTCCCTCCCCATCCCACCCGGGCCACACAGCGCTCAGTGGAAAGATGTTTCCCTAGAAACATCACCAAGCCCAGTGGGTCCGCAGCGTGTTATTAATACAGAGCAGCCCAAAGGTGCCACTGGGACAGCTTTCCAGAATGTCCTGTGGGATCCAAGTACAAAAGGGAATTATACCCCAGATTTCATAACAAAGAAAATTCAGAGAAAAGGATATGGATAGGGAATGGCATGTTATTGAGGCAACACTTGCTTTTATCTCTAAGCAGTGGCAGCTCAGATGAACAGAAATGTTAGAGCTATTTTATATCCCCTGGCTCCATATGGGGCCTAGAATCTTGGGTTTTATTCCAGTTTTATCCAAGAAGGCAGTGCAACAAATATAAGCTGGATTTCCAAGGTTTCATAGCGTCTCTGATCTTTTATCAAAGCTAAAATACAAAAGTATTCTCTTGTATGTCATCATAGTAGAAAGTCTGTTTGTTTGCAAGTGAATTTGATTTTTGACATGGCTAAAGCTTATTTAGAGCTGGTAGCTGGTGAATAACGTAGTGGAGAACATGGACATTGGCACCGCTGGCCAAAACAGGGGTGTGACTCTGTCCATATGGTCCAGGATGAATGCACGTGTGTGTGTGTGTGTGTGTGTGTGTGTGTGACTCATACACTCACATGTGTAAACACACACACAGTAGAAAGAAAGGAGAAGAGAAGGCTGAGGACCGAGCCTGGAATCAATACCACCTGGCACGAGAAAGGAAAATAGCATTCAGTCAGAGAGGTAGGAAGACAACCAGAAAATGGTGGCTCAATAGCAATGAAGAAGTACAGAAGTGTATGGTCAGGCTGATGCAAATCCTGCAGAGGAAACGACATCAGTGAGGAATGGATTAAGGTAACTGACTCCAACAGAAAAGAAACCCATGACCTCGGTCACTCCGAAGCTGCAGCCAGGCCCTGAGAACAAATAAACCACAGCTCCAGTCATGGATTCATCCAGGAAGCTTCTGGATTCATCCTGGGTTTGGACAGCTGAATCCAGAAAGAGCAGAGAGGACCAAGCACCACAGACAAAGAAAGCAAGAGAAGGGACAGAATCAGGACCGGGGTAATTGGGACCAGGCACAGGAGAACACATTATCTGGGTGTACCATCACTCTGTCAGACCAGGAAAGGACTTGAGTACAAACCTTGACTGAGACAGCTGAGACTTTGAAGAATAGCCCTGCCATTTATTAACTGTGTGAACTTCGGCAGGTTACATCACCTCTGTGAGCCTCAGTTGTGCCCTCCACGGAATGAAGATAATAATAGACTCTTTCTTCTGGGTACAAAGGCCCCACCTGGCACAGGGAAAGTGCCTTACAAAGGAGGTGAGGAGGGCGATCGCACCACTTACTGTCCAGCGGCTCCTCCACTTCCTTATAGATTTGCCTTAAGGATCCATCGTTCATGTATTTCTCAGTGAAGATGTCGAAAGGGACCAGTTCTCGAATGGTCTTCTTATCATCCTCTGAGGTGGCAAGCCATCGATCACAAGCAAAAGTAAAGGTCTCTGTACCCTGGGGTGAGGAGGCAAGAAAAAAGTTAGTCCTTAATGTGGAAACTGCCACTTTCTGTGGTTCATCAGCATGTCAACACTCTTGGGAACCAAGGACAAAGGTCATGGAGCCCCATAGATAATGCAAAAGCCACAGGGAGCCCCCCCAACAACCCCACCCCAATTGCAGCCGATCTCGTCTTTAAGACGTATACAACCTTATCAGGGCTGGCTCTTGAAGGCCGGGGTTCCCAGGGTCACTTAAGAATAGATATCTGGACTCCCATCTCAGAGATGCACATGCCGTGGGCAAGGGGAAGGGCTCTGTATTGTTCAATTTCTCCCAAGTCACTAAGATCCACAGCCATGACTGAGAACTGCCTCTTAGGTTTGGAATCCTGTGGTTTCGGAATGTTTTCCCAATTGTTCAGGTGGATTTCCTTCTGTATTCACCTCAAATAGCAGGCAGGGCATGCTTGGTCACTCTCTAGTAGTATGGCCTTGGGGTGGGAGCAGGGCCATGTCTGCCCAGACCCTCCTCCAGACCCCTAACCCAGGTTCTACAAGGTTCTGCTTGGAACCGGAGCTAGTTCCCGTGTGCTGAGTGAACTGGGAGAATTTGTCTCAGAAGATTTTCTCTCAGCTTAATAAGGCTGCAGGTTCTTACAACGAATCTGCCTTGAATCTCTTCTGGAAAGAGACACTAGGAACAGCAGGACAGAGCAATCAGAAACTCACATCTTTATCTGGAAGGAGCCTGCGGATTTCCACGTAGGCGCAGTGCCACCCGGGATTTATACCCGTATTATCATGGCCAATCCGAATTTTTTCAATGATTTCTCCCACATCTTCTAACTTTGGAAAGGAGATAATGCACCAGATGTTAGCTGACAGGTCCAAGAAAGTACAAGCTGAACAAAACTCTGCCTCCCCAGGGCATCACCCGGAGACCCTTTGAATTTCCAGGGGTCACTTTTTCTCCATTGTCCAGCCAAGCCAGCCCCCACACATGCCATGTTCATGCTCTTCCACCCCCTTAAAATCAGCCTCGTTTCCAGAACTCAGTTCAATCAACCTCTGGAAGGTTGTGCCTTCTTTTCATGGCAGAGCCCAGCTCTTTTTCTTCCACGACCTACCCTGGAGCAGCTCATTCCCAGCTTGAGAACTGACGTGAGTACCAGAAGGTGAGTTCTAGTTCTGCCTATGCCCCGTCTTGCCAGCTTGATCCTCTCCTTGGTCTTCCAAGAGGCCCCTCCTTCTCCAGCCACTCCTCTTCTATATCCCTCACATTCCAGTCCCTTGGACTTGACATTCTCTTGCCATTGAGCCCTGGCATATGCTCTCCCTGCCCCTCTTTTCCTCTTTACCTAAACCAGTGTCTGTCTGTTCAACCTCATCATTCAGGCCTCAGCTCAAGGACCCCTTCCTCAGGGAAACCCCCTGAACCATTCAGAAAAAGTCAGATCTCTTCCTGATAGGCTCTTATAGCATCCTATGCACCCCCCCCGCCCCTCCCCCACCCCGCCCCTGCCCCAACCCAACACAGAGCACTTCTCACAGTTGGAAGTCTATTCATGTGATTCCCTCTCCTCCACCCCTGAAAGCCACCGGGCAGGGGCCCCCCCCCCAAAGCCCAGAAAACAGCCTGTGACCTAGGTACTGAATAAGTATTGACTGAAAGTCTGAAAGAATGAGTGTTTCCTCATCTGCAAAACACGAGTGGTAAAGTCGGCCAGGTTCTCTCACATACAATATTGAACCGTAACCAAGCTGGCGCGTGTGAAAGTCCCCCTGAACAGAAAAGTGGATCCATGTGGGCCATAGTGAGTCCCTGAAATTCAGCAGCTGTAATCTCTCCTCTCGCCGGCCTGGAGCCTGTGGGGCCCCTGTGGGGCCGGCGTGTAGGGGAGGGGCTCAGTCAGGAATGACAGATACTTCTCTTGGAGCCCTCTAAGGAAGCAGTGAGGTGGCCAGACACTAGGCAAGGTCATCTAGTCAGCTGGCAGCTGCCTCCCTGGCTGTCTTTCTGCCAGGCTGCCACTCCAGGGTCTCCAGGGACTCTTGGGCCTCTCCCAGTTCTCATGTGTCACACGCTCCTCTGAAATGGTGCCATACATATGGATCTACACCCTGCCTCATCCCTCTGAGCATCTGGGCAATAACAGGACGAAGAAAGAGATGAGGAAATGGGGGCACAAGGAAAAGAGAACAGGGAGTATCCAGACGCCCTGGCTCATGGTTGGCTTATGGAATTCATGCTTCAAGATTTGATTTAACAGGTGTGTGTGTGTGTGTGTGTGTGTGTGTGTGTGTGTGTGTAGACTTGAGTTTTCTGCAGGCCCTCTGCGGAGCTGGCTACCTGCCTGCCCTGCTCTACCAACTTCTCAGTGCTACAAGGAGATGGCATAGTCAGCTCTAGGTGGATGAGGACTCTTGATAAATGAATGGTGTCTGAATGATTGAGTCATTCATCAAATGGGAAGACTCTGTAACCCCAGATGGAAGCGACCTTTGAATGAACTGCAACAGCCTCCAACCAGGTTTCCCCCCTCCTCAGACACCCACCCGCAATAGGCAGCCAAAGGGGAGGCCCATTAGCACTGTTTGGGGAACCTCCCCCCACTCCCACTTCACCCTCATCCTTCCCAACTGTAGTCTTGGCCCTGCCACCTATGAGCTATGTGATCTGAGGCAAATCACTTGACCTTCCAGGCCTCAACTTCCTCATCTATAAAATAGGGGGAGAATAATGTCTCACCCAACTGAAGGCAGGGGTGTGGGAAGGGTAAACCCTTGAGGTTACTTCTAGGTCTAAGACCCCAGACGTGGTTCTTTTTGTCAACCATGCTGTCCTTCCGGGTGACTAGCATGGCACCACATTGCTGGAAACTGTGAATTAACATGGGTGCTACAGATGCCGTTGCTTCTGCTCCCCTGCATTCCTCCCCCAACTCCCCACTGGCCAGCTCACTCAGGCTTCATCAGAGAAGTGGAGTGCCTTGCAAGCCCCCAAGGGGCTTTCTGAATCATTAAACAAAGGTCAGAAATTTCAGGCTGATGTTAGTGCTGTGGATATTTTTAACGAGGCCTTATTTTTTCACAGTGGGAGAAACATGGAGGCTATAGGTGACATCCTTGGCTCAGAGAATCTCCCCTTGAGGACACTGACCTGCTTATCAGAACCAGGGAGTGAAGACTCGTCTGCTTCACACCATGTCCAGGGACTTCTTTTCCTCCTTCCCCATCCCATCTCTGAGGTGTGAGATGTGCGAACCCGGGCTTTGATCGTACTTTTGTAATCTTAACCATCCAGCCATCACGTGGGCTGTGCCAGGGAGGCCATCTTAGCCGTGACCCTCAGAGAGCAAGAAGGGCTTCGGGGACCCGCTGGCCATCGGTGGAGGGCCTCAGGGATGCACTCAGACAATGCCAGAATCAGAAGGGACCCTAGTGTTCTTCCGAGAGGTGAAAGAATTAAGCAGGGAAGGCTCTGGAATGGAACTGCTTGAGTCTAAACCTTGGTTCTGCTGTTCGGTAAATATGACACCATGAGCAAGTTACTTAAGCTCACCGTGCCGTTTCAGCTGCAAAATGGGATTTACTTATACTATCTAACTCTTGAAATGGTGATGAGGGTTAAAAGAGTTGGTACACATCAAGTGCTTACAACAGGGCTGGCACATGGGAAGTGCTCAATAAATATTAGCTATTACTGCAATTTCCCCAGTCAATTCCTGTGTCTTAGGATGAGGACACAGAACGAAGGTGTATCTTGTTCGTGGTCCGTGCCTGAGCCAGAACCAGAACCCAGGGCTATGGGCTTGCAATCCACAGCTCATCCTCTTACCCGAAGATCAGTCAAAAATGAGATATGAAGAAAAAGCAAATCTTTTTCACGTGTTTCCAAGTTCTTCTACTCCCCCAACACCCAAATAGATATGAAAAGAGAAAAGGAAAAAAACAGCAACAAATGACTAGCAAATGATAGCTGCCTGTTAGTTGCGATTTCATTGATAAAACCCCCCGGAAGTCATGTTGAGGTGTAATCACAGCTCAGCCACTGAAAGTATCAGGCTGGGATGACTCACTCCCCACGACATCTTGGGTGGATGAGATGTGATTTTGTGTAGATAGATGAATCACTCTTGAATTTTCCTTGCTGAAATATTCCACCAAGATGGCAACCTTCCCACAAATGTTAATTTCTCCCAGAGAAGGTGGGGAGGGAGCAGGGAGTCCCTGAGACAGACACTGGCCAGAGAAGAAGGAAGGGGCTCTGGACTTTGTTTCCCATCAGAAAACAGGGGCCACATCTCCAAAGGTCTCCACTAACTGGAGAGTCCAGACTCCTGAGACTTCCAGCTCTTCTCCTTCAGAAGTGTCCCCTTTAAGTCCTGCTTCATCGGGTCCTCTCTCTTAGTCATGTCTCCTTTGGCTGAATCTCAAACCATGTGCTGTGTTTACTTCTACCACAATGGTCCCCTGGCTCAGCAGTCTTCCCCTCCTTGTCCCTTCTTATGACCATTTACAGATCCAGCTCAAAGCCATCATTTCCAGGGAGCTTCTCTCGTGTCTGACACCCACAACAGACTCAGTCAGCCCTGCCATACGCCCTCATCCCCACGGGCTAGTCTACTGTAGGGGCTAAGAGCACGTATTCTGAGCCAGTCCCCCTGGGTTTGAATCCTGCTTCCCCTACACTCCAGCTGTGTGATTTTATGTAAGCGACTAAACACTCTGTGCGTCAGTTTCCCCATTTTCAAACAGGTATAATAATCACAGCCCATGGTTGCTCTGAGGGTTAAGGAAGTTAATACAGGTAAAGCTGTATGACAGCGTCTTCTTACCCACAGGAGCACCCATTGGGATGACTGCCAAATTCTCTCATTAAGTTTATGTGGAGGCTGGGGGTTCCCCAACTGGACTGCAAGCCCCTTGCGGCTGAGTCCGGGTTCTCCCTTTCTCTTGTCTCTCCCACCCAGTCTAACACAGTGGGTGCACAGGGGACGCACAGTGGGTGCACACGGGAGGTACTGAACTGAGGTGTACAGGAGATCAAGGAGCTGTGACCCATATCCATAGCAAACATCAACCAACCAAACCTCTAGGCCAGAGCTGAGGAGGAAGCCAAGGAACACGTGGGGTGTTCTGTATCAGGTTCCTTGGCCATAGCTCGGTGGATGAGCGGGAGACACAGCTGTGCGAAGAGTGAGTCAGGAAGCCAGGGTCTTCCTGTGGAGACATGTCTGCTGTTGGTAGCACTAAACATGGTCCCAGTGGGGGTGGAATTGTGCCTCTGGTTTTCCCAAGCTCTATCCACTCATTATGAGCTTTGACCCTGGCACCAGTTCTGGAGAGACAGGGCAAGGCTCACCATCCTCCTGGTTCCTCAGATGTACTGAGGCCCAGAGAGGCCCATCTTTCTCACTCACAGAGGCCCATCCAGGTGAAAGACACGTCTGTCTCTCACAGGGATCCTTCTCTTCCTCCGTCTTCTGGGCCCACCTCACCTCCCTAGCAGCCTGCGGAGCCCACGTACCTCCATAATGAAGCGCGAGGCAGACTTCCTCTCAAAGAACACCTTCTGTTCCCTCTTGTTGCTGCACAACTTCCTCTGCTCGGTGCACAAACCATCGCAGCCGTAGATGACAATGAAGACACTGGCGTTTGTCCCCGCGGCAAACACGTCGCTCGTGTAGAAGGTGATCTCATAAGGAACAACTGAGGATAGGGGGCAGAGGGTTAAATCAGAGGGGTCATGAGAACAAGAAGCAAACACAGGCAAGGTCAAGTTCTTCACCTGCACCGCCACCCTGGACCTCTTCCCCAGGAGCTGCTGCCTGGGGACCTGGACCTCCATTCGGTCCAGGTTTACCTAACACAGTGAGCTAAAATTCTTTGTGACATTTTTGTGTTTTGCATTTGTATATAAATGCGTCTACTTCCTCTGGGTCACAATAAAAAAGAAAGGAAACCCAGAGATACAGCTCAAATGGAAATTAACCTTATTCCGTGATTTTGACCCTCGAAAGGAATCACTTTAGAAGTCACCTTCTCACAGGTGACTCCAACCTTCTCCAGAAGAGGAATTTGCTTTTAATTTACTATGATTACTTTGTGGTAGAATTGTAGTAATATACTTGCAGTAGTAATAGTTGTTATTCATTGAGTATTTGCTATATGCCAGACTTCGTGTTCAGCATGCTGCATTCCTTAGTTATTCACAATAACTCCAGGGAGTAGGTATTATTATACTCCATTTTACAAATGAGAAAACCAAGGCTCAGAGAGGCGAAGTAACTACCCCTAGGTCACATGGCCGGTCAGTGGTGGAACTTGAACTTGAACCCAGGCTTGTCTGCCCCCAAATCCTGAGTGGTCAACCTCTATGGGTACTGTTGTCATAAATTGGAGGTGAGTACTGTTGCCTACCCACAAGGCACAGGGAGGGGTGGCCTATGCAGGTGACTGCTGGTCCCACAGGGCCTGAACAGGGCTCTCCTCTCAGTCCTCTTGGGTTTCTCCATGACCTGTGGTCCAAGAGGCCTTGCGCAGAGAAACTGGCAATGGATTTGAGCTTTCCTGAGATTATCCAGCAGTGGGAGAAGCCCTAGAAATGTCTGGGCAGGAAGAGCCTACCCTTCGCCCTCATTGTCCTAGGCCTGGGCTCCAATTTGCTCCCTGGTTTCTAGTTCTACCTCTGCCATTGAGCTGCTGTGTGTCCTTGGGCAAATGTCTATACTTCTCTGGGCCTCAGTTTCCTTACCTGTAAAATGAGGGGGTTATCTAGGTCTGTGGTTTTCAGCTTCTTTAACTATGGGATTCTTATAAATACATTTACTCAGAAAACAATGTTGACTTGTTAAAGCTGAAGAGCTGCTGTGGATGGCATGAACTGGGGAAGCTGTCCTTTCTTAGCCCTTCCTCTCCTCCCTCCAGCTGCTTTCAGATGCTGGCTTCAACTCTCTGGGATCCTGAGAACACAGGTTGAAGACTAAGGTCCCTCCCAGCCCTGACATGGCGTGATTCTGACATTCAGGGCTCTACACTGCCTCCTGCCTTCTCTGTGGAGCCTATACGTTCAGACATCACAACATCCCCCTTCCTAATTTATATGCCTCTGCTGTGTGGGCAGCACATTTCAGCCAGTTCGTGCATGGCTTCGTCTGGTTCTGTTCTTCATGGTTTCACACGTACTGAGCAGCCTTGATGAACCAACTGTCTTGATTCTTTCTAGGCTCCTGATGATGGGACTATAGCTTCCCAGTCCCCGGAACTCTCTGGCTTTGGGCCCCCAAGACCTTTACCTATCAGGGAAGTAGGTTCTGAATAGCACACCCCTCCTCTGTGTGCTCCCGCCTGGGGAGAGCTGCACTTTGAAGTTGCCTCCAAGACTGGTCAGTCTGAAAGTCAAGTCTCTCCTGCACTTTGTTTTCTTTCTGGCAAATGTGTGTGTAAGACAAAGGGCAAGTGAATTGGTTTTAATATAAGACTGGAACTGAATATTTCCAAGGTCAGGCTATACAAATTCTTTTTTTTTTCTTCCTATAGAGAGTGAGGCCTACTCTACGGCACAAAGGGAGAAACAGGTACTTCTGTCCCTGTTTGACAAGGCTCCCTGCCAATACTGCGGCCAGCTCTATGTACATCTGTCAGATCAGTGTGTCTGACCTAGAGTACAGTCAGATTCTGCGGGCTCAGGCTGGACCTAGAACTTGCTTTGTATATGCAGGAACTTTACTAGAGGGAAATGCCACTTTATTTCAGGCTTTGCACCAACAAGTATTTTGATGATCTGGTCATTTCCAGTTTAATTGCTGTAGGCAAAAAATAAAATAAAAACAACACACACACACACACACACACACACACAGAAAAACAAAACAAAATAAAAAAACATTCATCACTGATTCATACTGTCGGAGTATGAGTTGTTTGGGGGGAAATCTTTATCACTACTGATTCACACTGTTTAAGTATGAATTATCTGGGGGAAATCTTTTGGGATACCTAATTATTTGTTTAGAAAGAAATTGTATCGTCTCGGTTTGGTTCAGATTTTTAGCATATTCAGACAGATTTTTATGGTTTGGTTGATTTCAGGTTGAGTCCCACTGTCTAGTATGTACCTATATGTAAGAGTATATATTTAATACATACTTTCTGATTATGACAGTGGAAGGGAAGTGTCAAAACCTTATCTAATTGTTCCTCTTCCTCTTTTCCTTTAGCTGGTAAAGGAATTACATTTAACTTATTTTCAACTTCTTTTTCCCCCCCATCACGTTAAAATTTTATAGCGGTAATTTCTCGTGTGTTAATGAATAGAATGAGGACTGATGATGGGGTTGATAATTATATCTCTCATTTAGACCTTTATCTTTCTTCCTTTTTGGATCTTACAACCATCCTGTATTCTGATCTCTGTTTTTCAGACAAGGGAACTGAATCCCAGAGAGGTCAGGCTCTCTGCCTGTTGTCACCAGCCAGTTTGGGGTGGAGCTTGGAATGAGTCCCATATTTTCTTTCCCTGGGACCAGGGCTCAGCCCACAGTTTGCATGGGGCCCAGAGAATTTGGGAAAGGAGGAAGAGACCACAATCTCTAAGGTTGGCCTGGCCCAGCGTGGACACTGGAGGAGGGTTTAGGACCCAGGTAGGGGAGCGGGTGATGGAGCCTGGAAGCAGGGCAGCCTGTTGTGGATAGTTCCTACATGGTGTGTACAGCCTTGTCTGAAGCTCCACGTGGAAGAGATCCCTGACGAGGGCTCCGTCGTCTTCATTCTTGGCCAGCCAGCGACCGCAGGGGAAGGTCATGCTCTTTCCAAGCGACGGGGCATCCACCTCTACCCACTCTAAAAACCAGCCTGGAGCCTTGCCTGGAAGGAGAGGGGACAGAACCCGTCAAGGACTTCTAGAGCGTGGCTTCCTATGGATAACTTCAGGGACTCTGAACATCCTTCCTACTCAGTGGCTGATGCCCACAGCTTCACCATAAACGTGTCATCCCTTTTGTTTACAGCACTGCTAACATGATTCCTGTGAAAATATGCACCCAGCTGAAGCTGCCTCACACTCCAGGCTGCTGTCAATGAAATTAGCAGGGGAAGAGATGACAGGAGGGTAGGGAGTCTGAGGAGAGAAAAGCAAGGACATTGTCCCTGGTGGAAGGCACTCCAAACAGGGAGCCCAGAGATGCTACAGAGGCCTATGTTAACAGGACTTTATAATTTCAACCCGTGACAGCAAAGACACTCCCAGATCCCTGGCCTCAGTTCATGAAGGGCAGGGAAATCAGTGAAGGACTGATGGTCCGTATTCCCTGTGGAAAGGAGCGCTCAAGCTTAAAGAAGGCAATGGCAGCCAGGCAGGGAACCTCTTCCCTCAGTCCCAGGGGCTGGCAGGAGGGCCACCTTCTGTAGACTAAGAAGACGCGGTTTGAAGACCAAGAAAATGAGTCTGGCTTTACTTAGAACAAACTTGGATAGATCCTTTGTCTTGCTGGAGTGTCAGTGGGTCTTGGAAAGGACTGGATAGATCAGTGATTCTCAAAGGGGGGTCCCCAGGTCCCCAAACAGCAGCCTCGGCATCACTTGTGAGAAATATAAACTCTTAGGCCCCAGCCCAGATTTACTGAATCAAAGATTCTGGGGATGGGACCTAGAAATCTGTGTTTTAACAAGCCCCACCCCTTTCCCCAGACGGTTCTAATGCACACTCAAGTTTGAGAACCACTGAGCTAGATCAGGGATTCTTACATTTGGCTGCACATTGAAATCACTAGGGGTGGGGGATGAGGGAAGGCTTTAAAATTCACCAGTGCCCAGGCCCCACCCAGACCACTTAGATCAGAATTTCTGTGTGTAGCCAGGGCTCCACTGAGCTGAAGGAATTGAAGATGTTGTGTCATTAGGAAAAGCAGATGACATCCAAGTTACCCCTAGATGCTTTCCCAGACCCCTATAGGGACCTGTCTGTGGTCTTTCTGTTCTTAGCAAGGAACAAAGGGGAGGGAAGCCAGACCTGTGTTATCGTGGCCAATCCTGATTTTCCATAACTCTCCCAGGTCCAGTGTCTCCACTGTGAAGATTTCGATGCTGTCTCTCTCAAACATGTCGCTGTTGACCTTGGAAGATTCCAGGAAGGTGATTCCTGCCAACCAAATGACCCCAAAATGATTGGCTGGTCCTGAGAACTTTCAAACCTAGTCTGACCACTCCTTTTAGTCTTTCATCATAATGACCAAACTTGTGAATTTTCATCAGTTTTAGACTGTGCAATCATTATCCCCTGGGCCCCTTTGGCATATTTTGTGTTGGTGTATATCTTTTTATTGAGCTTCACAAAAACCCTCTGAGGTATGTACTCTTATTTCCCGTTTGTATCTCAAGAAAAGGAGATACATCTAAAGGCAAAGTGTCTTATCCACGGTCATCCAGGAGAGAGTGGTAGGGCCCTGTCAGTGTCTGCTCTCCTTCCACACCCCTCCCATTTCTCCACATGGGGAGACAGCCAGGGTCAAAGCCCCCCACCCCATGCTCCCCGGAGAAACAGGGACTCCCATGTGGGCGGGGCATTTGGGAATTCTCTGGAGACCCTTCTCTGAATAACAGATGAGGGATGGCTCCAAATGCCCCCCACAAGCCACCTCAGCTATGTAATCTGTCCTGGGACCTTGGCTGTGACATCAGTCTGAAATTTGAGGCGGTCTCACTGCCATTGCCATCCCCCTGGCCTCAGCATGCATGGCATTGCCCCTGTAGGTCCCAGCTCTGAGCCCACCTCAGGCAGGAAGTCTCCTGATACTCACAGGCCCATCACAGACTGGTTTAAGTGCACCAAAACCAGACAGACCTTGGTTCGATGCCTGGCTTTCCCATTGACTATCTGGGTGGCTGTGGGCAAATTACTTAATTCTCTGAGACTTGGTTTCCTCAAATGTCAAAAGGGGTGGTCTTGGTGCCTTCCCATCGAGTTGTGAAGATTAAATAAGATGATGACTTTTGAGTGCTCAAGAAGGCACCTACCGCATAGAAATCCCTTGGCAAATAAAAGGAGTTGTTAGAGACCCTCAATTCCATGGCACATTGTTCAGTGACACAATTACATACATTTATAAGTTCTCACCCAATTCATTCATTATACATGCTCTAACCTATTAAATAATAATATTGAATGTTTACTGAGGGTCATTTTGTCTAAAATATTTTACATGTTCAATTTCATTAAATCCACAACTCTATGAGATATACACTAGTTTAATCTCCATTTTACAAGTGGGGGAAACTAAAGTACAGAGAGGTGAAGCAACTTTCCCAAGGTCACACAGATAATAAGTGGTAGAGCAGAAATGTAAATCAATCAGTAAAACTTGATTCCATGCTCTGCCACCACACCATTGTATTAGCATGTGAGCTAAGATTATAAAACCCCAAGATCATCGATTAGGTCACTTTGTCCTTTAGCAATACTTAGCACGAGGCTCTGGACCCACAGGATTTTGAGCAAATGTATGATGGCTATTCGAAGGACTCTCTCTGAACTCACTCTGAATGACTGGACTGGAGGCCAAAGTGCATGGCTGACTCCACCACTAAGTACCACCTTGCTGAGTACCTGGGCAGAAGTTCCAGAATGATTCCAAATTCCCTAAGCATCTCATATTGAGAGTAGCGTGGAATCCAATGGCTGAATCTCACTGGAGGTGGGGAAGAGCCACCATTGTCCTTATTGGGGTGCGGTTAGAGTTAGGGCTACCTCTGCCATTAGAACGGAAGGAGAAAGCTGGCAGAAAACACAGAGAAGAGACCGCTCACTGTTTGGATTGGAGAGCCCCTTAAGTATGCTTTTGAAAGGGAAACTGAGTGATGTCTCTAGGAAGGGCACAGGAAATGGTAAAAACTTTCAGAAAGGCCTAGAAAAAGACTGACCACAGGGTTGGTCACCATTACCTTGGGTGAGGACGCTGAAAGGAAGATGATTCACATGGCTTCCACACACTTCTAGGGCTGTAGAGGCAGCAATGAAGACAGGAGAGAGGGCAGAGACTCTGTCCCCACAGAGTGCAGTTGGACAGCTTTAGTAAGATTTAGGAAGAATTTCCAAAGGAACCAACATTCACAACCCGTTTCTCTGATAAGGCTAGTTGCATGCAGTTTGTCCAGAGTCAGAGGCATGCAAGAATACACAGTGGGAAAAGGACAGCCTCTTCCATAAATGGTGCTGGCAAAACCGGATATTCACATGTAAAAGAATTAATTCGGACCCTTATCTTACACCATACACAAAAATCAACTCAACATGGATTCAAGACTCAAACAGAAGCCCTGAAAACTGTAAACCCCCAAGAAGAAAACATAAGGCAAAACTTCATGATGTTAGCCTTTGCAATGATTTCATGGGTGTGACACCAAAAGCACAGACCGCAAAAACTAAAATAAGCAAGTGGGACGACATCAAACTAAAAAGTTTAGGCAGAGCAAAAGAAACGATCAACAGAGTGAAAAGGCAACCTGCAGAATAGGAAAAAAATATTTGCAAACCATATATCTGACAAGGGGTTCATCCCCAAAAGATATAAGGAACGCCTACAACTCAATAACAAGAAACAACTAATAACCCAATTAAAAAATGGACTAAGGATCTAAATAGACATTTCTGCAAAGAAGACATACAAGTGGCCGACAATATATGGGGGGAAACAAAGCTCATTGTCCCCGGTTATCAGGGAGATGCAAATCAAAACCACAATGAGATGTCACCTCATACCTGTCAGGATGGCTACTATCAAAAACACCAAAGACAACAAGTGTGGGTGAGGATGTGGACAAATTGGAATCTTTGTACACTGTTGGTGGGAATGCAACATGGTGCGGTTGCTATGAAAAATAGTATGAAAGTTCCTCAAAAAAACTAAAACTAGATCTATCATATGATATAGAAATCCTACTTCTGGGTATAGATCCAAAACAATGGAAATCAGGATCTTGAAAAGATATTGGCACCCCCATGTTCACTGCAACATTATTCACCATGGCTAAGATGTGGAACAACCTAAATGCCCGTTGACAGAAGAATGGATACAGAAAATGTGGTCTAGACACACAGTGGAATACTACTTAGCCTTTCTAAAGAAGGACATTCTGCAATATGCAACACGTTAGATGGTCCTTGAGGACAATACATTATGTGAAGTAAGTCAGACCCAGAAAGACAAATACAGAGTGTTTCCACCTATAGGAGGTATCCCAAATAGTCAGATTCATAAAATCAAAGATTGGAATGGTGGTTACCAGGATCTGGGGAGCGGGAGAAATGAGGAGTTATTAATCAACAGGCATAAAGATTCAGTATAGTAAGAAGAATAAGCTCTAGAAAAGTGCTGTACAACACAGACCGACAGCCAACAACAACGTATGGTACATTTAAAATTTAAGAGGACTGATCTCATGTTAAGCGTTCTTCCCATAATATAAAAAATAAAATAAAATAAAACAAAATGAAACAAAACAAAACAACAAAGGAGAATTCTTAAAATGGGGGGGGGGAGAAGGGAGGGAGCGAGAGACAGAGAATGGGGCAGGGGGCATGACCAGGATTTCCTTGGAACATGCTGCTGAGTCTTCCAGTCTCCCTGGGGAGAACGTGTGTGACCCTCCATTGCTTTCTTACCAGTGTTATCTTCCGTGCCAAAGAGCGTGATGAAGACCTTGGCATCAGTGCCCGCATTCTTCTTGTCCCCAGTCTTTATGGTCACTGAGAATGTGGTACATTTATCTGCAGGAGAGGAGTGTGGAGAAGTGAGTGGTAGATTGCTCCTCCGATGAAGGAAGCAAGAGGAAATGGACTGCGTGTGATTCAATGCGCGTGTTGACCATTTCTATGAATAGCTTTCCTTGCAGGGTGTGTTGCTCTGCAGTTGCTTTGAATCTGAGAAGCAGACATGAGGTCTCCCTCACCCCCAGCTCACCCGGGAAGCCCTCAATCAGGAGCATTGTAGGATACGTAGGGGAGACTTCAGGTGACGGCAAGGGGCAGAGACTCATCAGCCAGGAGCCCTGGTCTGGGAAGAATGTCCCAGGTTGGGAAGAATTTTAAAGATGCAAGTTTCAAGGAGGGGAGCACAAACATCACAGAACTCTTGCAAGTTCATTCTTTCCCTTGACAAAAATGTACTGAGACCCTCTAATATGCTAGGAGGGGAGGACTCCAGACCAAGTCAGAACCGGCTACATCCTATTCCATTCCATTCCATTCCATTCCATTCCATTCCATTCCATTCCATTCCATTCCATTCCACTCCACTCCACCCCACTCCACTCCACTCCATTCCATTCCATTCCAAGCCTTGTACTTTGTACCCAGCCTTATGCTGTGGGAATACATCCCCCGACCTCCCTATTCTTGCTGTGGAGTAATGAGATGGCAGTACAGATAGAATGCCAGAGAAAGAAGCAACCAAAGTTCACAAGAGAGAGAGGGAAGATGGAGATCTACGGTGGGGAGAGAGAGAGGGGAGGAGTGCTGGAGGGAAGAAATGATCTCTAGTTGAGGAAACCTTTCTGCTCCAGGCCCAGGTTGTTGTCACCACCCTCGTCCTCGTCTTGCACATAAGACTCATCCACTGGCAACAGCTCCCTGAACAGCTGGCCATCATCTTCATCCACTGCGAGCCAGCGTTGGCATAGAAAATAGTACCTGAGGGGGTGGGAAACGAGGAAAGGTTGGGAATGTCTTCTTGGAAAGATCTTACAAAAGATTAGTCATGGACTGAGAAAGAAGAGTCCCTGGGTAGTGCCAAACACTCCCCTCTCTGCCCCCACCCCAGCACTGCCCTTCCGTCCTATCTAGCCTGGTAATCACCCCATTCGTGTCACTTGCCTTGAATAGAGAACAAACATGGGGATGAGTCTGCAGACACCTCAGTGAAAATGGCTGTGTAACCCTGCCTGGAGCACAGCAGACCCGCAATCGGGGTCATATGGAAGGTATCTAAAAGACAAGGAACTTCTGGGGACTGTTTCAACCCTTTCTGGAATGAATCTATTAGCCAAAGCTACTTTAGCAGAGAGGGTTATACACAAAAACTGCTCAATACATAAATGTTGAATTTTAGTGGGATGACCCAATTATGCTTTTGGAAGGTACAAAGAGTGTGGCTAAGGAACTGGCCTCAGACAGCGGGGGCATCTGAGGAAGGGAAGTCCAAGTTAGACTTGTCACTGCAGAGGCCAGGCCTGGGGCAATGGAAGGGCCTGAACGGAAGGGAAAGTAGACCAGGCAAGAGAGAGGCAGCAAAGTGGGATCATTAAAGACTTGCCTCTGGAGCCAGACTGGGTTCAAATCCTGACTCTGCCCCTTATAGTCATGTGACCTTGAATTAGAGTTTCCAGCCAAGAAAATCACAGGACTCCCAGTGAAATTTGAGTTTTAGATAAGCAATGACTAATGTTTTAGTGTAAACCTCTCCTAGTCAATATTTGGGACCTTCTAAAACATTAGTCATTGCTTATCGGAAAAACGAAGGCTCAGAGGGGTACAATGACTTTCCCAAGGCCACACAAGTCAAGAGTAGGAGAAAAAGGAATTGAACCTAATGCATCTGCCCCCTTGACTGCCACAGTTTTCCATTCTTCAAAGGTTGAGTCTGAGCTAGCGGTTTCATCTCCAGCACTTAGCGTGGCATGTGTTCGTTGAATGAATGGATGAATCAATACATCAAATGAAACTTTTATTTGTTATTTGATTTAATCAGTGTTTATGGTACGCCTAGTGTATGCCGTGTACTCTTCTAACGACTGGGGAGGACACAGCAATAAACAAAACAGATGAAGTCATTACCTTACGCACGTACCTTTTGTTTCTATTGCAGGGAGAGAAACAATAACTACACACAACAATTTATTGGAAG
Organism: Rhinolophus hipposideros; assembly: GCF_964194185.1. Classification (NCBI taxonomy): domain Eukaryota; kingdom Metazoa; phylum Chordata; class Mammalia; order Chiroptera; family Rhinolophidae; genus Rhinolophus; species Rhinolophus hipposideros. The sequence continues at coordinate 22,116,579 of NC_138063.1, read as the reverse complement.
TCAGATGATAAGTGATATGGAGAAAAACAGAAGAAGAAGAATTAAAGTTCTGGGAATTGGAGGTGTGGCCTCCCTGAGCAGGTGACACCTGCACAGAAACCTGCCTAGAGAAAGCAGGAGCGTGAGCCACTGGCGGAAGGAGTGCCAGGGAGAAGGAACAGCACATGTAGGGGCACTGGGGGGAGGGGGTGCATGTCTATTGGGTTCAAGGCACAGCAAGGAGTGAGCAAGAGGGAGACCAGGCCTGAGAGATAAGCAGGGGGTGCGGGGCAGCCACCGGAATCGCTCTCTCTGGCTCTTACCCTGAGTGAAGTGAGAGCCTCGGCAGATTGTTGAACAGAAGGGGACGTGACCCTAAAGGCCAGACTTCTGCAGATAATAGGAAAGCCAGGGTGAAGCAGAGGGACCAGTCAGGAGACTTTGATGAGGGGATGGTGAAGATGGGAGATGGGGGCTGACTCATGCTCTTCTGAAGGAAAACGTGTCCCACAGATTAGGGGTGAGGCATGAGAGGCAAAGAGGGCCATGGACATCTAATTTCATGGAGGCGGGCAACTGGGTCCAGGGCAGCTGAGGGATGAAGCCAGTGTTCATTTACCCTTATCCTAAGCTAATTAAGGTTGTGGGAGGCCCCTAGGCACTGTCAGGGAAAGGGGTGCCTCTCCAAGAAAGAGAGCAGATTCATTGCTGTGATTTTGTTTCCTTGAACTTGCATAATTTTATGTCTATCTCCCAGGGCAGGCTTTGCTCAGAGCTGCTCTCTGAGCTTGCCAATGGTTGGAGCCAGCTCATCACAGAGCCCAGACCATTGCTTCAATATCAAGGAAACAACAACATGTAAATACACAGCACCAATATGAAAGGACAGCAAGGGAAGAGGAGATGAGGCGAGTGAGGAATGAAAGTGGGAAGGAAAGACAGAAAGGGAGGGTAAGAAGAGAGATGAGTAATGAGAAGGTTCCATTCATAAGAGTGATAAAAATATATAATACTTGGGTGTAAACTTACCAAGAATGTGTAGCAGCTATATGTAGAGAATTGTAAAGCATTACTGAGATACCTAAAGGAACGCTTGGGTAAATGGAAATGTGTACCTGGGTGAGGTATATGCAATTCTCCACACATGCATTTAATGGCATAGCAATCAGAATTCCAATAGCATTTTTTTTTCAAATGACTTAATGTCTTGATTTGAAAAGGTAAGAATAGCTAGTGTTTTTAAAGAATAATGAAAGAGGACAAGTAGTGACAGATATTAAAATCGATTAAAAAGCTACAATAATTTAAAAATTGTTAGGCTGGCCCCAAAATGCCAAATCAATGGAAAAGACTTAACTGACCTTAACAGAGTTGCAAGGGGAAGGTGGAGACGTTCACAGTTTGTCCTTGTCCTTATGGTTTTTTGTAGCACTTTATCCTTTTCCACTTAAATGCCTTCGATTTTCAAAATACCTTGAGAAGTAAGCTGGGCTGACATCACTAAGCCCATTTATCAGAAGAGCAAATGAAAGCCCACAAAGACGACGCAACTTATCCAGGGTGACCTGGTGAGTTTCTGGCAGAGGACCTACCCCAGGTCAGGACCCTGGTTCCCAACTATGGGGTTGTAACATCGCCCTCTTGTGCCATCATGATGACCTCATGCAAATCCATGACATCAGGCCGTGTGTGAGCAGTGCCACAGTGTCCCCATCTGGAGTCATCTCTTGGGGCAGGATGGAGGTAAAAAATGAGGTAAGCCCCATCACCCCCTGCCCTGCACAGAGGGGACCCAAGAAGAGGGCATGACCCAGAAGACACCAGGCTGCAGGCCAAGAAGGTGAATTCAACAAATATTGATTTACTGGGCGCCCACGACTTTGCAGGCACTGGATGGCCCTGGGCAGCACAACCAACTCCAGATCTTGTGGGCTTTCCTCTCTGCCTCCCTCCCCACCACCTCACCCCCTACCACATCTCAGGGACTTCTTTCATGTTTATTGTCCCTTGGTGCCTTTTGCCTAAGGGTCAATGTAGCCAAATGATGGAAACAGTAGATTCATCATTAATGGTCTGGAGTTCTGGTCCCGGCTCAGGCACGAATTGGCTCTGGGGCTGCAGTTTTACCTCCCTGGAGGTACCCGCTTTTAGGAAGATGGTACCCGCTTCCTAACCTAGCTCATGTGGTGGTTGTGAAACCCCAACAGGGACCAGCAAACTGTGGCCTGTGGGCCAAATCTGCCTACCACCTGCTTATGTACATCTCACAAACTGAGCACAGATTTCAGATTTTTTGTTAATGATTGGGGAGAACCTATAGCACTATAATATTTTGTGACATGTGAAATTACATGAATTGCAAGTTTCAGTGTCCATAAAGTTTTACTGGAACACAGCCACATCCATCCATTTAGGTATCATCTATGGCTGCATTCCTGCTGCAAAGGCCAAGAAGAGCAGCTGTGACGGAGAGCAAAAGGGCCCCAAAGCCTAAAATATTTGCTATCTGCACTTTACAGAAAAGATTTGCTTATCCCCGGTCTGGAACATTAGAATACTGTACTGAAAGTTGCTTTATAGGTGGAGAGACTTACGGATAACTAAGTCTGGGCATAGAGCGGGCCAATAAATGTCTGGCAGGGACAGAACACCCGACTTTCTAGTTAATGGCCCTCAAACACTGGACTGGACGTTCTACCAGACTGTCACCTGACAGGACAAGCAGCTCTGTAGGGGGCAGCCCAATGAGAGGGAAAGGAGGGAGGCAATGCCCACTCAACCAGCTACATGGGCCACACCCACCTCACCACTCCCCACCTTCACCTGCAGGCGTCACAGCCACCCCACCCTCAGCCCTCATTCCAGGACTCTTCTAGTGGCAGGAATGGCCTGCCTACCCTCCCTTTCAGCCCCGCTCACGTGGTCTCATTGTTCATGTCCGTGATGTCTATTCTGTCCAGGAACCAGCTTCCATTCTTGCCTGCGTTGTCGTGACGAACCCGAACTTTGATCAGGGGTCCCAGGTCCATGGCAGTCAGGGTGAAGGTGTCTGTCTGGAAAGAATCAGGTTAGCACTCAGAGGGGTGACACCCTCCCCACCTTGCCATCGGTTTCACCCTCCCAGGCCCTGGGGCAGCCTGAGGCTGCTGTAAGACCCAAACCAGCAAGGGACACCCGCATTTGTGTTGTGGGGTGTGTCTACACATGTGCGTGCGTGCGTGCACGCGCGTGTGCGTGTGTGCGTGTGTGTGTAGGGCCTGTTGCTTGGGTGTGTGCACACGTGTACATACTCTCCTTCAACCACAAATTCTGATTAAGCATCTGCTATGAACCAAAGTGTAAATCCAAAGTGATGTGGACTTGCTTGCTACTGAGGGGGGAAGACAAAACGTGTACAAGTATATGTGAAGACACTGGAGGAAGCAGGAAACAGATGATACCAGGACAGGATAAGTGAATGGAATCTTCTAGGCTGTCACTTTGTAAACTCTCTAATATTGAAAAACATTTCATATCTACAGAAAACTTGCGGAAATGCCACAATGAAATTTTGTGTATCCTTCACTTAGATTTCACTACATTTGCTCTCTCTCTCTCTCTCTCTCTCTCTCTCTCTCTCTCTCTCTCTCTCTCGTTTTCTGAATCATTTGAAAATGAATGGTAAGTACTATGATCCTTCACCCCTAAATTCCTCAGCAGAGATTTCCTAAGAACAAGGACATTCTCGTATAATCACAGTACACTGACAAAATGCAGGAAACTTAACATCAACAGTATTATTACCTAACATAGAGTCTATATTCAAATTTTATCAATTGTACCAGCTATATCTTCTGCAGCAATTTTCTTCCAATTCAGGATCATAGTGGCTATAATTTTTAAAGGAAAGTACTGAAACAGAAAGAAACCCTGATCCTCAAATAATGGGAAAGGAGCGTGGAAAGAAAAACCAGGACCTCTGAAATACATCAAGTGATGAGCCCAGAAGTATTTTATTGGATTTGGTTTCTTTCTTTCTTCCTTGGTGTTCGTGAGGGAACCTGGCTTCAGACAGAGGCAGGAATGGGAAAGGTGAGATGAGGGACAGTCTTCTAGCCAGAGGATATTATAAAATCTCTAAGGACAAAGATGTATTTTTCATGCTTTCCCCACTCTATCTGGAAGAGGGAGGTGGTGCCTTTTTTCCCAGTGCTCAAAAACCTTCGTGGCTCCCACCGCCTCAGGATGCAGTTCAGGCTTCTCAGCCTGTCCTTCAAGGCTCTCATCCCCTGTCCCTTTAAGTTGGTCTCATCAGGCTCCCCAGAGGCAGCACCCACCATGGCTCAGTGTTACCCACAGTGCAGCGGGAAGCCTCACTCTCCTCAAACTGGCCTCCCGCATTTCCACTCCCACATCTTTGTCATGAGGTCCTGTCCTCAGAGAACACCTCTCTCTGCCATCTTTAGACATCTACAATATACTCACCCACCGAGGTCCAGTTTACATCTCTTCTTCCCGCCAGTTGTCCCCAAAGTGCCATCTTATGGTCAGCACTTCCTCCTTGAACCCCTGCTCCAGTCACTCTGCACCTATATTATCTACGGCTAGTTCCTGTGGGCTTCATGGGGCTGGACCCCGACCTGTGCCTTTCTTATGTTCCCCACTGGTACTTACAGAGGAGGCACTGCCATGACACCTAGTTGGGTTGACAAAGCTCATTGGTGGACGCAGTGGTCATTGTGGGTGGGACAGCCTTGGGGATCACAGGAGGACTCTCTCCATTTGAGTCCCAACCACCTGCCCAAGGGCAGAAAGTCCATACCCTACCTGCCCCTGCTTAAACTTGCTGGACTTGTCCGACTTCTTCAGGGGCCGCTCGCCTGTGTCCCCATACTCCTCACCGTAGATGGTCAGGTAGACGTTGGCACTGGTGGCGGCGTTGGACACGTTCCCGGTGATCACCTGGACTGTATAGGTGTTAGCTGGAGACAGAGAAAGATGCAGTATGGAGGACACCTGGGCCTCAGCGTGGACTTGAGACTCAGCCTCTAGGTCTAGGCAGACGGTGGAAACAGGAAGGACCTACACGTACCTTCACATCTACACAAACCTGGAACTGAACTTGTCCCTCCTCCCGCCCTAAGGGTCTCCTTTGCCACAAAGCTCAAGAAGTCATGAGTCATGGGAAAATTCGCCCTCAGCAACCCTCCTATCTTATACCCCCCAACACTGAGTTATATCAGGGCTCCATCTACAGCCACCCAGTTCCTCTGAGAGCCGCGGGACAAGAGCAAGGCGAAGCCTCGCCAGAGAACTGTCCATGGTGGTATTTCACACACAGGTCAGGAGAGCTGTTTGGGAACCATGATGGGTACCATCGATGGGGCCTCCAAGTGATGGAAGAGCTAGGCAGCCCCCCTCCCTGCGCCCCTTTGAGGGGCCTGTGTGCCCCTCCTCAGGCTTACGCTCAGGAACGGACTGGCCAACGGGCACCAGCTCCACGAGAACTTCATTGTCCTCCTTGTTTCGGGCCAGCCAGCGGTTGACATCGAACTTGTACTCCTCAACCACCTCCTGCATCCCCGGCCCGAACTCCTCCTCTTCCTCTTCCTCCTCAGTCTCCTCCTCCTCCTCTTCCGACGACGACTCCTCCGATGAGGACTCCTCCTCCTCCCCCTCCTCCTCCTCGTCGCTGCCCTTCTTCATCTTCTTCTTCATCTTCCTCTGCAGCTTGGCCTTCAGCCACTCCTTCTTGAGCACTTGCTGCAGCTTGGACTTCTCCTTCTCCTTCTGGGCCTCCTCCTCGGCTGTGAGCTCCACCTCCTGCACCAGCAGTTGCCGCAGCCACACTGTGTCCACGAACCAGCCGGGCGAGAAGCCCTCGTCCGTGTGCCCCAGCCGGATCTTAAAGACCTCTCCCACGTCCACCGCTTCCAGCTGTGCAAAGCGCAGGGCAGTGGCTGGGGTGGCCCCTGGACCCTCCCCGCCTCCCCTGCAGAGCCAGGCATGGGACTGTGTGCGCAGCTGCAGGATGGACAGGCTCGGGCCCTCTGAGCTCAGAAGCTGCCACCAGCTCCCTCTCCTACACAGCCAGCTGGGTTTCTTGGTTCTCCAGGACCTCTTGCTGGCCCCACCTTCCACCCAGACTTATTTCCTTCTAAACCCCTGTGATGGTCAAGATGGTCTTCCTACCCCCCTCTCTCTCTCATACACACACACACACACACACACACACACACACACACACACACACACACACCTATTCCCATTTCCATACCGTTGTTCATGCAGTCTCTCACCAAAAATGCCTTTATTCCATCCTTTATCCCTAACTAAGATGTATTCATTCAGATTTCTGAGCTTTATTACGATGGTTAGTTTGTGATTTTCTGTGATCTCTTTCCAAAATTGCTTTTCAGTATTAATCATATATAACTTTTATAATAAGTAAAAATGTGCTGTTATTTTTCAAAAACAAAAATCTCATCCATGCCCCCAGAGGCCCCAGGCTCCTCCCCTAGCACATGGCCTCACCCCTCCTGGAGAGCTCAGAAGGACTGCAGAGATTAGCTGAGGGCCTGGCCTGGCCTGGACGCCCTCTTTTTCCGCAGGAGCTGGTCTCTGCCCACTCAGGTGAGAATTCCTAAGAGGAGAGACTGTTCATTCTTGCGTCTCTTCCCTGCTGGGCCTGACACGTGGCTGGCTCTAATGGCAGTGTGGAGGGGTTTAGCTTCTCCTCAGAAGAAAAGGTCCCCAGCCTCCCATCTGCCACTCTGTTCTAAGCCTCACATTGAGGTCTGTGGAGCTCGGGGGGCGGGGCTCACATGGTGTCCCTGTCACGTGGGCCACTCTTAGGGCACCTATCATGCTAATGGGTCCTCTTCCTGGTATTTGACACTTTTTAAAGTCCTGTCCCACCAGTTCCCCCACTTATGTGCCGGGAGAAACTGAGGCCTTGGGCTGTCTCATGAGCTGTCCAGTGTCCCATAATTGAAATCCAGACCTAGATAAAAATTCAGGTTTTCTGACTCTCTGTTCATGAAGCTCTGATGCCGCCCAAATCACCTTTGTGAAAGAATTATATGCCAAAATGGAGCCCACGATCCCTGGGAAAGAGGAGTTTCTTCTCTGCTACTGAGAGGATGGGCTCTGAATCTGCTGAGTCCCTTCTTTAGCACACTGGATCTCCTGTCCAGTGTTTTCCAGGTCACAGCATCCCTGCAATCAACCTCTCCAGGAGGGGCTATTTGCCGTTCCCCTCCCCAATCTGTCTGCCCATATATGAATGCATCTAAGCCACCTAGCCAGATAGCATCCAGAGGATGTGCTGCTGGGTCACATCTCCACGACTGGTCTCCATTTCCCAAGCACTTCCCCTGACAATGACTATTTCGATCCTTCCATGGAGTATGAAGCAGGCCAGACAGGTATTATAAGGCTGGGTTTGAATGGATGAAGAATCTGACGCTCACAGAAGTACAACGCTGGGGCATCGCCTCCTCCTCAGCGTAATAAAGGGTCAGACTCCATGAGGCCCCCTCCAGCACTAACGTTCTATATGCTTGCGACCTTGGCCCAGCTCAGCCAGGCCCTTCCTAACCCAGCTGGGCGCTGGGTTAGGACTCTTTGCTGAGGGCCCAGCTGCTTGTGGCACACAAACACACACACAGAGCACCTGCCTGCATGTGCTCCCTGCACACACATTTCTGCAGACACACAGGCACGCAAGCAAACACTCGTGTCCCATATAAAACATTCATGTGTCCCCCAGTGGGCACCACCCTTGCATTTTTCTCTCCTGCCAACATGCTCACATTCTCATCTTTTTTTCTCCTCTACTCAAAGGGAAGTTTTGAGGTCCAGGGCCCTCAGAACACAGCCAGGAGACCCCAGAGCTTCCCAGGATTCTGCCTGGGAAGCATAGCCCTGCCTTCAGGCTGACAGAGCCGTAGAATCAGAGGCCACAGGGCTGGCCATAGTTTGCTAAATTAGGTTTATCTACTCTAGTGGTTCTCAGATTTGGCAGCACGTTGTATCACTGGCAGAGCTTTTAGAAGCATCTCCAGCCAGCATCCCATCCTAGAGGGTCTCACTTAACTGACCCAGGTGTGGACCAGGCAGCACTTTTTTCTTAAAGCTTCCCAGGTGATTCTAATGAGAATCCAGAGATGAGAACCATTGATCTAGTCCAATCCCTTCATTTTCAGGCATCCACTGGGCCCGCTGTTGGCATCCCCGCTGCCTTACCCCCACACACCTGGAACGTGTCCTTGGAGGCCCGATCAAAAACTTTGGAGCGACTGGAGAGGAAGAGAACTTCTGTCTTGCCTTTCTCGCCGAATATCTGTACGTAGACGCGGGCAGTGGTGCATGCTCCGCCCACATCCCCCGTCCAAATCTCAATCTCATAGTGGACCACTGGGTGGACACAAGGGGAGAAATAGCACGTTTAGCAGTAGTATCGATTATGGTCATACTAACAATGAAAATAATAAAACAAACATCTCCTGAGCTGGTACCATGTGTCTGGTGTTTTACACGTAGTATCTCATCTAATCCTCTCATCAATATGATGAGTAAGTACCATCATTTCCATTTTGCAGGTGGACAAACTGAGGCACAGAGGAAAAGACCAGGGAGTGGAAGTGGCAAACTCAAGCAATCAGACTCCAAAACCCAGTCATTCACTGCACCACATGTGTCTTCTGGAAGCAGGAATGCAGAGTAGTCAATATACCAGCCCTAACACACTAATATAGGTAGGTGGGTACATAGAAATACAAAGTGGTATATAGAAAACAATACAAATGAAAAAAAATGAGGCTATCACTAACTCCAGAAAAAATAAAAAGTTGTACAAAAGATGACATGTGATCGTCATGCAGTAAATAGCTCAGCAGTGAATAATATTTGCATAATCATAATAATGTAAAAATTGAATACCGATTTAATTTTGTCGTAGGTTGGAAGGAGCGGACATCTGTATGTGCGCAAACACATGCACGCATATGTATGCACATTGAAAGAGCTAAATCGTCCTCTTCCATGATAGGAAGTGAATAGTTAATGTCCACGACTGAAGAGTCAAGAAATTGATTTATGCTCATTGTTAAAAATATGGAGATAAATTTCAGGAGGAAAAACTAAAGTAATTTACAAGTTGTTACCTCTGAAGAAGGCGAATGGGGTAAGAGGAAGGGAGCTACTGCTTTTTATCTTTATCTTGTTAACTAATACCTGTATTACTCTGATGGAAATTAAGTCCTGATTAATAAAAAGAGGGGAGGGGTTGATTCTTCACACTGGCAGGTACCATTACAAAGCATGTGTATGTGACACAGACCTCAAGGAACCTGCCGGTTAGTTGGGGAGAGAAAATGCACACACGAAAAGACACAAAGAGTTGCGGAAGAGGAAGAGCTGCGTTGCTACTGGGGTTTTTTCTCAGGAAAGCTACTTGTGAGAGTGGGCCTTGGGCAGTTGATGTCAGGGAAAGTATGGAAGCACAGAGGAGAGAGAAGTGACATTCCCTGTGCCAGGTTTTGTTCCACGGTCTTCCTAACCCTCTAGATAACCTCTTGTTTCTCTGAGCCCTGCCATACCCATGGTTGTCACATCATGTGCAATGGGTGGCCAGATCACCTCAAACTTCACCTTTACCGTGTCCGAAAAGGTCCACCCCCCCCCCTACACACACACCTTTGCTAACCTCTCATCCTGCTTCATTTTCTTCATAGCTCTACTTGGCATTGTAGGATATATTTATTGTTTGTCTCCCTGGTGGAATGTAACGTCCACAAGGGCAAGGCTTTGGTCTGTTTTGCTCATGGCTGCCTCCACAGAGCTTAGGGCGGTTCTGGCTCAGAGAAACATGTGACACATATTTATTGAAGCAATGAATGAATAAACAGCTTTCTCTCCTCAGCCAGTCTTCCCAGGGAAGACCTGGACTCTGTTCTCTTGTACACAGGGCTGAGAATATACATTTCTTAATAAAGTCACTTGCTACCTGTAGCCCAGCACAAAATGTGTCATCCTTTGAGTCCTCAGTTTCCCCATCTGTACAATGAGCCCTTCTTCCCTCCCAGAACCATGGTACCAGAGGCAGTTGGAAGCCGTCATTATCCCCCCTCAGCTTCCCCCTGAAGACAAGACCCCATTCACCCCACAGCCCCTCCTCCTTCCCCACCAGCCCGCCCACAGGAGAACAATGTTGAGAGCCCCAGCCCCGCCACCTCCATACATTGCTGGATCTCCACAACCTCGCTGGGATAGAGCTCCACTTGCAGGCGCCCGTCGGCCTTGTTCTTGTCCAGCCAACGGTTCACAGGGAAGGTGTACTGCTTGCCTTGGCGGGGCACACGGATCTGCATACTGCCCAGGAACCAGCCAGCGCGCTTGCCCAAGCCGTCATGCCCAATCACCAGTCGGTTGATCTGGAAGGAAATCCAGGAGTGTGGGTGAACAAGGAGCAGTGCCTAGAAACCTCCATGCCCCCATCCCCACCTCCCCAAACACCTGCACAAACTGCTCTCCTCAACCCCATCCCAGTTCCTCAGGAGAGGGAGGCCCAGCACGAGGAAGGTGGGTACCAGTCCTGACTGCCATCAGCCGGCTGGGGGGTGCGGGGGGGGGGCAGTGCACCATCTCTCCTGCCTGGAGCCCGTTGCCTCCTCTAGCCCAGCTCACCTCCTAGGGAAGTCGTGAGAAGCAAGTGAGGGGACAGGTGTGGCATGAACTTTGAAAGCTCCAGCGTATACTTAATAATGTTTGGTGGTGTACGTCCTTATACGTACTTGGCTCTTTGATATTCAAACTACTTTTTTTTTTTTTGAAAGGCTGTATACTGGGCAATTCCGACATTAGATGGGATTATCAGATGGCCTAGATCCCTTGCAGCCCCTTAGATTCTCTCTGTGATGGTTTGGAGGGGTGATGTTAGCCACGAGTCTGGTGCTAAAACACCAGATTTACAACATTGTCCATATGAGCCCTACTCTCACTCTCATGAGTACTAAAATGCCTCTTTGCAGCTGGTAACAGAAACGTCATTATAGCTGAATGCATGTAGCCAGGTCCCCTGGAATTGTTGGAAGGAAACCAGCTATGTTTACAAACATAGTCTGAGAACCCTTTGGGTGCTTGCCAAGGAACATGGGAGAGCTTCATTGTCTTTCTGTGGTACTGGGACTGTGACAGTCCTGAAGAGGAACCATTGACAGAGTAAGGACAGGGACAGGTGTCGTCTACCTGATATGACAGGAAGCTCCTTAAGGGCAGGGACTGTCTTTTAATTCCACAACACCTGGAACCAGACTTGAAGCAATGGTTCAGTCAATAACAGCTTGCGTTTATTGAGCACTTACTATGCGCATGGGGGTGTTATTTAACATAGTTAATGGTAATAATAATCCCATTAGGATCCTTTTTGTCATAAATAAAAACACTGAAGCACACAGAGATTAAGTAAATTACACATGGCAGGTAAGTGGAATCATCAGACCTCAGACCCAGGCAGTCTTCAGCCAGAGTCCACACTCCCAATCACTGGCCCACACTGCTTGTCGAGGGGCCTTCCAAAATACAAGGAAGGGCCCAAATGCCCTCCCCCTTCCTTCAGATGTCCAAATTATCTGCTGGCTGCTGCCAGAAATCCTTAGTAAAGGGAACAAGATTTCACTCTACAATTATTAGTTCAACTTAAAATGTGAATACATTTTGATTTTAAAAAAAGCTTGATTTAAGCTCAATCCCATCAAAATATACATGACTGACATGAGGTCATTCTCTAGAGTGTATTTTGATGGATCAGCTAAAATAGGGTGATGTTCCCTGAGAGAGGGAGGGGCAGGAAAGTGGAGGTCGCAGGCAGGAAGCTTGTCACCATCTGAAATATCAACAAGCAATACCCCGAGAGGGGCAGGTGTTCACACGAAGCCCCGCTCAGGTACTTCTAGAAACATTTCCAACCTCAATTTCAGAGAGTTAGACCCGTGCTTCTCCAGATGAAGTGCTCAGACCGCCTGTGGCTGGGCCACCTGGAGCCCTGGTGGAGGGAGACTCTCAGGTCCCCTCTTCGAAAGCAGAATTTCTCAGGTGTGGCCTGGCAGTGTGTGTGGACACAAGCTTCCTGGGCAGAATGCTGATGTACGCTCAAGTCTGGAATTGGGAATTACATTCAGGCCCTCTTCTCAGTTCTTCCTTTTCCTCCTGGCACCCATACCAGGGTCCCCTTCTCTGGTGTCTGAGACCCAGCTACACTGGTCCTGGGTATGGAGGTAAAGAAAATGTTGGGACTACAGCAACTGAAAATACGCATTCCATCCCCAAAGAGACTCTGGAAGCTTAACCACTGTTCGCATATCTTTGGCTGCTCTAAGTCACAGCTGGAAAACAAACCCCAAGTGGGTATTTTTTTCCCCCTTCAAAATGGGTTCATCCATGTGTAGGGCTGTGTGTGCGTGTGTGTGTGTTTGTGTGTGTGTGTGTGTGTGTGTTGCAGGGCAATGGGTGAGATGATGTCCTGTGGTCCTGGGAAGGAGACTTACAGTTCCGATGTTCAGGGTCTCGAGGGTGAACTCATCCACCCGGCCACGTTCAAAATAGCTTTTCAGGTTGTTGTCAGAGACAAGAAGATCTTGCTGGATCGTGTCCGATTTATCCCCATAGAGCTTGATGTAGACCTGGGAATCTGTGCTGGCCCCAGGGACGTCCCCCGTCTTCAAGCTGATGTGATAGCGGAAGTCTGAACAGTCCAAGGCGGGGGCAGGAAGGAAGGAGTTTAATACAGGGCTGTCGGGAAGGAGGGCGGTCTGCAGCCAGGGGTGGGCGCTTGCTCTCTCTAAGCAGCCCTGTGACTTGGAACAGGGCTCTCTCCATCTCTGTGGAGTCCTTTCATCTATGACTTCAAAATCCCGATACCTGCTTGACCTGCCCCACAAGGTGTGAACATGTTGGGAAGAGGAAGCCATGCAATACCAAAGGTAAGAGACAAAGAATTTGAAGCAAGCAAACACCTTGTCCAATTTCTCATTTGATGGACGAGGAAACTGGGGCAAACGGAGCATGGACCTTTACAAATAGTGTTTAGTACATTATATACACAGTCTTATTGTTAAGAATTTTGATCTCAGCTTTTTAAAGCAGGAATCTGAGCCTCAGGTGCCTATGTATTTGGCTCAAGATGTCGACAGTTGGCCAATAGCCAGCCAGGAGTGAAGTCCTACTGTGGACCTCGAGCTCCCTGCTCTTAACTAGGGCACCATGCTGATGTTACTGCATTTTATCACCCGCAAAGGTCTGCATCATCTAGGAAAAGCAGAATCCCTTTTAGCCAGTATTATTGCTTTTGTTACTCTCATCACTAGAGGTCCATATGCTTTTAGGGCCCCACACCCAAGGCCACAAAGAGTCTGTGTGTGCAGAGCAGACAAACAAGAGGTTTCCCTCAAATCCTCTTCCTCTCCCGCTCCCCAGTGGTGCCTCTGCGGAATGAGGTGACAAGCACATGTTTTCTCCAAGAGTTGGCTTCTGTGTAGCCCAGGGAGGGTGCCTGTCTTGCCAAGGGAACCCCCATCACCTGGTCATCAGGACAACTTACTCTTGAGTGTTGCATTGCTGTAACTGGGTAGCAACTCTCGGACCACCTGCCCATCATCCTTATTCTTATCCAGCCACCTGGGGGCAAACAAAAGGCTATTAGCAAGTTGAGTGGGGCAGGCAGACAACCAACCAGCACACAATTTGTGCAGAGTCACTAGGGAGGCCAGTGCTTTGGACTCAGCAAAGGAAACCGTTCTGTAGAGCTCAGAACAAAGGATCCCAACCCATACGGCAGAGGGAGACTTGCCCTGAGGTGATACTTGGCTGAAACTAGAAGGGTGACAAGGAATTAATGAGGAGAAGAGGGAGGGGCCCTCCAGAGGGAACAACAGAGGCTGGGATAAGTAGACTGCAGGCCAGTGTGGATGGAGTGCAGTGAGCGAAGGGTAGAGCTGGCAGATAAGGATGGAATGGTGGAAGGGTCCTTTGCTGTGGGGCCTTGGCAGTCATGGTAAACAAGTTTGTCCGAAAAGCCATGAAGAGCCATGTCACCATGATCAACAAAAACAACCACCTTTTATTTCTAAGAGCTACCTTGTGAGTGGTACTGTGCTAAAGGCTCTGGGGTGGGGAGAGGCGGAGGAGATGAACTAGGGATAAACAAGACACAGCCCAGCTCTTAGAGGACCTTCTGGTTAGAAGACAGGAAAGACTGGCTGAGGCATTGAAGACCAAGACAAAAATGGCAGATGGATCAACATAAATGTGGCAGGAATGCAGAGAAATAAGAAAGGCTCATGGTGGAGGGGCTTTGATCTGAGTTCTTAAGGACGAGTGAGATTTGCCAGCAAGGAGAAGCTGTTGTGGACCTTGGAGAGCTGTAGGTGGACAGCTGTCACTCGTCAATCCGCCGCAGTGGGCTATGGAAGCAGCTCTCTGCTGGTCATCCACTAGCAAAGACGAATTCACTTGAAAACCCTTTCCCACTGAGCACAGAGACCCAGCCTGAGAAATCAGACAATCGTACAAGCACACGTTGCCTTGGCCCCAGTACTCAAGATGATCTCTGATAGAGGGTAATGGCAGCAGAAGAGACATTTTTGGTGTTCTCCAGGGCAACGGGGAAACCAAGACACTTGCATCTTGACCAAAGTATCTGTATTTTTCGATGCCTTGTTCCTTGTCTTTGCAGCCCACCCGTGTTATACTCCTGAGAGGGGGACAATTCCCGGGCCACAGGACTATCAGAGGAAGCCCAGGCACTGCCTCCTCTCCAGCCCTCTGACATGGAGCTCAGGCCGCCTACTGGCAGTTCTCTCAGCCAATATACTGCCCCTATCCCGGGGTCAAAGCAGGCAGCACAGTGGTCTCCCCAGCCCTTCTCTCCATCCCTCACTTCCTCCTTCCCCAAGAACATGATCTTACATTCTGATGGCATCTTGCCGTCAGCTGGCTGTTAGCTAGCACGAAAATGTGATGCTGACAACTAAATTGTTACACTTCCCATGGGCTTGGGTGCTGTGAACCTCAAACACAAAAGAACATTTGCTATTCCAAAACACGAAGATACAATTGGGCAATTCCAGGCATTGATGACAGCACCAAAGGGGAAGGAAGACTTATTTGGGAGCAGGGCACTGCGGGCTAGAGCCCCTCAAATCAACCCAGTAGGAGCCTCCCCCTCTGTCTGTCCTGCTGAGGTCACTCTGGCATCTCCCACAGACATGGAGACTACAGAGGAAAATGTTGAGAAGCAGCCCTGGCCACACATTCCCAGAGACAGGAAGGATGGAAAACCAGCCAGCCCACAGCCAGAGGAAAATCTTACCTGCTCTCTTTTCATTCTTTCCATCACCTATCTGTCCCCAGGCCCTCCCCAGCAGTAAAAGGAAACCATGACTTGTCATTTCAGCTTCCACCTAAATACTTGAAGGATATTAATAGATATTTCCCAATATAGCCTTTTCTTTCAGCTTCAAACCCTTCAGCCCAGTTTCAGAGTGAGATGTTACTAAATGGCTAAGGCCATTTGCTGGTGGTTTTATGACTCCTTCCCTGGGCTCGCAAG
This sequence comes from Rhinolophus hipposideros, assembly GCF_964194185.1. NCBI lineage: Eukaryota > Metazoa > Chordata > Mammalia > Chiroptera > Rhinolophidae > Rhinolophus > Rhinolophus hipposideros. The sequence continues at coordinate 22,101,011 of NC_138063.1, read as the reverse complement.
AACATGCAAGTATGCACACGTATGTACACACACACACACACACACACACACACACGCCTGTCAGAGCTAAAATGCTTAGCACTCCCTGATCCTGGCAGAGACATTTTGAAAAATAGGCCTGGTTTGTCCCTTTCTCCCAGGGAATTAAAATAATAGTTCAGGTAAAAAAGAAGCAGTGTGTGAGCTCAGGCTCTACCTCCAGGCTCTTCAAAGTTCTCCTAGGTCCTCAGTCAGCAAATGCCATCACCACATGCCTCAGAATGATGTCAGAATCTATTTTCTAAAATGTGCACGAAGTGTTTGGGGGCAGGGTGAGTTCTTGGAGTTTTGGGGGCCTCAGCTCTCCTCCTGCCCTGCAGCCAGCATCACTGGCCTTGGCACCACCTTCGGCAGACTTGGCTCCTTTCCAAGTGGAACCCCATTTCACCCTCACCGTCATCATCATGCTGGTCGGGAAGGCACAGAAGACCAGAGAAGTTAAGAGATTTTCCTAAAGTCACACAGCAAGTAGGCAGCGAGACTCCTGGTCCCAAGCTCCCTCTGGTCCCCTCCTGGTCCCAAGCTCCATGCATGTGGACACTACAACTTCCTCATCCCTTTCCCAGGTTCCCCTTCTCTTCCTGACCTGTCTCAGTGCTTAGTCCTCACCATTTCCTTTACCCACGCTCTTCCTAAAGGATCCCGTCCATTTCTCTGCCTTAAAATTTCACCTCTAAGCTCTCGTTTCCTGAATTGATTTTTCAAGGCCGACTCCGCCTACTCAACTCACAGGCATCTCAAATGTAACATGCCCCAACCAGACCTCCAGAATTCAGGATGTCCCCACCTCTCAGGCTCCCCATTTCAGCAGAGAGCCTGACACCTACCCACTTACCAAAGGCAGAGACCTGGATCCTCCAATCTCTCTCTCTCTCTCCCTCTCTCTCTCTCTGGCTGCTCCAATGAACTCTATCTCCAGGATCCATCTTTGCTGTAGCCCCTTCTCCCCACCTCACTGCCACCACCAAGGACCAAGCTGCCATGTTATGGGTTGAATTTTGTTCCCTCTCCCCCCCCCCAAAATACATTAATGTCCTAACCCCCAGTACCTCAGAATGTGAACTTATTTGGAAATAGTATCTTTACAGAGGTAATCAAGTTAAAACGGGGGGGGGGGGGTCCTGATCTAACATGATTGGTGTCCTTACAGAAAGGGGGAATTTGGACACAGACACAGATGTGTACAGAGGGAAGACACTGTCAAGAGACACAGGGAGAAGACAGCCACCTACAAGCCAAGGAGCACCTGCAGCGACCGGAAGCTAGGAGAGAGGCGTGAGCAGAACCTGTTCAGAGCTCCTTCAAAGAGAGCACGGCCAGGCTGACATGTTGATTTTGGACGTCTGGCTTCCAGAAGTGTGAGACACTAACTCCGTTGTTTAAACCAATCAGTTCATGGTATGTTGTTACTGCAGCCCTCACAAACCAATACGCATAGACCCCTCAAATTCTCCTACCAGTCTCCCTGCTTCCTCACGGGACACCCTACAGCCTGTTGTCCACCCAAAAAGCAGAGGAACTTCCTAAAATGGAAGGGCCCCACCAAGCCCTGCCTGACATGGGCCTCTGTCCACCTCTGACCCCACCTGGTGGCCTTCTCCTTTGTGCTTCGTTCTGACTGAAATTCTAGAACCCTCAAGCTCTTTCCTTGACACTCTTCATTCCTCAGGAAGTCACCCTAGATGTCCCCTCTGCAGACAGACCTTACCCACCATCTCCATCTCTAACCCAGCCTGTTTCAGTGCGGCCACATCCCATCAGCCTCTGAAACCATCGGACACTTCCTTTATCCCATTCCTCAAGAATTTGCAATTACTGCTTTGCTTATTCACTTGCTTATTGTTTAGGTTAGTTTAGTTTATGTTTCAGGCTATAAACTTCATGAGAACAGGAAGCAAGTGCATAGTGAGTGTTTAATAAGTACTTTTTGAGTGCATGGGAATAAAACAATGATGGCTGTTCCATCCAGCATCCACGTTCACTAGGGGCCAAGTGAGACAGTGATCGATTTGAAGAGAGACCCGAGCTGTTCCACCCCATCCTTCTTCTTGCTTCTTCTCTATGTGTCAGGATACCCCTTGCCAACCTTCTCAGCCCCATGTCTCTTCTTCAGCCTGAATGATCCACACAGGCTTCTCTTCTCCATCCATGGATACTCTGATCTTCCTTCCAGGTGGAGGTCCAGTTCCACCTCTTCCTGGAAGCCTTCCTTGGCCTGCTTAACCCTTGCTCTGAGCCTCTTTCTGTCTATTAGTGCCACTGATTTGGAACTGCCTCTGTCATTACTTATCTTTTTAATGAAATCCCTTGTAATACTAGAACAGTGGCTACACTTTGAAGACTGTTAGAGACCTTTGTCATGGACACAAAAGTTTCACAATTATTGTCCCATGGGGTCATCCCAGTGGCCCTCCATGGCTGGGAAACTCTTCCTTGGCTCATGGGATAGTAAGCAATACACCTGTAGCAAAGGCGTGTCTGTGTGCGTGTATGTGTGCACATGAGGGCATCTGTGTGTGTGGACAGAGAAAGAATCATGCATTCATGGCTGGGCTGTTGGGCAGCTTGCCCCACCCACTCCAAAGAGGGCTGTACTTCGTGCAGCCACCATCACAAACCTGGGCCAGCCCTAACGAAGTGGGCATGGACACGCTGCACCTTATCCACAGGACAGGTGCAGGACTCAGTCTGGACCTGGGATTTGCAGAGACCAGCCGGTCCTAAGCCTCAAGTTAAGCATACTGGGTACACCTCCCAGCTGTTGCCAGAGGTAAATGTGAAAGGCCAACTAGCAGCACAAAAACACTCATGTTGTCCCTTGTTTTAAAAATGTCTCTTTCAAGAACTTCTAGAAGTCAATGGGAGCCCAAACTGGCTGTGAAGGAAATCCAAATGTTTGAGAAAAAAGAGAACAGAAACTTTACCTCACTAGTAAGCTGGGGAAAGGAAATGAAAACAAAGGAAGATGTCTTAAATAGATATTAACTAGGAAAAGTTGTGCTTGGAAGGCTATTATCCAAATTCGAAAAAACGACCTACGATGCAAAAATTTGATACAGCTCGTAGCTAATTCTCTGAAATAATTCTCAGCGAAATTCCGGAATTGTCATATTTTATTATTAAAAACTTCTGACATTTTGGAACTTTAATGGACACAGTAGCCACACACTGGGGCACCCAACCGTGTGTGCGCTCACGTGTGGAGTGGGGAGAAGGTACAAGCACCGCCAGCAGGGCCGCCTCTTCCTTGCACAGATATCCTTAAGCCACTAATTGGCTCCCTGGTCCTGGTCATAGAACTGGGTCTTCCCCACACTAGGACCCATACCCTAAGCTGGAGAAAATTAAAAGCAAGCAGGACTCGCGTACCTGAGACATGGGAACTCCACGTTGTCGTCCTCAGGCTGGCCCTCCTCTCTCACCAGCACCCGCTCGAGGAACCAGCCGCTATTTCCGCCTTTACCATCATGCCTGACTCTCACCCGCCTCACTTTTCGCAGGGTGACGGACTCAATGGTGAACTCGTCAACCTTTAGAGGGGAAGATAGCAAGTCCAGTTGGAAGTGGCTCCCCTGGGTCCCAAACACCCAATGGAGACGCGGACCTAGAAATCAGCAAACCCAGAGCCCCAGTTTCTCCCACTGGAGTCTCTCTCATTCGATGTCAAGTTCCCAACAATTGAGATCTCTAGTTTTTGGACAAACAACGGCTATTCCCTCAGATCTGCTTCTAAAAGATTGATGCCCCTGGAGGGTGAACACGGTAAGCTGTTGGCAAGCACTAACCATTGATTATGATGGAATTGCTTTTCTAATCTCTTCAGGCTCCCTGCTAGGAGGATACCGGTCTCTTTAGAGAAGGGGAGTCATTAGACTTGATTGGGGCGACCAGGGGTCTTGCTAATTTCACAAGTTTTGTCTGCCAAAGAGGCAGCCGAAATGCAGTAGGAGCTAGAGAGGTGCCAAGTCTCCATGAGCATACCTGGGGCCTCCAGGGACAGGATCACACAGGGTAAGATTGAAGGACAAAGGAGTCAAAAGCTGTAGAAGGAAGAGAGAGAAAAAGGATGGAGACAGAGCTACACCCACATTCCAGGTCTTGCCCTGCTCTTGCCAAGGAAAGAGCCTCCGAGGAACGAAAGGAGCGAGGCTTATGTGGCGACAGTCTGCATCTCCCCTTCACGGGGACAGCAACCGTGAGCCTCACATTATTGCGACAAGGATTCCGTACTGTACACCTAGTGTGCGCTGGGCCAGGTCCACAAGCAGGGAAGTGCATCTGCCGTCCTGAATCCTCAAAACAGCCAGCCACAGGCAGGCGTCCCTTCCCACATTTTAGAAAGGAGAAAACTGAGGCTGGGGGAAATGGAATGATTGGCCCAGGCTGGGTTTGCCCCCAGATCTTCCTGCCCCCATTGCTTTACATGGCCTCTCAGTAAACCCATTGGATTGTTGGGAGACAGAGGAAACTCCAGTACATTTGTTATGAGGCTAAGAGCAGAATCAAGTTCTTCCACCCCCAGGTTTGGTGTCTTTCCTGGTTTCTCTTTCAGAAAGGAAACAAAAAAGGTGCTCCCAGGGGTCATGTCTAGTACGGGACGCAAAGTTCCCACGTTGGCCCTCAGATGTCCCAGCTTTCCGCTAGCTGGTGCCTCCAATCTGTAGGTGAGGTGCCCAGCTTCCTTCCCTGCCTGCCCACCCCTGAGGGAAGAAAGGTGCTGCTCCTGCCTCCCTAACATCCTCCTGTCCTTCTCAAAGCTCAGGGGTGGGGAAGGGACCAAGATGCCCCTAGAGTGGCTCTCCAGCTCCCAGCTGGCTAGTCCTAGGAGTCATGCATGTTAGGTCCCCGTTCCCCTCACCCAGAGTAAGCCTCTCTCATTGCTCAGTAACAGTTGTCAGCTCTACTTAGAGCAGGGAAGACCAGGGAGTGGGAATGGCGCGGTGAGGGGGTGGGGGTGGCACTAGGGGTGGGGGGTGGTGCACCGGTGCCACTTACATTGCCTTTTTGAAACATGTTGTCGGTATTCCTGCAGTTGAATAGCAGCCTCTCCCCGGTGTCCCCCGCGTCACCATAAAGGCAGAGATAGACGTTGGCGTCTGTTCCTGCACCTTCGCATTCCCCAGTGCACAGAGTCACACGGTACCGGGCCACTGGCAGGCAGAGAGAGGAACAGCACTGGCTGACAGCCCCTGCTCCCCGGCACTGGCCTTGCTGCTCCCTACGTCTAAGCAATGACTCTTCCTCTCCCACCAGCTCTCACCTGGGCTGACCTTGCTCTTTCACCCAGCTCTCCAAATCCTATCTCATACCAGTCAAGTCCCTGCAAACCTGCAAATCCCTTTCCCAGGCAGATCAGAGGTTCCCAATTCTAGTCCATCATCAGAATCTGCTGGGAAACAAATTCAGATTCCAGAGCCCCACTCCAGACTTCACAAATCTTAGTTTTCAGAAGTGGGACCCCTAAAACTGCATTGTTCACAAGCTCCCCCAGGAGATTCAGATGGAGTTAGCAGTGCTTGGGGACCACAAGTGTAATTCAAACATGTTGGCATTTGATTCCATCCAAATCAGTAGACTCTTTTGCCTTTGGTTGTTCTCCAATTCATACGGGTCTTGTCTTCCCAAGTGAGATATATTTTCTTTGTGAATCAGAACTGAATCTTCCCTTATTTTCAGAACTCTCCAGCGCTAAGGACATGCCAGGAAGAGGAACAGAGAAAAAGGCACAAAATGCAGCCACAACGGGATGGGTAGCAGTCTTCTCCCATGTCGAAAATGTACAGTGAAGGAGGCAGACTTCCATCTCTGCACATCACAGCCTTACCTCTCACTCAAAATAAGCTGGAAAGTGAAATTCATTCATTCATCCATTCCCTCATTCATTCATTCATTCACTCATTCATTCATTCATTCATTCATTCATGCATTTGCCCCATATCTGTTTACTGAAGCCTAGTAGGTATGAAGCACCATTATAAGCACAAGGATTCAGCAGTGAGGAAGATAGGCAGACTCCAGCTTCCATGGAGCTTACATGGGAAAGGAAGATGGAAAAAAGAAAAGAAATGAAGGAAGCATGGAGAGGAGAGTTGGATAGTAAAATCATAAAAAATTATGAACAGGAAAATTTCTGAGTTATACCTGTAACAAAGATAACACAATGGAGTGATGCCGCAGAGTGTGATGGAAGTGGGAGGAGTGTGGCGAGGGGGTGAAGATGATTTACAGTGCAGACAAGCTTGCTGCAAGGAAATAACGTTTGAGCTAAAATGATAATGCTAGGAGTCAGCCACAGGAAATGCTGAGAGAAGAGAGTGCTACTAAGTGCAGACCCCAATTTGGGGATGAGCAACATGTGTTCCAGGAGTAGAGAAAAGGCCAGTGTGGCTGGAGTAGAGGGAGTGGATGAGTGGAGGGGAATGAGAAGAGGCCCAGAGGTGGACAGGGGTCAGACACGTGATATGTAACAGGTCGAAGTAAGAAGTGTGGCTTCCGTTGTTTTTGTTTTTGCTTTTAATGCAACAGGAAGCCATTAGAGGGCTTTAAGCAAGAAAGTAACTTGATCTGATCCATGTTTTAAAGAGCATTCTGGCTCCCATGTGGAGAATTGATTGTAGGGGAAGAAGAAGTGAATCAGAGAGGCCCATTAGTGGAATAAGTACGGTAGCCTAGGAAAGAGAGTAGGATACCCTAGGACAGGTGGTATAGTGTATATGGAGAGAAGCCAGTAGATTAGAGACATATTTTTGAGGTAGAACCAACAGGATTTGGTGATAGATTGGATAGGTAATTGAGAGAAAGAGAGGAATCAGGGGTGACTCCTACGTTTTCGGCTTGGGCAACTAGGTAATGTTGTCAATAAGAAGTAGAGCTGCCTGAGGGGAAATGGGTTTGGAGATAGAGCTCAATGGTTCTGTTTACTCATTATACATTTGAGATGTTTATTCAATGTTCATCGAGAGAGGTCAAGATGCCGGTTGAATATGTATCCAGAGGGTCAGGATGGACATGACTTTGGTCAGCACAGACATAGAGATTCCATTGAAAGCCATGGAACCAGGTTAGAACCCCTATAGAGAGACAGTAGAGAAGGATTGTAGAGGGACAATAGCATTAAAGGTCAACCCCAGGAGAAGCTAGCAACGCAGATGAGAAGAAGCAGCCCGTGAAGCAGGGGGGATTTTACTCTGAACCTAAGACTGCTCTAAAAATGTCAATCTAAAAAAATGAAGGAGATGTTAAGGAATTCGCAGATAAACAAAAACTGAAAGAACTCATCAGTAGCAGACCTACTCTACAAGAAACGTTAAAGGGAATCTTTCACCTTAGACACTGGAGAGTAACTTGAATTCACCCCAACAAATAAAGAATGCCAGGAAAATAATGAGATATGTAAATATGTAGACAGTATACATGCAATTTTGTTTGTAACTCTTGTCTTCTCATATCTTATATGAAAGACAACTGCATAAAGCAATAAATATAAAACTGCATTGGTAGGTTTACAATGTAGAAAGATGTAATTTGTAAAACAATATAGTGCAAAAGAAGGGGAACGGGACAAATTTATACTGGAGCAAAGTTGTACGTTATTGAAATTAGTTGGCATTAATCTGAATTAGATTGTTTCGAATTAAGGTATTAATTATAATTTCTTGGGCACCTATTAAGAAAATAACTCAAATATACATATATACGAGAGTGTGTGTGTGGGGGGTTGTGTGTATGAAACAAAGGACTTAAAATGGTGTTCTAGACGATATCTACTCAACACACACAAAAAAAGACATGTGTGGCTTGAACTTTCCACTAGCTCTAAGGGAAGGAATATCCAGGCTTTCTCATCAAATTGCCCAGATATGAGGCAGAAAAGAGGAGGGGAGTGGTGTAGTTTGAAAGCTGTCAGCAGTCACACATCAAAAAGAAGTCAGACTCTTTATTACATAGAGATTGGCAGAATGGATAATGAGTCTAACTATCTGCTATATATTAACAGAAGAGACACACTTAAGATTCAAATACACAAGTTGAAAGTAAAAGGATGGCCACCAGAACTGCCTCAAGAAGAAATAGATAATCTGAATAGACTTAAAATAAGTGAAAAGATTAAATCAGGAATCAAAAAACTACCCATGAAGAAAAACCCAGGCGTAGGTGTCTTTACCACTGAATTATACCAAACATTCAAAGAAGAATTAATACCAATTCTTCTCAAATTCTTCCAAAAAAACAAAGAGGAACATTTCTCAACCCATTGTATGAGGCTAGCATTACCCTGCTACCAAAACTAGATAAATATATCACAAGGAAACTACAGACAGGTATATCTTATGACTAGAGATGCAACATCTCCTCCGAAGATGTCCTACACTCATGAGCCGTACCCTCACTAGGCTTAAAAACAGATACTATCCCAGGACGCCTAAACCAAACAACCCTCCTATCTACTCGACCCGGCCTCTACTACGGCCAATGCTCAGAAATTTGCGGATCGAATCACAGCTTCATGCCAATTGCCAATTGTCTCAACTAAATATTCAACCAAAGCCAGCAACATAAAAAGAATTACACACACTGACAAAAGAGGATTTACCTCAGGGGTACAACTCGGTTTAACTTCTGAAAATCAATTAATGTAATATACCATATCAATATAATAAGCAAAAAGCACATGATCATCCAATCGTTTCAGAAAAAAACATTTGACAAAATCACTTTCACGATTAAAAAAAAAAGTCAATGAGCTAGGAATAAAAGGGAACTTCATCAACTCTTAATAGTTATTGATGAAAAACCCACAGTTAACATAATACTTAATGGTGAAAGCTTGGATGCTTTCCCCGGAAGATCAGGAATGAGACAAGGATACCTGCTCCCACCACTTCTATTCAACATGGTACTGGAGGTTTGAGCCCAGGCAATTAGGCACCCAGATTGGAAAAGAAGAAGTAAAGCTATCTTTATTCATGGATGATGTGATCTTCTATATAGAAAATCATAAGGAACCCACTATAAAATATTAGAATTAATAAATCAGTTCAGTAAAGTTGTAGAGTACAAGATCAATATACCAAAATCAATTGTATTTCTATTCCCTTGCAATGAACAATCTGAAAATAAAATTAAGGAAACATTTCCATTCAAAATATCATCAAAAGGAATAAGGTACTTATGAATACATTTTAGAAAACAAGTGAAGAACTAGTAAGTCATGGGGATGTAATGTACAGCATGACAACTATAGTTAATAATATACCGTATGATATATTTGAAAGTTGCTAAGGAAGTAAATCTTATGTCTTATCAAAAGAAAAAAATTCTGCAACTATGTGTGGTGATGGATGTTAACTAGACTTATTGTGGTGATCATTATATACAAATATCAAAACATGTACTGAAACTAATATAATACATGTTAGTTATACCTCAATTAAAAAAACAAATGAAAAACTTAGGTTCTGAAAGCTAAAGAGCTGTTGAAAGAAATTGATGATGCTTTACATAAATGGAAAAGCATCCCAAGTTCATGGATCAGGAGACTTAACATTGTTAAGATGGCAATACTTCCCAAACTGATCTACAGATAAAATGTAATCTCTATCAGAATCCTGGCTGACTTCTTTGTAGAAATTGACAAGCTGATTCTAAAATACATATGGAATTGCAAGGGACCTAGAATAGCCAAAAGAATCCTGAAAAGAAATAATAAAAAAGAATAACAAGTGGCGGCAAAGATGAGGAGAAACTGGAATTCTCACACCTTACTGATGGGAGTGCAAATTGGTGCAGCTGTTTTGAAAAATAGTGTGCTAGCTCCTCAAAAAGTTAAACAAAGAGCTACCATATAACCTGCAATTCCCTTCATAGGTACATACCTAAGAGAGTCGAAAACATATGTCCAAACAAAAACTTGTATATGAATGTTCATAGAAGCAGTATTCATCATAGACAAAAGTGGAAATAACCCAAATGTCCATCAGCAGTTGAGTGTGGTCTATCCATACAATGAAATATTATTCAGCAATAAAAAGAAGTACTGAAACACGCTACAGTGTGGATGGACCCTGAAAATATGCCACGTGAAAGAAACTAGACACAAAAGGCCACATATTCTATGATTGTATTTATATGAAATGTCCAGAATAGGCAAATCTACAGAGGCAAAAAGTAGATTATTGGTTGTCAGAGGAGTCAGAGACTGAGGAGTAGGAACAGGTGTGACTGCGAATGGGAATGGTGTTTTCTGGGGGGGAGACGGGGATGAAAATGTTCTAGAATTTGATCGTGGTGACAGATGCATTTTTTAATCAATATACTAAAAGCCACTGAATTGTATACTTTAAATGCCTGAACTGCATGGTACATGAATTATATCCCAATAAAGCTGTAGTTTTTAAAAATAGACATGCTATTCATTTCGGTAGTCCATTGAAAATGAGGATAAAGTATGTCAGGAATGAGACACATTTCCAGGAAGTTTAATTCAATGTACAAATGATTTCTTTTCAGTAATATACACACTTTTATTTTGGAGATATAAAGACAGCGGGAAGTAAATTTGACCACCAAATATGTGGGTCCATGAAGATAAGAGTGTCGGTAGCAAAAGCACTTGTTAAAAGGAAAAGCAAAGAATGACAGTAAAAGGAATGAATAGAGTTAACTGCAGTGAAACATGGAAACACGATAGGGAGGGAGAACACCAGCCTCGTTTCTTTCTTGGTTTTGATGAAAGTCACTTTGGTCTTTGTAACTGTAGCTACTAGGTAATTCCCAGAAGCAAACTGATGAGGGAATTTAGAAACCCCTTTGCCTGGGAATTCCAGCCCTCTTTGTTCAGGGGCTCTAGGATTCATCTGGTTGGAAATTCTCAGGGGTTCTGATCCTCTCTAGGGGGTCCCTCCCATCCCACCAACCACTGAGGTCCCAAGTTCCTTCCTGGCAAAAAGTCTGTGGACAAGTGAAAATAATTATATTGTTAGCCATCTGCAGTGAAAGATTTTAAACAGATGGGTAAGTATCAGAGCCACTTGTCCTTTAATTTAAAAACTACAGCTCAGCCTGATTAACAAGAAGCTCTGACTTTCGGCACTGGCATCCGGCGGCCTCTGGCCCACTCCTCACTGCCATGTAATCACTTTTGCTGGGCATGCAGGGTAGAATGCTGATCTCATTGATTTTACTATCTCACGTGGCTCCTAAGGGAAAGGCAAGGTGGAAACAAATTGTGAACCAGTGCATGTTTTGTCCACGTCTTCCAATCTGCGTTTATCAGTTCGGAGCTTCTTGGCTTTCTACATGGCATCAATTGCTTGTTTGACTGGCCCTTATTTTTGAAGTACACTAGGAGCGCACAATTTCAAATTTAGAGCATTGGTTTTAAATTGGTGTTGACTCATTTTTACATGACTCCAAGACTCCACTTTGGGGGTTATCAGGAAACCCTGCACAGTATTCATTATACGCCGGCATCAGCTGGGGAAGTGGGATGTTGTTGCCACCAGCTCTATTGACTGTTACAAAGAAGCACCCAGACCAACAAAGGAGATTTGAGATCCTGTAGAGGTGAGTGAGGGCAAGGGTGTGTTCCAAGCATAAGAGAAAGAACAGTTGAAAGAGAGCCACGTTGGTGTGGGCTCCAAAGTACTGCTAAGGACCCCTAGAAGGCATTAACCTGACTTTATAGTAAGGACACACAGCTCTGTCGTCCAATGCTATTCACTGGAGGTTTTTTTCCCCCGTTGAAATGGTTTTTTAATAGTATCGCAGAATTGAAAAAACAACAGCTATGCTAACCCCACATCCTGTACACTGTTTCAAAGGTTACAACATGTTTACATATGTAACCTATAGTAATGCTCTTCTTCCCCGCCTTTCCCACCATGATCTCTCCTTATCTGTCAAATCCCTACCCAACAAAAACCTAGGGAATTTAGAAACCCCTTTGCCTGGGAATTCAGCCTCAAATGTCACTTCATCTGCAAAGTTTCTCCCAACTTGCTGGGCAGGAAGTTTATCTCCCCGCTGTGACATTTCCACCACGTCCTGCCAGGTCCATCTTCAAAATATTTCTTGAAATTATGTTCTCCTCTCTAGTCTACTGGATCCCTGCCCCTTCGGGACTTCTTTTTCTCTTCTGGAAAGACTGTTTATAGTTTTGCCCTTAAAATCCATCCTTCACACACCCACAAGTGGGCCAGCCCCTGACAGCCCAGGAGCAATGTGGGGAGGAAGGAGCTGGAAGGAGTTCAAGGGTGGGGTGGAGTGTCACCAAAATAATGAGAAGGCTGGGAGGGCAAGAGCCTGGGTCAGAGGCAGAGGCATGGAGTGCAGAAGAAGTTTTGTGGGGCGATCCCGAGTGAGGTACTGGGGAGTGGCTGGTTCAGATGTGAATGAAAACAGCGGGACAAAGGCTCTGAAGCTTTGACATGCATAAAACTTTCATGGGATGCTTGACAGAATTACAGATTGCCAAGAATAGCCCTCAGAGTCCAATCAGTATATCTGGAGTTGGGCCCAGGAATCTGCATTTTAACAAGCACTCTAGGTAATTTTGATAAAGGTGGGCCTTTGACCACTCTTTGGGAAATACTACCTGTTCTGGACTGAATTGTGTTTGTGTCCCACTCCAAATTTACATGTGGAAGTCCTAACCCCCTGTACAGCAGAATGTGACCGTATTTGGAAGGTAGGGCCTGTAAAGAGTAATTAAAGTAAAATGAGGTGATATGAGTGGGCTCTAGGTGATTAGAGTGGGCTCTAATCCAATAAGACTGATACTTTTAAAAGAAGACAGAGACACCAGGGGCACACAGAAGAAAGACTGTGTAAGGACACAGGGAGAAAGTCACCATTTGCAAGGCAAGGAGAGAGGTCTCAGAAGAAACCCACCTTGATCTTGGACTTCCAGCCTCCAGACCATGAGAAAATAAATGTCTGCTGTTTAAGGCCCCTAGTCTGTGGTATATTGTTATGGCAGCCTAGGCAGATTAATACGCTGCTCTAAAACAACGGCAGGCATTGGGAGTCTAGAGAATGACCAAAGGACACCTTCAGCAAAAGAAGAAATTGACCAGAGGCCAATAGAAGGTGGAACTGAGCTGGGGCAGAAGACACATGGTGAGATGAGGTGAGCCTCAAGTTTGAAAGAACAGAGGGAGTCAGGAGAGTGCCCCCTCCCACTGGCCCCACAGTTTATGAGGAGGGAAAAGAGGGTTTGAGGGTAGCGAAATCATGCTTCAGTCAAGGTAAGGAGGACGTAGAGATAAAGAATATTTGGGCATTCTAAGTCAAAATGGTAGATTTCTCTCTGGAAAAATAAAAAAACCAACTCACTACATTGACAGTATACAGGTTCTTTTAAAGTTTTAACCAAACAAAAATGGTTTCACCAATAAGGCTAACAGAGAGCGACAAGCATGGGCAACAGCACCAAACTTTTGGAAGCTGAAACTCAGCTAGACGAGTGATCAATTCCTCTGAGCACAGTGGTTCCTCCCCCACAGCACTGGCACCACCTAGCAACGTGTTAGAGGAGCAAATTCCTGGGTCCCGCCTCAGACCCACTGAATCAGAAACTCCGCGGGTGGGGCCCAGCGATCTGTGTTATAATAAGCCCTTCGGTGAGGAAGCACGCTGCCTTTGAGGATCCCTGACTTAGCAGACCAGAGACAATTCATCGAAACTGTCAGCTGCAACATCAGAGGAGCAACCCCACAAACAGGCTCAGGAATGACAGCACCAGGAAACTGCGGAAATGGAGAGTGAGGAGCTGAAATCATGAGGCTTGGTTAGGAGGGCTTAGAAAACCTCCTCAGCAGTTGTTCATGTCTGTGGGCTCAATTTTGGTACACAAGGGGGACAGGTAAGGTAAGACAGATGTATTTTTGCCTTGGTGGGCTACATCGTATATAAAGCCCCAATGGGGGGCAGAATCATGTTATTTCTCATGTTTACAGGGGGATGGCTGCCTTGTTTCCAAGAAAATATTACTGAACGTGAAAAGGCAGGGTGTCATCACTGATCCCAGAGGCAGGAGACCTTGTGCTTGTCTAACTCTGTCTCTGAGAATCAGTTTCTTTGTCTGCATCAGGCTATTTTTAAGGACCTTTGAACACAAATAGTCCACAGCCATATATTTTAAATAAAAATGAAGAAGAATAAAAAAATAGTGTTAAGTACAAGCTTGGCCTAATTAGACTAACAGACTCGCTGATCACTTTTCAGATATTTGCTGTTTGGGGTGTCTATGTTTTTGAGTATTTAAATCTGTTCAAATCATTTCAACAAATATATACACAGCTTCTACTAGATGTGCAAATGCCTGAGAAGTGATATCCAAATATTTAGAAGGGCTACTAGAACTATGGGTGACATTGTTCTCTATGTATTCTTAATTCTTTGTAATTTTGCAGTATTACTGTATAACTAAACAAATTAAGGACTACCACAACGATAACAGATAGGCTAATTATCTTAAATGTCAATTCTGATCAATTGCTAATGTCTGCTTGGAGTGCTACATTGAGGGCTAGGAAGCTCATTTCAGACTCAATGGCAGAGAATGCTGTGATCACTCAGTAATGTCTGCCAAGGGAAAAGGATGGGACATGTGCTGTGTATTTGCCAAAACTCTGCTATATAACCTAGGGATAAAATGGTCTCCCTTTACCCCTTTAAATGTGGATACCAGACTCCAGATTATAAGTGTAGGCCCTCTCCTACTAGCCTTAAATAGAAATCGAGAACCCATCAAGGACAGCTGAGCATGGCTACCGAATCCAGCCTTCCATGCTGGGGAGCATCTCATGCATAATTTGAAGAGAATGTTTCCTTTAATTTCAGAGACACTCTAGAGAAATACTGTTTAGTGTAGATTCTTCTCATCCCCTCATAACCAAACTGAAGACCATTACTCTTCCCTTCCTCCCCCTCCCCCGTCATGCCTGGAAGATGGCTCCTTCAAGATGGTCTTGAGTCTGGACCTTCTAAATGTACCCTGGCCTTTACAGGGATGATGTACAGTGAATAGACTATTAGCTCGTGAACCAGACTCCCTCTGGCTCACCGAGTAGGAGTTCCCACCGCCTCCCGCAGGATAAAGAGCGGCTCAGCACTTACTGCCCATGATCCTTCGTACTGCTGGGCCCTCTGCGGTCATCTCCCTCACAATCTCATTGTCGTCCTCACTGGCATCTAGCCAGCGATTGCAGTTGAAGTTGTATTTGTCCTTGGTCAGAGTGTTCATCAGGGTCATCTGGAATGAAATCCTGGGGTAAATGGGTACCGCAGCTATTCATCCTGCCCTGAGGCCCCCGCTATCTGATCTCAGGCACCATTCTCAGGCAGGCTAAGGCCATCCCCTAGAGATGACTCTTGTGGGAGGTGGAGTGCCAGATTAATATTGATCTTTCCAGTCCTTTGAGGCCCACATGTGCCTAACGGCCAGGTGACTGGGGCAGAATGCAAGTAAAGAACAAACAACTGAGCATTTTCTTAGTCTACTTTGGAAGTCTCTTCCCTATCAGGAAGTCCCTGTGTCCTGGGTCTGAATTCATGTCTCACCATAACTCTTCCCCACCCTCACACCCAATGGATACAAGCAAACTTAAGTGACAGGCTGATTAGACAGGCATCATTCTTGTTCCTCCCCCACAACCACCTCCCAAGCCCCAAGATGGTACATCTCACCCTTTCCAAATGCCATCCAGCACCAGGAGTCAGACTATTATGCCATGCTCGAATCTTATAAAACCTGCCGAGATCCGGGAGCTCAATCTATGGTGAGAAATAACAAGGTTTGGGTGGGCATGACCAAGTGAAATGTATTTAACCTCATAGCTGACTCCTGCCAGGAGGGCACCAGCTTGGGCCTTTTTCTTTAGCAGTGAGGATGGGTTTGCTTCAAGCCACCGTCCTATGCTCTATCCTCTCATGCCCTTGTAACCAGTGGCATGTGAGGGCCACATAGCCATGTAGAGCTGAGGTTCAGTCTGAGCTGGTGAAACTGAACAAAAATAACTGACCCACAGTAGGATCCCGACTAAAGAAAATCTTCCAAGCAATAAACTTCCAGTACCAAAATCCATACGGCAGCCCTGCAAATTAGCACAAGCCCACGGCCCCAGAGCTCCGCTGGGCACTGAAACAGACAAAAAGATCAGTACAGCAGTGGTGCCCCTTCCCTAGGGGCTCGCAGTCTAGCCGGGAAGACAAATAAAGAAAGAGCAATGAACTGAGTGGTATAATACCGGTACCGGTGGGGTGCTCTGAGAAGAGAGCAGCAAATGACAAATTATTCTTACCTAAAGGTCAGAGCCGCACTTCTGTTGGCAAAACCGGCCTTGCTCTAGTTATACACATACTGGAAATGTGAAGCTGAATTTCTTTTAAAATGTTCTGAAATATGTACTTCCCCTTGAATTTGCTCCTCACCCTCAATTCAGTTCAGGTTGGTCATTTCGACACGCTGTTCAAGGTCTCTGTTCTACAATGATTCCCCAAGTTGCTAGGCTCCCGGATGCTCAAAACCATTCCATACTTGCTTCATCCCCCATGCTTGACTCTGGACTGTTTGATTCAGATGAAAGGACAGATAGAAACCATATCCATTTATGCATTGCCTATAGATCAAATTTGGTACTCCTTGCAGGGACCTGAAGTCTCCATTATACCTTTTTGTCTTCACATGTGGTCTACACCTCCCTTGAAACACCAGAATCCCATGGCAAATACCTCTCACTCCCCTTAGTCCTTCTTCCCTCCCACTCTGTCACATTTCTCTCCTACCTTAAACTTCTCGAATATGCCCGGTCTGAAATACTGGCCATTGGGGTTCAGGACAATTTCATCCGTCCGCCCCTTCTTCCCATAAATCTGGACAAAGATGGGAGTGTTGGTACCAGCTTTCCTCAGGTCAGTCGTCAAGACCCACAGGGACCAACAGAATTCTGCAGAGACAGGTCAAGTTGTACCGTAAACTTCAAGAAGTAGAGATTTTCGTGGCACCAGTGGGGAAAAGGAATAAATCAAAGGTGATCAGGACTGAAGTTTATGCACAGGTGTGTCTCACTCTTAGAAACCCATTAGAACAAGTGCCAATTTGAAGAAGCCAAAGATTCTTCGCTATTTGAAAGAAGGTGCCTAATCTTCCTTCTAATCAAGAAAGCATATCAGTGTGTTTTAAATAGGAAGAAAAGTTGACTCCACCCACCCTATGTCTGATGTATTCAGAATACACTCTGTTGAGCATTTGGTTTAATGTCTAGTCCATCACAGCAGTTTATTCAACTTGGGGACTGCAGAGTATCATCCTTGGTGCCTAGACCTTGAAGAACTAAACTCTCTGGGAGGCCATATCCCTTTCTTTCCCGAAGAGAACTGAGAACCAGGAATGGATCCCCTCAAAGCTCTTGCCAAGTGGTCTGACATCCCGGCCTCCCCTGGCCCTGTCTGGGAGGCCACCAGACTCTGGTTCCCTTCCACCTACTTTTCATCCTCTTCTTCCTGAGAGACACCATCTCGTAGAGCTGCCTCTCGATCAGCCCATCGCCCTTCTTCTCATCCAGCCAGTTGCTGCAAGGGAAGGTCTGCTGGACGCCAGTGAAGGGGCACAGAATCACCACCTGGGGGGAGCAGACCACAAGAATCTCCTGGAGCAGTTCCCTGGGTTGGGGCCTCCTTGCCACGCTCAGTCACCTCCTCAGCCCTACGTTAAGGGTCATCTGCATAAGGAGCCTCAAGAAATGGCACTTTCTTCCTATCGCCTGTCTCATTAAATCTTAGATCAAGAGATACCTTCTCCTTGTCAGAAGGGTAGTAGCTTGGGGGAGGGGGATTGTCACTTTGTGAGGGGTATAAATGTGTAATTATTATGTTGCTTTGTACACCTGAAACTAATAAAAAGGAAAAAGGGGAAAAAAGAAATACCTTGTTCAAGAAATCTTCCCATGTAGATATCATCCATTCTCCAGTTTATTAGCCCAAATCACAAACCTTTCCCTCTATGCACAATACCCTCTTTAAACACCATATTTCTTTCTTTTTTTTAATTGTGCAGTATGATGATTTATTAGTTTCAGGTGTACAAAGCAACATAATAGTTAGACATTTACACCCCTCACAAAGTGATCATCCCCCCGCCCCCAATCTACTACCCCTCTGACATTGTATACAGCTGTTACAATTCCATTACTCTATTCCCTACACTGTACTCCATATCCTGTGACTATACATATATTAAATTATAGCTGACATTCAATATTATTCAGCTTCAGCTTCAGGTGTACAGTGCAGCGAACACCATATTTCTTTATGCACATTGTAAAATCTCAATCTGAACCAAATTAACTAGAATACTAAATTAATTCCCTATATTTGTCAATCACATGAAAGATAACTAATATCTGGAATTTAACATAAAAACAAACTGGCCTCTTCTGGGCTTGATCTTCATTCAGCCTTGTCTCCTTCACCCTCTCTATCTCAAACCAATTTCCAAACTCATGAATTTAGACCATGGCCACTCATAGACTCATGAATCTAGCCCAGGCTACTCATATTATAGATGTTTAAAGGAGTGTTTCTAGAACACTACAAAATCTTCTATCAATATACACTTAGGCAAAATTGATGATAGCACGTTCTTTTTGGGACAGAGAGGATGATACGACTGCGGAAGGACACAGACGAGTTTCACAAGCATGGTGAGTGTTTTATTTCTTAAGTTGGGTGGTAGACAAAATTCATATTTGTTTTCCATCATTCTCTATATGTCACTTTTGTTATGTATATGCTGTAAAACATAAGTATCCCACCATAGAAACATACACTGAGGATACCGAAAATATGCATACAAGTGGACACTTAGGTCACCGTGGCTCACGCAGTAGTTCGCCATAATCAGAAGTGTCTGGATGCTGATGGGAACCACTTTGAGCACCTCTCATAACTGCAGAAGTCAAACGTGACTTGTATTCATCTTTGGTTATCAGTATACATTGAGTATTACAATTTTAATAGTTTTTTTCCTTTCTTAAAATGTGTATACTTTTTTGGGGCACTCTCTGTGTTTAAAAATACTGGTTGATTGAGAGATTTATAAGCTGAAGGGAAACACCACATCAGGAATTGCCAGCTGAGAGCACCTCCAGATACCCAACCCTGCATTTGGTCCTTGAATACATGAACAGAACGGCCACCCCCCCCCACCGCCCCCCACTCCTGAGGGTCAGCAAGACAAGATGGATGGGCACATTACCATCCAAAATGCCCATTGAAAGGGATTGCCCCTGTGCTCTGTTACTGGTCCGAAAGAAGCAAGCAGCAGGTTAGTGTTTGTATTTGCAAGTTAAAGAAGAGAAGAGTTGAACCAGGGAAGGGTCCTTCCAGGGACATCCCTTACCTGCTCACAGTACCAGCCTCTGTTGGCACCAACGTTGCAGTGCCCGATGGAGACCCGGCTCAGGGGGCTGAGGAGGAGAGCCATCTCCAGGTGGAAGATGTCAGTGCGGGCACGGTCAAACACACCGCCCTCCAGGAAGATTTTCCCGCTGTTCTTATTGCCTCTGGCCCCGTACATGACCATGTAGATTTTGGATTTGGTCCCAGCCCCTCGGAGATCCCCAGTGAAGATGGTGACAATATATGAGACAGCTAGTGTGGAAACAACAGGGGGAAGGAAAGGGTTCAGTGCCAGCTAATTACAATATCCTACCCAACTTCTGCCCTACGTGGCCACCACCTCCATGGAGTTCTTTTCCTCTTGTCTTCCTTCCCCAGATGACATGCAGTGCTCCTCTCAACCTCACCTTGTCTTTTTCAGAGTTTGTGTGTCAGTGTATCTGAGTTTAGGAATAAACTCTAGGTATTATTACAGGAAGCTGCCAGACCTGATGATAGGAAACTACCAAAGAAAAGGAGGAGGGTGGGTTAGCTAAGAATAGTCCTTATTGTTAATGTTCGTTAGCATGTACATATTGTTAATACCTGCCAGATGAAGTCTGTTATGTCTTATTGAATTGTAATACTCAACTCCATTAATAGAGATTTACATTCAGGGCTATCTGATTCATTTAGCTTGCTCTTTTGCTCCTAACTTAAAAATATAACTTTTAATAGAGGACACAAATGTCCTTCACTGGCTGATGTTGTGGGATGAGGGAAGATGGAGACAGGCAGAGAACATGGTGGGGTGAGGCAGTTGGGGGTTTTGGTCGGTCAGGGGGGCATGGAGTTAAAGGGAAGAGCCAGCAAGGGGAGATTCAACTCTGAGATGGGACAGAGAAAGAGAAAACACCAAAGACAGATGTTTGGACAGGAAAATCTCATATGTTTGTTCTGTCCTGAGGTCTAAGGTAATTGCATTTTAGTCCTTGTTCGTTGCCCCCACCCGCTCCTGACCCTACTCCACACCCTACCTTCACCCCTTGACCCCAGAGAAATACAAACCCCAAATTTCTTTGGAAGCTAGTACATGCAACTACAAGGATGCAGTATTTAGTCATAGATATTTACACCTGCCTTTGTTTAACAAACATTTATTGAGTGCTTATAAATGCCGGATATTGGGAGAATATGAAGCTAAAAAGGAATGGCCACTGCCGTAAAAGAGCGGGTCTCCAGCTTTATTCTCCAAAACTCACAGACAGATGGTATTCTCACACAACTCGTTCTCATGTGGCCTGGGTTATCAGCAATTTCCAGCCTCTGACTTGCCACTCGAGGCAAGTATAGTACCATAACTAAGGGAGTTCTGTTAAATCCATTCTAGTTCATGTTTTTAAGTAAATCATTTGCAAACTGTAGTTACAAATGACTTGTGCCACACCTACCGTGTTTCCCCCAAAATAAGACCTACTTGGACCATCAACTCTAAGGCATCTTTTGGAGCAAAAATTAATATAAGACCCAGTCTTATTTTACTCTACTCTACTCTACAATACTATACTATACTATACTATACTATACTATACTATACTATACTATACTATACTATACTATAATACCGGGTCTTATATTAATTTTTGCTCCAAGCAACGTATTACAGCTGATAGTCTGGTGAGGTCTTATTTTCAGGGAAACACGGTAACAAAGGTCAGCCCAGGCCAAAACGCCACAGTGCTGAGGTTGGAAAGTGCTGGAGCCGAGCAGCTTTTGGTGTCCTGAACAATAGCAATTGGGGTCTGTCCAAAATGTCTGGAGCAAAAGAAGGGAAGAATTGCCCTGTCTAGAGGAAGTAGGGAGGGTTCAGAGGAAGTGACTGGAAGCAGGAATTTGGGAAACACAAAGAAGAGAAATGGCATTAAAGGTGGAGAAGGCATGTTCCAAAATAAAAGGAGAGAAAGAATAAGGCAAGAAGCTAAGGGAGGGGCGCAAGGGAAGGCATGTGGATGAGGTGGGGGGAGAGTGGAGGGGTGGGGGTATAGGAAAGAGGGAAAGGTGTGCCGATGAGGTGGAGGGAGACGGAGGGTGTGGGGAAGTGGTGGGAGAAGATGTGGAAAGATTCTGCTGCTACGGTGAACTGGAGCCAAATCGTGGAGCAATTTGTACACTACACCCAAGAACTTGGGCTTATTCTCTCGGCAGCAGGAGTCACGGGAGGTTCTGCAGCAGGGCACATTTTTGGATATGCATTCATCCACATCGATTTTCTGGGACATCTATGCACATCCACGCTGTGAATAGCAGGTTTGCCATGGAATTCACGCAGGGTAGAGATTTAGAAGGCAGACCTAATCCTGCATCTATTAGTTACCAGCTGGAGACCTTGGACAGGTCTTTTGGCTTCCATGTGACTCAGTTTCCTCATCTGTGAAAAGGAAACACTAACAGTTCCTATGTTACAGGGTTGTCGTGAGGATTAAAGGCGATGACCTGGGTCAGGTACCTAGCAGGGGCTGGCATATCGTAAGCACTCAATATTAGGAGGAGCTGAAAGACAATCAGTGTCCTCATAAATGGCCACAGGCATCAGGAGCTCTGGCTTCCTCCCATGCATGACTTCTTTTGCCCTGGGCAGTGAGTGTCTGCTCAGGGGCATCTCCCCATCTCCTCTGGCATCAGCAGAGCCCCAGACTCCAGTCCAGAGGGACAGAACACTTTCAAGAGCAGGAGGAATGTGGTCTGAAGACACAGCGGCTCCCACTTGATCACAGGCCTCTGGGCCCACAGATGAGAACACTGTGTCTTCGGCAGAAAGTGAAATGTTAGCCAATGGGCCTTCCTCTCTCTTCAGTTCTACCTGTGGTCTCAGCTCCGCCCACTAAGATATCCCTTTGGATTTTGCCATCGTCTTCATTTAAGGCCAGCCAGCGGTTAAGAGGAAAGTCGTATTTTCTTTTGTTTGCAATATCATTGATGAAAATCTGGGAAGAGAAGGGAAGGAATGGTAAGTGTCACTGAGGGCGCACCTTGTGATCCAATCCAATTCCTCCATTCCTTGAGGGTACTCTAATTATACACGCTCCTCTTAGTGGCTCAAAAAAAACTTACCACAAGGACTCATCTGTCGCCAGGAAAACCTTACAAAACACTGAGCGTCACACGGGGATGCCTGGCAATTACTTCCTCCTTGAATTACTGAGCCACTGTTCCCTCTTCTGCTGGAGATTATTTTTAAAAAATCGAGTGCAAGACACTGGGCAGGATTTACCTCGTGAGCCTGGGGCATGAGAACTGGGAGCCTGGGTGTGCAGATGGCAACAAGATCATCACCTTCCTCCCCTGCGGAAGGTCGGGATGCTACCCTTCTTGGTGAGAAGCACAGTCCACACAAAGGGAACTGCAAGACGCAAATCAGGCGCCCGGAATCCCAGGATCCGGGGATCAGGTCAGAAAACATCAGCCACTGACAGTGAAGCTAGTGGAATTTGTCACCTGTGAAGCTTCCCACGAGGGACTCAATGTAAGCTAAGTTGACAACGCTGAGATATGTGCCTTCTAGAGATGATCAAGAAGCTGAGGGGTTTCCCCAAAATGTCCTGGGAAGACCCAACTGGAAACTCACTCTAACGTAAGTGGAATTAATAACTAGGATGTGTCCTCCAGTCATAGCGCTGAGCAGGCAGAAGACCTGGTGACAGACCCGTTTAGTTGGAAAGTAACAATATCTGCCCAGGTGTTCCCAAGACTGCCCAAGAGAGGGGCTCTGATTTTCCATGAAAACTCACTTCCTAAGATCAAAGTGCGTGGAGTATGGAATCAGGGCACACACTAGGCTGCCTGAAGGCATCTCACCTGGTTTGAATCTAGTATTTAAAGAACAATTGGGGCTCTTGAGGACACCACCTACCAGGGAGGAGCCAGTCGCCTGGACCAGTCTTCTCACCAGGCTTCTGTCCCCCCAATAAATAAGCATTCAGGCTCTGGTTTATAAATCAGTCCCTTGTGAGTTTGGTTGGTGTGAGTCACCCTTCAGAGCCTGATGATTTGACTGAATGTCTGTCCTTTTAAAGCTGAGTGACTGGAGACCACCGTGGCTCAGAGGGGTTTATGCTATGGTAGTCCAGGCATTCTCAAAACTCATTGATCTGCTCATTTTCTATGGATTTCGTCTCCTGGCGTTGGGGGGGTAGACTGGGGAGTCACTGACAATGGTCTGAGCCAGGTTTCAGCCTGCCTCTTAACCCCGTTACTCTGACTCTCACAGAGTTGGAAAAGCAAGGTAAAAAATGAGGACTTAGTTTATCCGATAAGTTGTCAAGTTTACTAATAAACCTAGATATACAGATTCACCATCTCTGTCTTTAAATGTTCACAGACTCTTGTGCCAGCCAAGGTTTGAAGAGCAAAGAAAATACCGTCACAGCTCATAGAGATGTCATCAATAGAGGACCTTCTACTAGCCTGCTATCTGATGAAAATTCCTGACTTGAACAGTTTAGCTAATGTGAGAAATAGAAGGCATACCATTAGATACCTCTATAGGACAAAACTGGTTTGCACAGCTGAAACATAAAGGAAAGAGATAATAGTTGAATGAATGTTTGGATAACAAATAAGACACTAAAAACTTGACTTTCTAAAATACCAAAAAAGAAAAAAACAAAGAAAGGCCAAGAGAGAACATAACAGCTTAAAAATCGGTACAGAAAGTATAAAAGTCCACGAACAGTTTCAGAAATTTTCCAGATGCATATCAAAATATGTAAACAATTATTTATGGCATCTCTTGGTCCCAAGGTCTGCAGGATGAGGCTGGAGGAAGCCAGCTCCTGGAGGGTGAAACATTTTGGGACACATCTAGTAGCACATGGTGATGGGTGAAGTGGGAAGGAGTGAAGAGTGAGATGGGAGGGAAATGACACAGACACTCCAGTGTGTAGAGACCATACAGGGAGAAGGGGGCAGAGGGCTGTCCCAGAGGCATTCTGGCCTCCGCTGATACGGGTCCTGGCTGAGCCACGACCCCTGTTGCTTAAGAGGGCATTACCAAGGGCCACTTTCAAGGGAGGAGAGAGCAGCTGTCCCACTTTGGCTCACAAGTTGCCCAGACAACTCTGGGTTTTCATGGGGTTCCTTTTAAGAATTCAAGACATCTCAGGAATGGTTTTTGCTAAAAGAATGAAATGGCGGTGTTTCCTCCAGACCACTGTTTCACAGATTCTGTTGTTATGGCAGAGATGACTGTCAAATAAGACAGGAGAGATAGAAGCACCTTTCACCATGAATGCTAGAAACGCATACCTAGAGTGCGTGTGTGTGAGAGAGGGAGAGAGAAGGAGAGAGAGAGAGAGAGAGAGAGAGAGAGAGAGAGAGAGAGAGAGAGAGGGAAGCAATGACCTAATAAAAAACAAGAGCCATTATCTCCTAGAGGAATATTCCCCACCTGCTGAGCAGCCCACAGACAGGGCTGGCCTTCTGAGAGGGGAGAGGGAAACCAGGGGTCATGAGCCCCTCAAGGTGAAATGGCAGCAGAGAAGGGGCCTGTCCACGATGGAGCCCACTGTATTCTGCAGCAACAGGGACACAGAAGTCACAAAGATCACAAAAAGAAGTCACACAAGATCACAAAAAGCCAAGAAAGATAAACCACCCCCAAACAAAAGGAGGAAAAGATGGAGCTGCTGAGCAGGGGTCACTTCTTTGTCACTTCTTTCTGGCTCTTTCCAGATGGTTCATAGATACTTCCAAACAGATGTGGGACCTCCGTGCCTTCGGTGCCCTCCGACCCCCCAAAAGACTGGGGGTGCAGAGGACCTGGGGTAGGAGCCAGTCCTGCCACTACAGAGCTGTGGGGCCCTGAGCCAGTCTCTTTCCTGAAGCAGCCAGACCGAGGAGGACGCCCACTGGCAGCCTAACACCCCACCTTGTGGCTGCTCATCTTTTGAAGTGCTTGTTGAATTGAACTAACCATTTGAGTTCATCACAACTGGTGATCTGACCAGATGTGGGGACCAAAGCCATGTGCACAGCCTGGCGGACGGAGCCACAGCCCCAGGGAAACGGCCAAGAGCAGAGGATGGGCTGTGTCGGCCACGCCGAAGCCCATCAGCCCAGGCTGAGCAAGACACACGGTCCACCAACTGGACAGAAGAGGAGGGAGACAACCTATAATGGGGTTACTTATATTGGCTTTTAGATGTGTCCCACTAAACCCTTAAACATAAATACCAAAGGAGGAGTTGTCATATGAAGTCCAAGGCCACCCAGCCTGGCAACTGAGCATGGGAGCACTTACTGTGCACGTGTCCAATCTGGAAATGCAGTCAATTTAACAGACCCTTTCATTGGCATCTCTGGGGAGCTGAGGGCAACCTGATTCATCAGAGCGGAGCAAGGAGGGGACAGCATGGAAGCCCAATGGAGGGAGGCAGGAGGTGAGGGCTGGTTATCCCTGGCACAGTCAGAAAGAGGCCAGAGGTGGCCCTGGATTTTCCCCCAGCCTCTGGCTTCCACCTTGTACCCACTGTGCCTGGGACCTAGAATCTTCTTTCCTCCTTTCTCACCAAAACTCTTTCCTCAGAAAAATATCTAGTAAATCCAGGCACACTGACCTACAAAATGCTTGAATTATTTTTGTCTTCTCCCCAGGGAGCATTGTGGTTTGCTTAAGTTAAAGGAATAGGCTGTTAGGATATTTTCAGAAGCCAGTGAACTTTTGAGAGGAACACCCATCTTGGCTTTGCCGGGACAGACAAGGACCTGCCTAGAAGGCCCTGAACGTGCCTATGAACTTAACAGGGCCCCATAGAGAATAACCAATCTCACACTGAAAGTAGCATGCTTGGCCTTTTGGTTTCAAATAGTGTCTGGATAGCAAACAATAAGAAGGGGGGAAAAAAGGAAAAATGGAAGAAGGGATTAAGGGAGGGAGGGAGAGATGGAGGGAGGAAGAAAACATCATTTTGAAGAATCAGAAGAGTCGAACTCTTTGGAGGGGTAGGGAGGCTGAATGAACTCACATAGGCCTTACTTCTAGACATTTTCTGGCAAGACTTTTGAATGATAAACGTAAAGAACATAAAATCATTCAAGCATCCTGGCTGAAAAGAAAACAAAACACAAAACAGCTTGTCCAGAAAGAAACAAAAGTCCACTTGGCTTCAATGTCAGATTTCAGAAGACAATGGAACAAGATTGTACAATGTTTTAAAGGGCAAAAATATTCTCACCCATAGAGTTCACATTTTGCCAGGCTGCCCTTTCCATCAAGCATGACAATAACAAAAGGTCCTGTTCTGGCATGCGAACCTGCCTGCTTCATGAAGCTTCCCAGAGAACACTGCGTGAGGGGGTCCATGTGACCGAAAGGAACTTGACCCCACATGGTGTGGCTGCAATAACCATGTCAAGGCCACACCCAGGCCATCAAGTGCATGTTGTGGTTCCTTCCACTAAACCTTATTTTCACTGACTGCCTTCCTTCCCAGGATGAAGGAACTGGGCTTCCAGGAACCTACTCTGTGTCCCACCCTGGCTGAGGTCACAAAGCACACCTACCTCCTCTCCTGCGTCTGCCCAGTTGAATGAAAACCTCCTAAAGATGCCTCTGTCTCTGCACTGGCTTTTTGGAGGCTTCTTGAGGTCCTTGAATCAACTCAGTGAGACTGTCTCCTGGTGCCCCATTTCTTCTCCAATCCAAGCAGCATGTAGCCTCCCGGAGTCCTCCCGGAGCAGGCTGCCTGCTCTAAGGGTCAGGCGAGCTGTCACCTTTCCAAAGGAAATGGCCATTCCTTGCTTCACTGAGTCAGTACCCTGCCCCATGCCAAACGCTGGAGAGGTCCCATCAAGAAACTGTCGGGCTAGTTATGGAGAGAAGCGTAACAGACACTCTAGGATGTTCACTCAACACCATTTCCAATCACCTCCCTCTTAGCCTATTTCCACTATAAAGGCTGGAAAACTAGACACTTTATGTCCCAGTTTCCATTGCAGCTAGGGTGGCCACATGACACACTTCTGGCTAGTGAAATGCAGGCAGCAGTTCCCAGGAGAGCTTTGCTTCTCTCACAGTGAGGCAGAGCTTGCCAGAAAAAAAATCTTTTCCCTTCTGGTCTTCACCTCTCTTCCTGCTGAGAACACAGATAAGATGGCTAGCGGTTCAGCAGCCATCATGTGATCATGAGGCAACAAGTCAGAGGACGAAAGCTACCGTGCTGAGCATGGTGATGCAGTGAGAGAACAGGTATCTCAGAAAGCAGCTGCACCAACCCTGAGCTGCCCACATCTGGATTTCATGTGAGATGAGAAAAAGAAGCCCCTAATTATTTAACACTGCACTTCAATTTTCTGACCCTTGCAGCCCGCTATTTTCCTAACTGCTACCAGAAGGTACATGAAATTAAGTAATAACAAAACCTCAACTATCAGACAGCCTCATTCTCTGCAGTCAAATTGCTCCAAATCTGAGGGTTTTCTGGTTTAAGCAATAAGGCCTTTTCCAAAATACTGTTTAAAAATATATTAGACATTAAACTTTTCCGATCATTCTGTGGTGAGCTGAGATAGACTGATAGCCTCACAACTAAGGGAAATAGATGCAGAGGGCTGGTAACCCATTTTCTAAATGACCTCAGATGTCTATCAATTTTTAATATTCCTTTGGCTTTTTATATCATCTTTGACTCCCCATTATCGTTCTCAAATCCCTACCTATTACAGGGCCTCTTTCTGCCTCTGATTTCCTGCGATAGGTTTAAATTGGCAGGTAGCAAATCTGCCAGAAGGGATTGCAAGTAAGCACTGTTAATGAGAGTCTGAGGGGTCTTTATGAGGGCAGAGCAAGATAAAGCTAGGGGCATAAACTTTCCTTCCAAACTTTGAACCGGATATACCTTAGCTTCCCAGAAGCCTTTTAACCATCTTCTTGGTTGTTAGCTTTGTCCTGGGTCGGTGAAGTCACGTGGGACCTGAGATTCAGAAATCTGAGGTATGGAGCAATAGCCCAAGATAAGTCACAAGAAAGCTCATGATGAGGATCAAACGAACACTCTCTGCAGGCAGGGTTATAAACACTCATGGGAGGGGGCGGTTCTGGGGGGCCAGAGTCAGAACAGTTTCATGGCAGAGGCTTGAAGAACGAGCAGGTCCTCGCTGGATTCAAATGAGGAAACTGGGCTTTCTAGGAAGGTGATAGCATGGGCAGAGTCTTAGAGGTGATGGCCAGTGGGCTCTGGCAGAGAGTGAAGGTGGTTGGATGAGGGGAAGTAGTGGCTGAGCTGGAACCCTCTGAAGAGCCCGAATTCCCCCTTCCCGGGGTACGGGGACCCCAGACAGGTCACGGAGCCCACCTTGTTCAGGAACCAACCGGGTGATGGCCCCTTGTTGTTGTGGCCAATACTAATCTTCATCAGCTGCCCCAAATCAGGGGCATCCAGCGTGAAATTGTCTTCAGCTGCCTTTTCAAAGTTTTTCTTGTCGCTGTCCAGCTTCCGCTCCCCTGTGTGCATAGGGAGACACACACGAAAATTAAAAACCAGAGGACAGGAAAGAACAAGCTCCAAGCCTTAACGGTCCACCTACTGAAGAATGGTCTCCAAAGTCAAGCAGGGGAGGAGGTTGTGGGATGGGGGAGAGTCAGTATGCGGGCACTCTCTGAAGTGCCTACACTTCAACTATGACCCTAAAACTGCTCTAAAAATACAGTTAAATTACACACAACATTCAACAAGGGTACCCTCACTCAGATCTATGGGCTCCTTAAGGCCTCCACCTCCAGTCAAGGCAGAAGCTTGCGCTGTGTGTGGCTTGTGCCTGGGATCCGGAACGGATTTCTGATTTCTGCCTTAGTCTGGAGTCCCCATCCTGCTCAGCCAATCTGCACCCCCATCCCTAGCCCCACCTGCTTGTCCTGAGCTAGGAGCACAGCGTGTGGTACCAGGCTGTGCTGGGACCCTGACAGCAGCACACAGACGTCCTCAGGCCTGACTCCTTTTTTGGAAAGCAGTGACGAGAGCTATCATCACACACTGCCAGTTGTTTAACATGGATTTTTTTCCCCTCACGTATTCCTTGCCACAATCCAAGAAGGAGGTGTTATCAACTCTGTCTTACAGATGAGGAAACTGAGACTTAGAGACATTTAATCACTTGCCAAAAGTCACACAGGTAATAAGCACGTCGTTAGGACTCATTCTAACCTGTTCCTTCTACTTTGCAATTTTCCACTATTATATTCCAAGCCAACAGGTCACAGGAACCCTTCCAGCCCCATCGAAGCACCGACTTTTGGTTTATGCCGCACCCTGTTTTCTTTTCTAAAATTCAATTTTTTAAGTTTTTCTAAATTTTAATTGCAACAATTCAAACATACAGAAAATAATACAGGATATCCATGTTCCCACCCACCTAGATTTCAGTTCATACAGATGTTAACATTTTGTCCAATTGGCTTAGACTTTTCTCTTTTTAAAGGAAATAAATCATGACAGATCTAAAGTCTCACTGTCCATCATCCCTACCCCCACTCCCTCCCTCAAATAAACACGATCTTTGCTTGGTATGAATTGTTGCCATGAATTTTTGTTTGCTCATATTTGTATCCATAAAGAGAATATACTACTTTTGCATGTTCTAGAATTTTACATAAATAATATTGTGTGCATCTCTGCCTCCAGTTCCTCATGTGTACAATGGGGATAATAACAGCACCACTTTGTAGGGTCTACTGTGAGGATTTATTGAATTGGTGCACACAAAGCACTTATCATAAGTACTGTTGTCATTGGGGCTGTTCTAGTTCCCCTGTTATCCCCGTGTCACCATCATCATCGCATGGCCTTGTGCAACTTCCTTTTTGGTTAGTATTATGCTTTTGAGATTACCCTGTTGAAGCTAGTAACTGGTTCATTCATCCAACTGCTGTATACTAGTCATTGAAGGAAGAAAAGACTGTTAGGTATGCTTTCTTCCACTGATGGACACTTAGGTGGTTTCTATAGTTTTCTGCTGTTGTAACTAGTCTTGACCTGGACTCTTTTGTACCTACCCTCTGCTGTACGTTTGTAAAAACTGGTTCTAATTTTGCACATCTTGTCTTCTGTACAGCCAGTATCTCATTTCATGACCCCCAAAGGGTATGGAAACCCTGTAGATTGATGAAAATCCTGTAGATGGTTGAACATGAAAGTTCTCTCCTCTCAAAAGCCACAGCGTTACTTCATAGATAATACTTTTTGAATTCTGTCTTCATTTCTGGCACCTGGAGACTTCTCTTTCTTTCTTATAAGCTCAGCAATGCATTTTGAATTTTCTAATATAGTGTGTCCAAAATCCACATAGCTTTGACTGACTCCTATGCTATTCCATTACATGGGAAGAAGCAGGAGAGAACCACCTGTCTCAGTTCCGCAGGCATGAATACCTGTAGCGGTATCTATGTTCTCAGTACCTGCTCATATATGAGGCCAACACGATTCTATCCCTGGCCCCTTTCTGGTCTGCCCAAAACCACTACATTGAATCAGGCCATGCCCAGCCACATCCCAAAATATATCTCAAGATGGACATGAAACTTAGGGAGATAAAGAAGGTAAGTGAGAATGACTTCCCTGGGATCGTGGAGCTTGGATTTGTTCTAGGATGCAGGAAAGTTTTAACTCAACTTCAACCCCAAGCATACCTTATTCTGAAGACACGTCTCACACATACATTTTATAAGCTGGGCACTGGGCTGCCCAGGGGAGGCCATGACACCATATTGCAAGAAGAGAGATGCTTGACAGACAAGCCTAGAGGAGACTGGCGCTGCCTTCCTCTTCCAGGATGGTGGGAACCAGCCCACCTGAGAAGGAGTTCTGGGCATGGCTTGTGAAGAAAAGACTTCAAATCTATTACCTGTGTCTCCGTACTCTCCAAAGATATTGATAAAGACATCAGCGTCCGTCCCTGCACCAATGATATCGCCAGTGCACACCTTGATTTCATACCGGTTACCTGGGAATGAGGACAGAAAAAGCCTCAGCTCATTAGGATACTGAGGAGAGAAGAACAGAGACCCCAAAGCAGCAACCACACTATCCGCCCTTCCCTCCAGCAATGCATGAACGGTCACCATTACTGTTAACAAGCAAGAAATAAGTTGCCTGACATTGGTTCCAAATAGTCATTGCTAATACATACATGCATTAAATCAACACATTGTCTACCTTAAACATACCAATGTTATATTTCAATAAAGCTTAAAAAAAACTCAAATGGTTATTGCTAAGCTGATGGCATCGCATAAATCAGAGGTAATGGAGACTTCTGTTTTCACCTACCTTGAGATGCAGGAATCAGCCCACATCCAAAGCATCACACTGACCCACCCCACCCGCATAGCTCCTCTGGATATTGAAATGCCTCCATGAACTGAGCCTCTGCCCCTACTCTGCCTTCTTCTCCAATCTGTTCTCCACACTTCATCGCAGTGTAACAAGTCATTGAAGAAAATGGATTCTGCAAATGAAAACTGTCAAGGCCACAACAAATGCTAAGACTAGAGGTGCCCACAGGAGCCAGCAAATGCATACTTTGGGGTTACCTCACTGAAGGACCTACATCTGCTTCCTGTATCTTTGCTCCATTCATTGAACAGAAATCTATTCTCTGTTACCCCCAAATGCTTCAGTCTTGGCCTTGCCTTTGAGGAGAGAGGCAAGGTGGGGCTCAATGTAAACTTGACAACATTCTGAGCCCTGCCCAGGTCTTCCCAGATGGAACCTGCCTTAGGGTGAGAAGCAAAGGCAGGGGTTGCTGTGTGGTGTGGGACGGGAGACCCCTCCAGCTTTTCTTTATGTGCCAACAATTCTCAGGGCTGAGGCAACTTTGCCTTCCCTTTTCCCTTTCTGCAATTGCTTCCTATGTTTTATGTAGTGGCATCTTTTGTTCAGGTATCTTATGCCCAGTAAGTGAAGCTGATAAAAATTAGAACTGTTTGAATTGAGGCCCAGAGTCAGCCCCTCCCCCAGCTTCTTCCTAGAGCCATGCCTGATGTCCCGGCCCCCAGGGGTCTTTCTCTTCTGCACGCCTTGGCTCTGCCATGTTGTCTGTGTCAGTGATTTCTAAGTTCGCCATCAACTGCCTTCTACTGTTTGCTGTTTCCTACAGGTAAGGCTTCTAAGTTCCTCAAGCATACTGCAGGGGACCCACAGAGGACACCCCACCCACACAGGCCTGAAGGCTGGTCTTTGACCTGCTAAGAACCCTGAGCCAGGAGGGAGCAAAAGCTTCTCTTTCTCTCTTCTATGCTCCCTTCCCCGTGGGGGAGGGAAGACCCTCCAATCCTTGTTCCCAACTGAAGGCTGCAGTAAGACAGTCACTCTAAGATTCCCACCCTTTCCTATTTCACCATGAAGACCCCTCTGAGATGGAAGACAGAATCGTGGCCTTCAGAGGAGACCAGATACAGGCAACCCAGAAGTCAGTGGCTTGAAACTTGGGCCATATTCAGGCTACCTGGGGAGCTTGTAAACAGGGCAGATTTCCAGGCTCCCCTCTCAGATTGTGATGCGTGATTGTGTAGAACCAGGAAAGCCTTGGCCATGACTAACTGATCTTGCCCTTGATTGTCTTCCAAGTTGCAGAGGCCTCCTGCTGAAGGGTTGGTGCTTTCCTCCCCAGGCAGGCAGGGCTTCTGGTTCACATTCTTTCTGAGGTCCAAGCCAGGGCTCACTTCACCCACAGGCAAGACCCCTTTGCAGTGTGGCAAGTTGCCCAGGGCCCCTTGGCTGGTGATGCCACAGTGTGGTGGCAGTTGGGAGAGTCTCTGAAGGCCATTTCTGGGCACTGGTCTGTCAGAAG
Source organism: Rhinolophus hipposideros (assembly GCF_964194185.1). Taxonomy (NCBI): domain Eukaryota; kingdom Metazoa; phylum Chordata; class Mammalia; order Chiroptera; family Rhinolophidae; genus Rhinolophus; species Rhinolophus hipposideros. The sequence continues at coordinate 22,067,750 of NC_138063.1, read as the reverse complement.
GGGCAGCAGAACTCCAGAGGGCACTGGACACAGTGAAGCAGGAGAAAAAATGAGTGTCCAGGAAGCCTCTTGGGTGGAGTAGCAGACATTCCGAATTATTACAGAAGGCAGAATTAGAATGAGTGGGCTGAGTTATCAAGAGGGATATTTTAGCTCACCAAAAGCAACATTTTCTAGTAACTAGGGTTATCCAACAAGGAATGGGATGCCCTTGGGGGAAGTGAGTTTCCTGTCCCTAGAGATACCCAGGCATCCCTATCTGTCAGGGAGACTGTGGAGAATAGACTATAAGAGAGAGAGCGTGAGTGCACTAGCGGTCCTTCTCAATCTACAATTCCCTGACATTTGACCAGGAAAGACAGCTCTGCAGACTGTGGAAGGAAGCCGGGAGGTGAAGGGGGCATCTCAGAAGATGGAGGAGGTACCCAAGGCCCGTGCAGGTGAGGCCTGGGAAGCAGGGGCCCACTCGGCTTTGGGAACACAGAGCATGCCTGTCCTGGGAAAGTGCAGAAAAGCAGAGCAACAGGGCCGAGGTGAGGCAATGTGGAGACAGCCAAGGGGCAGAGATCCAGAGGCCAGACAGAGCTGGGGTGGGAAGGAGCTTCTAGGTCTTTCTGACTGAGGCAGACAAGGGACCCAAAGATCATGCAGTCAGGTGAACAGAGGGCAGAAGGAAGTCATCTGGGACAAGAGAGGACTGTCTTCTAACGTCTGAGAACTGCCCTGGGTCTCCACGTAGTTGGCTACATAGATAGCAGGATCTCTGTGTGTCGGATGACCTTCAACCACATTGGGGGATGGGGTGGGTGCGAGCGCTGCAGCAGGGTGGGCAGGCATAGGTCACAACCAGTTTTTAAAAGGTCCCACTGTTAGAGGGACAATGACACTGATTAGATTACTGTCCTCCCTCTCTGTTTTCTTTTTAACATTTCCTCTTCAAGCAGAATCCGACTCTCTGATCTGCTATTTCCCAAACGAGGCCTAGGGACCCATGCCAAACCTAAATTATAATTAAGTGCATATATCGATGAAAGAGCCCTGAATAAAAGCAGGGCTTCCTTCTCTCCCAGTTGGCAAACTATCAGAGCAGTGCATCAAACCTTTCTCCCCATGGTCATTTAAGAACGCCCCCAACTTCCGGTGATCAGAATTTCAATGAGTACAAACTTGCGCTTCCGGTTACAAGTGGATTTGGGTATGTTGGATTCGCTCCTGGTGATCACTGGGAAGGCAAAAGGTCCTCATGTGGAACGTGGCTGCCCAGGTGGTAACAGGCACCTGCTCACAAAGGGAGAGCTAAGGGCCAAAAATTCCCTGCCCCAGAGCAGAAGGGATCAAGGCAGTAGAGAAAGATGATGAGAAGAAAGGGTTAACAGAGGAAGGCCAGGGTTGACCTACCTTCTAGGGCAAATAATACTGAACATTCACACAGGCCTTACTGCCCACAAGGCACGAGGTGGTCCTTGAAGTCATCTGACCCACATAATGGCCACATGATACAGGCAGGACAGGTACTGTGGATGTTCTCATTGACAGATGAGGAAATTGAGGCTCAGAGGGCAAGGCGGCTTGCCTGAGGATAAGCAGCTGCTAAACAATGCAAGGAGGGGCTCAAAGCCAGGCCTCTTGTCTCAGGATCCAGAGCCTTTTCCAGAATACCTCACAGCTTCTGCTCTATGCCAGAGGTCAGCAAACTTTTTTTTTGGAAAGTGCCCCATAGTAAATATTTTAGGTCTTGCAGCTCACTGGGTCTCTGTCTCAACTATTCAACACTGCTGTTGTCTCACCAAAGTAGCCATACACAATATTATTAGTATATAAAAATTATGTAAACACGTGGGTGTGGCTATGTTCCAATAAAACTTTATGGACACAGACATTTAAATTCCATATAACTTTTCGGTGTCGTAAATATTATTCTTGTTTTGAGCTCCTTTCAACCTTTTAAAAATGTAAAAACCTTTCTTAGCTCAAGGTCCACACAAAAACAGGCGGCAGGAGGTGTTTGGCCCACAGGATGTAGTTGGCCAGCCCCCCTGCCCTAGGCTCTCAGGCATTGCTCTGTGTGTGTCTAGGAAGAACACTGGCTCCTGGAATGGGAGCAATACTGCCTGGTACAGGGATGGTCAGCTGCCGGCTGCAGGATAACCACAGCACAACCTAACCACGAGCTAAGCAGCTCAAATCTCCAAATACTGGGGAACTATTGTCCTTTCTCTGTTGAAGTGGAGGGGGTGAGAAGAAGCCTGTCCTGTGTGCAATGTGGGCAGGCAGGCCCAGCTTTCCCTGCCTGCATGATGCCGTGTGCCTGAGCTGAGCCTGACATTCCCGAGTCCAGTGGAATAGGGGTCTGGGCCAGGGTTTCCTGAAAGCGGGGACAGATGGCAGCACCAGTTCTGCAACTTTAGGCATTGTGCCTTCAACTCATTGCCTAGCTGAGGGCAGGCAAGGAACAGAGATGGGAAGAGGGGAGAAGGTCAAATTAGAGGAGGAGCTAGCAAGGATGGGAGAAATAGGGCTTAGTGACAGATCACGAGAATTGCTGCCCAAGCCAGGGTTGGCCTATGGTTTACCTATTTGGCATATTATCTGCTAGAAAGTTCTCCCTAGAACTGATTTTTCTCTGGCCTGTCAGTCGGGCTACCATTATCCTATACAGTGCCTCTGTGCAGATTAGAAAAAAGAATTCCTTCCTCAAGACACTTTACTGCCATCTGTTGGATAATTGTCATAATAAATGCACAAATCTACAGCCCTCCATCTCTTCACACAGACACACTTTTGCAGTGCACAACCTGCACAACAACCCAGCCTCCGTACCTTTTAGGCAATCGCCTTCTTCTCCTGTAGGCCACTATGGTTCTGAGAGGCCAAACTAATTTGATCATTGATCTGAAAAGTAAGCCATAAGGGACACAGACTAGGGATTAAGTTAATCACATAGGGCCTTCTAAAGCCAAACAAAATTGAGGTGAGGTCCTGAACTTATGAAGTCACCGGTATCAGCCTAAAGGCATTGCTGGCCTCAAGACCACAGTAGAAGGTGGTCTGTGTCCTTCTTGGGAGACAAGCCCAGCCTTGCCTCCCCCACCCCTCTTTTTTTTCCTCTGCAGGCTTCATGAAGCAGAGGCACAGTCTGCTTCTGACAAATGGGAAATCTGTCCCCTGCAGGCCAGCCGGAAGCTGCCTGAACAGACTTCCAGAAAAGGCAGGCACTGGCAGGCCCCAGCTACCTCCTGTGCCTGGTGCGCCGGCCGCCTCCACAGCCTCCCCTGCGCTGTCTGGAACAGTCAGCACACAGCAGTGACAAGACACATCTCCACAGAGCCACCTTGGGTGGCGGGAGGAGGCACAGCCATGAGGGGGCTGGAACCCCCAAATCCTGGTACCACATGCGCACTGAGCCTGGCTGAGCTGCTCATCATGTTCATAACAGAAGTCAAGCAAATGTCCCATAACTAAGCCCCTGTCCCGCTTGCTGATCCCACACCCACCATCATTTGAGCCGGAGAGAGAGAGAGCTCCAGGCTTTTTTAGGAAGCAGAGAATCATGAATGAACTGATGGTGAACTGACTCACCGAGTTTTTTTCCCTTGCCTTTCACCCATTCTCAGATCCTCTGTAATTAGATCATGTCTTTATTTATTTTGGCAGGTGAGGAGAGCAGAGGGGGGCTGTCAGGAGGATGACTGGACTTGATTTTATCCCCCCTTCCCGAATCTGCAACAGCTCACACCCTGACACCCATCACTTCCACTCACTGAGAGCCAGACACAGAGAAGTGAGACATCACAGGTGCTGCGTGGGAGACGAAAATGGTGAGGAATGAAATTCAGCAGGGCTGCCCTGGGGGTGGGGGATGAGGAGGAATGGTCTCCCCCAGCCAAGGAAGGCCCCTGACTACTCAAGCCTTCCCAGGTGCTGGGCGGGGGTGGTTAGCGGAACCCAAGGATGGGTGGCAATGCTACATGCCTGGAGCTGGGTCATGGCCACTGACCAATGGCCAATGACCCTCCCCTATACTGGCCCCAAAAGTTTTCCTCTTTTTTTCCCTTGGGTCCAGAGATCCAAATCTATCACCCAGATCCACCCTATTCTTCAAATAGGACTGGAACTTTTCTTTCTCAACCTGGCTGCCCTTGAAAATACATCCATTGATGAAAATAATAAGAGCCTCTGATGGTTACTGAGGACATACTATGGGCCAGTCACATCTATTGTCTCCTTTAATCCTCATCATGACATACCCTATTGCTGCTATTGGCACGATTTTCTGATGAGGCAACTGAAGCAGGAGGTTCCGAAAGGTAACGAAGTTCTCACAGTAAGAAAGGATGAAGCCCAGATAGGACAAGAAGGCACTCTCTCAGCTGTCATTTCACCCACCCTGCCAAGTCTAGCTTAAAGCCCATGTACTCCACTCCAGAACTCCTGGGGTCTGTGTCATTTACTTGGCATTTGACAGGCCACGGGCTGACCTCAGCTGAGCCTGGTTATACAATGACATTGAAACATCACTTTGTCATTAACTCATGGGAGGTAATCAAGAAAAAATACTCTAACTCTTTATCACCCCCCAATAAATATACAACTAGCACATTCTCCCAGGAAGCTGTTCAAGATAAGCCTGATGTTACCAGGAGTTGAAACATCGTATGGAACAGATCAGCTTTCTCCCCCTTAGCTCCTTGTGCTCATCCCCTTCATCCAGTTCATTGCCGAGCCCATGGAGCTCTTCCCGTGGGCCCCTCAGGGACTCTTCTTGGCTCTCACTCCTGCTGCTCCACAAAAGAGCCTTCCTTTCCGCCCCGGCAACCTTGGTTCCATTTCTTCCCTTTCCAGGTTCTACTCCAGTGCTGGAGTTTATCTGCCCATAGCGCTGGGAAACCAGCACATCTCATCCTCTGTTGGTGGAACGAGAGTCACGCAACCTTTCTAGAGGCAGGTGAGCCATTTGTGTCCAAAGCCTTAACATTCTGCAAACCCCTGGAACCCAGAATTCAATCCCTGTGCATAACAATGAGTTTATTCAAGGATATTGTGTTCATGGATTACCCATAGAGATGTCTGTCACAGCATTGTTAATAACAACAAATTAAGAACAACCTAAAAAGATCCCAAAAGGGGGATTGTTGGGGTGAATTATGATCTTCACTCATTCACGGAATACCATGTAACTATTTAAAACAATGGTTTAGAAGATTACTCAATGTTACAATATAGCATTAAGTGAAAAAAACCTGGTCACAAGTTGACCATAAGACAGTACTATTGAAAATCAATGTGTAATGTTTAATAGATTCATGCACAAAAATAGAACAGGAAGGAAATTCACCAAAATGTTAACAGGAAGGCTTCTAGGGCTAGCCTACAGTGATTCAGTTCAGGGTTCTGGGTTTACTCTCGGCTCCATCACTTATGTGCAGATTACTTAACCTCTCTGTGCCTCAGTTTCCTTTATCTGTAAAATTGAAAAATAATAATCCCTCCCTTGTGGAGTTGTTGTGAAGATTAGATAGATGATAGATAGATAGGTAGGTAGGTAGGTAGACAGACAGACAGACAGACAGACAGACAGACAGACAGACAGACAGATAGATAGATAGATAGATAGATAGATAGATAGATAGATTAGAATGATGCCTGGCCCTGATTAAGTGCCCAATAAATATGAACTATTATCATTTTGGGGTTATGGGATTACAGAAGAGTTTATTATTATTGTTCTTGCTTATTCACACTTTTAACATTTTTTATAGCAGCCATATTTTTCCCTGTAATTGAAAACTAAAGATCGAAGTCACCCAAAGTTAATACTTGAATAAGTCAAGTCCTCCATAGTCCAGAAGTTGTTGAGAACTCCTGCCAGTCTATAAGACATGCCTAAAGAATATCCACGTACACAGTAGATATTCTTACACCCTCAGGCTGCCTTCGGCACCAGGAACCTTTGATCTGGCCAGAGTGGTTATGAGGCTGGAGGATGGAGGGAGGAAGAGAAAACAGACAGAAGGGCCGCCAGGTGGACATCCAGCCCCAGGCAGGTGGGAACCCCTCCTATGACTCTCTCTGGGCTCGCTCTGGCCAACACTTGGATCTCAGGGGAGAAGTCCAGCAGGAAAACATAGGTGGCTGGACAGGACACCAACAGCTGGAGCAGGACCAAGGCCATGTCTGTCCCATAAGTTCAGCTTTTCATGCATACAAAATCAGCACTGAGAAAGTGCCGTTTCCAGTACTTTCCAGAGAAAGTAGAACTAAAAGGTTATTATATAAACACCTATTTGAAAATCAAAATAATCAAGTACAGGCCAAATATGCAATTTCTTGCACTTCTTAAAAGTTCTGCCTGCTCAATTAAAAGGGAGTGTAACTGATGGTGGTCCCAGGGGGCCTAAGGCCACAGTGAAGCTGTGAGTTGGAGGGTCTGTTCCCAGCTGGGTGAATGAGATACAGAGCCTATCAGTTCCCCAAGTAGTTTATCAAACTCCTCTCAATCATGAAGTCTTAGCCTGGGCATCACCTCCTCTAAGAAGTCCTCCTGATTCCCCCTTCCTCTGTGCTTCCATTGGTCATCCATCAGAGCATTTTATCCCCTTGCACTGTGATTACTTGCTGACCTGACTTTCTCCCCTTTATACTCTAGGATCCTAAGAGAAAAGCCTGTACAAATTAACCCTGAGCACAGGATCAGGTACATAGAAGGTTCCCAATAAATGATCACTGAATCACCGAATGGCCGAATTGGAGGAGCATGAGCTGGCATCTAGGTAACCAAGAGCAGATCACTTAACTTCCTAACGCTTCCATTTTCTCCTCTATAAAATGGAGGGGGAATAGATAAGGTCCCTTTTGGTTCTGAAATTCTCTGATACTCTTCAGTGGGGCCTCATTCAAAGCAGTTCTCTTCTTCCCACTCTTTCCGGAGAGGATTTTCTGCAATGCGAGGTGGGAGCCGAGGGGGTGGGCGGGAAGCTGCTGTGAGGTTCAGAGGAGGAGAGCGTTGCAGGGCTGGCCCAGCTCTCCCTACCCTGAAGTCCTCACAGCTGTGAGTCCGTGGGCCCAGGACTACCTCTGTGTGGTTCCAAGGAACAAGGACTCCCAAGCAGCACCTGCAGCGACTAGAGCTCAGAAGGCCCTGGGGAACGTTTGTGCTGGGTGAAGGGGAAATGTCAGGGAGAAGGAAGAGAATTGGAAAGAAAGACGTCCCCTGCAGGCTTCAGCAACAATCAAGTTTATGAATCTATTCCCAGGTGTCTAGATAAGCCTGCCGATTGTAGAGGGGAGCCTGGCACTGAGTAGTTCCAAAATCCTTTTCGATTCTGAAAGGTCAGAATCCCGAGTCTGTGCGTCTCAGAGTCAGAACAAGCCAGAGTGTGGGGGAAGGAGATGGGGAAACATCAGGATTGCAACAACCACCACGATACTTGCAACATTTACTGAGCACTTACTCATGCCCGGCACTGCACTAAAGTCTTTTATATAAATTTCCCCAGTTAATCAGCTCAACCACTTTATAAAGTGGGAGTTCATGTTATCTGCATTTTACAGATGAGGAAATAGAGGCACAGAGCTTACGGCGCCTGCTCACGCTTACATAACTGGTAGAGTGGCAGAGCTGGGTTTTGACCAGAAATTGGGGGGGGGACTATGCAAAAAGTTGGGGAGTATGAGAGAAAGGGGGATGAAATGGGGAAGGAATATCCACAGCAGAAGGGAGGGCACCAAAAGCCAATCTCCTCTTACCTTGTGGAGGAGGGCTAGCCCTAGGCCCGTCCTTTTCTGTTTGGTTGTGAAGGTAAACACTCTACTAATCTTGAAAAGACCCAAGAGGCCTCCTAGTACACCCATTTTACAGGAGGAGAAACTGAGGCTGGGAGAGGAACTGAGATCTGCCCCAGGTCTCATCACTAAGGGGGCAAAGTCAGAACTAGAACTCAGGGTGTATAGTCAGTCCCCTGAGCTTGTGACCCTGGGAGCTATATTTTCAAATTAATGATCTAATTACTCTCTGGTATCATCCAATAGAATCTGGGAACAAGTCAAGGCTTCTGGTTTATTTGGCAGAACCCTCACGATGGGAGTGTTTTCCATCAATCACCTAGGCTGCTTTTATTTTGCATTTGTTCTTGCACCATGCAGACCTGGTAGGTCCACAGTCCACTGCAGGCAGGCAATTTGCACATATCCCTACTACTTTAATCACAATCCCTTTCTTGTCCCCTCCTTTCTCCAGATGCACCCTGGGTACTCTGCCCAACATGGTCTTGCTGAGACTGGGTGCACGTCTGGAGCTGTGTAATAATCATTGTGTAGCACAGGGTGGGCTGTATGAAATTATAACCCAGTTACCTGATGAAATAACCAGGAGTGGGAACAGTGATTGTGCTGGACAAACACAATCCCATTTTTACCCATTCCCCGGGCCTCAGGCAGCTCTCAGCCCCAGCAATGGCTGTCCCATTTGATAATAGCACTCTTTCCTCCAACAACCAGCCCCTTGGTCTGTTTGGAGCATAACACAAAACTGGCTGCCCGCATATTTATTATTAATCCACCAAAGAAGACAACGCTCCTTAGAAGAAGGCTTATCCCGCAGGAGCAGGTCCCAGCTGGAGCAGGGGACGGGGTCCAGGACCTATCTCAAACTGGGCCCTTCTGAGGGCAAGGGCCCTCTCTGCTGTCGGCGGGGCCAGGGTCTGAAACATTGATGAGCTGTTGTGCCCGGTAACTGACAGTCCTGGGGTGTGAACAGCCCCCAGGCCAGCTGGAACTCAGCTCTTGGCTTCAGAGGCCTGTCTCATTGCCAAGTTGACAGAGCTTTCCCTAAGCAATGTGCTGTGGGCTCAGGACTAATTTAAGCCACGTGATCATCACAATGCTTTTCAAGGTGGGAGGGTTTGCGGGTTGGTGTTGGGATGAGGACAATGACTTGGCCAGAAGGCAGGAAATGACATCATATCAGCAGTGAGACGCCCAGGCCGGTCTACCCTAAACAGGTCTAACCGACACTGCCCTACCAAGTGACAGCCCCTGGCCCAGGCTCCTTCAAGACCCAACACTGGGTCATCCCAAATCTACCCAGAGAGATCACACCATCTTATACCACCTTGTCTAACTCAAACATCATCCCCACGTCCCCTCCCATCCTACGATTCTGCTCTCCAATCCCACCGCCAGCCTCAGGGATGTGCCCTGAGTTTCCCTGAGACCACAGAGCAGTGCGTAGTCCTGTGTTCTCAGCCTGTGCAACTCACAGAGTCCTTACCAACTGCACCGGGGTGTTTGTCCCATGCATGTCACACCAAAAGTAACAACAGCAAGGTAGGGGGAGTGAAATCAGTGGGCAGGAGACACCTGAAGCCAGGCAAGACAGCTGAGGAGACACTTAGCTAGCAGAATACCAGGGACAGCCAGCCCAATGAGGGACCTCAGAGAACACCCAATACAATCTTCGGATAAGAGGAGGGGCAGCTCGGAGAAGACAAGTAACTTGCCTAAGGCGTATAATGACCGAGGGCCGAGACTGGAAGCTAGTCCCCCACCTCCAGCAGAGCTCTTTCCAACCAGCTTGCATCTACACATGACCCTCCCCACACACACATGAGCCTGTTTCTTACCAGTCTTCACCTGCATTCCTAGGTCCCAATGACCAAGTTGGCAAATACCAGTGAAAGTGTTACCCCCAGAGAAACTTGGGCTTGGCAGGGGAGACCAGATAGACACATAGTAAGTAGTTAGCACCAAAAAAGGCAAAGAGCAGTCCCTGAGATCTGGTGTTTCTCAGCAGTTTACCTGTCTCAGAGCACCTGGCTACAACCCACGCCATCAGCCACGATGGCTCATTCTGGCTGTGATTCAGCCAGAGTGAGTCTGAACCTCAGGGGATAGGTTGCAGAGTTCCTCCTCTCTGCCCATGAGATTCCTTGCACATCCCCTGACTATAGCTGAGGTAGGGGACCCCACAGAGAGCCACTGCACTACAGTGGATGGCACAGACTTCAATTTCTCTGGAGTTTGCAGGGGCCGGGGGACCCAAGGCAAGGGAGCAGATGACTCTTTCCAGAGAGGCTGGGGCTTGAAAGCCAATGGGTTTGGATGGCATGAAGAAAACTGAGGGAGAGGATGAAAGAGAGCAGTGAGGAGAAGAGACGCTGGCCTTGACATTTCCTCTGACCCTGGTGTATGTGTTAATGGTGGTTTTCTCTCTAATTGACTTGGGAGCACAGAGAACCCACCCAGGCAGCAATCAGGGAGACCCCTGGGGCTCCGGGGAGACCAGCCCTGCTGGGTCTTTGCTGGGCTTGATGGATTGGGGCCCGAACCCCTGTCAGTGGTCTGTCTTCCACTCCACAATCTGGGGGCCGGTGGGGAGAGGGTGTCTCATCATGTCCCTCAGGCCTCACTCCCATTTCCTGTGGGTCCCTTGAAACCTTCTCATGCCCTGTTAGTGCTAGAGAGAAGTCATGTTCAGAGCCACTGCCTGCCAGACACTGAAGCCAATGCAATCTGAGCAAATAGCTTGAGAAATGGGAGCTGCTAGCCTGAGACTAACCTTCATTGCAGGTGCAAAGTGGGGATAATAATAAACTTCACCACTTAGGAGTGCTCTGGATTTTGAATAAGATGCTAATTGTGTGCACATGTAGACACGGGCTATAGAAGCATATTGTCCAAAGGTCACGTGGCTAGTAGGTGGCATTGTTGGGATTTGAACCTAGGACTCCAACCTGACACATGGAGCTCTGAACCACGACACCCTCCACCCTCGTTGTGGGTGGGTGCCTTGTACTATGGCCATCTGTTTCCTCTACTGGTCTGTGAGCGCCTGGAGGGCCAGGACCGTGTCCTTACACCAAATCCAGTATCTAAGAGCAGCTCAGGGGGGCATCACTGATGGCAGTTGTTATTGGTGATACTTCAATCCGAGGCCTGGGAGACCACATTGAGATTCAGCCAGGGGCTGCCATGCGTGTGTAGGTGTCCTCTGTATTCTGAGTTGTCAACAGAGTGAGCCATTCCAGACAGGATGTAAGAAATCCTCCAGAAAGGGAGTCAGGCTTCCATGGCAAGGGAGGGAATGCCAAAAGGCAGATGGCAAGAGGGAAAGCTCACTACATTTCTGGAGCAATTTGATAGCCAAGGCTGTGTTCCCACAGACAACCAATGCCGATATGCTGAAAACGTGGCTGCCAGACTTCCCCAGGCCCCAGAAAGTACAGGACCCCTGACACCTGTTCTAAGAGGGAGACAAGCATAGAGACAGAGGCTGACTTCCTGTTGGGTGCACGTATGTCTGAGATTCTTAATCAGGAGGTGTGATGTCTGCCTGCACCATTCCACTGCAATGTGGGGAGGGAGCCAGCCAAGACTGGGACCAACCCTGCTGACTCCCCATGGGGATAAGTCAGGAGAATCCGGGAGGCTTCTCCAGCAGCCTGAAGTCCTGGGCAAGAACTGAGGACTTGGGATGGAGATGGCATTTTCATCCTTTCTTCCAGGTAAGTAGGAGCCCTTTGACTGCAAAGCCAATATGGTACACTCTCACTGCTACAGAAAAAAACAGCAGGTGATGGAAGGAGAACTGACTCCGGGTGGTGAACACACAAGGTGAGATATAGATGATGTATTACAGAATTGTACACCTGAAATCTATGTAACTTTACTAACCATCGTCACCCCAATCAACTTTAATTTAAGAAAAAGTTAGTGGATATTTAGAATGAATTAAAGAAACAGGACATCAAGAATTCCTGAAAAGCCAAAACAATCTTTAAAAAGAAGAACAAAGTTGGAGGTCTCATACACCTGATTTCAAACTTTCTACAAAGCTGCAGTAATCAAAAGAGTGTGGTACTGGCATAAGGACAGACATTTACACCAATGGCACAGAACAGAGAGCCCATAAATAAACCCTCATGTCTGTGATCAATGATTTTCAACAAGTGGGCCAAAGCCATTCAATGGGTAAAGCAGAGTCTTTTCAACAAATTATTCTGGGAAAACTGGATATCCACATGCAAAGGAATTAAATTGGACTCTTACTTTCCATCGTATGAAAAATTAACTCAAAACAGATCAACTCTTACTTTCCATCGTATGAAAAATTAATTCAAAACGGATCAAACGGATTTGGTTTAGTAAGAACTAAAACCAAAACACTGAAGAAGAAAACTTTTGTCATGGGACAAAAGCTTCATAACATTGAATTTGGCAATGATTTCTTGGGTATGAAACCAAAAGTACAGGCAACAAAAGAAAAACAGATAAAATGGACTTCACAAAAATTAAAAATTTTTGTATATCAACATACACCCACAGAGTGAAAAGGCAGCCCATAGAATGGGAGAAAATATTTTAAATCATATATCTAGTAAGCAGTTAATATCCAGAAATACATTCTAGATAGAGGCCTACAACTCAACAACAAAATCAGACAACCTGATTGAAAAGGACTTGAATGGATAGTTCTCCAAAGAAGATGTACAGATGACCAATAAGCACATGGAGAAATGCTCAACATCACTAATCAGTAGGGAAATGCAAATCAAAACCACAGTGGAGATACTACCCTCACCTATGAAGATGGTTATTATTTAAAAAGAAAATAACAAGTCCTGATGAGGATGTAGAGAAATTGGCACCCTTGTGCACTGCTGGTGGGAATGTGAAATGGTGCAGCTGCTGTGGAAAACAGTATGGCAGTCCCTCAAAAAGTAAAATTACCATATTCTATTACGTAGAATTATCATATGATCTAGTAATTCTACTTCTGGGTATAAACTCAAAAGAACTGAAAGCAGGGATGCAGACAGATATGTGTACACTAATGTTAATAGCAGCATTATTCACCAGAGCTAAAAGGTGGAAACACCCCAAATGTCCATTGACAGATGAATGAATAAATAAAAGATGGTAGATACATACAGTGGAATATTATTCTGCCTTACAAATAAATGAAATTCTGAGACATTCGACAACATGGATGACCTCTGAAGACATTATGCTAAGTGAAATAAGTCAGTCACAAAAGCATAAATACTGTATGATTCCACTGATGTGAGACTCCTAAGTAGTCAAATTCCAAGAGACATAAAGTAGAATAAAAGTTACCAGGAATGGGGAAACAGGAATATGAAGTTATTGTTTAATAGGTACAGAGTTTTGGTTAGGGAAGATGAAAAAGTTCTGGAGATGGAGGGTGATGTCATCACACAACAATGTGAATTTACTTAGTGCCACTGAATTGTACACTGAAAACTGTTAAGATGCTAAATGTAATGTTATATGTATTTTATAATAATAATAAAAGAAGCAGGACGATGGAGTCAGGGGGCCCCTTGCACTCTCTTCCGATGAGCTCCATCTGGAACACAAGGTTCCAGCCTAGGAGGTCCATTCTTGAGGGTCACTGACAAACCAGAAATACTCAGGAGGCAGGCTGGACATGGGCTACAAGAGGTGAGGCTGAGGAACCTGGGGATGTGATCCTGAGAGCAGAGAAGCCTGCCTTCACACCGCTGAAGGGCGGACATGAAAACATACACCGTGGTGTGTTGGGAGGACCAGAACAGAGAAGCAGAAGTCTTGCGGAGACCGGATGGGGTTTATATTCAGGCAGGTCTTTCTGACTACCAGTGCCGCGTAGCAGTGGAATGGGTTGTGACTATCCAACACTCAAGAAAGGCTGGATTCAAACTAGGGCTGGAGAGGCCACTGGTGGGGATGCTGTGGAATGGGATTCCTGTGACAGGAGGAGATTGGTCCAATGGACCACGATGAGCCCTCCTCGTGATTCCTCAAGCTTTGATCTCTTAGGTGCCAGACTGTCCTTGGACTTGCCCTGCCTAAGCGACAGGCAAAAAGCATATTCCCCCAAGAACTAGGAGACTCACATTCTAGTTCCAGCTCCATCAGTGATTGGCTGTTTGATCCTGGAGGAGGCACCACCTCCCTGGACCTCGTTTACTCACCTGTGTAATTAACACCTGCCAGCCTTTCCTCACCTCCTCAGCCTTAGAGGTGTGGGAAGTGAAGCAAGGACTTGTGAAGAAGAGAGCCCAGATGCCTTCTCAGCCCTCCTCTCCCCCTCCTGGCTTTCCCTTCCTCCCAGATCGGGGCTGGCAGTGTTTCCCAGGGTGCCGTTTGCACACACCTGGTGGTATTCTGGATGCTACGTGGGATACGGGACGGTTCTCTGTACGAATGTAAACCTGATACCTGTAGCAAATGATAACAGTTTTTCATGATAGTAATATCACCATTCTTTGAACAATAAACTTACAAGTTAATGTAGGTTGCAAAAAGTGAGTTAAAAGAAGCAGTAGTAAATAATAAGGGTAGTGGTGGTTGAATAAGGCAAAAATCTTGAAGGTGGAATGTGTGTTTAGGGATCACTGATGGATTCAGGAGATACACCATCCTGGCTCCCAGGCCCCACAACAGATCCCCAGGGCCTGGCAGTCAGACCCAGAGGAAACCAAGGGGCAAAGCATTTGGGCTGGTCCTACTGCCTGGTTTCCTTAAGGTGCCAGGTGCAGCGATTTCACCAGCCAATTGAGAACAACTAAGAAATTGAACTTGGTTCTGGGATCCTCCATCCACACAACTGGACGTTGACCAGCTTCTGCCTCCTTCTTTTGGCAACACTTCATGCCTACCTTCTCCCCAGTGGGCTCCAGGAAAAGGGGGCCCTGATCATGTTATTGACCCCCAAAGTGCCAGGAATGTGTTGGGTGCCTCCCCTAAAAGGCACATGTAAAGAGAAGCCTAGAGAGGAACGGGTAATCTCCATGGCAGATGAAGCAAGGTGCCCTGAGCAAGAGCCGATGTTTTTGTCCAGGGAAGCCGTCACCTGCACCACAGGTGGGGCAAGCTCCCCTCATGCCTGAGCCTTTAAGCAGGGTGTGCAAAATCCCCTTCACAGGAACCATCTAGAAACCTGATCACGGTCCAGTTCCCTCCACTCCCACCACTATCTGCGGGTCACATCGGTCAAAGGGTCAGTTGGTCAGCCTAGAACAACTGCCTTCCCTGAGGAGCAGGAATGAAAGAAGGTTCCAGATAATTATCAGCCAGAACTTCAGGAGATGGCTCTCAGAGGTGGAGAGAGGGAACAAGGCCAGCTAAGGATCCATCCTCCCTTGGTGGGTCGTGATGGGGGTGGAATATACACTGAAAGTGTTCCCTTTCCTCTCTCCTCTTTCTGTTATTGCCAACCTCCCACGTTTTGAAATATTGTTACCTATTAAACTGCATGGATGAAGAAATAATTACCATCCCCATTTTGATCATCACAGACCTCTGATAACAATCAAAAATCAAGTTCAATAATTACAGGTGAAAAGTAAAGAAACTTAACCTTTGGTTTACCAACATAGTCATTTGAATATTTGAAGATCCTGGGTTTCATTCCTTCTGGAATGTAGCCTGGAAATACTAAAACTACAATGCCAACTATCCTATAAAGTGGTAAGGGGGGCGCTCAGGCAGCCTGGCTCAGGGATAGGGTCAGAGGGTATCTTTGTCTTCCCTTTAGGAATCAAGAAAACACTACCTTGTATGATTCTTGTGGGAAGCTGGAGAACCCCCGGGTTACATTAATTCTTTCTCCATGGTGACTTTTTGGAAGTTCTTCGCTTAACAACCCATTCTTTCAAATGCCATATGCATAGAAAAGACTGGAAATGATTGCATAAAAATATCAGAAGTGATGTTTTTCCAGGTGATGAAATTAACAAGTATTCTTTTTTTATGTTTGCGTGTCTCTATTTTCTAAAATTTCTGTAATGATCAAATGTGGCTTTTGTAATAAGAGAAAAGATCAATAACATATCTTTTAAAAAAAGAATCAATAAAGTTGTAAGTTATTATCATGAGGATCACAGAGGAGAGAGGCAAGCATTCAAGGTAGGAGGTGAGAGATCAGAGGCAGACAGAAAAATTAAGAAAGGAAGCCCACTGAGACATAGGGTGTGTTTGTTTCTGCCCAGCTGGGTTGCAAAAGACGGTGGAACTTGGCGACCAACGATGCGTGGTGGAAGGCAGCATCCAGCATGTTGTACTGCAGGGTGGCCATGGGAAAGTCACTTCTCGTGGCTGCCAAGTGCCTTTCTGTCCGACAGCCCATGACTCTGTGGGAGCAGGGAATTATGATGATGCCCCCCTTTTGGGAAAGGCAAATGTGTTCAACAATGAGGTAAGGTGAGCTCATCACTTCAGGGGACAAAGGTGTGATAAAATCAGACATGGGACATGTGTTTTTACAGGCTTCGTTCCCCTGCCTCCTGCTGAGCTAAAATGACTGAATTGAAGGCCTTTGGCCAGCGATGTACTTAAAATTGTTTCACTCATACAATCAGGAGTCAGGGGCAGCACGATGGAATGCTGGAAGCGCTGAGTTCTGACCCCCGTCCCCCATGCCCTAGCGATAACTCGCCTTCGTTGGGCATCAGAAGGAAGGCAGGAGAAGCTGCCTTTGAACTCAGAGGGACGTTCGATAGATACCTATCAACACGCGTTTCTGCAAACACTGGATGTGCTCAGGGCTGCTCCTGTTCTCCCTCATGCCTCTAGGTCATCTTATAGTTCCCACTTCCTTGATCCCCCAGACCATGTAAGCTTGCTCTTGGAAGGCCACAGGGAAGAGATGGGGTTTCACCCGGGCCCTACTTGACAGGAAGACCCCGGAGGATGGCAAGGGGTGATGGGACAGCTCAGAACAAGACAGAGGCCTGGATGGGGGGTACAGTGGGTAGGCCACGCTGACACTGACCTCGGGGCACTTCCATGGGGCTGAAGCTGGCCAACAGGTCACGGCACCACTGGCGGTCACCTTCCAGGTCACTCAGCCAGCTGCAGCAGTTGAAGTAATAACGGAGGTGAGGCCGCTTTAGGTCCGTCAGAATC
Source organism: Rhinolophus hipposideros (assembly GCF_964194185.1). NCBI lineage: Eukaryota > Metazoa > Chordata > Mammalia > Chiroptera > Rhinolophidae > Rhinolophus > Rhinolophus hipposideros. Next base: position 22,050,842 of record NC_138063.1, on the reverse strand, counting down.
ACACGGTCTAGGTACCAGCTGGGACTCGAGCCCGTGTTGTCATGTTCGATCCTGAGGCAGAAGCAGATACCCACAGTGTCACTGGCAGATGGAGACAATGCCCTTCCATGCAGGAATAGCCAAATGTGTACTCCAAGGAGAGGTTCAATCATTTTGTTGTTGTTACTTTACCTCTCCAACCTCAGTTTCCTCATCTATGAAATGGGGATATCTTATTAATGATGTGTTTCTTAATGAGGATTACATTGTTACATTGCCTGCAAGGAAATATTGCCTTCCATAGAAAATCCAGGATTGCCAAGGCTCGCAACAGGACCATCACCAGTTTCCCCTCTCTCCCTGACTCCCTCCCAGACCCCCCAGATACTCTCCTTGGTCCTATTACCCAAAGGATTCTCCCATAGCCATCTCGACTGGTACTGTCCCATAGAAATATCACATGAGCTGCATGTGACAGCCACATATGTAATTTTGTATCTTATAGTAGCCACATTGAAAAAGAAACAAAGAAACTGGTGAAATTAATTTTAATAATATATTCTATTTAATCCATTTATCATTTCAACATGTAACCATGTAAAAATTTATTGAGATATTTCACATTCTTTTTCTTGTACTATATTTTTAAAAATACGGTGTTTTTATGTGCACAGCATGTCTTGATTTGGACTAGTCACATTTCAAGTTCTCAATAGCCACAAGTGGCCGGGGGACTGCTGTACAGCACAGCACAGATCCAGACTCTGCATAGTAGGGCCCCCAGTAACTTCCCCCACTTCCTATAGCGCCCCTCATCCTTGGCAGCCCAGGTTTCCTCTCTGAGGTCAGTTTCTTCCCCAGAACTTGACGCTTAGACAACCTCGCTTTGCACCAAGCTTCTCATCCCTGCCTATCACAGTGAGACCTTTCCTTGCAGGACTTAACAGGACAAATATAGCTTCATCTAACACACAACCCCGTATGTGTCACGTGAATGGCACATATGATATAGACAGAATGCAGGCCTATATCTGACACAGAGCCTGGCACATAGTAGGACTTCATCTTAGTGGTCTCCTTTCCCCACATACCGAATAAAATCTTTAAAAGAAAAAGAAAAAGAGTTGAGTCTTTGGTCACTCCTCAAAGGACACAAGAAGAGTAATCAACACCCAGAAAGGGTCCAACATGACGTCAGTTCCTACTGTCCTTTGCCTGCATCTCACACTGGCCCTGGCCAGGGGCCAGAGTCTCACCTGATTTTGTAGATGAGGCCTACGTTGTTTGTTCTTACGCGGAACACGTCAGTGTTGGCTTTCGCAAAGGCAGACTGACTCCTGCAATGAACGGTGCACAGTTAGCACAGATCAGTGTTGGGCTCACAGGCCAGGGAGAAAAGCCAAGGGCTGGCACCCCCTTCCTCCTCCACCGTCCCACTCCTAGGAAGTGCTACAGGAACTGGTCCCATTCTGACATTCCTTTCTCATGTGATTTGGAGAGGCAGAGGGCAAGGACGGTTAGTACTCATTCCTTGCCTTCACACTCAGGGTCCCATGTGATCCTTGCCATGTGTTGTCCAAGCAAGTGTGATGGGCAACACTAGCCCCACGTTACAGACAAGTAAACTGCTAATTGTTAGCAGAGCTGGGACCAGAACCTGGCTCGCCAAAGCCGTGATCCAATGCCCTCTGGTTGTTCTGGGTGGGGACAGTGGAGGAGGAAGGACGGCGTGATGGATGCCATGCTGCCCTCAGTTCTGCAGGCTTTCTGGTCCCTCTTCCTTCCTTGCCTTGCTCTTGCTGGGGAAAGTAGCAATGGCAGCCCCCAGTGGATGCAGAACTTGGGTGGGGGTCCATGGTCCTGCCAGTCCAACAAGGAAGAAAATGCTCTACCCAAGTCAGCAACCGGGGAAATGAGGTGGTGAGGAAAGGCGTATCTGGCACCCTGCAGATGGTGCAAACGGAAGCAAGCTCACCTGAGACGTTCCGCAGTGAGCCCAGCCTTGGGAGCACCCTTTTCCGATCAGTGTAGATGGGAGGGCTGGAGCCGACTGGCTACGGACTCCTCAGGGAGTGGAAGCCTGAATCTCAAGTGGATATCTGCCCCTTCCCCTGTGTGGGCCAGGACCCGGGCTGTTTCCGCCCGGGACTTTTCGCAGCTCTTCCGGCAGGCACTGTCAGTGATGCCTCTGCAGGGCCAAGAGCCGTAGACCTCCCTCGGTGCCCCCGGCTCTCGGCACCAACACCCAGCCCGTGGGGCAAGAAAAGTACAAAGACATACACCTGTTTATTGGACATCAGTGTGTTTCAGAATAAAGAGGGAGAAGGGTCTTCTCCCCCAAGCAACAAGACTCAGACTCCCTCAGTAACAGAAGGCTTTTAAGGTTCTCAGAGGCTGTGATTCTGCAAACAGACCCACTTTGGCAAACAGCCTGCCCAGGGAGATGTCTCCTTACAGTGGGTATATCATGAGACATGGGCCTGTGGCCCTCCTAAAGCAGTGCGGAGCTCATGAAATCGGGGCGGCCTTATCAGGGAAAAGGGACCCCAATGGTGCAGTCTGGGCCCAGAGGGGGAGAGGGAGAGGGGTACAACCTTCGTGTTTTGCTGGATGCAAGGGCCTACTCCCCGGCTCGCTGCATGGACCTGTCAGAATCTCACGTCCAAGGGCGAATAACAACACACCCCCATTTTGTTTCAGAGTCAAAGCAATTGTCAAATGACTTGGAAAACACATAAACATAGATCCTGTGCATCAATTTGTGTGAATAGGAAACAAAGAAATAAACAAGAGATATTTTCTGTTTCAATATCTGAGACAAGGAAATAGATTTTTGTTTTTGTTTTTTAAAAGAAATAGATAAGAGTCTTTACCTCAAATAAATACCCTAAGAAACATAAACCCTGGGAAGGTATACAATGGAATATTATGCAGCCATTAAAACTCCTGTTATAAAAAAAGATTTTGTGAAACAGAAACAAGATTATGATATAGGCTTACAAGAAAAAAAAGCAGGTTAAAAATAGAATGTACAAAACAACAACCAATAAAAACAGGATAGCAACTTCATTTAAAAACAGTTAAGATGGAAATGCTGGCGCGGATGTGGAGAAAAGGGAACGCTAGTGCACTGTTGGTGGGACTGCAGATTAGTGCAGCCACTATGGAAAACAGTATGGAAGTATCTCAGGAATCTGAAAATGGAACTACCCTATGATCCAGTAATTCCACTCCTAGGCATCTACCCGGAGAAATCCAAAACTCCAATTCAAAAATCTGTATGCACTCCTATGTTTATTGCAGCACTTTACACAATAGCCAAGATATGGAAACAACCGAAATGCCCATCGGTAGATGACTGGATTAAGAAGCTGTGGTACATTTATACAATGGAGTATTACGCAGCCATAAAGAAGAAAGAAATCTTATCATTTGCAACAACATGGATGGATCTAGAGAACATTATGTTAAGTGAAATAAGTCAGAAAGAGAAAGACAAGTACCATATGATCTCACTTATATATGGAATCTAAAGAAAAGACTATGCGAATGAACTAATCAGAGACAGTTTTGGGGACGCGGAGAAAAAACCGAGAGTGGTTAGATGGGTGTGTGGGAGGGGGTTGGGGATAAGGGGAAAGGTGAAGGGATTTGGAAGCAGCTGGTAACCACAAGATGGCCTCAGGGTTTTTTTTGAAAACTAATTTGGGGAAGGTATTCAATAATGTTGTAAAGATTTTGTTGGGTATCCGATGGACATGCGTCCTATTTGGGAGACCACCTCAGGGATACTGTGGATACCTGATCATGGCATTGTACACCAGAAGCTAAACATTAATGAATGCCAACTATAATTTTATATATATAATGTGATGGTTCAGTGTGAGGTCGGAGGGATAGTGGATGGGGGGAGGGGGGTTCACAGTATGAGGGATATAAATGATGAACGTCTAAGTATTACCTTGTTTTGTACACCTGAAACTAATAAATAAATAAAATAAAATAAAATAAAATAAAATAAAATAAAAAAAAAACAGTTAAGATGGGAAAGATTTATACAAAAACCTCATGTCTAGATGGTAAGACTATTATGAAGTGTTAGTTATTTATTATGGCCTATATGTATATTTTTTTTTCTTTAGTTTTCTGAAGGGAGAACGTCTTGTTTTGGTTAATTATGTAAAAAGCACAGCCCCATGTTTCAGAGAGCCCCCACTCCACCCAGCCTGCAGCTGCCTGTGGCGAATTCTCTGGAATGAGTTTGAGGATTGCTGGCTTCATCTTCTCAGGGTGCATAGAATTTGGGCAACAGCCAATGCTGATGATTAGGGAAAGAGGAGGGTGATTTAGAAAGGAAAAGACGAGACGTGATTTGGAAGGAAAGCAGCTGGCTTTCGGGGTGCTTCTGACAAGAGGCTCCCACAGCTGCGAGCAGTAAGGAGAGCTCCGTGCCTTCAGAAAGGCCCTGTGCATGGACCAAGTGGAATGTGGATTCCTGCATTCCAGTGTGTGTGTTGAATAGTTGACCATGGTCTTTATAGCCACTCGGAAAACAAATATTAAGAACCGAGATGGAGGAAAGGAGACATGGAGAGAAAGGTCTTCCAGGGTGGGCCAGGGAGCACTCTGCACTGTCTCACAGCCACACTGCAGCCTTCCAGGGCATCACAGGAGACGAAACCATCATCCCGGTGTTTGTAAGATGAAGACCAACATCTTGGCAGACAAGAGGAAACTGCTGTCTCACAGGCGTCTCTCTCTTCAGAGGAGGGAGAGGCAAAGGACTCAGGGTCATGGCTATATGGACTCCCTTGTCTCAGGGAGGGGCTGGCTGATCCCAAGCGAGGCCCAACCCCACCCCACTTGGGCTCAGATTCTGAAATCCCCACTTCTGGCAAGTGCGTAAGTGTTTGAGAAAAATGACTGGGATGGAGTAGAAATAGCAAAGGGCAGAGGGTCCCTCCCTGGTCAAAGGAAACATTAGAAATAAAGTCTTCTTCACGTTCCCTGGTGGAAGACTGCAGCTTCTCCACGGCTCCTGGGAGACCCAGGAATGAAGGCTAGTACAGAACACAGCCCGGTGCCCACGCCTCCTCCCCAGGAGGCCTTTTACAGTTTGCACAGGGCATGTTAGCCGCAAACCAGGTAGAGCCAGCAGGCTAACATGCCAGGCATCCTCTGACACTCTCAGACGGTGAATTCTCAACGGGAGAACCGGGATCCAGAAGATACATGAGATCCCATCCTTTTGCCATATTCTAAACACGTGATGCAGTGTGGGGGCTGGTCTTGGTGACTGGAAAGGAAACCCAGAGATGGGGGTCGCCTCTGGGAGCCATGGCTGTTGGCACTAAACTGGTGTGGGGGTCAGCTAACAGGGAGTCAAAGTGAACATGTCACACCCTTTGCTGCCTAGGAGAGGGTCCAACGTGTATGGAGGAATTTAGACACCAGACCATGAGGGTGAGGACAGGCAGCATTTTAACATCAATCCCCAACATTCCTTTATTGGAAAAAATCAAAACTCCTAAGAAGCCAGTTGGGAGTGGAAGGGAAAGGCCGGGGCCTAGGAGAAAAGTCACGAGAGAGAAAAGGAGATGGAAGAAGCAGGAGGGAAAGGCAGGGTGAGAGACATGGCCAGGGGCTACAGCGAAAGGGAAACAGTCCAGGCAAGGTGGTGGCTTAATGTAAGTTGTTGGCATTGCTGCAGTGTGAACGCTTTCTGGTGGCTCAAGCTATCCGTGCAGCCTGATACACTCAAAAATGCCTTGTAGAGTGTGAGTGTGTGTGTGTGTGTGTGTGTGTGTGTGTGTGTGTGTGTGTGTGTGTGAAGCAAGGAAAAGGAAGCTTGGTTCCAACTGACACATGGCTTTGGTTTGGGGTGAGATGGTGTGACAAGGAGGGGACAGCAGCAGACAGTGATATGAGAGATGTGGAGACGTGTGGGCATCTGAGCAGACCCAGGGACTGGGAGTGTGATGGTTGCTCTGGGCTCACTGCCTCTCAGTCTCACAGAGCATGCTGACCACCAGGGCCACGGGCATCCGGGGGACATGGGTAACCTGGAATTCCTTGGAAAGCAACGCTCCCCTCTCAGACCCGAGGTCTCTGTCTTGAATCGAAAGGGTCTTGGTGAGGTTCGTTTCTATTCAATTCTCTTTGTGGCCATTTTCTCAGGTCTTACAGCAGCCAGACTCTAGCTCTTCCTTCTCCATTTATCTGCTCACCATGGTCAGATTAATTTCTTTTGGCTGCGTAGTAAGTCGAGTGTCCCCTGATCGGCTTGAAAACAAGGATTTCGACAGTCTGGTCCTGCCCTGCCTTTGCAACCTTCCTCTTCTGTGCCCCTTCAGGTAGCCAGCAGGTCACCTCCCAGCCCCTGGAGGCCTGGGGGGCCCACACAGCCTCCATACCTTTGCAAGCTGTTCCCCTTGTAAAGTCCCCTCTTTCTGTTCCTCTCTTACCTGAATTCTTTTCATCATGTGACACCCCGACTGTGTCCTCTCCTATAAAGTCTCGCTCTAGCCACCCTGATCCCACTTCATGCACAGAGCTCTGACTATTTGTAAGCAACAGGGATAGAAGCTGGTGGCCCAAAGCAAACCTCCTCTCACCCTCTGGCTCTACCTGGTATCTCTGTGGGCATCACCTCTCCAGCCTCTCGAGGGCATACAGCTGATTCTGCAAACCATGCCCGTGTCCCTGAAATGACCACTCGCCGTGAGCTCCTGCAGAACCCTCCGGACCAGCCCTATTGGGGTCCTGGCCAGATCTGTGCCCCTGCTGTCCTACCTGGAGTATGACACAGACATGGGAGAGAACCGCACCAGCAGATCTGCGGGGTAATTGGGGAGAGTGTTGATTCCTAACCGTGGGCTAGCCCAGAGAAGCTGCCTGCCTACGTGTGCTTCCCGCAGTGCCTGGAGATCCTGCCGCCACTGCCAGCTCATCCATGCTTCACAAGCCTTTACCCTGATGCAGTCTTTCCTTCCCTGTTGAGAAGGAAGGCTGGAACTCAGATTCCCAAGAACAGGGACTCAGTGACAAAGCCTCAGGCGGGGTTATAAGACGTGACGCTGGGGGCCTTCCTGAGAGGTGTTTTGAAAAAGGTGAGGGAGAAGAGTCTAAGGATACGATGCACAAAAGACAGGGGGGAACCAGCACGAAAAGAGAAAATTGTTCCTCTTGTTTAAAAAAGGCAGGCTGGGGACTCGAGGAAACAACTTGGCCAACTCCCCAAGGTCTACTGGCTTTTCCCTGGGCGGGTGCCCTCTGGGAGGTCACATGGCAAAGAGGATGGACATTTCATGCATTCTCTTTACCGTGCCCCCATCCTGGAGGGAAAGACTTCCACAAACGAGTCACTCTGCAGGATAAGCAGAACAAGAAGGCGGGTACCTTGATCTGCGGAAAACGGACAAAATAGGGTGTGATGCCTGCCTCAACACTGCGTCCTTTACGCCATAGTCCGATCTCAGAGTAAACAAGTGGCACGGGGCCTGGTCAGTCTTCTGAGGACACGGTTCGGGGATGTTCTGACCCCAGCCCTCCACAGTTTCCCCTGCCATAGCTGGAGGAGCCAAGCCATAATCCCCACAGGTCACAGCCTTGAGCCCCAGAAAGCCTTCAGGGATCCCCCCACACACACGGGCCAGGGCCACAGGCCACATGTTTGAGGAAAATGTCTACATCAAGAACCTGGGGTTTGAAGACCAGATTTATCACCAAAAAGCCCCATGACTCAGCCGCTCACTGCTCCTCTCAAAGCCTCAGTTTTCCCAAAACGGGTGAATTAGATTTAGTAGTTTTCAAATTTCTCTTGGCTACGGAGCTCTTGGCGCAAATAGAATCTGACCCAGAAACTTGGTGGGGAGAACAATCGTACGTGGAGCTGCTCAGGAGGAAGGAAGGACGGGGCCCAGGGGTAGGGCTCAGAATCAGCTGATATGTCTCCTGTGCTGTTTAGCACAGATTGCAAACCAGCTGCCTAGACCGTCCGGAAGGCCCCTAGACAGCGCTGGAATTCAGTGGTTTTGCTAAGCGTGGCTGAGAACGTGTGTATCTGTGAATGCCGGTGTGCAGTGGGAGGAAAGGATCAAACAGAGCAGGTCCTGCTCTCAATGGGTTCCAAGGAAATGGAAGACACAGGACACAAGACACACACACACACAGAAACACACACACATGCTCATCCACACAAACACACACATAAGCACACGCAAAAGTAATGTAAATGGCTGACTCGCGTGTGCGTGAGCTGGCAGGCAGGTTTAATAGGATGCTGGTTCCTAGGTGAGATGTAGGAGCAGTGTTTCAGCTCATGGCTCTCTCACATGCAGGACCTTGTCTCCTCTTCTCAAACGCCCTATGAGTTTGGTAAAAGGGGGTTGTCACGTCCAGATGACATATGAAGACGCCACGGTCTGGGATACAAGAGATTTGGCTAAAGTTACATGACAACTAAGCGGGCAAGCTGGGCCCAGACCCAGGCTTCTGGTCCTGAGTTTTGTTCTCCCACATCAAGCGATAGCTAATCTGAACTCTTGCACATTTTGAGATCCAAAGTAGACATTACTGTACATAAAAAAATCAAGAGAGGCACTAAGGAAGGTTGACAGGAAATCACTGAGAGAGAACGGGCTGACAGGTGGGTCTGTCATTAGCAGAGGCTGGTGCCCCGTAACGTGCCCGTGCACGCACACGTCTTCTCCCCTGACTCCCAACCCAGGACCCCACCAAGGGTTAGTTAATACTCACTTGCTGGTGAGCTGGAGTTTAGGAGAGATCCCGTTCTCCCCAAAAAGGGTGATGAACACATTGGCATCTGTCCCTGCACCCCGAACGTCTCCTGTGGATGTGACCACCTCGTACACTGGAGGAGGAAAGGAGAAGACAGATGGCAGTTTCAGAAAAAAACCCAGAATCCTATGTGGGTGTGGAGAAGCCACAGCTCCTACCAGCCCCGCAGGGGGTGCCCAGCCACAAAGGACCCTGGGAACTGCTACAGCCTGCACGCTTCTGAGCCAGGGTCAGACTCCCACAAAGTCCTGCTGTGTCCAAACCCGCGAACCTCATGCTGCATACTCATTTTACAGGTAAGGAACCTGTAGGCATGAGGACAAGCCCAAGTCACACATTATATGGTGTCAACACCCGAGCCCAGCCTATGGCCTCCAGATGCCCAGTGTGTGGCCTTTCCATCACAGCACACGAGGTCCTCCTAGACATGACCTTCGTCACAGCCTGCACCGGGCTCGCACCTTCCTCTCTGCCCTCTGACAATGCAGCTGCTTTGCCAGGCCTCACCTCCCATGACCTTCTGGGCATTGCACTGCTATCTCAGGATAAGCCATTCATTCCAGTGCTGGGGGTGCAGGGCTTTGCCAGGAGTCCTTCTTTCGTAAGGGCATTGATTTCCCCTCTTTTTGACCCCTTGTAGCTTTTTCCATTTGCTGTTACTTTTCCTTTTAATGTCCCTGGTTCTAATGAAGGTTCCCATCAAGACACCGTGAGGGAGAGAAAGGAAGCAGTATATTTGCGAGACTCTCTGTCTCTTGCAATAACCAAAGCCTTAATTCTTCCTAGTCTACACCACAGGGGTGTCGGATCTGCAAACAACTCCCGGAGCCCTCCCTGGGACAACTCTGGGCCCTGAAGTGTTGCCTACATGGCTTGCATATACACCAGGGCATTTCCAAACCAAGTGTCCATAGCAAAAAGATCAGCCTGGCAAAAATTCTAGAACCACATCATATGAAAGAAGACATAGAGGCCTGGAGATGCTTGGTTTGGAGAAAAGGAGAGTCTGGGGTACAGGAGAAGGATAAAGGAACTATCTCAATAGCTCATTAAGGGTACAAATGTATGTTTTAAAAAGGACCACACAATCTTTTTAATAGGCAAAAATTTGTTTAAAAAATAAACATACACTTACCCTAAGACCCAGAAATTCCACTTTGAGGTATTTACCCAAGAAAAATAAAAACATGTCTACACAAAGACCCGCACACAAAGGTTCATAGCAGCTTTATTCATAATAGCCCTAAAGTGGAAACAACCTAAATATCCATCACCAGGTGACTTGGATAAACAACTTGTAGTACATCCATACAATGGGATACTACTCAGCAATAGGAAGGAATGAACTACTGACACATACAATGTGGATAAATGTCAAGCTTGTTATGCTGAGCCAAAGAAGTCAGACATAAAACACTATACATTATAATTCCATTTATATAAAACTATAGAAAAGACAAATATAGTCTATTGTAACAGACAGCGGAACATAGTTTTCTGAGAGTAGGGGAATTGACTGAGAAGGAGCACAGGGAAATTGGGGGGGATAATTTAAATATACTATATATAGATTGTGCTAATGGTTGTACAGAAGTATACATGTGCCCATCCTCATCAAACAGCACATTTAAAACGGATGCATTTCATTGTAAAATTATATTTCAATAAAGTTGAAAAATGGACAAAAGAATTAAGCAGGCATGTCATAAATGAGGGTATCCAAATAACCAATAAGCATATAGAGACTTGTTCAGCATCATTATTCATCAGGAAAATGCAAACTAAAATTACAATAACATACTACTATGTAACCCCCAGAATGGCTAAAATTAAAAAGACTGGCAATACTAAGTATTGGCAAGAATATGGAGCTATTGGCTCCAATGTACTCTCGTACATTGTTGGTGAGAGTGTAAATTGTTATGAGCCCTGGTAGTTAAACATAATGTCCATCCTATGACCCAGGGATTCTACTTCCAAGTATAAATCCAAGAGAAATGAGTGCATGTGTCCATCAACAGATGTGTACAAGTACAAGATCTGTAACAGCTTTATTCATGATAGCCAAACACTGGAAATAACCCAAGAGTCCATCAACAATACAATGGTTAAATAAATGGTGATGTATTCATAAAATGTTATAGTGCACCATAATAAAAAAGAGCAAACCATATAACGTGTCACAACATGGACAAATCGCTCAGATACAATGTTGAGTGAAAGAAAAGCTACACACAAAAAGTGTATACTGCATGATTCCATTTATCTGAAGTTCAAGAACAGAAAAAAACTAATCTATGGGGAGAGAATCAGGAAAACTATTACCTCTGGGAAGGCAAGCGAAGGAGTTTTCTGGAGGTTGGAAGTGTTCTGTGTCTTGTTCTAAGTGGTGGTTACATAAGCATGCATATGTAACAATTCATCATGCTATACCTTTACGAGTTTTATGCTGTTTATATATTATTCCTCAAATTTAAATTTTTAATTTAAAAAAACTAAGATATCTGAAGAACTATCTTGTGGAAAAACAAATTCTGTGGAAGATATAAAATTCATTTTGGCTCTAAAAGGGAGGACCCCAACTCATGAAGTCCCCTTGTCAGCACAAAGAATTGTCACCAGCAACAGAGGGTGCTCCAAACACAGAGCCTGGCAAGTGGGAGATGCTCAATAAGTAATTACCCGGATGAATGAATGAGCAAATAAATGAATGAACGAAACAATCAATAAAATGAATATGAACGATAGAACTAAATGGATTATTATCTGATTCCAATTCTACCGTTACTGGCTATGTCATTTCAACCAAATGTCTTACTGAGCCTCAATTTCCTCATCTCTGAAGTAGGGATTAATTTCTTTCTTGAAGAATTATGGTAAGGATTAAAGCAAATAAAACAAAGTTTTCAATGTTCATACCCATTGACCTAGCATTTCCATTTCTGGGAATTTATCTTACAGACACTCCTCCACAGTTGGACAAAAGATATGCATTCCATAAGTGGTAGACTTATCATCATCATCATCACCATCATTGTCATCATCAACACCATCAGGGTCATCGTCACCATTGTTATCATCACCATCACCATCATCACCATCCTCCTCATCACCACCATCACAATCATCATCATCACCATCAAGGTCATCATGGTCACCATTACTGTCATCATCATCACCACCACCATCATCATCACCATCCTCCTCATCACCTCCATCACCATCATCATGATCACCATCAAGATCATCATGGTCACCATTACTGTCATCATCATCACCACCACCATCATCTCCATTGTTGTCATCATCAGCATCACTATCTTTCTCATCATGACTCCAGCATCTGCACTAACAATATCCCCAAGGAGGCCGCCTTGAGGAATTGTATCCCAACAGGTGCTGGGATTGTGCACAAGCCCCTGGGCAGGCACACAGCAGGCATTCAATAAACACTTGGTGAATAAATGAATGGGTGAGGGAATGGATGAACGAATGACTGGACACGGTGCTTACAGGGACTAGTGAGCCCCTCTGGGGTAAGTGCTGAGAATTTTGGTGCCTTCAGGGACCAGACAGGCAGCATCGATGGATAACACATGGCTGGTATGAAACGATAAGGAAAGGTGGAGACTATCACAACCCGGAAGTCCACAGCCTAGAAGCAGTCACAGCCAAAAATATTTGAAAACATTTAAAAGGCAGAAGAAAACAAAACAAAACACCAAAAACCCCTCTGCAGGCCAAACGTGGCTCCTGGGTTCCCAGTTCACCCCTTCTCTGGTTTACCTGGCAAGAAGGTAGAGCATTTCAAAGCAGCTCCCAAAAGCCCCAGAAGAAGAGGAGACTAAAAGGACAAGGCCCTGGGGTCCAGAGCAACCCCTGCCTTCTCCACGTGGGCCACAGCCTCTCCTTGCAAAGCCCCAGGCCCCCATCTCCGTTGGCCACGGTGGGCAGCAGCCCCGAGCCCCCGCTGGACACGCTGCCAGGGTCAGGCGTCCTCCCCACAACACCCAGTCACAGCCCTGTCAGGTCAGGCTTTGCCCAAAGCAGGCCATGCCATGGAAACCAGATCGCAACGTGGCTCTTGGGGCAAGGACCTGGAGCGTGTGAGCACTGCCGTTCTAGTCTATTCTGTGCCAATAAGATTGTTGCAAAGGGCAGGTCGCCTGCCTCTGCATCCAGCAGGGGACGCCAGCGTGATGCCTGCCCGTTTACCCCAAGGGGACACAGACGGTACAGACGCAATAGGAAATCCCCGAGAAGGCGGTTGGAACCTCAAGTTCCTCCCTCAAAGCACAGGACGAGATCCTGGGCTGCGCCCCCCACGCCCGCCGGCCGGACCGCGCACCTTTGGCCTTGTAGTACTCGTGTTCCATTTCCTCGTCGTCGTCGTCGGAGGCATAGTTCAGCAGCTCCTCCTCATACAGCGCTACGAAGTCAATGTCTTTCTTTCTCCTCTTTTTCTTCTGGGGCATCATTTTGCTGGCTGCTTCTTCCTGGCCCTGGCTAGCTCACCGGGCCTGCCTCCCTGCACCACCGTGGACCCTCGGCCCTCTCTGCCTGGGCTCCTGTGCCGTGTGGGTGGGCCAGGAGCCACACTTGGGTCCCCTGTGCCCACAGCGCTGCTCCTGCTCCCCTTGCTTCTTGGGCCTCTGAGCTGAACCTCAGTGCCTTATCTCTGTCTTTCCTGTCCCAGGCCCCTCTCTCTGCCATCCCTTTGCTGGTCACCTCCTCTTGCACCTGCCCTGGGTTTTCTCCTTGGGCCTCATCACTTATTCATAGGGGCTGAGGGCAGGCTGTCCTCCTTCCTCCATGCCCCTCCCAACAGCTCTCTCTCCTCCCTTCATGCAGAATCAGGTGACATCGAGCCCTTGGCATCAGTTTCCCACCTGGCCTCCCAGCAAGGGGGCCCCTTGGACCTCCTCCAGGCCACCCAAGGGGTGGGTGGCGGCCTCCCGCCATGGAGATCACCCTAGCCCCACAGGCTTGGAGGGCCGTGAACGATGCCCCTGGGCCTGGGACCTTCTGAGGAGAGCAGGGCCCCAAATCAGCCAAGCTGCCAGGACTCAGAGGCCTGTTTCTCTCCATTATTCATGACCTCTGATCGTCTTACGGAGCAGGCAAGGTTCTTGCTGGATTTTTCTTGCTCTCTTTCTCTGCTTCCATCTCAAGATTGCTGCCTCCTTAAAGTGGCCATTTAGCCAGGGGAGACCTGCTACCCTTCAGGGGTGCTGCTCGGAGGAGTACTCGGACCACCCACAAAGCATTTACTGAGTTGTGAGTGACAGCACTTGCAGACCCGAGAGAAGGACACTGGGGAAACCCACCGGTGGGGCATGGGTCACCAGCATGGGTTATAACAAGAACTCACCACATTGCTCTCTGGGCTCTCACATAAAATAGTCAAAACCTTCCGAGCCCACTGCAGAAGCCAACCCCACTCGGCCCTGACCTTCTCCACCTGCAGCCCCATACGGGGGATTCTCAGTTGGAGCAAGAGAATCAGGGCTCACAGACGCCTCTCTACCCTCAGTCAGAAAGGAAAATTCCCCTCAGGGCCACTACACTCCTCTTCCTTGCTTATTGTACTTTATCAAGATTTTATTAAGGCATTTAATTAAGATTTTATGAAGATTTGTTACAACCCCAGTCATAAGATTTCTATGTAAATCTTAAACTGCTAGAAATTTTCAATCCACTTGGAACTCTCCTTCCTCTGTCCTGGCAGCGTGAGGTCACTGGCCAGAACTGGGCCTGATGAGCGCCTCTCGGCCGTGTGGCCTGGCCAAGGCCTGTCTCCCCGTCCACAAAGGGGGATACTAATGATGCATGCAAGCATGTTGGGCACTTGGAGAAAGTGCTCAGCAAGTGGAAGCCTCTGGAACGCAGTAGAGGCTTAATAAATTCCTGGGACTCTAAATCTGAATTTCTCTTTCTTATTTTTCTTGGAGGGGGGAGTGATGCTTTGTTATCACCTCAAATTGCTCCAGAAGCCCTCCGTCAGTTCCTGCATGCAAGGACCGGCCCTCTGTGTCCTCCTTCTTCTGCGGGTTCTCTCTCTCTCTGTAGCATATCAGAGGCCACCAGTGAACATCCTGGAACATCTGTGTCTCTCCTATTTCCTGGGAGGACTGCCTTGTAAGGGCTTCTTTACTTGTCACCTTTCTCCTGCCTCTCCCAGCCATGAGCTCTGTGGGGGCAGGGCTCAGGCCGCCAGGGTCGCCGTGAGGCTCCCAGAACCTATAGCACCTCTGGCACACATATGCATTTGTTCAGTTAATAAATTAATGACTGGATTGCAGGCAGGTCTGTCTATAAAGCAGCCATGAACACAAGGCTCTCACTAGTTCCACAAGGAAAACAGTATGGGCTAAAAAGAAACCACACTTTAAATGATGTATTGGTGAAGTGAATGTTCCAGAACAAATACCACTCTGAGTGCCACTGGCCTAGAGAAGAGGTCATTTCCCGGGTCCAAGAGCGCTACCTTCACAAATATGAACAACTCTTCTGTGAGCAAGCACTAGAGCCACCTGTGAGGCTGAAAGGACAGTCTTATGACCAGAGGTGGTGGTTACAGAAAGGCAGGTTTCCACCCAATCCAGAAAGAAGGAATGGACACCCAGTCCTGCCTGGGGTGGCAGTGACTGTGGGGTGACAGAGATGTGAGGTCTGGAAAGCATACCTTGCCAGCCGACAGCAGGAATTGCTCTGGTGGTCCCTGTGGGTTTGAACCTGACAGGCCTGTGTCTGGTAGCTGGGAATTTCTAAGGCACCGAATGGCAGGTACAAGTAGACACTGGA
Organism: Rhinolophus hipposideros; assembly: GCF_964194185.1. Classification (NCBI taxonomy): domain Eukaryota; kingdom Metazoa; phylum Chordata; class Mammalia; order Chiroptera; family Rhinolophidae; genus Rhinolophus; species Rhinolophus hipposideros. The sequence goes on along the minus strand of NC_138063.1, from coordinate 22,035,260 downwards.
GCAACCATGACAGGTTACCCAGCTAGGGTCCTCTGTGATGGGCTGGGGGCCAGGGAAGAGCACCGGCAAGCTCCAGGCTTGGCTGCAAAACCCTGACCAGACAGAGGGGCTCTGTGTCAGACCCGTGGGGACTGAGAAGAGGGCAGGAGAGCGTCTGCCAGGCCTGCCTGGGGCCTCCAGACTGAGGCATAGTTCAGAGAGGAGGAGGGAGCTAGCTGGTCTGCAACCACCACACGACTTGTCACAAGCTCCTCTCTTGTCACCTCTGTGTCCCACACCACCTCTCTGCCTGGCATTGAGTCCAACTATTGAGCTCTTAGCCCCAAGCTCCAGCACCCAAGATCCTTGGCCACCAGCTCTCTTCTGTGTTCTGGGTCTCCTCCCCTCACAGATGCCCTCTGTCAAGGTCAATGTCTACTTAAATGGGAATCCAGGACCTGGATTGTCCTTATTGTGTCCCCAGCCCCCCCAGACCTACTGAAGGTAAAATTTGGAATCGACAATTTTAACAACACCCTCTCCTGGGGGCAGGGAGGTAGCACTTTATATGAACTAAAATTTGGAAGCCATAGTAGTCTATACCTTCCCGGGTGACCTTGATCAGCTCACCTGGCTTTGGGGAGAGGATTAGCAAGCTTCCCTCCCAGGGCTACACATTGGAGTCACAGGGAGAGCTTTTAAATGCTGATGCCTGGGGTATAGGAAGGCACTGAACTCACCTCGTCCCATGAGCAAAATCAAATATACATGTATATAGACAGCAAGTACTCGGGTGAGACAACCAAGCACTGAATGAACCGCTTCTGACAACAAAAAGTGAAAGAGACAAAATGCAGAAGTCCTGGGAAGCCAAGAGAGCCCTCTGGGAGCCACGGGAACTCTCCAGGGAGGGAGGAGCCTGCGAGAGCCTCTGTTCACATTCCTCTCTGCTTTGCCAGGGCTGGGGGAGCTCTATCCTGTGACTTGGGGCCTACCTGCAAGATCACCACAGTGCATTCACAGCTACATTGCCTGCAGCCTTTTTTTAAAAGTATAATTGGTATACAATCTTATTATATGTTGGTTATGTGAGTTTCACGTGTACAATATAATGATTCAACATTTTTATACATTACAATGTGATCACCCCACTAATTCTAGGAATCACCTGTCACAGTGAAAACTTATCACAGTATCACTGACTATGTTCTCCTTCCCCTTTTCACTCATCCTCCCCCCCTCCCTACTGGTGACTATCCCTTTGGTTTCTGTTTCTATGAGTCTGTTTTTGTTTTGTTTTCAGAGTCCACATACTAGTGAAACCATACAGTATTTGTCTTTCTCTGCCTGACTTAATTCACTTGAAAGCCACCTAGAGCCCATCAATAGATGAATAGATAAAGAAGATGCCATGTATACATATACAATGGAATATTAGGCAGTAATAAAAAAAGAATGAAATGTTGCATTTGTGACAACGTGGGTGGATCCAGACAGTATTGTGCTTGGAGCCTTGGTCTCCCAACTACGGGAAGGAGCAGGAACACAGCGCATCACCACACCCACCTGCCCTCCCTGCCGAGAGCTGCTCCACAAGGTCAGTGCCCCAGGGGCGGTGAGCTCATGCTGGGCTCCACGCAGCTTCCCCAAACCGTCGGGCACATGGCACCTACACATAAGTCTCCTACACAGGACCACTTTCGGTACAACAAACAAGAGACTATGTAGAGAAGACCGAAGAGCCAGGGGCGCTCTCCAGGGACTGTGGGAATTCTCTGGAGTCCAAGGGGATGGTGAGCAGTGCTGCCCACATCGCCCTTCACCTCCGTGGGGTGGGAGGGGACTTCATCCACAGGCTCTGGCCTGCCTGCAAGGTCACTGCAGCACGTTCCCACACACACCACCAGGGCACATTTCAGCTCGAACAAAGGGAAAAAGCAAGACCGACAAGGCGTTACTACAGACACCCGGCTTCCCCACCCAGAGCTGCTCCAGCTCCGTAAGTCGGTGCCCCACATGCCGTGAGTACCTGCTCGGGCTCCTACCAGCTGCCAAATCCACATGGCACACACAAGTCTACACAGAGCCCACTTCCGCATAAGGCCACGTGTCCAAGAATGGAAGAGACAAAATTATTTTTGTCTAATTCATTTATCAAACATAGAGAGTAAAACAAAATGAAAAGACAGAAGAATATCTCTCAAATGAAGGAACAAGAAAAATCCCCAGGGAAAAATAAACCCTAAGGAAATTGAACCAAATAATTTGCCCGATAAAGAATTCAAAGACATGGTCATACAGATGGTTACTAAACTTGAGAGTGAAATAGAGGAATTTAGGGAGAATTTCAACAAAGAGTTAGAATGTATAAGAATGAACTACGCAGACTGAAGAATACAATAACTGAGATGAAAAACACATCAGAAGGAAACAACAGTAGATTAAGTAATACAGAACTAGACCAGCAACCCGAAAGACGGATTACTGCAAAGCAACCAAGCAGAACGGCAGAAAGAAAAAAGAATTTTAAAAAGGAGGATAGTTGAAGGTACCTCTGGGATAACATCAAACACTCACACATTTGCGTTATGGGGATCCCAGAAGGAGAAGGGGGAAAGGAACCAAAACTTTATTTAAAGAAATAATGGTTGAAACATTTCCTAACCTGGGAAAGGAAACAGATATCCAGGTCCAGGAAGCAAAGAGAATTCCCAACAAGATGAATCCAGAGACCCACACCAAGACATATTGTAGTTAAAATTATAAAAGTTAAAAAGAATCTTGAAGGAAGCAAGAGAAAAGCAAGTTACATACAAAGGAAACCCTATAAGGTTATCAGCTGATTTCTAATCAGCAACTTTACGGACCAGACGGGAGAGGCAGGATACCTTTAAAGTGCTGAAAGAAAGGAACCTACAACCTAGAATAACTTGCCAGCAAGGTTATCATCCAGAATTGAAGGAGAGATAGAGTTTCCCTGACAAGCAAAAACTAATCCAGCTTTATAAGAAATGTAAAGGGTCATCTTTAAATAGAAAAGGAAAGGCCATAACCAAAAATAAGAAAATATGAGAAGGGCAAAAACCTTCTCAAATAGTCAACAACTACAGAAAATCAGATATTTCAAAAGCTATTACAAAGGTTAAAAAAAAAGTATCAAATTCAACTCAAACGACAGTAAGTCGTTAGGAGATACACAACACAAAAAGATCTCAAATATCACATCAATAACATAAAACATGGAGGGGGGAGTAAAAATGCAGTCCTCATAGAAAATATTCGAACTTAAATGCCTATCAGCTTAAAATAGACTACTATAAAGTGATGTATACAAATCTCATAGTAACCACAAACCAAAAACCTACAAAAGATATACAAAGAACAAAGAGAAAAGAACCGAAACAAAACATTAAAGAAAAACAGTAAACCAAAAAAAGAGATCAAGAGAAGAAGAAAGGAACAGAGGATAACTTATAAAAACAACTTAAAAACAATTAACAAAATGGCAATAAGTACATACTTACCAATAATTATTTTAAATGTAAATGGATTAAATGTTCCAATAGGGTGGCTATTAAGAAACATGACCCATCTAAATGCTGCTTACAAGAGATCTCAAATCAAAAGACAGATACAGACTGAAAATGAAGGGATGGAAAAATATATTCCATGCAAGTAGAAACGAAAAGAAAACTGAAGTAGTAATGCTCATATAATACAAAACAGACTTTAAAACAAAAGATGTGAAAAAAGACAAAGAAGGACATTACATACTTATAAAGGCATCAGTCCAAGAAGAGGATATAACAATCATAAATATCTATCCACCCAACATTGGAGCATCAAGACATATAAAGCAATTATTAATGAACGTAAAAGGAGAAATCCACAGTAATAGTATTGGATAATAGGAAGCGGAATAATAGAATGTGGAGAAAAGGGATCCCTCTTACACTGTTGGTGGGATTGTAAATTGGAGCAATCACTATGGAAAACAGTATGGAGTTTCCTCAAAAAATTAAAAATAGAACTGCTATATGATCCAGCAATTCAACTTCCAGGTATTTATTCAAAGAAAACAAAAACACTAATCCAAGAAGATATATGGACCCCTATGTTCATTGCAGCATTACTACTAAAAACTAAGCTATGAAAGCAACCTAGATATCCATCAATAGATGGATAAATAAAGAAGATATGGTACACACACACCACACACACACACACACACACACAGGAATGTTATTCAGCAAGACAAAGAGTGAAATCTTGCCATATGAGACAACATGGATGGACTTAGAGGGTATTATGTCAAGTGAAATAAGTCAGACAAAAACAAATACCATATGATCTCACTTATATATGGAATCTAAAAAATAAAATACGTGAATAAACAAAACAGAAACAGACCCATAGATAGAAAGAACAAGCCAATGATTGCCAAAGAGGAGGAGGTAGGGGATAGGAGTAAAAAAAATATTTTTCCACTTCAATACACATCAAAACGGCATATGAAAAAAGAGTATTAAAATTGCAAGGTTAAAAGATCACATAACTCAAAATAAATAAAAGAAAGAAATGTTAAGACTATGAAGATATTCCATCCTCCAAAAATGCTGACGCCTGGGTCCCACTCCCAGAGATCATGATTCACTCCATCTGGAGCAGAGCCTGGGCATGGAGTTTTCAAAGCTCCGAGCGGATGCAGGACATGTGAGCAGCAGTGGACACTCACATCCTCCCCAAGGCCTGGGGCAGCTTTGTTCTTTGCAGCCACCCAGGTCCCCACAAATGGAGGGCATCTCTGATCCTAAACATCCTCATTACCCAAGAAAGATCAATTTCGCCTTGTCCCATGGCCAGCTGAGGGACAGCTCAAAAATCAGAATGAAGAAATGTCTATTACATTGTTTTGTATACCTGAAACTAAAAACACACGCACAAAACAAACAAACAAAAACAACAATAACAACAAAAACAGAAAAGAAAAAAAGAGAAAACCACACACACACACACACACACACACACACACACACACACACACACACGTCAGGATTAGCAATACTAGCGAGGTTTAGTTGTGGGTGACGCACGCCCCCTGCTGCCACCATGTGGTTTGACCGCTGTTGCGAATACCATTTAGGTTCTTTAGGAGACCTTCAAGATTACTGGGAAATACTAGGGAAATATGTTTCATTTAATCTTTGTGAAACGCTGGCTTTTTCGCTCCTCTTCCCAGCCAGGCCATCACTTCCTATCCTGTTCACCTCCTCCCTCTCCTGGGAGCTGAGGTCGGACCCAGCCTCACCACAGAATTAGTCTCTGCGGATGTTGAACGCCCAATCTTCCACGGGAATCTTGGTGGGTTTTGCTCCCAGGCTTCTCTCAGAGCCAGCGCCCTGGACAGAGCCATTGCCCTGCTTTGGGTGGACAGTCCCCAATCCCACTTCAGCTTCTGCCCCAGCAACCTTCCACTGCCAGAGCCCCCTCACTCTGGCAGAAGCCACCCTTTTCCTCTGGAAAATCCTCGGCGGACACCTCCATAGCACCAGGAGTCCATGGGAACTTGCCCAATTCAGCTTGACTCCATTGCCCTGGGTCACTTGAGGTTCTCCAGGCAAGAGTGGGGCACCAGTGCTCTGTGCCCCAACTGCAGGGAACCACAGTGCGCTCGCTGGGTGGTCCCACGGAAGTGCAGCCCACTGAGCCTGGGGTGAGGAGTCAGCACTCACCTTGTTGTGGGGCTTCCAAGTTCTCAAAACGGGAAAGTCTTTTCAAAAAGTCGGCTACCATAGCAGTTCTCTGCCACTTCCTTTCTAACCTTTGATCTGCATGAAAGGACCAAGAACGGTGTACCTGGGTTTCCACTAATGTGTCGGACAGGATACAGCACCTCCACGGCAGCGTGGTGCCTTGGTTGAAACACCCAATTTGATATTTTCTGATCTCCTCCACTGAGCAATCCCATCCTCGGGGTGGGGCTGATAGTTCAGCCTTTGTGCCTCTGCTGAGAAAGTACCATCCTGGACACCTCCCGTTCTCTCCCCGACCCCCACCCAATACACCTCTGAATCTGCTCCTCTGTCCACTTAGGAGGTTATGTCCTGGGAGCTCTCAACTCTGTCCCCTCTGCTCCTTCCCTACCACGCCCACTGCCTCCATTCTGCCACCATCAGTAGCCTCCAAACTGGTCCCCAGAGATTCCACTCTCCACATCCAAGGCAGGGGAGAGCTTTTTCAATGTAAATCTGATCATGCCCTTTTCCTCCTTAAATTCCTCCAATGTCTACCTGATAGAATAAAAATCAAAATTGTTAACATGGCACACCTCTTCCCCGTGAGTCTTGCCTCTGTCCAGCCTTCCAAACTTATCTCCCACAGTTTCTTCTTCCAAGGTTCCAAGCTCTCTCCCCATATGGGACCCTCTGTCTGGACTTATTTCCCCACAACTTGACCCCAATGCTTCCTCACCTTTCAGCTCTATCTCCATCATTCCATCCCCAGGGGAGTGCTCTCTCATGCTCAATTTCAAGTCAGGGTGACGTGCTGAGCCTCTGACCACACGTGTAGGCTCCTTTGTAGCACGGGCTATCATTAAACATTGAGCTGTGCAATTTTTTATTATCTCCACTCCTCTGGCCAGACTCTATGTCCTGTGAATGCAGAGATGGCATGTGCCTTGCTCATCCTTGTATTTCCAAATCCTCAAGTAGCCTAGCCCAAAGCAGAGGCTCAGGAAATACTTGTTGAAAAGGATATATATATATATATATATATATATATATATATATATGAGTATATACACACTCACAATGGAATATGACGCAGTAATAAAAAAGGATGAAATCTTGCCATTTGCAACAACATGAACGGATCTAGAGGATATTATGCTCAGTAAAATAAGTCAGACTGAGAAAGACAAATACCATATGGTTTCACTTATATGTGGAATCTAAAAACAAAACAAAATGAAAACAGACTTATAGACACAGAGACCAAAAGGGATGGTTACCAGAAGGGAGGGTGTGGGGGATGGGTGAAAAGGGGACGAGGTATACAGTCAGTAATATTATGATACATTGACACAGTGACAGATGATTATTAGAATTCGTGGGGTGATCACATTCTAATGTCTAAAAATGTCAAATCACTATATTGTACACGTGAAACTAATATAACCAATATAAGATTGTATACCAACTATACTTAAAAAATAAATGTAAAAAAACTTGAATGAAGTGACAAGTAGTGTGTATCTGGTACGTGTTTATTAAATAAATAAATGGACTACATTCAACTTCTGTCTCCAAGCTCATTGATTGATTGATTGATTGATTGATTGATTGATTCAAAAATATGTATTGAAGTCCTACTTCCCTGACCTTCGGCTCTTTTTCATACTATGACAGACTCGAAGACAATACCCAGGCGTCAGGACTGCCCCTGAACAGTATCCTTAGGTTCCACAACTGCTTGCTTGACTGTTTGGCAAGCATGAAACACAACTTAATGAATTACAATGAGATCCAACTATAATAAGGAAATGTTTAAACATCTTGCAGCTGGCACTGAACTTCTCCAAGATGGAAGCTGAGTTGAGATCCAGGCTCAGCAGGAGACCAACCACGCAGAAAATGCTTAAACTTCTCCAGAGAGAAAAATGGCAGGAATGTGTATTCCCTTGAGACAGAGTTAGGGAGATGAAAAGTGGGAAGCAAAGAACGGAGAGGAAGAAGAGGGGCCAGAGAGACGGGCTGAGGCTGGCGCCACGTGGCCAGTCCACGTTGGGAGGTTGGCCAGTGGATGGGCTGTCCAAGGACACGTGAGCCGGGACACCTAACATTCCATTTGAAGTTGCCTGTTTGGAAGTGGTTTCCATCTGTTTCCCATCTCCTCCCACCACATTTTGGCCCACATTCTGTGATCATCAAATTAAGAAAGGGCTGCACAAATTTCCGGGTGGTTAAATGATATACAACAGAGATTTGCTCAAAAGCAGGAGTCTTAGGCAGAGGGATCACAAAAGCATCCCTGCGAATCTGCAGAGATCACAGGAAAGGCTTTGGATTTCCACAAGACGCAGATGGAAGGAAGCTAAGACGTCTTATCTACATCTCATAGACCAGCAGGCTCCAGTCAGCGGTGCTTTGCGCAGGAATTAACAAACTATTTTTTTTAAATATAACCCTATTTTAAATAGGAGATGAGCATGAAAAGAACTTTTTTTAAAAAAGGGGAGGGGAGGGTAATTAGTGCTCAGATGCCTTTGATGTGACTTTGGACCTTGACAGAGCTACTTTGCTTAAAAAGAGGCATGTCTGCGAAGCTAGCTAGATATTCAGGTCTGCTTCCAGGTAAGGAGCATATCTCAGTTTCCCCTGGTTGGCAGCCCTCCAGCCCTCAGGAACTCTCGCTTCTCTGATAGCAGCCTGCAGTCCTCTTTCATGTCCTTCTGCTCCCTATATAGTCAGGTCAGTGCTCCCTCCAACGTGGTTCGGACCTGGTCTTTAAGCCCTACCAGTGAGCACACCTGCTTCCCTGCTTGGGTTGCCATGCCTACCACAGACAGGCCTCCTGAGCCTCACGTACCCCCCAACCCTGCCCAAAGAGGTGCCCAGGGTGGCTGTGCATTCCTGGGACATCCTGGCAGCCTCCCACATGGGGCTGCCCAGCCCTGGCCCCAAACACACACACACAAACACACACACACACACACAGGCAATCGCCTGAATCTTTGCTAGATGAATTGTTTGACTGGTTTTATTGGGTGGAAATTGAGGGCTTTGCAAACACAGTGACAGATACAAAGTAGCCTGATTGTGTTCTGAGGCGTAAGTGACAGTCATCCCTTCAGAACCACTCAAGTCAGCCACATACAAGCTGGGGTTGTGCTGCGGGAGCTTGTAGGAAGCCCTGCTCTGAGAACAACATTTGTAAGAAAATAAGATAACTGGCTGCAGCCCAATCCTCGGATCCACTCCCTCCCCCCACCCCTGGGCTCCTTGGAAGGGCAGAGAGCTTTTCTCTCCAGGGTGAGCAAATCAATAGAGCAAGAGAGAGACTGTTTAAGCAATGCCCCAGCTCCACGCACGGGTGGAGTGTCTCCACATACCAGCAAAAGACGTCATGGTCTCCCTCTTCTTTTCCAACGAGAAAGGCTCCATGGAGCACAAAGCCGTGTGATTCGGCTTCTGGGAGAGGAAAGCAGGGCAGGGATGGGGCTGAGGAGCACATGAAGGTCATGACCATGTGGCCACTTTGTCTTCACACACCGGAGGCCACACAGGGATGAGTGGGTGCCACCAACCCTTCAGGGACAAGCTCCACGGGCTACCTTCACATGAGCCCCTAGGCAGGGCCTTCTGGAAACTGACATCAAGCCTGGCTGAAGCCGTGTCCAGATGCTGCAGGGCAAAAGGTTTCTGCTGTCCGTCTGCTGACCCCATTGTCTTGCCTTCATTCTGGGAATGAGTGTCAGGACATTGACTCCAAACTGTACCATGCAGCAACCCATTATATGCTCATGGAGCTAGTGTTAGTTTAAAAAAAAATACATATACATATGTTTCACGATTCAAACAATACGGCTTTGAAGAAGAGTTATAGCTTTCTGAAGGAAGGTCCGTCAGGTCCAGAAAGAAAATTTGTAAGCCACCACGACCCGGCCACACCCCTAAAATGTGTGTGCAGGGTGTGGGAGGAGCCCCACAGAGGACTAGCTGGCCCCCCAGAGTGACCTTAGATGCAGGAACTTGTTCAGAAGCCAGCCATGGTGGGAACCAAGGGTCCTGCTGGAGAAAGGTGCTGGAGGGCTGGCTCCTGGGTGGGCTGGCAACAGCTGCCGCTTGGAACCCCATCAGGCTCTTCCCAAATGGCCACAGCACCAGGGGGCTGGCAGCACAAGCTTCATGCCCTCCACACTCTCATGTTGCTCAGACCTGTGGCCTTGGGTGACTCTCTCCAAGTACAGCTGCCTCCCCTTCCACCCCGCCAGGGAAAGCCACCCAGTGCTATTAACTCTTGGGTGCCCAGGGCTTGGAGCCCAGAGAAAAATGAATACCAAACAGGCCCCTCCACATAGATACTGGGCAGGGCATGAGGCCAGGGGGGGTGCCCAGGCCTGGACCAGACTCCAGATCAGCTGAACAACCTGATCATCAGAGGGATGAAAGCACAGGGCCTAACAGACACAGCAAGACATGGTCACCTTCCCCTGCCCCTGGGGAGCTTGGGCACTCAACAACAGAGCACCACCTCAAATCCCATGTGACTTGGGGCATGACACTGTCATGTTTCTGGGCCTCAGTTAAGTCGGGATGCCCCTGTCTGCCCCAATCTCTTCACAGGAATACAGCGAGGCCAGGTAAGAAAAAACGATGGTGAAGGTATTTATAAAGCACAAGTGTTGACCGTGGAGAGGAAAGTCACATTCCTCAATTCACAAGTAAACCCAGGCCTGAGTCACTGCAGAGCCAGCCCGGCCCCAGCTTAGGACCTGATCACCACCTCCCACCCCCACCCCGCCCCCGCAATAAGGACACAGCCACCCAGCCACTGACCACACTGCAAGTTCCTCTGAAGGGAGGAAGGTGGAAGAGACGTGTTTCTGCTCCTCCTGTCCTTTTTCTTGGGAGAAGAGGAGGAAGAGAGGGAAATGTGAGCCCCAAAGAGTGAGTTTCCCCATCTCATTTACCCTGCATCATCAGATAATAACCGATTTCACCGACCGGAACTTCAAGATAACTGAGGGCTAACCTTTTAAGTACCAAGATTGTAATGAATGTGTTGTGTTTGGGGAGGGTTGGGGATGGAAGTCATTCTAAAGTGGCTAAGGTGCTTCTCTGCCTTCTTACAGTGTGCCGAACGACGTTTGGCGGTTTTCATACCTCAGCTTGGTGTGGACGTCGCAAAGGGAAGTGATCTGAAATGTTTCATTTCCCTTTCGGTTATTAGGACATATTTTCCCCTCCACTAAATGATCATTTGGTGTTTTCTGAGATACATAGTTTTGGTCTTTTTAATGCCATTACTATTAAGCTATTAGCTGCCACTTCTGCTATGTTGAGCACCTTTTATCATTCTCTTAGTTCGCTTGATTATAAGAAGCCAGAACGAAGTTCACTAGAATTGAAGTTAAAATTAAAGGGGACGCCCTGAGGGATGTGCTGTTAGCAAAACATTTGGTCTTTGGTACGGAGTTTATAGCATCAATTTGAGGGGCTGAAAATTAATTTTCCATCACTGAGTCCCTGGCTCCCTGGGGGCTGAGTGAACTCACTGGATATATTGTCCTGGGAAGTGAGGAGTGCTTGGACCTTGTTTCAGTAAAATAGCAACCATTTCCTCCTTTAACAAGTCAAGATGTTCAGGGGTTTTGTAAATTTTGTGGCAGAATATGGAATTCTGAGCTGCCACAGGGATCAAGTTCTCACTAGGACCCCACTGCTGGGAGCATCTTCCAGGGAAGGGCAGGGAACTTGTCTCCAGTTGGAGGAAGAAGAGATTGAGGCAGGAACCAGGTACTACGGTGTTTCCCCGAAAATAAGACCTAGATGGACCATTAGCTCTAATGCATCTTTTGGAGCAAAAATTAATATAAGACCGGATATTATATAAGACCCGATATTATATTATATGTTATGTTATGTTATGTTATGTTTGTTATGTTATGTTATGTTATGTTATGTTATGTTATGTTATGTTATACCCAGTCTTATATTGTATTAAAATAAGACCGGGTCTTATATTAATTTTTGCTCCAAAAGACGCATTACAGATGATTGTCCAGCTAGGTCTTATTATCGGGGAAACACGGAAACTAGCTGGTTTCAACTTTTCCAAGGGAAAGTGGGTAAGGAGGGAAGAATGTGACCCAGTGGGTGTGGACCCAGGTCACTCAGTTCATTTCTGTGGGACTCTCCTTCTGCTTGTTTTTTGGGGGTGGAGGAAGCCAGAGCCCTGGGCCCAGCGTTCTCCCCTAGTGGGCCAGGAACTCCCCGCACCATTCTAGAGGATATAAAACTTTTACCCCAAAGCTGAGCAAATCCTTTAGTTGAAGGAAATGAGTTACTTGGTTGCCAAGGGAACCATCCCCCAACTGGACAGAGAGACAGTCACTGATTTCTGCCTTTGGTGCTGAGAGCTAAGTCATGGTCATGTGTATTTCTCTTTCTTTTCTTTGTTTTTTAAAGAGAAAACGGTTCACAAAAGAGACTATGCAGTGGAAATATCCAAAGTGTCATAAAAGATGTGCAAAGCTGTTGCCTCTTGGGACACTGAGTCCAGCTGTCCAAGCAAGACCAGGTCTGTTCTGACCTTCGGCAAAGGCGCCAAGGCTGCCAGAAGCCAGGGACTGACCCAGGACAACTGCTGGAGACAAAAACAAAAATCAGAATTCTATTATAGGGACACTGAAGACAGTTTATGTCGTTGGAGAACAGCTAGTACCTAAGCGATTCTATATAAAATAAGTCGGTCCCCAAAATACAGATACTGTAAGATTCCCCTTATATGAGGTACCCAGAGGCATCAGATCCACAGAATCAGAAAGCAGAATGGTGGTTGCCAGGGGCTTGGAGAGGGGGACATGGGGAAGTGAAAAGCACTCTGGAGATTGGTTGCACGACAGTGTGAATATACTGAACATTACTAAACTGTACACTTAAAATAGTTAACATGGTAAATTTATGTGCGTTTTACCACAATTAAAAATGAAAACAAAACAAAACAAAACAAAAAACAAACCCAGAAATCTCTGATAATGTCAAGGCCAAAACAGATTCTGTAACTGTCACAGATTCCCGAGCAGTGAATTTTTGAGGCTAGTTTAATAGCGGGTGATGTAGTACATTTATATTTATAGAAAACACAGAAGTTGGGTCGTGTGCCAGATTCTTGTTTTCACTCTTTTCTAACTTAAGACTCCAGTCTGAATTGTGAGCCGGACGCCGCCCCCTCACCTGGCGGCAGCCCCTGACCACAAGTGGTGCAGAGTGGTTCTCCAGCAGCTGTGCCTGCCAATGTCACCTGGGATGGGGCACCAAGCCAATGCCTTGGCATCACTGCCCTCCCCCGACAGCCCCGAGCCCAGAGCTGAGGTTTTAACAAGCACCCAGGGGATTCCGATACAGGTGATGTACACTCCACCCTTTAAAGAACACACTGCTGTATCACGATGACGTAGGATGGAGCGACCTCCATACACCACCCTGCTTTGACCAGACCTCCAAACAACAGAAGGCGCACCCTGGCCTTGTCTGACCCCTGAAGCACAAGCAGCCTCCTCGGGGAGGGGTGCCTTGGTTGCTGGGAGAGGCCCGGGTGTGTGCTAAACTCACCTCCCCCCAACTAAAGAGCCCCAAGGTCTTGGCCTTCCACCAGGCCTCTCAGCCAATAAGTAACACATTCCACTTGTTTTTTGTGACACTATTGATAAATCCCTCAGGCCAGCTCGCACCTCAGCGCAGTGATACAAGATCCTGATAAATCTATATGGTGTTGAGGAGGGAAGATAAATGGAAGGAAGGGAAAAAAGGAAACATCCTTCCCTTCTTTAGTTTAAACTAGAGAAAGCGGGTTGGTTAGCAGGCAAAAGGGATGAGCAAGAAGATTATAACGGGGGGAAACAAAGAGGGTAACAGACAGGGTGATAGAGCCAGCAAGCCACCCAAACACAGACATTTCAGCCTCCTGAGCCCCAAGCTCCCCGAGGATAGGTGGTGGAGTCTGAGTAGCTCAAGCTTTCCACAGAGAAGGTACTAGGCAAAAAAACCCAGAGGACTCTCTTAAGCTGATAATTTCACGGGTGTTACTCAGGTTATTAATAGGGTTTCCTGAACCATGGAGCCCACTAGGTAACCAGAGACCCCACTGCCATAGTAAACATGTGTCTATGTGCCAGTGCTGGGGGCCCAAGATGAGCCAGATATGATGGCTTCCCTTAGGGAAAGGACAAACCCTCAGCCAAAGACACAGGATGGCCAGGCCATGTACTACGAGGACGTCCTAAAAGAAGTCAGTGATGGTTGGGGCAGAAGAACAGAGGAGAGAATGCCCAGCTCAGGTTCACAGAGGGAAGGACACAGGACATGACTTGACATCATCTTCAAGAGTGACAGAGTAAAGGGGAGGAAAGAGGGGAGGAAAGGGCAGGAATGTGGGGCCAATCCAGGCATTTCCAACAGCTTGTGCAAAAGCACAGGAGGAGTATGGGATTGGGGTGGGAAGATGGCAGGAGGGTCTCTAGGAAGTGAGAGCCAGCTTGGGCCGTGCCCTACATGACTCAGTAGGGAATCTGAACTCTATGGTACAGGCAAGCAAGGGACTCCACCAAAGGTGTTTCCAGAAAGTAATTCTCTAGAAGCAGATTAGTCAGAGGGCCTGAGTTTAGGGCAGAAGAGATGCAGGTAGGGAATGAATTCAAGGGACATTTATGAGTTAGAATTGACGTGATTTGGAAAACAAAACAACCTAGAGGGTGAAGGAGCAGGAAGAACCAAGGGTGACCCAGGTTTGGGGTTAAGCGGCCAGTGGTGGGGTACAGCCATTCACCAAGGGATGACCAGGGAAGGGAGGAGGCAGAGGGAACCTGCATACACTGGGTGTCTAGTTGGTGCCGATTACTGTGCTAGGCATTTTGTAACCCTAATCCACGTAACCCTCGTCACAGCTGGCGAGGCTGGTATCCTGGCCTCGTTCCTCAGATGATGAAACTGAGCTTCTAGGGGCTTCAGCAGCTCCCCTGAGGTCACCCAGTTAGTAAGTGGCAGGAGGTGACGTGGAGTCCAGATTGTCCTTTTAACAATACCAGTCGAGGACACATTGAGGACACACTGAGAGGGCGCAGGTACGGGTGTATAGGAGGCCACAGTGAGCACATTTCTGATGCTCTGAGGGAGAACTGGTCTAGAGGGAGGGGGTTTAAGATGCAAGGACAGGAGAGACTTGAGGCTGTGAAGAGAGAAGATTTCTGAAGGAATGCTCCTAGAAAGAGAAGAGAACCCTGAGGTAACTTCACAGAAGATGAATCAATAAAGGGGCCAGAGCAGGAACATTCAGAGAGACGGGGAAAGTTGGGGGAGAGTGGTTTGTCAGGAAACAAAAAAGACTCAAAAAAAGCAGAGGCCACCTCTGTCACATACCACACAGATGTCAAGGATGAGGTCTAAGAAGTAGCCACGGCTTTGGCGATTACCATCTTTCTCCTGCCCACCTTCAGAATTCAGGATGGACTCTGCCAGGTGCTTGCGCTCCTCTCCTGGTGACTATCCCCAAGCCAGGACTTGCCAGCACTCAGCACAGCCCGTGGGTGCTGGTGGGCCTCCTGGTTCAGCATCGGGGTACACCCACTGGACGGGGAGCTCCAAGAGGGCAGGGACTACATTTTGGTCATCACCATGATAGTTCCCCAGCACCCGGCCCAATGCCTGGCACAAAGTGAGCCCTCAGTTAATATGTGTTGAAGCCCTGGCTGATGCCAGCTCTGTGCTGTCCTTTGATTGTCAGCAAGTGCTGCCCCTGCCTCCTCCCCATGCTCAGCAAAGTCAAGGGTGATGGGCTCTCTGTGGCACCAGGTGATAAGCTGGGCAGAGTTGCTGTGACAGCACTGCTGAAATGGTCTCAGAGGCTGCACCTGACCTTGAGCCACCTTCACCTTTGCTTGGCTAAGCACCAAGTCATTTATTTACTTGTTTTTGCTGCCTTTCAACCCTGAAGCAGTGGGTTTAGCACAAAGGAAGATGCACTTTTGTTTGTGGAGCGCCAACTGCTCCTAAATAAGAATTTAACTGGTAGTCTACAACACGGGATGGGATGGTGATGGGGCTGTGAGGAACGTGATGGAGTCTTTCTGAGCCTTTGAAAAATGTTTGTTCTACAAATTCTGGCTGCAGGAAAAAGAGCGTGGCCTGGAAATCAGGAGATTGGTGAGTCCCAGCTGAGGTACTAGCTGGCCATGGGACCTTGGGCAAGTCACTCAACATGCTGTCATTCAATGTGGGCACCTCTCCTCACCTGCAAAATGTGGATATGGCCTCAGTTCCCCTCCAGTGCCATTCTACTGTGGGTGGGTTAGTGCTACTGCCAGGGGCAGGGATGGGGGGAGTGGGGCGCCTATAAGCGAAGACTGCTTTTTGGACCCAACACAGCCTCCTGTACTCATCACAGCCTCCCAGAGCAATTGTCCCTAGAGAGGGCCGAGTACCACCCTGCAGTGGAATCTCAGTCAGGATCCCTCTTGTTCGACACTGATTGGGAAGTGGCTAAGACAGAGGTTTGGAGCACAGGCTTAGGGGTTCTACGACATGGATGCAGTTTCCTCATTGGGTGCCTGACCATTGGCAAGTCACTGAATCACTCTTAGCCTCAGTCTCCCCATCTGTCCAATGGGAGCCTTCTTACCTAGGGAAGTCCTGTGACGATTACAGGAGATAGTGCCCAGAAAGTGCTCAGTCTAGGGCCTGACACAGAATGAGTCGGTAAATCTTAGCTATGATGATCATAAATATCATTTATGGCTTCATTCCAAATACCATGAATGCCTCAAAAGAAATTAGAGATTATAGAGACCCTAGAGACCGAAGCCTCTAGTTGTAGAGATGAGGAAACTGAGACCCTAAGGGAGAGGAAGAGCCTTGCCCTAAGACTAGAGCAGAAATAGGACCATGAGTCATGTGACCCAGCACCTATGTGGGGTGACTCCTCATGCTCCATCTCCAGCTCTTACAACGACCCTGGCTGAGGCAGACACCAGCCCACAACACCCTCAGCTGTGAGAACCCTGATGTCTGACTCACCAAGGCTTCAGCTCCCAAACACTGCCCCACCTGGAACATAAACATTATGCCCAGGGCTTCCGGAAGTCGGTCTGTCCCCAACAGGCACTCAGTAGAGACCCAGGCATGACCAGACCCAGGTGACACCCCCATTCTGTGCCTGTTTCCTTAAGTAGGACAAAATGGTCTTTAAGAGCCTTCTAGTTCTGACATTCCATGGTCTCAAGAACCGGGCTCAATTAACTACAGACAAGTGGCTGGAAACGTCAGTTTACCAGAATCTTTCCCAGAAGCTCCTTCCTTGGGAGAAATAGACAGAAGCCAAGAAAGCATAACCATCCACTGTCCTTGTGCAGTTCTTCCCGCTTTACCAAGGACTTGGGTCTACCTTGTTACCTGGCTACTTCCCTGCTGTGCACACAAGCAGACTGAGGTTCCGAGCAACCGGACGGTTTCCAAGTTGGGACAGGAGCTCAGAACAAAGGTGGAAGGTCAGCCTCTAGAACAGCACTGTGCAAGGAGCACTTGGCCTATAATGACCCACCAACACAATGAAACACAAGCCAAGGTGAAGTGGTTTCGCCAAGAAAGAAGCCTGGGTCGTAAGCCTGGAGGCGCAGGATGGCACCTGCGCGCTCCTCCGTCTCCTATTGGCTGGGCCTGTTGCTCTGCCTGTAAAATAAGGTGATCAGATAAAAGCACGCTCCCTGCTGTGTTCTACTAGCTCTTCCTCCCCCTCCTCAGAGCACCCAGCATTCAGGGCTTGATTTTGTTAATGATCTGCCCGCTACCCCTATTAGACAGACATACTGCCTATACAGGCAGACCTCAGAGACACTGCGAGTTCGGTTCCAGACCACCGCCATACAGTGAATTGTAATCTTTTTGCTGGTCGAGGGTCTTGCCTTCACTTGGTAAAAAACACAACATCTGTGAAGAGCTCAATAAAGTGAAGGGCAACAAAACGAGGTATGCCTGTAGTTGTCATCATGTCTTCCCAAGCCCAACCCCAGATCAAAGCAGAACAGGCTTGTGGAATAGGCCTGTTTACAGCAGGGAGGGAAGAAAAGGAAGAAGGGAAAGGGGACAGGAGGGAAGTGGGGGGGGGGGATAGAAGGAGGGAAGGGGCTGACGTCCCCCAAGCACTGATTACACAAAGCTGAATTCTAAGGCAATTCACCCAACGGTGTCTATTAGGCACAGCTGCGTTAATGATGGAAACACCAGCGGGAAGCAAAGGGAATGGATTTCAGATGCAACACGGCATGTGAAAGCCCTTTCAGCCTAGGCACAGCTGACTTCCCAAAGTGCAGGCCCTGTGGGTCCATGTGCCTGCAGGCCACCAGGCTGTGCCATGTGGGAAGTCCCATCTTTACAGGAGACCCCTCAGTGACGCTGGTATCAGAGGCCATGATGTGCTTCCGTCCAGTAAGCACTACGCTCACCAGTTACACATCAGCACCAGTCAGCCAGAGCCTTACGATTCCTGTCCAGGAATGGGATACAGGAGGATTCTGCAGTGTCCAGGAACGTAAAGAGGAATGGGACTTATCCATAACTCCTGGTTAAAACAGCCGAAAACAAGGAGACAGAAGAGGAAGCAAATCGCTAAGCACTTATTCAGTCGATAACATTGGCTTGAAAACCTTAGTGCAATGGCTGGTCTGGTTTATTTCCTTCTCATCAAAAGATCAAATGCAGAATTGAATGTGGAGGCACCAAGACTGTGTGTGTGTGTGTGTGTGTGTGCACGCACGTGTGTGGATTTGAAAGTTGCGGCTCCCCTCAGCAGAGGGCATCTTGGTGAAGATCCTAACACACAGGCCTTGCATTCCATCTCATGGTGTCACTTTAATGGACTCAGTCAGTTTTGTGGCCTTGGTTGATAAGCCTCTGGACCTCTCTGAGCCACTCTGTCTTCACAGGAAGGTCTGGTGGCTGGGTTGCCCTCTAAGCTCTGAGATTCTAGAAAGCAAATCAGGGCTGAAGCCTCGGTATGAAACTCAGAAACCCAAAAGTCTGAATTAAACCTCGCACATGCTCACAGGTCCTGTCTCCCCGTTTTCCATTCTCTGCGGGCCTTCCTTCCTGTAGGTGACAAGGCCGCTACAGTTTGTGCTCCTCTTGGATGCTAAAATTGAGTGGAAATGTGCTTTATTCACTTGCAGTCCCCAGGGCCCACATCTCACATTGTGGTCAGGGCCAAGACACAGGGCCCAGGCTAAGGTCCAAGATGCCTGGCACAGAGCTGACTGCCGCAGCCCCCACCCTTGCCTCTGGGCCCACAGGACCTAAGTACGAAGCTGAACTACCAAGGGAGTGGTGGCCTTTCGTCCAGGCCCTCGCACTGCCCTGCCCGGCGCAGGGGGGAGAGGACGGGTGAGGTGCTGGGTGCCGGGTGGGGCCGGGCAGCCTTCTTGCCCTCAGCAGCAGCTGCAGGTGCCCGTGTGCACGCGCAGTATGCCGCGGCTGTGCAGGTGCAGGAAGTTGAAGATCTCAGAGGGCATGGCGTGAAAGCCCGGGCGGGGCTTGACGTTGTCATAGTAGTGATGGGTGATGTAGAGCCCTGAGGGGTTCATGGGGAAGGCCCAGAAGCCGAACAGGTGCACCTCCTCGCAGAGCTCCAGCGCCGCGGTGACCAGGATGAGGCCGGTGCTGATGCGCTTGGCTCGCACCCCCAGGCTGAGCCAGTAGCGCGACACGTTGACCAGGTACTGCGGGTGGAAGTAGTAGACGGCCTGCGGCGACTGGAAGTCGTCCAGCACGTACTTGACACGGATGGACACGTCGGTGTTGCGTGTGTTGTAGAAGGCGGGCAGCAGGACGGAGGCGTTCTCGTACACCTGCAGCACGCGGTAGAAGGGCCGGCGCCACTTCTCCAGCTTGTGGAACCTGGGCGGGCGGGCAGGTGCAGAGAGACAGGGTTGGCTGCCCACTCCCTGCGAGGTCCAGGGCCCTTGCTTCCCCCACCCCTGACCCTGGGATCCTTTGAAAGGACCGAGGGGCCTTACAAGGCCCTCCCTGCGTCCTTTCATCTCAGTCACCTCAGCAGGTGAATGTCCAGCCTTCCTTGGGGACAGTTATATTTTTGTAAGTGGGGCAGGAGAGGACAATCTGAACCCAAAGTGACCAATATAGTGTGTGTGGCTTGAGGGAGAGGGCAAGGCTTAACCCAAACTGAGAAGGCTGGCTCCGGTGGGCTCAGTGGGGAGGTGGTGAGCGTGTGCAGGCTTTCCCTAGAGCCCTTGGGGCATTTACCGGTAAGGTCTACCCCAAGATCCTAATGCAGGACGCCAAACCAGCTGCCTGTCCTCGCAGCCATATGCCTGCAGGCCCTCACTCACCTGTCCTTTACATTAAACGGCTCTCAGGGTCGCCTCCTCTTACACCTGTCTGATGCTCCTTCACTCTGCTGGCTCTGTCAATGCTCCTGGGACTCTGACCCAATTTAACAGCTCCCCCTTCTCCTACCTTTCATCTGACCTGGATGGTGTGACTATGCCCAGGTTGGAGTTTTAACACATTAACCCTCTCCCCTGAGGCCTCCCAGACAGACAGACCCCAACAGGGAGGGTTGGACAAACCCCCAGGTGGGGGGTTGAGGTCTTTGCATGAGGCTCTCCCCAGTATCACCTGGACACTGTACAGGGAGCTGCCCACTCCCTGTCACACTGAAAGCTCTGCGACCCATCCCTAGGTGAAGACAGTCTAGCCCAGTGCTGTCCAGAAGAAATACAATGCAGGCCAGATATGTCATTTTACATGTTCTAGTAAGCAGATTTAAATAAGCAGAAGAAAGAAATGGGTGCAACTAATTTTTATATTTTATTTAACTTGATATACCCAAAATGCTATCATTTCAACATGCAATCAATATAAAAATTTAATGAGATATGGGCCATCCTCTTGTTCATGTTAAGTCTTTGAAATCGGGTATGTGTTTCACACTTACAGTACATCTCAATCTACACTAGCCATGTTTCAGTGCCCAGTAGCCACATGTGACTACTGGGTACCATGTTGGGCAGCACAGGTCTAGAAAGAGGGCCACTGACCTCTCTGTGATGATGCTGGGATTCACGGTGACCACATCTGTCTTCACCCCAACATCTGTGGTGTATTTCTCTGAGATGGGGGGTAGATTGCACCTGCAGAAGAGATGAGACAGCCCAGAGGCATGCGGTCAGTCATTCCAGATGGAGGTCGGGCGAGGGTGAGGGGACGGACGGGTTGCTGATCACATGAGTAGAGGGGTGCAGCGGCAGCCAGCTGGGTGGAATCTCTGTGGCCTGGGCATGAAGGGGACAGTTTGACCCCTTCCCCCACCAACCCCAATAATTGTAAATCTATGACCCAGGCAGCTTCAACCTAAGTCTCTCTGCTTTACGCTTTTATTTTCAACCTATCTTCTTTACCCAACCTGAAGACATAAACAAGGATACCCAAAGAAATCAGAGGGGGTTCTACATAAGAAAGAAGAAACACAAGGTTCAGTCTCTAGCGTAGGGAAAGCAAGGGTGAAGTTCATACTGGTGTCAGCCACAAGGCTACCCTGGTTCCAAATAGTGCTTGTGGAAGAGTAGACCCCAACCAGGAAAGTGGCCGCTCAGACAGCCTCACCCACAAATCTGCATGGCCCCTGGGAGAGCTCTGTGTTTTCACATCTGTTGTGCCATTTGCTCCCATTCTGCAAATGTGGAGACTGAGGACTTGAGAGGTTCGACCACATCCCCAACAGGGCAGAACTGGCGAGGAGAAGGGACGAGCCAGAGCATAAGGGTTTGCAGGGGTGGGGGATTAATCCCATAAAGGGCAGCCTCATGGGGGTGGGGTACCACAGGGGAAGGCATGAAGGGGGCGGGCCATAGGGGCAGGAGCAGCAGGAGCAGCAGGAGCAGACCAGGGTGATTCTTTTACCGGAAAACAAAGTCAGCGCTGTTGATCTCCCTCCCGCAGCGGCTGTTCTTTAGGATGCCTCCGTTGCCCACCACTGCACACTTCTTAAACTGGGACCGGTAGTAGGGCATGTCCTGGGGAGACAGGGACACAGCCTTCATCTGGTGCTCTTACCTCCATACCCACATCCACCTCCACTCCTCATGGCCCCATGAGTCAGCCTGGTGGAGAACATTAGAGAAAAATGGTTATTCCACCTGCATATGAGAAAAGAGGTCAAAAGACCTATTTTCAGTTCCACAGGCAATTATGAATGAGCTGGGACCAGAAGCCAGGTCCCCATAGCCTTTTTCAATAAGCCCTGGTGTCTAGAGAGAAGAGAGGACAGGTTATGGCTAGCCCTGCTTGCCTTTAGTTTTCCCAATGTTTGGAAGCTCAGCTTTTTTATGACTGCGAGTGTACATATTTTTATGATTAGTGTACGTGTTCTGTGGGATAACAGCAGCAGAGATGAGGGCAGGGTCACCCAGGGACCAGAGCCCTAAACCTGGCCCCCACCCCTGTCAGGTCAGGGCGAGGGACAGATCCTCCCTCTGCTCCACGAGGAGGACACCGGACTGAGACAGAAAGGTCATCTGGACTGGGACAGATGCCAGGACTTGGCAGTGGCGGGGACAAGACACTAGGAGACAGCAAGTAAGGCCACGTCAGGGGAGCAATGAGAGGCCGGGACGCCTGGGGTCTCTGCAAAAGAGGGCGCTGAGCCCAGGGGAGCGCGGGACTTACACTGAGTCATAGCATTCACAGGAGGTCGGGACCGAGCTCCCAGTGCTTTGACCTTGTCATACCTCAGGTGGCAGGGTTACCTTGGTCTGGGCATTGACTGCCCACACGGCTCCCTGCACATGCGTTCCAGGGCACCACAGGCAAGTTGGCAGGAAAAAGCAAATAGTTGTCTGAGAGTTAGGAGACCTGGTTCTATCATGTCCCCACTCTAGGCCATAATCCCCTCATGGGCCACCTGAGGCAGGTAGAAGCGGGCAGGCATGGGGCAGGAGGACAGGCCTGGAGTCAAGGGTAAGGTGACCAGCCATCCCAGTTTGCCCAGGACTGGGGCCCTTTGCCCGGGATGCAGGACTTACATTTGGTCAAACCGGGAAAGTCTGGACAAACCAGGATTGGGCACCCTAGTCAAAAGCCCCAAGTTCAATCCTGGGTTTACCCCATTGTGAGGTAAGGGAACCATAGACAAGTTTTTAGAGCTCTCAGCAATTCAGTTTTGTACATTTTACAACATTTGTTACAAATTACAATGCTGTAATTTGTACAATTAGGATGGTCATGTGTGTTTCATGTGATTCAATGAGCTGATGTAAAGCAGTTTCTCAACTTGGCACTGTTGACAGTTTGGACCAGACCATTCTTCGTTGTGGAGGCTGACCTGTGCTCTGTGGGATGCCTGGCAGCAGCCCTCGCCTCTCCCACTACATGCCAAGTGTACCCCCAGTCATGACAACCAAAAATGTCTCCAGACATTGCCAAATGTACCCCCCTGGTTGAGAACCATGGATGTCAAAGAAAAGCCTACCTACAGCAGGGTTCGGCCCAGAGGAGGCTCAGCAAGAAGACCAGGCTGTTATTATGAAGTGGCCCTGAAGGTCCCTTCCATCTGTGACACCGGGAGCCTACTGGGCAGCTCTCCCAGCACACACTAGCTGGCTGGCCCTGCAGGAAAGCGGCCCCCATCAGCACCTTGGGCTTCCATTGGGACCGACCGCCAGATGGGCCGTTGGAAAAATCACACTACAACAGGATCATGGGGAATGAACCTGAATCTCAAGGAGATGCTCCATCATCTGTAGGAGACTGTCCTCCTTCATGGCCCATTTTCCCTGAAGTGACAGGCCTGGCGCAAAGATGGGGAAACAAGGGTTTCTCATGACCAGTGGGGGAACCACACTGACTTTTACTAGGGTCATCTTTGGGAAAAAACAAAGTCATCTTTGGAGAGACCATCAAAGGCTTTTTATGTTCTATGTCAGGGTTTCTCAAACTTCTGTAAATCAAAAATGACTGGGGGACTTTCTGAAAATATGAGTTCCTGGGCTCCATCTCAGAACCATGGAATCAGAATCTTCAGAGTGGGGGTAGGAGACTGAGACGCTCTATTTTGTTTGTTTGTTTGTTTGTTTGTTTTAACAAACTCAAAGAAATACTTTTAGGGAAATTCGGGACTTCTGTGTCACATGCTCTATTCAGGGGGTCTCAAATTATGGCCTGTGGGCCACATCTGACCTACCACCTATTTCTGCATAGCTCGAAAGCTAAGAATGATTTTATATTTTTTAATAGTTGGGAAAAAATCAAAAGAAGACTATTTTGTGACATGTAAAAATAATATAAAATTCAAATTGCAACGTCTAAGAGGAACTCAAGTGTTACTGGAACACAGCCACGTTCACGTGTTTATTCATCTCTATGGCTGCTTTGTGCAAGAACAATAAAGGTGAATAGTTGTGACAGAGACCATATGGCCTGCAGAGCCTAAAATATTTACTCTCTGGCCCTTTCCAGAGAACATTTGGCAATCCGTCCTCTAATTCTCTGGACCTCAGCAGTCCATACCCGTGGCCCTTTGCGGACCCATATGTCAAAACCAAGCTGTGCGTCACCCACTGGGATTACCTGCGTGAGATACAAGTTTACCTGCTGTCAACCTAGTGCTCCAGGCCATGCAAGACCCACGTTGTCAACATGGCTCACACTGCAGTGTCCTCCATCACTGTGATGTGGGAGGGTCCATTTGACACCTCTCCACCTTCAGCTCCTCTCCGGCGCCCCCACAATGCCCAGTCTCACCAGTACACTCTGGTGCAAGTAACAGGATGCAGGGAACCCTGGGACGTGTTTCATTAGCACGTCCTCGAGAAGCAGGGCAGCTGAGGCCCTCAGATTTCATGCAGAAAGACCTGAACTTGGCCCGCCCCAGCATTTTTACAAACTAGACCCACGAGGTCCTGCCCTGAGCCCAGAATACTCCAGGAGGTGGCTGCGAACACGTCCCATGGAATCTTCCTTGGCTTCAGGGGGTAACCATCAGAATCTGTCTCCAGGGCCCCTTCTCTGAGAATCTGCTGCAGCGAACATGCCACAGGTGAGTGCATGCAGCTGAGCTTCAGTGATCTGAGTACTCTGCTCGTGTCAATCACTCACTCATTCATTCTGTGGTTGCCCCATGACCGGGAGCCCCGGGTCTGGCCCTGGATGAGCAGCCTACCTGCAGATTTCTTACATGCCGAAGGAAAAACATAAATGTCTCTCTTCTTTAAGTCTCTGCTATTTGAGAGTTTCTGTTGTAAGCACCCAAACCTATTTCTAGTCTAAACCCCAGTGTTCCAGATGGGGAGACTGAGGCCTAGAAAAACAAAATGACAGCTTAAGGTCATCCAAGACAAGACCAAGCTTTCAGTGCTCTGCTTTGCATTGGTTGGTGATTTCTTGTGTACACGCAACCTTTGCATGGATGTTCTGGCTTTTATGCGGCCCTTGGGTGGGGGACAAATGCTTATCATTCTCTCAGATATCTTCAGGATGTCCTCTACAAACAATGCAACCACCAAAATTCTATGACCACTTTCTTGCCAAAAGTCTTTCGAATAATAGCCATTATTTGAATAATTGGCATTCATTCCATACAGAACCCCCAAGGATCCCAGAAGACGTTCTACGAAGCCTAATGGCCAACCAGGGCCAGGACAAGTGGGGGCAGAGGGCAAAGCAGAATAGTGCCAACCACAGCAACATGGCCACAGAGGGCCAGGCTGGGTCAGTTCCATTGTCCCCTCACACCCACCCATACTACTCTGATCAAAGCAGCACCTTGGGAAACATGCGGAAAATCTCCTGGTTGATGTGGTAGATGCCGCTGGTATCCACCTCGTACTTGAGCTTCGTCCCCAGGGGAGTGTTCTTCTGGGTGGTGAAGAGGAAGGAGGGGGCATTGCAGCACCTGGACAGAGTGGACCTGTGGGGCAGGAGACAGATGGGAGAGACTGGTGACACAGGGCTGAGCAAGCCTCTTGAAAAACAGAGGGGTCCCTTGGGGAGACAAGGGAGAACCGTTTTCTCCCACACACCCCGTCCCTCCCCACACATCTGTTCCTACGGTCCCCTCCCCCTTCAGTACTCTTCCCAATGCCAAGGTCTTTCAGGGTCCAGTCACGTTTCTCAATGGTAACTCCCAGCTGCCCCACCCCCAGACCACACTGGCTTCCGCAGGCCTGGAGTACAGACTGGGTCCTACCTGCTTCATCATCTGCCAACTCCCTCCCTGCTTGAATGAAAGCCCCTTGATGGCAGGGACCCCGCCTCTTGGGCTCCTGCACAATGTCAGTCACACGAGTGTTGGACTACCCGGTACCTGCCGATGGCGGGATGACTCGTTCACCTGAGCTTTCATCAAGACCTGCTAAGCACCCTACTACTGCCCGGAAACACTACGTAGCCAGCCCTCACGGAAACCCAGGGGTGCAGAGCTCTTCCTTGGGTTCTTGGCCCTCATATTGGACGGTAGACAAGGCGTTTCCCTGGTCTGACAGGGTCAAAAAGCCAAGACACACACGGTCAACAGAAATGTGCCACTTCAATCATTTAGAAACTGTCTTAGGAACAGGGGAGGGCCAGAAATGTGGGGTGGTGCGTTGATAATTGGATGACTTCCTGCAGAAAGCAGAACCTAGCTTCCAAAAGACATTTGCAGGAGTTCATTATTTAATGAAAAAATAATAATAACCCTTTGGTTTTCACTCACAAAAAAACACTCAAACATGAGCTCCAGACGGGATAAAGCTGAGATGATGCAAACAGGCTTAAAACAAACACCCTCCAAGGGAGAATGTGGCTGATGAGGGCAGCGTGGGAGGCAGCCAGGCCAGAGGAGCCTGGTTTTTCTCTCGTCTGCAGCTGCTGTCCCATCGGCAGTGCGTTTTCCCAGGCCTGCTGCGAGGTTTGGTGATAGGGTCAGGTCCTGGGCTCATCTTGCTCCCTCTGCACTGGGGACCCAAAGCCCTCTGCCCTGGCTGCAAAGGGTCTGGGCTTGACAAAGGGTGCAAATTGCCACCCTCTCACATCGGGCCCACGAGGACCCACTTTCTCCTAAAACAGCAGCAGTGGGCTGAGTACACCCTGGCCTTCTTCTCCCGACATTGGCTCCCGGCAAAGTCACAGCCAAGGTCCAGGTGGCCATGGGAGAAATGGAACACTTTCCCCATGGAGCCTGGATGAGGACCTCTAGGGACTTTCTGGAAAGTTCACAACCTACATCTAGGATGGAAACTTGGCTTTGCCAACCTGGTGTCAAGGAGCCTGGGTCCAGCTGTGGGGCTTCGGGCAGGACTCTTTCCCTCTCTGAGCCTCAGTTTCCTCAACTGTAGAATACAGGGTTGGCTCTTCTGACCCTCTGTAATTCTGTGACTCCAGGGTGCCAAAGCCAAGAAGGTTATACACATACGTTTTTAGGACTTTATCTCTTACAGGGACTTCACTGAGGAGCTCGGCTCGCTGCCGGTTACCAAGAACATTCTTTCCTATGGAGGGTTGGGTTTCAGAATGTGACCACGTACGGGGCCACGCATGGGTCAGTATGACAAACAAGCATCTGGCCTGTTTAGCTTTGCTGGTACAGAAACTCAACCTTGTCAGCCCACTGGAGATCACCCCATTGCAGGACTCATACTAACCAAGCTCACAAGTGACTGATATATAAACCAGAATGCCAGTTATCTACTTGGAAGCAGTAGGGTGAGAGAGGGCCTCCATTACAGGATTCCTTTCCTGTAACTGGAATGCTTGTGCCTGTCTTCTATCACACCCTCCGCACCCTGCCCCACTTCACTGCATTGCATTCCTGTGAACCTGAATTGACAGTCTCCTCATTGTTCAATGAGCTTGTAACAAGAACAAAGGTAGGCAGCCGACTGGCTTGAAGGTTTTTCCACTTAGAGCATGGCAAGCCCTGATGTCACTCACCTCCGTTTCCCACACCCAAAGCCACTCTCCCACTGCCCCTGCCAGAGGGTCTCAACTCCCCTGGAGCGTGCTGGCCGATCCCTCCCAAAGGTGCACTGTTTTTCTCCTGCCATATCGTCTTCCTGTTGCTGCAGCATTTCCTTAGGTACGTATGTGAATTCCGCTGATGAGACTTCTGTCCAGCTCTCAGCCTGGACAGCGTCCTTCTGCATCTCACTGACCTCATCCACGCTGAGTGTTTATCAGCGACTCCCTCAGTGTAGCTCAGCTTCACCCATCCCCAGGGACATCTGCCTGCCGAGTGCCCACAGTGACAGCTCTTTCTGAGGTGTGGACTTCGGGCAGCACTTACAGCTCAGACCTTGGACCTTCTCCCCACTCTTCCAGTACTTGGCTCAAGTTCAGATTCTACTTCTGATACATGGGTCTCTGAACACTACTGTCGGACCTTAGCTGGGTTGCTGCAACGTCACACGGGACTCTAGTTCCAGGCGGCAGGCACCTGCTCTTTAGGGGTGATCACTTTAAACATCCACATTAAATATATATATATATACACATGTTCCACTTAAAACTGCTACCCAGTCTCTAGATGGCCTGGAATTGCAGCAAACTGGAACAAATGACTTATGAAGAAAATACACAATACTTAGTGTTATATGCTTCTCACAGCCTCCCATGTAGGAGTCCTTCATGCTGATGGCCCCTCAGTACATTTAAACTACAAGCTGAGCTGCTGAAATCCAGTTATGCACACATAGCCAGGAGCCTCATAATTCTATTTAATAATACGTTCTACCTGCAGTGAAACAAAATCATGAACTCACAGACTTTTAGAGGTGGAGCGGACCCTACAGTTCGCCATTAGTCAAAACGAATGTTT
Source organism: Rhinolophus hipposideros (assembly GCF_964194185.1). Lineage (NCBI taxonomy): Eukaryota > Metazoa > Chordata > Mammalia > Chiroptera > Rhinolophidae > Rhinolophus > Rhinolophus hipposideros. The sequence continues at coordinate 22,006,703 of NC_138063.1, read as the reverse complement.
GGACATTGGCAGCCGCTTAGCTCTGAAGGACCAGGGAACTATAAAATGTAGCTCTTGCCTCTCTGGGAGCTATCTATTTTAACCAAAATCTATCGATTTCGGTTAGAGAACAATTAGAAGATAATCTACAGCAGGGCTCAAACGTCCAGTATAGGTGGTAAGAACCCAAGAGCTCCAAGAAAGAAGGGGCTGCTGAGTTGGAGCAGCTGCCCCAGGAGTGGGGAGGGGAACAGAGTGAGGCCGTGGAAGGTGCTTGAGGTGCCTTAACACACAGGCCTGCTGGAGATCTCCTGCAAACCGCTTCACCGGTACGTCTCAGGTGACCTCAGCGCTACCGGAGATGGCACCACTGAACTTGCAGGGCTGTTGCAAGGACTCAGGGTGAGACTGTGGAGGACAGCACCCTGCAGGTGCCCACCTCGGCCTACGTGCTGAGTCAGAGACCCCTGCCCCCACTGCCCAGACTCCAAAGCCCCGGCAGGGCCAGCTCCCGGGAGATGCCCCTGGGGCAGGGCCTTGCGGGATGAGGGGCATCTGAAGAGATGGCAGGAGGTAAGCCACCCGGACAGAGGGCCGGGCAGGACAGGTCATAGGTACTTGAACTGGTTGGCTTCAGAGATGTTCATCGCCCATTTACACAGCTGCAGGCTCCTCCACCTGTCGAACAGCTCCGACTGCTTCACCCTGGGGGAGTGGGGGACAGAAGAGTCCATGAGAGGGCCAGGCTGGACAAAGTGTCGTCATTCCCAAACACGCTCCCTTCCTGCTCCACACATACCAAATCCCAGACTGGTCCTCTGCATTAACTGTATTTTCTTATTGTCTGTAGTCTTGATGCTTGGCTACCTGGGGCCTTGCTAATTCCTAGAGATGACAAACATCTCTCCTGCAAGCACACCTTTCATAGGCACACCAACCAATCCAGAGCCCACACCCTCGCCCACCGCCTTCATCCACTGAGCCACCAGCCCCTGCCCAAATCATCCCAGGGCCAGGCATCAGATCACCGGGGCAGTCCATGTGCCACAAAGCCTACCGAAATTATTCAAACTAGCCAACCCGAAACCTGTCTACCCCGCCTTGCCCATTCCTTCCCATGAAAACCACACGAACGGCTCTCCCCCAGGTCATCCCCTCACCCCTCTGCCGCCAACCAACCCTGGTGTTTCCCCTGTGGCCCTGCACGGAGAACTGTGCCACCAGTTTCCAGGGATCTGTGTCCTTCATGAGTCATTTCCGATTCTGTGTGTCTTACCACATCTGATTAAAACCAACCCCGGGTACATTTTAAAACATTTTCCCTCATGTTCCCACTCCCCATGGACCTACCAATTGTCTCAGGAACATCTGAGGGGATGAGACCACTTCCCTAAGGGAAGGTCTGTAAATCACCCACACTGTGCTCAGCACACAGTGGGGCTCACCTCCTCCATCTGCCCTTTCCAAGGGCAGATCACAATTTCTAGGTGACAGAAAGGAAGAGATGAGAAACCTGAGATGTCTTTTGTCTGAACCGCTCCTTTTGTCTGAACACCCACCTGCAAGGTTTTACGCCAGTCGGTTTTTACCCACCTCAGCTTCTGATACCCTGAAGCACACTCTGGAAGGGCAATGTCTAAATCATGTGGGAGTCTCCCTTTGACTGAAACCAGCAAAAAACATTGATCAAGGGACCCTTTTCCCACTGAGCAGGGCATCAGATTAGAGTTCCTCAGAAACACCAGGAAATGCTGGACAGATCGTTAAGTTCCTTAAAGGACAGCTATGAATTCTCTCTCCTTACCACTGCCACAGTCCCCGTGCCAGGGCCAGGTGGCCTGCAGCTGTTCAGGGTCACCTGGCTCTGGCCCTGTTCAGAAGCTGGCTGGTCTTGGGCATGGTATAGAGAGCAGCCCTTTCAAGGTCCTTCTGGTTTGATCACTACTGGGAAAGTGAGCAGCTCCCAGGAGCTGGGTGTTATCAAAAAACTACTGTAACTGTAGCTCTTACTCCACTGAAGGGCTTAAGGGAACTCATGAGCCCTCTGAATCATAGGCAAAATCCCATGTCTATCCACCCATGTGCATATCTTGGGGACAATCTGAAGCTTCCATCAACTTCCCAAAGGGGTCTATGGTTCCCCAAAAAAGGCAAATACTTAGTTAACCAGAAGGTACAAAACAGGTCCATTTTACAGAGGTGTGTCCCTTTGTTTAATTGGAGGGGAAAATCGTTGTTCTCAAACAGGGCAAGCCTCACTTACAGAGGGAATACGTGACTGGTGGGGGGGAAGCGTGATTGCAGGAAAAGTTATACTGGATAGTGACTAAGCACGGGGATTTGGGAAGCAGACGGGGACTTGAGCCTCAGACCCAGTTCAGATACTCCTTAACTATGGGACTGGCTTAGCAGCTGCAAAGAGCGGGAAGGAGCCGCTCCTCCCATCCTGACCCTTCCTTCTGGCTTTCCTAAACCTCCCACAGCAGCTTTCACATCTCAAGCTCACGTGACACTGGAGGAGAGATGTCATTACACAGAGGTGGCCTGGCTCACCCACTGCTTCCCTCCCCGCTTCCTGCAACCTTCAGGCCCCTAGAGCAGCCCCCTGTGCTGCCAATGCCTCAAACGCCTGCCTGCCAGAAACACAGCTGGGGTAACACTGAAGGCCGGGGTCCCAACTTTGACTGTTACCGGTGTCAGGGCCCCACTCTGCGCCTCCAATGCCTGTGTCATACACTGGACCAGGGTTGGGGCCTGAACACCTGGCTCCATCCCCGACGTGCAATGTAACCTCGGATAAGTTATTTAAGCTGAGTCTCTGAGACTCAGCTGCTTTATCTGTAAGACGGATATAATAACCTGTGCCCTGCAGATCTCAAAGGTTGTCAGAAAGATCAAATGAGATAATATGTGCAAAATATTTTATAAATTGCTTTACAGATCATCTCTAAAGGTGAAGGGTTGATCTCAGGCACTTATCTCCTTTCTCCCAAGACACCATTAATATTCCAGAAGAAGAATAAATAAGGTATAAACCTACCAGATGAACAGAATAATGGGAGTGGGGGAGTTTCAGGGGAAGAGAGATTTCAACAAGTGTGTGGAAGGAGAAGGGGTGACATAGCAGGGATGGCATAGCCCAGAGATAGAACCAATTTGCATGGAAATTTTAAAGGGCAGTGGAGGGAAGGGAAGGAACGTGGTGTTAAAAGGAGGATTAGTTGTGAGTCCCTATCCAGAACCATCAAGCCCACCCCACAGCAGCCAAATATTTAATGTCCAATGAGGGGAGAGGGATTGAATCAGTCTGTCAGTTCCTTCCTAAAAATAGTTTATCATTCGTAGTGAAAAGATCTGGGCATTCTAGCAACAAAAGGGCCAGCAGCATCTTGAACACCTAAGCACAAGGCAAGCCTGCTCTCAGACTCGAGTTCCTGTCAGCTTTGTATTGTTTAATTTTAAATATGAATAGATAACCAAGGATCACCTGTTCACCCTGAAGGAAACAGACCAAGATAAACCATCAGATAAAATGACCACAGAGAATTTATCCCATGAAATCCAAAACACTAATTCGAAAAGATAGGCGCATCCCTATGTTCACTGCGGCACTATTTACAAGAATCAAGAAGTGGAAGCAACCTAAGTGTCCCTTCATAGACGAATGGATGAAAATGGGTACATACTCATCTATACAATGGAATATTACTCGGCCATAAAAAGAAATAAATCTTACCATTTGTGACAACATAGATGGACTTAGAGGCTATTATGCTAAGTGAAATAAGGCAGACAGAATAAAATAAAGACCAAATGGTTTCACTTATGTGGAATCTAAAAAACAAAATAAATGAAAGAACAAAATAGAAACAAACTCATAGATACAGAGAACAAATCAGTGGTTGCCAGATTGGGGTGGGGTGGGGGGGGATGAGTGAAAAAGGTGAAAGGGATTAAGAAGCACAAATTGCCAGTTATTAAAATAGCCATAGGCATGTAAAGTACAGCAAAGGTGATATAATCTATAATATTGTAATAACTGTGTAAGGTGTCAGATGGGTACTAGACTTATCAGGATGATCATTTCATAAGGTATATAAATGTCAAATCACTATATTGTACAACTGAAAATAATATTTTGTGTCAACTGTAATTGAAAATAAATTTAAAAAAAAAGAAATTTTTGGCTTTTTTGGTACGTTATGATTTTGGGTATTATTTTCTTGTATTTCTTGTTTTCATTATTTTTCTTATACTTTTTTTGTCATAAACGTATTCAAAATATAAGCCTGTACATCTAATTAAACTATTTCATATTAATCACCATTTGTACCTACAAACTAAATACATAAATAAGTAAATACTGGTTTAAAAAAATGACCATAGAGAAAACTATTGGAGGAACAAACTGTAACTTAAAAATATTCTACTTAGTGTCCTCAGAGATCTTCAAGAAGTCATGATGTCCTTAAAACAATAACCGACTGCTCTGAGAACAAAGATAGAGCTTTTGAGAAAAAGTTCATTAGAGGAGCTGGAAGATAATAAAGCCAAGGAATTTTCTCAAAGTAAAAAGAGATAGCAAAAGACAACATTAAAATATATCAGTGTTAGAGGAGCTACGAAGAAAATCCAGTATACAACCCAGAGGAACTAGAAAGAAGAAGCAGAAGAGGAAATGTAAAGAGATTTAAGAGAAAGTTCAAGACTTTGGACATGAGCCCCAGGTGAAGAGGTCCCAAGGGGTGTGAACCCTGAGGCACACGATCGGGACATTTCAGAACAGTCATGATCTGAAAAGACTCAAGAGAGAAGACAGGTCACCGCCAACGGAACAATTAGTGTCCTGCTCATAGCGTCCTCGATTCCAGAAGGTGATGGAGAAGGCCATCAGTATTCTGGGGGGAAATGACTTTCACCTAAAATACTGACCCCACCAAACCAACAATCGAGTGTAAAGGAGGAATTAAATCGTTTGGACATAGACGGACCCCAAACTTTACCTCCCACCCATCATTTTGGGGGAGTTGACTTGAAGATGGATGGAAGCAAACTAAAGGAGGAAACCAAGAAGGAAGCAGCTATGGGTTCTAAGCTAAGGTGAGTCTGCCCTAAGGAGGCAGAGAAGGAAGTCCCCGGACAATGACATGTGACCCATCAGGAAGGATCTCTGAGGACACTAAGTAGAATATTTTTAAGTTATAGTTTGTTCCTCCAATAGTTTTCTCTGTGGTCATTTTTTTTAAACCAGTATTTACTTATTTATGTATTTAGTTTGTAGGTACAAATGGTGATTAATATGAAATAGTTTAATTAGATGTACAGGCTTATATTTTGAATATGTTTATGACAAAAAAAAACTATCCAGTTTGATGAAGGGAAGGGGATGAAGGGAAACCCTGTGGGAATGCCTGATTGATGGAGAGTCAGGAAAAAAATAAATAGGGCATAATAGAGATAAAGAGTTCAACGGAGAGATGACTAGAATCTCCAGAAGAAAAGGGGGATGGGGAATGTACAAGAAAGGAGATGGAATCACTGTTGTCTGATCTTCAAATGTTAGAGTTAACCGATAGAGAAAACCCAGAAAGGACTTGCTATGGTTACAAATAGAATGTATGTTATCAGCCTTGACATTTTAAAAGTAAACCCATGGATGACTGAAGCCAGAGGCTGCAACTAAAACGTAGGGGTCATTTTAACAACCTCATCTTACAAAGTACAGGATCAAGAGATACTGTCAATATTTGGTAGAACAAGAAATAGGTTACTTGGGCAATCTATAGATAGGAGAGCTAAAAATAGCAATACCCTTCAACAGGGAAAAGTGGGGAGGGGTTTGGGTGAGGGGTAAGGGAGCTGAATCCTCACCCACTGAAGCAGGACATCCGTGAGCACTGTGCAAACGGGTTCAGTCAGGAAACAGCAGCAGGCATGTAGTACTTAGAGGTATGGAGGTAATTACCAGAACAAACATCCAAGAGGTAGAAGGAATAGTGCTGTAGGAGAAGGTGAGGGACACCTTCTCCTAGGTGCCGCTTTTTATTATTACAAGATTTTAAAAAAGATTATTAAAAAGGTGTCGCTTTTTATTATTACAAGCTTTTATATTCTACTTGATTTTTTCCCCCTTTCCTTCCATGGACTCTTTCCACCCAGGTCTCGTCCACTCCTCCATCCACTCATTCACTTAACAAATGCGTCTTAGGCCCATGCAGGGTAAGACTACATGACTCAGAGGTACCTGGAAAGAAAGCAGCCACCCACCCTGGAGAGCCCTGCCTGGCCCTGGCCCCCAGCCTCTCTCCTGTCTCAGTACAGGGCTCAGCCAGGGTTCCCCACCCCAGAAACATGGGGAAGGGGCAGCAGGAGAGGCCAGTGGGGTGAGGTCAGACCACCTGGGTGCGAGCACAGGCAGCAGCTGGTTTAAAAATAAAGAGACTCTAGACTGACTAAATTCAAACATAATTTTTGTAAGTATTAGCGACAATGTGTTTTCATAACAAATCAGCATAAAGCAATTCTTCATGCATCTGACACTGTCAGGGAAGGAGGCCTTGTCCATGTGGGAATTTTCCAGCTGACTGACTTTTACCATTGATTGGAGCAATGTTGGACCACAGTCGTTCCCAGAAGAATCACACACGTCCCTGTCTCCTCAGACAGAACGCCAGCTGCCATTCATGTGCCTGAAGGGCCGTGCAGTGCATCCGTCCAGCCCCCTCTGTTCATAGATGGGGATTTAACCTTTTCCCGATGACTCAGGGCCTCCACCAGGAGCGCCGCTCACCGCTCTAGACCGGAGCACAGCAAAGCCGGCAGACACCCAGGTGGTGTCAGAACTACTCGGATCAGAGGCTGGCCTCTGGGCTCTCTGATTTCAGCCCTGGAGGGCCCACTGACTCAGAAAAGGGGGCACCGGCCTTGCTGCTCCCCCCACGTGCCACCAGGCTCACACGCGGATACCCCATGACCAGCCCTGGCCTCTCCTCTCCTCTCAGACCTCAAGACTCCCCGGGTCTGGGGACCAAAGAGAGGGCAACTGCCATGGAAGAGACAGGGACGTGCAAGGCCCAGAGGGCACCAGCTGGGATGGCGGCTCAGTTCAGAGACCAGAGTGGGTGTCCCAAAGGCAGAGATGAGAATTAGAGCCAAACATGCAGAGGACCAAATGCCACCAACATGAGTCCACGACAAGGCACAAAGGGTAGGCACAGATCACAGGGAAATATGAGGTTCCCCATCACACCCCATGTTTGTGATGTAGGCTTGAAACAAAGGGCCCAGGTCATGTCCAATTTGGTCCCTAAATGGAAGGTGTGATAGGCACTGTTAGTAGGAGCTGAATTGTGTCTCCCTCAAAAATTATATGTTGAAGCCCTAATCGCCAATATCTCAACATATAACGACATTTGGAGATAAGGTCTTTTAAAAGGCAGTTGAGTTAAAATAACATTACTAGGGTGGGCCCTAATCCACTGTGACTGATGTCCTTATAAGAGGAGATTAGGACACAGGCGCACAGAGGGAAGACCCTGTGAGGACACAGATGGAAGGCGGCCATCAAAACGGCAAAGAGAGAGGCCTCAGAAGAAACCGTCCCTGCCAACACCTTGACCTCAGACATCTAGCCTCTGGAACGCTGAGAAAATAAAGTTCTGTTGTTTAAGCCACCCAGTCTGTGGTACTTTGTTATAGGAACCCTAGCAAACCAAGACAGGGACCCATACTAAAATATAGACAATATATGGGTAGAGAGGTGGGAAGTGACATAGAAGGAGGCTCAATTTATGGGGTCTCTCAGGTCTTCCTGTGCGGACCTTGAAGTAACCGTGAAGAAACTGTCTGCATTTTATAATTAAAAATGTAATTATTTACCCTTTGAAAACTCCAAGGTGATCTCTCCGTGAGAGTGCTCTGGCTTTCCACAGCACAATGTTTCAGGGCCTGAGATCTTGGAATTCTGAGAAAAGATAAAGGTTCTCTTCTTATGAGCTTATGGAGTTGGATCCTGACTGAGGTCCGGGCAGCTATCTTGGCCACTAAATCCCAGCTCCTCGGTGGCGTGCATTCAGCACCAATTACATCATAGCCCCACCACCTCCTGCGTAAAACATTTTCCGTGGGTTCCCAGTGCCCTCCGATAAAGATAAAATCTAAATCAGGCTCTGCCCTACAAGGTTCCTCTAGTGACGCAACTTCCATTTCCCCTCTCATGCTGCCATTCCAGCTGCCCTGACCCTTCCGAGCCTGGGACACAGCGGGATCCTTTCTGGCAAGACCTTTGCACAAACTGTTCCCTTGGTCTGGAATTCTTCTGTCCTCCTTAACTCCTATTACCCTTCAGAGCAGAGAGCCAGCGTCGCTTCCTCAGAGCAGCCTTGCCTGACAACCTCTCCCTGCCCCAGCCCAGAGTAAGTTCCCTGTATCCCCTTGTCTCCCAGGGTAATCAGTTCCCCCCACCCCTTCCCCAACCTGGGCTGTGAGCAACGTGAGGGCAGGTACCACTGTGTGTCCTCAGCCCAGGGCTGGGTAGGATTGACAGGAGGGCGAGCTGCCTCAAGCGTTCATCTCCAGAGCGGGAACACAGCCCCTTGGTTGATACAGGGGCCATAAACAGTACAGCTAATCCCAGCCGCACGTTTGGTCTTATCTCGGAACTTTCCTGCAGCTACTAAGCTTATGAAGCCCAAATGACAACCAGGAACGCTGTTGCTGGTGGTGGTGGTGGTTCCAGAGGGAGAGAAAGGGGAAGGAGGAGGCACAGGAACATTTATTGAGCACCTGTTATGTGTGTTACTATGTATGTGGACTGCTATGTATGTGGACACGTTATTTCAGCGAGGCTTTATGGCAACCCTTAAAAGCTAGGTACAAGGTCCCCACTTTTGTAGATAAGGAAAGGCTCAGAGAGATTAATTCATTTGCATAACGATGCGAAGCTGGTAAGGCGCGGCATTGACTTTGGACCCCAGATCTGCCTGACCTGGAGGCCCAGGCGCTTTCTACGACCCACGCGGCCTGGGAATCATGTCAGACGGCTCAAGGAGCAATGGCCCCTGCCCGTGGGGCATGGACAGCGTCCTGGGGGTCATGTCAGGAGCCCATGAGTCCTCACAAACGCCCAATACTGCCTGACTGTGAATGAACTGTATTTCTTCCACATCTAGATATATTTAAAAGAGCCGTAGGTGACATACTGTTCATTGGGAAGAGGATAGCACAGTTCTTTTGCCATATATGTAGAAGAAGAGAAAAAGTAAAGACTATCCATACGTAGGTGCTGGGTTTTGCACAGACTTTCTGGAAGGAGGTACGAGGATACCCGGGTTGTCTCTGAGGAGAACTGAGGGGCTGTGTGTGGGGACTTCTCACTGTATACCTTTTTGTACCTCTTGAATGTTGTGTCATTTAAATACCCAAAACAAAACGTCAATGAATATACAGTTTTTTAAAGGCGATAGCAAGAAGGCAACGTGCACCCCTCGGCACAAAAGACTGAATTTCAGGTCAGACGTTCCCGTGCCCTCTTCAATTTCTACACACAAGGAGCCTGGTGATGATAATCGCAGAGACTGGTAATTGAGCTGGGGACTCAAAGGCCCGAGTCACCACAGGTGACCTTGCACACTTGGATTTTTTTTCATAAAACACACACCATCATCCCTGCGTGCCGCTGGCCAGGGCTCTCCCAATGCCAGGGTCCTGGGAAGCAGACTTAGTTCTTGCTCTGTCGGGCCCCACCACGGTTCCTGCTTCCTTCTGCCCCGATCCTCACCCTGCCCTCCACCCTGCCCCACCCCACACGCAGCGTGCCCCCACCACCCACCCAGGTCACACTCACATGGACAGCACCTTCACTTCCAAGATTTCGTGCCTCAGCTCCAGGCATCTCGTGGAGTTGTATTCTAAAGGGCCCTCGTAAAATTCAAAGTACCTGGAAACCAACAGGGACAGAGGTTACTATGCAGAGAAGCAGGCCTGACTGTTGGGGGTCTCCCTGGGCTCTTATTGGGGAGGGTGGGGTCAAACAAATAGAGCAAACCAGCCCCGCCCAGCAGACGACCGGGTGGGCGGCTCCAGGACCACGGGGGGCCTCCAGCTCGATCACTGGGCAGGTGATTACACACAGCGTCCCTGGGAGCGTCAGCATTGACGGGGGTGTGACCCCATTTCAGCACATCACGGCATTCAGAAGCAGCTCCGCTTCTAAGTTGGTGCGAAGGAGAGGAAAAGCAGGCGGGTGCTCTGTGCGCTCTCTCACTCTGGCTCTTCCTGGGATCAGTAATGGCAGGAGGCAGCCCTGGGAGTCGGCAGTGAGGCTGCTGCCTCCGGCTGGTCCTGCCCTTTCCTGCCCCTTTTACCTCCTCTTAGGAAAGTTACACAACAACAGCCACATGCATAGCTGAGATCTACTGCTTTTCCCACTGTACTAGCATTTCCATTTCTATCAGCTCACTTGATCCTTAGGCCCACGCTGTGACTAGGTGAGACTGACATTTCTTTCTCCCCATTTGGCAGCTGGGAAAACTGAGGCTAAACAGATGGAACTCTGGGTCGCACTGCAGAGGGGGCCCAAACATCAGCTGGCTCCAGGCATGTCAGAGCCACCTCAGTGTCCCTTCTGCAGCTTCATGCAGAATGACAATACCAATTTCAGCCAGTGCTTGCCAAGCTCTTACCACGGGCCAAGTGTGGGGCCAGGACTTGACATGGAGGAATTCACGTTTCCTCTGTGTAACTAGTCTATGAGGAAAGTGGTCATCAGAATGGGCTCGGGAGGTAACACACTTGCCCAGAATCATGTCGTTAGAAGGTGGCAGAGCGGGAACATGACCCTGCACACTGAGTGAAGGCTACAAGGACCGCTGGTGTCCCCTGGAAAGGGCCCTCTGGTCTCCCACAGCCACTGGACAAGGAGACGTTTAAGGCCTCCCTTTTTCGTACCTGACAGTTCGTACTAGCCCAGGGAAGGAAGAGTATCTGTTAGACTGGGGGGGGGGGGTCGGTGGAGGGTTTCCGCAGTGATAAAATGCGGTAGTTCACTGCTGGGCGCTGCCACAGAGGCAGGGTGGGGCCTCCAAGGGCAGAGGCCAGTGCACCATCTCCCCATGTCCTCTCTTTCTGGAGGTTGTTCAGAAGAGGCTGGGGCAGATTCAGCTGGGAGAGTTGAACCCCTTGACAGTCTCAACACCACGGAATCAAGATGCCCACGGGGTCAAGCCACCTGAAACGTGGGGTCAGTGGTCTCACAATAGGTGGCTTTGGAGAATCAGAAGTGGAAGTGGCACCTCAGGGCTCCTCCTGGGCCCTGCAAGGCATGAGCAAGGATTTAAAGTAAAGTCGTCCCTCGAACATTTCCCAGACACCCTCCCAACATGCAGCAGTAGTTATTTCGCATGTATTCTCACATGTCTAACTTACAAACTTAGGTATGTGCTGCTTTAGAAATACTAAGTCGTTTTATCCCAAGTGTTTTATTGCTTCTTTTAAAAATATTTGTATTTTAAATAACTTTCAAAAATAATTTCATATTTAATACTTTAAAAATATTATATTTATAAATCTCTGTTCTTCATAATTGTAATAATAAAATTTATAGTTAATTTTTTAAGTATTACAATTATATATTTAAGTAATTTAAAATAATATTTTAAAAGATGGAAACATTTATTACAACAAATTGGCTCCTATTTACAAAACAAGTTGGTTCCTTGTTCTACTGTCGTAAAAGAATTGAAGCAGAGTTAATAAACATGAGGCATTGGGGATCCCCAAAATATCATACTTTTTTTCTCTGCTTCTCTTGCGTTTTGAAACTCTTTTCTCTGTGATTTTCAAATGGCAAACTCATATTGACCGTTCAGTACTCAGCTCGAATGCCCCTTCTTCTGGGAAGCTTTCTTTGACCCCCACCTCCAAGGTCCCTCTGTACACTGTCTCTTAAATTAAAGCGAATTATATCATATTAAAATAGTCTTTATGGGGCGGCTGGATGGCTCAGTTGGTTAGAGCACGAGCTCTCAACAACAAGGTTGCCAGTTCGATTCCCCCATGGGCCAGTGAACTGCGCCCTCCACAACTAAATTGAAAACAATGGCTTGAGCTTGGAGCTGAGCCCCCCCCGCCCCCCCCATGGGCGGCCGGTTTGCTCAGTGGTTAGTGTGTGGTGCTCATAACACCAAGGTCACTGGTTCAACTCCCACATGGACCAGTGAGCTGCGCCCTCCACAATCAGATTGAAAAACAATGACTTGACATGGAGTTGATGGGTCCTGGAAAAACACACTGTTCCCCAATTTAAAAAAAAAAGTCTGTTTGTATATCCATTTCCCCTTCCAAACTAAGAGAATCTCAAACATAGGGACTCTGTCTTTGTTATCTCCGTACCTCCTGCACTATAGAGGTAGGACAGCTACAAAATGACACTTTCCAGACTCCCTTGCAGCTAGGGTTTTGGATGCAGTTTAGGTTCAACCAATCAGAAGACTGATTCAGAGCGGTGTTATAGGAGAATGATAAGGCTCAGGGCATTGTTTTGGGGGTGCAGAATGTGGCAGAGGTGGCATGGCTCTTGGAAACTGCAGTGGTGGCAACACCTTCCTGATTATATCAGAGGCAGCAGCTTTCATGGTGGCCCCATTTCACGATGCAGTTAGGGAGACATTTTTGGAAGCTCTGCCTGGTGTCTTTCTTCAGCCTTTCTAATGATTCTGAGCTAGCCGTACGCTTAATAAATCCCTTTCTGTTTGAATTAGTTAAAACAGATTCTGTTGTCTGCAACTCCAGGGGTCAGCCTGGGGCCACAAATAAAGTCCATGACCTTGGCTCTAACTCAGGTCCTTTTCCAGTCACACCTCAGTAAGTGAGGTCTGGTATCTTATCACAAAGATCATCATTTGCAATGAGAGCCAGTGGCACTAAGCCTTTTGAAATCCACTAAGTCATCTGAAGCCATGATCTCAGGCTGCTACCAGCAAAGCTCCAGATTCAAATGATGCAGGAGATGGTTATAAGGAGACTGACCCTAGAGAGCTCAGCGAGTTGGGAGACCTGTGGACACATCTTGGCTATGCCTCTAAACCAGCTGTGTAGCTTTAGGTAAATCACTTCCTGTCTCTGGGCCTCTGCTTTCTCCTCCTTAAAATACTCTGTTTGAACTCGGTGATATTTAAAGTACTACCCAGCACTAAAATTCAGTACCAAGGTTCCCTCGGTGTTTCCCACTCACTAACCAAGCCAGAGCAATACTATGAATTAATGATATACAAACAGGAGGAAGTTGAAACTGAGCAGCATCTTCCTTCAATCAGCCAGCCCCTGCATTGCCTTCACAAGGCCATCCCTGCCTTACCTCCACCAGCCTCCACTCCATTTCCCTTTCTCCTGAATCCCCAACAGCACTCATATACAGAACTAGGCAGTACAATGATCCCAAATGGTCTTGTGCCATGTGTTCTGTGGCTGTCAGGGTGAGACGCTTTAGAAACAGGGTTCACATCCCTTCTCTGCCTCTCACTGGCCACCCTAGGCCCATCACTTTTCTGAACCTTAGTTTCCTCATTTTAAAATCAACGTAAAAAATGCAGCATATGTGTAACAGGGTTAAGATAAGATATTGATGAGAATTTCAGGAAAAGCACTAGCACAGTGCCTGGCACACAGGAAACACCCAAGAAACATTCATTCCCTTTCTGGCCCTTTTTCCTACCATTAAAAGGCAAGAGCAGACGGAGGACACCCCGGGAGTCAGAGCCTTGCTTAAGGTCTCTCAGCCGGTTGATGGCAGGGCTGAGTCAGGCGTGAATAACTCAGGAGGTTTCTCCACAGGCTGGATCTTCCGTCTGCTGCCATTAGTAAATCTCTCCCCCACCTCTGCTCGGATAAAGCCCACACTGAGTTCTGTGTGGACGTGGGGATGTCCTCCATCACCCATCTCTGCGGCAGACTCTATGGATTACCTGCGTTTCTGAACCTTTGACACCTGGGGCCTTGCTGACCCTGGAGAGACGGCCCCTCCCAGGGCTGGCCTCGAGATTCCTAGACTAAGGGACACCTCACTCACTGGCCTGCGAGCACACCTTTCCTATGCAAACCAATACAGCGCTCATACCTCACCCTCACCAACTCCTCTCACACTCAAGGCTGCTATCCCAGGTGCCCTGAAAACACTCCAGGTGGTACCTAAATCAAAGTCATCAAAACTGTTCCATGCCTGGTTCTAAAACCTCAGTTTTCCCATATGGAAAATGAAGCTAATAGCCCTAGCTTCCTTCTCCATCCTACCGGGGCTTTACTTTTGGGGGACTATACTGCTCCTTCACAGTCTCTAAAGATGACTGATTTGAGGAAATAAAATGGCGAGAAGCACTGTCACACTGGGTCACCCCTCGATTCTGCTTCTGACAGGATGCCAGAGGACTGCATTCTGGAGGAAGCCATGGGAATCCCTGTTTGGTCTGGATATGGGAGTAGAACATTCAGCAGACATCAAAAATGATGCTTAAATTTCTGTGTGTGTGTAATAACATAGGAAGAGGCCCACATGATAATATTGAGTGGAAAATGCAAGTTACAAAACTATGATCTGCGAAAAGAATTATCTATACATATGTGAATGCACATGAAAAGGACTGTAACAAAATATTAATAGTGGGTTTCTCCAAGGATTGGGATTATGAGTGATTTTTGAAATACTTTTCTGTATTTTTACAAACTTTCTGTAATGGGGTTATGACTCTTTCATTATTGTAAATCACTAATAAAGACCATTTATTTTAAATCCTAGATCTCCCTTGAAATTGCCCCAGCATCCCATTAACCTACTAGAAGGTCGAGAGAAGCAGTTTCTACAACCTTCTTAACTCCATTAGCCTCTCAAGGTGAGTTAGTTACTGTCTCTTCTTTCAATTCTGGAAAGACGATCTCTATCCAGCTCAAAAGGGAGGGGACTCTGGCATCACATTCGGGCACTTCACTGGTATAAATAGTCCCAGCCAGTTAGATAGGAGCCCAGCTCATCTCAGATGTCACTTGGCTTCCGGCAGCCAAGTCCTATACTGGTGCCAGCCACATCCGTCCTGCCCCCTGTCCTGTGCCCCCAGGAACTGTGGTGGGAAGCGCTGGGCAGTCCTGACAGCCTGATCAGAATGTGATGGCCTCCACTGAGGACACAAATGCAGATGGCAAAGAACAAAGGTAATCCCAGGGGTCCTGAACACTGGTTCCCTGCCCCCCACCCAGACTTGGGCTCCAGCTTTACAGGCTGAAGAGGCCTCATTTCAGCAGACCCAGGGGCCAGTGGACAGTCTGGCTTTGTCATTGTTGCCGGCCTTTGCCCACAAGCCCACCCACAGAGGGCTCCCCTGTCCGCCTGATCACCCCTCCAGAGTTTCTTCAGGACCATGGAGTCTTCCTTGGGGGCCCCAGTAACTACTGGCTGATACAGGATGAGGCCCATGCATTCAACATTCTATGTAACACACTCTTCCTCTCCAGACACGGATGTTGTTCAAAAGAACAGGAGCCCAGGGAGGTTGTTGTATTGTTCATGCCGGTTAGGCCTCCCCCAGCCCCAGCTCGGAAATCTAACCCCCTGGGCTCCTGTCAAGTCTGGTACAGTCTCAGAGAACCACAGAGTAGTTCATTTATTCCACACTGGGCAGGAAACCAGTGTAGGTATGGCACCTCTGAGCAAATTAGGGAAAAGCACCTTTGTCTGCAGATGAACAAAGCCATATGCCAGGCACATGGCTTGTCAAGTGAGAGTGAGCTGGACTGCAGCCCCACTTGTCCCCTTGGCTGGGTGTTTTTGTGCAGTGCCCAACCCGTACAACTGTATGTGGCAGCCTGATACTGGACTCTATAACTTTCTCT
Source organism: Rhinolophus hipposideros (assembly GCF_964194185.1). Lineage (NCBI taxonomy): Eukaryota > Metazoa > Chordata > Mammalia > Chiroptera > Rhinolophidae > Rhinolophus > Rhinolophus hipposideros. The sequence continues at coordinate 21,990,848 of NC_138063.1, read as the reverse complement.
CATTTAATCCTCCCAACAGCCCGATAAGGCAGGCATTATTTTCCCATTTTGTATTCAAGCCTCAGACTGTAAGAGGTAAAGTAACTTGCCCACAGTCATTCAGCTAGTAAACGGTGACGCTAGAAAGGGAACCTCAGGCTTCCAAGAGCCCAGAACCCACATTCTGCCTCTGACAAGCCACGGTCAGGTCACTGGGATTTTTTCAGTGAGCAGCCCCCTCCCCCTCCCAAGGCCCACAGCCCTCAGTGAGCTCAGTGCTATTTCTAGAGCCAGAACAGCTGCCGACTAGAGACAGACAGCACACTACCCGCCAGAGCAAACACACAGAAATCAGAGTCTGAAAATTGCAGCCTGACAACTCACAGGACTGGAGTGTCTGTCTTCCCAAATAGGTAGAGAGAGATAAGAAGGGCTTGGCTGTTAACTGCAAGTTGCAGCTGCCAGGAGGAGACGTGCCTGGACCACGGCCCTTTCTGGGCCAGGGTTTCCTCATCTGTCCACCGGAATTCCCTGAGCTCATTTAAGATATCAGAACTAAAAGTTAAACAGCCTGATGTCCTAAGTGCCACCTTTGATAGTCTTATGATTAATCTGCTCCTGGCGTGTTGTTCTGGCATGGGGGGGAGGGGGGTTGGGGTCAAGGGCAAAGCCTGATACCAATATTCCTCCTTCCCACAACCAGCAGTTGGGCAGGACCCTAGATCACATGTCTAGCACATTCCCTGGAAGAGCACAGATGTGGCGACCTTATTTTCTGGGCCAGACCAGGGAGCCCTGAAAAGCTCCTCTTGTAAGATTCAGCTCACCAGCCAGGAGCCTCCAAATGCCTACAACTCGCTCTGATCAGCCTTCCACACACATATTGTCCCACTGCTCCTGGGGGACCGTCCCTCCAGGCACCCACACTAAGAGCTGTGACCTAGTGGCCTCCTCCTCGTTCATCTCCCACCCAGTCTTGTCACCTCGACTTCCTTAGCAGGTCTCCTCCCCATCCAGTGCGAGGGACCTAAAAGGGTTTTCTTTCTCACCTGAATTAGTCTCTCTGTCTGGAATACTCTTCCTCGCAGTGTCTTCCCAGGTCCTACAGCCCAGCACTCAGCTGCCTTTGGCAGCCTTCCCTGCCCTCCCGCATGGCCATTGATGAACGGGATGAGAGCTGTGCGTGGCTAGCTACGCGGGATGGCAAATTGGACAGCCTTGGGTGCCTTACCTTCTGAGCACCGCGAAACTGATTATCAGGTGGGTACCTGGTCCTCCCGGCCCAATCTACCCCCTTTTTCTTTCCACTCTCCATTTCTTTCCATTCGCATTCCTTTCTGTGGCCTCCTGCCTTTGTTAAGCGACTGGTATAACATTCTTGAAGATGGTCTAAGAGGCAGGAAGCGCAGCAGCCGTGAAGATGGAGAGGAGGGAGGATGCCTGATGACCGGAAGGGAGTAACAGCCAATTTGGGGAGCTGACACGGGGTGAGGAACGGGTGAGACCCAGGCAGGCACCCATGATCCTCTGACCTGGAAAGGCAGCCCCGAGAGGGAGCGTCTCCTGCCCCTGTGAGTCAGGGGCAAAGCTGGGGCCAGGCTCTACCTGGGAGGTCCCCTCAGGGGACCCCACCCCCACCCCAAGAGAATGAGCAAGTGGAGTTTTACAGATGAAGAAAGTGAGGCACAGAAGGTTCACGTAAATGGTTATTTGCCCAAGAGATTCCATTCTGACTCAACTAACGGCCACAAAGCTTAGGGGCCAAGGGAGCCCATGGAATGACACCACCTGAGGAAGTCAAGGCACCAACAGCCCCGCCTCCAGAGACAGCCTCCTCTGTCTGTCAACCCCGAGAGGCCCAGTCAGGCGTGTGGGAGGACAGGGGGAAGCTGTGTCATCTGTGTTTTGTTTTCCCAGTACCCAGCCCTGAACACTGCCAAACCTGATCCTTCCAGTTCTTCCCAGCTGGATGGAGCCCAAGAGGTCGGTCCCTTTATTTACATATTTATTTTTGTCCTTTTCCATAGAAGTGAAAATTGACCAGAAAGCCTTATACTAAGCCAGCCTACACCCACAATGTGCAGACCCACTGCTGCTCGGCCCCCAACAGTTGTCAGCACCCCTGGAAGTCCACCATGGAAAATTCTTTCCGTGGGGGTAACCTTGCCACCAAGGGCTCCTTTGTGAAATGCAGAATGGCTAGGAGCAGGTGGAAGGAAGCATTTGTCAGGGATGATCGTCAGGCAAGCACTAAGCACAGAGACTGGGGCGTGAGGGTGACACACAGAAGGTAAAAAGTGGGAAAGAGGAGAGAAGCACTAATGACAACAGTCATTATAGGGAGGGAATATGCACAGTTACCTCCGTAATCAACCTGGCCGTTTTACTACGGTCTGACAGCCAGGAGGTGAGGGCAGGACTAGATGGCGTGAGAGGACTTGGGAAGAAACGGCGAGGAGGCCCAGCCCGACCCTGGTGACCTGTCCACGGCCCATCAGTGCTGGGACCCCAGTCACCTTGGATGGTAGATGTCCCACTTCCACCACCACCCCCCTGCAGGTGGTGACTCAGTTTCATCATCTATAAATGGGGGCAATGGCAGTAACCAGCCCGAAGGTCGGAGGCTGTGGATTAAATGCAGTAAGACGCCTGGCAAACAAACAGCCCCCAATAGCGCTTTGCCACGGGCGTCGCCTGTCGAGGTCGAAGCCACGTCTCACCCCTCCGTGGAATCACTTCTCACTTCTACACTGAGCTCTTGGGGCATTCGCCATCTGGACCACACAATTTATTACCGAATGATGCATTGTCTTGAAACAATTAGAGAACAATTCAATACAACATAATAAAGCACTGAATTAAATTCCATCAAGTTCCTTCCAGCTCTGAAATGACAATTCCAAACCCCATGTTGTGCAGGGCACACTAGATGTACACACAGATCTCAACCCAGAGACATGGGCTCTGGGCTAGGACCTCGACACTCAGCTCAGGGCTTGCTTTTTTCTCCTGTGGCTCATGCTATCGTCCCACTAGGAGCCTCTGCACCCCAACCAGAAGCCCAGTTACACAGGGAGAATGCCGTCCCAGGAACAGGCAGCTTGGGTGGGTGGCAGCTTGGCCAGCTCTGCTCTAGACCTCAGAGAGCAGTGTCCCCTAAGTTATCTTTGCACACCGCCTTTTACCATCCCAGACCAGACCAGGAAGGCCAAGGCTACACTACACAGAGGCTGGGAGAAGGGGCCAATGAGGCCAGGGTCCCTGTGGGATGTACCTGAAGTTAGAGGGCCCAGATGGCCCTGCATGCACAGGGGTCCAGCCCAGTTGCCCAGGGCAGGAGGCTCCTCAGGATTTGGGGGATCTGAGCAAACACGGACGGCTGTATGTGCACTGGCCGGAGACTTCTATGTGTAATGATAGACATAGCTCTCTGGGCAGGCACATCTTACAGAAAGTAGACCTAAAGGCGCTCCGGAAAGGCTTCAGGGAGGAGGTGGCATAGGAGGTGGATATTGGCAGGACAAGGACTTATTTAGAGGGGGCGCAGGGCGCATCTGGCTGAAGCTGAGCGAAGACCTTTGTGCTGCGGCTCCAGGACAGGCTGACAGTCAGCGCCTGGGGGGGCTTCTGCCTCAGCTGCCCTCAACCCCCATCCTTTCCCTGAGATGTCCTGAGGTAGCAGGTGCAATGCTGCCCACCCTGCGGGACCAGGACCACCAAGGGCACTGCCACCTCCTCCGTCCTCTGAGGGGTCATTAGGCAGGCAGGCAGTTGGCCAGGCTAGAGGGGGCAACGCACTGAGCCGTCTGGGGCAGAGAGTGCCCTTCCTCTCCTCTTCTCCCCCTCCCATCCCCCTTCTCAGAATTGTGAAGCTGTGTGGGGACTGTTCGGGAGGGTTTCTCAGTCACTTATTGCAGAAGTATATAATCTGCCTTCATTGTTTTCTCTCTCCTTCCTCTACAGACCCTCCCCACTTTCAGTCTCCCTTTTCCCACACTGCCACCCAGAACTCTCAGACCACCCTACTACCTGCTCTTCTCAAGAGAAAATGCTCTGATCATTCCAAACTGTGAGTGGGTTTATGATTTCAAAGTGTTCCCCTTTCTGGGGATTAACTTTTAAAGACAGTGTCAGGCTGGGGCCAACCCGGTGGCTCAGGCGGTTAGAGCTCCATGCTCCTAACTCTGAAGGCTGCTGGTTCGATTCCCACATGGGCCAGTGGGCTCTCAACCACTAGGTTGCCCGTTCAATCCCTCGAGTCCCACAAGGGATGGTGGGCTGTGCCCCCTGCAACTAGAAAAAACGGCAACTGGACCTGGAGCTGAGCTGCGCCCTCCACAACTAAGACTGAAAGGACAACAATTTGACTTGGAAAAAAAGTCCTGGAAGTACACACTGTTCCCCAATAAAATCTTTTAAAAAAATTATGTGAAACCATTTTTAAAAATAAATAAATAAAAATAAAGACAGTGCCAGGAGAGGAAAAGGTTTAATCCAAAGAAACAAATCTCTAAGGGAGGGAGAATTCAGGGCCACTGACATTGAAGCTTGCTTTCTTACCAATAGCCTTTACTATGTTGCTGCTTAATTCCTTCTTTTATTCCAGTAACATTTATTGAGCACCTACTGCATGGCAGGTGCCATACTAGCTGCTGAGAATTCAAAGATGGAGACATACAATTGCTGTCTAGTGGGGAAATGGAAACAGAAACACATCATTGAACATGGTGAGAACTGCCTTCAAAGTCCTTCCTGTTTCTTCAAGCACCCACTTAAATCGACATACTTGCTGATTAAAAATTATTCCTATCTGCTCGTTCATGCAGTTCCCTTTAGGATGCTTATTGGACCACAGTTTTAGACCTAGACCTGAAATGAATAAAGCTATACACCAGTGTGTTTTATAACTCACACATTTTCCAATTCAGCCTGGACTTCCCCCAGCTCATGTCCAGTGAAAAGTCCTGACCACGGCCTCCCCAAGCACTGTCTGGCCTAGATTTTCTTTGTTATCGGTTTGGCATTTTCCGGACGCATCATTTGGACTGCTTCTTCTCCTTGTGGCTCCTGGGTGAGTATACGATTTATGAGTCATTTGCTTTTTTTGCCCCTCTTTGTCCTCTGGTTAAATACATGGTACCCTCTGACTTCCCTTCCATCTCCGTTAATAATGAATGATAACAGGTCGCACCACATCTCACACACCACACCACTATAGAGAGCAAAATATGGCAGGTGTTGAATTATTCAGTAGGCGAATACCACCCGCTCATCACACAATCCGGGCACGGAAAGTGTGCGTTGGGATGATGTATTTCACTCTGCAGAGCACTTTCTATGGCAGCCTACTTCCGTCCTTCTCCAAGCACTGCAAATCTGCTGCCAGAAGCTGTCCTGCCCATTCTGAGGAAGGCAGAAGCCACTCCTATGCCAAGGTTAAAAATTCCCGGACAAACGGGTCAGGTCTAATTCCATGAACCATTATCTCCCACACATTGTGGTCTCTCATGTACATATATGGGTACTGTTGGGGTCAACCCAAAATTGAGATCTGAATTTGAAATTGTCTCCGAAAAACTTGGGATGTGTGGTCATCATATTTCTAAGGGCGTTCTCGGTGAAATGGTACCTCTCCAGAGGGAAATCAATACAGTGTCTTAATTCCAAAACCAAACTGGCACTGTGTCAGTGTCTCTGACCCTGACAGAGCCCAGCTGACAGGGAAGAGGAAGCTGACCCAGTCACTGAAAGAAGAGAAAATAAAGGGGAGGGAGATGAGACAGGGAGTAGGAAAGAAAGGAAGTGGAGGAGAGAGGCAGGAAATAGGGATAGAGAAAAAAAAGTGGACCAAGAAAGGATGGCAGGAAGAAAGGGAGAGGAGAGAATAGGTGGGGCGAGAGAGGCAGAGAAATTAGAAACAACATTGTAGAAAGAGGAAGGGAAGAGCAGCGCTGATGGCAGTAGGAAAAGTTAGAAGAACTCTTACAGTGATCTCAGCCACTACCCAGGGACGTCTGTCCAGAAATGGCCTCCCAGAAGCCCATCTTATTGAGTGGATTAGCATTTTTCTAGTCAAATTCTCTTGATCCCTTCGCAGAGCCCTTCCCAGGTAGGCAGACACTTGCTGAATTATCTGGACCACGCCCCATTGGGGTAGATGGGTCACACAGCACCAGGTACAACTCTGGACTCCTCACTGTACCTGGGGGACAGACCGGGGGCCAGCAGCAGATCCGGGCTCCCAGCACACATTTGTGGAAAGAACTGAGCTCCTAAAAGGCCAGAATAAGAACCTCATCCCGTTCCCTGGTCTGCAGGCCCACGCCCTCAGGCCTGTCTGTAGCCACCTCCCCAGCTGACTTTGGATGCTGGAGCTATACCTTTTCTTTTCCAAAGTATTGAACAAAATCACATATTGGGGGTCCCTGAAAAACACACTATTTCTCCTCTGCACGAACAACGTAATGTTTTGGCATCAAAATGAACAGTAACAAAAACTCAGGCCTCTTTCCCAGGGAAACAGACCTACGAGTTCGCACATACTTAGAAATGCAAAGTTAAGGAACTAAACAACTTCATCAGCCCCTGGAAACCCTTGGCTGGCACATTCCAGCCATGCCGGGCTCCAGCAGAGAAAGCCCTGTTCAAAAAAATTCCCCGCAATGCGCCCCCTGCGATAAGTGCATCCCACTCATTTTCATTCATTCAACATCTAGTTCCTGAACTCCTACTCCCAAAGATACAGAGCACACTTAATCACTGATTTCAGCTCCCACGTTACAGCAGATCAACAAGAAATAACCGCGGGATGGTCTGAATGTGGATCTCAGTGCCCTCTGGATGGAAACGGTGCTTCCCCGCCAAGCTCAGCCTCACCGGCAGGCGGAGTAAGGACTGCTCACCCAGTGGGATTTCAGAGGAGCAGGGAGGCCACGGCTGACACCCCACCCCTCATGCCACCTGCATGCCCTTGCAGGCTTATGTCCAAAACCCTTGCAGCTGGGAGAGAGCTGACACCCCCACCTCCAATGGAGGCTTGTACCCCAGGTCACCCCCCCCCCAGCCACTTCCCCAACAGAAAGGGGCCAGTGAGTCCCCACTTTGCTGTGGATGGTCCCAGGCCTCACCCCTTATGTCAAAGAAGACAAGTTAGAATCCTAAAACGCAGTGAGCTTTGAGCCACTGTGATGAGCCAGCTTCTTCCCAGAGGGCGGCTCTGGGGATGCGCCATGGGGCAGGGGCCCATGGGATCAGCCCAGGACACACTTCCCCCTCCCTGGTCATTCACCGGGGTCTGTACCTGGAGCTGGAGTCACTGCCGCTCTGCACTGCTGGATCGTCCGTGACATTAAAGAGCCCCGTCCAATTGGCCAGCTGGTCGCCATTCTGCCAACCAAACTGGAGGCCTCTGGCAAGAGAACGAGGCAGTCGGTACTCATGCTGATGTTCTGGGTTAAGCCTGTCTACCAGAGAGCCACATTCTGTCCTTGTGTCGAGTGACACATCCCATTGATCATGCACTTCGTGGGAACGAGGCTGATATCCAACCATGAGGAGGAGAATAAACCCTCACGGTGCTCTCTGCTCGTCTACATCCATTCCCTCGTTGCACCTTTACCAGCAGAGCTGAGGTTACACATTTTACACACAGGGAAATGGAGGCTGAGCCAGATTAAGGTCACAGAGCTCCCCTAGCTCTGATGTGGCATGTCCCTCAGGTCCCACCTCTGGAGACTTACACCGGAAGAGCTCTCTCTTGCCAATACTGTGCCATTCTCAGAGGCCAGACACACTGCAAAACTTTTAATGAAATCTAGTTTTCCAACACTTGTCCTGGTTTAAGATGATGGACTCAGCACACACGGTTATCCCCGCTCCCTCCTCTAACCTGGCCTACATGACAGCAAAGGAATAAATAAGGACATGGGCTTGGAGACAGGGATGGGAGGGGGCTAGCGACAACATCTGGGAAGATGAAAAGCAAGTGGGTAAGTGCCTTAGACCAGAGAGAATGGAATCCTGACTGTCTATAAGAAGCAAACCTATTCGCCATACACAACTCAGGAAGTGAGGGATGGTCCCACAATGCCCTCAGTTTCCCTTAAGGACCCATCATCTTCACTCTCCTTGGACCATTTAGACTGGAGCACACCCTGGCTAACACACCCAATGAAAATCCAACCGTACATTAATATTTCATGTTCCCACAAAGTGCTTCATTTCCACCAGGAAGCAAAGTCAAGCATCTGGGACCAGACAGAGAATGAGTGAAAAAGAGGCAGCAGGAACTGCCTCCTATGTATGTCCCACCTGCCAGGGTAGGTGCCCTGAGCTCCAGCCCACTGTTCCCATATGGGAAGATAGGTCCCTACAACAAAATGCCGCTCTGTTCATTTTTTCCAAGAGATGATGGAAATCTAGACTTTTAATTTCCCCAATTTTAAATGCTGATCATTAATTCAAACTTGAAACACTGTGCAGACCAAATACTCCATGCTGCAGGCCGAAAGCAGCCTGGGGACCGCCATTAGCACCTCCTAACTCAAATCAGCTTGCTGGTTCCTGACCACCATCCTACGAGGGAGACAGAGTGGACCTCATCTATCACAGCTGAGGAAACTGAGGCAGAGAGTGGGAAGTGACCTCCCAGCCAGCTGGTGGCAACTCAAGGCCTAGAACCCAGGAGTCCTGACTCCTACCTAGTTCAGTTCTCTTGCCACCAAAGTTCTGGCTCCTGTCCCAGGTGTCATTTGCACACCTTGGGGTCTTCCAGCTGCGGGTGGGTCAGCCACCCTCAGCCTTCTGCCTCATGCACAAATAGACTTGCTCACCATTGCAAAAGGCACCCACAGAGGAAGCCCAGGTGAGCACATTCAGGAGCCCTGCCTGTAACCACCCCTTTCCTTCCCACTCAACAAAGCACATAATAGGAATGCAAATGACTGTGCTATTATTACAAGGATAACCTTGAGTCGGCTCTATTTGAAAAAAATAATGAAAGAAGAAAATCATTCACAAAACATCAGTACTTAACTTTCCTGGGGGGATAATCTATTGCATTCTTCATTTGTATTCTCCCACCCCCATTCCAAGAAGGTAGCTTGGCTTCCAACCATAAACTAATTGCTGACACAATATGTAATGGGTCAGATGGGGAGAAATGCTGTGGTAAAAAAATAAAGGGAGTCGAGGGAGATAAAGGGTTTGAGGTGATTTCGGGGTGCTATTCCACATAGAGTGGTCTTCGCCCTGAGAAGGTGACATCGAGCAGGACAGAAACTGGGTGACAAGGAAACAGATGGATCCTGGGGAAGAACATTCCAGAAGAGAACTAGTTTCTGCCATGCCTGGGGCATGAGTGCCATGGCTTGTTCTGGGGCTGGCGAGCTGGTCCATGCAGCTGGAACTGAAGGAGCCAGGGGCAGGCAGCAGATGCAGAGCCACCTTTCTGTGGTCCCTCAAAGCCATCCAGGAGGGAGCTGGGCCCAATGTCATCTTGCAAGGAGCAAAGAACTCAGCTGGGGCACCACAAAAGGCTGTGAGGGCTGGGCCTTCCCTGGGTTGCCCAGATTGTCCTCTTCCACCTCCCACAGTCCCCTGCACTCCCCAGGTCCACATAAGGAGCTGGGTGGATGGTCAGGCGAGGCCTGCCAGAGAAGGTGCTAGGTCAGAGCGGAAATGCCTGCCAGCTGGGAAGCCTTTCAGAGGGATGAATGGGCATAATTATCAGGTTCCATGTTCTCGCTCGCCTGTCCTTGTTCCTGACTCACTAGTGACTCATGTTATTTATCTGCGAAGCACCAGAAGGTAACATAGCCCCCAAAAGAACCTCAAGGGGAAAGGGAAGTGGGTTCATTCCCCAAGGATTGCCTGTGGGGCCTTCATCTGGGGCAACAGAAAAGATGCTGCAGGTGGGAGCATCCTGAGAGAGAAGAATGGGGGGTCAGGGGTGTCCCCCAAGCTGGCCCTCCATGCTCTGCACCCCCAGAGGGAAAAGGAGGAGATTGGCGGAGCAAGTGGCAGGGATGAGAGTCTACAGGTAGCAGAGGGCTGGCCTCCCTGAGAACCGCCAGGCCTGGGGCTTGGGCTGCCAGGGAGCAGATGGAGCCTCCTAAATTCTAAGGCTGTCCATGGTTCTGCAGAGGCCTCTAGCTAAGAAGCGGCTGGGGCAGAACCCAAGGGGAGTTCAAGTGCTAGCAGTGTTAAGACAGGGGTAGGGAGGTTACACATCCCTGGGAGGGGTCCAGAGAGAGCAATCAGACAAGCTCCAGTCACAGCTAGGGGACCACCTCACTGCCCCCAGTCACTGCATCACAGAGGAGCCCGGACTCCACCCCCACCCCAGACCAATCTCCTAACAGTCCTGCCTCCAGACCTCCAGGCCTGCCCGACCTCCTCTGGGGGCCAGACCTCCATGAACAGACCCCCCCCCCACCAGGCCATCCAATAATGTCTGGCTACTCTTTGTGAAATATTTGGTCAATATCAATTTCAAGGAGGAAAGCACACATCAGCCTGCAAAGGGGAACACACACGAGCCTTCCAGCTCTCCGCTGGCGCTCAGGCCCTGAATTGCATGTCCGGTAAGGTCTCACCTGGCTACTCACCATCCCGATTGCTGTCTCCCTACAAGATTGATAGTCTATGCCACACAATTACAAATTTATTTTACACTGTCTTATGTATTTTTCATGTTTGTCTCTTTCCATGTTCTGGAAGTTCCTTAAAGACATGTATCGCAGCTAATAATTCTTTAGTAACACCACCTCACCCCCAGCACAAAGCTGAATGGGTGTTTAATGGATACTCGTTGATTGTTAGGGAAAACGTGTTGGGATTTCCTTTGTACGCATCCATTCATTCAGCAGTTAATGTCAGGCACTGTGCTAGGTCCTGGGAATCCAGAGATGACCCTCTTACAAGGATCTTACAAGTTGTGTGACCTTATACAAGTTACTCACCTTCTCTGGGTATTAAATGAGAATGATTGTATCTGTTTAGCAGGACTATCGTGGGGATTAAATGAAATAATCCTCATTCAGGATTATCTACTTAGATCAGAACCTGGTTCATGAAATCTTTTTTTTTTTAATTAATTTATTTACTTATTAGTTTCAGGTGTACAAAACAAGGTAATACTTAGACGTTCATCATTTATATCCCTCATACTGTGAACCCCCCTCCCCCCATCCACTATCCCTCCGACCTCACACTGAACCATCACATTATATATATAAAATTATAGTTGGCATTCATTAATGTTTAGCTTCTGGTGTACAATGCCATGATCAGGTATCCACAGTATCCCTGCGGTGGTCTCCCAAATAGGACGTGGTTCATGAAATCTTAATGAATGTTAATCATTAATACTATTGCCTGATGAATCTCACCTGTGTATGGTGGGGGGCGGTCCCTATACACAGGGTTAAGAGCTAAATTGAAGAATTATTGGGTGAGGTTATTAGATGAGAAGTAAATGGGCCTGGATAGCTCAAAGAAGAGAGGCTGGATCCTCTGAGAGGTAAAAATTTCCCAAAAGTACAAATGTCAAAAAGGAAAGGACTAGAGAAAGAGAGATGGGCAAGGGAGCAGAGTGAGAGGGCAGTACTGTGTCCCTGACAGACATTTGGGGAAGGGACAGGAAGCTAATATCCACCACCGAGTGCAGGCAGGGCACTTAGCAGGCCAGGGCCAGGAATAGAGTGATGCAAACAGGGCACCCAGGGCACACCATGGAGGGTGGCCCCACTCTCAGGCTTGTGCAAGTGCAGGGCAGACACCTGAGAGGGGGCCTCCTGAAATTCTGTCCCCAGGGTGCTTGCTTGCCACACCCTAATGCCAGCCCTGCAGCAGGTACTCAGTAAAAACTTGCTCTGCCCAGCAAAACCTGAGTTGTTCTGCCGGCATGGGACACATCCCAGGGGGCAGTCAACTCAGCTCCTTCCTCCTCTGTGGGGCACCCTGCACCTCCATCCCTCGTCCCCACTAGGCACCCTCTCCTTCCAGGCTTACCCTTGCATAGATCCTTAGGTTCCACAATCCCCATCCCCTGGGGCTGTGCCTGTTTCTCAGGTCACTCAAACAGAAGGCTTTGTCCCTAGGTGGGGGTCAGGGGGTGGGGTGGGATGGGGAGAGTTGGCTCAGCGAGGAGAGCACTTCGAATATACACTTCGGATACAGCACAAAGTCAGGCTGTACTTTTCCTTGACCCAGTTTCTCATCCTCAAGTCTCAGGCCTGCACCAGCCACTTGCAGGCAGCCCAGATCTGCGCCCTCGAGGTGCCGGAGAGAAGAAGGCTGCGGGGAAGACAGCATATAGGACAGTCCTCTCTACAGAAGGCAGGACAAAATAGGCCCCGCCTCAGCTCCTGGCCGCTGTGCGGTGACACACAAAGCAACAGGACAGCTGAGCAGAATGTACTGAGTACAGACAGCACAGGCGCTGTGAATTCAGAGCAGGGGGAGAACATTGGGCTGAGACTGGAAGGAAAAGCCCGATTTGGACTGGCAGGGAGACAGCTGGGAAGGCACGGCAGGGGGCACACAGGTGGGGAAAGGCACAGCATCAGGACAGACGTGACGTGTGTAAAAGACCCCTGGCTGACAAGAGCCATGGTCTCCTGAAGAGCGGGCCTTCAGGTACAGACTGATCAGAGGGGGTGAGACTTCTGTTTGAGGAGGGAGTGGTGGAGGGAGACATTCAAGGACTTCCAGTCCTGGCAAAATGGCAGACTGACAAATCCTCTGTGGCGTGCGCCCCTTCAGGAATGAAGGATTTCTTCCTCACCTGTTGGGGTGCCAAGAGCCGGCAGCCCCCAGCTCTCAGTGTCCTCTGGGAATTGCCTCATGTGAGGAGATTCACGTTCGCCAAGATTATGCCCTCTTCCAGAAGGAGCCCACATCTTATGACTGAAAATTTGACACAGAGGTATAAAGGCCTGGCCTCCTCACCCCTCTCCAGGCCTCCCTATAGGAGGCCCTCTCTAGGACTGCACAGGGCTCTGGGCCTCCCGCTGCTCAGTCTTACTTCTCCCTTCTTCAGGTGTTGGTCCCAAGAGCACATCTTAATAAAGATGCTGCAGTCTAATCGCTAGCTTAGAGTCTGCTTTCTAGGAAACCCACTTGGCAACATCTCCCACTAAAAAAATACTAAAATAACCATTAAAATATGTATCAAATGTCTTCTTAAATGATGAATAATCTGGCAAGGGGAGAAGGAGTGGATGAACTGTAAAGCTAGCAGCTGCCCCAGGGGCATCTGCCAATCCCCATAATCCATGCCCCCCTTGTAATGGTGATATTATTACAACAAGCAACTACTAACCAAATGGAAGCTGCCTGACTGTATTACATTAGACCAAATGGACTTGAAGGCTCCAAGTGCACCAGAAATAAACAAAGTCACTACATTGTAATAAAAGATTCCGTTCCCTGGGAAGATGATATATGTAAACTAGCATGCATCTGATAACATCATTCAATATGCATAAGGCAAAAGTTGATAAGGAGAAATTGATAAGTCTGTTAGCATGGAGGAAGATTTCATCACACGTCTTTTAGAAATTGAATGATCAAGCAGAACGGAAAGAAATCAAGAGGGACACAGAAGATGGAAACACACAAAACCACTTGATTGAACAGATGGGTAAAACTAGTGCACCTAATAATGCGAGAATCACATTTTTTTTCAAGTACACCCATAATACTTAGAAAAAACCAACCTCCTCCTAGACCACAAAGCAAATCTCAACAAATTGCAAGGAGTCAGCATCATAAATATTATGTTCTCCAATCACCACGCATTTGAATAAAAAATTCAAAAACCATAAAATAAAAGAAGAAAGTATTTGGAAAGTTTAAAGCATTTCTAAATTTATGAGTGAAAAAAACAATAAATCATGATAGAAATTAGAAAATACTTGGAATTCACAATAATGTAAATACTTCCGGTAGTTACTAACTGTATGACCCTGAACAAATTACTTAACTGCATGTGCCTCAGTTTCCTCATCTATACAGTGAGAACAGGAACAGTAACTTGTTAGGGTTCAGTATGGTACAGTAAATGCAGTGCAATTTGAGTCGCTATCATCATCACCCTGAAACTTAAGGGATATAAACAGAGAAGTATATAGAGGAAATTGTATAGTCTTAAAAGTTTACATGAGAAAATAATAAAGACTAGAAATTAAAGAGATAAGCATCCAAATTAAGAAGCTAGAAAAAGAACCTGGTTCAGGGTCAGGATAGCCTCCATGCAGAACTAACCAAAGGTCAGGCCAAGTGGTAGTGTGGGTAGGGTCACATGTGGTTCCAAGTGAGAGGAGGTGGTACCACATCTCTGCATGTTCACTGCTGCCTTCTTTAGTTCTTCCTCTCCACCTATCCAAACCTTATCCTTCCTTTAAAGGCCCACTCAGGTCCACCTCCTCCAGGAAGTCTTCCCTAACTACATCAGCCCAGGAGTGCCTCCCCCGACAGACATTTTAACACTTACTTTGTAACTATCTCATCTGTGGCCATTTTGTTTCCCCAAACAGACTTCAAGCCCCAGGACACCATTTGGGGCGCAGCTGTATTGGTCTAGGGACATCTGGGGTGAGGTGGGAGGGTGGCAGTAACCAAAAGAGGACGCAGGCCCAATGAGCTCCTGCAAGCCAGGAAATTCCCTGAAAATGTCCTTTCAAGCCACCATCACCATGCAGAGCTCATCATCTGCCTTCAACCAGGGATGGCCAGGAGCAGTGGCTGGCTGGAAGCAAATGTCCTGGACAAGGGGCCTCATATTCTCCAGCTCTGGGAAATGGAGTGGGAAATGGCCTAACTGGCTTTCCTACTGTGAGTGCCAAACCAGCAGCAATCCTCATTCTCCCACGTCATGTGCAGCCCAGACTGGGGGGCACAAATGACTGATGTGGAACCCAAAGGATGAAAAGGGAACAACTGTGTTTATTATTTAGAAGTTTAGAGAAGAGACAGGATGTTTATATAGCTAGAGAGGCATTTTGTTTTCTATGGGGTGGGGGGAGCAAGGGGGACAGTGAAAGTAAAAAGACACTGGCAGCCAAGAAAAAAACCTACAGCAGAAAGGCGAGGTGGGCTCTTTCCAGAAGAGCCTCTGATATGGGCGTTATCTATCCTATGGCAGTGCTCTCTCTCCCCAGGCCCTGAAACCAAGCAGAGTAACCCGAAGCGTTCCCCCTCAGCCTGCAGAGAGGGCAGAAGGAAACGGTTGGCATTCGGTGTATCTTCCGCACACACAGGGACTGAGGCTGGGCCCCAGTTTCCGAGGGACACCTCCTTCTGCTCTTTCTCTTAATGGAGTTGGCGGGTGGATGGGGTGGGGTGGGAGCAGAGTCCAACAAGGGGAAGGTTAACTTCTGCTGGCGCTCTGACCTTCTGAGTAAGAATGAGAAACAACGGCCTGTTTCAGGTTGTGAGTTTCACAGATCCAGAGTTCACTGCTTTATAAGCTCATTATCCCTGTCGCATCGTCCCCATCGCACCATCACACCCACCTAACTGACGCTCCGGGGTGAAAAATATGCTTTTCCTCCCAAGGGCCCCCACGAAAGTTCAGGACTCGAGAGGTAATCCAACCAAATCTAGGGTGCCATGGAACCAAACGGCCAGGGCACTCTAGATTTGGGGGACACCGCTCTGACCCCTGTCGCCGCTCCTGGCATTCAAATGGATTTATCATCAGCTTAGCCACTAGGAATTCTAGCTTGTCCCCATTTCTCACAACAGAACAAAGTTGTCAGCCCCTCTGGCCAGCGCTGGGCAGGCTCTCATTTCTGGCTGGGAGGAGAGAGGCACTTTGGAGCGCCCCCGTGACCCACACCCAACGCGGCTGTGCTCGGGGCTAAGTGCAAACCCACGGTCTCTCACCCTGGGGGCGCCCGGGGAGTGGGGTGCTGCGGGCGCCACCTAGGGCTTGCCCACGCGTTCCGCGCACCCCCACCCGCACTCGGACTTTCTCACCTTTTGATGTAGTTTCGGCCATAAAGGATCTGTTGCAGCAAGGTCACCAAGGCGAAGGCGCAGATGAAGATGAAGAGCAAAGTTCGGTTCCCCAACAAATCCCGGTTCGCCGAGGGGTCCGCGTAGCGCATCCTGGCGGCCGCTCGCGCGCGGCGGGGCACGGCGGACGCTTGGCGCCGGGAGTCCCCGCAATCACGCGCCGGGCTCCGGCACCCCGGGGGCCGCACGGTCGAGCAGGCGCCTCTCGGAGTGGTTGGGCGAGTGGGGACTTCTCGGGGCAAAGTTTCTGGATGGCGCGGCCGGAGCGGGGGGCATCGGAGCGTCGCCGGCGCCGGGCAGGGCAGGGCAGGGCCGGCCGCAGGGAGCCCAGCCGCAGTCCGGGGCCTTCCCTCCCGACGTCTTTACCTCCGGGCTCCAGTGCCCGGCATCCGCCGATCTCCCTGCGGAGGGGCGACGCCAAGTGCCCCAAACCCGGGGCAGCCCCTCCCGCGGCGCTGGCGGCCAATCGGAAGCGGGGCCCCGGCGCCGTGCGCCCGCGAGCGCCGCGCACCGCCCCCTCCGGTCGCGCTCGGTGCGCGGTGCGCGGTCGCCCAGCGCGGTGCCCTGCCCGGCGGGCCGCGTCCGACCCCCGCGCCCGCAGCGACCGAGCGCGGAGGTCGGCCTTCAGTTCTGCAGATGGGAGGTGGGGGGCAAAATACCCGGACAGTCTGGCTAAAGCCAGGCGGGCGGTGGAGGGGGGGAGGGTGGAATGGAAGACGCCAGGTCTAAATAGTGGGGTTTATCAAGGGGGCAGGAAGGGGAAGCCGCTGCTGCGGAGCTGCGCTTGCTGGAGGGGGAGCATTCGCATGCGGCGCGCGGGGCACTGAGTCACCGCGGTGGCCGCGTCCTCACGCTCTCCGGGAGGTTTCTCCGGAGAATGCGGGGCAAGGTCAGCCGGGCAGCCCTTCAAGGACAGCGCGAGCGCGGCTCCGCATGCTGATGGCGCCAGGCGCCCAACTCCTGTGGGGAGGAAATTCAGGGGCTCTCGGTCCCTGCCACAGGCCTCCTCTCCCTCCCCAACTGCGGCTCCCGGCTGTTCGTCAAAGACCTTGTTGTCACCCAGACACTGGGACCTTGTCTCATCCTTGGAACCACTCGTAAATCTTAGGTCAGGCAGCTGGCCGCCTTCGGGTACCACAGTCCCCGAAAGCTTTAGTAAGTCACTAAGTGTAGAAAGGTTTGTGTTTCAAGAGTGCACACCAAGGAAAATAAACACAGAAATGCAATGCCAAAATCGTGCCTCTTCAGAAATCCTAACCCCTCCAGGCACTACTCTTCCCCCCCCCCCTCGCCCCAGCCCGCACACCAAGCGACAGCCCTGTCATCCTGACACCACAGCCTCGGGCGCTGGGGAGTCACGTGCCCGTGGCGTTCACTACTGAGCCTTCGCTGGATGATTCTAGGGCGCCCTTTCCCAGGACCCTCCGGCCACCGGGGGAGGTTCCGGAGTCAGGGCAGAGATTCGACTGGGAACTTGAAGGAAAGGCGAATAGTGGTTAAAAATAAAAAAAAAAAGGAACTCTGATGGGAAAGTGCCCAGACTCCAAAACGCTGCCCTTGGCATTTAATAGTTTCCTCTTTGAACTAGAAAGATTAAAAAGAAATGCATGCTTGAATCTCATGATTCGGGGCCACCGATAACTTGGCATTCTTGTGAATTCACAAGGTGGAAATGGACCCCGTGCTATAGATACAGAGTTTATGTACCAAATAAGTATTACCCGTGAGGGTCGCAGGTAGTATTGTTAACCAATTAAAGAAAAAACAAACATCTAAACAGCCCATTATTATAATAAACCTGATACTGGTTGGTGCCTTATACATCAAAAAGCACTTGCTCTTGCATATATATTAATGAATTAGCATCCCCCAGCCTCGGGCTAACCCATTTGACCGTGGAAAGGATCCAAGCTTTACGTGCCCAAAGTAACTCACCTACGCAGAAGTCTTTGGAGTCTTGTGGCTCTTTCTCCCAAACATTCAGATAGAGGGGCCTTCATGGGAGCATGACCAGTGCCTACTCCACACCCGTGGCTTCATGTTCCACGCTTGCTGTCTTCCACTTCATAATTTTTGAACAAGGAGGCCCTGCACTTCACATTGCACTGGGCCACACAAATTATGTGGCAGGTCCTGCCCACAGGTCCAAGTGGACAGAGTTCCAACTGTTCACCTAGTTGGCCCTCACCTGCAGAGTTCATGAGGTACCATCATCATCACTCCAGGCAAGGTGCTCTTGCTTCTTTTCTTTTCCTGCTTATTCTCCACCCCCATCAGGTACCCACTCTGCTAGCTGTCTTTGGATGCATACTTCCTTGAAAAAAACAAACAACCCTATTTTAAAGTCATAAATGCAGAATATTCTAAAAATGTACAGCTTGCTGAGTTTTCACGAGCTGGACACACCCATGTAACCAGCACACAGATCAAGAAACAAAAACACTGTCAGCCCCCAGGACCGCCTCCTGTCCCTTTCCAGCTCCTCTGTACTCAAGAGTGGTTGCACTCTGACTTCTAACACCAAAGAGAGTGCTTCCTGTTCTTGTACTTTATACAAGCGGAATCGTACGTTATATATTCTTCCGTGTCTGAATTCTTTTGCTCCCCATCGATGTTGAGACTCATCCATGTTGCTCTGCATGGTAGACAGAGTTCTAAGATGGCCCCCATTAATTCCATTATCCTCTCTTATACACACACCTTCTTCCAGTTATTCAACTGAACATTAATTGAGGTGCTGCTGTAAAGGGATTTTGCAGATGTAATCATTAAAGCCCAAGTCAGTTGGCTTTGAGATAGGGAAATTGTTCTCAATGGACCTGATCACATGAGCCTTTAATAGGGACTGGGCTCTTTCTAGCAAAAGAGATTTGAAGTATGAGAGGGACTGACACGAGGGAAGTTCTTCACTGCTGCCTTGGAAGACAGAGGGGTCCATATGGCAAGAGATGCGGATGGCCTGTGGGCGCTGAGATTGGCCCCTGGCTGACAGCCAGCAAGGAAATGACAGCCAGTCCTCCAATCACAGAAAAGACTCTGAATTCTGCCAACAACCTGATGAACTTGGAAGAAGATCCTGAGCTCCAGCCACTTGCACCTTAACTTCAGCCTGTGAGGCCCTCAGCACGGAACCCAGATTTAAGACCTACACAACTGCAAGCTGGTAAGTGTGTGTTGTTTTAAGCCCTAAAAATTGTGGACCTTTGTTTCATAGTGATAGAAAGTGAATGTGTGTTAGAGTTTCCTTGATCTTACTGCTATATCGTATGCCGCTGTTGGACTGCACGTAACGGATGGATCCATTCTACTGTTGATCGACCCTGGGTAGTTGCTGCCATAAACCTTCTAGTATTTTGGTGAATACATGCGTGTATATCTGCTGGGGATCAGTACAGTGGTACCTCGGTTTTCAAACGTCTCCGTTGACGAACATTCCGGTTTAAGAACGCCGTAAATTGTATGGATCTATGGTATCATTAGATAGTACAATTCATGCTAAATTTGCCGTTTTAGGGGTTGATTTTAAAGGTCTGGAACGGATTAATCCATTTTGCATTTCTTTCTATGGGGAAACCGTGCCTCGGTTTTCCAATGTTTCAGAACTCGAACGGTCTTCCAGAATGGGTTATGTTTGAAAACCGAGGCACCGCTGTATTTAGAAGTGAAATTGCTGGGTCATAGAGGGTACGTGTTCATTGTTAGTGACTACTGCCAAACAGTTTCCCAAAGGGGTCAATTATTTTTTTCATGGGTATTTTATTCAGACTTGCCATGACCTAATAAGGAACTGGTTCCCACCCTCGCTGACACTAACATTAACTGGCTAAGCTAATGGCAAAAAGCCCACCAACCCAAGAGCCGAAATAGTTGAGGAGAAGTAACAGCTTTAAGCCCTGGTACTGACTCTCCCCAACAGCCAGGTCATCTGCATGAGTTAGTGGTGAAGAAGACTGAGGCTGACGTTAGCCACACTTAGAACTTGGTGGCAGTATTCTGGGGGGTGGGGGGGTTGCCTTACTTGCTACTCTGGAGATGATTAGCATTAGCCAGTGGCCCTCTGCAGCCTCTGCTCTTCTAATCCTGTTGCTGTTTTCAATCTGACTGTCTTCACAGCCAGACAAGGAAGCATCTTTCACATGCGCACAAACACACATATCTGTGTGGGAATCAGACCCAGAAGACCTTGCAACATGGAGGTCTGCGGTCCTTGTTGTGTCTATTAATATGGATGTGGTTTCCATTTTAAGCCAAATGTATATTCTAATGGCAGAATTGAAGCAAACACTCAAAAAGCCTTGCAAACAGAAAGGTAAACACATGGATAATTGATCACGATGCCAGAGTCAGTGAGCACCATTTTTAAATCCTAATTGCCAGGACTGGGGACAGCTGCATCATTGTTTCAAACACACACTCGCACACAATTAAGCCGAGAACAAATGTCAACACGGGCACAATCTGCCAAATCACTGATAACTGATGGGCACGGCTCATGCTGGGAGCGTTGTCTCCAATATAAAATGGGAAAAAAAAATTCCTTTTTAACAAAGACCTTAGAGGTTTCTACTGGTTTAAGAAAGCCAGGTTTTGTATCAGATGGCACACGTGCAACCTGCCAGGTTATGTAAGTGGCGTTCCACCCATGTGTTCAGGGAGTTTGGGATAAGTACACACTGTTCTTGTGCCTCTTCATATTTGTGTTACAAGGCAGGCTTCAAGAGGCTGGTTCCTGGTTGGGGGACACTTGGTCTGTGATGAGGGGGTCTTGCAGCCACTGAGTTGACCTGCCCATCGATAACCTCGTAATCCAGAGAGCCAGGTTTGCCGTGGCATGGTCAACTGCGGAACCCTGGGCTCTACTGCATCAGTCTTATTTTCAATAAGTTATTATTACAGAATAGAATTATACATTACCCCTCTTGTTCAGTTCCCTTATGAAGTACAAACTTCATATAAATGTTCTAAATAACTTATGAAATAATCTTGAACATGGAAATGAAGTTACCTTTTGGCCTTCCTATCTCCAACCTGAGGAACGACCTCCTCTGTCTCAGCACTACCTCCCAGGTATTCCTCTCCTGCATTGGCCCCAATTTATCCGGTTTGTTTCAAAGCATAGAGACATTAATAATCACGATAATAATCCATAATGGGTTATGCATGCAATGCATCGCGGTGCAGAAAGATTCACTGCCACTGCGGGTATGTCATACTTCCGCAGGTAGCCAGAAACAGCGACACTATTTATAATAAGGTCACTCAAAACATATTTAGACGACATGGTGGCCGAAATGGCCCTGGACTCCCCTTTGCTCACCTTAAAGGCCGAGCCCCAAGGTAGAAACACCCTTGAGGAAGAGCACTGATGAATTCAGCCGAGAAAATGCTTTATTTTCCAATCCAGTGCAGGCCCCTAGGTATGTTCTGACGGTGGGCTGTACAATGGTAGAATTTCAAAGAATGCCCTATAAACATAGCTGCTCTGAAATGTTTAATGTTCCTTGGGTACCTGAGAAAAGAACGGAGATGAGTGTCCCACTATGGTCGTCCACTTCTAAAGCTCAGTGCTGATGCCATGGCCAGAGCAAGGCATGTGTCATTTCATCACCGCCCTAGGTTCCAAGTGAAAGCTGCAGGCATTTGGTAGACTGGTGGGAGTGCCAACCATGTGCCAGGTATTGCGTGACATGACAAGGACATGAGGATCAGCAATTCACAGCCGGTGCCCTAAAAAAAAGAGTGCAGCGTGGTGAAGACAGCAGACAGGCATTCCCTATAGTAGGATAAACATGCCTTTAACCCAAATTGGGGGTTGCGGGGGGAGAGAGGGTGGCAGGGGGTGGCATGGCAAGGAAGCATCCAGAGGAGGCAGATTTGACCTGAATTGTGACAGGTAAGGTCAGTCAGCCAGGCACATGAGTGGGATGAAGTGTGCTGGGCAGAGGGAGAATGTGGGCAAAGGCTGGCAGTGGGACATGTGGCACAGTCTGCTCAGTGTGGCTGGAGAGAGGAGGCAGGGTGGGTGGGAAGGAGCTGGAGCACTGAGAGTTGGGATTTTATCCATGGAACCAGTGCAAGACTTTACATAGGGGAATGATATGATCAGATCTGCATTTTAGATAAAGCAGTGTGTGGGCCGGTGGGGAACAGTTTGAGGAAGAAATGCCTGAAAAGGCATGGGTGTGACAGCTTATCTTTCTTTTCACTGACAGCATCAGACGCCTCCCACTGCCACAGCCCCCCGTCACACACTCCATTGATGCCTCATTATTGTACCAACTTGAGAATGAATTCTCTGCCTCCTTCCAGGGGAGCAGGCAAGGAGAGGCGGAGGACCTTGGCCTTGTGAAAGCTGGCACCGTATTAAGTACTTCATCATCCAATTCATTGGATATTCATGGAAATCAGTTAAGCCTGGTCACCCAGGGATGGTCCACTGAGCACTGGGACACCCTCAGAGCTTGTCTCTGGCACACTCTTTTGGCCACTTTCTGGGGTTCCCTCCGCTCCACAGGTTCCTGGTGCAAAAACACTTTCTTCCCCCTCCCTTTTAAAATCCTGCTCTTGGCAAAGGCTCTGATGGCTTTCATTTAAATCCCAGTGTTCCTGATGGAGAGAAATTTAACCGGAAGTGTCATCTGTGCCCGTAGTAAAAGTGGTGGCCCGTGAGAAGTGCACTCAGAGCACTGTAAAGAAACCTACATCACCTTAACTCCATCCTCAAATGTGTCCCATGCACTCTAGTGGGGAGTGGTTTTCTGGAGGAATACCTAGCTGATGTTATAGTAGGAATTCGTGGAGACAGAATTTGTTTTAAAGAAAATTTCTGGTCATCCATTGATGTCAATACTTACATGTGCAACACAATAGGATTGGTGTATTCTGCCCGGCCACAAGTGTAGTCACCAATATGGCAGCCTAGCCTTCCTATGTTGTGAATTTGCCCAGGTTGTCATTACTTCCAGGGCGAGTAGACAGTGCTATTCCCCAGGGGTCAGCAAGCTCTTTTGGAAAGGGCCAGAGAGTAAATGCTGCAGGTTCTGTGGGCCAAACTCTGCAGGTTTTGTTGCATATAAATCTGCTATTGCAGTGTAGAAGTACAAGTAATACAGAAACGAATGGGCATGATCGGAGTTGGCACCCAGGCTGTAGTTTGCTGCCCCTGACCCAAACCATGTGATATGCAGAGCCCCGTGCAAAAAGTCCTAACCCATTGACCTAAAGAGTCACTGCAAAAGTCATTCCCATGTTCAGGAGTTATGTCTACAAAGGCGGGATACATTATTACGTTAACCCTCATCCACCATCAATGTGTTAGAACAGACTCATTTATCCTCGAGATGTAGCCTAGAGATGACAAGGTAACATTCCCATGTATAAAGTGCCCTCTAACTTAACCCAGCTGTCTCATAAATACATGCCCCTAGTCACCAGGAACCACTGAGCATGAATATGGGTTGTGTTCCTTGTGTCCTGAATTCTGACGTCCTGAAGGTCAGTGTCAATTAAGATCTGTTGGCTAAAGTAGCTGGAACCATTGAGACATTTATTATCCCATATGTTAGAAAAAGGTGGGGTGGGCTCTACAATTGCTAATCAGTAATTTTAGAATGCAGGTTCTTTCCATCTTCTGCTCTGCCATCTAAAGTACAGACTCCTACAACCTAAATAGCCATCAATAGACGAAAGAAGAGGCTGTGTGCATATATAATGAATATTACTTAATCATAAAAAAGAATGAAATCTTACCATTTGCAACATGGATGAACCTAAAGGGTATTATGCTAAGTGAAAGAAGTCAGACAGAGAAAGACAAATGCCGTATGACTTCACTTACATGTGGAATCTAAAGAACAAAATGAACAAAGACAAGTAGATACAGAGAACAAATTGAGGGTTGCCAAATGGGAGGGGAGTTGGGGAGCTGGGTGAAAAAGTGGAGGGATTAAGGAGTACAAATTAGCAGTTACAGAACAGTCATGGGGATGTAAAGCACAGCTTAGGGAATTAGCCAATAACACTGTAATAACTATGTATGGTGTCAGGTGGTACAAGGCCTGTCAGGGAGATTACTTCGTAAAACCACTATGCTTTATACCTAAAACTAATATAATGTTGAACGTCAACTGTGATTGAAATATATTTAAAAAATGTATACACAAAAACAGAAAAAATAAAGCATAGGCTTCCAGCAGCCCTATTGGTGTAATCAGTCTCATAATCTGCAGGTCTGAGTTAAAGTTTAGGCTTCTTCCTAAGAATGGCTGTCCTCATGTCATGTGATGGCTTCCAGCAGAGAGACGGGGGAAGGGAAGGGAAAGGAAGACAAGGGAACGGAAGAGAAGGGAAGGGAAACAGAAAGGGAGAGAGAAGAGAAGAGGGGAGAAAAGAGAGAGAAGGAGAGAGGGGGAGGAAGGGAAGGGAGGGGAGAGTAGGGAGAGAGACTCTCCTCCAACCTGGGGGATCACCAGAGGGAAGCCGGGTACTGACTGCTTTATACCTGGGTCCCTGCACCACGACAAGAGGATGGTATTATCATAGTTGTCTCAATCTAGTAAGAGCCCTCCTCAGAAGCTGGGGTCAGTCCCAGAAACCACATTGCTGCTGCACAGATGGAGACAGGATAGGATGGGTGCTGGAGACTCAACCACCATGTCCACCGCATTGAGAGCAGCACTTTTCCCCACTGTTTCCTCCTTTTAACAGAACACTGTCACTGGGGCTCAGTTGTGTTTGATGACAGAGAAATGGGAGAGTGGTGATATATGCCCTTTTAACAGCCCAGACACATTTCAGAACCATGTCCAGCAGCACCGGTGGCCATGTCTTCTGCCCATGCCTCCAAACACACACACACACACACACACACACACACACACACACACACACACACACACACACGTTTACTGGTACTAGCACTTAGTACGGATGACTGTAATCACCAAGCTCATTAAGAAGCCAGGCACAGGTCAGCCAACTTACAAGTGTGGAAACAGATGATGTTTATTGTCTGAGCGCCTCAGTGTTTGGCTGCCAAGGCTGTGACAGGCTGGAGAAAGTGGCTGACAGTGTCCTGGAGTGTGGGAGGTGCTGTAGGATGGCGGGAAAGATCTCAGGACCGGAGTCAGGAGGAGACATGCTTTAGGTCACAGCTGTGGGAGCTCAGGAAAGACCTTCTCTCAACCACTGGTGTCCTCACATGTAAACTGGAAAATATGAAACCCGTCACACGACGTACAAGTTTGTGAAGATCGCATGTGAAAACATAAGAGCACTTTGTAAACTATAAAGCTGTACAAGTCTAAGAAAAACAGCATTATTTACTACGGCCTGAGAGAGAGGGAGAGATTTCACAAATGGGGAGTCTCAACAAATTGGTGACGGTGGCCAGGCGCCCTCTGTGGCTTCCCTCTGACCCCCATCAGCCCTTAACCACTCCAAGTGCTAGGATGACTCTCCAGCATCCCCACTGATCCAGGATCTGCCCTCTTCACCCTCCTCCCACCACAAGTTACCTGCCTGGGTCTCACTATCTCATCTCCATAATATATGTCTGAAGCTAACCTTCAGGAAACCTGAAGGTTAATTGTCTCAAGGTTAACTGTCAGTCGGAAGCTAACTGAAGGAAGCATGAAAGAGCAAGTCCTAAGAGTCAGAAACCTAAATTCTAGGTCTGGCTCTGCCACTAACTGGGCATCTGAATTCAGGCTCAATTAACCTATTGGCAACCTTGGACTTTTAGCCTATAAAAGAGAGCTGTGGTTTTTAAAACTTTCCCAGCATTGAAACCCTGGCTTCAAAGCACAAGGATGCCCTGTGTCCTCTGCCCTCCCCTCATGTCCCTTCTCAGCTAAACGGCAGCTCCTGGGCACCGTCCTAGCATGTGAGGGCTCGCAGGAGCATAGTTTGGAAACCACTGGGGTAACTGATCCCCTAAGGTTCCATTCATCTTTGAAATCCTCAGTCTCTACTTCTAAGGTAAATTACTTCATGCTAATGTGAGGTAATATAATCTAGTACTCCTCCCTAGAATCATTTGTATCTGAGGAGGAATTCTCAAAGCTGTATAATCTTATGAAATAATACATAAAGATGGAATTTCAGGCACCAGGTACGTGAAAGAGGTAGTTAGGAGACTCCCTGGATCCTCTAAAATCATTCTACTTGGGTTATCCTTTCAGCTTTCATATAGGACCTACTACTGTCAGGAAGTGGTTAATGGCATTTTTCCGGGTGCTGAGTGACCTCTTGGCTTCCCAATGTGGGGCCTGTCAAAGGGTGGGCTCCCATCAGGTCCTTGGTTAACCATGAGGCCCAAGGACAAGGAAAGGCCACTGTGTCTTTCATGGGGAGCGTATGAATTAGAATTAGGTTCAGCTCTGAGGGACACAGATCCCTAAATGGCAAGATTTAATAAAAATGCACATTTTTTTCCTCTGTCATATGACATTCAAAGGGAAGCAATCCAAGGCTAGAGGAGTAGTTCTATTCAAACACGTCTTTGAAGATCTGGGCTCCTTCCAGCTCCTTACTTTAATATCCCAAGAATGTAGCTCTGGTCCTCATGGTCCAATGTAGACACTACAGCTCCAGCCATCACCTCTAAGGTCCAGTTAACAAGCTAGAGGAAGAGATAAAGAAAGGTGGGTCTTTCTCCCTTTAAGAACATTCCCCGAAGTCTCACCTAATTCTTCTGCTCACATCTCATTGACTAACCTGAGTTATGTAGTCAACCTAGATTCAAGGGAGGCTGGAGAAAATAGTCTTCTAGCTGGGCAGGAGAAGGAAGGAGGACTGATGATTGACAGCTGGTGCCATGTCAGGAGCTGGTCAGCCACAGGAAGGGTGAGCAATCCCCAGAATTTCAGTTCTGTACGCTGACCCAGATCCTTGAGGATTTTATCTGGGTATCTTCAGATTCTTCAACGTAAATTTTTTTTTTAAAGATTTTATTGGGGAAGGGGAACAGGACTTTATTGGGGAACAGTGTGTACTTCCAGGACTTTTTCCAAGTCAAGTTGTTGTCCTTTCAGTCTTAGTTGTGGAGGGTGCCATTCAGCTTCCAGTTGTTGTCCTTTCAGTCTTAGTTGTGGAGGGTGCAGCTCAGCTCCAGGTCCAGTTGCCATTGCTAGTTGCAGGCGGCACAGCCCACCATCCCTTGCAGGAGTTGAACTGGCAACCTTGTGGTTGAGAGGATGAGCTCCAACCAACTGAGCCATTCTGGAGCGCAGCGGCAGCTCAGCTCAAGGTGCCATGTTCAATCTTAGTTGCAGGGGGCGCTGCCCACCATCCCTTGCGGGACTCGAGGAATTGAACTGACAACCTTGTGGTTGAGAGCCCACTGGCCCATGTGGGAATCGAACCAGCAGCCTTCAGAGTTAGTAACATGGAGCTCTAACCACCTGAGCCACCGGGCCAGCCCCTCAATGTAAATTTCTTGAAATTTGTTTAGTTTTTTCAACTACAGTTGACATTCGATATATTTTTTTAAAAAAATTATTGGGGACTACTGGGGGACAGTGTGTTTCTCCAGGGCCCATCAGCTCAAGTCATTGTCCTTCAATCTTAGTTGCAGGGGGCACAGCCCACCATCCCATGCCATGCAGGAATTGAATTGGCAACCTTGTTAAAAGCTCATGCTCTAACCAACTGAGCTAATCGGCCGCCCCTTGATATTGTTTTATATTAATTTTAGGAGTACAGCATAATGGTTAGACATTTGTATAATTTAAGCAGTGATCCCCCATTAGTCTAATACCAACCAGGCACTATACGTAGCTATTACAATATTATTGATTATATTCTCCATGCTGTTTTGTATATCCCCATGACTGTTTTGTAACTACCAATTTGTATTTTTTTAATCCCTTCACCTTTTTCACCCCCAACACCCCCCCAACCCCCTGGCAACCATCAGTTTGTTCTCTGTATCTATGAGTCCGTTTCTGAAATGTAACTTTTAATGTCATTTGAATAGATGTAGATGAGAGCTGCATAAGTAATAATATGAACATGAACTTTAAAAATACATTTGGACTCAAGAACTATATGCTACAAAGTTCCTATTTTCTTTTTAACCTTTAAAAAAAGTGTAACATATGTACAGAAAAGTGCATAAATCATGGTATACAGCTCCATGAATTATCACAAAGTGAAGACACCCATGTAACTACCACTAAGAAAAAGAAAGAGGGAGGGAGGGAGAGAGGGAAGGGAAGAGAGGGTCGGGGGAAGGGAGAGAGAGAGAGAGAGAGAGACAGAGACAGAGACAGAGAGACAGAGAGACAGAGAGACAGAGAGCGCCCCAGCCCCCAGAACCCACCTTTAGCACCTGCCAATCTAATGTGCCCATCTGGAATCCTTTCCTTTTCTCCACTTTTCACAACTCTGTCCTAGCCCTGTTTCCTCTTCTGCTCACCTCATTTCCAGGCCTCCCAGATACCCCAGGGGGGTGGGGTGGTCATTTTTTGAGACTGTTTTGCCTTCTGGCACAGAGGAAACAGTGTGACCTTTGGAGCCAGACTTACCAAGATCGAGACCCCATCTCCTCTGCTCCCCAGCCCTGTGAATCCGGGCGACAGAAGGCACCTGTCCAATACCTACCCAAGCACGGTCCTGAGGGTCAGACCACTTCCCACACAACCTGCAGCAGGCTCCATACGTGGTGGCCCACGTGACAGTCAGTGTGTTTTCATTTTAATTCTCTTGCTTGGGCCTTTTAAAAGCCTTGTGAGGCAACATGCCGTCCTTCCCTGTCACAGATTGACACGGATGCCCACCGAGGCAAAACAACTTGTTGAGCGTCACACAGTGTGTCAGCCGCAGAGCGCAGACCCCGCCTGGGCCCCTCCACAGCCGGGCGCTGCGCCTCCTTCCCAGAGGCTCTGACAGGGAGGGAATTCACACCTGCCCACAGCCGTCGTCATCCAGATGCCTTTGGCCCAGGGGTCCCTGGTTCTTTAACAGATTCACCGTCATTTCCTAAACAGACACACAGATGCCAACTGTATGACACTTGCTAATAAAAACTACTCCCTCAGCAGGATTGGGCTCCTATCGTGCCTAATCATAACTGCAAACCCGGAGGAGTAAATGCCTGGTCATGCAAAGAGTGGGTGGGACCCTCCAGGACAAGACAACGTGAAGTGGGCACAGCCACGTCAGTGTCCGCAGGCAGGGCAGGGGCAGGGCCTGGAGCTGGCAAACAGGGTCCCTGGCAGCATGAGGGCAGCCAACCAAAGTGGGGCCCCATCCTGCCTGTGTCAGCAAAGCTGGGGCAGTTCATGCCACCATCCAGCAAATACTACTGAATGATGCCCCGGGTACAGGCGCTGGGTGATACATGGGCATGTGTGGTGTGGGGGCTCAGAGGAAAACTCCTCCCCTGCCCAACATGTTCAGACATTTACTTAGCAGGGGTCAGTTCTTTCCTTATATTACACACATCAGACTGATGAGCTAGTAACCTGAGGAGAGGGGCCTGGGGCGTGTCCACGTGACGTCCAGAGGACAGGGTGAGAGCCTTCCCTGAGAGGCGGTTTGGCCAAGCTCTGTGGTTTCTCTTTGTCCACTGCGGAGGCCTCTCCCATCCTCTGTCCTCCTCCTCGCGTCCTGCTCTGTCATTTCTCCTTCCCTTCTCCACGAGGCTCTGAAACCCCAAGCTCCACAGTACTGAGTGGTCACTGTGGGCAAAGGGTTAGTTCATATCATCTTCACAGTCCTACAAGGTAGGAGCTGTTACTACGCCCATACCTATGAGAACCCCAAGGCACAAAAGGTTAAGGAACTTGTCTGAGGTGGAAAGGCCGTGTTTCTCCGAAAATAAGACCTCTCCGGACAATCAGCTGTATGTGTCTTTTGGAGCAACAATTAATATAAGGCCTGGTATTATATTATTATATATAAGAGATGAGATGAGATGAGATGAGATGAGATGAGATGAGATGAGATGAGATGAGATGAGATGAGATGAGGATGAGGATATGAGATGATATATGATATGATATGATATGATATGATATGATATGATATGATATGATATGATATGATATATGATATGATATATAAGACCCGGTCTTATTTTACTATAAGAACTAATACTAATAATTTTTACTAAAAATTATTTAATATTAATTTGTCCTCCAAAAGACACATTAGAGCTGATTGTCTGGCTCGGTCTTATTTTGGGGGAAACACGGTGGGAGGAACCCAGACCACCTGGTTCTAGAGCGCAGCCTTCTTCTGCTTCAGCCGAAATCTAACTCACGCTGCGGGGTGCTGGTTCCCTAGACTCCTGTATTGCCTTCCAAGGCTCAGAACCCCAGGGCCTAGGGCAGGCTTGGGGTGCTCCTGGTGGGCAGATCTCAGCTCCTTCATACCCTTTCAAGGCTCCTGTCACAACTGTCCCACCCGTTTCTCGCCCTGGTCTGTAAACTCATCGCCTGGTGCTGTGGCGCCCTGCCTTCCCCTCCACCTCGTCTCCTGCCACCATGCTGGGGGGGTTAGATGTCCATCCAGAAGATGCAGCCACCGGCCACCTCCTAGACCCTCATCTCTGTGCCTGCTTCTCCCAGTGGTCCCCAGTACGATGCAAGAGAGGATACGGCTAAGGGTGTGGGCTCTGGAGTCATGTTGCCTGGATTCTAATGCCTACCCAGCCAGTTACCAGTTTTGTCCCCTCAGATAAGTTCTTTGACTTCTCTGAGCCTCTGTTTCTTTATTTATGAAATAGGCTAATAAAAGAAACTCCCTTCCAGGGTTACTGTGAGGAGGGAGATTAGGCCAGTTACTTAAAAGGGAGCTGGCTGTGTAGGAAGAGTTTAGGAAATGTTAGCACTTACTAAGACCACATCTTGTCAAGCAAACTCCAAAACCATAAATCAGAAATTCTGCTTTCTAACCACAACTCCCTGTTTTCCTTTTTTTTTTTTTTTTGGAGGAATTCCATTTATTGTAAATGCATTTTCACAATATATATTTATTGCAGTCATCAATTATCAGTGAAAACTATCAAGTGTTTATAAAATTTTTAAGAATGGCAGACTCACAGAACACACCAGTTACCTTGCCGTTTTACCTCTTAAGGACGAACAAAGAGAATTGTAATCAAACAAGTAAACAAGGAATTTATTTTTCAACAAGATTCAATCCAAACAACAAAATTCTACCCTAAAACTTATTCCATCCAAATATGGGAATAAAAGTCAGGATCGACATATTCTCAACTTTAGACTTTCTAGAAAAAATATATATAATAGTGATCAGGAGAAGCTCTTGATCAAAAGCACAACAAAGCAATGTTACATGGCCACGGGCCTTGGTTCCAGCGATGGGAGTCAATGCTAAGTCAGGCACTAGACGTGGATCTAGTTCATCTTCTCATAGACTTATATCTACTTCAGTGACATGTGCAGTCCTGGTGGCTTTCCTTCCTTTTGCCCGGGTGTGCTAACAGCTAGAGAACTCAACGACTCTTGACAGATTTTTGAGAAAAACAGACTTAGCGAGGCAGTGGGCACTTCTCATGCCAGCCCTGCCCTGGCTAGCTCTTCCAGGGGATACTCTAGATGAGAAAAATGCTCACGGGGAGGCTCCCTCATGGTGGTGGGAATTGAGACTAGGACAATTTTGGTTCAGTCAAATGAGGCATAAGTTCCTGTTTTCCATTCTTAAAGGCCTTCTGCTCCCACCAGCCTATCCTTCTGTGTTAGCGCCCCAAGGGAGGGAGCCCCCATTCTCCAGTGTACCAGCTACCTCCTGGCTTCGCATCCTTTCCTACTTTGTTAAGACGCCCTTGATCAATCACGTTACTGACATTCCTATAATTACGTACAATTTCCCCATACTTGGTCTGTGCCCATTAGGATTAGGTTCAATGGCATGTAATAGAAAACCCCAAATAACAATCCTTAAAATCATTAGGGTTTATCTCTCACATAAAAAAATCCATAGTTAACCCAGAGGTGGGATGGTGGCTCTTAGTGCATCAGGGACCCAAGCTCCTCTTCTCTGGCTGTTCACTCATGTTTAGCACATTGTTTCCTAGTCCAAGATGGCTGTCTGAGCTCCAGCTATTGTGTCTACATTCCAGACAGCATGATGAAGGAAGGAAGAGAAGGGAAGAACAAAAGGGAGAGCCCCAGCAGTCTATCCTCCTATTTGGAGCCTTCCCATCCAACACCTTTTCTTACACCTCACCAGCCAGAATCCTGTCACTTAGCCACACCTTCACTGCTCACTTCCTGTCCCCAATAAAAGGGAAAAACGGGGAGGATGGCCCTACCGCTCTGTGTACCGCGGGGCCAATCCACAGCCAGTGACGACTTCGCCATCCACCTGCACTTCCAGGCTGTCCCCACTGCTGGAGGAAACAACAGAACCACGCTGACAGGCACCTCTGCAGACTCATGGCTTCCAGCCACTGAGCCCCCATACTCCCGGACAGGCCCTTCTCCTCCCTCGTACGCAGCGCATGGCACTTATTCCAACTATTCAATCACTTTCCTGAAATCCTCTTCCCACCCTTGTTCCTGGCAGAAGGCATTGTCTCCCATCCTTCCTCTCGTCTGTCTATAGACTCTCCTTTCACTCCTCTGAAGCCGCTCCAGCTCCAACCAGGAGGCGACTGCCACCCTGGCAAGAGCAGGCCTTCTCTGTCCCCTGAATCCCACAATACATCTTAGCACAGAGCTGAGCACACACCCACGGAAATAAACTGGTGAGCGCTAAGGCGCTAATAGCTCACGGGTTCATCTGTACACTCTCCCGCCACGGACCCTAAGCAGGCTGACTAGCGGCTGCTTTAGGGACAGTGGACCCCCCGCAGCTGATGGGCCTTCCAACAGAGCGCACTTCCCCTGAAGAAAGCTCAGAATCATTTGGCTCCATCAGCCCTACCCGCCTCTGACACTTAACGCCAGTCCCCAGGCTCAGTCGCTACTGGCACGGCCACTGGGCACACCATCCGCTTCCAAAAAGAATGCCAGTATTTCTCCATGTTAAGGGGAAAGTATCTGTATTCTTACAAAAATGTCCCCTTTGCATTCCTGGCTCCTCGTGAGGAACAGTCTGGGGCAGATGGCCCTGGCTTTAGGGACTGATTGAAATAGGCCACCCCATTCTCCAATTAAAGGAGTGGAAGTGGGAGAAGGGCTGGCATTCAAAGAGCCCCACCCCCACCTGCACAGAGCTGGTTGGTGGGGGGGCTCCCTCTGGTTCTGAGCCCCCGCAGCACCCACCTTCCTCTGCTCCCATCAGGGCTAATGAGTGCCTGGGTCAGGAAATCGCTCAGTCGCTCAGGGGTTCCTACTTAGTGTGAAAAGTCTGACTTAGAGGTTGCTATAAAAAGGAGCAAAAATAACAGATGTGTCTCTTCGTCAGTCTTTATGTTCCCTGTTTCCTTTATCACACACATCTTGCAAGAGCTACTCATTTTCACATTTTCCTCAGTCACTTCCTCCCTCCAACGTGAATTACTTAAAATAACAACCACCTCTCTGGGTCAGCCTCACAGCCACGCAGAGCAGGCAGCTGCTCCGGGATAAGGACTGCGCCCAGGAGAGGCCTCAGGTGACCCTTTCCCCCATCGCTGTCCCACAGACTCTCCAGCTGGACAGCACCATGGCCCCTCCTTCTGCAGCCAAAGGTGGCGCTGAGTGAGAGGCCTGGGGGGCTCGCCTCCCACGGTGGAGGCTCGGATGGCACTGAAAACTCTCCCGAGGACAAGGTTGGTTAGGAGAGCGAGAGAGAACACAGGTCATCTGCACGGGAAGAGCAGCTGAGCAGAGCTGGGAACTGGGTTCTGGTCCGATCTATGCTATCGGCATGCTGTGTGGCCGTGGGCAAGTGGCTTCCCTCCTCTGGGCCTCTCCTAAGGGCATGCGAGGGCCCTTCCCAGATCTCTGCACTCTCCATCCCTCACCAAGTAGGCTTGCCAATATCTCAGTTACCTGTCTATTTGTGTCATGCCTGGTCTCATGTAATAGACTCTGGACGGTTCTCCCAGCCTCCCCTCGGCCCCTACAGTCCTTTCTGCACACTGCCACCAGACGCTGATCTCATGGCCTGTTTAAAAACCTATCAGTCAGTCTCCATGGCCTGCAGCTCCTTAGCAAGGATTATTACCGTCTTACTCTTCCTCTTTCCATAGCTCCCAGCTTCATTCACAAATTATTTATTAAGTACCTGCTATGTGCCACGCACTGTTCTAGGAGCTCAGAATACAGCAATAAGCCTTCAAGACTCAGTTCAATCGTCACCT
Organism: Rhinolophus hipposideros; assembly: GCF_964194185.1. NCBI lineage: Eukaryota > Metazoa > Chordata > Mammalia > Chiroptera > Rhinolophidae > Rhinolophus > Rhinolophus hipposideros. The sequence goes on along the minus strand of NC_138063.1, from coordinate 21,956,587 downwards.
GCCCTGAAATGCCTTCCGTCGCTCCTCTCCCTCATGCCCACCTGCAGGGTGAGCTCATTGCTTCCCGCCATGTGTGCAAGCTGCTATACACGACCAGATTGTGAGATAGCTGAGAACAGGAACCTTTCCCTCCTTCATTGCTCTACCAGGGAAGATATATGTTCAGTCAATGTTTACTGGGTGTGATGCTTAATTTTGTGTCAATTTGGCTAGGCCACAGTACCCAGATATTTGGTCAAACATTATTCTAGATGTTTCAATGAAGGGATTTTTAAAGATGCGATTAACATTTAAATCAGTAGACTTTGAGTAAAGCAGATTCCTCTCCCTGATGTGGGTGGGCCTCATCCAATCAGCTGAAGGCCCTAAGAGAAAAAGACTGACTTCCCCGAGGAAGCGGGACTTCTGCTTCCAGATTGCCTTTGGACTTGAGCTGCAAGTGCCTGGGTCTCCAGCCTGCTGATCTACCTGCAGATTATGAGCTCACCAACCCCAACAATCACCAGAGCCAATTCCGTAAATTCTTTCTCTACACACACACACACATATCCCTTAGCCCAGTCAAGCTGACACACAAAATTAACCATCACATTTACATATAGTAAGATTTACTCTTTTAGTTATACAGTTCTATGAGATTTAACAAAGGCAGAGTTGTATGATCACCATGAAAATTAAAATGAAGAACATTTCTCCAAATTCCAAATGACCCTCTGTAGTCAATTCTTCCCGCCACCCCCATGCCCTGGCAACTACGGATCTGCTTTCTGTCCCTCTAGTTTTGCCCTTTGCAGAATGCCACATGAATGGCATTATATATTATGTAATCTTTTGAGTCTAGTTTCTTTTCTTTAACAATACATTTGAGATTCATCCATGTTATTGGGGATATCAGCAGTATTTCCTTTTTATTGCAGAGATGTATCACAGTTTATACCTAGGAGTGGGATTGCTGGATCATATTGTATGTTTAACATTCTTATAAACTCCCAAACTCTTTTCCAAAGTGGCTGTACCATTTTGTATTCCCCCAATGATGTATGAGAGTTGAACTTTCCAGAACTGGTACTGTCATTTTTTTTCTTCTTTTCTGGCTGTTCTGATGGGCATATAATGATGTCTCACTGTAGTTTTAACTTGCATTTGCCTAATGACTAATGATGTTGAGTATCTTTTTATGCGATCATTTACCATCCATATCTATTCTTTAGTGAAGTTTCTATTCAAATACTTTGCCCATTTAATGAGTTGTTTGTTTTCTTATTCTTGGATATATATATATATATATATATATATATATATATATATATATACACACACAGATATATTGAATTTTTTTTCTGGATGTGGATATGTCTTTTGCAAATATTTTCTCCCAGTCTCTAACTCGTCTTTTCATTTTTTCAACCATGTGTTTTAAAAAATACATTGAGCTTTGATGAAGCTCAATGTGGTTTTTGTTTTGTTTTGTTTTGTTTTGATTTTAGTAAATGTTTATGGTGTTGATCCTAGAAATCTTTGCGTAACACAAGATCAAAAAGATGTTTTCCCTGTCTTCTTCTGTAAGTTTCACAGTTTTAGGTACTTCATTTAAGTCTATGATTAATTTTTTTCTTAACCAATGATTCCTTTATTTAGAGACAACTAACTATAGATAGTTGACATATTTCTATGTGTTTTTTAGGCTGATGAAATTTTAACTGTTTGTGCACACTGCATTAACAAAAAGACTTTCTTTTTCAGAGCAGCTTCAGGATCACAGCAAAATTGAACAGAAAGTACAGAGTTCCCATATAGCCCCAGCCCACCCTAACCTAATGCACAACCTCCCCTCAAAATCAACACCCCCATGAGAGTTATACATGTGTTACAATCAACGACCCTGTGCTGACCCATCACTGTCGCCCCAAATCCATAGTGCACATTAGGGATCACTGTTGGTGGTGTACATTCTCTAACAAACGTATAATGACATGTCCCCCCGTTACAGTGTCATCCACAATAGTTCACTGCCCTAAAAATCCTGTGCTCTGCCTATTCATCCCTCCCTTCCCCCGACCCTGGGCAACCACTGACCTTTCTATTGTCTTCATAGTTTTGCCTTTTCCAGGATGTCAGATAATTGGAATCATACAATCTGTGGCCTTTTCAGGTTGGTTTCTTTCACTTAGGAATATGCATCTAAGTTTCCTCCATGTCTTTTCATAGCTCATTTCATTTTAGTGCTTCTTAGTATCCCATTGTGTGGATGGACCACGCTTTATTTATCCATCACCTACTGAAGAGCGTCTTAGTGGGTTCCAATTTTTGTCCGTTATGAATAAAGCTGCTCTTACCATCATGGGCAGGTTTTTGTGTGGACATACATTTTCATCTCCTTTGGGTAAATATCAAGGAGTGCGATTGCTGGATCACTTGGTAAAGGTATGTTTAATTTCGTAAGAAACCAAATGTGTCTTCCCAAGTGGCTAAATCAGCAATGAGTAAGAGCTCCTGCTGCTCCACATCCTCGCCAGTATTCGGTGTTGTCTGTGTTCTGGATTCTGGCCATTCTAATATGTTCCTTTAAGTTGCATAATGACACAATGTCATTAAATTCCATAATGACATATGATGTTGAGAATCTTTTCATAGACTTATTTGCCATCTTATTTGTATATCTTCTTTGGTGATGTGTCTGTTCAGGCCTTTGGCCCATTTTTTAAATTGAATTGTCTGTTTTCTTACTGCTGAATTTTAAGAATTCTTTGTATATTTAGAATAACAATCCTTTATCAGATATGTCGTTTGCAAATAGTTTTTCCCAGTCTGTGTCTTGCCTTCTCATTTGCTTGACAGTATCTTTTGCAAAGCAGAAGTTCTTGATTTTAATGAAATCTAGTTTATCAGTTATTTCTTTCATGGATTATGCCTTTGGTGTGGTATGTAAAAAGCCATCATGATATCCAAGGTCAGATGTTCACCTATTATCTTCTAATGAATTTATCATTCCCTTCTATCTTTGTGAGCTTGTTGCTTTTTCTCTAAGAAATCATAAAAAACCTTGAAGGAAGCATCCTTTAAAGAAAGAAAAATCTCCGTATTGCCCACAACACTTTGTGTAACAGTAGATGGTCAATACCATGATGGCTGAACAGGGGAGTTTACCCACAAATACAAATGAAGCTTCCATAATCAGAGGCTACACCACATCTTTCTGGCCCCAACTCACATCAGCCTGAAGTTCTCAGTGGACACACTCCGATAGAAAGGTAACGACCACAAGAGACCACTACAAACCTGTGAAGTCCCCAGGTCTTCTGTATACCTCCCTTCCCTTTCCTATGACCTTGACCCCTGCAGTGGTCTCCATGGTTTCTCATTTTCTTGCTTGGTAGCTGTCTAAAGAAGAAGGGATCCATACATGCTTAGAGTAAAGCGTAGTCACACTAATGCTTGCCAGCTTCTTTTATGTCATGAAAGGATTTTTCTCTTGTAAAAGAAACGAGGGGCATTCATGAGTAGATGAAGAGGGTCTTCAGGGGACCTTGCTCTGAAATGCCATGCCATGCCGAACATGATTCCTGAGGGAATATGAAAGAAGGTCTGGGTATGGCCCGTGAGAAATGTGGGTGGGAGGGAAGGTGTGTGTGTGTGTGAGAGAGAGAGAGAGAGAAGAAATGAGAGACATCAGGTAAGAGAATACTATTAATAGTCAATAGAGTGTTTACAGCGTGAGAAGAGAAAAACTTTTAATTTTAGTTGTCAATATAAAAATAATTGTAATTGCAGTTATTTAGAAGAATAGCTTGCCATTACTAGCAAATTATCACGCAGCATGATAAGTACATGAGTCAGTGATTTTCAGACCCTTCTTCAAAACCATAGGTTTCTATGGTGATACTTTTAGAAGGCTCAGCACCCACCACATTTCACCTGGGCCACTCCTCTTCATCTACTTAGAAGATTTAATTTGAAAGAAAACAATTTCTCCGAAGATGAAGACAAGAGAATAGGGGCCAGGGCCAAGGAGGGAAAGAATTTGCAAACCATGGACATGCAAGGTTAAATGCAGGTTAGCTAAACTTGTGACTGTGATTAAACCTTTTCCCCCAACTCTGAAAAAGCAGCACAGTAAGACGGAAATAGCTTGACCAGATATTAAAACTCATCGTAGAGCCTCAATCATTAAAACAGTACGGTCGTGACACGTGAATGGAATAGATTACTAATGCAACAGAATAGAAAGTACAGAAATAAACCAAAACATGTACCGCAATTTGGTAAACAATGAATGTGGCTTATAAAAGAAAAGCAGATGCTCTGCATTGTGAGCTGCTCCTGGACAGGGAGACAAATGAAAACTCGCCCGAATTCTTGGAAAAGGCAGGCTCTGAATGGGGACCTTAATCTCTCTCCTCCCAGTGGTTTTGGGCCTGCCTGAGCCGAAATAAAATACAGCACTCACTATAATTGTGTGTTCCTTTCTAAATCCAGATAATTTGGGGCAGCTGGACAGCAGGCTGAGTTCCCGCTTCATTAAGCCTCTGTTCACCAAAAAGCTCTTCAAAGCCCCCCTCCCCTCCTGCCTTGGGCTGCGTGTCCCTCCCATGGGGGGCCAGCTGTACCGGGGAAAGAAGTGCAGGATCTTCAGAGGCCAGAGGCCCTGCCCAACCCAGGCCCAGGCAGACATTACAGCAGAAAGCAGCTCTCTGTGGCTCCTGCTCCATCCGGCTCCCAGCCCCTGAATTCTGATGGGCTGCCCGCGTTTCAAATGTGCAGCTAAGGGTGAGAAAGCCCACTTTAAATCGTACGATATCTTTCCACCAACTTTGGTAAATCATTCTACCATGATACATGAGTGAATAAGAGAATATAAGTAAAAATACTTTCAAGCTACAGTGCTGCCCATAAATGTTACCCATATTCAGGGTGGTGACAGCAGGGTGGATGTGACGAGGTCTCCATCTCTGGGGACACTCACATTTCTGCTGGGAAACAGGGTGAGGCCTCCTGTCGCAAATGTTGATTTCAGGTTGAACTATTTTGTCCATGTTTTTTTTCTAATAGCTTTAGTGCTGCAACATACATACTTGTAAGTTGTCACTGTTCTCCCATGGGTATTCCTAGGTGAGCAGCGTTCATGAGCAAAGAAGCATCCCTGCTGCCCAGCCTGAGTCTGAGGCTTGTTACTGCCTCTGTTTCCCTCCCCACAACCCTCTCTCCCCACAAGGTACGGGGAGACAGTTTGGGCATGGCCACCTATTCCATTTCTGTATCCTAATGTAGCCAACTTTGTAGTATGTTGTCATTTTCTACACATTGTATTTAACTTATTAGTTTAAACCTGGTTTATTTTATTATAAAATATAAGCACTTTGTATTTCTTTTTATTCATTAGTTCATGTATCAGTGTTTTTAATTTTACTCTTTACCCATTAAATACCAATAAACTAGGGTCCAATTCTACACTGAATTTCATGTGTCAATCTTGCTTACTAAATGATTTCGGCAAAACACTACATATGCTAAATGAAGTAGGAATTTAGATTTGAATTTTATAAAATTCATTCTCTTAGGAAATTTCCTGAGTTATAGCTAAATTGGAAGATTTGGGCTCCAGGGACGAGGGGCCTCATGAAGAAAGCTTCACTGACCTGCTATGGACTGAATGTTTGTATCCCCCCTCACTCGCCCGCCCCAAAATTCGTATGTTGAATTGTAATCCCCAAAGTGATGGTGTTGGGAGGTGGGTCCTTTGGGAGATGATTAGATCATGAGGGTGGGGCCCTCAGGAGTGGGATTAGAGCCCCTATGAGGAGTGAAAAGACCAGAACACTTCCTTTTCACTACATGAGGATACCGGACCATGAAGTTTAAGAAACTGAAGCACCAGGACCCTTTTAAAGGCCATGGGAGAGCCCTAGTAAACAGTTCACCTGGTCATATGTACGTGTGTTTGCAAAAATTTGCAAATAATGCAATATATGCAATTATAAATGCATTTTATGATTTTTAAAAATGGGGATTGTGAAAAATAGAGTGTATCAGAAGTCCTGTGTTTTTTAAGCACAAACCTGTAGCGGTACTACAAACAGTGCGTGTATCTGTTGGTGAAGTTGCAGGCTTTATGTATCCCAACTATCAGCAGTAAATAAATTCTGATCAACTGTCCTAGAAAACTGAATTCACGGTTTGTTCTCTCTATAGAAAATATTACAAAATAGGGAAGAGCATGTGATGAATATATAAAGTCGAAGGAATAGGTCATTTTATCTTTTGTAGAATGGTGCTGCATTTGATTTTCTTGCATGTGAAGGTCAATTTCCCAATGGGAGGGTTATGGCTATATTATTTGAATTTTATGTTAACATAGTATGCAGTTAGTTCAGCTAAATGCACAGAAATATAATTCACTATTGTTAAACATGTCAATACTCTGACAGTGTCGATGTGATGAGTTTGTTTTTTTCAGAAAGCATATTATCAAAGGTAGCATTTTTCAAAGTAAAATATGAGACTTAATAAAGTTATCACTCTATCATACTTCCTAACATTGTTAAGACTGAACGTTTTCATGACAATAATTCTGAGTGAAATAAAATTAGAGACAGTGTTATATCTCATTTCTCTGTCAAACTTTGAATCATTACATTCTAGGAGAAAAATTTGAAACATAAAAAAAAAAAAAAAGTTTAGTGACTTCCTTCTACCCAAGAAGGATCTGGATTTATCCTTCTGCCTGCAACAATCAAAATATCCAAAAAATATATGAAACAATTGCTTCTAAGAAACTGAACTTCAGGCAACAAAGAACAATGGTCCGAGAGAGGGGAGACAAAGGAGGCGAGCCCTGCAATTGTCCCAGCTCACTGCCTTGAGAATTTCCAAGCTACAGAACAGAGGAGAATCCAGGCAGAGCCCAGCAGACCCCTCAGAGTGAGAAGATGGAGCTGAGAGTCCAGAGACCAAGGTGGTGAGAATTTTCAGGCTGGAATACCAGTGATTAGGAGCTAAATAGAGAGGAACCCCCAGAATCCTAGAGAGGGATGCCCTCAGGAACCCATCACGGTGGTCATCAATAAAAGCACGTGAGGAAATTATCTGAGGTTGGGGGAAGAACCATCCAAAAGAATGCGAGGGAACAATGTCTAGCACTCACGGGGGCCAGGAATAGTGCCTATTCCCAAGAGTCAGAGTATAAAACCTCCTAATTCACAGGGCATTGGGTACACTCACCAGAAAAGTTCTGCCTCAGAGGTGGGAAACAATTAGCTTTGAGAGAAAGCCCTGGTCTGGAGGTACCTAACACATCATAAGCAAGACCTGAAAGGAGCAAATGTTTCCAAGTAACATAGCTGCAACCTAGAACAATGCTCACGTATATTCATGGGAATACAAATATATCCCACAGCTGGTAAGGTGAAATTCACATATCTCGCATACAAACAAAGATTGCCAGGTATACAAAGAAGCAGGGAAATGCTACCCATAACGAGGAGAAATGTCAATCAATCAGAACCCAACCAGAACTGTCCCAGATGTTAGAATTCGCCGATAAAGATGGTTATAGAGTTTATTCTATAGAGTTTATAGAACTTTATTCTATTTGTTCAAAAAATCAAATAGCAACTTGGAAGATACTAAAAACAGACCCCAAATGAACTTCTAGAGATGAAAAATATACTGAATGAAATTACCAGACGTTAGTCATGCTGTATTTAAATGTTAATGAAATCCAATATGCTTTTAAGATGCATAAAAGCATTTGACACACACACACACACACACACACATATGGTGTGTATATTGAGACATAATATAATATATATTTCTTACTATGGTCACAATTGAAAGTTTAGAATCACTAATGTAGGGCCTTGTAGGTCATGGTAAAAACATTGAATTTTACCCTTAATGAGCAAGGAAAACATTGCAGAGTTTTGAGCAGAGCAGTTACATGATCTGATCTGTGTTTTAAGAAGACAAACTTGTTGCTGTGAGAAATAGACATAGGGAGGCAGCGACGGAAGCAACAATGCATGTTTCCTACAGTTACAATAGTCCAAGAGAAGACACACATGCAGGCTGACTCCCCATGCAGCCAAACCATGTAATAACCTGCTAAGAGGGAATGAGTTTCTCCTCAAGAATGAAAAATCTGGGCTTCTATATCCCTAACATATGAATGACAGAGACAGCGACTCAGCTGTGAAAATATGTGGTTTCTCCAAATCATTACATAAATCATCAAGAAACCAGTGTTAGTTCACAATCTGCACATTTTGAAAAATCAAAGTTCACTTCGAACTTTATCTTTTAAAACTAAGTAATAAATTCACACAGTTCTAAATACATAGATACGAAAAGGTGGATGTTAACAAAACAGCATCTCCTCTTCGCCCAGCCACTCAGCATTATCGTTACATGTCTGCCATGTAAAGAGAATGGTTCACCCCTCATTAGTCATTCTCTGCTTTTTGCTAGAGGTGGGGGAATTTTGAGATGGGCTTGAAGGACAACAAAAGACTATTCCACAATGTCTGTGATGATGAGAGCACTAATGAAGGGGTATTTCTTTTAGGCAGGATGAGAATAATGGTAAAACAACTTGAAAGATGCTTTCCTTGAGTCTGTCTTAAAGGATCAAGAGGCATTGCAAGGAAGGAAATGGAGAATGCACAGGCTAAAAGGAGGAACAAAATTAGTTAACACAGAACAACTCAGGGTTTCTTTTATTTCACTTTCCTCTCTGGCTCCTGGACTATTTTGCTGCTCAGCGGTAACTCACCTTGCTTTCGTGATGCAAAGATCATTACACACCACCTGTCCAAACCACAATACAAAGTTATCCTGAGGTTCAGATGAAATAATGGATGTGGAAAGCAGAACTCTGTATCATTTTTAAGTTAGAATGCTATTATTGCCACCTCTTCTACTACTAAAACAAAATGCCTTCAAGGACTTAAGCATGCTGCAAGAGCTTTATTTTTTTAACTTAAGACATAGGTGGATGCTTTGAGTTGAGCAATCATTTGATGAGATAAAAGAAAAAGGATTGACTGCAGTAAGGGAAGATGGGAGAAAAGGCTGTGGGCTCTCATGTCCTAGGCAAGAGGAGGTACCCAGTGAGGAAAAGAGTTTAGAACAGGAGCTAAGATAACCATAGATAAATGTTGCCAAATTTGGCCCAGATGTGGCTCCACTGGGGAGGGAGAGTGGTGCTTTCTTTACTTCTCATCTAATTCATTTAAAGTAGTAGACATGTCCAAGAAATAAAGCTATATAGTGTTTGGGGGAAAATTGGCATTAAATATTATTATTGAAAATAAAATCTGCTACTTCTGCTTCAGGCCAACGTGAAATAACAGGAATCAGATTTACTCCTCTACTTGAAACAATGAACAACTAAAATATATTAAATAATAGTTCTTAAGACATTGGATATGTATTTGGCAGTTAAGGAAAGTGATCTTAGAGAAAAGGAAAAATAAACCAGATGAGCTCTGGGATTGACCCACCTGTTCTCATCAAGAGATGTTTAGGTCACAGGGCAAGGAGTGGCAATGCAGGAAGAGCCCAACAGTGTCATTCCAAAGTTGGAGAGAGTCCAATCCAGCATGAAAAAAGCATGGAAGCTCCTTTCATTCCCACCCTAACAATAAGAAAAACCTAAACAAATTGAAAACCAACAACTCTTCGTAGATCCAACAGAGAACTAATTTCAGAGTACATACCACTGCCCCAAATATTGGAGAGATGGACAGGCAGACACAGAGAATCACAAACTAACCAGAAACCTTCAAAGGACTGAGTACTGGGTTCCTTTTCCCCAGTATATCATGTCTAGCTTTCAACAAAAAATTACAAGGCATACTGAAAAACAAAAAAACACAGCTCAAAGAGATAAACATTAGAACCAGACTCACATATAAAAGAGATGCTGAAATTATCAAATAGGGATTTAAAACAACTGTGATTAATAAGGTAAGGGCTGTACTGAAAAACATGGACAACGTGCAAGAACAGATGGGTAATGTAAACAGAAAGATAAAAACTCTAAGAAAGAATCAGAAAGACTAGAAATGAAAAACATTGTCAAAAAATGAACAATGCCTTTCATGGGCTCATCAATAGACTAGACATGGTCGAGGAAAGAATTGGTAAACTTGAAGAAATTTCAATAAAAACCTCCAAAACTGAAATGCAAAGAGAAAAAAGGGAAAAAACCCTAAAATATCCAAAAACTATGGGACAGTTACAAAAGGTATAACATACTCATAATGGGAATACCAGAGGGTGAAGAAAAAGAGAAGAAAAAAAGAAATATTTGAAACAGTATCCTAGATAATTTCCCAAAATTAATGACAGACATCAAACCACAGATTCAGGAAGCTCTGAGAGTACCAAGCAGAATAAATACTAAAAATATCCACACGTAGGCATATCATATTCAAATTTAGAAAACCAAAGACAAAGAGAAAATCTTCAAAGAAGCCAAAGGAAACAAATCTTACCTATAAAGGAGCCAGGATAATAATTACATTGGACTTCTCTTCAGAAACTACATAAGCAATAGGAGAGTGGACTGAAATATTTAAAGGGTTATTAAAACAAAACAAACAAAAAAACCCACCAACCTAGAATTCTGTATCTAGCAAAATTATCCTTCAAAAGTGAAGAAAGAATAAAGACTTTCTCAGACCTCAATATCATAAAAGGTGAAGGAAGGTGTTGGGGATATTATAAGATGCAGTGGTATAGTGTTATTTGAAAGAAGACATGGATTCATTATAAATGTATACTGCAAACTCAAGGGAAACCACTAAAAAAAAAAAAAGGAAAAACAAAAGTATAATCCATATGCTGAGAATAAAGGAATAATGTAAAATGCTCCATTAAAACTAGAGAAGGCAGAAGAAGAGTTAAAAAAAAATCAATGAATATGGGCAACAAATATAAAACAAGAAAAAATATGGTATATATTAACCCACCTACATCAATAATCACTTTAAATGTCAATGGTATAAATACACCAACTAAAAGACAGCAACTTGTCAGAGTGGATTAAATGAAACAGGACGAAACTATGTCTTATCTATAGGAAACCCACTTTAAATACAAAGACAAATAATGAAGAGAAATGGAAAAAGATGCATCATGCTAACACTAATCAAAGCTGGGATCACCATATTAATTTCAGACAAAGTAGACGTCTGAGCAAGGAAAATCAGCAGGGATAAAGAGCGGCATTATATGATAAAGGGGTCAATTCTTCAAGAAGACATATAATCCTTAGTATGTGTCACCTACCAACAGTAAGTCAAAATATTTGAGGCAAAATCTGATAGAATTTCAAGGAGAACTAGATACATCTACTATACAGTTGAAGATTTCAACAACTTTCTGTCAGTAATGGACCAACCCAGCAGGCACAAAATCATAGGACATAATGGAACTCTACAGCACCATCAACCAGCTCTAACTGACAGCTATAGAATATCGTCTAACAATAGAACACACATTCTTCTCAAGCTCACACAGAATATTAATCAAGATAGACCACATTCTAGGCCACAAAACACAGCTTAACAAATTTAAAAGAACAGAAAACATACAAAGTATGCTCTCAGAGGACAATAGAATTAAATTGAAAATCAGTAACAGGAAGCTAGCAATAAAAGAAAGGAAGGAAGGAAGGGAGGGAGGGAGGGAGGGAGGGAGGGAGGGAAGAACGGAGAGAGGAAGGAAGGCCAAATCCTTGGAAATTAAACAACACACTTCTAAACGACATGAGTCAAAGAAATTTCAAGAGAAATTTTTAAATATTTTTAACGAAATGAAAATGAAAATACAACTTGTCAAAATTTGTGGGATGTGGCAAAACAGCAATGCTTAGAGGAAAATTTTTCATTGAATGCACATATCAGAAAAGAAGAATATCTAAAATCAACAATCTAAGCTTTCACTTTAGCAAACTAGAAAAAGAAATTAAATCCAAAGTACACAGAAGAAAATAATAAACTTTATGCTTGTACATGAACGCTCATAGCAGCATTATGCATAATAGTCAAAAGATGGAAACAGTCCAGATGTCTATCAATGAACAGATGGATAAACAAAGTGTGGTATATACATACAATGGAATATTATTTGGTCACAAAAAGGAATGAAATACTAGTGTATGTTATAACATCAATGAATCTTAAAAATATTAGGCTAACTGAAAGAAGCCAGTCACAAAAGGCGACATATCCTATGTCCAGAATAGGCACATACGAAGGCAGAAAGTAGACGAGTGGTTTCCTAGTGCTGGGGTTGTGACAGATGGGGAAATGAAGGTTGGAGATTGCTAATAGGTATGGAGTTTCCTTGGGGGGTGAGGATAATGTTCTAATATTGATTGTGGTGATGGTCACACACAATGAATATGCTAGAAACCAATGACTTGTACACATTAAATAAGTATATGGTATGTGAATTATATCTCAATAAAGTTGGTATAAAAAAATCTATCAGGAAGAATGGCATCATGCCCTCCTCTTTATTAATATGTCATCATAAGAAGCCAACCAACCCCACACCCGCCTAGACTCTCATCCCACTGGGCTCTGAACATTCCCCAATCTAACATTTCCCGTCATTTCTCAACCCTCCAAACTCTTCCCCGGCGCCCTCTGCAACTCAGCATCCATCCATCACCAGCAAAATCCCTGTCTTGATCTAGCAGAAACTTGGCTTCTCCCTCAAAGACCCTGGCAACCGTCTCAAGTGGATTTTTTCTACCAGTCTTCGCATCACTGGACCAATGACTGCATCCAGATGATTCTCTGTCCCATGTCCCTGGAAACCTCCAGCTCCTAGTGTCAGATTCTACCACCTGTCCTTACTGCAGTCATCTATAGGCCCGCAGGACACTTCCTTCTTTCCCTGAAGCAAGCCCTTGGCTCCCCATCTCTCTACAACGTCACTCTGATGATAATTCTTGCAGACCTCAATATCTACACATGTGGCCCTTCCAACCCTGGCCTCTCAGTTCCTGGATATCGTCTCCTTTCCTAATCTTACCCTTCCTCCCTCACTCAGCACCCACTCCATGAACATACAGTGTTTCCCTGAAAATAAGACCTAGCTGGACAGTTAGCTCTAATGCGTCTTTTGGAGCAAAAGTTAATATAAGACCTGGTCTTATTTTATTATAAGACCAGGTCTTATCTAATGTAAGACCAAGTCTTATATTATTTTTTGCTCCAAATGACGCACTAGAGCTGATTGTCCAGCAAGGTCTTATTTTCGGGGAAACACAGTACCTTACACTTTAGCATTAAAAGTCACTGCACTCTTCTCAAAGCTGTCAGTCATCACTATCTTTCCTTTCTCTCCTCCACCGTCCCATGAATCCCTCCAGCCAGGAATCTGTTCTCACCACTCGCCTGCAACTGCCTTTGCTGGAGTCTGCAGAGATTCCCACATTGCCAAGTCCAGGGGCCAGAACTTTCACAAGACTTTCTGTCCTTTTTCCCCTGAGAGGTACAGGAATATGATTTAAGAAACAATCAAAGCTCAAACAACTGTCATCTCATGAGGCAGCTTGACTAGTAATGAAATTTTGATATTAATGAACTGGCAGCAAATGGCGGGAACGGAAAGCTAAAAATATAATTCTCTCTGGGTAAAATATAGACTATCTCCTTAATCATAATTTCAGATTTCTCTTTTTGTTTAAATGAGTGTATATGAATTTTGTATTCAGAAAAAAACAAACAAACATATACACACTGTCCTCTAATGCTCCTTTCACCCCCATTATCAACATAGGGGCTACTGAAACTTATAGAAGTTTGCAGGAAACAATGAAATGCCAACACAGATTAACAAAATCACCTCACACAACCTATTTGAGATTGACCACTAACTCTAAAATAGGACTAGCCATTTGCAGAAGCTCATTCCTTAGCAAGTTCTATTAGCCAGTATGTGCTACATGGCCTTTTAATTGAGAAAACATAACACCCTATCTTAGTTGTTTTTTTTTTTTTAATAACATTTTAGACAATAATCACTCTAGTCAACACCACAGAGAAAATTTGGGTTCTATCCCTACCCTTCAGCAAAGGACAAGCAGAAAGCCGAGACTTCCTCCCTCATCCACTTGTAGAAAGGTGTCTCTCCCCACTGTGTGTGTAGAGTCACACACAGCTGAGGGAGGAACCAGGATTGTCACACCTGTCAGCGGGTAATGAGTCCCATCCTCACCCCCATGTCAGTGGAGACCATACGCCACCGTACCTGGACTTCCACCCCCACCTGGTGATAACGGGGGCAGCCCTCCCACTTCATGCCATTATTATCACAGGACATCTGGTGGAGAATCAGTACTTGCCCATCACCTGGAGGGAAGGAGGCCACCTTGCTCCACTTGGTGTCCGTGAATGCCACGTGGGGAGCAATAACGAGGCACCCCTACCCCTCTCAGCCTAGAAGAGAGCCAGGACTCCCATCTCTGCCCAGCAGGAAGGAGGTGCTCCTACCCCCCTGAGTGTCAATGGAAGCCAAGTAGGGAACCTGGATTTCTAACCACAGCTGGCAGTAGTGAGGTACTCCCCTTCCCAGACCAGGGCAAGGCCAGAGAAAGCCTGATAAAACAAAAGATTTATATAAATTCCAGTCTCACAATACCCCAAGTGTCCAAGATTCAATAAAAAACATCAATGGATTCCAATGAGATGACACAGATGTTAGAATCAGATCTGACAAGGATTTTAAAGGAGTCATCATAAAACGGCTTCAAAATAAGCCATTACAAACATGCTGAAACAACTGAAAAAATAGTCTCAGCAAAGAAACAGACAGGGAGGGAGAAGAACCAGATGGAAATTCTAGGACTGAAAAATACAATAGAAAATCCCCAAAATGAAAGATGTCCATACAAATACTTATATACATATGTTCACAGCAGCATTATTCGTAATAGTCAAAAGGTAGAAACAGCCCACATGCCTACCACGTGGTGGATGGATAAACAAAGTGTTGTCTATCCTTCCCTTGGAATATTAATTGGCCATAAAAAGGAATGAAGTATTGATATTCGGTAGGTAGTCCCTCCTTATCCAGAGTTTCGTTTTCCCCCATTTCAGTAACGTAGTGTCAATCACAGTCCAAAAATATTACATGGAAAATTCCAGAAATAAACAATTCATAAGTTTTAAATTTAAGTAGTGTGATGAAATCTCACACCATCCCACCCCATCCTGCCCGGGATGTGAACCATCTCTTTGTCTACATAGCTACACTGTATACACTACCTGCCTGTTGTCACTTTATAGCCATCTCGGGGATCAGATAAACTGTCTTGGTGTCACAGTGCTTATGTTCAAGTAACCCTTGTTGTACTTACTAATGGCCCCAAAGCCATACATATAACTTTTATTACAGTATATTGTTATAATTGCTCTATTTTATTATGTTATTGCTAATCTCTTACTGTGCCTAATTTATAAATAGGTTTATTTATCATAAGTATGTATACTATGTATAGGAAAAAACAGTATATATAGGGTTTGGTAGTATTGGTGGTTTCTGGCATTCACTGGGTATCTTGGAACATTCCCTATGGATAAGGGCGGACCAGTATAAGTTACGATGTAGATGAACCTTGCAAACATTAGGCTAACTGAAAGAACTCAGTCGTGATAGGCCACATATGAGTTTATGTGAGATGTCCAGAATAGGCGTATATATAGACAGAAAGTTGATTAGTGGTTGCCTAGCACTTGGGCTGTGACAGAGGGGGAAATTAGGGGTGGGTGATTGCTAATGGATATGGGGTTTCTTTGAGGGGTGAGGATAATGTTCTAAATTAATTGTAGTGATGGTTGCACAACTCTATGACTATACCAGAAACCAATGAATTGTACATATTGAAGGAGTGAATTGTATAAGTGTTATGGGCTGAATTGTGTCCCACACAAAAAAGATATGTTGGAGTCCTAGCCCCTAGTACCTCAGAATATGGCCTTATTTGGAGATAGGGTCTTTACAGAGTAATCATGTTATAATGAGATTAAGCTGGGCCTTAATCCAGTATGACAAGTGTCCTTACAAAACAGGGAAATTTGAACGCAGACATGCACAGAGAGAAGACAATGTGAGGAGATGCAGGGCAAAGATGGCATCTACCGTGTTTCCTCGAAAATAAGACCTAGCTGGACCATCAGCTCTAATGCGTCTTTTGGAGCAAAAATTAATATAAGGCCCAGTATTATATATTAAATTATATTAACTATATTACACCCAGTTGTATTATAATTATATATTATTATACCAGGTCTTATATAAGACCCGGTCTTATAGTAAAATAAAGCCAGGTCTTACCCCAAAAGACGCATTACAGCTGATTGTCTAGCTAGGTCTTACTTCCGGGGAAACACAGTATGAGCCAAAGAGAGGCCTGGAGCAGATCCTTCCCTCAGAGCCCTTCGAAGGAACCAACTCTGCTCATACCCTGATTTCAGACTTGTAGCTTCCAGTTCACGAGAAAATACATTTCTGTTGTTTAAGTCACCCACTTCGTGGAACTTTCTTACAGCAGCCCTAGCAAACTAAAACAGTATGTAAATTCTCTCTCAGTAAAGATGTTACCAAAAAATAAACGACATGCTGTCTACAAGAACTTCAAATACAGCAACATAATTAGGTTGAAAGTAAAAACTATTGTAGACATTTGCAACAGTGTGGCTAACAACAACAAAACCCTAGCCTTCCTGGAACCTGCATTTTAGAGGAATGACTGGGTATACCAAGAAATGTGGGTCAAGTGGCTGGAGAAAGGCAAGGTTACACAAACATCTACATTTCCAGGCAGAAATGAGAGAAAAGGCGCTCCTGAAGAAGACAGAAAAAGAATTGTTGTTACGAAAACCAAGGAATGGAAGGAACTGAGTCAAATGCAGATGTGCACGTTAGCGAGAAAGTCAAGTCCGTGGAACTTGACAATTACGTGCACACTTTTACTTCAGCAAGAATCATTTGAGGAGTGTGATTCCATCATGGCACCTACCTGCCAGCATCCCCAACATGCTATCCCTGTCATTCTTCTGTTGAAGCTACTTGACAAAAACTCAGCCCTGAGAAAACAAGCTCTACCAGTGAGCACTGCTGAAGAAGCGTCCGCCAGGTAAATGGATGCCACTGTGAGCCTCTAGTGTCCAACTAACTGCTGCTCTTTTCTAGTCTATCCTTGTTCCCCTTCTCTAGGGTCACTGTTTCAAACTCTCTCTGCTATCTTTGTACTACCGCCATCCTCACCCTCTCCCCACTTCTGGAACTGGCCACATCACTTGGTCCTCAAAAGACATGAAAGCGAAACCGCTGGATGAAAACTTTCAACTCTTGCCACTCAAATGACCCACGTGCCGGTGTCCATATCCATCACTTCCTCTGCCTCTGATAGTGATCCCAACTTCCCCCTCCTGCTCAGGAACCTCGGGGTGCCACTGATCTTGGCCAATCCTTCCACACACCCCAAATTTTCACTGCCCCCCACTCTGATTCCATGCCACCATCCAATTAGCATTGAAACATGAGCTTCAAGCTTCTCCCACGTTTAAAATAAATTCCCTCAACCACACACAGTTCTATTGCTACACCCTCACCCCTCATCACAGCCAGTTCGAGTTGTCTGTTCATTACCTGCCCACTTCATTACTTTGCAGTCCTCATCCAACTGCAACCTGGATACAATCTTCATCATTTCACTCAATTTATTCTTGATGAAATTACTAGCTATGGCTTGGTGGGGAAAGCCAAAGGGAGACTAGATTACCATAATTCTTAAATTCTTAAGATGCGTATTTACTCCTCCCCCACATTTTAATGGGCTACATCTTACAACCAATAGAATTGAAAGCAATGGGTCCTAGTTTAATTTTTTATTAGGTTGGTGCAAAACTAATTGTGGCTTTTGCATTTTTAACCTTTTAAACCGCAATTACTTTTGCACCAACTTAATAAAGATGTCTTAAGATCAGTTATAAATTCAATCAAATATGGCGTTTCTGAAGACTTTTTAAAAAATTTTTTGGGGAAGGGGAACAGGACTTTATTGGGGAACAGTGTGTACTTCCAGGCCTTTTTTCCAAGTCAAGTTGTCCTTTCAATCTTAGTTGTGGAGGCCGCCGTTCAGCTTCAAGTTGTTGTCATTTCAGTCTTAGTCGTGGAGGGCGCAGCTCAGCTCCAGGTCCAGTTGCCATTGCTAGTTGCAAGGGGCGCCGCCCACCATCCCTTGCGGGAGTTGAACTGGCAACCTTGTGGTTGAGAGGACACGCTCCAACCAACTGAGCCATGGCGGGAGCTCAGTGGCAGCTCAGCTCAAGGTGCAGTGTTCAATCTTAGTTGCAGGAGGCAGAGCCCACCATCCCCTGCAGGTCTCGAGGAATCAAACTAGCAACCTTGGGGTTGAGAGCCCACTGGCCCATGTGGGAATCGAACTGGCAGCCTTCGGAGTTAGGAGCACGGAGCTCTAACCGCCTGAGCCACTGGGCTAGCCCCTGAAGATTTTTTTTTAAATGGCTACTTTATTTTATAGTTTAGAATAGTTTGCTACATTATAGCAAAAGCTTTTAATTCCACTGACCACTCTTCCTGAAACCCTCTATTCTTTTGGCCTCTGTGATACCACTGCCGTTCTGATACCACACCTCCTGTCTCCGTTGTTCCTTCTCAATCTCCTCGTGTTCCTTTTCTAACTCTTCCTCCCCAACTTGTCTGGATGAGTTCTTGCACTTTCATGGTTTCAGTACCAACACCATGTTGTAGGATGAGCCTGTACGTCATCTAATGGCATGTGGGCATGACGTCCAGAGACATCAAGTTAACTGATCCTGTTCCAGTTCCAAAGTACTGAGTCCGATAAGGACTTGGGTCAAGTTGATGGCCTAGAGAGACTGAGGGTGATAAATCAGAATGTTTACCCCACGACTGTATTGTGTAACTCAGTGTAGTGTACCTGCCCTAACCCAAGTATTCCTCAGTATGTAGGTCACACGAAGAATTTCCCCAGCCTTATATGGAGAGTAAGCTGGGTCTAAAAGGATCACAGGCTTTCGGGCTACTCGCATATTATGCCCACTGTGCACACTGCCCTACCAATCCCCCATTTCTGACCCATGCCGCTATAAGATCTTGGAATCTAGCAGTTCAGTGCACTGACTACTTCCCAATTCCCCAGCACCTTTCATCTCTACCATCTGCCCCAAACATGTACCTCCTGTTTTCCTCTCTTGGTGAACATCTGCTACTCAGGAATTAAAATGATTTCCACAGTCAGCATAAGTCAGCAAATACAAAGTTACCCACCATTTTTTCATTCACAAATCTTTATTGAGCACCTACTATGCACCACACCTTGTCAGGCTCTGGGAAGCAAGTGAAATAAGGTTATCACCCCTGCCCTCATGGAGCTTACAATCTAGTAGGGAAACAGACAGCACATAAATACATATACACACAGGTTATAAGTGCCATGTAAAATATAGAGCGATGTGATATAGTTAGAAAACATCATTTTAGACAGAATGATCAGAAGAGGACTCTCTTGTGGTTAAAAGCTGTATTTGAAGCCTGGTTCCTCACTTATAAGCTGCATGACCTTAGGCAAGTAACTTACCCTCAGAATCTGTTTCCACATTTGTAAAAGAGAGATAATCATACCCAACTCAGCAAATGCTCACTACTGTTAATGATTATGAGAACGCTTCATTGCCTTTACACTGCTTTACAAGGTCCTTCATGATTTCTTACATACTCACTATTCCTGAGCCAATTTCCAGCTCTTGTGAGCATGTTCAATCCTCTTTATTGGACGAACTTCCCATCAACGCCTCTTCCCTCTTGCATGCTACTTCCATGAAACTGGCTGCATCCATGTGCTATTGTAGAACCCTCTACTTCGCCTTTTACGGTTGCATTTTAACGTATTAATAATCTACTCATCTGCATACTCTACTGAGTACAACTCTGGTGAAGGTAGGTACCTATCCATCCTTTGTTCCAAGTGCCTGATACAATGTCCGGCACATAGTAGGATCTCAAATACTCAATGACAGACTTGTAAGCCAAAAACAGCTGTAGAAGTTGAAAGACATGGAGGAAAGAGGGACAGCCTGATGGAAGTTAGGTCATAAAGATGACAGGTGAGTCAAAGGTCGATGTGGCTGAATTGGCCTTCAAGCCCACCTCATCCTGAAATGGAAATAAAGATGAAGGTGGACGTAGGTGCAGAGAAACCAGGCTGAAGCAACTAGATCTTCTGATTGAATTAGAAAGCAAAGTTATCCGCTGAGAAGGTGGGTTCTATTTGTAGGAGTGGTACTATTTGTAATAATTGATGAGAATGGGCAGAAGAACCATGCAATGCCAAGTTAAAGGACGGACAGGTGACTCGGGGAGGGAGCCAAGCATATGTTCAAGGCTGTGATGAAGGAGCAGTCTAACTTGGACAAAAGTACAGACAACACAAGGAGCAAAACAGCGCAAGTTTCAGTGGAAGAAAATGGTGGAGGTGAGAAAATGAAAAACCTCACAGGCTCAACTATTGGATGGACCATTCATAAGAACACTGAAGATATTGAGAATAATGATAGATTTAGAGATGGCAAGAACACCGTTGTGTCAGGAAGTGAAGCCTTCAGGGAGTCAGTGATCAGGAGACTACTTGGTAGAAGTAGCTGAGAGTATCACCTCTTGGCATAGGCTGCAAAGGGGCAGATTTTGTCAGAGACCTTGGGAGAAATTTCAAAATTATCATAGAAGGGCAGCAATGACCACCTCTTGAGAGATGTGGAATGTGAACATAGACCACTGATGAAAGATACAGAATACGGCAGGACTTCAGGTGACAGCCGAATTTGTTAGGGCAAGTCAGGGAAGAGAAAAATGAAAAGGTCTGAAATGCAGCCAAGCATGGTTTAGGGATGAGAGTGGGTGGGAGGGCAATTTCAAGTGACTAGAATATATACAGAATGGAGACAAGTGAAGATGAAAAGGGAGGACAAAGGAAATTTGCAGTTCTTAAAAGACTGAAGAAAAACAAGGGTTTCATGGACACTTCTCTTCTGAAATCTCATGCTTAACATCAAACTCATCATTGTCTTCCCTAAGACGCAGGCTTGAGAAATGGACTCGGCTCTCACTCCCATACCCATTCAGACACTGAATCTGGAGTAACCCTTTTGAAATGGCTCCAGTATCCACTCCTCCCTTATTCCTGTGGCCATCGTCTTAAATCGGTTCTCCTAATTCTATGTCTAGATTCCCTTATCGGTCTCCTAAATAGCATACCTAATGAATGCCAATTCAGTTCAGTCAGAGGGCTTTTGAGTTAGGTCTACTTCAGACTCCCAAGTCTACTGTGAAACTGCCCTAAATCTGTTTCTTCATTTGTAAAATGGGGACAATATCATTTTCCTTTGAAGGGATATGGTAAGGAATGAGACATGTTTTTGTGAAGTTCTTAACACAATGCCTATTAGTAGGTAAGAATTCTTGATTTTTGACAACTTGATTATCAGCCCTTTGAAGTCTGGGACCAGATCATTTATACTATTGTATGCCACACACTTACAAAACACACTGAATAAATATTTGTTGAATAGCTTGATGAAGGCCAAACTCTTGAGGCACATTCTACTTTGTAACACAAAACTCTTCATTTAAAAGAGTTAAACACTGAGAACTCAAAACAAAAGCTTTAACAACAGGCAATTTGGGAAATAATGAATGCGGTATGCTAATCAAGAATACACCGTTAAGATTCTGAAAACAGCAATCTGTTCTTTCCCCACAACTGCCCTCAGAATACCAAGATCTGACTGAAAACATAGAAGAATACAAAGTGAAAAACAAAGGTTGGCCCAGCTTTTGTCGCTGTTTTAGCCTTACCACATTTCCAGTTTGTGTGGGACTGCATGCCTTTGGGGAGCTCAGAAAAGCCAAAATGGAGCCTACAGGAAGAGGAAAAAGAGAACTGGCTACTAAGGGCTGGCCCTAGGCACAAATGGCTTTTTATTTTTATTTTTTATCAAGATTTCTAACTAAGAATGAAAAATGTAGCCTGGCAACGGGCTACTTCACAGAGCAAGTAAAACTACGTGGAAAATCATTTGGCTATCCATATGTAGTATATAGTTGTTTCTGGAACATGTCAGATACATACCATGTTTCCCCAAAAGTAAGACCTAGCTGGACCATCAGCTCTAATGTGTCTTTTAGAGAAAAAATTAATATAAGACCGGATAATATATAATATTAATACCCTGTCTTACATAAGACCGGGTCTTGTATTAATTTTTGCTCCAAAAGACGCATTAGAGCTGAAGGTCTGGCTAGGTCTTATTTTCGGGGAAATACGGTATATCTGATAAGATATAAAATCACTGCCAATTACGTCCAAATCAGCCGGCTCACCAGGGTCAGAAGGGCAGAGGGTCATCATAGTGCAGATGCTGCATGGATATGTTTGTGGAAAATACAATCAGACAGCTCCTCTCACATCACATGGTTGGCGTATAAATTAGCATATCCACTTGGAAAGGTGACATGAATCAAGAACTTTGTTTGACCCAGAAATTTACCTCTAGGAATTTTTCCTAAGGACATAATTTGTGCACAAAGACATTCAACTGTAACAGTAAGAGATGCAATCTAAAATGTCCCATAGGGAAAGGTGATATAAATCACAGCACATCCATACAATGGAATAGCATACAATAAAGGTTGACACAGTTTTTAGTGACATGGAATAATGTCTGCAGATTGAGAAAAAGACCAAGATAAAAATTATACTGAGAAATGAATGTAACTATGTAAAAACATGCACAAGAGACTGGCAAGAAATGCGCAAAAATATTAGTGCTTTTTTTCCTCTACGTAATAGAATTATAGGCAATTATTATTTTTCTTTATACTTTTCTGTGTTGTCTAAATTTTCCACAATAAGAATATATTACTGGCATAAACAGAAACAAAAACATTATTGAATCAGGCAAGCATTACAGAAGAATGGGCATTTTTACACAGCTTTATTTGTTTCTGCTAGGAATTGGTGTGGTTCCCAGCAACAATGACCAAAAAGAAAAAGAAAAAAAAGCTTACAAACCAGTCATCTATTTGACAGTAGCATCAGACTCTTAAAAAAGCAGAGAAATGCTTCGTCTTTTCCACAAGTTTCACCCTATATATGTAGAACTGTAGCAAAACGATGGTGAATCAGGTTGAATCATCAATCACGGATCTAAATGTGAACAGCAAGCTCCTACACAACGTGGATCCAGGGCCAATAAATAAAATGTCAAACCCAAGTTTAAATGGCATACTGCTCTACATTTTCCAAGACGAAAAACATTAGGAAAATAAAAGTGTTATGAAAAACAAAAACAACAGTTAAGTGGTGTTTTACCAAATGGGGGCTAGAGAGAAATGAACGGCATACTTCAGACTTAAACTAAAGCTTTGTAAAAATCGACTTTATTTAAAAAGACAAAATGAAACTAATTAGGACTTTATTGGCAGAAGAAAAACAGAAAAGTTGGTCACTAAATGACCAGTGTCCAGGATTGGTCTGAAGGTAGAATGTCTGAGTGGTATGAACCTCAAAGTCAGAACAGTCTGTTCAACACCACTTGAAACCCAACATCTTATCTTTCTTCAAATTCCTTAAGATTCTACCCTAGGGAAACCTGTTTTATAACAAGAGTCAGATGAATTTATTTATACTCATAATCTCTAATCGTATTTTCATTCTAGCTTTCCTGAAACACATTATTAAGATAAATGCCACATAATCTAAATTCACCTCTACTGTTTTATTTGGCCGTTATAATTATCCTAGGACAGATGCCAAATATTTATACCTTTTGTGCAGAAATGCAAGTAAAATCCTCGAGTGGCTCACCTAAGGGTCAGAAAGTTTGTGAATGTAAGCAGATCTTTGTCGTGAAGCTGTATTCAGCACCAATTACACTGTCAGGAGTTACCAAAGCAAGAAAGCCCTTAATATTCTATATGAATCAAGGTAACAATATAGGGTGGCTGGTGTCTGTAAGAGACCAGAACTGTAGTTCCTTTCCTTAATTAAACGAGATGCTCCACATACATACTGGTTGGCTGACATCTAAGTAACAGCTAAGACAACCTCCTCTGAGAACACATTATACTGGGCTTGGTTAAGCAGAAATCGGGGCTAGCAAAATCAACTGCTGAAAAGTGAGGGTCTCGGTAAAATTATTTAGTGACCGTAGTTAAAAAGGGATCATGGCTTCATAACTATGCTGTTGTCATCAGGCCAAAGGCAGAAAGAAAAGTACTCACCTTCAAAGATACATACACAAAAGCCCCAATTTTAAGATTACAGACTTAAAAGTGCATTTTTAAAACATTACGTCACCTGTATGAGATAAATTGGATAAATTTATGAGATAAATTTATATGTAATTTCAGTGTAAAGCACCAAAAACGAACACTAAAACTGTTCACATAAAATACCGAGAAGGAAACAAATCACAACTACAAAAGCAGAGAGGTATCGGTTACAAGAACCAAGTAAATAAACTAATTTCTATTAATATTTTCATTTACCTTATAAAACTCTGCTGGTTAAATTGAGGAGTAGTCTCAGAATCTAAAAGGTTAACAAAATGATAACAAATATACATCATTTCTTTATTAACAAATTATACCACACAAATCAGGTTACTTTTTCTGCTTACAGAGTTACAGAAATTGCATCTGTATTTGAAGCAGCAACATTAAAATCTTACTATGAAGAAATTCTGTATCTGGACCAAAGGACTGTAACATGGATTAGAAATATAACAAGAAGACTGGCAACTATGGTGCAACTACTGCAAGAAGTTTGTTTTCCACATTTTTCCTAATAAACCGCTCTCCAAAAAGGGACAATACATTAAGTGGATGGTGCAGCCAAAGAAGGGATGATATAGAAAATCACGTGAAATTAAATCAGTACAAGCTGCACAGAGGCCATGAAAACTTCAGCAGGTGTGAAAAACAAGCAATGACAAGTCAGCTCCGTGGAGTTGCACCAACCCTGAAGTAACTCATCCCTATTCTAACTGAAATTAGAACTCTTCATCGGGGCACTTCAGCTTGAGAATCAGTCATTTAAAAAGGGGGTTTTCTCTTTAAAGCAGATACAGGTTAGGGAGAGAAAGCTAAACATTGGGAAAGTATTAATTCCTTGAGAACTCAAAAATTATTTAGGAAGCCAAATGAAGCAACGGGAAACATAAAATTTGGATGAAAATGTTTCTCTAAGGGTAAAACTCAGTTTCCTGAGGGATTTAAGATCAAACACATACTATATAAGACAATGGTTTTCAAAGTGGGATTCAAGCCCATCTCCCAACCGTTACTTGCTTAAATTCAAACATTTCTGTTTTACCTTTTGTGGTTTCAGGAAAGATTTCCTTTTTAAAAAAGGGATGCCATCCCTACCAATTGTTTTCTC
This sequence comes from Rhinolophus hipposideros, assembly GCF_964194185.1. Taxonomy (NCBI): domain Eukaryota; kingdom Metazoa; phylum Chordata; class Mammalia; order Chiroptera; family Rhinolophidae; genus Rhinolophus; species Rhinolophus hipposideros. The sequence continues at coordinate 21,931,083 of NC_138063.1, read as the reverse complement.
TTTGAGTTTGAAAATGATTGCTAGGAAACAGATTACACTGGTGAGAAATATGATCAGAGATCTAAAAGGTATTTTCTTTGTCAGTGTTACTAAAGTCTAAAGTTTCAACAAAGATTTGAATATTATTCTGTGAAGTAAATGAGCAAAAGAAGTTCTTAAGAGAAAATTAAGCTATTCCCACCACCCCTAAATCTGTTCTGCCACTGCCTCCACGCTCAGTATTTCTGGACAATACGAACAAAATTCTAACAAACATCCCAGCGACACCTTACTCCAAAAACATTTCATTCTATGGCTGCATAGAATTTCTCTTTTTGAGAAGGCAATCCTCAAATTTATAGAAATCCCTAGAATGAGAATGTTCAATTACCAAAGATAACACACATTATATCAGGGCAGAATCTGCATAGTGCTCTTCAATATACCCACTAAAAAGAGCAGCCAGATCTTAAAACTTCACTCTGCATTCAGTAGCGAACAGTATCAAAGTGTAAATGACAACCAGGGAAAAAAATGCATTAACACAATGGCCATTTTTCTTTGATGGAATCAGGAAGAAAAGTGGAACTGCAGAAAAGAAGTGGAACCCAAGCTTTGGCCACTTATCAACACTTCATTACTTCAACAAAATAGAACAAATCTCTGTGGAAAGGACGCATTCGGCAAACGCAACTTCTTTCCATGTATTTTTCTTTCACATCAGGTTAAACAAAAGTTGCTGTCATTTTAGAATCATTAATTACATCTTTTTTAATTAGAAAAAAGTTTACTTGAACATTTACATAATTTTATTGCTGTTTATTACAACAAAAAAATTTTTAACTGATTTGTAGAATCCAACCAGTCACACAGGAAATTGAAATCCATCTCCCAAGAAGACAGTGATAGCTGAAGGCATCTGATGCTCAGAGTACAGAATGAGTAAGAAAAATGCTGTGTGTCATTTGGTTCTTGCTGCAGTCATCTGTATTCATCTCTCAGAAAGCAAAAGAATCCATTTGACATTTCAATAAATATCAAAGTAATTGTTACCAAAAAAAGAGCTTCCACGGACCAGAGATCCAAGAAAAGAGCAGTTCTGATGAATGATTCCTAGAATCGAGTGAGTCCTCCTTTAGTCCAATGAGATGATGTCAGGAATGTTACTTCCACTGCTGGTAATGACCCCTGTCTCACTCCTGCTGCTGGTGGAACTAACATGAGCACTGCTCTCATGGGGGCTGGTGGTGGTGACAGACGTACTGCTTGCTGTTAAGGGTGAGGTGAGACTATCCAAAAACATAGGAGGACAGTACTGCTTGAAACAAACAATGATGCCGATGAGGAAAAGGCTACATTGATTTTTAAATAAAGAGACTAGAAACTGTTAGATATGCAAAAGTGAGAGCCACATTTTTAAGTCCCAGGGGGATTTAAAATTTTCTCAAAACTTCACGTCTTTGGATGAAAAGTGGCATGAATTTAGTTAGTTTACATTATTTAGTGAATGCAGCCTATTCTTAAATCTCTCAAAACTTACAGAATTTGTTTGTTGACTAAATATATAGGTACAACTACAAAATGTCAACAATAACTGAAATTTTTTAATAGCAAATACTGGCCCCATAATTATGACTCCTAGTTAACCTCAAAAAGAATTTGCTTGCTAAATGCATTTATACCAGGGTTAAATCACACTGCAATAGGCTAGTAAATACTTATTTTAAATGGTATTAAGCAGGAATGCTAATACAAAATTCAGTAAGTCTTTCAAAATCAAGTGTCCATCAGACCCTTGAGGAATAATGTTAAGACTGATCAGCTAAATGGTGGCTGTCACCTCCTTTGTACACACGTGTAACAGTACTTGTGTAATTACAAGGACGGGCAGCTGACTGCCATGAGATGCTCAGAACAGAGAATTCTCTCGTGTAATCACAAAATTCTGAAACGAACCTTAAAGGAGAGCTAGTCTAATATTCCTTGTGATGCTTGCTTGACACCCCTCTCCAAGAGTTCCTATTTCGTTTCCTTACCATCTTGGTTGCTGACTCCTAAACAAATTCAAACCTCAGTTTAATACTCTAATATTGACCAAGAGGAATAGAGAGAGACAAGAGCTAAAAGCTTTTTCACACCACCGTATTTCGTGTGAGAAACAACTACAGTGACTTTAGTAAAATAAGTGAGGTCTAGTATGTACTACAAGAGATGTCCTAAGTCTGTCTTTAGAATGATAATGTGAAAGAAGATGTGTAAGGTTACCTGACCAGTATTATAATTCTATAGTCGGCTATCACTAGACATGTTGTTACAGAACAAGATTGGAAACTGAGGTTGTTTAGACTATATGATCTTCAAAAAGATATGGGACTGACAGCCCCAGATTTAAGTAGCTAGCCAGTGGATGAACAAGTACAATTCAGGCTGCCTTTTAAAAAGGTAATTTCATGTTTAGGATGGACAACTGTCTTGGTTCACCAATAAAATGAATGCCATGCACAAGAGATTCAAGGGACATTAGTTAAGAGGGAGAAGAGTTTCTAAAGAGTTCTAAAGAACGTTGAACTCTCAGGTACTAAACTTCTTTAAAAGTCAGTAAATTTCTAACTTTCCACTAAAATTGGGAATGAATTCAGAAAAAATCCCAGAAATATACATTTTATTTCTACTTCCTCTGCGGCAGTTTTTAACTGCCTTGTAGTGAAAAAGCACTCTATTTCAATTATAAAATGAATGCTAGATACTACAGCCCTGCTTTCAACAGGCTTGACGCCTTAAATTTTTATAATACTCAGGTTATGGCCATTTTACCTCTAACTGTATCCTTTATTATGTGTAATCAGCACATATCTCCCCAAGGATAACAGATTTAGGGGGCAATATGGAGGAAAATTAGAACAAATCTAAAGATTCTAGAGAAAACTGAAGGTATAACCTCACCCTTTTACTGGCTTGTCAATAAGTTAGCCTGACACTTAGCATGCCAAACAGCACTATGAAATCAGAAACCTCTAGGTTCCAAGATCTTTGTTTTGTTTTGTTTTTTTAAAAGGATGGTTCACGTAAAAAAAAAAAAAAAATCAGTAATACTGTAAGCCTGAAGAATCCATTTCCTAAAAAATAACACAGATATTTTTGCTATACATAGAATCTCCTCATATCAAAGTCATCTCAGAGTGAGAAGAAATTCCTCCTTCTGTGCAAGCTCCCTTGGGCCCAAATTTCCAGTGGTTATTTGTGTGATCAGACTATTCAAACAGAAGGCCGATACAAAACGTGTAGTTGACGGATTCTGACCAGCCTATGAAGTGGTGATCCACGTTCTTCCTCTGAACAGCCTACTCTCAACATTTCTCTCAAATTCTCTCTCTTGTTCTGTCTCACTTTCCCCGTTGGCTTCTCCCATGCCTTCCCCTCCTCTGTTCTGCTTCTGCTATACGCCTGTCAGTAGAGTCCACACTCATTTGGACTTCATGTTGGGACTCTGGGACACCAGAGTTTCTTATTCCTGACAGATCAGAAATAATTGGTTTATAGCAACTTTAGACTGGGGCATCCCCAAAGTCTGAATCCGATTGCCTTTAAAACCAAGGAATAATCAAAGATAATGATTCAAGTCAGTTAAATCAGCTTCAGCTATTTCCTATGAATAGAACAAGTGTTTTATAATTATTTCTGTACAGTTTTAACTTTGTCATCTAGCACTGCTTCCCTTCATTTTAGTGACTCAAATGCTTGTAAGAAATGCCAACTGATTATTAAACTAAATAAAATATAATTAAAAATTCAGGTAGTAAGGCCAAAATATCATAAACCGAAAAACAGTAACTTTATTCCTCCAAATAAACTTGTAAAATAGTCACAAAGCACCTCCTTTCCATCAATTTGAGTAACCGAGAGTTGACTGTCCTGATTTTATGCAACTGGTCATTTTTAGTTAGTATGACATAAGCAACAATCAAATACAAATTAGTTGCTTAAATTCAGGATACATACCTGGGGATCAACTGGAATAAGGGAAAGAAAATCCAAACCTAAAACAAAAATGCTTTGTTAATAGTTGTCTCATATTTTGGAGACAAGAATTATTTCCCAAAATCATCCGGTCTTTATCATTAGGCATAAAATACTAGGGGTAAGTGCTTACCATTCTGCGATAGGAAAGTTCTATACCAAAAGCAGTGATATATAATGTGCATAAAAACCCCAATACGAACGTATTTCCTGAGAAAACATCTGGAAAAATCACTTCCCAGAGACTTAAAGGGAGGAGTCCAAAAATTTCCAGAGGAAGTAGGACTTAGTGAAAGGAAACACTTCCCTGCTTCATCACTTAACAGAATGAAAAGCAATAAAAATGATGAGATAATGATCTGGATACGGACCATTAAAAAAACATACTTAGGCTCTTAAGAAACTTGACATTTATTTCTTAGCAATACACCACATTGAGCTTCATCTAAAATGCCACTTCTTAAACAGATGTCTATTTCATGGGGCGCTTTCTGTCCCCCTTCCCACATCCATAGTACACAGTTCCACGCTCTGCACAAAGCAAGCACTTGGTAATTTTTCCTCACTAACAAGCTCAATCTTATCAAGGCATAATGGGTTATAAGCCAATGCAGTTTTCCAAACCAAAGATTTAAGATTCTCCAATTAAGCTTTAGAAATAGGAATGTGGAAAAGATTGCCCAGTAATACCATTTTGAAGTATTCAAGTTATAACAATAAATAATAAAAAAAACCCGGGTCTGAAAAGTCTAGCAATAAATTTCAAAGTCAGTTCCCCAGACCTACCTCCCTATTTGACTAAATTTCAAAACATTGAAAAAAAGAACCACATACTAGGTATAGGTCACTAAGATAGGCCCAATTTCTATTCAATTCTATCAATTTTTATTTGCCAGCAATTCAATGTCACCTTAAATAACAATCATACAGAGTGAAAGTCTGATATTGGACTGTTACTCAAAATGGAGAATATTAGTGGGAATGGTACTTAAATATTTAATAATATTTAATAACCAGAACGAATAATTTACAACTCTAAATTTTAAAGTATATTTATTCCCTTAGAATATCTAAATTAAGGTCTGATAAAAATGCTTATCAAGTGATAGAAGCTGGTAGCACCAATCATTTGAAAGAAATCATTCCATTTCTAAAGCATTTTAAAAAATTGTTAGTATGATTTTTCACTCCGTAATGCCTGTCATTAGCTATATGATATAGTGGAGTTTTAGCCAACACTGGACAAAGGGAATCAAAACAAACTTTTCAAACGACTTCCCTATTAATCAGTATCTCAATAAGGAGAGTTTCTCTTCATATTAATGATATCATTCAATAAATCCTCTCGCTGCTTCTGTTGAACAGTTAATTCAAAATGTGCTAACCCTTAAAATATCATCTGAGAATTTTATATATTCAACATTTCTATTATTGAATAAGTCACAAAAATACTTTATTGGCATGTCATTTAATTAAGTGGCTTAATTTTATTAATTTTATTTTGTTTGGCTTCAAATGGTATAACATTTTTCTTTTTATAATAGCTTCTGCTTTTTTATAGTTTATTTAATTTTATATATTCAGTTACTTTTCATGTTTGTTCAATCACTCAGTCCACTTGAATAACAAACTTTTTATAAAGCTAAGAAAGTATTGATATCTCTGTTCGAATATTTGAAGTCAAATCTCTCAAAAAAAACACCTTTCATTCTCTAAATGTTAAACTACTCCCATTTCGTAACTTCAATATAAATACATAGACAGGCTTGATATAATTTTCTGTTTTTGCAGCTCCAGCACTGAAGGCTGTCCACTGAAGTACAAAGATTCTTCCTATTTTCATTATTTCAATTTCCAGCTCTTCAGATGTACTGTAAATCTCTCTGATTATTTCAGGTGTGCCAGTGTATGTGTGTGTGTGTAGATTGTGTGTACATACATACACAATCCACTGATTTAAGAGATTTACTTGACCTCTATCTTTTAAGACCTCATCCAAGGATAACTTACACACTGCACAGTAAAATAACCTAGACATTTTTCTAAAATGTTGGTTGAAGTCTAGACTATCTCCCTAGCATTACACAGATGCTGTCTATACAAAATCCAATACTGTTCTAACGTAAATATTTCTCACTGAAACCATTTTTTCTCAAACATTAACCTAAAATTTGATATAGTATTTCAGATGTTATTTTTTCAAAAGAAAACTTTATTATCAAAGTCTTGCATTTTACATTTTAAGTAGACTATTAAAACTTGTATGAAATAGATGAAGTTTCATGAACAGCAACTAATGTTACTTTCTTATTTTGTAAGTTTAGCAAAATGTTGTTTTCTTATTTCACCTTGTTTTCAACTGCAACAATAGGTTACATTGATACATATTTATGTCCTCTTATGTATTTCATGGTTGAAAATGCTCAATTATTTTTAACTAATAATCAGGTACTCTTAAAAATTCTGATGGTACATTCTAAATGTTTTTATTTTATTAACACTGATAAAATTGTAGTTTTTAGATTTTAAGTGCTTCTTTATGTGGAACTGACTCTGCTTATCTTATTAATAACAACACATTTTCCTTACTTGAGCCATGAGCTTGAACAAAAGATGATTGCTACACGATTAAATATGTAAATGTTTAGCATTTTCAAATTTTAATGATACAACTTTTAAGCACCATTCGCACCTGACAATATGGCACTAGCAATAATAAGGCAGTCATATTTTTTTCTTGAAATAATCAAGCTGTTTCCATTCCATAAATACAAATTATTTGTTTTATTTTGAATTCACTGTTGCACAGTATCAGAAGATGTTCCAAGCTGCAGTTCATTATTAATATCATTTCTTCTTTGTTCCCCTGCAGATTCAGAAGATTCATGTTTATGATGTTTAAAAGGAATGTTAAAAAATGTATTAAAATTTTGTCATCTCTCCATTGTTGGTGTTCTATTTAATATTTTATTATAAAGTATTAAATTTATAAATGTCAAAACTCTGTACAGTATGACTAATTACATAAAAATTATGCACAAAAATAAAACCAAAGTAATTACTAATTATACAAGAGCACATTGACAATAAAACCAAAATAAAAACTATTTATATATAGTAACTGCTACATAATCCACAGATGACGATAAACTGCTAATTCTTCTAAAGTACAACAGATCCTATTCTACTCAGTTTATAAATTGGTAGAAAGCATTTCAACATTTTAATAACCAGTATCACCATATTGGTTTATTTTGGCTACATATATAAACCCTGGATATTAGTCTTAGTTCCTTAATACTAGCTTGAAATGTATTTTATGAAATACACAGTTAACATATTTTATTGCACTTTTCTCAAATCTGCACATTTTATAAAGTAAATATTATCAATTTATGCCCAAATTTTGAAAAACTGTAAACTGACTTTGGGTGGTGAACACACAATGCAATCTATAGATGATTTATTATAGAATTGGACATTTGAAAACTATATTATTTTACTCATCAACGTCACCTCAATAAATTTAATTTAAAAAGTCTGTTTTAAATATAAAACAAAAAACTGATCCAGAATCAATCACACAATTTGAAAACAAAGTGATTTATAAATTCTGTTTACTGCTAAATGGCCACCAGGGTCACTTTAATAAACAGAACATTTGTCCCTTTTTTTCATATCAGGATTAATTTTTAATTCAAAGTCTTTAGGAAACAAATTCTTCTGGAATGCTTACTTATATACTAAAATGATATATGGACACTCTTCAAGTTCACTTAAAACTAGCCAACATTAGAGCAAAACGTGACAGTTAGGAATTAAGACTCTCCAAGTTTCTTTCTTTCTTATGGACCATGAAATCTCACCTGCACCTCAGCATCAAGCTTTGTATACAACAAATACATTATAATTAGTGATGGCTGGGTTTATGAACAATTTTTTAAAATATCAATTCCCAAAGCACATATGGAATAAACATATTTAAGAAGCAAAAGGGTATTTAACATTTTTTGATGGATACTATCGTTAGCCTATGCTTTCCATTTGAATAATCTGAACAAATTTCACGTGGCAAAATTACACTGGGCCAGATAATGCAACTATCAACTGTTTCCACAACACAAATCTTGCCCAATAGAATATACAGTTCTTAAAATAAAGACCTCATTAAGGGGACTAAGAAGAATAAATCATAGGTCAAAATTAACTTCAGAAATCTAAAAAAGGAAATTAATAACTGGAGGAGGGAATTGAATTCCCCTAAAAGGGCCCTTCAGAGAGAAGGGAAAGTCATGAACATAAGGGGCACTGGTTCTAACCTGCTCACATTTGATAGATACATATAAGAGATATCCCCAAATATTAAGCGATGTTCTAGGGAAACAGCTGGTAGATCCTATTTTGACAGGGGAAAAACTCCAACCAGTAAAGCTAGTAGGCAACACTGATGCCATAGTACACCAGCATATTCTGCAGTTGTGATGGGCTACCAAGAAGAGTACGAGAAAATTATCTCCCTAACCTGTGAAGCCTGTAAAATAAACAAGCTAAAAAAAAGTCTCTGAATGCAAACTCTCCATGAGGGAGAATAAATTCTATAAAAATTTCCTATTATCCTACTACTATGTATTTTTATCATCAGGAATCTAGGGATTGCTCTATAGTTAAAATGATAGGAACTGAATATGACATATTAAAAGACACTACCTTTACACGAAGCCTTCAAATTTCCTTAGCCTTTTCCATTTAAAATTTTTTAACTAATTTTGCTCCACAGATTAAGATTAAAAAACAAACGACAAAACTTGATAAAACCAAACAAAACAACTCTTCACATACCTGGCAAATCTGATGACATGCTTGATATTGGCGTGTGGTGGAATGGTACTGAGTAGTCTGTTAAGGAAGGCGGAATAGCAGCAGGATCAACCGAAGTCACACTGGGCACCCTTACAGAGGATGGCTGATACATGAGAACCCTGTTTTAAATAGCACGGGAAATTACAAACAATCTGGCTGTTAGTTCACAGGAGAGAAGGGCTGCGCTACCGGGCATTCTCAGTCGTAAATTCGCTAAGTCTCAACACAACTATCTGGCAGCTACTCGCTACACAGTACTTCACTCTCCTCTCCTCTTTCCTTAACCACCTTCATTTTAACATGAATGCACGTTGGCTCAACAGCAGCTGTGATGTAAGCGCAAGTCAGTACTGAAACACAATGTAATGAACAGTAGTGCTGGAGTAATACATAAAATGTTCATCCACAAATAGAAATATACTTTACATGTGCTTTTATTAATGTATGTGTAACATGTCGATATTAATAGCTTTACTTATAAAGAAATTTAGAAACAAAATAGAGGACTCCTAAAATTTAATTTAAATCACGGCACCTTCATGAGTGAAGCTACTTACTGTAGTTCAACCAGAATTTGTTCCGCTCTAACTTGAATTGTGTTAATTATTAGCGCTCTTATTTAGGAATCACCTGAACAAATATAGCCAATCCTAAAGCCAGCCAACCTGATGACGACAGGCAGCAATCAGAAATTAGAATAACATGGCTACTCAGGATTTAATATATAATATTCAGAAATGAAAACACTGGCTGCTATACCATCTACTCTTCTAAGAGGGTTTATGACTTTGAAATTAGCTGTTCATTCTACTAAAACTAATTAAACAAATTAAACACACTTAAGAAAACCTTTATAACTGGTATTATATATACACACTATATATCATTATAACTTTATACTTTTAAGCAGTATAATTAAACATAATTTTGAAAAAGTTCAGGAATAAAAGAGACGATTTTGCATTCTTCCTATTTAAGCTTCATTTTGTCTTGGCCCAGGGTAAATAATTAGAACTCACCAGAAAAACACCTTGGACGTACACAAGGAACTAAGCAATGTCACCGTCCTGTGGCTGATGGCGGCCATCTTTTTGTCTGACATCTCACTGAGGTTGCAGTGGTAGCAACTGCTCTCTGAGCTTTGAGATGTCACCCAAGATGTCACCCAAAGATGACAAGACGATATAGGTGCCAGAAAGTCGGCCAAGAAAGACAAAGACCCAGGGAACAAATCTGGGAGCAAGGCCAAAAAGAAGTAGTAGTTCAAAAGCAACATTCGGGACAAGTGCAATAACCTACCTAGCCTTGTTTGACAAAGCCACATACAACAAATTCTGTGAAGGAAGGAAGTTCCCAACTGTCAGCTGATAACGCCAGCTATTGCTCTGAGAGACTGAAGATTCGCAGTTCCTGGTCGGAGCAGCCCTTCAGGAGACCCGCAGTGAAGGATTTTACTAAACTGGTTTCCAAGCACAAAGTTCAAGTGATTTACACCAGAAACACCAACAGTGGAGATGCCCTTGATGCATAAACAGGTCCTACCAACTGTACATTTTGAAAAATAAAACTTTATTAAATAAAGGGGGGGTGGGCTGGGGACACGGGGACATTATGTTAGCATCCCAAAGCACTGCCAGAAAACTACTGCAAGCTTAATGAGAGGCACAGAATTCTGCAGCTGGAAGGGACAAAGAGGAAGAAAGTAAAACCGACAGAAACTTCAAGTCGGACCGTGGTCACAAAGCTAGACTGAGATGATAACTAGGCCCTCTAGATGTCCTTTCCCTTGGCTAAAACACTTTGTTATTGCTCAGAATATTAAATACTAGTAACAATATATGATGACATAGTTGCATGACACTCTTTATACTCTAAACAACTGACAAAACTACTTCACAACCTCAATTTAAATTTCAAACCACTTACATAACCACGACCTATTTAGACACTGGAATCTTTCTAAAACTCGTTTATATTATGACATAAGAATCTTGTCCAGCTGTTATTCTGCAGTATGTCAGAAATATGGATGTCATGGTAAATGTGCAAAATGAAGTCATACTGAGAGTATATACAGCTGCGTTGGCAACTGAGTAATCTCAGAAAAATGAATAAACAACATAGGTCAGAGTTCAGAAATCTGAAAAACAGATCCATTTAGGAGGCATAGGAAATAGAATATGCTTGAGACCGTAACACAAGCCTAGTACTCAAAAACATTTTCCAGAGGTAGATGAAGATGGAAGGAAGTCATCTTCCAAATAGCAGCCTGCTTAGCTTAGAATCAATACTTCTTAGCCTCCAATGTGACCTGGAGACCTAACACGACAAACAAGGTGAACAATGCTGGAAAAGGCAGACTCTGGAGGGGGAAAGAGAGAACCCGGGATGAGATCAAATAAGTTATGTTTTTCTGGAGGTTTCAAAACAGTTGTCCTCTATAAAAACGAAAGCAAAACAGGAAATCAACAAAAGTATTTTCAAATTACATATGACCCTCCTTCCCACACAGGAATGTGTATCAGAAATTAGGGGAGGGAGCACAGGAGGTAAGGAGGAGAGATTGATACGTTAGTGCTGAGAAGGAGGTTTAAAAAGTGGCTCTTATCATTCTGGCTGCCTCTCAGTATTAACATCTTAATTTTAAAAATACTTAAGAGACAAGCTTTTAAAGACAAATATATATACACACACACATATATATATGCAGACACACACACACATGACTTCATTTATTTTTAACAAGTTCCTACTTCAACGTACATTTAATCTATCTAGTTTTCCTCCGACACTGAAAGAAACTGCAAGAAAATGTTCAGGTTTACAAGAAAAAGAAAAGCCCACCTTCCCCTGCTCGCCCTTCTCTTCCTCTGATATCTTACACTGGAGATTTTCTTTTGTCTTAATCTTCAATTGGCCGTTCAACTTGGATCAGATTTACAGGAAACAACAACAAAACTCACTTTCCTCTCCCGCCCCTTCACTTATATCTGTAAAGGAGTCAGATCCACGTCCCAACCTGCCATCTGTCACAATAACATCTTATTGCATATGTTCTAATCTTATAACAGGAAACTTTACTTAAATGGTTAACCTTCCTTGTTCCTTCAATATAAAATTGATGACTGTCACAACATGTAAAATTGTCAAAATCTAGTGATGGCAAAAATTATTAAAACCTCAGCAAACCTCTGAGAAACTAACCTATTTGGTGTAGGTTCATTCCTATCACCTGAGCTTTGCGACCACTAACACACGACTTTACATATATTGGGGGAAATTAGTCATTTGCTAGGATTATCAAATTACGTATGGCAGATTTTTATTTTAATCATAATCTTCATAAGGGCCACATTCAGAAGGGTAACTGATTCTAATGCCTATGCAAAAATTAGTTGTATTCATAGATATAATACATCCAATACATACCGTGTTTCCCCGAAAATAAGATGTAGCCGGACAGTCAGCTCTAATGCGTCGTTTGGAGCAAAAATTAATATAAGACCCGTTCTTAGTTTACATAATGGGTCTCATATTAATTTTTGCTCCAAATGACGCATTAGAGCTGACTGTCTGGCTACATCTTATTTTCGGGAAAACATGGTAGAATAACAGGGACCATGGAGAAATGTAAATGGCTTATGTCTGGTGGAACTGTGAGTATAAAAATGTGATGCTGTAAAGTAATAAAAATTCTTTAAAAGCTTTTAACATTTGTTACTGCCTCCTCGTAGAATTGGGAAATAACACACGCAGGCGTATGTGTACATATGTTTTTAAATTTTATACCTTTATCCATAATATCATAGCACAAAGGTAAATTGCTGGCATGCTATGAGACAGAGAATATTAGTATTTTAGATAGTGTACTGCATCACTGAATTCACCATAGTTGGCCCAGACTTAAATATCTAAAAATGGATTAACAATTCAGTAACTTGAATTTTTATCCATAAAACTGAAATTCACTGCATACTCCCTCCCACTTTATGATCATAAAAATATAAAAAGATTCAATTTTGCTATGAATTCCTAATGATCGTTAATCCAGAGAAATACATATTTATCTCTATTCTTTGTTTCATGTCTTTAGAATACCTCCATAGTAATGATAAAGCAATCATTCAATTTCTAGGGAGTGGGGTAGGGGCATAATATTTAAAATTATCTTTTAATGTAGAAAAATATCAGCGGTTTTCTAAAAGCCTTAAATTAAGGTGCCAGTTTCTTCTGATAGCTATTACGTGACTGCATTTAAGGACGTAACAGCAGTAAGTATGCAAGGAAAGAAGTTAGAAGGATTACCATCAAATGTTATCAGTGGTTATCTCCAGGCAGAATGCTTTCAACTTCTTGGTGCTTTGTAAAATTGTTTATAAGTATAATATTTACTAAAACTACACCTCATAAAAAACTAACTGCTGACATAATTTCTGTACTGTAACTTAAAATAAATTTTCCTGGTTTCTCATTCTCCAATTCTTTCTGATTTGCTTACTATCACTGAGCAAAAAGTCCTATGATAAACTTACATAGCAAAGGAAAACCATAAAAATTCTAGATGCTGAGCCACAAGGGAGGATATGAAAAGAATGACCAGGAACAAAACCAAAAAAGTGTAAGAGTTGGAGGGAGTACAGATATAACCATAGCATGAATCTCCACTATTTGACTGGGACCGGCGCCATCTACTCTACCTTACCACAGAAAATGTGATTTTAGCACAAAGCATCAACTTTCTTAGTGTTCAGAAAGCTCCAGTGGAAAGTTTTTCCATGTGTCTTTCCTCCAATGGACTTTGATCTACCAAATGTTATTACAAAGAATAAACTTAATCCAGTTAATTAATGATTCCCTTTGAAGAACTACAAGATAGCTATTACATATTCTCTTCTCCAGACTTAACAACTTCAGTCGCTAGACCCATTCACCCATCATGCTCCAATTTCCACTACTTACCATCCCGTTCCCCAACTCTGACTACCCTCATCTGTTCCTACTCTTCGTGACGATCAGCACTGACTAAAATGGTCAAAGTGAAAGGCATCTAACCTAAAATTCAACCAAACTAGCAAGTATATGTGTACCCTGGACATTGTACTTGTTTTATCAATGCTGCCTAACAACAAAGCAACTTATGTGGTGAACCCTTCAAATCATTAAGTGAATTCTGACATTTCAAAGAGTTTCTATCAGGAATGGCTATTAATTTATTGAATGCCCTTCCAGCACGTATTAAGATGACTATATAGTTGTCCATATGGCAAGATCCATTTTATCAATGTACTTCCTAATAGTAAAGCATTCCTGGATAAACCCTACTGGGTGATAAGGGATGCCATTTTAATATATAATTAAATGCTTTCCTAAGATTGAATTCAGAATTTTCATTGATCGTCCTAATGTCTGCCGGTTTCATAAGGGTTGTTCTGTATGGCTGTTAATGTGTAAATCTAGTTTGGATACTAAGAGTTATGCTGACTTTCATGGAATGAGCTGGGTAGCTGCATTTATAGATGCGATTTTCACATGTTGCTGGTGTAATCACAAATTTCCACCTGATTATTTACAATGTTAGTTTCCGTTTTCTTTTTAACCTAGAAGAGGAGCACTACATCTAACTCTATAATAGCTGACCACGGATGTGAACTAGCCATATTCCTCTGCATATTGAAGTCATTTCAAGTTGTCACCCAAAGTACATGCCATTCCTCCAGTCTCGTGTCATCAAGTACTGGACCCGTCAAACTGGCATGAATCATCTAACTATAATACTGTGAAACCTGTGTTTTTCCAGCATATTCTAAAGAAAAGTAAAGCCTGGAGACACCACATCTAAGTATTCATTCCCATGATTTTCCACTCCAGTAAACATTTAGAAATTATATTTTCATTTTTTTATCATTTAAATTCTAGAAGCTCCAACCAAATTGTATGAAAGGAATAAATGATCAGCATCCCAGAAAAAACCTCACTTGAAATACTTTTCTCATTTTCTGATCCACTAAAATCAATCAATCAATCACATTCTGATTAAATGGGTAAAAAACATATATATACATACACCCTACTAAATAACATCTGCAAAAAGAAGTATTTTACCAGTGAGGAAGGCAGCACAAAAAGGTTTAATTCTCCTGGTTTCACAAGCACCTTTTAAAGAATGTTGCAGAAGTGCACTGAGAGAATAATTCCATTTATACAAAATGTCTAGAATAGGCCAATTTATAGAGAAGAAAAGAAGATCAATGGTTGCCTAGATTTGGGATATGAATGGGGATTAACTGCAAATGAATATGAGAGAGGTTTACTGGGTATTGGAAACAGTCTACAATTGCATTGTGATGACTGTACAACTCTATAAGTTTACTAAAATCACTGATCTGTGCAACTGAATACTTAAGTTGGGAACTTTTATGGTATGTAAATTATACCCCAATAAAGTCATTAGAAAAAATAAGTGCCCTGAGAGGACAAAAAGACAAGACTGGCACATCCAAGATAGAAAGAATGCGTTCATGTGTTGTCAAGAGAACTCTCTGCTATTTTCCTGCAGGTTCCAAAATCTCTGGCTAAAAAGCACCTATTGCTAACTACTCAAACCTGTCACTTACTATAGGCGAGCAATGGCTTCTGCCAGATTAATCGTAAAGAATGTATTTTGGAAGGCATTTAATTTGCCCATATTTTGCCCTGGAGAGGGAGAGAATGGAAGGCAATCAATCTTTACTGAAAACCTAGGAGGTGCCTGACACTGAGGCTGAGCTCTTTCATTATCTTACTGAAACCTGAAAATACTTTCATGAGGTAGGCATTATTTAACCCCACTTTACAGAACAGAAAAAGAAGGCTCAAACAAGTTAAGTATTTCATCCAAGATCACAGAATGAGTCAACAATGGTGTCAAAATTGGAATCCACATTTGTCAGATTCCCAATTCCACACTCTCTCACGGCAGGCTTTCTCCGTTGGTCTGTGATACCAAACAGGTTCAAGAAAATGACAAAATGTATCAAATATGAAATAGTGACACATGAGAAGATTTCAACTCTCACTTCCCAAAGATAGGAATATTTTCTTTATCCAAATTTGCTTTCCTATAAATAACGTGCTCACTTGAAAATATTTCGGCTGAACAAAGGCAAATTAAAACAGCCTTCTATGATTATGCAACTCTCAAACAGATATTTACAAACCTGTCCCAGTAACAGTTAGTTCCAAGTGTAATAAACAATAGTGAACTATAAATTAACAAACCCTTTGGTTGGGCTGCTTTGTGTTTCTGACATAAAGATGCACTTCCTTTTGGCAGGGGGGTCTTCCTCTTCATCAGAAGAGCTTTCTATTGTTAAGTCAATAACATCCACTTTCTTCTTGCTTGCCTCATTGGCTACAGTCACTGAACACGGCTTACTGAGGACACTTGAACCTGCATGTAGGGAACAGAAGGAAAAGAAAAAACTCAAAGGTGTGACACAAACTCTAGTCATAGGAGTCTTAACTGTGCAGCATGTCCAGGACAACACACAGCCAATAAAGCCACATACTCTGTCCCTTGGAAAGTCACCAACTTTCTAATGCCATACATCTGTATGTAAAATGACTACTAACCTGGGGAGCCAGGGTGCAGCCTTGACAGAAGGTCAAAAGCCTTCTGCAGGCAGCAGGTTCTCAGTAATCTCCCCAGTACTGACAATGCATTTGTGCATACCCTTCGGTTCACACTGTCTCGCCAGGTAAGCAGTCATTTCACAGACATCTGGAGTTAAGGGGCTGACTGCTAGCCAGGGACAAGAGGATGTGGCTTCACTGGCTGTGTATTCCCCCAGACACATGGCAGTGTTCAGCAGAATCAGATACTTTCATTCTAGAAAAGCAATGGTGCTCATGTCTAAGAATATATAGGCTCTTCACCATAAGCCAGAACATGATAAAACTTTTCACCTTGAAAAAACCCCAAACTTCTCACTTAAGTGATTCAGACATTTAAAAATTTTCTTATCAATTACCCACTAACCACCTAGGTTCTCCTTTCTGTCCATTATGATGATCTCATGCACCATATTTAACTATTTCATAGAAAAATTTTCTTATCAATTACCCACTAACCACCTAGGTTCTCCTTTCTGTCCATTATGATGATCTCATGCACCATATTTATGCCCTGTTATCTATTTAGTAGAAAAAGAATGCTATAGTTGATAATGAAAAAGCAGCAGCAATTAATCGACTAAATCACTATTTTTCTCAAAGATGAGGGAAACAAACCTTAATTATTCTACCCATAGGTTCAGTAACAATCAAGGAGAATGATTAATATTGACATTAATCCTTTCCTTTTTCCTCTCTTCTTATTTTGAACACCTATTATTCACTGGTTATTAGAACATCAAAAATAGTCAACATAAAACTCAAATGCAGTGAGTGGGTTAGATGAGATAAAAAGAAACTAGTAAGTTCATCTATGGGTTTCAATCACTCAGACTGCCCTTCGTTTTCCCACTCAATGTGGACAGATGCAGGGAGTTGAAGGCTGAGTATACATCCTAGGTAACCAAGGCAATGGTCAAATGCCTTCCCACAAAGAAATGGAAACAATTTGTTAACATTTTTAACTAACCTGTGGCCACCTTTGCCTACCCTGGATTAATGGATGAGGTAAATCTAACCACACCTCCATTTGGGGTTACTCCAACAGGTACTCTAAAAACAATTCTGAAAAACTGTCCATAGAAATATCATTTATAATTTTTCATTTTGTACAAACACCATATTAAAACAATTTTAGATGATTGTTTCATTTACTTTACATATGAAAAATAAACTATGAAAAGGCTGATTATAAAATGGTATAATCTTTAGCACATTTCTTAAAGAATAAAAATTATCTGGGGGAAATTACATATGGAATAGATGATCAAAAAGATAAAGTTAGCAAACTGAGCTCCAAATGTAGTTCTACTGGACAAGGTTAATGATAAAGATAATGCTGCACGAATCTCACTGCTTCATTCTCTGCTGCCCTTCTGCACATACTTTCTATTTTTGTACAGGGTTGGCTGGACACTTTCATAGCTTCTTTCTTCGGTCTCATTGGACACCAAGAGCCATCTTCTTGAAATTTGATCTCATCCACATCAGAACAGTCATTGAGAATTTCCATAAAAAGCCTATAAATCAATTAAGTACATAAATGTAATCAATGGCTTTGTTCAATGGTGAAATTTTAACAAAGAAATACACATTACCTTGGAGACAAAAGTAAAACCTGATTTCAGTTTGTTTTAGTATTTCAATATTTCACGCTTTACCACAACTATTATACCCTTTTCCTCCTAAGTTTGAGGTCTTTAATGAGCAATACAAGTTAAGTGACTTATCGAGTCATCAAAAAAATTAGTGGTTAAACAGAAATAGACACCTGGAGCCTCCAAACTGAGACAACCTTCAAACAACACATAAAATACACATAAGCAAACATAAAGGTTGCTATACAAAAAATAATTTATAAGATTACGAAGGAAAAAAGAATTATAGGGTAGGGAAAGGAAGAAATAGGGATATAAAAGAAGTGTCAGTAAATTTAAAATAACTCAGAGCATACAAATGATGTTCTACGGCTAAAATGAAACTAAATTTGAAATCATCAGAAAAATAGGTAAAAAATGACCAACTATTTGGAAACTAAACAAAACCACCCACGAGACAAAGAAAACATAAACACAGAAATCAGAAAGTATTTTGAACTAAATGAAAATATAATAAAATTTGTGGAATGTAGCTAAAGCAGTACTTAGAGGAAAATTTCTAGCACTAATCTTCCTATACTAGAAAATAACTGAAAGCTCAGCTTCTACGTAAATGAAACTAGAAAATGAAGAGCAAATTAAAGTGCAAATAAACAAGAAAAGGGAAATGACAAAAAAAAACAAATGAAATAGAAAAAAAAAAGAAATACCAATGAAACCAAAAAGCTGGTACTTTACGGTGAATGACATTGACCAACTTCCAGTCAGACTTACGCTCATCAAAAAGAAATAGATAACCTGAGGAGCCCTATGCCTATTGAAGAAATTGAATTTATAGTTAACTTTACCACAAAGAAAATTCCAGGGTCAAACATCTTCACTAGGCAATTCTACCAAATATCTGAGGACACATAATACCATCACTTCCCAACTTACTGTACAAGGCCAGCATTAAGGCCAGCATTACTCTGATACTAAAACCAGACCAATTATCTCTCATGAGTTTAGCAAAACAAACCCAACCATAAATAAAAAGGATAAGAAAACCCAAGTGGGGTTTATCCCCAGAATGCATGATTAGTTTAACATTTGAATGAAAATCATGATGTTAATAAACTAGTCAGTTCAAGACAGCAAGACAACAAAACAAAAGGCAATCAGGTTATAAAGAAATAAAACTGACTTTACTCATAAACTACATCACTGTCTATAGAATATGCTATATTATCTACAATAAAGCAAATAGAACTACAAAATTAGTTCAGTACGTTTTCAAGATATGAGCAACCTACTCAAGTCAACTATATTTCTATATGCAACCAGAAATTTTTCTAAAAAAAACAAAAAAACAATACCACATCAAAAATATCAACTACTTAGGGATAAATTTGACATAAGGGGTACGAGACCAATGTACTGAAAACTACCAGATTACTGAGACACAATTAACTAAATAGAGATATATCATGTTCATGGATCAGAAGACAATACTGTTAAGTCATCACTAACTGATCTATAGTTTCAATGTGATACAAATCAAAATATCTCGCTTGCTTCTAATTGGCAAGCCATTTCGAAAATTTGCAATGAAATGCAAAAGATCTATAACAGCCAAAATAATTGTGAAAAAGAACCAAGTCAGACACCATATGTCCAGTATTGACATAAATATAGACATATCAATGGAAAAGAATAGAGTCCAGAAATAAACCCATACATATACGTGTAATTTGAGAACACTTTTATTTAAGTGAATATGGAAGAACAAATTGATAATAGTAAAGAATATTCTGAAATGCATGGCCTAAGAGACATTAACATGTAACAGAAATCCAATAATTAAAATAGGTTTATACTGGCCCACTAATACTTTGATCAATGGAGCCAATAGCAGTTCAGAAATTAACACTACTGTATATAAGAATGTATTAAATGATGGAGGCAGTATCTTAAGTTCATGGAAGAGATTATTCAATGTTGGCGAGACTATTGACTAACAATCAGGGAGGTAGGGTGGAGTGACCCTACCATAATGGGATCACCTACTCCCAACCTAAAGTTTCTTCCCATCCCAAATTTTCCTCACATAGTTCCATTCTTTACCTTCAGAGCACTTAATACGTACTGTATTTTGCCATGTATAATGCGCATCCATATTTTTGGCACAAATTTTCAAGGAAAAAAATATCTTTCATTTTAATTCAAATTTTTATGTGTTTACACTTACATGCTTTTTTTTTATATTATAAAGGAATTTTGGCATTTATTTTTTTAACATATTATAGTACAAGAAATTTTATGTACCGGTAACAAATTTACGGTATTTACACACCATAGAAGGCCAAGAACACTGTATCGTTACAAGTTCGTAGTAAGTTCAACAAAACTGATTATCGTATTCCAGGGTATTATTTTGGATATTGGATATATGGATATTATATGGATATTGGATATTGGGTATATATGGATATTGTCATTGATTTCTAGAGGTACACTTTTAACTCATAAGCTTAAATGAAAGAATTTTAAACATTTATATAGATACAGAATTAGTACTAACCACGTATAATGCGCATCCTTCTTTTCCCCTCACTAATGTGGGCAAAAAAGTGTGCATTATACACGGCAAAATACAGTAATATGCAATTCTTCACTGTCTCCAAACACTAGAAGTGCTCTGTTAACCATTTTAGACCCAGTATCTGACAAATAGCAGGTATTTAATAAATACTGTGTTGAATAAATTCATGAAGGAATGCATGATAAAATGAAGAACTACATGACTGAAAGGAAAAAAACAATGAAATCTTAAAAGTACTTGACAAAAAAAAAACAAGTCAATGTTCATATAAAATCTCTGGGACTTTCTAAACACATTAAAGACAGAAATTCAAAATGAAAAGACAGACTTGATAAAATAAAAATTCAAAGTTTCTGAATGAGAAAAATAATACAATAAATACAATTAGAAGGCAAACTGGGAAAATATATTTGGCACGTGTGGACACAGAAATTAACATCCTCGAATTATAATGACCACTTATAAATTAGTAAGAAAAATATGAACCACATTTAAAAAATGGAGGAAAAGAAACATTAAGAGTCAATTCATAAGCTACTATAACAATCAATGTATGGATGAAGAAATGTCTGATAATTCTTATAATAAAAAAATAGAAATCAAACTAGTAAGATATCTTTTCAACAAGGGAATTTGTAAAGGCATTTAAAAACTAAAATTTAATATGATATGATAAGATTAACAAAAAGACTGAGAAGTAGTAGGCTTTTAATACTCTCCTGGCAGGAGAGTAAAATAACTTCCTAGAAAAGAGTAAAATAGTTTACTCCTTCTGGGAAGCACCTTAATAATAGTAAAAGCCTTAAAATCATACATTTTCTTTGATTCAGCACTGCAATTTCTAAGAACGTAAGGAAAAATCCATAGACATACACAAAAAAGTTTCAAAAATGTTCACATCACAAGGCAACTTAAAATAGAAAAAGTAGAAGCAAACAATATAGGCAATAACAGAAAAAAATGTTGAAATGATTAGTAGTAAACCCATAAAATGGATCAAGTATTTAGGAAACAAACCCTAAAATATTAATGGGCAAAGGGGCATGACACATGCAACTTATTCTCAAATGGCTCAAAAGAATTCTGAAAATAGTAATAATCATCTTTTTCTCTTTATACACACACACCAAAGATGTATATACACATGTATTAAGAGGGAATGTGATAAAACAAATAGTATGACAGAATGTTAGCAATTGACACACCTGGGTCAGTTATATGAAACGTTCTTTGTGCTACTATTGCAACTTCTCTATAAGTTTGAAATTATTTCAAAATAAGTTAAAAATTTTTAAAAACCCAGTAAAGTGGAAGTTTATAAAGAGAAAAGCAAAAAGTGCCATTTGCTTTTTTCATTGCCTCATTCCTTTCTACAGTAATACTCTTTTAAAACTTAAAAAAAAAAATGTTGGACAAGTAAGTATCTTTAAAGATCTAGGATATTTTTCACTCTATATTGAATGAAAAATCGTATGTACAGACAAGTCATTATGTAAAGTATGACTTCAATCTTTTTAATACATCAATAACAAAATCATCACCATAGGATGAAATGCTGATAATTTTATTTTAATTTTTTCATTAACTGTATTTTCTAAACTTATAGTGATGCATGGATGATATATGTAATTTCTAAAAAGTGTTATTCAAAAAAAGGGCACCTCGCTTTTATTGATAGTGCATATCATTTTCCTTAATTCTGACACATGCAACATGACACAAGAGGTAATGCTTTAGAGTGTGGACTTGGGTCAGAAAAACCTGGATGTGAATTCCAGTTTTGAATTTACCAGCTGCGTAACAGAATTCTACTGACCCTATTACTTGTTCTGTGTTTTTGCATAGACCCCAGTTTCTCTTCAAGAAGTTCTACCGTGTTTCCCCCAAAATAAGACCTACCCCGAAAATAAGCCCCAGTTAAGATTATCAGCCAGAAGACGCATTTAGTCCATTATGACGATGTTGCAGAAGAAGATGACATGACTGTATTTGAATAAATGTAGATTGTTGTACATGAAAAAATAAGACATCCCCTGAAAATACACCCTAATGCATCTTTTGGAGTAAAAATTAATATAAGACCTGGTCTTATTTTCGGGGAAACATGGTAGGTAAGCAAAATGACATCACTAAATGGACTTTCCCCTTTTGCCTATAGTCTACAAAATATGATCTTGGGAAGCAAAGAAAAAAGAAAACTACTCACCTTCTTGCCCCCAACACAAATCATAAAGATAAAAGGGCCACTAACCACAATTTAAAAATAAGATTGAGTATAATTCAGCATAAAGCAAAAATCACACAAACCCCTGGACTTTATGCTAGAGTAGCACTGATGTGAGGCTGTATGCATGGAGACCAGCCAGCATTTATATTGGGATGTACCTACCCATCTAAAATTAAACTTTCATAGGCAGCTTTTTTGTCACACACAGGACATATCCAGGTGGGCTTCTTCTCATTCATTTGCAGATAAAGGGCAGCATCAAAACACTGTAGATGTGTACAAGTCACTGCACGGCATGGGATTGTCAGCCTCATTTTCCCTAACTACAGGACAGGGAAGAAAACATGGGGAACTGTATCAGAAAGGAGAACAAAGCCTCAAAGGGAATAGTCAGTCATAAAAGTCTGAAGAAGTCAAACAAGGAAGATCAAAATGAAAAAGAAATTCAAACCAGAATTTCCATCAAGATCGCTGAATATTTTATTAGTATTCGTTGATTGCCCTATAATTTTTAAAAGACCGTTTCACTTTCTGAAAATAGGTAACATAAATTCACAGGTAGAAAAAGATCCATATACAATGAAAATATGTCTCTCTCTCACCTGCTCCCGTGTTTAGAATCACTGTTATTTGTCTCTTGCATGTCCTTTCCTAGATGTTCTATGCATAATCAAGTGTGTGTTTTAAAAAACATTTTCCACAAATGGTGGCATACAATATGCATAATTTTGAACCTTCCGTCACATAATATAACTTGGTGATTGTCTCCCATGTATCAATACATAAAAAGCTACCAGGATATGAAGGTACCATAATTGATAGGAAGCATCAGAACGTATGCCTGAAGGTTTGCACACAGCTTATGACCAGAGAAGGTCCTGGGTCCAAACACATGGTCTCTCTAGGGGCTCTGCCACCATCTTGGGGCATTAATGGCCTCCCCTGCTGGGACTGCAGACCTTCTCTCTGGGTTTGATAACCCCAGGTCCCCAATTTGTAAGCAACCCCAATTTCATGTAATTCTATTCACTTTCAATAAAGGTAAATTAGTTTTAAGTTAATGATAATAATAGAAAAGAAGCTTCAGAGAGATATATGCAAACACCACTTTCCAGGATGACAGAGAAGTGGACTTGTAATCAGGATATTTATATTTTAGTCCAACGTGGCAATATGGTATATGCATATTGCTAAGAGAACTGGAATGCCAGACCAAAATTTTTATCCTGGTTCTATTACAAGTTAGTACTACATGGTTTGGGTTAGCCAACCTTTCAGTCTCAGTGTCCTTATCAGCAAAATGGGAACAACTCTCATACAGGATTGCCAAGACAGTTAAATAGGAACTGAACAAATTATTCCCTTCTCTCTCTGACACGATTCTATCTCAATTTAAAACTCTGTACATGTCTCACTATGGTGGCTGGTCACCAAATGCCTCCCAAACTACATAATCCAAGATTCCATATAAAGTTCCTCTCATGTGAAAGGGTCCCCTCCAATAGTACTGATTTTAAAGCCTTTATCCACTTTTGACCTCTCCCATCATTTCTTTGATACTCCAATAGCACAATTACACGCGGTAAGTATAGTCTTCTGCTTTTCAATGTGAGTTGGTTTTCTCTCGCAAACTACACTATCTTCCTGAAAACTTTTTATCAAGTCCTCAATATTTTCCCCCACAATTAGCTCAGTGCCAAGCACACAGAAGAATCTTAAGTTGCTGACTGATTCTGCCCCAGTCTCTATGTAATGAAATATAAAATAAAAATTATTGTGCAATTTAGAAGTACATTACAAATGAATTAAGACATCTCACACATTCTAACTCATTAATGCAGAACCATCAATTAGCATTTACCAGGTCCTAGTAATTTTATTGCTGTTTTTCAATACTGCTTATATTCTGATAAAAGGAGCCAACTCACTATATATGTTTATTACTGTGGATTACTTATAGCATTAACTATGACAGATTATTCTGAACCTAAAGTTCTCTTCCCTCTTTGTTACAATATCCTTTTAGGTTTCTTCTTGCTTAGTCATTGCCTGAAGAATGTGTGCATTCTTCTGAATTAAAATGCTTAAGCATGAAGATTCCTGGATAGGAAAACAACAAAAGTTTACAATTCTGTCATAATATATCAATCATTATCCCACGTACTTTCATGGGAAAACTAGTAATTCATAAAAATTAAAACACCCCAGAATGTTTTGTTGCTTTACTTACAGGGCACATCAAGGATACCCGAAGGCTCGTTGTAGCGATTTCACTATCAGGATCTGCAGTAAGTTTTTCTTTAACTTTAAAAAGAAGGAAAAATGACAATGAATTTTTTAAAAATTAATTGTGACATAGGAACAAAGTTAAAGAAATACATATCTTATTTAAAGTTTCCCAAACACTTTGAATACGTCAAGAAACTACAAAAACAAAACAAAAAAACAAAATGTTAAGTACTAACGTATTGAAAACACAAGCATATTTCCAGTATTAGGTTAAAGAATTATAAACTTGTAAACTCTAGATTACATATTTAATTGAATTTTTAAAAGTAAAACTGCAGATAAGGAAGAGTTTCAAAACAGAAAGTTGTTTAAGACTTAAGAACAAAACAATTAGGAAAGACACTTGGAAAGCAGCAATACTCTGAGCTTCAATGCTACCCTAATACATTTATTTGTAAACAGAAAAGGTAAAATATTCTTATACTTCCTTCGACAACTGAAAATGACTAAAAATGTGGTAATGTGCCTTTGAGTTTATTCACCAGGTAATGTATACAAGTTACTGTATATGCAGGCTAATAAATATATGCATTGCCTCCAGATGCCTAATTCTCAACACCATTATAGGGAGAATGGAACTGGAACTGGAGACCGTGGAACTGGAGTGGGGTAAGAAAAATTAGGAAACAGCTTTCTTGGCTTTCAGCTCTAGGCAGGAAGATCCATACTGTGCTGTTTGAGGAGAGGAGAAATGGTGTGAGTTATAAGAAACAAAATACCATTTCAAAAGCCGTACTTGGCTCCCATTTCAACCTATAGATCCTTTTCTCCTTTCTGGTTCATTCAGTGGTATGGAGGTAATTGGGGGGGGAATATTCCCTTTCCCAGAAAAATGTCTTTTTCAATTAAATGCAGTTATTGAACTGAATTATTTACAGTTCGGACTAGACTTTTTTTTTCTACCTATTATTCTATATTATGAAAGCAAAGTACAAAATAAAACATCTAGAAGGCAAATACTGGTGGTGGTTATCAACATCTCTTCAGCAAAAAGAACTTTTTATTATTTAGAACTTATAAAAATGTACATTCTATTAAACACTGGAGGTTTTGAAAACTTGCATTCGAATTCTCAAGTCAATGTATGTATCAAAATGACCATCAACCTGATGTTTACCTAAGTAAGTTTTCATGAAAAGGCCCAAAATCAGACTAGTTGGGTTAAAACTAATCTTCTTGGGAGTGATTTCTAAAAGGAAGGTTTTTTAAATTTAGAGTATTTTTTAACTCAAAATTCATTTTATGTTTCTAGCAATTGTTCCCAAATTATTCCTATATTGATGTATGTGTGAGGCTTTTTTTTTTTCCATTAAAGTATCTCATATGCTCAAGTCTTACAAACATTACTTACTTAGTGCTCTGGAATGATCAGGGTTTCTAATACCTTTCATTTTTAATCTCTGTAATAACATGGCTGAAGTGAGCTGTCGTACAAGATATACAGACATGGAGTAATTCTACAAAGAAAGACAATCTGTATTAAAGATGAGAGATAATAGTCTCCTTATTTACACATAATACTTGTTTAAGAACCTCTGATTTCTAAAAATAACATTCAAAATAACTTCCACAGGAAGGTCAATGACTGCTAAGGGAACAAAATCAGCTCAGCTCCATCAGGGAAGATACAAGCTCAATTATATTAAAGGTATTTCTCAATCACTTATCACTTTAACACATCCGTGTGAAAGATAACTTAGATCAGTTTTTCAAATTGTGTTTCTAATTTAGCAAAACTGGTACCTTAGGGACCACCATGGTATGAATGGGATGTACCATCCCATACCTCCTTCTAACTAGAACTGTTCTGTTTTTATGTAAAGGGCTCTCACAATATTTTCATTGAAAACTGAGTTCCACTGCAGAAACAAAGCTCAAACACCAGTGGTCTGAATTAACCTTCCCATCCAGAGTTCCAAAGTTCCAGTTCAGGCAGAAGAACCCACTTTCTACATGGTCTTGAACAAATCATTCAAATGAACCCCAAATCAGCTTTCATCTGAGGAAAAATTTGACAAATAACTCCTGTTCCCAAATGGGCATTTTACTAGGGAAGTGGCAGCTACTGGAGTATCTAAGACACATGAAGAAATGATAAAAATCAAAAAGACAAGGCTAGAAAGGAACAGCGGCCAGTCCCATACCTGTTAGATCTGGCACAAAGGAACCTTCATTAGCTATTTATAGAGCTATAAAGGGATGAAATACAATTTTACCTAAATGCTAAAAATCTATCTTACCATTTTACTACATATATTCATTCAATCAATTCTACAATAAACAAAATACTTTCAGTAATTGCCAAACCAAATGTTTTAAATATTTTTAATGTCCTGCAATAGTCCTCTTAAATATCTGAATACCCAATATATGTGCAAATTTTAAGTCGATTAATCATTTTAATTACAAGGAAAGGATATTATTCCCATTATGTGGCACAAAAACAAACCAACCAGGTCTTCACTGGCTATGATCATTTATTCAAAAATCTGAACATTTCCAATGGTATTGTAACAGTTATATATAAGATGTCAGAGGGATACTAGCCTGGGGGCGGGGGGTTATTCTGTGAGGGGTGTAAATGTCTAACTATTATGTTGCTTTGTACACCTGAAACTAATAAAAAAATCTGAACATTTCAAAAAGATATACTCTTCTGTTCAAATTCCTCTTACTAAGCTTTAAAGCATTAATACTTGCTCATTTAATAATGTTTCTTACATTTGTATACAATACCCATTCTCAAGATTTTACTAATTCTTTATAGGTAGGACTCAAGGAATTATACAACTTTGCCAAAATCAAACAATGGCCAACTTGGGACTAAGTCAAGATTTTCTGAATACTTATCCAATATTTTACCACTGCACTGTTCACGCAAATGAAAAATATTAGGAATCAGCACCCTATGATAATACTGATAAGTTTCAGTAAAAATACAGAAATGAGAGTACAAGAGAACAATCATTAAAAAGATAGTAACATTTTTACAGTCCAAAAATTAATATAAAAACACTCGTCTTTATGTCCAGCTCTGCAATTACCTTGGTAACAAAACCAAAAAAATTCCTGCTCAAATGTATGACTCAACTTCTTCATCCATAAAATAGAAATATTATCCTTTTTTCTATGAAACAGCAACTTTAAAGTTTATGTTCAGAAATTAAATGACATCTTTTGCCATTCTATTATTTTAGTTATATGAACAAGTAGTTCTAAAATGGAAATCCTTTGTTGTATTAATCAGTATCTCATAACTGAAATAATGCATTTTGAGATAAAGAATCAGCAGAAAGCCAGGTTCATCAACCTAAAGGTACAGAGAAAATAACACGATTCTATGTAAGTATTTTCATGAGATGCCCACATATTCTCTGAAGTATCAGCTATTTATGTAAAAGCTGGAACAGATTATTTCTCATCACAACATGAGTAAACTATTTTCCCCAAAGCTTAATAAAGATTCTTTGTTCCTCTTCATAAATACATAACATAACCCAAAGTTTCAAGTTTCTTAACATACTACTTAAACACAATTGTGATTAAATCACTACCTTAAGAAATATTGTAATTATACTTATTCCCTTTCTAGGAAAATAAAGAGAGGACACTCAGGAAACTTTAAATTTTATAACCTTAAAGATCTCCACCTCCACCCCGAAACTGGAAATTACTGTTTTTTAGAGATTACAATCAGAAAACAAAAACAAGCTGGAGCAGCAGCCTAAGAAAAAAAATAAATAAATAAATCAACTCCTAGAGGGATTACATTCATGTTACCCAGAGGAGAGAATCTTTACCTTTCCAATTTCTGATGCCCAAGAAATGGAAATCTGGTTTGGCACAGCTGAAGATAACCTAACTAGAGATGTAATATTCAAAGGGCGTCCAGGGCGCTTCTGTTCAATCCCATTTTTAGGAGGTGGTGCGTAGCCCTATAACAATAAGAAAGAAAACCAATTTTAAATTATCTATAGGCAATCAAACATTTTCTCTAAGACAGATACGAGATCCTGCCTAATTTCAGTTACACTAGTTTTATTTCATCCTGGAAATCACACAGTCCTCACCTTAAGGTTACCAATCCAGAAAAGGAAAATGACCTTTTAAAAAAGTTATAAAGTAGTTCACAAATTCAGAAAGAAAACAACAAACTCCATGTTCCACCCTTAAAATTAAAGATGCTGACACTTTGCCATTTTAGCTCTGAATCTCTTTCCTTTTTATAAACGAGGGACTTGCCCCTCTTTATACTGCTTCATCGTAGGAGCTCCCATTCAAAATGCACTGAAATATGGGGATGGGAAAGAGGGAAAACAAGGTTTGGGAATTAAAAAGAGAACAAATTAATGAGTTTCAAAGGAATTAGTACAATCTTGTGAGTGATAAAAATGCTCTCCACTGCTTTTTCCCGAGTAGAACAGAGATTATAACTTTTAACATCGGGTCAAGTTAACAAATAATCAATATTTCAACTAGCAGTATATTAGCTTGACGGCTATAATATTGCTATTTGTACTTTATTCTACTTCTTCTATAAGTATTTAATGTACTCATTTTTAAATAGCAAATGCACTCATTTTTTATTCATAGTACATCCAAATCTCAACTACCACTTTTCAGTTTGTGATTTTCAAAACCAAAATATTTTTAGAATATTAAAATTTCTAAGCTGCAAAAACATCTACGTATTGAAGTAGATGCCATATTTTACTGAATAAGATGCCATTGATGTAATTTAACTATGTACCATTACCATCAAGAAGCGAAAAACACTAATGATACAATCTAGTGTATTATTACTTGTTGCTGCGTATATAGCACGGAAATAGTACTCATACGCGAAATGAATTGGCTAGCATATTCCTTTTGGATACACATAAGAATCTTCTGAATTGCTTTTTCCTCAGTCATCAATGCATATATTTTCCATATGATACTCTCCTATATGCCACCAAGAGCTCTGGAGAAAGTATTCTATATATTTATTTTATTCAGCATAAAACTATATTCAACTCCACTAATATTTCTCAGACTTCCTTCAAGTCACTGACATCCTTAAATTAACTGCATCCGTTAATGCTGATATGTTCTGGATCTTATGAGAATATACTGATCAAAGGTTTTTGGATACAGCCAGGATTCATGTACCTTCCTCAAAATGTTCTTAAAATCATTTGTTGAATGAAAAACCAAGGGCATGCAGCTCATCGGTCCTGCCGTGGGAGTAACATCTAGGTTGTACACATGCAGGCAACAACAATACATTATAGCTGTCACCTGGTCATTAGCGATTTAAGACACCTCTGAATTTTAGGGATGTTAAAAATAAGGACCTTAAAAAAAAAAAGAAATACCATATGGTGGTACCACAGCAGAGCTAAGGAACACATCCTGTTTGTCACAACTCAGGGAACACCCTTCACTGCCTCACAGGAGGCCTACCTAATTATTCATGAAGTGGGAATTCACATGGTAATTTGTAATCTACAACTTGCAACAAGACTTTGAAAATCATTTTTAAAAAGTTTGAACAGGGGAAGAGAAGATAAAAAAAGAATTTCCATTATACTATGGAAAAGGGAGGTGTGTGTGTGTGTGCAGAAGGGTATGCTCAGTTAAAGTTGTTCAAGTGAAATAAAACAATTTATAAGTGCTCTTATAAATAAGATTCTAGGAACTGGTTCAATGAGCAACAGGCATATGGAATATCAACACCACTATCTGGGTAATTTTTAATGAAACCTTTGTTTTGCATAGTTTTGGGCCTGGAAAAGAATTCTGTCTTCTGGTACGTCGACCAAATAAAAACAATGGCAGAGCGTCTGCCAAGATGGTAATAATAACTCATGAACTGGCTGAACAGTGAACTCTGGAGATTAGAATTTAAGACACCAAGTAACCCTGTTTTAAGTTACTTTGACAGAGAAAGACAGCAATTAGGGGTGAGGGAGAATAACCGACGATAAGAATGAGGTGTTAGCAAATTCAAAGACAAGTGCAGTACCAGTCTTAATCACCTAAAGTATTTTAAATCTATACTTTTCCACACTTACTAGTTTGGTTTCATTGGTAATTCTGAGTTATCTGTTAACTTGTATTCTCCCTCTGACCATCAGCAACACCTCCACTCAACCATCAATTACCTGGCTATTAAGAACAGAATATAGCTGGAATATTGTAAGATACAAATGTTTAGCCTTCACATGTTTCTAACAATTTTCCAAATCTAAAGCAAAAATAAAATGAAGTTCATTTGACAGGGAACCTCTGGAGCAAATCTGAAGGCTTTCTAAATAAAGGCTGCTGGAGAGCCAGTGATGGATTTTGTTACAGTCTCAACCTAACATTTCAATAGAAGATATACTCAAAGAACGTTTCCTGTTACATGCCATGACAATGTCCTACCTTACTTGTAATTGTGACAAAGGCTGACAGTGTTGTACCTTTAACATTTCCCCCAGAATTTTCTAATTACCACTATTACTTTAATACCATCAACACAAATGTGTTTTTTAAAATTTTATATTAAGAGAAATTTTCAAATACATACAAAAGTAGGGAGAACAGTAAGTACCCATCAACCAGCTTCAATGATTATCAACACGTTGCTAGCTATGCTTTGCTTGCCTCTGGCCTCACTGCCAGCCCACCCCAAAATACACACACCATACTTACATACACTTTTGGTTTTGCCCCCGAGTATTTAAATGCAAATTCTAGACATGCCATTTGACCCAGATACTTTTACACACTTCTTTAATAAGACCTTAAAAAAAATAGTATCACAACCTTACAAAATTAAGCATAATTTTAAAAAATTATCTAACATACAGTTTATATTCAAATTTCTCAACTGCCTCAAAGATGTCATCTTTTTTTTATTATTGAGATTTCAAACACATACAAAAAGAGATAACAGTATAATAATTCCCCACGCCCCTATCATCCAATTAAATAATTTATTTACTCATAATCAGTCTTTACCACTCGACCCCAACCCCTGGTGAATAAAAGCAACTTACAGGCAAAGGAAACAGCTTTCCATTTACTTTTATACACAGACTATTGGGATAGTTATCTTCTTGAGGGCAACTTGTCTCTGCCAAGCAAAGTCTGCATTAAAGAACAAAAAAGAAATTATTCTGAAATAACGTATTCAAACATACTCATGTATTTTCAAATTCATGCTATATGCACATAGTCAGCAAGTATGTTATTAAAGTTAAGAGAAAATTTCAAACTCGCCTCAGCTGAACTTGGACGGTATAATCTCTTCTACCACCTGGCAAAAAATCCCTGTTGAAAAAAGAAAGAAACTGGGTTATGAAAGCACAACAAGAATCACAGGAACATTCTCACTAGAAAATAACATTAGTATTTTTTATTCTTATTCCTTAAAAGATGAACACTAGCCTACCCATAAGCCAGGGATGATAACCCTCATTTACTTAACATTTAATCGCGTCTTTATGGTAATGTTAGCGCATTTTCACTTCACAGAACTTTCACAATGCAATATTTATTTCAACAGGCAACCAATTTGGTTAACATGAAAAGGAGTACCCTAGGTTCTAAAAGAGTTTAATAAATTGTTTGCTTATAGTGGTTCTTAACTTTGGCTGAGCATTCTAATCACTTGCTAATTTTTCTTTTAATGTAAAGGCCCATTCACCAGATAGTCTTATTGGTCTGGAGTACAGCCTGAGCATTAGATTTTTACAGGGACTCAGGTGATCCTAATACAGAACTACAATGAAGAACTGGTACCAATATCTCTACACCATGGCAACTTCCTAATTATGTATCCAACTAAGGACACAGAACCTCTTTGAATTTCAGATGAGAACCTAACAGAGTCCCATATAAAATATCTCTGGCACTGAACCTTCCAAACCCTTGCCACTCAAAATGGAATCTACAATGACGCAGTATGTTACTGCTTGGAACTTGCTTAAAATGCAGAATCTCAGGCCCAGACCTACAGAATTAGAATCTGCATTTTAACAAGATCCCTAAATGACAAGTATGACCAGTTTATAGCCACTATCATAAATCTTGGACTTCCTCAGAGAATCACATTAGAGATGATTCCTTTCTTGAGGGTACACTTAGCCCTCCTCTTGCTCTATTGAGGCCAGCCTTGTCACTGTTTCCAATTCTCTGTATTCACTGGAAGGCAGTGAAGCACGGTAGGGACCACCCTGAGGTCTACAGTCCCAAGCTGTATGACCTTGGGAAAATGATTTCACCTTTCTGGGTCACAGTTTCTACATGTGTTAAAGATGGAACATTACTGCATCTACTCCATGGAGTTCTTGTGATGACTAAATGTGTTAATAACACATTTAAAGTGCTTGAATCCAAGAAGTGCTCAATATGTGTGAGCAGCTGGCTACTAATATTGTTAACTCTGTGCTCACTGTTTCCCTCTCCAGTGGGAGCCTCCACCCTTCTCGAGTGTCTGTTCAAAACATCCCAATCTCCTAGACCACACCGACCTTTTATGAGTAACCCATATCATTTCACTCATTCAAGAAACATTTCACAATTTGGGGGCTAGAGCTTCAAAGGTAAATAAGACAATATTTGCTCTCAAAAATCGTATATGCTAGTAGGTAACAGATAAATACAACTAAAGTAAAATGTAGTGAGTGCTATAAGTGCTATAGTACATTATGAAAAACAAATGCTATAGAAAAACAAGCAATTTAATTGTCTCAAAAGTTCAAGGCAGTTATGACAATTGGTCCGATCAAATTAGAAAGTGGCTTGTACAGCAGTTCTGCATATTTCTACTTAAGAGACACACTTCCATCAGTAACAGTGGCTTCACGAGTGCAGTGATTCTCAACAAAAGGGTGAGGATTAACCAGAGCTACATAACAGAATCTTCACCAGGCTGGGGGACATAATTTGAAAAAAGGAGAAATGACTAAAGATGGACCTAGAAAGGTAGACGGAAGCATGTTATAAAGGGTTTGAAATAGCTCGCTAAAGATTTAGACTTTATCCCAGTATGGGAAAGTACCAAACTGGGAAATGCAATGTGCTAAATATCTTCACAAACATTATGAGTAACGACTAAGCATCTTCTGACACTCATTTTCTGCCAATTTCACTGTCCTGGGAACTTTCACAAGTTGCTCTCATTCATCAGATGTAAAGTAGGCATTTACTATATGCCAGGCACTGTGACAGGCTTTGAGAATACAAAAATGAGTAGGAGATGTTGATTTCATTAAGAAGTTTGAAATGCAAGTGGTCAAATAAATGAAACAACGTTTTAATAGAATATATGTACACAGTACAATGAGAGACAAAGGATGTGTTTGGGGAAATCGGGAAAGGTATCACACAAAAGGTTAAGAGCTGAACTGGCCCTTAAAACAGAGTAGCGAGGAAGAGGATATGCAAACAGCTGTGAAAGCCTCGTTGGAGTACAGGCTGCCGGTGAAGAGTGACAGGACATGAGCTGATAAAAACAGATAAGAGCAAAATGTTGAAGAGAATTGCCAGGCAAAGAGAGTGTGGACTTCATGAGTTCACTACAGGGTTTTTAAGCATAGGAGAGAAAAAACTGAATTAGCTTTAGAAACACCACAGGGTCAGCCACCAGTCAGAACACAACTGTACAACCAAAAAATGAAGGTTCGAAAGCTATTTAAACATGAATACCACTGAATGATACTGAGGTATAAAAACTGATAGGACTTGGTGGCTGACTCGAGGCCAGAAGGTAGGAGAAGGGAAGGTAAGCATCTAGAAGCATCAGGGTTTGGAACGGTGCAAGTGGACAGATGGTGACACTACTCACAGGTAAGAGGTAGATCAAGCAAGGCATTCAGTAACTTGAGTGAGGTCATGATTATTTTGCCAATGTTACACACACAACGTAAATAGATTCAATGGGCTTTAAGTAGCTTACCCAGGGGCATACAGAGCTAAGTGACTGACCTAGAATTCACATTCCAGTTGGTCTTAAAGACCATGCTGGCTTCCTCAAAGGTAGAGTTGTGTCAAGTTTTAAACCTTGAGCTTCATTATTTTAAACAAAATAATCAACGGAGTGTAGCAAATTGAAGGGATGTGGTAGATGAAGTGTGGGATAATACAAAGACACCTCTGTCCAGGTAGATCCTACGCCACTGCCGAAACACGCAACAGGAGGAAATACGCCCAGCAAAAATCTCCCTAAAGGCCAAGTTCATTTTTCAACTTTGAACCCCTGGTGCCTGGAACACTGTTTGGACCATAGTAAACAGTAAATAAATATATGCTGTGGGACCATACGAATAAATAAAAAAACAAAAGACAAACAAGCAGGTTTGGGAAGAAAGCAAGTTCAATTCTGGATGTGCTGTTTGATGGTACCTGTAAGTCATCAAAGTAGAAGCAGTGAGCAAGGTCTCCAGAGAAGTGTCGGTGGTTCTGCAGCCACCAATATAAAAATAAGAAAGCACATTCATGGGTACGAGCAGAGGGTAGTGAGAAGCGAATCACAGATGGATTTCTGGGAACGTGTAAGAGAAGACAGTGTGAGACTGAGAGCCCGATTACCAACTGGAAGGCGGAATGCTAAAACCCCGACGAGAGCTACTCACCGATCAATCTTCACAAGATGCGGTAAAAGGAGCAAACCCAAACGTGAATGTAGGAAAGCCTCTGGTTTAGACCTTACTCCCATTACAGGCAAAGACGTGCTGGATGCTCGGCCGTGGTTCTCAAATGTGCTGCGTCCTGGAAACCCCCGGGGGCTTTAAAAACTATCGTTTGGCCTCCATTCTCAAAGCCTAATTTAACTGATATGAAGGAAGCCTGGGTATTTGGAATATTAAAAGCTCCCCAGTTGATTCTAACATGCCAGCAAAGATTGAGAACCACAGGGACATAAGTTAAATACACAATAAGCGCAACCATCCAAATCGAGAATGTGTAATATGCTACTGAAGTCAAATGCCTGGGTTTTTGTTTTTAAAGACAGTGGTAGAAGTAGGACAACAAGAGAGGAACCGAAGCTCCCTGGAGAAGTGACTGACTCCAGAACTGGGGCAGAGAAACTACAACATGAGCCTGGAGCATCTTTGTTGGGACAAAAAATAAAGTAGTGCTAAGAAATGGATGGAGACATAGCAAAAAGGGCACAGGAGCCAACCTGAAAGAATGCCCAGTGGCCAAAGGTAGAACAGTTTGAGCAACAACATAAATTACTACAGCGCTGAATTATAACCCTCAGAGTACCCAAGAGCCCACATGGATACAAGTAAATAATTGAATTAAAAAGTGGGTGGAAAGGGACAGCTCTTCTTTACAAAAGAGTAACTCCAGTGTGAAAAAGAATAAGGACAATAGAAAATCATACCAGTAGAAAAGAGTGTTTCTGATGAAATAATTGCTAAAGGCAAGATCCACGAGGGAATGCTAAGTTGGTGGGAACTCTGAAGAAAAACAGGAAAGTGCCAAGTCTCCAGCTATCTCCCCCAAGATATGTGTTAATAACAAAGGAAAAAAACAGTAACTTTACAGTGAAAAAATCTGGTAGACAACACCCTACTCAAGTGATCAAGGTTAACATTAACAAAACTGAGATGTGTCAATATTATGTAGCCCCTGATATGATACCACTGAGAAGGGTATATAACTTGAGGTATTCTTGCCAAAAATGCATAATCTCAATCTAATAATGGCAAAACATCGAACCCAGATTAAGGGACATTCTACAAATACCTGACCAGTACTCTTCAAAAAGTATCAACAGTTATAAAAGGAAAAAAACTTAGAAACTACCCCAGACTGAAAGAGACCAAAATGACGTAATTAAATGTGATTTGAGATCTTGGATTCAATTCAGGAACAGCAAATCAACAGCAGAAAAACTGTAAAATCCAAATAAAGTCTGTAGTTAATAGTACTGTAGTTAAGTATTATTGTACCTAATGCCTTGGTTTTGATAATTGCGCTATGGTTATGCAAGATGTTAATATGAAGGGAAGCTGGGTAAAGAGTATATCTACTATTTCCTGTAAATCTATATTTACTTCAAAGTAAAAAGTTTTTTAAAAACCTTGGGAGTCAAAAGTAATATGTAGCCATGTTTAAATATGGAAACTGAGAAAATTTGAATATGGGCTAGACATTGTTTTATATTAAGGAATTACTAATTTTTTAGTGTGATTACGTTAAAACTTAACCAGACATGCATCTTGAGGTATTTTGAGGTGAAATTATATGATACTTGTGATTTGCTTTAAAATATTTCAGGAAAAAAAGGGGAGGGAGGTCACATACAGACTGCCAAAATGTTGATTAATTGAAGTTAGGTAATGGGTATCAAACTTACTTCCACTTACAAAGATGTTTTACTATTTGATTACACAACTCTCAAAAGGCTGGGATTTACATGTACATGTGTATGTGTGTTTTATTTTGTTTTCTTCGGAGGGAGGGTTGCAAATAACTTTAAATGTTAATTAAAAAAAAAAGTTGGTGGTTAAAAATACGTAAGAAAATTTATCATGTTAACCATTTTTAAGTGTATAGTTCTGTGGCATTAAATGCATTCATACTGTTGTGTAACCATCATCACCATCCATCTCCAGAATATGATTAAAATTTTAAATTGAAAATTATTCAAACTTTAGTCACTCATTTTTTGATTAGTTAATACATTCACATAGTTCAAACTTCAAAAAGATATAAAATTGTATCTTGAAATCTGTATCTTTAAATTTACTTACTCTAAATAATCTTCTTTCAAAGGCCCACCCAACACTCTAGTGAAGCTGTCCCAGACCTCTAAGGTTAAAAGTAATCTCCTCCTATGAGTAAGTAAGCTCTTGTCAATCACTGAACTGGCTCTTTTCATACCATACCTAGCAATGCTAACGTGATCATTTCATGTGTATGAGCTGGTTCACTACAAGACTACAAGCAACCTGTAGAAAGGGGTCATGTCATATAATATGGTGCTTTGTACCTAATAAAACACCTAGTAAGTGTTGATCTCGAGCAAGGAATCATCACTGAATAAAAAACACTTAAAATTAATGATAAGGTTTTAGATAAGATATAATATTTATTCTATTTATTTGTTGGTTGGTTTATTACCACCCCCAAGATTGAAAGTTCTTCCAATTCACAAAAACTCACTGCAATGCCTTGCCCCGATGAACATGAACTCCATCAAGCGATATTCATTTTACTGCTTTGATAAACGTCTCCTCTAAATTCTCTCTGTATTTTCTGAAACCCCTATTATTTGGATACTGGATCTTTTGGACTAATCCTTGTACTGTCTGGTTTTTTAAACCTTATTTTTCAGCACTTTGTCTTTTCCCCCTTTGTGAGAAAGCCAGTCTGTCTATGCACTACTCTTTGGGAGCTCAACCTTTACAGGTTCAGATTATAAAATCAATTTGAGATTTTGTTGAAAATGTGCACTCTATCTATCTATCTATCTATCCACAAGTGATATGATTAGTGCAAGAATCTAAAGCTGTGCCCCAGGATCTTCCACATAACAGTGCATCTTCAAGATGTTGAGGTGTTTAAAAGAGACACGAGGCCTACAAATTTGGTTCCACCATCTTGGGGATTGAAAATTAACATGCACATACTAATGCCTCTGAAAAGGCTGGCAGTAAAGACCTTACGTAATTATGTTGAATACAGACTTTCTAAAACTTAACTGCAGAATTCTTACTTCTGAAAAACTCTCAACATATCAGAAAAGATGAGTATTTTAATGAATAGTTGAAAGGAAGTAAAAGACTTCTAATTTGGTCAACTCTGTGTTCCCTTTTAATTCTCAACCCCAGAAAATTATTTAACCTCCAGGAGCCTCAATTTCCTTATGCTAAATCTTTAAGAATACAATTTCAAAGAGTCATATAAATATTATTAACATCAAAGATGACTATACTTTTTTTTTTTTTTAAATTTTGTTGGGGAAGGGGAACAGGACTTTATTGGGGAACAGTGTGTACTTCCAGGACATTTTTTCCAAGTCAAGTTGTTGTCCTTTCAGTCTTAGTTGTGAAGGGCGCAGCTCAGTT
The DNA here is from genome assembly GCF_964194185.1 of Rhinolophus hipposideros. Taxonomy (NCBI): domain Eukaryota; kingdom Metazoa; phylum Chordata; class Mammalia; order Chiroptera; family Rhinolophidae; genus Rhinolophus; species Rhinolophus hipposideros. Next base: position 21,891,828 of record NC_138063.1, on the reverse strand, counting down.
CCAGGTCAGGTTGCCGTTTCTAGTTGCAGCCCACCATCCCTTGTGGGAGTCAGACCAGCAACCTTGTGGTTGAGAGGACGCACTCCAACCAACTGAGCCATCCAGGAGCTCAGCGGCAGCTCAGCTCAAGGTGTTGTGTTCAATCTTAGTTGCAGGGCGCGCTGCCCACCATCCCTCGCAGGACTCGAGGAATTGAACTGGCAACCTTGTGGTTGAGAGCCCACTGGCCCATGTGGGAATCGAACCAGCAGCCTTTGGAGTTAGGAGCAAGGAGCTCCAACCGCTTGAGCCACCGGACCAGCCCCAAAGATGACTACATTTTTAATTGGAAAGTATATACTACAGATGTCCTCTTCTTTCCTCTGGTATCTGTTAGTTCATTTGCTTATTACAAATGTGTCTACGTTTTTTCTGTTTTTCTAAATGGCAAAGCTAAGAATACTTTTCATAACTGTATTCAGATTTCTGCCAATTTTTTGCCCAGGTGATCATACAGCTCAGAACAGTTCCAGTTTATGTTCTTGTCCCAGAAAAATTATTAATAATGTTTAACTTTCACTCTAAAAATACCTCAGTTTGCATGATAAAGTATATATGATCATCCTACCTGTGGGCTGTTATCACAAATTCTTTTTTATGTTGTTATATTTTGAACAAAATTTTCATTAAAAAACTCATTGCCAAATGTGACAAAAAGTAATTCAAAGATACTCTGGTGTTTTACTCAAAGGTTACATTTTTTTTTCTCATATACAGTATTTATTAAATATTTGACTAACCTTAGTTTTATATACCACCCTTACTTAAGGAGAAATAATCCAACTGTTATGGACTGAATTGCATGCCCCATAATTCATATTGAAGCCCTAAACCCCAAGGTGACCTATGTGGAGACTGGGACTTTAAAAAGGTAATTAAGGTTACATAAGGTCATCCAGTTGGGGCCCTAATCCAATAGGACTGGCATTCACATAAGAAAAGGAAGAGACCCCGTGACCACAGGCCCACAGGGGAAGGCCACGTGGGCACACACAGCAAGAAGGTGGCCATCCGCAGCCAAGGGCAGAGGTTTCAGAAGAAACCACATCTGGCAACACCTTAATCTTGGGACTTCAAGCCTACTGAAATGTGAGAAAATCAATTTCTGTTGTGTAAGCCACCCAGTGTGTGGTACTTTGTTACGACAGCCCTAGCAGACTAATACACCAACATTCATGGAGAAACATATTCCAAACATTCCTCTTACCTGGATATGCATATCTCTCTGACTTGCTGAGGTGTCAGAGCAAAAATAAAAAACTTCTCTTGAAATCGTTGAATACTGCTTTGAACTGGGGAGGGGGAAAAAAAGATAATATTCAAATAACAAATTCAAGGATATTAGCACCTGCAATAACCACGTATTTTTAATAGAGTCGGCCAAATTCTAAAAATGTTATGGATTTAAAATACTCCAAAATAAACAAGTATTATACTGCACTCATCTTGGAATCGTGAAAGTCAAGTCACTCTAAAGCAGGTTCAGTTTTAAGCATTTAATCATCTTTATTCTAACACACAAATTATAATACAGTCAAAATATGACACAACCCTTCAAAATTATATTTCACCCTTGACTATATAGTATCATTTAATGAAAATCTGATCAGGCCAATACCCCTCCCCCAGGAGAACGCTATCCAAGATGCAAGATGGGTTTCTTTCTTTGTTATGTTTTGTTTCTTTCTTCGTTGTGTTTTGCTTTCAATACTTTTATATTCAATTACACATATCATTCATATGAGAAAATTTAAAACTTTAAAACTTCTAAGTTGATAGAATATTAAGATAATTCTTTGCACACAAAAGATTATCTAGTTAAAAAAGATGACCTAATGAAGTCATCCATAACTAGATTATTAAAAACTGTAATATATTTACTTCACAAAGAACTTCAACAGATATATTATACTGATGTATTATTCACTAATGTTCTAGTGCCCATTAACACAAAAGCTAATACAGAGCCCTCAAGTCTTCTGCTTCCTAACAAGTACTGAAACATGCAAGAAAAGGAAAAAAGGCTCTTGTATGTTTCTAGCCACATTCTTCCAGATGCATGAAGATAAATCAACAAGATGCCAGTTAAATATCAAATGTCAGAGGCCTTCAATCCACAAGTCACACCAAGTCAAGGAGAATATTAACTCCTTGGGTAAAACTGTCTTTTCAGTCCAAAATATAATCCCAAATAATCATGCCATTTCTATGGAAAAATGGCTCTGTCTCATCACTACGAACCATAGTTAGATTCTAGGAACTTACAGCAAGAAAAAAAAGTGCATATGGTAATCTAATTTGTATTAACACTTACTGACAGTTTTTAGGTAGGGCAATTTCATGACAGAACAGTAGCCAAAAACACACTAAACTTGCCATAAGGTAAGTCTATTAGCTAGACTTTCATTTTAATGCAGATCATGAGAAAGAATGGCAGGGTGTAAAGTAGAAGTATGCAGGTTTTGTGGTTTTTCTCCCCATTAGGTTCTCCAACATAGGATCAGAAAACCAATTCTACATACCGTGTTTCCCCGAAAATCAGACCTAGCCGGACCATCAGCTCTAATGCGTCTTTTGGAGCAAAAATTAATATAAGACCCGGTCTTATATTACATTTTCATATCATATCATATCATATCATATCATGTAAGACCCGGTCTTATTTTACTATAAGTAAAATAAGTAAAATAAGTAGTACAATAGGACTGGGTCTTATATTAATTTTTGCTCCAAAAGATGCATTAGAGCTGATGGTCCAGCTAGGTCTTATTTTCAGGGAAACACAGTATTTCAAAATGAAGGGATGAAATGCATTATTTTACCTGTCTGGCTCAGTATTACTGAATAAAAACAATTAAAACAAGGACCTGGGAAAAGCAGAGCAACCTTGGCCTGCCAACCAATCAGGTCATACTGACCCAAGTAACCAATTCTGCCCTCAAAATTTCCTTCTGGCTCAACCAAGATAATCTGTAGTATAATCCTATACAAAAGACCAAAGCACATTGATATATTTAATGGTTTTCAAATGACTTAAAACAAAAAGAGTTTTCCCGGGATAGAAAAGAAAATAATTACTCAGGTTAACTAAGAAATATCACTTCCCAAACAATTTATTTCATCAATAAAACCAAATATCTCTGTAAACAATTTCATTAGGCAGTAAGAAATTATGCTATTATAACACAGAAATCATCAACCTAGGTAAAAATTCGTTAAAAGTCATACATATCAACTTTTAGTAATATAATAAAATTTATTAATTTTTCTGAGCAGTTGATGGATATTAAGCTTTAAAAAAAGCTTAAAAACGTGTCAAGCTCCCTGTGCCACTTTAGAAAAAAATTAAGTTATAAAACGTTTATTTCTTAGAAAAGCAGTTTAAAAGGTATGTTAAACAGTAATTCTCTCTGTAAAAATATCCAAAGTATCAAAACACAGAATCACAGGCAGTAAGATCTGTGTCTGTTCCCACACACACAGAAGCAATTTAGTTCGAAGCCATGAGAACGTGCATGAATCATGAATCAACAGTTTTATATTAGATTTAGATCGTGGTTGCCAATATTTTTTTATCTGGGCATTTCAACATTTGGCATTAATGCCTCAATTTTATAATATTAATAGCAAATCATTCCTCAATAGTTGAAGGACTCCTGCTTTATTTACTCGCTTTCCCAGAATAAATGCATTGCTCTAACACTTACCTAAACTTGTGGGCTTGATGAGAACATCAAGAACATCATAAAAGGGTAAGTTTTTTAACTGCACGTCAGGATGGACAGGAGGAATTGGGGGAGATGGCTGCTGCATCTCAAACGTGGGCTTGGTATCTTGAAGCAGCACAGAACCAACAGGCGAGGCCGGTGAATGGGGTGTAACTGAAGTGGAAGGCAAGGCGTGGATTCCAGCCACGGCCAGGTCAGGTTCTACAGGTGACGAGCTACCATCCAAACTGAAAACGGATGATTTGATTGTGGATAAATCAGAAAGTCCTTCAAGAGTTCGTGGGTATCGGCGTCTATACAATTCTCGGATTTTAATCTGAACTGCAGGGCTACAGCCGCTCTTCAACAAATGCAACGCCCTCATCAGGAGGTCATGCTTGCGTCCACTTTTATTCCGCCCAGCAAAGCCTAGTAATACTTGCAGTTCAGAAACCCTAAAACTAGAAACCATATTCTAAAAGGAAAGAGAAAAAAAAAAGACATAAGCAAATAGTCACCTTCAAGTATATAAATACCTTATTTAAAATATACTATGAATTCTGATTTTTCCAGCATTCTTTCAACTGGCATGTGCTAGTAACCAGCATTTCCACCTACCAGTTATATTCATTCCTGTTCATGCCGTCATCCCCCACCCTGCCAAATCACACTGAAGTTATGGTGTTGTGTTTTGTTGTACTTTGAATTTTGGTAGTCTATTGGTGTCTATTAAACCATTATCTGATTATATACACGTGAAAACCCGTATTTGCTTTCTGATTACAAAATTTATAACCAATGAAAACATACCTTTTCGAAACTAAGCCTTACCAATACATGTTTGTCACGGTATTAATTAACCAAAGAATTACATTTTATAATATTGCATGCATAACTTTTGATGCTAAGTAGTAAATCTACAAAATCAAGAGAGAAATGAGATCCAATGAAGTTTTCACCCAACTCAAATATTAAGGAACAGAAAATACAAGGAAATTATTTTTTAAAAGCAAAGCTAAAAATTCATATATCTTATTTAGCAGATATCAAACTTCTAAATCGACTGAAGGTCCCAACTGAGCATCCAATGAGAAAAAGACTTTTGAAGAGAAAGGAAATGAGTGGTCACAAAAGGACTTGTTCCTGGATGTAAAATGAAGGGAATAAGCAGTTTCTGCTTCACATCTCACCGTCAGTTTTTTTAACAAAACCTAGTATATACTTTCAGCGATTTGCTGCCTCAGAAATCCACCTACTTAGTGATTTTCAGACAATGAAGGTAGTCAGATTTACTTGTCACACCCATACCACCTAGCCAAAAAGAAGAGTATGTATGACCTAGAGCTGACCAAACACCCTTTCAGAAACCTACCCTTTCAGAAATCGACCCAAGGAAACTACCCCCCCCCCTTGGCCCCTCGCCTGTCCTCAGTAGTGCACACCTCCACACTACCTGGGATTCCTTCTCAACCTGGTAGTTATGCGTAGGCAATACCTACAGCAGGCACTGATTCATAATACGTAATTCCTCTGTTCTGCACTTAAATCTCATAGGTAGCCCAGAAACAATTGTTTAAAACTCTCCTTGGCTTCTAATAGTTGTCAGGAATAACACTTTTTAGTTTTCTAAACTGCAAACAAATTTAAATACTGTGTTTCCCCGAAAATAAGACCTAGCCAGACCATCAGCTCTAATGCACCTTTTGGAGCAAAAATTAATATAAGACCCGGTATTATATTATATATTATATTATATTAATTATATTATAGTATATATTAGACCCGGTCTTATAGTAAAATAAGACCAGGTCTTATACAATACCCAGTCTTAATTAATTTTTGTTCTAAAAGACGCTTGGAGCTGATGGTCCAGCTAGGTCTTATTTTCGGAGAAACGGTAGGTACCACACGAGCCAGTGTAGCTCTAAATGACACTCTCACAGCAACGTGTCATAATGCCATTGTCATACTTTAACTCGCTTCATTTCCTCCATGTGTTAAGATGAATATTAAATGTATCTTACCCCTATGCTATGGACAAAAAAGATAGAAAAACAAAACAAAGATGGAAAATCAGAAAATTCCTGGCCTATCTCATTATACACCTGCTCCAGTTTACTCAAGGTTTCATACATAAAAAGGACTGATAGCTTTCCAGGCTAAGTGTCTTTCCAAGCAAGAAATGGGACTTTTTCCCTGAAGTCCCCAATCATACTAAATATTTCAACTGAAGTGTGCTTATGTTACAGTAGTATAAGCAACATTCAATCATGGAGAACACTAACACCCAACAAAGACAGTCATAAAGAAACAAGACATCTGTGATTCTTTCTAAAGAAATGGAATACATTACTTTGCTGCCCTCCTTCCAGTTATTTTTAGATATTCTGGTTAAGAAAACCTGTTTTACAGAAATAAAGGAAGAGAACACCAAGTCACCCTAAGCTTGGCTCTCAAAAAGGAGGTCTCATTGCACTTATTGCCAATGGTAACTTTACCTGACAGAGAATGCTAATCAAAATGGCCCTATTAGCTATTGTAAACATACAAACAAAAGGAAAGGAAGAGATAAGGGCTTAGACCTACAAATGTGAAACAACAGGATTCTGTCCCAAAAAAGAAGCCCTCTGGTCTGGGGAAGGGCAAAGAAAACAATAGCAGACAGGACAGTCTTTGCACTGCAAAATGCTCCAAAGGCAAAGTAATGTCGGGCCCTCCCAAAGACGATGGCTTTGAGACTCGATGGTCTGTGGAAAACTTCCCAACAGTAATAAGTAGTTGTCTGTAAGTCAAGTACTAGCATCAAGACTCAGGACCTTGGGAAAGTCACTTCATCCCCCTGGTCAATTCTATTCAAAAACAAACAACAACAAAAACTGCCCTTTATTTAGCATTTACTATTAAGATATTCCCTAAGGAGCTTACTAAGTCAAATTCTATAAACATCTTTCTTAACAAATCTTGCTGGATCCCATTCTTCTTGAAGTGATGCATATTTCATTTTTTTTTTGACTCAATCTTCAACCCAATTTCAGCCGTCACCAGGTAAGGTGAGTCTGCCATAACTGCTACGAATAATGGATTTCAGCTATCATTCTTCCATTGACTTCTGCTGCCTACATCTTTAGTATAATTTTTAAGTGGATTTTATCCAGTCCATCCTGCTGCCTACCAAAATCTCCCCTCTAATACTTCAGTTACAAATGCTATAAGCTCTACACAGAGGAATTTCTCAAAACATGCTTGCTGATTGACTTTAAGGAAATTCTCTGAACTACAGAGGACTATGCTGGCATAATGGATTTCTTAAAAAGATACAAAATCTGGATTTCCAAAGAAAAACTAATATAAATTAAGACTAGGACTTCAAATCAACCTTGTTTCTTTACCAAATTTAAGTAACATAAAATTATAAAACCGTTTAAAGCTGGGACATTACATAATGGAACATTACAGTAAGTGTGAAGGCAAACTGAAGGTGCTACCTTTAGAAAATAACTCATCAAACAAGTAAATATGATAGTTACATGTGATTACAAGTGAGTAAAAATATTTCCCTGAAATTGCTCTTCAAATCTTAAACATGAGATGGAAACTGCCAAACACAGCCCGGAATTTGGGGAAGCCCTAACAGGTTGGAAGTCATGGTAAAGATCAATACAAACTTTGTAGATCCTCTATCTGCAATCATGTATAATATGGAGTAGGGAGAGGAGCTGCTGAGGGAAACTGATAAATCACAGTAATATTGCCTATCCCACCTACAACATTAAAACAATCCACATCTTCATTTATAAGTAGGAATGGATAAAGAAAAACCATCAGATTTCCTAACTACTACCCATTTCAGAGGCCATAGGAGGCTACTGGCCCTGCATTCCTGTGAAATCACACATTCCCTATAATTAAATCCTCTTTTACTTGAGAGACCTTATATGGATCTCTTCCTTACACACTTTAGCTGATTAACTCCTCAGCTAAAGAAATCAAAATTGAAAGTCAACTATTAAAACAAACAATAAAGAGAATAGTACATTTCAAAATCTATAAAGTAAGCTAAAGCTTAGGAGAACATCCCCCTAAATGCTTCTATTATTATACAAGATTGAAAATAAGTAGTAAGTTCAGAAACAAAAAAGTAAGGTGGTCCCTTGGTACCTGGGGGAGTGGTTCCAGGACCAAAATCCACAGATGTGGAACCCGTGGATACAGAAGGCTGACTGTAACAACAAAATAAACACACATCTTCAAAAAGAGTAAAGAATTAAAAACTAAAACATGAATTAGAAAGAAAAAGCAGAAAAGTCTGTAAAGTCAGGTTCCAAAATGAAACACTCTTGAGAATGAGAGAAGGAATATAAAGACCACAAACACTAAGGAAATTTCTTTAAACAAAGAGAGTAGTGTACGCAACTACATTCTAATAACTTAAAGACATAGACAAAAGTTATTTCCAAGGAAAATGTAAATTACTCAAGCTGCTTCAAGAGGTATACAAATATATATATACACATATATATGTATATATATATTTTACATACATATATTTTAAAGATTTTTTGGGGAAGGGGAACAGGACTTTATTGGGGAATAGTGTGTACTTCCAGGACTTTTTCCAACTCAAGTTGTTGTCCTTTCAATCTTAGTTGTGGAGGGCGCAGCTCAACTCCAGGTCCAGTTGCCGCTGTTAGTTGCAGAGAGCGCAGCCCACCATCCCTTTGTGGGAGTTGAACCGGCAACCTTGTGGTTGAGAGCCCATTGACCCATGTGGGAATCGAACCGGCAGCCTTCGGCGTTAGGAGCACGAAGCTCCAACCACCTGAGCCACCGGGCCAGCCCAAGAGGTATATAATATTTGCCTCTCTCCACTTCCAAAAGCATCTACCCAGACAAGATACCTTAATGAACAAATTCTACTAAGCCTTCAAAAAAAAAGATGAAATTCTGTTCCTTAAAACTGTTTGAGAGAATACAAGAAAGTCAAATACATGTTAGAAGACAAACATGGAAAAATCTGTTGAACACAAAATTTTAAAACCATGCAAATTATTGTTTTTCAAACTTCAGCAGGGAGTCCACTCATCCAACCAAAACTTTAGGCAAAAGCCTAATGAAACAGGGGGCCTACTATGCTACCTCTCCTTTCTCATCTTCCAATACAGACTATAAGGAGTCTTTTTGTAACACATCAATGTTTCCTGTGAGTATAGATACGAAAGCCCTCAATGTACCCTAATATAGTTTAATCAAGGAAAATAAAAATGGTTTAACATAAACTTAGTTAATTACTTGGTTCAGATGATCTCTATCCTTATAGTCACATACTGAAATATTTATGGATAAAATTATACAATATATGAGATTCCCTTAAAAATCATTTGGGGTGACTCAAGTAGCCAAAGCAATATTAAGAATGAAGAACAAAGCTGGAAGTATCACACTCCCTGATTTCAAACTATATTGCAAAGCTGTAGTAATCAAAACAGTAAGGTGCTGACATAAAAACAGACACACAGATCAATGGAACAGAACAGAGAGCCCAGAAATAAAACCACACATATATAGTCAATCAATTTACAATAAAGGAGCCAAGAGTATACAATGGGGAAAAGACAGTATCTTCAATAAATGGTGCTGGTATATAATTTCACAACTAGTAAATGGGGAAAACAGGAGATTGAGAAAAGAAAAAAAAATCTCCTCAAAAGGTGGCAAGAAAACAGATGGAGAGATAAAATACAGAAAAAGTAGGAAGCAAAAAGAGGTAAAGAAAAGCAAATACATTAGTAATTCCAACAAATACAAATGAAATAAACTCTAACTAAAGGAGCAAGGTTAGTGATATCCCCACAGAAACTAAAGACATCAAAGAGATAATACAGGAATACTACGAACAACTCTATACACATAAATTTGGCAACTTAGATGAAAAGACCAATTCCTTGAAAAATACAAACCACCAAAACTCACCAAATATGACACAGATCATCTGACTACCCCACCAACTACTCAAGAAACTTAATTCATAATTAAAAGAAACGACCAGGCTCAGAATATTTTACAGGGGAATTCTACCCAACATTTAAAGAATTAGCACCAAGTCTGTGTAATTTCTTCCAGAAAATATAACAGAATATTTTCAAATTCATTTTACGAAGCTAGTATTTCCCTGATATCAAATCCAAAGACAGTACAACAAATAAAACTACAAATCAATATCCCCCATGAATATAAATGCTAAAATACTTAAAATATTAGCAAATAGATTTCAGCATTTTATAAAAAGAATTATACACCATGACCAAGTAATGTTTGTTCAAGGGATGCAAGGCTGGTTCAATGTTTGAAATCAACATAGTACACTTTATTAGTAGCTGAACAAGGTAAATATGTGATTATATCAATTAATGCAGAAAAAGCATTTGATAACTTCAACACGCGCCCATGATAAAAATTTTCAGAAAAACTGAAATAGAGAAGAACCTCCTCAACTTGACAGAAAGCACCTACAAAAAAATCTAGAGCTAACATACTTCATGGTGAAAGACTGACTGCTTCCCTCTAAGATAAGGAACGAGGTAAAGATGTTTACTCTGAGCAGTGTCAATCAGTGTAGTGCTTAAGTTCTCGCTGATGGGAAAAGACAAAAGGAAATAAAAGGCATACAGTTGGAAAAATATAAAGAAAAAAAAATAAACCTGCCTGTATTTGAAGGTTCCCAAGGAATCTACAAAACAACTTGTAGAACTAATAACTGAGTTCAGCAAGGTCGCAGGTATGAAGACCAACACAAATACCAATCACATTTCTATATACTAACAAAAAATATGTAGAAACAAGTTTTAAAAAAATACCATTTATAATCGCTCCAAAGAAAATTAAAATACATGTTTTAAAACATAACAAAACATGTACTTGTATGTTGAAAACTATAAAACACTAATGAAACAAGTCTAAGCTAAATAAATGGGTTTTTCAGGGATTGGAAGACTCAACAGAGTAACAACATCAATATTCCCTAAACAGATAGACAGATTTAACACAATTCCTACCCAAATCTCACCAAGATTTTTTATAGATATACATTCTTCTAAAATGTGTATGAAAAGGCAAAGGAACTAAAAGAGCTTAAACAATTTTGAAAAAGAATACAGTTATCAGTCTATCCTATTTCACATCTTAGGTCAGTAATCAGGACTGGGCTATTAGCAGAGAGAGAGAGACACATACGTCAACGGAACAGGATAAAGAACCCAGAAATAGACCTACACAAATATACCCAAATAGTTTTTGACAAAAGTGCAAAAGTAACTCAAATGGAGGAAAGACAGACGGCCTTTCCGTCTGTCTTAAATGGTGCTGGAGCAACTGCACATCTGTAGATAGACCAAAAAACAAAGAACTTCCACCTAAGTCTCACATTTTATACAAGAACTAACTCCAAATGGATGACAGACTTAAGTGTTAGAATAAAGCAACAAAACTTTTAGGAAAACACAAGAAGAAAATCTTCAGGACCTAGGGCTACGAAAAGACATCAAGTGTTAGACGTAGACGTGATGCTCAAAGCAAGATCCACAAAAGGTAAAACGATGCAGTGGAATTCACCAAAATTAAAACTTGTGCTCTGTTATGACCCTGTTAAAAAGATGAAGAGACAATCGACAGGCTTGGAGAAAATATTTACAAAGCACATATCCAACTGTCACGCTCCCGCTCCCCACATAAGAACACAGGACATGGTGAGGCCAAAAAGGAACACCCACGGAGCCATAGACAGGGGAGTCATACCACTATATTCTCACTGGCGCCTGGGCTGGAGACACAGGAAGCAGGAGCCACACGATCCACAACCTGCCGTCCACTTGTCTGCCAACCCACCTCACTTGCTAGCTGCAATCCGCCGTGCTAACTGCAATCTGCTCTTGCCAGCTCAGCCACCATCTTCTTGCTAGCCCCCATTTCCTGCTAGCGTAGCCACGGCAGTTATATTAGTGGCCATGGCTCACTGGTTACAGCTGACGGCCAACTAATCACAGCTGACAGCCATCCAATCACAGTTGATCACAGTTGATGGCCATTTACTACCTTTCACGTGAGGCCAAGAGCCTGGAAACTGCACTCTTGGCTCTGTCCCCAAACCAACAAACTAGTATCTAAAATGTATCTAAAACTCTCAAACTCAGCAAAAAAAAAAAACAATCCAATTAGAAAAAGAACAAAAGACATAGAGAGACATTTCACCAGTGGGAATATACAGATGAAAAATAAGCGCATGAAAGTATCTTCAGTATCATTACCCACTAGGGGAATGCACATTAAAGCCTTACTGAGATATCATTAGATACATACCAGAATGACTAAAAGGAAAAACACTGAAACACCACATACTGCCAAGGATGCAGAGAAACAGGATCATTCCATACATGGCTGGTAGGAATGGAAAATGGTACAGCCACTCTGGAAAACAGTTCGGCAAGTTCTTTAAAAACTGTATGTACAAGAAGCATACAGCCCAGTAATTGCAGCCCTGGGCATTTATCCCCCAAAAAATGAAAACTTATGTTCACAAAACACCTGTGCACAAATTTTTACAGCACTTTTATTCATAATAGCCCAAAACTGTAATCAGCCCAGAAGCCTTAAAGAGGTCCACAGTTAAACAAATCCATGCTGTGGACTACTACTCAGCAATGAAAAGAGAGCACTACTCAACACTTGATACACAGAGCAACATAGGTGAGTTTCCAGGGAATGATGCTGAGTGAGAAAAACCAAAGCCAAAAGGTGACGTACTGTACGGTTCCATTTACATAACGTCCTTGAAAAGACAAAATTATAGAAATAAAGAACAGATGAGTGGGTCCCAGCGATTAAGGGGAGAGAAAGAAGTGGGTGTGATTATAAAAATGACAACATAAGGGGTCCTTGTGATGGAAAGGGCTGTATCTTGACTGTGTCCATAATACCCTGGCTGTGATACTGCACTACGGTTTTGCAATATGTTACCAGTGGGGGAAACTGGGTCAAGAGTACACGGGCTGTCCCTGTATTATGCCTTGGCAACTGACTGAACTGACAATTATCTTAATAAAAAGTTTAATTTAAAATTACAAAAACCAAGACCATCAGTAACATGATGCTCACAAGAGACGAAAGTAGAATGTAGGGGGAGGGAGAATTTTAAAAATCAGCCAAAATGAGCTGACAAAAAGAAAAACAGTGCAGGTACAGCAATATCAGACAGCAGTATGTAATACAAAAAGCATTCCTAGACAGTCACTACAGAGTAAAAGTTTCAATTCAATAGATAATATCACAAATTTAAACTTTCATGTACTAGTAACAACTTAAAAATATGTTTTAAAAACTGACAGAACTACAAGAAAAACTGGAAAAACAAAAAGATTCTCTAAAACATAAAGATATAAGATGTGAACAACAGAATTAAGATGCCTAACTACTGGACATATATAAATCTTTGCACCAATAATTGGAGAATAGACATTCTCTTCAAGTACAAACAAAAATTTTAAGAGCTGGTAACAGTCTCAACAGATTCCAAAGGACTGATATCACACAGATCATGCAGCCTAACCACAACACAATTACAAATCAATAACTACACAAACCCCCAGATGGTTAGGAATAAAACTTTTAAATAACTCATAAATTAAAGAATTCACAGTGGAAAATAGAAAAATAGTGATAATACTGCACATCAAAACTTGTGTGATGCAGGAAAAACGATACATAGAAATTCATGGTCTTAAATACCTATGTTAAAACGTTGAAAATAAGCAAGGCGTCCAACTTAATTAGAAAAATAGAAATGAACCCAAAGGAAGCATAAGGAATGAATAGAAATTAATGAGATAGAGGAAGGATACATTAAAAAGCACAGAAAAGACAAAAACTTGATTCTTTGAAGTCTTTAAAAAAATTGCCAAACTTTTAGCTTTTAAAACTGATCAAGGAAAAGAAGGCTTAAAAAGAAAACGAACATTAATTAACTACAGGCACCACAAAATCAGAGATCAACAAATTAATGCCATAATCTCAAAAACATGGATAAAATGGACAACTTTCTATTAAAGTATACCCTGCCAAAACCGGTTTGAAAATTGAAAATACAAACAATCCTATAACCAATGCAAATGAATCAGCGGTTAAAAAGTGTCCCACAAAGAAATCACCAGTAACAATTTTACAAGGGAATTCTACCAAACACTTAACAGCATTCTAATCTTACAATAACTCTTCCAGAAGTGGAAAAGCATGTATTTTTAAAATTACAGGTCCATATTCCTCATTATTAGAGACAAGAATCCTGAATTAACTATCTTCAAACTGAATACAATCATGAAAAAAACAGGCCCGGCCTGGTGGCTTAGGCGGTTGGAGCTCCGTGCTCCTAACTCTGAAGGCTGCCGGTTCGATTCCCACATGGGCCAGTGGGCTCTCAACCACAAGGTTGCCAGTTTAATCCCTTGAGTCCCACAAGGGATGGTGGGCAGCGGCCCCTGCAACTAAGATTGAACACGGCACCTTGAGCTGAGCTGCCGCTGAGCTCCCAGATGGCTCAGGTGGTTGGAGCGTGTCCTCTCAACCACAAGGTTGCCGGTTTGAGTCCCGCAAGGGATTATGCGCTGTGCCCCCTGCAACTAGCAACGGCAACTGGACCTGGAGCTGAGCCGCGCCCTCCACAACTAAGACTGAAAGGACAACAACTTGACGTGGAAAAAAGTCCTGGAAGTACACACTGTTCCCCAATAAAGTCCTGTTCCGCTTCCCCAATAAAAAAAAAAGAAAAGAAAAAAAAAGACAGATCAGGGTTGACTTTATACTTGGAACACAGGTTGATTTAAACATGAGAAAATGAATTAATGTATTTCATCATATTAACAGATTACAGGAAAAAACCAACAGGAGGTTACAGAATAAAATCCTCTCGAAAGATGCAGAAAAAGTTGCTGATAAAATTCAACATCCATTTTTCAAAATTAGCAAACCAGTAATAGAAAGGAACATCCTTAACCTGAAAAGATTATCTACAATAAACCTACAGTAAGCATCATACTTAACTGTGAAACTCTGAAAGCATTTCCTTTAAAATCAGGAACAAGATCAGGATGCCCCCATCATCGCTTCTATTCAACATTGTACTGGAGATCCTAGCCAGCACATTAAGACAAGAAAAAGAAAGAAAGAAAAAAAAGCATAAGAATTGGAAAGGAGGAAACAAAGAGGTCATTATTCACAGATTGGTCTGTCTACATAGAAAATCCAAACGAATTCTACAGATAATTTATCACAAGAGTATAGCAAGGTTGTTATACAAAGTCATATTTTACTTCTATACACCAGCAAGGTAGAAAATATAATTACATAAAAATACCACTTATGATTTAATATAAAAATACCCAGAAATAAATGTAACAAAATGTTTGCAATAGTTTAGTTGAAGAAAATTTGAGAAACATAGTAAAAGACCTAAATAAATGGAGACTACAATGTTCACGGTTAAGAAAACTTAACAAAATGTTAATTCTCTCCAAACTGGTTTCGATTCAATGCATTTCCCATCAAAATCCCAACAAGTTTTGTGTGTGTGTGTGTGTGTGTGTGTGTGTGTAGCTACGTAACTTAAAAAGATAATTCTGAAAGTATATGGAGAAGGAAACAGCCAAATCTCCTTAAAGAACTACAAGTCAGGAGGACTTGACCTACTTCCATGTACCCCAATAACGGACTAGATAGACTGTTTCAAACCAACCCTCCCAGTGAAAACCCAAACACTGAACATAATATAAGAAAACATCTGTCTGAAGGCATAAGGCACTGCAAAGATAGCAAAGACCTGCGAGGCCACAACTGTGGAACGAAGGGAACGCCTGAACACTGGATCCCTTGTCCCCTGGACGTATCTGCCAATGGGAAAAGGGCACGGATAGATTGAAAAGTCAAGTAGAAGTTTGAACAGACGTACAGGACTGGGGAAAAGAGAAGATATTTGCGAAATATAACCAGTAAGAGCTGGTATCGGTGATATGCAATGAACTCCTACAAATAAATATAAAAAAGACAGAGATGGCCCAATATAAAAATGGGTGCAAAACTTGGCAAACCACATCACAAAAGATATCCAAATGGCCAATAAGTATATTAAAAGGGGCTTAACATCATTATCCATTAGAGGAATAAGGGAATGCAATTTAAAAGCACTGAACATCCACCAAAATATCTAAAATTAAAAGGGTGGACAAGAAAGGACATGGAGCAACTGGAACTCTTATTACTTTGCTAGTGAAAAGGCATAAACAAACCACTGCTACATACAATATACACAATACAAAGGAAGGAAGGAGAAAAAGAGGACAAAGCTCTTATAAATTAAAAATATAATTTCTGAAATAAGTTCTGTAGAAAAATTCAAAGACAAAGTCAGGAAACTCTTCCAGAGTGTAAACAAATAAAACTTCAAGGAAATCCAACATTCACCTGTCAAGAGTCTCAGAGAAAATAGAAAAGGAGGTAAAGAAATGATCAAAGAAATAGAAGATAATTCCTCAGACCTGAAGAGTCTTAGAACTGAAAAGGTACCCCCCACCAATGAATGAAACAGGCCTACAACTAAACACATTTCACAAAAGCAAAGATAAAGAGATCACCATAAAAACTGTAAACAAAGTTACTACAAAAGGATAATCATCAGATTTGTAATGGACCTCTATTAGCAAAACTGGGTGTTTTAAATCCTACAGCAAAGCTTTTGAAGTTCAGAGAGAAAAGAATGTATTATCAACTTAAAATTCTGTATCCAAATTTTCAATCAGAAACAAAGGCAAGCCATTTTCAAACATTCAAGAAATTAGAAAATTTCTCACCAGCATGTATCCTTGCTGAAACAACTACCCGTAATTATATTCCAGTAAAAATTTAAAAAAAAAAAAAAAGAAGATGGTATCCAAATAACAACAGACCTAACACAGGAGTGCAATGTAAAGTAATCCCAGGACGACAGCTGTATAAGCCACAAAGAAAGCAAGCTGCCCAAATGACATAAGGTCGAGCGTTCCAGAAAGCTTATCTTCAAGAAAAGAGGAATGGTTCAAAAATGAGAACACACTGTAATACAAAACATTAAAAATGATATCCATGAGCTTCCCTCACTCAAGCAGGACTTTGCTGTACTTCTTTAAGGAACACAGGTTTAATAACAGAAGTTCCTCTACAGCTCCACATGAATTAGTTCTGCAGTGACTAAGATGTATCATCAGCATACATTTTACAAAGGCGGATTCTTAGTACTCAATTTCTAGAATCTCCTGTGGAAGCACAGAAGTTTAGAAGAGTTATAAACCATAATATAAATGCTATAAATCTTGATAATGTAATAGAAAATGAAAGCACGATGGAAAGGAAGTGTGGAGGTAAGAGAAACCAAGGGAAATGGGTGGATGTTAAATCCTTCTTGGAAAGGCAGGGAATTGAACAGATGTCTAAAATTGATAGACCAAGAAACAGAAATTTAACTATTACAAAAAGTTAAAAATAATCAACAACAGAATTAGGAAAAAGTGGAAAACATAATGACCTAAATTTCTTATCTACTAGAAAGTCAAGCAACAGATACTGTTAAGAGTTAAAAGAAAACTCAAGGTATAGAAAGATATGTGGTATTTTTGAGTTTTGGAATTAACCTAAAAAATTTTAAAAAACCAAAAAACAGTTTAAGGCAATTATATCAGAAGTGGGACTTAGAGGGAAAGGAAGGACTTTTCCTTTGGAATTATCCTGCACTGTCTGCACAAGTATTGCTTTTATTGGGGGGGAGGGGAGAGGGAGAAAAGGGGGAGATGAGGAATGGAAATAGAATAAAAAATATTAAAACCATTTTCCAGATTAGAAAAAAAGCAAAATTACTTGTTCGACATCATAAATTGAATAACATGCTAATATCAAAAAATATACATTCTGTGACATAACCAAGATGTTCTCTTACTGACCTATATGAATAAGCAAATGGAGAGCTCTGAATGTCTTTGTTAGGTTTATATTGTCTGCAAAGTCAAAAAAAAAACCATATTTGTTTCAAACTGTTTTTCCAAAAAGTCTAGGGGAAAGGCCATATTATTAGGGGGTTCAAAATGAACATTCATAGAAAACAGTTTGGACTATGACACCAATTGATACCAAAAACACTGTTACTTCAATTCAACTGTGATGGTGAGATACCTGAAGAAAAACACTGCCTGTCAAGACAGCTCCATGAGGAAAGAATCATCTTTCAAAATATAGGGCTGGGAAAACTGTATGTCCACATGCAAAAGTAGCTGAATCCCTATTTCACACCATAAAATAACATTAACTCAAAATGGATCAATGACCTTAATGCAAAAGCTAAAACATAAACTCTTCGATGAAAATGGGTGTAAATCTTTATGACACTGGATTAGGTAATGGTTTCTTAGACTTGACATTAAAAAGCACAAGCAACAAATGAAAAGTAGATAAAACTTTGTCAAAATCAAAAACTTTGGAGCTTCAAAGTACACTATCGAGAAAGTGAAGACAGTATACAAAAAGAAAACGTTTGCAATCATGTATCTGATGCAGAACTTGTATCTAGAATACATAAAGAACTTAATAAAAAAAACAAATAACCCAATTAAAAAAATGGGCAAAAGGTTTGAACTGATGTTTCTCCAAAGAAGATGTATAAATGACCAATAAGCACATGAAAAGATGCTCAACATCATTAGTCATCAGGAAAATGCAAATAAAACCACAATGACATACCGCTTCACACCCATGAGATCGAGGGTGTGGAGAAATTAGAACCCTTATGCACTGCTGGTGGGAGTATAAAATGGTGTGGCAGTTTCGGAAAACAGTACAGCAGGTCCTCAAAAACTTAAGCACAGTTACCGCATGACCCAGGAATTCCACTCCTAGGAAACTAACTACCCAAGAACATTGAACAACATATGTCCACACAAATTTATACACTAGTAGATGAATGTTCATACTAGCCAAAAAGTAGAAACCACCCCAATGTACATAAATTCATAAATGGATAAACAAATTGTGGTATACTCCATACAACGGAATACTATTCGGCCATAAAAAGGAATACAAGTATTGATATATGCTACAACATGAATGAACCTTGAAAAGCCTATGTTAGATGAAAGAAGTCAAATACAAAAGGCTGTATGTATGATTCTACTTCTACGAAATGCCTAGAGTAGGCAAATCCATAAAAAGTAGATTAGTGAATGTTGAGGGCTGGGGGAAAGAGAGTATAGTGAGTGACTCCTAATGGGTACATGGTTTCTTTGGGAACGATGAAAACGTTCTGGAATTAGATGGTGGTGACAGTTGCACAACTCTACAAACGGACCAAAAACACTGAACTGAACACTTTAAAAGGCTGAATTTTGTGGTATGGGAGGTATATCCCAATTTTTTAAAAAACTAAAAAGACTAGTTAAGATCCAATCCAGAAAAATAAAGGCAAAAATGCTGAGTCAAGAGAAACATTTGGAGAATGTTATACTTAGAAAAATGTCAGTTTTATCAGAAAAGATACTTGTGTTTGTTTACCAGAGGAAAGGTGCAGACCTAAGGAGCAAAGAAATGCAAAAGTGTCTACTGGAGGTAAGAATATCTTGGTTTAATGACTACTAGGAATTAATGATTTCATTTTGTTTTAAATATAATTGACCCTTGAACAACACAGGTTTGAACCGTACCGTGTATGAACAGGTACACTCATACATGGATTTTTTTCCCCCAACAAATACAGTTGGCTCGTCCCATCCATGGGTTTCGCATCTGTGATTCAACCAGTCACAGATCAAAAACAGTATTTTTGTATTCCCAACTGCAGTTTCCCAACCGAGGACTGAAAATACTGTTTTCAATCTGTGGGTTGGTTGAGTCTGTGTATTTGAAGGGCCAACTGTGGAGTCAAAAGATATGTGCAGATTTCCAACGGCGCAAGGGTCAGGGCCCGTAACCCTGCCGTTGTTCAAGGGTAAAGTAACTATATTTAGTTTATTATTATTATTAGTTTCAGGTGTACAAAACAATGTAATAAACATGTATACCACTCACAAAGTGATAACCCCCTCCCCCAACCTACTACCCCTCTGACATCTTACACAGATAGCTGTTACAGTTCCACGGACTCTCTTCCTTATGCTGTACTCCACATCCTGTGACTATATATTAACTATATTTAGTTTTGAACGTGTTTTCATAGCCATGATCTCAAGTGAGGTACTCCTGGAAATTTTAGTTGTGTCCATTAATAGCCTTGAATCACATGGTGGATTCTGTTACACCTATCCTATCTATTAGACTATTTCCTTGCCCAATAGTTGGGAGTAGGAGGGATGAGGCCCTCTTAACTCAAATCCCTCATTAACTTTCCATTCTCCTTCTGCAACCCAACAGCATCGAAAGCTACCTGGATGGCAAGTCCTGCTAGGTATAAGGAACCCAACACTCAAGCCTTCTAGATGGAAAATCTTGTTATAAAACTACTTAAGCCTCAGTATAAAAGATTTTCTGTGTCTGGTTACCAGTATCAATTCTTAAATTAATTAAACAAGAAGCCCATTATACTGAGGTGGCATTAATGCTGCAGTGCCTACATAAGTAAACCAAAATCTAAGCCTGTAAATACCTCCAGGTGATGAAAGCAAAACCTAAAGACAAAAATCACAAACAGCCAACTAGGATTTAAGCTATAACCAGTCGATAATTTCCTTCCTTTGCTTTCACCTTTTCTCTATAAAAGTTTTTCCCCCCTCCAGTCAATAGAGTACTTCTGATGGAGAAACTGAGCTAAAATGGTTCCCTGCCACGTGGAACTGACCTAAAATGGTGACCCGAGCGGAGAGAGGTCCCCAGCCTAAGCCCCAGCCCACTTCCGCATCACCCCCTCCAAGCCACACCCCGAGCCAATCGCCAGAGGACACCCACCCCCTCCCCAACTCAAGGAAGTCCCCAACCCATAAAAACCTGCTCACAACCTTGCCAGGGGCTCAGTCTTGGGAAGGATCCCGCTGAGCCCGCCGGCATAACAAAGCTGATCTTCCTAACTCTCTGAGGGCTGCTTTGGTTCTTCCGGTCCTCGTATCCGGAACACTTCTACCCACTTCCGGTTTGATATTGCCCGATTCGAATTAAGTTTTGCTCAAATAAATTCCTAAAATGTGAATATGCCTCAGTTCATCTTTTAACAGGTCTGGTATCAGACAGATGCAGGACCCAAAGGAGACCCCCAACAACCCCAAAGGGCAAGAAGCCACCAGGTGAAGGCACCCACTGAGCCCACTGAGTTCACTGCTTTCCTGCCGCATCTGGAGGTGACAGGTAAGTCCCTCTCAAATATGAGTTCCACAGTTTTTGTGTTTAAAAGAGCGCTTCGAATTTACTGGAGTATTTCTTTCTCATGACTGGGTCTGGGGTTGGCAGACTTAAAAGAAACCGAACTGGATCCAACTTGGGTTGGATTGGATCTAACTCAGGTAATAAGGGGAAAGAAGAGAAAAGTGGGTTCCTCTGAGTCCACACAACCTGGGACTCCTGCATCTGGGACCCATGGCTAACTGTATATAGAAAAATTATGGGCCCAGAACTTGTGTTTTCCTGAACCTATGGATTAACTTTACCAAAAATAATCTTGAAGTACAGTGGTCACAGTAGGGAAATTTCAACCTAGATAAGCCTATCCATTTATGAGATACAGAGGCTCTAGAGAAAAAAGGGTCCCGAATTTCCCCCTAAATAATGGGATGTATTTTTTTATTGGAATGCAAAAGGTCCTAAAAAACTAAATGAATGAAAAAAATGCCTCTTTAAAAGATTCTTTACAAAAGGCAAATGAAAAGTTTAAGCAACAAAGCTGACGGTAAATCTAAAAGGTGTACACTAACTTGACCTTGACTGTTCACAAACTGTCTTCCCTTTATCCTCCTCTCCCTAAATATTCTGGACTTACTAATCCCTTTACTCAATCGCCTTTCACTCTGAAGATGAGCTAGAGGTTAAACAAATGCCTTTTAAAGTGAGGCCATTCACTGAGCTTGGAAAACCAAATGTATTACATTCATCTTTTCTCCATGGTCAAAGGCTGAACTTCCGGCCACTGTCAAAGATTTTCCAAACCCTAAACAGAATCCTCAAAAACTTTACAAGTTGGAATTCCAAGTAAAGCTTTCAATCTGGAACTCCTGGATATCTACCAATTTATTCATATGACATTAGGACCTGGCGACACCTGAATGTTAATGGCTAAAGCCACAAGGGAAGATCCCAAGAGCAATATTAAAGACCCACATACTAATCGCTCTGCCAGGGTTGGCTCAAAACACACTAGAAAAATAGCCCACGACCTACTTGAAAGTACTGATAAGGTATTTTTTTCAAAAGACTGACTGCTCTATCATTCGATCTCGCAAACAAAGAAGGATGAACCAATATCAGACTAAAAGATTAGAAAACAATTCTGTGAAACATTCTGGGCTTTATCAAAAACAGAAAACGCCTTGATTTCTTTATTCATTAGCAGGCTCCAGTCCAAACTAAACAAAGAGACACAAGCTGGGCTGGGAAACTGCCCCTTTTGCTGAATTAACAGCCCTAGCTGAGCATTTGGAAAAAACTTGCAGCAAGATAAAATTTAAAAAGCCAATAACCTTACGGCCCTGCAGTTACAACAACTCCACAGGTTGAGAACCTCCACATACAGATTTCAAGCCAGACCTAGAGAGCCTCCATTCAGGAATACTTTGCCCCAAAATGCCTGCCTCTACTGTAAACAACCAGGGCACTGGAAAAGGGAATGCCCCGTGTTGAACCCATTGTTTAAACAGACCTCCACCTATTAATCCAGACTGGGTTTCCATTGGGGAAGTCTTAAAAAAATTCGATTACCGAAATAATAATCATTGATGGGGCTCTGAGGAATCCTTCAATAAATTGCTCTTCATGGTATCTCTAAATGAGCAAGAGGAAACTAAGATAAAAATCAATGGAAAATTCTGTACCGTATTGGTGGATAGTTCCGTAAAACAGCAAATCCCTGAGAGTAGAGAATATTTCTGTTGTGGAGGTTTCTAACCAAATTCAAAGGGCACCTGAGTCTAAATCGGTCCAGAAAACACTCGGGCCATTTTCAGGAAACCACATCTCCTTATGTGTGACTGACACTGCCCCAAGTAAACCTGTTTGGATGAGATTTTGCTTTCTAAAATGAAAAGTCATATAAAACTTAACTAAGAAGGAGAAATGATCTTAGAATTTCCTGACCCTCCTGAACCTGAGCTACTGTGCTCCTGTGCAAGCAGGAATGGATGGAATTGAGAAAATATAAAAACCCTGATCTCTCAGAAGTGCCTGAATGCTGATGGGTTTCTTCTTCAACAAAGGCAAAATTAAGAGCTCTGAACCCCAAAAAATCCAAATAGATAATTCTAAACCCCTGCCTATATCCCCTCCATATCCACTAAAACCAGAAGCTATCCTAGGACTCTCATCAACTGTAGAAGACTTAAGAAAAGACTTATAATTCTGTGCACTAATCCCTGTAACATTCTGATCTTATTCATTAAAAAACTAAATGGACGAAGTTGGAAATTTGTCCAGGGTCTGCATGCAGTTCGTAAAACTGTGACACCAAGGTTTCCTATAGTTACAAATCCCAATACCTTGTTATCTAATGTACCTCCAGACTCAAAATGATTCACAGTGGTGGATCTTTGATATGCTCTTTTCAGTATCCCAGTTGACAAGGAGGATCAATATTTGTTTACCTTCACTTGGAAAAAACTAGAAATATACCTGGACTGTAATGCCACAAGATACACTGAAGCCCTGTCCTATTTTTTACAGGTTTTACACCAAGACTTGGCAACCTTATAATTCCCTAAGAACTCTACACTCATTCAATATGTAGACGACTTATTGCTAAGTTCCCCTCCAAGGGACGATCCAGAAATAGATGCAATTTATCTATTACAGCAAGTAGTTTGTAAAGGCCACAAGGCCTCCAAGGAAAAACTCCAATTCTCGAAAGAGAAGGTTCACCGCATAGGGCACGATTTGACTGCAGAAGGCATTTCCCTCTCACCTGAAAATATAAACACTATCCAAAATTTCCCTAGACCTACATCTAAATTACAATAAAGGAGCTTCCTTTGACTTGCAGAATACTGTAGATCTTGGGTTCCAAATTTTTCTCTGATCACAGTTCCCCTATATGAGCTTACAAGGAACTCAATTCCAGAGCCCTTACCCTGGGAAGGTAATCACGAGCAAGACTTTCCCCAACTAAAATTGGCCCTACAACAAACTCCAGTCCTAAGGCTCCCAAAGTACACTAAACCTTTCACCTTATTTGCCCATAAGTGTGATAACCAGGCACAAGTTCTAACACAAGAGCATGGAGGAAAACACAGACCTATTCCTACAGCTTACAATTAGAACCAGTAGCCAGCGCACATCCAAACTGTTTGAAAGCAGTAGCCACAGCAGCTAAATTGAGGGAAGCCGCAACTGAAGCCTTAATGCGTCTTAGGATATGACTTACAAGTACCTCATCCTATTGAGAGTCGATTAAGGTCCAATCAGACACAACATTTCTCAGCAAGCAGACTAATACCTTATGAATAATAAGGTATTTCACCTTCTTAACTCCATCTTTAAGCACTGCAACTTGCTCAACTCTGTGACCCTTGCCTGACGATAGCACCGATCACTGTTAACTGTGTAAATGTGGAGTCACGATTAAGCCCTCGCTTACAAAACACATTAGAAAGCCCAGATTTAATGCCCTTCATTGCTGGGTCCTGTGCTAAGAATGCAGAAAGGAAATGTCACACAGGATATGCTGAAACAAGCCAATGTGAACTACTGGAAAAGAGGATCCTTCCCCAGTTTAAGTCTGCTCAACCAACAGACCTATATGCCCTCGCTCAGGCTTGGCAGCTAGTCAAAGAAAAAGCAGCAGACATTTATACTGAGAGCAGATATGCCCTTGGGGTGGTCCATGACTTTGGTATGTTATAGAAACAGAGGGTTCCTCACTTCTACTGGAATTGCAACTAAATTGCAATTAAAACTGAAGCTCATACTAGAAAAACAACTTGAGTATCCCGGAAATGCTCTAGCAGACTTCCATGCTACATTAGCCAGAACTAAAATTATTACAATATGCACTTGAAGGAACGCCATAAGATTGATTCTAACCAAATTACTTATGATAATTTACATAAAAGACAAAATCAGGCACCTAAGCTGGAGTAACAATGTTGAGACCAATAAGGATGCAAAGTTAATATTAAACAAGGACTCACTGAGGGCCCCCGGACGGACAGCCACGTGGTTCTTCCTACACCCTTACAAATGTCATTACTAAAAGCTCTACATTCAGCAACTCATCATGCCACAGATACAGTATGAAAAAGTATTGATGGGATGACTGCTCCAAGGTCGCGAAAGTCGTTTACAACCAATGTCTTATTTGTCAAGCCCATGACCCTGGAAAGACCATTAAGGTATTATTAGATGGAGCATTCCCACCACCTACTAGGCCATTTGAACACTTACAAATGGACTTCATTCAATTGCCTCCCGTAATGGATTATCAATATGTTCTTGTAATTGTTTGTATGTTCTCAGGCTGGACTGAAGCCTTTCCATGCAGAAAAGCTGATGCCACAACAGTGGCTAAGAAACTTTTAGAAACTGTATTTCCTTTATGGAGTATACAGAGAATCTCTAATGATAGGGGAACTCATTTCACTGGACAAATAATTAAGCAATTAAATAAGGCACTGCTGACACATTGCATTTACTGTCCTTAGTCATCTGGAAAGTTGAATGGACAAATGGAAAGTTAAAACTAAAGCTAGCTAAATTAACAGAATCAACTGGACTGCCCTGGACAAAAGTTCTACCATTGGTTTTGATGGCAATTAGATCAACAAACACATATAGAAAAAGCATAAATTAACACCTTATAAAATAATAACAGAAAGACCTATGTCTTTGATGATAGAACCACGTATGTCTCCTGTACTCATAAATTCTGGTATGACTCAATATTGCAAAGCTTTGGGCCAGCCCGGAGGCTCAGGCAGTTGGAGCTCCATGCTCCTAACTCCGAAGGCTGCTGGTCCGATTCCCACATTGGCCAGTGGGCTCTCAACCACAAGGTTGCCAGTTCAACTCCTCAAGTCCCGCAACGGATGGTGGGCAGCGCCCCCTGCAACTAAGATTGAACACGGCACCTTGAGCTGAGCTGAGCTGCCGCTGAGCTCCCAGATGGCTCAGGTGGTTGGAGCGCGTCCTCTCAACCACAAGGTTGCCGGTTCGACTCCCGCAAGGGATGGTGGGCTGTGCCCCCTGCAACTAGCAACTGGACTTGAGCTGCGCCCTCCACAACTAAGACTGAAAGGACAACAACTTGAAGCTGAATGGCGCCCTCCACAACTAAGATTGAAAGGACAACAACTTGAGTTGGGAAAAAGTCCTGGAAGTACACACTGTTCCCCAATAAAGTCCTATTCCCCTTCCCCAATAAAATCTTTATATATGTATATATATATATGTATATATATATATATAAAAATTTCCACCCGGTGAAGAAAGCTTTCCATGAACCTCCAACAGATGGTCAAACATTCTACAACTTAGTACGTACCTGGAGAGTAGGTCTTCTGGAAATGACACCTAAGAAAGAATGCCCTTGAACCTCTTTGAAACGGACCATACCAGATCCTCCTCGCTACCCAGAAACAGACACAAGACGAACAATGGGCTAAGCAGCAAAAGCGATTCTTCCATGGATCATAACCTATGAGTTTCACAATGAGACAAGAGCAATTTAACTGTGATGGTGACTTATAGGTGGTGCTAATACCAAGTTTCTAGTCAATCTCTTGCGTACAACATGACAATCAAAAGAGGAGAATTGTTAAACTAATCAAACAAGGAGGCCTTTAGACTGAGGTGACACTAAAGCTTGGCACCTATGTAAGGAAACCAAAATCTAAGCCTTAAACAGCCAACTAGGGTGGAAGCTATAGCCAGTCAATAATTTCCTTACTTTGCTTCTGTCTTTGTAAGTTTTCCCCCCAGCTTCAGTCAACGGAGTTCTCCTCACCACTTCTGGTTTGGCGCTGTTTGATTCAAATCAATTTTTGCTCAAATAAATTCCTAAAAGTTTAATACGCCTCAGTTTATCTTTTAACACCACTAATAGCTTTGAATCACATGGTGGATTCTGTTACATCTATCACATCTATGTGTATTAGACTATTTCCTTGCCCAGTGGTTGGGGGTTATGAGGACCTCTAACTCTAGTCCCCCATTAATTTAACTTCCCATTTTCCTTCTGCAACCCAACAGCACCTGAAGCTACCAGGATGGTAAGTCCTGCTAGGCATAGGGAACTAAACACTCAACCCTTCTAGACAGAAAATCGTCTGTTATAAAATTACTTAAGCCTCTTAGTATAAAAGATCTTCTGTGTCTGGTTTACTAGTATCAATTAAGGAAGCTGTAATCACTGGCTTTCACTAGCCCAAATACATAACCAGAGATTTGCACACGCATTCATTCTCGTGTTCTGACACACAGAGATAATAAATTCTCAATGCACAAAAAAAATAGTGAGAAATACAGAAGAGCGATCCTTTTGAAAAAATCTTAACAATAGATCCCCTTCAACCTTTCTATTTGAGTGGAGAGTACTGTGTTTCCCCCAAAATAAGACCTAGCCAGACAACCAGCTCTAATGCGTCTTTTGGAGCAAAAATTAATATAAGACCTGGTCTTATTTTCAGGGAAACACAGTAGTTAATTTGCAAACCAGTGAATCGCAAACTCCTACCAACATAATAAATGCTGCAAATAAGCAACTGATGAATTGAGTAATTTCTTCTATAGCACCTGGGAAGCTTCTAATACATGATGTATTATTATAATCAAGATCTATGACTATTCAGACGTCAATTTCCCTTCACAGGGAATTTGTCCCTTCCTTTCTCTCAACCCACCGGGGTGCTCTCATGAGTCAGGTTTGTATGATGGGACTCTAACCTGACTATAGATGATGATAACAGAAGTGGATTCTCACCTAAGGTCAGCCCATCACTCTCTCTCCCAGAACTGGAAGGTGTGCTGGTTGGTATTCTACTGGTCACTAGAACTCAAAGTGTGGGGCTGCCATATTCTGCTATGGCCAGAGAAGATCTCTGGTACTGGCTCACACAGCAGTCTCAAAAACTGCAACTGTCCGTCACCTCTCTGTGCCTGTTAAGGTTCTACAGGACTTGTCTCTTCAAACAACCTCCCCTCCCCCAAGCCTACAAAGCAAAAGCACAGGAGTCACTATGAGAATGACCTCTCCCCAAATTCCTGACCTCCAGTACAGGAGATGGCAGCACCAGCCAGAAGTGACCAGCTCTGGTTATACAGACTCATGGAGTGGCCCTGAATAATGGACAAAGATAATGGAAATCCTCTCAGCAGACGAACAGCAGCCAAATATGTGGCTTCAGGTCGGCTATTTCCTCTACTGCCAAGAAGTCAGCCAACAAACTAATCCCCGTGATTTTTCCTGGTGCTTTAATTTACTTGACTATCACTCTGACCGTAGCAATATAGTCTGAAACAAAGGCCACTTAGAATAGTTTCTTCACTTTTCACCTTTTCTAAATAGATTTTTCAGTCAATCGTCCCTTCAATATTACATGTTACATGAAGGAAAAGGGGGCTATGTAACAAATCTAACAAGCTCAGTGACCAAAGTAACCTCACAGTGTGATCTGATCATAAATTCCTACCTGGTGGATAGTCATTCCCAGGCCTCTAACTTCCTTAGTGAAAGGTTTATCTTCATGTTAAGCAAGCTCTGTCCATTGTTCTTTCGAATCTAGGGTAATACACCTTTGAAATGCCAGAGTAATCCTCCTTTCCAGACCCCTCTGGTAATCATCCAAGGAAGCTCATAGTCTTGTTGCCTGTATACTATCACTATTTCCTACTGTGATTGTTAAATATAAACTACCCTGTACCCACCAATGTAAAAGAAATATATCTCTCTATTTTATTTTTATCCAGTCATATGGATTTCCCCTCCTTGCTCTCTCCATCTCCTTAACCTACTACCACCAATAGATTTCATGTAATGTTCTTTACATTCCCTCCTTTCATTCCAAATGTATAAAAAGAACTGCAAAACTGCCATTCGCTGGAGCATTTTTGAGCTCTTGCTTCTGGGCATGTCTTCAGTTTGGTTCTAATCAACTCTTATAAAATTTTCTTACCTTAGCAGTCACATAAGAAGGGTGTTGGTTACTTATCATGCAATTTAGTCCGTGGGTTACAGGAGGATAGCTGGGAGTGCCGCCTGGACCCAAAGGAAAATGAACAGTGCAGTATAGTTCAGACTCTGAAGAGCACCAACTCTAAAGCTAGACATCTGAGGTTAAAAAATCGCACGTCTTCCATTCTCGAACTGTGTGATCTAGGCCAGGTTATTTCACCTCTCTGTGCCTCAATTTCTTCATAGAATTGTGAAAATTAAGTATGTCTGTGTAGTGCTTAGACCATGTATTATAACAAGCACTATATTCTACTGGATATCTGCGTTATCGTTATCATCATCACCCTTTGCACTGGCGGGGGCGGGGGGCTAAAGGGGGCGGGAATACAGTTCATCTTTAAAAGTAGAAGATGCCACTAAGCAGCTAAGGCAAAGACTGGAGTGGATAATTCTTCCAGCGTCTCCACAGCCCATACCCTCCCCTCCTCTAAAAACTCTCCCCATTAATCTATTGTTAGTTAGCTAAAGTGAACTGTGAGGGAGGGGGGCCATCTTCTATCAAGTGCAGGGAGAAGTAATCACAAGTAATTCTTTCTGTAAGTAATTCTGATTTACAGAAAGCGATGATGAAGCTGACCCACAAAAAAGGGAAAAGAGGTGGAAGGGGGGAGACACAGAGAGAAAAGCTTCTTTGATTTCCAACCACTTGGAAGTTTCTGGTTCCACTCCAACCAAAGCACTGACTGTTCTTTCTGCTCTATACCAGTAAATAAACTATCTGCTTTTTATTAAGCTTTGACCAACATGTAAAAAGTGTACTACAAGACTTAGAAAAGTTCATCAACAAAAAAATCTTAGAAAAGTTGTATACTCGTACATCTGTTATTACACAAAAATTAAGACAATACTGCAGGTAAAAATAAATTTACCTTTAAACTTCAGTCTTCTTAATCCATCCCAAAACTAACGCATGAATTTACACAGGTGAGGCTCAGGCCTGGTTGCTTCAAAAGCTCCACAGGTGTTAAAAGCTCTGCAGCTGGGGTTCTGAGACACTAAAATCCTTATACGTACTTTATCCTTATGAACACCTTTTACTACTATCGTGGTTCTCTGTATAAACTAGTATATGGCATTAATTCATTAATATACTTTTATCTTTACTGGGAATTAAAGGATTCTTGACAGAGCAGGAGGGGAAAACGACAGGCATTATACAAACTGTAACAATCTCCCTTTAGATCAGAATAATCAATGCATTCTTTTGCTGATGTCCACTGTACCAGCCAGGTCACCAGCCGACATCCTTCCCCGACCCCATCCCCTGCCAAAAAACAGTAATAAACATACAAAAACTGAACCTTTTCCCGAATTCCTTTCCTTCTTATGCCAAAAAAGTAATCCTAACACCATCCGTTCATGTTATGCAAAAGGTTGACAGTGAATTTCAAGTTTACATTCATCTGTATTTTGACTTTTGTTTTAAAAATCAGGGTTTCCGTCCTTAAGCATTCCAGTTATGTCACCAGTAACTCAAGTGAGCCATAAAACACAAATCTGGTTCCTTTACCCCCGTTTTGTTTCGCTGAGGACTCTGAAGGTTATCAAGCCGGGGGGTGGGGAGTGTGGGGGGGCCTATCCTGACGTTCTCCTTGCAGCCCACCCCTTTTCAAACCTCAACTGTACAGAGGGAGCGACAATCAAGTTGTGACCTTGTTGCACGGCTAGGAGGAAACGTGTTCCTCCTCGACGGCGAGACGAGCTCACGAACACACCGCACGACGACGCGGGCGGTGCGGATTTCTCACCGCGGCCGCCAGGAAACGCCACGGCGGAAGGCCGGCGATCGGCGGCAGGGTTCCCAAAAGACAACGCTGCCCCCCGACTCGTCGGGGAAGCACTGGGGCGAGGGGCCTTTCTCGTGACCCCTCCGACTAAACGGCAGCATCGGTCCCAGAGAAAAGAGAATTCCTCAACCCAACTTGGCGTTTCAGGAAACCGTCTCCCACCGAGCGAGGAGCATGTGCACTTCTCAACAGCCAGAGACCCGGACACCCCTCGCCGAGGGGGAACAGCAAATCCTGCTTCCACATCTGCCCTAAAATAACGGGGAGGTCGCGTCCCCACGGGCCCTGCCGAGGGCGGCCCCGGAGCCCCGCGCCAGGTGTGCGGAGCCCAGGCCCGACCCCCGCCCGCCAACCCCGCCGCCGCCCCGGCGGCCCCGCCGCCTCGCTCCCCTCCCCCTCCCGCCGCCCACTCACTCCGACGCGGGCCGGGACTCCGGGCTCCACAAACCCGTCCCCGCGCAGCAAGAAGGTGGCGGCGGCGACGCTGCGGTTTCCCCGCCTTCCCTCCCCTCCCCCGCCGCCTCCGCTCCGCACTCCCGCGCCCCCGCTTACCCTCAACTCTTCGAAATCCGCCATTTTATACCAACCGCGGGCGCCGCCGCCGCTGCCGCCACAGCACCCCCTCCCGTTGCCGCCAACGACGCCGCCGCCGCCACCACGGCCGCCGCCGCCGCCTCCAGCACCATCCTGCACTGGGCGCCGCTGAAGACGCCGCGGCCGCCGCCGCCGTCGCCGCCGCCGGGCCCGTCACGTGACAGGCACAGGAGCTCCGCCCCCGGCCGCGCGGCCCCGCCCACCAGGCGCCCCCGCCCACCGGGCCCGCCACTTTCCGCCGGCTTCTTCCGGCGGTGCTCCCGGCGGTGTGCGTGGTCCTCCCGTGAGCTCGATCCTCCCGTGAGCTCCCGCCCTCCATCGCGCCCTGCCCGCCTCCCGCGTGCCTTCTCGTGCCTCGCCCTGTCGCGGTCCCCTCTCGGCCCCGAGCGGTGACTTCCCTCCCCCGAGCGGTGGCCGGAGCCCGACCCCCCGAAGCGCCGTCGCAACTGCAGCGTTACCCGCGGGCTGGGAGGAGAGCCTGGCCCGGGGGAGTGGCTGAGAAGCCGTCGGGACTCGGCACGGGAACATTTCGGGAGAATTCTTACGGTGCCCTTTCACACGGTGGCTGGGCACGGAGGAAGCAGCTGCCAAGGAAACCGTCCTCCGCGTACTTGTGTCGGAACAGCCTAAGTAGGGGTGCTGGATGAGCTATTGTTCCCATCTAATGATGCAGGATCGGTGGGGCCTCTTTGGATTGCTAATATCCTCAAAGTACGAACGGGGCTGATTCTGACTTTCAAGGGCAACTGAATGTCATGGACAGCAGAGTTGAAAGGGTTGGGGGGAGGGGCGGCACTGGAAGAGAAGTGAAATAAGAGAGTTATCAGAAGGGCTATGATAAAAAGTCGAGGAGTCAGGGAAATCTGATAGCTAGGAAAGAGTGAAATGGCAAGGGCAGAGAAGATGAAAGGAAGCTTGATGGCACTTCTGACTTGCTGATAAAGGATGAGAGAAGATGCTGAGTACAACTGATCAGAAAATTTGCTGGACCAAGTACACGGTTCAGATTTCCTTGAAGAGGTGAATGGAACTCATCCACGAAAAGACTTTAAAACACTTAATGTGATTTACACGGCCCCGTTAAATCGGGTTCCTGCCTATGCCTCCTCCCACTCCCCCTCACTTCACCAACAATGCACTTCTTTCAGTTCCTCCATCAGACCCACTACCACCACTGATGAGACGGTGTCTTACCAACCACCACCTTTTGAGACCTCTGAATGTTGATCCCCGGGCCCAGAATAACTTCCCACTCTTTCCCTCTTCCCCTCTTGGACTCCTGTTCATCCTTCAGGTCTCAGTTTAAGTATCATTCCTTCAGGAAGAACTTCCCTAAACCCCCATGCCCCATTTTAATTCAAATCCCGCTCTACAACTGCTCATAGGACCTGAACTTTTCTTCGTAATATTTCTCCATGGTAATTATGTAATTATTTGTGTGATTATTACATAGTGTTTTAAGTTTTTTACCTTAAAATTTTTTTAACCCACTAGACTGATGACTGATAAACTCCTGACAAATTATTCATTTGTTTAATGAAGAAATGAAGAACAATATCTAGCGTAGGTTCTACACCAGGGGTGTCTAAACTTTTTTCAACGTTTTTTACCAAGGGCCATATGCGGTAAAATACACAAACAGCCAGGCCACTCACTCGAGGTGAAGTATGTATTGGCTCACCTGGTTTATTTAAGTAAACAATATATTTTTGGAATTTGCTGCGGGCCAATTAACAATGGATTGTGGACCGCAGTTGGCCCACGGGCTGCAGTTTGGACACCCCTGTTCTACACCATTAACTTTGTGGTCTTAGTTTGTCTTATTCTTGATCTTAGCTTAGTCTCTTTAGGCCTTGGCTTATACCTCAGTAGAGTTTAACATTATTCAACAGACGTTAAATGAAGGTTACTGTGGACTAGGAGTTTGGGGAACAGAAAGAAGAATAGAATACAATAAGCCTTTCCGCCAAGGATCTTACAACCCATAAGAGGGACCAACATGAATACAAAACTAAGAGAAGCAAGGCTGCACTGAAACTTGTTTGTAGTGTTCATTGTAGGGTTGGGTAGGTTTGACTGCACAGAGTATTAGGTGCTGGTCCAGACGGGCTTATGCCAATAACAACTGATGTCCTCATGGATGCTGTGATTAGATCAGAACTGTTCCTGTAAATCCAACTACAGGGCATTTCCAGGTTTGCCAATTAGGTCAAGTGTGGCCCCCTGCCCCCAAGGTAGGCCAATCAGGTAGGGCAATAAATGTCTTAGATATTCAGTGATTAGAGCTGAGGACACTCTCTAGAATGTGGAATGCTGTAGCTATTTTGCTATGAGGGGCGAGCTTGAGGACCAACCCATGTCATTGGCAAGAATCACTAAAAAAAATCAAAATTAGCTTTGACACCCACCTTACCTCTGTACTTGTCAGTGTTCTTGAGCCAATTCCTTTATACTGTCTTGGATAGTTTGAAATGAGTTTTCTATTAGTTGCAACCAAAACAATTCTGAAACAGGATGCTACTTTGTCTCCCCAGGCCAGATTACTAATTTGGCATCTTTTCTAAACTATACTCCTTATATTTATTCAGTATTCTTTTCAAGGGAAAGCTGAGTGGTAAAGTATAGAAAGAATGCCTCTCTCTTTACTGTCATGAGCAATTCAGCTCTGGCTCAAATTTGTAGTGTATCCTACTTATCAAAAACAAATCTGCACTTACTTGGATCTAACTTCCTTATAATGTGTTATAACAGTAGGCTCACCACTACTGTAGACCACATACCAAAGTACCACTCCAGCCACATACAGAACTGTTTCCCCAGAGGAATTCCATTAAATACTATTTTATTTACATTTTCAAGGATAAAATCTGATTTATGGATTGAGATTCTAGGCAATTACCTGGTTGGGCTATCATCTTAATCTGGCTCCAATTAAAAATAAGAATTACAATGAAAGTGTCCTAAGATTATACTACATACTCGTACAGTCAAAACTCTCAGGATTGGCTTTTCCATTTACTAGGTGTGTAACTTTAGCAAAGTCTCAACCTAACTTTTCTAATCTATAAAACAATGATTATTACTGATCTAAGGATGTTGGATGATTAAATGAGATAAGGTATATGAGTGCATTTTATAAACTTACAAATTGATATATAATAATTTTTTGTATCTAAACAGCTGATAAACACGCCAAAAAAAAGTATTAAGAAGCATTCAGATACCCATATGGTATGTCCTAGTATCTTCAGAAAGGAGTATTCAACCTAATTGGACTATTCATGGAAAATTGAGTTTAGTCCCAAGTACGGGTGTTTTTAATTCTTTCCCTTCCTATCTCTGATCACATCAATCATGCCTGATCTCAACATCTTTCTTTACCTTTCCACTCCTTTCCTCTTCCTATAACCATGTTCAAGCCTCCTAGATAATTTCAGGTCACCTTTCTTCTTTTGCCAAACATACATCTATTTTAATCACAAATGTTCACTTGTTTACATTTTGCAAATAGTGTTTGGCTTAACCTTTACTGAAACTAATGTCAAGGAAACTGAACTATTAATTTATCTTTTAATTTTATATACCCAACTTTTTATTCTGAATTTTTTTTAATCTGTAAAGAAAAATTGAAAACATAATACGATGAACATTTGTATACATTCCAACTAGATTCAACAATTGTTAATATTTGAACAACAATTTTTATTAAGGTATAATTTACATACAGTGAAATCCTCATATCTTAAGTAAACTCTTCAATTAGTTTTGAATAATGCTTATCAAGATACAGAACATTTCCATTACCCCAGAAAGTTCCCTTCTACTCCTTCCCAATCAAACTTCCACCAGAAACAACCAATGATCTGACTTCTAATACTACAGAGAAAATTGAAAAATGAAAGAACATTCTCTACTTATTGTAAAATGCTATTATAACCTCAATGCCAAAACCAGGCAAAAATTAGTTTTCCTATCTAACTTATAAACAAATCTTACCCCAGGAATGCTGGCATAAATATTAAACAACTAGATAATTTGATTCAACTCACCAATAGAGAACAATCAAAATATCTGAATTCAGAAAAGCAAAAGCAAATACCTAATATAAAGAATTATCTAGCACAAATCTTAGAAGGCAGTATCCCAGGTAATTAAACCAAACATCTGTCCAGAAGGCATTTGACAATCCAAAGGTAAAATCTATAAACTGAGCTATGACTTTTGAAGGATTCCTGAGCAAGAGAGAAATAAATCTAAATCTAGTGCCACAGAAGATGGAAAGTCTAACATAAACACTCCCCATATTTAATACAAGACCTCATAAGGTAAAGATAAACCAGAAGTAAGTCAGCACTTCCAATCAGGTTTTACAGTAATCAGGAAACTTCAAGCCTTGAATACTGAATAAATAGGTCCTAGACTGGCATTCCACAGTCACTGGGCAGAAACAAACAAAAATTCTCCCCAGAAGAAGGCATCATTACCTCAAACCTCAGATTATCCTACAGATAATTTTCCAAATAAAATGACTAGCAGAGTCAGAAATCAGAAAAAGACTGCAATTAAAGCATGCTTACGCTTTTAAAAATTTAAATAAAAAGTTTGAAAAAATCTGATAGAGGTTTAAGAACTCAAATGAGGCCAGCCCGGTGGCTCACGCGGTTGGAGCTCCATGCTCCTAACTCCAAAGGCTGCCGGTTCTATTCCCACATGGGCCAGTGGGCTCTCAACCCCAAAGATGCCTGTTCAACTCCTCGAGTCCTGCAAGGGATGGTGGGCTGCGCCCCCTGCAACTAACAACGGCAACTGGACCTGGAGCTGAGCTGCACCCTCCACAACTAAGACTGAAAGGACAACAACTTGAACCTGAACAGCACCCTCCACAGCTAAGATTGAAAGGACAACAACTTGACTTGGGAAAAAAGTCCTGGAAGTACACACTGTTCCCTGATAAAGTTCTGTTCCCCTTCCCCAATAAAATCTTTTTTTTAAAAAAAAGGAACTCAATTGATAAATTTAGTATATTACACACAGTTTAAGCAAGAATTAACAACCAGAACACGTTAGAAGGCTAATTAGAATGACAAAAAGACAAAAAAAATGGATGGAAAATATATAAGAAAACATTAGAGACATAGATTTGAGAGATAAACGATAACCTTGAAAGGGTCTAACAAATGTTTAGCTGGAGTCCTCAAAGAACAGAAAAATCCAGAATGAGGCAGAAGTAACGTGTGAAGAGATAAAGTTTGAGATTTTCCAGACTAATGAAAAATACTGTAGGTAAAGGCTTAATAAAACCCTTTCGTATTCTGCATGAGAACTTGACCTTCAGCTAACTTTCTAGCTCTCTCCATACAAAAACATGATAGAGGTTTACAATAAAAATCATCTCTGAGTAGCAGATTGGATCAAAAAACTAAACCCAACCATATGCTGTCTCCAAGAGACATATCTCAGCTACAAAGATAAGCATAGACTCAAAGTGAAAGGGTGGAAATTGACACTCCAAGCAATGGTACCCAGAGAAAATCAGGTGTAGCCATACTGATATCAGATGAAACAGACTTCAGGCTGAAAAAGGTAACAAGAGACAAGGATGGACATTTCCTAATGGTAAAGGGAACTGTACAACAAGAAGACATAACAGTCATCAATATTTATGCCCCCATTCAGGGAGCACCGAAATACACCAAGCAACTACTAACAGAACTAAAGGGAGAAATTGATCAAAACACAATTATACTAGGGGACTTAAATACATCATTGACAGCTATAAATAGATCATCCAAACAGAAAATAATAAAATAGCAGCCCTAATGACACATTAGATGAAATGGACATAATTGACATATATAGAGCACTTCATCCTAAAACATCAGACTATACATTTTTTTCTAGTGCACATGGAACATTCTCAAGGATAGACCATATATTGGGACATAAAACTAACCTCAGCAAATTTGAAAAGATTGAAATCATACCAAGCATATTCTCTGATCACAAGGCTTTGAAATTGGATATCAACTGCAAAAAAAAAAGCAGGAAAAAACACAAATACATGGAGATTAAACAACATACTTTTAAAGAACGACTGGGTCAAATAAGAAATTAGAGGAGAGATCAAAAGATGCATAGAAACAAATGACAATGAAAATGCATCCTACCAAAATTTTTGGGGATGCAGCGAAAGCAATTTTAAGAGGGAAATTTATATCATTACAGGCCAATCTCAAGAAACAAGAAAAATCCCAAATAAATAACCACGTTACACCTTAAAGGACTAGAAAAAGAAGAACAAGTGAAACCCAAGGTCAGCAGAAGAAAGGAAATAATAAAAATCAGAGCAGAACTAAATGAAATAGAGAACAAAAAGACAATAGAAAAAATTAATGTGACAAAGAGCTGTTTCTTTGAAAAGATTAACAAAATTGACAAACCCTTGGCTAGACTCACTAAGATAAAAAGAGAGGAGACACTAATTAACAAACTCAGAAATGAAAAAGGAAAAGTTATCACGGACACCACAGAAATACAAAGGATCATCCAAAAATACTTTGAAGGACTATATGCCACCAAATTCAATAACCTAGAAGAAATGGACAAGTTCTTAGAAACATATAGCCTTCCTAGGCTGAACAATGAAGAACTGGAAAATCTAAACAGACCGATGACTAGTAACGAAATTGAATCAGTCATCTAAAACCTTCCCAAAAGCAAAAGTCCGGAACCAGATGGCTTCACTAGTGAATTCTACCAAACCTTCAAAGAGGATCTAATTCCAATCCTACTCAATCTCTTCCAAAAAATTGAAGAAGAGACAGTGTCGCGTCCCGCGCAACAAGGGCAGTGAGGGTGCAAGAAGGGGCGGTTTGGGTTAAGTTTTTAAGCAAGAAACAAACAGAGATTTAATGCAGTTAAATCCCTCTGAAGGCCAGGGGTCTCTCAGTCTCAGAGGACTGGAGCCCAGAATAAAGCTGGCTGGAGGTTTTTATTGATAGGTCTACAACTACAAGAAAGCAACTACAAGAAAGCAACATTGTTTCTTACACGGTCTGTGAGGCTCAGACTTCATAACAGAAAATGTTTATTCCAATCACCCTTTGTCTGTAAACAGCTAAAGCAGAAGGTCCCAGGATGTTTTGTACCTAAAGTATGTACCTTTTCAGGATCAAGTCTTTCACATTGTAACAACTCTGCTGAGAGAAGTGGAACCAGGTGCAAGGGGAAAGCCAGAGCCGGCAATAGACTTTCCCAAGCAGGGGGAAGGGGAGACAAGGCCCCTTCCCATACCTGTCCAAGGCAGCTCGTTTGGGGTCCCCACTCGGTTCTGCCTCGCTTAGGTTGTATCTCCCATGAGATATCTTACCCGTCTTTGGCTGCAAACCATCTTTTGGGGACCAGACAGAGAGACATAAGGTGTAAACACAAGGATGGAACAGAGTCCCAGAAAGGCACAATTTCACAAACTCTTCTTTCCTTAAGGAAAGACATGAAGGGACATTTGGCTAGGCTGTTGTGCGACTACAAGACAGTACTCCCTAACTCATTTTATGAGGCCAGCATTACCCTGATACCAAAACCTGGCAAGGACAACACAAAAAAAGAAAACTACAGACCAATATCTCTGATGAACACAGATGCAAAAATCCTAAACAAAATTCTAGCAAATTGAATACAACAATGCATTAAAAAGATTATTCATCACGACCAAGTGGGGTTCATCCCCAGGGCACAAGGATGGTTCAACATCCGCAAATCCATCAATGTGATACGTCACATAAAGAAAATAAAGGACAAAAATCATATGATTATATCAATTGATGCAGAAAA
The DNA here is from genome assembly GCF_964194185.1 of Rhinolophus hipposideros. Classification (NCBI taxonomy): domain Eukaryota; kingdom Metazoa; phylum Chordata; class Mammalia; order Chiroptera; family Rhinolophidae; genus Rhinolophus; species Rhinolophus hipposideros. The sequence continues at coordinate 21,852,460 of NC_138063.1, read as the reverse complement.
AGAATTTCACAAGATACAACATCCATTTATGATTAAAACACTTAATAAAATAGGTATAGAAGGAAAATACCTTAACATAATAAAGGCCATCTATGACAAGCCCTCAGCTAATCTCATAATTAATGGTGAAAAACTGAAGCCCTTGGCTCTACGTTCAGGAACACGACAGGGCTGTCCGCTATCACCTCTGCTTTTCAACATAGTGTTGGAAGTCCTTGCCAGAGCCATCAGGCAAGAGAAAGAAATGAAAGGCATCCAAATTAGGAATGAAGAAGTTAAATTGTCACTCTTTGCAGATGACATGATGCTATATATAGAAAACCCTAAAGACTCCACCAAAAAGCTATTACAAACGAATACAGTAAAGTTGCCAGCTACAAAATCAACGTAAAAGTCCATTGCATTCCTATGTACTAACAATGAAATCTCAGAAAAAGAAATACAAAAAACAATTCTTTTTGCAATTGCAGCAAAAAGAATAAAATACCTAGGAATAAACTTAACCAAGGATGTGAAAGACCTATATGCTGAAAACTACAAGCCATTTTTAAAACAAATTGAAGAAGACACAAAGAAATGGAAAGACATTCTGTGCTGATGGATTGGAAGAATCAACATAGTTAAAATGGCCATATTACCCACAGCAATATACAGATTTAATGCAATCCCTATCAAAATCCCAATGGCATTTTTTAAAGAAATAGAACAAAAAATCATCAGATTTGTTTGAAACCACAAAAGACCCCGAATAGCCAAAGCAATCTTAAGAAAAAAGAACAACACTGGAGGTATCACACTCTCTGACTTTAGCTTGTACTACAGGGCAATAGTAATCAAAACAGCATGGTATTGGCAGAAAAACAGACACATAAACCAATGGAATAGAATTGGGAACCCAGAAATAAAACCACATAAATATGGACAAACAATTTTTGACAAAGAAGCAAAAAACATGCAATGGAGGAAAGACAGCCTCTTCAATAAATGGTGCTGGCAGAATTGGATAGCCACGTGCAAAAGAATGAAACTGGACTGCAATCTGTCACCATGTACCAAAATTAATTCAAAATGGATCAAAGACTTAAGCATAAGACCTGAAACAATAAACTGCATAAAAGAAAACATAGGTACTAAATTTATGGACCTTGGGTTCAAAGAGCATTTTAGGAATTTGACTCCAAAGGCAAGGGAAATAAAAGCTAAAATGAATGAATGGGACTATGTAAAACTTAAAAGTTTCTGCACAGCAAAAGCAACCATCGACAAAATAAAGAAGCAACCAACTAAACGGGAGAAGATTTTTGCAAACAGTGCCTCTGATAATGGGCTAATATCCAAAGTATACAAGGAACTCATGCAACTCAACAACAAAAAAACAAACAACACAATTAAAAAATAATGGGCAGAGGACCTGAAGAGACATTTATTCAAAGAGGACATACAAATGACAAATAGACATATGAAAAAATGCTCAACATCACTAATCATCAGAGAAATGCAAATAAAAACCACAATGAGATATCACCTCACTCCAGTCAGAATGACTACCATCAACAACACAAATAGTAACAAGTGTTGGAGAGGCTGTGGAGAAAAAGGAACCCTCATACACTGTTGGTGGGAATGTAGACTGGTGCAGCTGCTATGGAAGGCAGTGTGGAGGTTCCTCAAAAAATTACGAATAGAATTACCATATGACCCAGAAATCCCTCTCCTGGATATCTACCAAAAAAAAACCCTGAAAATATTTATACATAAAGACACGTGTGCTCCAATGTTCATTGCAGCTTTATTTACGGTGTCCAAGACATGGAAACAACCAAAATGTCCTTCGATAGATGAATGGATAAAGAAGTTGTGGTATATGTACACAATGGAATACTATTCGGCGGTAAGAAAAAATGAAATAGGAACATTTGTGACAACATGGATGGATCTTGAGAGTATAATGCTAAGCGAAGTAAGTCAGACAGAAAAAGCGGAGAACCCTATGATTTCACTGATATGTGGTATATAAACCAAAAACAACAAAAGAATAAGACAAACAAATGAGAAACAAAAACTCGTAGACACAGACAATAGTTTAGTGCTTACCAGAGGGTAAGCGGGGAGGGAGTTAGGAGATGAGGGTAAGGGGGATCAAATATATGGTGATGGAAGGAGAACTGACTCTGGGTGGTGAACACACAATGGGATTTATAGATGATGTAATACAGAATTGTACACCTGAAATCTATGTAACTTTACTAACAATTGTCACCCCAATAAACTTTTAAAAAACCTATCTCTGATTCGAAAATTGCCTTTAGAGCAGAAATTAAAATGAATTATAAATACCTGATGGGGATGCCATACGTGGTACTTTCCTGAGAGAGTTAAGTTTACCAGTGGAATACAGCAATTTTAAGCTTGTATGCATCAAATGACATGCCTCTGTATGATACGTAACTACAATGAGAAATAGTTGAAATCCACAAATATAGGGAAGCTTTTTACCACACCTATCTCAATCATTGATAAAAAAGGCAAACAAAAAAATCATTAAAGATATAGAACTTTGGAACGGCATAATTAATAGTCTTTACCCAGTGAATATAAATAATGTGCAGAAAATGCATTATTTCAAGTACACATGGAACATTTACAAAAACTGAACACATGCTGACAATAGAACAGGTCTCAGTCATTTTTAAAATCATGATAAAATACACATAACAAAATATACCATCTTATTCATTTTTAAGTGTATAGTTCTGTGTGGCATTAAGTATAATCACCTTGTTGCACATCCATCATAACCTTTCATCCCCAGAACTCTTTTTATCTTGCAAAACTAAAACTCTACTCATTAATCAGTAACTCCCTGTTCTCTCCTTCCCCCATCCCCTAGCAACCACCATTCTATTTTCTCCATGAATTTGACTAAATACCTCATATAAGTGGAATTATATAGTACTTATCTTTTTGTGACTGGCTTATTTCCATTAGCATAATATCTGCAAAGTTCATTCATGTTGTACCATGTGACAGAATTCTCTTCCTTTTTAAGGCTGAATAATATTCCATTGTATGTATATAGCATATTTTGTTATTCATTTACCTGTTGATGGACATTGAGATTGTGTTTTAATCAGTTTGGACTACTAAACGAAATACCAGACTGGGTGGTTAAACAACAGACATTTATTTCTCACAGTCTGGAGGCTGCGAAGTCTAAGATAAAGGTGCCAGCAGATTTGGTGTCTGATGAGGGCCTTCTTCCTGATTTGCAGATGGCCACCTTCTTGTTATATCTTTACATGGTGGGGGATGGGACCTCTGGTCTCTTTCTCTTACAAGGACATTAATCCCATGATAGGACCTCTGCCCTCATAACCTCAGCTAAATCCAGTTACCTCCCAAAGGTCTCACCTCCAAATACCATCACACTGGGGATTAGGGATTCAACATATGGGTTTTAAGGGGACACAGACATTCAGTCCATGGCATGTTGCTTCTACTTTTTAGCTATTGTGAATAATGCTGCTATGAACATGGGTGTACCAATATCTCTTTAAGACCTTGTTTTCAATTCTGTTAGGTAAATACCTGGAAGTGAAATTGCTGGATCATATGGTAATACTATTTTTAATTTTTTGAGGAACTGCCATACTGTTTTCCAAGGAGACTCCAGCATTTTACAGTCCTACCAGCAGTGCACAAGGGTTTCAATTTCCCCACATCCTCATCACGTGTTATTTCCTGGTTTTAATAGTAGCCATCCTAATAGGTGTTAGGTGGTATCTCATGGCTTTGATTTGCATTTCTTTAATGACTAGTGATGTTGATCACATGTTCCTGGGCTTACTGGCCATTTGTATATATTCTCTAGAGAAATGTATATTCAAGTCCCTTACCCATTTTTTAATCAGCTGTTTGTTGTTTTGTTTTGAGTTTCAACAACAAATTTTAAAGGATTGAAATCAGATTATGTACTGTGCACAACTAAACTAAAAATCAACAATAGATAACTAGAAAATCACCACACTTTTGCAAATTAAGAAATACCTTTCTAAATAATCTATGGCTTAAAGAAGAAATCACAATGAAAAAAATAAAACTATTTACCCAAATGATAGTGAAAATACTACATATTAAAATTTGCAAATTGTACTTAAAGCAGTGGTTGTAGGGAAATTTAAAACCTTAAATGTATATGTTAAAAAAGAAAAAAGGCTGATACTCAGTTGACCTAAACTTTAAAAAACAGTACAAAAAAATAAAGCCAAGGAAAATAAAAGGAAGGACATATTAAACTTAAGAGAATAAATTGATGAAAGGGAAAACTAACATATAATTCATAAACAATGCTTGTCATTTACTAAAAAATTACCAGACATGCTAGAAAACAGGATCAAGTGACTAAACCCCACATGGGAGGTTTGTGAGGAGCTGCTACAAGACTGTTTTTCATTCACTTCTCGACCGTAGAGATTGTCATGAGACAATCATCTCCCAGGTTTTCTTCAGATATGAAAAGTCATGGTAATAGTCTAGACCCTTGATGTGATGAAAAAGGCACTTACCTCTGTAACCTTCCTCTCAAAACCCGTAACTCCAGATTAATTATGAGAAAAAAAATCAAACAAATCCCAATTAAGGGGCATTCTACAAACTACTTAACCAGTGTTTCTTAAATGTGTAAAAGTCATCAAAAACAAGGAAAGAAAAAATAACTGTTACAGCCAAGAGGAGCCTAAGGAGACATAAATGTGATGTGGTATCCTGGCTAGGATCCTGGAACAAAAAAAGGCCAGTGCAAGAACTAAGGAAACTAAGTATGAACTTTAGTTAATAATAATAGATTGGTATTTGTTCATTAGTTGTGACATATGTACCATATAAATACAAGATGTTAATAAAAAAGAAACTGAGACATATGGGACACTCTGTACTGTGTGCACAATTGGAATCTAAAACCTATTGTATTAATCATAAAATTTCAAAATTATATTTGTTAATGATAGAAAAGCAATGGCTATTAGATTTCAAATATGTAATTTCAACTTTTGAATGATTGTAAAAATGTGAAATTTCTTGTCAATTGCATCTATAGGAATTTTAAGACGTTGTCATTAAAATGCCTTAATCAGGAAGTGTAACTATTTCAACAATTAAATCTGCTTATGGAAACACTCTCAAGCTTTTCATTAAAACTTCTGAAATTTTGTATTTGGAAGTTTTAACAGATTTAATATTTTATATTTCCCTTACTATGTTAGCATTCATTTTTTTCTTATAATTAATGGTGAGCTTTTTCACCAAGTTTCAGGTAGATGTTCATAAATTCCCTCCAGCTTATCAACATGTCACAGAAATTTCATCATTTTCTTTGTGTTCTATGACCTGAAAAAGGTTAGGAAGCGCTAACCTGGAGAAATGCTGATTCACGTACATGTGAACTAGGAGAGATATACTAGGATATTTGTTACATCACTGTTTGTAATAGTGAAAATTTGAAAACAACTTATCTTGTCCATCAAGAAGAGAGTGAATATAAGCCTTGTGGTGTGTTCTTGCAAAAACGTGCTACGTGTAGAGTAAGAAAAAAATGAATAAGCCAGAGCTACATATAAGAACATGAACAAATCACAAAACCAATGTGAAATGAAAAAAACAAATTGGAAAAAAAGTTATGTACCTTTTATGTAAAGTTTTCAAAAACATAAAACAATGCTGCATCTTTATGGATATATACATATGTGACAGAAGTTCAAAAATGTCCATGTGAATGATGAATATCAAAACCAGAATAGTGGGTACCTCTGAGAAAAGATGGTATCTGTGGGCTATTCTGGAGGATTCCACTATATTTATAAAATTTCTTTCTTAAAAAAAAGATCTCAAGCAAATATGGCAAAATGTTAAGCTATGACAGAATTAGAAGCTGGGTATACCAATTTATTATTCTCTATATTTGTATGCTTGAAACATTTCATTATAAAACACAAAATACATCCTAAATATGATCATTCTTCACTACTTCACTGCTATTGCCATCATCATCCTGGCTGACTACAGTAGTCTTCTGTCTTAATTCCTTGCTTTCTATCCTGTTCCACTACAACCATTCTCCATATAACAGTCAGAATGATATTTTATAAATGTAAATCTGATCTCACCCTCCCCCTTTCAATGGGTTTACATCACTCTAAAAATAAAAATCAAACTCCTTATCACAGTCCACAGGCCCTTGTTTTATCACCGACATTTAGCCCTTATTCTTCCTCCACAATCACTGTTTATCTCCTCGAACTGATTTATTTTCCTCTTGGAACTACTCACAATCTCAAATTATATAATTCATTGTGTATGGGCACAATTCTTTCTGGAGTCCTCCGCCCTCCCTAGAATATAAGTTGCATGAAAGCAGGAACTTTGTTCTCTGCTGTATTCCCATTGCCAAGAACATGTTTTGACTCATAGTAAGTATGAAATAAATATTTTCTGAATGAATGAATAAGTGAATGATTTTGTTTTTATTCAAAAAGGGGAGGAATGACATTTCATTGGTAAAAAAAAGATGTAATAAAATGTATGGAAGTTGAAAATTACAGGGTACTCTATCAACAACAGTGATAGCTAGGACTCATTAAGTGCTCATATGTGCCAGGCATTTCTAAGCATTGGAACCACATACTTTTTGTGAGGCATGTCAGCCTTTCTCTGGTAGGCCCTGCAAACCCATTTGTGTCATGGGAGCCTCCTCCCTAGCCATAACTGATTGGATTTGGATGGAACACTGGCTGAGAAAAACCCATCTGTTAGCCGGGCAGAAGCAATCAGATTCTTTTTCTTGAAAATGTGTACTGAGAGATTTACAGGCTAAAGAAATTTGAAGATGAGTCATGGTAATGGCAGGACATTTTTGAGTGATGGGGACAGCTGTGGCGGTCCCTAAAGCTGCACTGGTATCTGCCCTTTCTAAACCTTGTTGTTCAATATTTCCTTGGCTTAATGACCTAAGATACCCGCTATCATTCCAGTAAAATCCACTCCCTTCATTTTTAAAACAATATGGATAGGTTTCTTTGTTTTGTTGATTATTCATTCTCCTAAAAGCAAAAAATGCAAACAATCTCTTGATCAAGGAAACTTGACTAAGATAGTCTTTCCCATGCATGGTCTCATTTAATTCTTGCAACATTATGAGAGAGTATTACTGTTCCCATTTTACAGATGAGGAGACAAGGCCTGAATAGGTCCAATACATTTCCTAAAATCTCAGAGCAATAAAGACTCTAACTCTGGCCTGTGTGACTCTAGAGAGGAGCTCTGAACTGCCAAACCTGGCTGCAGGAAGGGCAGCAAAAAGACTGTTGTGGAGATGAAGTTAGGAAGACAGGACAAATATTTTGACACCATTGAGGGTAAATTAGAAAATGATACTAATAACATTTTCAGTATCATTTGAAAAAACAGATTTCACTGTTTTGGGATAAGTTCCAGTAAACGCTCTTTGTTCTTATATTTCAACAATTGTTGGCAGAGAGAGATTTATACCAACACAGAATGTCTGTATGATTAAAACTTTTTCTCTTCCCATTGACAGTTTTTAAAGAATGGCAGGATACATTTTTGTAGCAAGATACAAAAATGCAGTTTTAACAATACATATTCAGAGATGACTTATAGTTGACTGTCACATGGTTTGCAGTTAGGCAGGTACATTTCTTGTCATTCTTGAAAACTCCCCCTCACGCCTGCATGCCTAGAGCAGCTCTGCTAAGATGGCTTGACATAAATGAGACTGTGAATACAGAATTCCAAGGTGTTTACTTGGAGAGGGACAGCTGGAAAGAAAGGGACTGACAGATTAATGTATCATTTAAAGAGAGTAATAAAAAAAACAGAAAGCTTATGATTAAAACACTCAGAATTCATCCTCCAAAACATCCTTGCTGTAAGAGAAAGAATAAGTGGAATAACTCGTTTTCTCCAACTGAAGTTGGATTCTGTTTTTCAATACTTGGGAAAATAATATGCCTTGAGAAACAGTGGTAAGCTTGAGCTCAATTTCATATACGTTGAATGACACACCTTAAGAAGCATCATTAGTGCACAGAGCAGACACAATTTTGTTATTTTGGTAATTATTTAAACAGTGTTTTAAAACTCAAGCATAAGAAATTTTAATGTGCTTTATAAAAGAGGGAAAAATAATATTTTCGTAGAATATATTCATAGTTTAAAAAGTAATAAATTGGGGGCAGCTGGATGGCTCAGTGGGTTAGAGTGCAAGCTCTTAACAATAGGGTTGCTGGTTCGATTCCCCTGCGGGCCAGTGAGCTGTGCCCTCCACAACTAGATTGAAGACTGCGCTGCCGCTAAACTGCCGGACGGGTGGCCGATGGCTCAGTCCATGGGGTGTTAGGATTAAATTAGACAGCCACATAAATCACATATGTTATCTGTTTAATAATTTATAGTTATTATTACTAATGGGGAATGGTCAACAATTTCAAATGGTGCTAAATTTAAATAAGATAAAGAGTGTAAAATAATCTATAATTGGGTTTCCTAATTAGGAAGTTATTGGTGAACATCTTCCAAGGAGTAGGAGCAGCATATGCTGAGAAATGAATGGGGGGTAAGAAGTGAAGAAGAGGACAGCTAGTCCTTTCAGAAAGCTTGAAGTGAATGGGAGAGAGGTGATTCAATTCAACAATTATGAGAGCTTCTTATTAGATTGAGAAGACCTGAATATTTTTGTATCCTGAGGGGAGAAAATGGGTGAAGACGACCAAAGATAATGAAGAAGGGATGGTTTAGAAGAGGATTCACAGCAAGAGAGACAGAAAGGAAAGCCACTGAAGACACAATAGTTAATACACGAAGGAAATGGAGCGGAGGAAAATGTAAAGTCCATGTTGATCTACTTCTGATTAGAGCAGGTCTGATGTGGAAGGAGTTGGAGAAGGGAAAGGTTGATGTACATTTCGCATCCCAGAAAGACCCTGACAACACCCCCCACCAAAAAAAGAAAAAAAAAAGTCCACAGCATATTCTTTTAGTCTAAATGGACCACGAATAGACAATTCCAAAGTACAGCAGGAACTTCCAAACCTTTATCTTAATGGGGAAGGAAAGGAGGGGCCTAGAGAAGAAGGGATGTCAAAGTAGAGTCTTGGGAACATAAACTTTGGATCACAAAGGCTTAAACAACTGCCAAAATCAAGGACAAATTCTATGGTACTTAAGCTTGGGTCAACTTTCATTTTAGAGACAGATTTAAGAGAACCAAAACAATTGTAAACCCCACCCCAAGCCCGGATAATCTCAGTCTCTTGATTGGTCAGTGCCATGCAAACGCTCTGGATTAATATGTTAATTTTATCATTGACTGGCACGATAAAGAATCCATATGTGCCCGGTGATTGGTTGACCTGTCTAGGCTCTGGCCAATCCTGAAAGGGGCAGGCGGGTTAAGCGTCAGGTTTCTCCGAGCTGCCTTCCTTCGAAGTACTTACTGGTCGACCACTAAGTGGCTCCTTTTCTCCCTTCTCTCCGGTCCTATCTGATGGAGCTTTCTTACCAGGCCCTCAAAGTCACGCATCAGGCGCGGGAAGCGGTAAGGAAAGCATATGCAAGAAAAGATTTGTACCAGGAACTACTCTCCCTTTCTTGCTGCGGGCCGATTGTTGTGTCTCCGGTTGCTATGGCGACAGAGTCCTCCGCCCGAGTGGCGCACGCGCACTGAGGGCCCGTAGGACCCCCTGGTCAAGCCCGGCGGCTGGGCTTGAGGTAGTGATGCTGATAGGGTAGGTCTGGGGCAGAGGCGGGTTTGGTAAAAGGAACTGCAGGGTCGGTTTGTGACCGAGGAAATGGGGTGTCGGGAGGTATTACGTATTAGACAGGCTAGTCTTGATAGGTCAGCGGGTTTGGGGCGTGGTCAAAATAAAGATTACTTACTGAAAGGCAGGACCTGGGAGTTGGGATACTGGGTTCGGGCTCTGATCCGCCACTACAAGGTCCCCATCTGAAAGTAAGGTAATTGGACTGTAGTCTTTTTCACACGAAGATTACATGAATTTTACAAGACGTACAGTGGTTTCCTGTTGTCTGTATCGTATTGCCAGCAATACCTTCCACAACGAACATGAATTGAGGACACGCTCTATGCCAGGCACCGAGGAAATAAAAACAATTTTTTTGGGGGGGAGGGTAGGATAAATAAAATTAAAGAGAAAAAATACTGCTATCTGGCCCCGCCTCCAGAGATTCTGGTGTACTCGTTTGGGATGGCTCCTGTGCATCAATATTTTTGGAAAACTCAACAGGTGATTATAATGTGTGGCCAAGATTATGAAGTTCTAGTGTCTCCCACCTTAAAAACCAAACCAAACCAAACAAAAAAACCTAATTATACAAAAAAATATAACTCTGTTTGGCCTCATATCTTCCCCCCTCCCCCCAACAACTTTATTTTCTCTTTATTTCTCTCCAACTTTGGGAAAGGGTTGCCTACATTTTCTGTCGCTACTTCCTCATCTTTGGATTGTGCTTAAGCCCATTCCAATCTGAGCTTGAACTACCTGCATCGGAACATTCTGGGTTGGCTTTTAATAAAGCAGATCCCTGGACCTCATCAATACTTACTGAATCAGAAACACTGTAGGATGGGGTCTTGAAAATTGCACTGTAAACACATGATGCAAGTTTGAAAATCACTGCCCTAAATGGTCTCATACATTTTCATGACTTCCAATGCCATCTCTATCTCAACAACCTCCCAAAGTGACTCTAGACTGGACTTCATCACTGAGCCCCAAACCCATGTGGTGTCCTAGAAGACAGAAGACAGAAAGGACAATGAATCAACAAATTACTCAACAAATTTCATGGGGTATCTCATGTATCTGCATCATAATTTGTTCAGTACCTTTGAACCTTCCTCTCTACAACTTGTACCTTTCTTTCCCAGTCTTCCTCCACCATATACCTAGTTGCTCAAATCAGAATTCTGGGGATCATCCTTAACCGATTCTTCTTCCTAGACATTCCCTTTGTCCTCTACATAAAAAGACATCAGCAAATCTCATTGATTCTACTTCTATAACGGGTCTTTAGTGATCCATATCTCCACAGCCATGATCCTGATCCAAGCCACCATAATCTCTTACTGGAACCACTTTAGCAGTCTCTTAATTATTCCCCCTGTTGGTTTTTTGCCTCTGTCCAGCCCATTCTTCATCCAGTGATCCAAATGATCTTAAAATTATGTCATTCCTTGGCTGGGGTCCTTTCACTGGTTTCCATTACATTTGGCATAAAATCCCCAAACCTTGCCATGACCCACAGAGTCCCTCCCTCCTTCTCTCTCTCTCTCTCTCTCTCTCTCTCTCTCTCTCTCTCGTTTTTGCTATTTTTTCCCATTTTTTTCCTCTGGAAGTCTTATTCATTGAATGTTTGACTTCCAAATGGAGCCTCTAACTATGTTGTTTCCTATTTTATTTTACATTGCTTAATCTTCTTGTTTTTCTTATCAAGAGATCGTCTCAACTTTTTATCCCATTGTATTGCATTTTTAATTTCTGCTATCATATTTTTATCTCCAGATACTTTCTTTTTGTCTCAGGGATCTGTTTTTCATGCGGGAGGGTTTCCTCTAAAGTCTGATGAATCTTGGCTGAGGTGAGACACCTAAAGCTAATTAGATTGTGTGTTTTAGAAGAAACTTTTCTAATAAAGATGGACTTCTCTGTAGGATGATCAGGTAACGAGGGGCCTTTTCATTGGAGTGTCCCTAAATGTCAGTGTCTGTAAGTCCTTGCTCTGAGGTCTTCAATTTCTCCAAGGAGAAATCCCCTTTGCCCTCCTATTGGGAATGAGGGCAAAATAAGCATGGTTGCTACCATTGTTGGAGTTAAACAAGGAAAGAGTTGTGTGTGGGGTGGGAGGCTTGTCCTCACTGTTCAGTGTATAGATTGTAATAATACTTAATTATTCCTTCCTTAATAACTTAAGGAAGTTATTAAGTAATAATTGAGTACTTAATTACTATTTCTTTCAGCCAGGCCCGGTGTCCTAAAGTCCAAAGTTTCTCCAGTGAGTTTCTTCTGAGAGTAATGTCCAGTCTTTTGCCAAGGGAGGGGAGGGGTTGTCACCTGATTGGGGTAGGGGAGGGAATCTGTTATACCGTGTTCAACCAGTAGCTCACTCCTTACATCAGCCCTTAGAGGTTTCTGGTGACTTAGGAGTACCTCGTTCTCAGTGTCTGTAACATTCTAGGGCTCTGTCATACACATCTGCTTCTTTTTGACTACTTTCTCTACGGGTGTTGGTTTTCTTTGATTTTGGTTGTCTTTGCTTTTGGCTTTCTTTGCTTTTTTTAGGCCAGTTGGCATTTATCCATTTGCTTTCCTTCTGTCGATTTTATTGTCATATCTGTTGTCACCTCTTCTTCTAGAGTCTTTGTCCTTGATGAATCATAGTATTTTTATTCCTTTACCATCATTTTCATGTGGTTTCATGGGAGGGAACAGAGATAAATAGTCTTTAGAACACTTTTTATTTTACAAATATTTATTTCAGAGAAGTGACTATTTAAAAAAAACCCACTAATATGTGATTCATAGCTAAAAGATATGTTAAGTTTTTTGTGGGTTTCAAGTTAGGCATTTATCATACACCTATTCATATATTCAAATTTAGTTTTAAATATGGTTACTTGTTTGGATACGATAGGGGCTAGTGGCTGAGGATAAAAATAAGAGACACTTTTGAATTCATATCCTGGTTTTTACTTAACACTGAGATAAGTATACATTTATTCATCAACTCGTGCCTACTATATCTAAAACATTGTACTTTTGTTTTGAGACATTCACAAATGGGAGCACTGATGGCATTGATTATCCTTAGGAAATGCCTCTTCTTTTGGTTTTCATGATACTATGGTCTCCTAGTGTTCTACTTCCCTTTTCGGCTTCCTCGATGAGCTTCTCTCTCTCTCTCCCTCAAACGCTTGTTTAGGATCTGAATTTGACTTTCTTGGTCAGCCTGCTTCCTAAACTTGATAAAGTGCCCCTCCTTGATGCCTTGAGTAAAGATCACCATAACATCTTCATCCTGGGAAATTAGAATGGATTTTTTCCTTGTTTGTTCCTTCTCCCAACCCCAGTAGACTAGAGGTTCCTTGAGGGCAAGGACCATAGCAATTTCCTTTTCTGACGAGTAAACTGATCATGCTTTTTCAGTGCTTCTCAGTCTTTAATGTGCACAGTAAACATCAGGATGTTTTGAACATTCTGACCCAGTCGTCCTGCGTGGCGTGGGCATCACAAGCTCCCGTGTAATACTGAAGCTACTGCTCAGCTTTGGGTAGCAAAGACCTGGGAATGGAGAATTTTCTCCTATTCCACCTTGAATGTAGTGGTTCATTAAAATAAGATGATATACAATCTGTAAACCTCTGCCTCGTTCTTTTTTCCAACTTGCATGTAGTATCCTGTAGAATGTGCTAAGGGCAAGGAAGCTGTAAGGAGGAATTGCTTTTGTGTTTTTAATTTGACCACACAATTAAAACAAACAAGCGGTAATTGGGCTCAATGCTTAAGAATGGTTTTGGGAAAGCCATCATTGTTCATGGGTACACACCGAATTGTCCTGAAACTAAGTTTGATTTATTCTCATGCGTCTTTATATGTACTTTTCAAAAACTTGTGGCTTTGCCTGTGTGAGACTTTTATATTAAAAATATCTATTGTAAGCATTAGCTAATTAATGAGGTGGTTGACTAGGTTTTTCAACGAGTGTTGTTAAACGCCTTAGGTTTTATTAATTACATGGGCCCCTAAAAAAAATGAAACAGAGTGATTGAAAATTTAATTACATCAATGTTTCTCTTCAAAGAACTAAGGCTTATTAAACTTTAAATGTTCAAACATTTAAGCATCTATTGAAATACCAACAGCTATAAACAATGTGCAGTTCTAAATACTAATTAAACAAACTCTAAATCACCATAAAGCTAAGTTGAATTCTAAGTAACTCTTATGTTTCTAAGTGCCCTGCTCTTACATAAAAAAGATTAACCACTTCACTACTGACCACGGCTGCATCTGGTAAAATGCTGTGGCTGCGATGGAACCACATTCTTCCTGTACCTGGACCAAGACTGAGCAGACCACCTGGAACACTTTGCAAATGTCACATTGCTACCCTTGGACACTAGTTCTTTTTTTTTAACCACTAACTGAGAATATGAGAGTATACAGATATGAATTTGTATATTTGATATTTTACGTTAAAAATATCATTTTGTTCTTTTGTAAAAATAATAGTTATTAGGTTTTATTTTTTTATTTTATTTTAATTTATTAGTTTCAGGTGTACAAGATAAGGTAATACTTAGACGTTCATCATTTATATCCCTCACACTGTGAACCCCCCTCCCCCCATCCACTCTCCCTCCGACCTCGCACCGAGCCATCACATTATATATATAAAATTATAGTTGGCATTCATTACTGTTTAGCTTCTGGTGTACAATGCCATGATCAGGCATCCACAGTATCCCTGAGGTGGTCTCCGGGTTTTATTTTTAAACACAAAGAGTATATATTTCACCACCCTGATAAATCTTGTTAACATTAAAAAAAAGGATATAGGCTTCTGCTTTTGAATGTGATGGAGTAGCTGGTACCAGAGAAGCCTTCCTACTGTATGCAGCTAGACAACTGGACTAAATATATGAATTGTGTCTTTACAGCCATTGGACAATGTGGTCATGAGACAAGGCCTTCTGCCTGGAGGTAGTTACTGGGTTCTGGCACACGAGGAAGTAGCTAAGCAGAGCACAGCAAATGACAGAGAGAGTACAGTTTGGGAAGACTAGGGTTAGAATTGTGAGGGATAAAGACCAGAGATGAGGGAACTTTGCAAACAAATTGCTCCATAATTCTGAGTTTTTGACTAAATACTAAGCTGTGCATATATAGAGTGAAAATGTATGAAACTTACGGAAAGACCAATTACCAGGACACTATAAGCTAAACAACTACAGGTGCTATATAATTTGAATTCCAAACAACCTCAGTGGAAAAATCTTGTGGAATAGCATTTAGAGATTCCAGGAAGGCTATGCTTTAAGAGTAAGCTATACTAGCCCTGAAATAAAGGCTCCTATAGATATTTCTTCCCTAACAAAAACAAACCTTGATAGGATTAGACCTACCTACAAATAACTAAACTATCTGCCAAAATAAAACTCAACACACTTAAAAGAAGACAATAAAATCCAGACTTTTACAAAGACTAGCATCCAATGAAAAATCACGAGTGGTCATAAGAAACAGGAAAATGACAAAACCAGTTCAAAAAATAAGTCAACAGATTCAAGTTCATTTCAATCAAACTATTGATACTTTAAAATTTTCTTTTTGATGTCAGTTTGGTATATTGTGTTCTCTTGGAATCTGTCCATCTCATCTAAAATTTTAAATTTATTGGCATAATTGTTCATAATATCTTGTTATTTTTATATAAATATATACAGGAACTGTAACCATCTTCCCTTTTTATTCTTGACATTGGTTATTTGTGACCTCTCTTTTTTTTTAATTAAAAAAGAACATTTTTTTAATTGGGGAATATTGGGGAACAGTGTGTTTCTCCAGGGCCCATCAGCTCCAAGTCGTTGTCCTTCAATCTAGCTGTGGAGGGCGCAGCTCAGCTCCAAGTCCAGTCACCGTTTTCAGTCTTTAGTCGCAGGGCGCACAGCCCACCATCCCATGCGGGAATTGAACCAGCAACCTTGTTGTTGAGAGCTCGTGCTCTAACCAACTGAGCCATCTGGACGCCCCTCTGGGAGCAGCAGTTCGTTGTCTTCAATGTAGTTGTGGAGGGTGCAGCTCACTGGCCCATGTGGGCCATTGAACTGTGGGAATTGAACTGGCAATCCTGTTGTTGAGAGCTCTCGCTCTAAGCCTCGCTCTAACCAACTGAGCCGTCCCACTGCCCGTGACTTCTTTTTTTCATCTGTCTTGACAACAGTTTATCAATTTTGTTACTCTTTTTAAAGAACCAACTTTTGTTTTATTGATCCTGTCTATTACAAGTTTGATATCTATTTCACTTTTACATCCTTAAAGTTATTATTCCCTTTCTTCTATTTTCTTTGGGTTTATTTTATTATACTTTTTCTAATTTCTTAAGATGGTTGCTTAACTCATATTTCCTTTTTTTCTCTTCTAACAGATACATTTAAGGATTTAAATTTCCCTCTAATCACTACTTTGCCTGCTTCCCACGTTTCAATATGCAACATTTTAATTTTTTAATTTTCATTCAATTCCAAATATTTTGTAATTTCTATTAGGATTTTTCTCTGACTCATAAGTATTTAGAAGTATATTACTTGCATATGGGAAGTCTATTGATATCTTTTTGACATTGTTTTCTAGTTTAATTGTATTGTATTCATACAACAATATTCTAAGTAATTTCAGTCATTTGACATTTGTTGAGAATTGTTTTATGGCTCAATGCATGGTTAAGTTTATTAATTGTGTTGTTCAAATCTTTTATATGCCAGATTTTTTTGTTTGTTCTATCAATTACTGAGGAAGGCATATAAGAATCTCGTACTCTGTATTTTTTGCCTATTTCTCCTTTTGATTTTGTCAATTTTTGCTTTATTTATTTTGATTCCATGTTATTAGGTACTAGAATTTTAGGATTGTTATTTCAATTAATTTGTGTGTTTGATGGGATATAAGCGTTAAGATTCTTTTTCTTTTGCTTTTTGGGAATGCAGTTGTCTTAGCACCTTTTCAAAAAATTTGAATTACATAGGCCACTTTGTAAAAAATCAAATTGCCATGTATTTGCAGGCCTATTTCCGAATTCTCTGTTCTGTTCTACTGAGAACATGGAGTACTTATGTTCTACTCCATGCCAATATCAAACCATCGTAATTATTGTGGCTTTATGTAAGCCTTGAAAACTGATAGAGTAAATCCTGACTTAGCCCTTTTTCGGTGCTGTCTTGGTTATTCTAAATTTCCACATAAATTTTAGAATCAGATTTTCAGTTTATAGAGAAAGGCCTGCTGAGCTTTTGATGAGATTGCATTGAATCTATAGATCAATGTTCAGAATTAACATCGTAACAATATTGATTTTCCCAATCCATAAACATTGTGTCTTCTTTAATTTCTCTTAGCTGTATTTTGTCATTCTTCAACATAGAGGTTGTATTAGCTTGCTAGGGCTGCCATAACAAAATACCACAGACTCGGTGGCTAAACAATAGAAATTTATTTTCTCACAGTTCTGGAAACTAGAAGTCCAAGATCAAGGTGTCAGCAGGTTTCGTTTCTCTTGGGGCCTCTTTCCTTGGCTTGCAAATGACCACCTTCTTGCTTTGTCATCTGTCATATGGTCTTTCCTGTGTTGGAGACCACTCCTCGTGTCTCTTTGTGTGTCAAATTTCCTCTTCTTTTAAGGACATCAGTCAGATTGGATTAGAACCCACCCTAACAGCCTCATTTTAACTTAATCACCTCTTAAAGGTCCTATCTCCAAATATCGTCATAATCTGAAGTGTTCAGGGTTAGGGCTTCAATGCATGAATTTGGGAAGGGGGACACAATTCAACCCACAAAAAAGTCTTAAACATTTTGTGTTATATTTGTTCCTATTAAATTTATATTGGCTATTGTAATGGTATTGGTTTAAGCAATACCAATACCTGTATCTTAGTTCCAATATCTTGAGTCGCATGTGGATCTGTTTCAATTGTCGTTATTCTTGATGTTTCTTATTTATGTTGTTCTTATCTTAGACTGTGCCGGGTGGTGTAGTTGACAATTTGTTTTTAGAAATAATTTGAGATGAAGGATGACATTATCTTCTTGTCAAGGTGATTTAGGTTTGTTTCTGCTTTATGCCAGCGAGGGGTTGAGGGGTGGGATAGGGGATGCTGACAATCCAGAAACATCTCAATCCAACGTCAGAAACTGAGATTTTTCTGGGCCACATAGAGAATGGGAAACTGAGCTTGGCAACCTCACTTCTCTTCTGCCTTTATTCCTAGGACTGAGCCCTTCACAGGTTTTACCAGGGTGCCCTATCTTGCTGGGTCCTGGACTCCAATTTTTGCTTCTGTAGCACCTTGAGATTGTCAAACACACTACTCAGCATCTTAGCTTCTTAGAGGCAGGTACATGTCCTTGGGAGAAAGTGATCAAATGCCATGGTCACATATGTGCATTAATAACTACACACACACACACACACACACACACACACGCACGCACAAGTATACCTGGAGGATAAAATCCTATAATTGAAATTGTTATATCATAGTGTGTATATTTGACATATGTGCATACACAACTGAACCACAGTACATATGTACATAGTACATAGTATGTGCCCTTCCAGCTCCTCTTCTATGCGTGTATACACACACGCATGCACACACACTCTCCAGGCAGGGAGGCAGTGGCTATACCACATGGCCTCATAGGGGCAAATCTCGGAAACTCCAGGATTCAGTTGTTTTAACATTTTTATTTTATTTTATCGAGCAGTCTATATTTCCATCCTCGTTCTGGGTTATAAAGATATCCCAAGTCTTGGAATTTGTTAGATCTAGGAATTCCTGACAGTTACGACTGTCAATATTCTCAGTGGTATGCATTGACAGTTCTTGTATCACATTAGTTACCGAATCATAACTCAAGTTTAAAAAAATGACAGGTAACAAAACACAATAAGTGAAATAAGCGCACACCACATTCCCACCACCCAGATACACTAGGATGCACCTTAGCGTCTCTCCACGTATCCTTCCCGCCCTTTTCTGTACGTGTGCACACACACACACGCCCCAGACAGGTAGGCCGTGGCTGTGGCACGAAGGTGCTCAGGTACTACACTTGAGAAGTACAGGTGTCAGAGTCCAAAAGTGTCCACGAAGCCCCAGATTCAGGTTTCCTGTGGAAGTGCCATTCCCTCACCCCCACGGTCCTCCTATTCCTCCTGCCAAATTTCGTCTCCAAAGGCAAGCCCTCCATTCATCGCCGGAAAGATCTGTTCTTGAAATCTTTAATGGTCTTGGCCATCATGGGGGCGATCCGCTTGGCCGGCTTCCTGCTGCTGCTGCTGACCGCGCCAGTGCTGGTGCTGGGGCCGGCCTTCGCCAGCTGCGCGGGGCTGGGCCGGCAGCCGGGGCCACTAGGGGCGCGGGCCGGGCCGCCTGCTGTCGGGGAGGGCGCTGGCTTGAGCTTGACTTTCTCCTGGAGAGCTGCTCCTCCTCTTTCGAACGAGTCGAAAACGATCAGCTTCGTCTGCCGGCCTTGGGGCCTGCTGGCTTGCGCGGAGCGGATCTTCAGGGTCAGCGCTCGGAGCCGCTGCCGTCGCGCGTCCTGAAGCCGCAGGTACATCTCCCGCCAGGACTCACGCTCTTCTGGCTTTTCTCGCTCAAAGTACCGGTGACAATGCACTTTCCATAACTGATCGGTTGCTTGAACTAGCGCACAGTTGTGTTTCTCTAGGCGATACAGCTGATCAGGCGTACAACTCTCCAAAATGGGTTGGAGAACAGAATACGGGACTCCTGCCGCTCGAAAGAGCGAATCGAGGTTGTTTCTAAGGACCAGGACACACCGCTGGCGCAAGGTCGTCACTTGGCGGGGACAGGCCCACCTGGAACCAGAGAACACCTGCATCCTAGAGCTCAGTCTGGGCCTAGCAAAGCCAGCGCCTTCCTCTTCTGCTCGTTGCTGCGGCCGGGAGGACGACATGGACTCCAAGGCAGGCAGCGGACGGCGTCCCGGCTGGACCCGGGGCAGCCAGGGCTCCGGCAACGCGCCTGACGCCTCCGCGGGGACCTTTTCCAGCTGGGCGCCATCCGCTCCAGACAGCTGCGGCTGCTCTGGCTTGTTTGCCTTCCCCGGAGGGAATTCCTGCGCCGAGTCCAAGTTCTCACCAGCGCTCTTGGAATCCTTTTGCTTAAGTCCTTTTCCTTCAAGTGCGGTGGATGAAATCTTCACACGCTTTTGCCTTTTCCTCCGGGGAGGCTGGTCGTAGGTGAGGAACGCCTCAAAAGGCAGGGTGGGCGGCTCGAATGGCTCCTCCATCTCCGCCTCCTGCGCGGCAGGGAGCGAGCCCGCCGGCTTCCCTTCCCGACGAGAAGTTTTGACTTTCCCTTCTTGGGTCTGGACGCGGTCGGCAACCTCCCCTTGGACGCCGGGCAGCAGGGCCCCTGCCCCCTCTCCAGCGCCTAAGCTGTGTAGACGCTGTCGCTTGTCTTCGTCCCGCTGGGTGTCCTCGGAGTGGTTGTTGTTTCGCTTTTTCGGGCGGTCGTCTGAGGCCACCTCCGAGGGAGGCGAAAACTGGACGCCGCGGCCCTGTCCGTCCTCCTCCTTGGCACTAGGAGAGGACAGTTGGACCCCAGCGCCCTCCCAGGAGGGAGGTCTCGGGCTGTCCTCTCTGGAGAAGGCCTGGTGTGATCTCCGGCTGATGGAAGCAGAGGATTTCTCAGGCCCCTGGGCACCCACCGGGCGTCTGTCCTCGTGCGAAGGTGGGCGCTCCTCGCTTTGACTCACGGCCCCTCTCCCCTGGGTTGTCCCCAGGTGTCGTTTGTCACTGGGTCCCCGCCGGTCCCGAGAGGCGTTGGCGTGGCCTTCTCCAGGCCTCTGGCGTGTCATGTGGGCCTTGGCCGCGCGTCTGTGATGGTCCCCGCGCAGCTGATGAGGACCCGTGGATGATGGAGGGGACCGGCCGTGGCCAGAAGATTCCCACTTTGAAGAGTCAGCGGGCGACACTCGGTGGCTGGTCCTCCCCTCTCTCCTTTCACGACGGTGGGGCCTCTCGAGCTCCGAGGACTCTCTGTGTGGCTTCTGTCTGCGCCCAGAGCTGCGCGATGCGCGGCTGACTGCTTCTTTGCAGGGTGCTGGCCGGTCTCCCTCCATCTCCTCCTCCTTCTGAAGAGAATCCCTGGGGCCCTTTGACGACTCGCTCGCCTCCGAGTCCCTTCTGCCAGCGTCAGTGTTTCCTTCCACAGGAACCCACTTCTTGCAATGGGCCACCGAGTCCCTGGCAAGGCTTCCACGTGCTCGCGGGCGACTGTGTCACCGACCCCGGTCTCCACCAGAATGGCTACTGAGAATGGCCAGGTGGAGAGTCTCTATATCTTCCCCAGCTTCTAAGGGTGGGGCTTGGGGCCGCCCTAACCCCGCCCCCACCCCTGCCTGCCACCCCCACCCCCCATCCACCCCCACCCCCACCCTGGGCCGTGCTGGGGTCCTGGCGCCCTCCCCGCATCTGTTTGGAGAACCAGGCACCATTGGCCCCTTGAGGGCCTTCCTGCGGGGGCGGGAGCCGGGCCACGCTGTCTATTGTGTTATCCCTACTTTTCCGATGAGGGGACAGGAGTAGGGTGATCAAATTAGTTTGCATATTTGGATCACATCACTGGAAGAGGGGACGATAGAATTTGGATTTAAGAAGTTTCGGTCCAGTGTGAGCGTACTCCTCCGAAGAGGGTGAGGAGTGGAGGCCTGGAGAGAGGAAAGGGTTTACCTGAAGTTCAACAGCTCAGTCCTGTGAGGGCGGCTAAGAGCCGCCGCATCAGGTTTGCGGGCGGAGCAGTGTCCCACGCAGCCATTCAACCAACTCTTCTGGAACGAATGACTGGATGGCCACTTGCTCTGATCACCTGAACATCAGCGGGAGGTCCTGACTCAGGTCAGCCGGAGACGCTCCAAGAGTCCTTGAGGGGCCTACCCTCACCCCAGAAGGGATTAGCTTCATTGTCAGTAGGATTACTACCCCAAAGAACAACTTCATAGACTTAACTGACATTGTCAACACTGATTCATCACGTTGATCAAGTCAAAGCTGATTAGATCTTAGCCAGAGCTCCAGGAATGCACCTCCACTGGCCCCTTGATCAAGTCAGGAAAGCCCAGTGGTTGTTCTTCCTTGATTTTTTTTTATATGTAAATTTTTTGATCTCTTAAACAATTCTATAGGTATACCTTGTGAGTTTTTGTTCAACTTTTGCCTCAGATTTTTCCAGTTGTCTTAACATGTTTATTGAACGGTCTATAAAACGGTCTATAAAACGGTCTTAAAACCCATCATTCTGGGTTTTAAAGTTATCCTGAGTCTTAGAATTCATAAAATCTGAGAATTCCTGACAGTTATCATTGTTTTCAATATTCCCAGTAGTATCAATTGGCGGTTCTACTATTGTGGGATTACTCACAGAGTCATAAAACAATTTTAAGGAAATGACATGCAACAAACCCATTAAATTTAAAAAACCCACCAGATTCCCACAGCGCAGACGCACTACATGTGTTAACCGGCGTGAGCCTTAGTGTACATCCACGTACCCTTCCAGATCCTATTCTGTGTGTGGATATACATACATGCACACACACTTGCATTTTTTATCGAATGAAATCATACCGTAAACACTGTTCTTTAACCAACTGGTTCTCTAACCTGGTTCCAATCCAGGATCATGCATTATGTCTGGTTTTCGTATCCCTTAAGTTTCTTTGAATTAGCACAGTTGTTTTTCAGCCCCTACCGTCTCTATTTTTATTTTATTTATTTTTATTTTTAACGACACTGACGTTCCCAAGAAATCATGACAGTTGTTCTGTAGAACCTCTTCCTTTCTTGACTCGTCTGATTGCTTCCTCGAGGTTTCATCTGTTGCCCGTCCCTGGTGAACTGAAAGTTGGTTCTGAAGGCTTGATGGATTTCAGTTAATCCCCTTAGGTGGTACTGAGGACTTCACATTGCACACAGCAGGACACTGTGATAGTATTGCCTTACTGTGACGGCAGTCTGATCTCTCTATCGTGCAGCTCTGTTGCAACTAGAAAGTAGCCTGTGTGAGCACAAGTTTTATGAAAAGAACGTAAATATAGTTTCATCACCCAGCTCAGTGTTTGTTTAATAATGGCGTGGCACGGAAAGTCCCGTTTCAGTGGACTTTATGGTTCTCTGACATGTCAGTTTCTATAACCAGTTCACACTGAGGACCAACAACAAACGCCCCTCTTTAAGGACCACTGTTCCTGAGCATAGTTGACCAGATGTGACTTTGTATTAAATACAATGAAGGGCTTCCTGGATTTGTAGACAGTCCTTTTGGTAATTCTAGTGCTTTTTCAAGTTATGCAGCATTTGAAACTTAGGAAGTTTCCTGGTATAAACAGGAGGTAATCAGGAAACAAACAAAAAACAAATTAGAACCTATGGGTATATATATTCAAGCTTTTAAGTGAATATTAGATGCAGGGACTGTAAAATAGAACTATAATAAAAACATTTGAAAGAAGAAATGTGTCCTTTTTAACTGTTTGCTTTTGAGATGGAAAACTTAATGCAAAATTTGGATCTTATTACAGAAATTGAAACGAGCTCATGCAAATTAATCTCCATTGCACCCGTAAAAAAGAAATTAAAAGCACTAATGTTGCATGTGGTGTATATACAGTAACATTTCCTAAATATCTTCTGGGTCTAAAACTAGGAATGATATTCAATGCTTCCTTTTCCTCAGGCTACAGTATCAACGGATTCAATTTTGAATCTGATAATGGAGGCATTTTTGTTGCACAATAGCCCACAAAGGAAATGAAGGAAGGAGAAAACAGACAGATTATTGAAGCAGAGACAAATGAGACACTTTGGTTAGATGTTCACTTCTGGGCCTCCTTTCTTTGGTAGACAGAAGTTAATTGAGCATCTAATTGTGTCCATTTTAAGGGCACACCATCTTACAGTTTAAATTGACCATTTATGTCACACTACTTTGTGTAAAAAATCAGTATCAACCAATCAATCAATCAATCGACCATTTGTTGGTGGCTCATTCTTAGGTTTTTTTAAGCAGAAGATAATATTCTATGCTAATTTGAATGGCAAGAGTAGAAAGATGTTATAGAGCTGGGAAACTTTACACTTTTAATTAACAAATTTATGAGATCACATTCTATATTTCAAGTAACAGCACATCTTCAATATTTAACAGTAGGTATTTGAATAGTGTTACCTTGTCTGTCTTTCATTACTAAATTCTGAATTTCTATCAAACTTGTCTCAAAGAAAAAGTCTCATTATTATTTCAAGGCCTAGAGACCCCAAGTAAAAGTTGTTTCACAATCTTCATAGTAAGAAAGCCATTTTTAAAGGAGCCTAATTACCAAACAGAATTCTAAATCACTGAGCCAAAGGGGGTCCCTTAGTGCTCATCATCTGCCATAGATACCAGGACTATTTGCCAAACTTTGTGATTCCAGCCAAAAAACCCTGAAAGATTCTTGACTGGAGTTGGGACAGCTACCATTTTCCAGGAATGTAATCAAAATCCTGCACAAACCTCTCTGATAGGTTATTTATACCCTTTGAAGAATATGGTCAACATTGCTCAGATTGGCTTAGGATTCAGAGATCCCTCCATCCCAAGAATTCTATACAATTCTGCCTTCCTATCCTGATCTTCCGTGAGTTCTCTAGGTCAGTGGTTCACTGTTTAAACAACTCTCTAGGAATGCTAGAAGGAGATGATTCTGACAAGTGTGTTAGCTCAAGTTTTGTTAGGGCTGCTGTGAAATCTAAGGCTCTACCTCTGGGTAGTGGACAACAAGACTCCTAGCTTTCTCTGCCTCTGTGTATACGTGAAGGGAGGAGGTGGCCTCAGGGGAACGTGGGGGTGGGAAGTGTGGTAGGGAGGAGGAGGTGCCTTTGGGTGACTTTTGTATGGCTTCTCTCCCTCCTAGTGAATGAGAACACCTGAAGCATCAGTGCCAGGACCATTTCCCTGACCCCCACCTGTACCTGCTGAGGCTGGGGCAGGGAACCCCAATGGTAGAGTGGCTCATCTGCAACGGTGATGATGTAATTCCTTGGCCTAAAAATTTTCTGGTCTGTGAACAGTAGAACCCAAGCCAATGTGTTTGTTTGCTTTTTAATACTTGCCAAAGTATTAAATTCAAAAAATTAAGACGTATACAGATTAAAACTTAAAATGCTGTGCTCCCAGCCCATTCCTCTACCCAGAGGTAACTATATATCTAGGTTTTTATTCCTTTCTTTTTCTATGAGTGAAAGAGAGTGAGTGTGTATTTCTGTGATTTTTCACTTTACAATGTCTTAGAATTAGGTAGATCAGCATATGCTCATATAGAAAGATATTTAAGACATTATTAAGTGCGGGGGGGGGGCGGAGGAAGATGCTCACCAGCATATACACAATGATTCCATTTATAAAAATTTTTTAAAGTTTGTGCATACGAGGTCTGACAATTACATTTGTGAACTTGCCCCCGTGCGCTTATACTGGCAGCACTGTACACACAGCTCGGTAAGGTCTCATAACCTCGGTATATCGGTGTCTCACAGCTGTGTTTGTCTGGATATGTGACAGTGCCCTGTGCGTGGCGCTCATTATTGTTGTTGCATGTTTTGGGGAGCCGTCATGAGAACGTTTGAGCGTGAATTAGAGCACTGAACAAACATTCAATTTCTTGTGAAACTTGGCAAGAGTGGAAGTGAAATCAGGACATGTTAGTCCAAGTGTATGGGGAGAATGCCATGAAGAAAACGGCAGTGGACAAATGGATTAAACGTTTTCCTGAGGGGAGAGAACGCATCATTGATGAAGAGAGGCCAGGGCAGCTGGTAACGAGCTGAACTGATGAAAACATTGCAAAAGTTCATTGAATCGTGGGTCAAAATCGTCAGCTGACTGTGAGAGGCATAGCAGACCAAGCAAACATTGATAGAGAACAGTTAGGAAAATCTTAACTGAAAACCTTGGCATGAGAAATGTGTGTGCAAAATGGTCCTGAAGGAGTTCACCAATTAACAAAAGCAAAGGAGAGTCGAAGTTTGCCAACACCTTTTGGAGATGCAAGACGATGTTTTGTGCCGTGTTATCACTGGTGATGAAATGTGGGTGTACCAATATGACCCTGAAACAAAGCATCAAAGTGCACAATGGAAGTCAGCCAATTCTCCACTACCAAAAATGTTCCGTCAGTCCAAAGCAAGATGTCAAAATGATGTCGCTAACCTTTTTTGAAATCGGAGGGATTAATTATGAATTTGTACCAACTGGACAAACAGTTAACCAGGTTTACTACTTGGAAGTGCTGAAAAGGCTGCATGAAAAAGTTAAACGACCTAGACTTTTCGCCAGCAATTCATGGCTCTTGCATCACGACAATGCACCAGCTCACACGGCACTGTCTGTGAGGGAGTTTTTAGCCAGTAAACAAATAACTGGATTGGAACACCCTCCCTACTTACCTGATCTGGCCCCCAATGACTTCTTTCTTTACCCAAAGATAAAGGAAATATTGACAGGAAGACATTTTGATGACATTCAGGACATCAAGGGTAATACGATGACAGCTCTGATGGCCATTCCAGAAAAAGAGTTCCAAAATTGCTTTGAAAGTTGGATTAGGTGCTGGCATTGGTGCATAGCTTCCCAAGGGGAGTACTTCAAAGGTGACCAGAGTGATATTCAGCAATGAGGTATGTAGCACTTTTTCTAGGATGAGTTCGCGAATGTAATTGTCAGACCTCATATATACATTGATATAGTCATAAACCCCTTTCAGAACTATTACATGATATATTAATTAATAATTAATGATGGACATAGTGAAGAGAGAAAATTTTCTTTAAAATGTTTGTACTAATTGAAGTTTTCTTTGTCAAATTTAAGTGTTACTTTTAATTTAAACTTTTTCCGAGTGACACAGTGTTTGGAAGTGGGTGGAGAGAAAACATGATGTCTTCAAAATCTTTACTCGTCACTATATCTAGACCCACCTCATTCTTTTTGAGGTGCATAATATTCCACAGTAAGACTGCACCATGATTTATTTAAGCACTAATGGACATTTGGGCTATTTCTAATATTTTTTGAAATACAAATAATGCTACAATAAACATCCTTGAACATTAATCATTGTGCATACATGGAGTATTTCTATAATACAGTATATAATTGGTCTCCTATAGTGGAATTGCTGGATCAACAGTATATGTGTTTTTTTTCATTTTGATAGATTTTTGTCAATTTGTTTTTGATAAAAGGGTTGTACTAGTTTACACTTACATTGTATCTAAGTACATACTCTTTTCCACCTTGCCAACTCTGGATATTATCTGGATACAATTTTTTTTTTTAATTTATTGGGGTGACAATTGTTAATGAAATTACATAATTTCAGGTGTACAATTCTGTATTACATTATCTATAAATCCCATTGTGTGTTCACTGGATACAATTTTTTAAATTTCTGCATTTAAAAATATTTGAGATTCTTATTGAAAGAAACTTATTTTGTCCCAATGAGCTGAAGAAATATTAACAATACTTAAGCTGCTTTCTTCAATTGTTATGTACATTACAAATTATGATAAAACCAAAAAGAAAATGCATAAAAGGCAATGTCTGCCTGGATGATTTCGCATTTTCTTTCCTGTCTGATAAGTCTATCCCAATAGTCACATTGACAGAGCAGGCTCATTAGAGCACATTCATCAAAGTGAGTAAAGGTGCATCATGGCCACATCCTAATATGTGACCAGGCTCTGCTATCACACTGGTGAGCAGGCCCTCATAGCGGAGTGGGAGATAAGCAGCTCGCCCCTCCACCCAAAATTTCCACTCTGAATAACTTCAAAATATTGCATGAAATTATTTCTATTACTCTATCTATCAGGGCCAAAAAATTACTCAAATTATTTATATTCATTTTAGCCTTTTTTCTCCACCGCTCCCCATTTTTACATTTTAAAGCAGCCTTATTGAGATATAAGTCACACATCATGCTACTCACCCATTTGAAGTGTACAATTCAATTGTTTTTGTACATGTACAGAGTCATACAACCATCACCACAATAATTTTAGAACATTTTAATTACCCTGAAATGCAAGTCTGGACTCCTTCACTTGTATTCCCCAGCCCTCCCCTTCCCTTTCAAAAACATCTGTCCCAAGATCTTTTTCTGTTCCTCTAATGAGTTTTCTGGCTCTACCTAGATCCTCAGTTTTACAAAATTCCAAGCTATGAGCCAAAGCCAGTGCAGTGTGTGCAGTACTGAGGAACAAGCAAAACACTCCTTGGCGATTTTCCTCTGTCCTCGTCATAAGAGAACATTTGCATCCATGCATGTTCAGATTAGGAAGAAACACATGCTTGCAGAGTGAAGGATGAGAGACTGAAATACACGAACAAAGCAACTACGAGCTATTGAGCACCCACCCTTCGCTGACCCTGACATTGGTGTAGCACCCCATAGTTGGCAAAGCACTGCACAGTTGGAAAGACACTAGTCAGTGTCCACTGCTGTCTCTCTGAGAACATACAGGGCTTTCTGGCTCCTTCATTTAAATTCTTTAGTTCTCAAAGACATTTACATACAAATGAGATGGATTGGCTTCCTATACGGTAGGACTGTGACTATTCAGAAGGTAAAAGGCACGATCTCCCATAAGGTACCTTCCTCCCGGTGACTAACTTTTTGAAGGAGGTCTAGCCAACAATGGCTTTGAAATGGTCACTAAAATTGTGGGATATTAGGTTTGAGGAATGGTCTAAAAGACACCGTTCACTTATCACCATGTGAGGGCAGTTAAGAAAGACTGCTGAAGCTTTAATGAGACTCTTGCATGCATTAAAAAATGAGCTCGGACAATTTTTTCTGTGGATGAGTGTCTGAGCTGATGGGCTTAATTAATGTCACTATTATTTTTCCCCAGTCAAACTTATCTACATTCTGTGTATATGTTATACAATTCATGTTCTGAAAAAATATTGTTTTTGAGGTTAGACCAGGTATTTGCAGGTCTTTGAAATAAGGTACCTTAATGGCTCAGCTCACTATCTTTAGTAGTTATCAACCACCCTTATTTCATATGCTTACCATCAACCCTACACTGATACTTTTGAGTTCTTTAGTAAGTGACTCAACTTTAAAAGAGAACAATTGACCCATTCTGGACAATGTTAGGAATAAAGGAAAACATTGCAAACAGTTTTGTTTATTCTTTTCTTGCAACTTTAGAGGAAGGTTATTTAGAGTAGGATCATTTAACAAACCCACTTTTTTTGCAGTTATTTTTGTTCATATTATACATATTATCACTGATTTTTAGCTCAGTGTTTAGCTCTTTCAATGCTGCCTGATTAAAAACCCTTTATTTCTCTTCATTTTGCTGTCACGAAATTAAAACAAAAACAAAAACAAAAAAAACTGGTAACCACAGTTATTTGGCAAATTTCATACAAACTCTTTGCAGGCTTTTGAGCAAATGTCTTTACCTTTCTAGATCTCAGGTTCCTGAGACTCAATGATTTCCAGGTACCTGCAAGTCTCCTAAAATTCTGAATCAAAACCCCAAGCATGAGTTTGAGAATTTGTACATTTAAAAACATGTCCCATCAATCTTATTACTGATTGCTTATTATGCAGTTATATTTTTATTTTGCAAACTTGATTTGGACTGAATTTTGTAATGATTGTCATCTTTATTATGCAAATAATAATTTGGAACTACCTAAATTTCATGACGTGCTTCCCGTCCTAATACACTAGATGGCACTATAGGCAAGGCAAATCAAATGACCAAAAAAAAAAAAAAAAAAAGGGAGAGACTTTTGACTACCAAAGCTAGTTTTGGTAAATTAGAAAGGCTTCATCCTTCACCAACAGTTGTTGAGTTAACATCTTCAGAAAGATGAATGAAAACTGCCAGTGGTGGAGACCTTAATATTAGGATTTTGTACAGTGGCTTTCAAATTTTTGTGTGGTGATCAATTGAAGACAGCTTCGATTGAAATCCAGGACACCTACTCGTACATACAGGCAAACACAACGAAAGTTTCACAAAGCAACAGTAAGCCTTCTGACCTGTTCTGTGTTCTGTGATAATACATTTGCATTAGACTATGCTGTTTGTAACCCATTATGTTGATTTCATGACCTGTAGTTTGAACAAAAAATTATCTATTGAACCTATCAACAAATATCAGTCTCTACTTAGCACTTGGCACTATGCCAGGTACTATGGGAGACAAAGAAATATTTAACGATACTTCAGTTTTCTGGAAAAGAGAATTAGTTACCTTGAGAGACATTAGAGAGCAACCTTATATGACACAGGGAATTTATGACAACAAACTGAAAAACAGTGGAAGCAGATAACTTTTGTAAAGTTTTTTGGAATAGCTGGATGATATCCAAGCCTTTCCTTTGATGTGAACTTTTGTTGGGGAAATTACATACTGTGGAACAAAAGTAGTCACATAAAATAAATGCACATTCCATTCATATAAAGTTAAAAAATGTGAATGCTAAACAATGTATTTTAAGGATGTATACATATCTGCTAAAACCATAAAAAAGGGAATGATTAACATAAAAGTCGGGATGGCAGTTATCTCTGGTGGGAGGGAAGGTGAAGCATCTGTCAGGAGCCATGAGAGGGGGACTCTAAGATACCAAACGTGCTCTGGGGCCAAACTAGAGTGAGTTTTATTATTATTATTATTATTATTATTATTACTATTAAAAACAAATGGATGTTTCCTGCACTCTTCTGTATGTTTATATATTTCATAATGACAAATAAAAATAGCAAAGAAGATTACTGTAATTACCTTCTTGATTCTTTATCTCATCTTGGTAATTTGCTTTCTGGTTTGTTAAACCTCCCTGACTAAAGGGGTCTTTGCAAAGACAGAGATAGAAATGTACCCACTGTCAATTCTTTAGAATAGCCTGTTATACACTTTTAAAGCTCTTCTAATGTTACCTGATCTGTCCTTGAGGATGAATTTGGATTTTTAGAAATAGTCACAGCTGCTAATAAAGCCTATTTTGTAAGAAGACTGAAAGAATGTGACCAAAATGTTTCATTTTTTTCTTCTGTCTTTATGCATTGTCCCAGTTCTCTACAGTGGCCACATACTATTTTTTGTAAATGTGGCCTGTGGTCATTTATCTACATTGAAGACAATTTAAATAGAGGAGTTTCAGAAATGTTTTGAGCAATGGAATGAAAGCATGACGTGCTGAGTTGACTGTTCTGATAGGTGTCTCCATTTAAATATATTAGGTCTGATAAATTTGTTTAAAAATCAATTACTACTTTAGGAAATAGACATATTTTTAGAGCAGTTTTACGTTCACAACAAAATTGAGCAGAAAACACAGAGAATTCCCCTATGCTCCCGCCCCCATACATGCACAAGCTTCCTGTACCAGATGAACCTACACTGATACGTCATTATCACCCAAAGGCCATAATTTACACTAGAGTTCATCCTTGGTGTTGTGCATTCTGTAAGTGTTGACAAACGTATAGTGATGTGTATCCATCATTATAGTAACACATAGAATAGTATCACCTGAAATCCTCTGTGCTTTGCCTCCCTCCATCTCTCCTAACCCCTGGCCACCACTGATCTTCTTACTGGCTTCATAGTTTTGCCTTTTCCAGAATGTCATATAGTTGGAATCAAATAGTACGCAGCCTTTTCAGATTGGCTTCCTTTATTTAGTAATATGCGTCTAAGCTTCCTCCACGTCTTTTCATAGCTTGATAGCTCATTTCTTCTTAGCAGTGATTACTCGTCCACTGTGTGGATGGACCAGTTTATCCATTCACCCACTGAAGGAGATCTTGGTTGCTTTTGGCAACTGTGAATAAAGGTGCTCTAAACATCGGTGTGCTGGTTTTTCTGTAGACATACAAACTCTTTTGGGTTAGTACCATGGGGTGTGATGGCTGGATCGTGTGAAAAGAGGATGTTTAGTTTTGTAATAAACCTCCAAACTGTCTCCCAACGTGGCTGCACCATTTTGCATTCCCACCAGCAATGAATGCTCCACATCCTCACCAGCATTGGGTGTTGTTAGTGTTTTGGATTCTCACCATTCCAATCGGTGTACAGTGGTATCTTGTTGTTTTAATTTGCATTTCCCTGATGACAAATATGATGTTGAGCTTCTTTTCAGGTATTTATTTGCCATCTGTATATCTTCTTCTGTGAGGTGTCTGTTCATGTCCTTTGCCCATTTTTAATTGGGTTGGTTGTTTTCTTATTGTTGAGTTTTAAGAACTCTCTGGATAACAGTCCTTTTTCAGATTTTTTTTTCTCCCAGCCTACGTCATTACTTTTTATGCTTTATATTTTATTAGTTCAATAATTATTTTAATTTTCCTTTAATCTCCTTTACTTTTGGACTTCTGAGAATGCTGATTTTATTTATTTTAGACTAAATTTAAAGCAAAACATTTAACTAACAAAAAAAAATGTGTGTAAAGCTGTGTGATAAATAAAATGGAAGTTTATTTTTTTAAAAAAACAATAACCCTCATTAGGGAGACCACCTCAGGGATGATGTAGATGCCTGATCACTGCACTGTACACCTGAAGCTGAACAATAATGAATGCCAACTACAAGTTTGTATATATAATATATACTTACAAGAAGCAGAGTACAGCATTAGGAATAGAGACAGTGGAAATGTCATGGCTCTGTGCGATGTCAGAGGAATAGTGGATGGGGGAGGTGGGGTCCACACAGTGTGAGGGATATAAATGATAAACGTCTAAGTATTACTTTGTCTTGTGCACCTGAAGCTAATAAAAAAAACAAAAACAAACAATAACCCCCTTTTCAATGGCAGAAAAAATAAATTTTGGTTGAATAAGTGGTATTTACTATGCTTCCTTTACAAGCTCTTTAAAACACAAATTACTTTATTTACTGTGTTTTCTAGCAATCTGAATAAAGTCTTATCACTTAAGCAATAACACTTTATTTGAATCATTTTGGATGGATTTCTTTATAAAATAGGTTCACATTTTACCCACCCACTTAAACAGCAAATATTGAATATAACTGAACCTGTTCATTATGACTTTGAATTATAAGAGAATAGTGCATTCAAAAAACAAGAACAAGATGTTGTGGAAAAGGAATGATGAAGGGCAGCTGAATGGCTCGGTGGGTTGGAGTGCGAGCTCTGAATGGCAGAGTTGCCGGTTTGATGCCCACATGGGCCAGTGTGCTGTATGCTCCATGGCTGGATTGAGGACAACGAGCTACCGCTGAGCTTCCAGAAGGGCGGCCAGATGGCTCAGTTGTTTGGAGCGTGAGCTCTCAACAAGGTTGCCCGGTTGGATTCCTGCATGTGATGGTGGACTGCGCCCCCTGCAACTAAAGGTTGAGGACGGCGACTGGAGTTGGAGCTGAGCTGCGCCCTCCACAACTAGACTGAAGGACAATGATTTGACTTGGAGCTGATGGGCCCTGGAAAAAACACACTGTCCCCCAATATTCCCCAGTAAAATTTAAAAAAAAATCTTAAGAATAAATCTTAAAAAAAAGAGGAATAATCAGAGAAGAAGAAGAAACCCTTGAAAATCAAAAATGTTATTGTCTAAATAAATTCTGTAGAATGGTTCTAAGACAAGGCCAAAAAAATTGCCCAGGAAAATAGAAAAAAGAAACAAATGGAACACTATAGGAAAAAAAGAATCTTAAAAATATCAATCTGGAATATCCTCCATTCAATTATTATAAATTCTTAAGAATAAATCAGGGGAAAAAGGGAGTAATTTATTAAGAAATAATGCAAGAAATGATCCAAAAATGGAAGCATGGGGACGTCCAGCTTGACAATGGCCAGCACAGGGAATGGAAAAAGACTTGCACCAAGGAAGTTGTGTAATTTCAGAACACCAGGGTTAAACAAGATCCTAAAAGCTTCCTGGGAAGAAAAGACATATAGAAGGCGGAAGATTAGGACTAAGAATGGCAATGTTATGCCCTTCCAAACTATCAAGTTGAAAATAGAATAAAGACACTTACAGGCATGCAAATTCTCAACCATATTTATCTCCAAGTACTTTTACTCAAGAGGATGTGTGTGCTACTAAGCCAAACAGGTGACCAGGGAAGGAGAAGATTCTATTTTCTAGGGGATGGAATGGAGGGAAGTTTCAAAGGGAAATCCTGGATGAGTGCCACAGCTGCCTAAGGGTCAGCAATCTGGAGTGGGGTGGGAGGGGGAGGGAGGAGTGCAAATGAGATGGAAAGTGATGCGAGGGGCCTTTAGAGGTGAGTTGGTGTTTGAAAATTAGCAATAGGTACATAGAAAAATAACCAGCTTTTTAAAATGAGGCAATTATTCATCCACAAAAAAATGTACAAAAAACCATAGTACTTTTTGACTCAGCAGAGGACATTATTTACATGGTTATGATAATCTGATCACTGAATATTGATGTGCCTATAAGGAGAGAGGAGGGTGAGAAGTGTCTGAAACAGCTTCACCCTCATCTACCCTAACAGAAAGTGAATAGGTAATGTCTCATGTTCATGTATCATGAAACAGTGTTGGATTTAGAAACATGCAGGTAAATATCGGAACAAACAGCAAACGTAATTAAGGTTGTTGCCTCTAGGGAGTGAGGGGTGGGGTGGGGTAGTGGAGTAGAAGACTATTGTTTTTCTTTAAAAATTTACAGTATGATATTTTCAGCCTTAAAAAGGACCATTTTGACACATACTACAACATGGATGAACCCTGATGACATAATGCTTTCACAAAAGGACAAATACTATGAGTATTTGAGTCTACTTATGGGAGGTAGCTAGACTCATAGGCGTATCCAGAGACAAAAAGAGGAAGGGCGGTTGCCAGGGGCTGGGGGAATGGGGTTGGGAGTTATTGTTTAATGAATACAGAGTTTCAGTTGGGGAAGACAAAAAAGTCCTGAAGATGGATGGAGTGATGGTTGCATAACAATTTGAATGTACTTAACGCTCCCTAAACTATACACGTAAAAATGGTTAAAATGGCAAATTTTATGTTATGTATATTTTACTATAATTCAATAAAAAAGCAACATAAAAATTATCGTATTATTTGATTTTTAAATGTAGGCATACTTTAATTTTATTACATTAATTTTTAGAAAGCTTTGAATGCATGCCTGAAGAATTTTTATATGTGTCATGAGTGTGATGTCTGCGCATGGATTTTATGACATAATTTGGGCCACTCAGGGGCCCTTTTTGCTTTTGTGTTCTCACCTGTGTTCTCACCTGTGTTCTAACCTGTGTTCTCCTTAGATAAAGATGTTAAGTAAGTTATTTTCAAATAAAAATTATTGAAAGTAAGTATTTTATGAATACATTTTAGGGGACTTTGAAATACCAGATAACTAAATGTAACACATTAACGTTGTGAATAAATGTACAAATCACCCAGTTTGAATAAGGACATTATTATGCAGGAATTTCCCTTTTATGGCCTCTGCTACTCTATTCTAAATGCTTGGCTCTGTAGTCACCTGAGTGGTTTATTGGAACTCATCTTTACATTTGTGCAAGGACTGGGTGGTACTCTGAGTGAACTTAAGATGTAATAGCAGGTGAGCACCTGTGACGTCAGAGCTGATTTCTGGCTCATGAGTTTATTTTTATCATCACTTTCCTTAACCTGGTCCAAATAGGAGTGTATATTTGTTTCTTCATGGTTATAAGCAATAAAAAGCCAATTAGTTTGGCAGTAAGAAGTTTACTAGCAAAGTGTAATCCTAATTTAAATCATGGTTTAAAAAGCTTGAGTTTCCAATTGAGAAGACAGCTCTAAGAAGAAAATAACAGTGGAAAACAATATATATCTTGAGAGATGTCAAACTGCCTTCCAACCTTTTAAATCACGCTTCTTGCTTTTGACAGGTTACCTTTACCTTCAAGGTTGTATTGCTATAAAAGGAGTGTTATATCTCATTGTTGTCTCATCTAAATCTTCCTTTTTGTTCACAGTGCGAGATGAGGACAGAAGCACGAAGAAAAAATCTTCTTATTTTGATTTTGCATTATTTAACACAAGAAGGGTATGTTACCTGACAAATCTTTACAGAGGTGATTCCTCTCTTTCTCTGACCTCTACTTTTCCAGATATGCCCTTTTGAAAACAACCAATAGACTTTATTTTTTAGAGCAGTTTTATATTTACAGAAAAATTGAGCAGAAAGTACAGAGTGTTCCTATATGCCGGCAATCACCCTGCTCAGCCTAGCCTCCCCTAAAATTAAACATGCTACATTTGTGAAAATTGTTGAACCAAGGTTGGTATATCGTTATTAGCTAAAGTCCATGGTTTACATCAGGGTTTACTCTTGTGTTGTCCAGTCCTGTGAGTTTTGACAAATGCATGTTACGTGTCCATCACTGTAGCATCACACACGATAGGTTCAGGCCCTAAAAACCCTGGTGCAGTACCTGTCCCTGCCCTGCCCCCACCAACCTACATACATAATTTTACAGCCGTGTAGCTAGATATTTTTCAGATTACGCACGTGAAAGCTTTAGTAACAAAGCTGCCCAGTTCATGTGGTACCTTCCTTTTCCCATTCAGGTTTGAAGATAGCGTAGGCCTTTCAAATGAGGTTCCCAGAGTCCCACAGCTGGCTGTATACAGAGATAGTGTTCTTCATCCTCAATTTTCCTCCTTTCAAAAGAAAGGTATTGCATTTTCCTGGACAACCTACGCTCAATTCTCTTTTCTGTGCATTGCTTATTCTGTAACTGGCAGTTGAGGAAATATGGGTACCTACCTGTTATGGCCTAAAGAGTTTACTATTAACAAAGCATGCATTTCCCCCTTTCGGCCACGAGATGGCCCCTTGCCTCTCAAATCAATGAAAATTCTACTTGAGAGTTGATGGTTTTTCCTGAGACCTGTTGGGAAAGGGTCTTATGGGTGGATTATCAAGATGAAAAGTGAAGCATAGTATAGGTATTTTTAAGGACATATCATTGTCAGAAAAATAGACCTGCCTGTAACAAAATCTTACGAATTCCATAAAGAGGATAGATTACTGGGGACTGGAATAAACAATCAGAGAAAGCTTTGTAGGGAAGGCACTGTGAGCCGGTCTTGAAAGATGTATAGAACACAAATAGACAGATGTGATGGCTGAGGATATTCTAGGCAGGGGCACAGAGAGAGAAGGGGCCTGGCATAATTGGAACAATTAGGGAAACAGACCAGAGTTCGAATGCGTGAGGGAGAATTGGTGAATCAGGCAGTGGAGGGTCATGGAAGCGGATTCTTACAGCACAGCCATGCATCTCCTTGGGCCTGAGTGCCCATTAACCGGCTCCCCACCTCTCCTGCTGCGTCTTGCTCCTTACTTTTCAGTCCTCTTCCTGAAGTCCTGCCTGTCACTCTGTTGGTTAAGAACGTCTGGAGGCTCGTCCTGCCAACCCTATTAAGTTCAGACCTCTTCAAGTTCAGACAGTGTAATAGGAATACACAGAAGCAGTTTTTTCCCCCTGATCAATTAATTTAGGAAATATGGGACCTGCCATCATCTATTATAAGTTTTTTTAAGTCAAAATTCTAAGATCCTGGAAAGAGTTCAGTATAATGCGATATCACTGAAAACTACAAGCAACCCATAGGGTATGTTCCCATCTTCCATCTTTCGTCTTGCTTTACAAGTGCACATATGTAAGTATATGTGTATTTAGTGATTAAAAA
Organism: Rhinolophus hipposideros; assembly: GCF_964194185.1. Taxonomy (NCBI): domain Eukaryota; kingdom Metazoa; phylum Chordata; class Mammalia; order Chiroptera; family Rhinolophidae; genus Rhinolophus; species Rhinolophus hipposideros. The sequence continues at coordinate 21,814,852 of NC_138063.1, read as the reverse complement.
TGTTTGGAAAGAAAGAAAAAATGTTAACAGTCATTATCTCTGAGAGGTGGAATTTTTTTATGACTATATTTTCTAGTTTTTTCTTCAATTAGCTTGTGTTATTTCATGCTAAACAAAAGTTATTAATAAAAAATGGATTTAGTTTTTCTCTCTGGAGAATGGGCATTAAAACATAGTGTAGGAGCCTGGTAGCCATCAATAAGTATAGAAGCTGACTGACTATAGTCGATTGATATTTGCAAGTACTTTAAAATTAGCAAGATCATTGGAAATAATCACGGCAAACTCCTGTAAGAGAGTTCAGTCTTCCAACTGGCCTGAATCTGAGGCAGAGAAGAGAGCATACTAAAAAGAGAAAATTTTCTCCTTCTACCTTTCCAGATTTGAGCCAAACGGAAAGAGTTCCTGCAGCAGGAACTCTTAATCTGAGCTCCTGGGATGAGCCCCTGAAATTGTATGCTAATTTGTGCCTATTTACACATATGGACATTTTCTAGGAGAGAGTGCTTGCTTTTAAAAAAGAAGTACAGAACTTAGAATTAAGATCTGGAAAATCTTTCTACATTCAAAGGACTGGGATACAAGGCCTTTGTTTTTATTGCTAAAACCACTTAAGTCGGATAGTTTTACAAATGAGCAAGTTAAAAATGACAGTGAAAAATCTATGAAGATGCCACTTACATACAGAAGTAATGTAATATGTGACAGATGAAAAAATTACCAGAAATAATACATCCAATTAGATGACGTCTTTTTTTAAATGTTTTTATTGGGGAACAGTGTTTTTTTCCAGGGCCCCTCAACTCCAAGTCAAGTTGTTGTTCTTTCAATCTAGTTGTGGAGGGCACAGCTCACTGTCCCATATAGAAATCGGACTAGCAACCTTGTTAAGAGCTCACGCTCTAACGAAGGGAGCCATCTGGCCACCCCAAATGACATCTTCTTATACTAAATTTCCTCAATGATATTGACTAAAATATTGCAATTTCCTTCAGAGCTCACGACATATTCTTTTGAATTGCCTCAATGAGGGTAAATCTTGCCTGTTGGAGCTGAACTTGGGTTTTATCAATTGCCAAATGTTACCTAAAATGAATACCGGTAAATAAAAAAGTAATCATGTTGGGCAAATACCTATTTTTTGGCTAACAATGAGACATTTTCTTTGATGACTTATTTGACTTTTAAGCCCTTCCAAAAATGCTTTGAACACTGATGACGTCATTAGAATGACTAGGTAGCTTCCAGAGGCAATCGCTTTGAAAGCTAGTACTTGTCTATATTTAACGTATGTGAGGCTCCATACTCTTTAGGAAGATCGCATATATTCTAGTTTTCAGTGTACTAGTTGATATAAGCTTGTTCGTTGTATTGAGTCTTTTGGACTTTTCATACCTGTTTGCTTTTATTCCTTTTTCCCAGAGTTAATTTTTTTTCTCTTCTGTGAAATGGCCAGATATATCGATGCAGCCCATGCTTTGGAGCAAGAAACTAAACTGGGGTTACGACGCTTTGAAGTTTGTGACAACATTGATCTTGAAACTATTTTGATGGAATATGAGAGCTATTATTTTATAAAATTTCAGAAATACCCCAAAATTGTCAAAAAGGCATCAGACACAGGTACATAGCTATTTTCTAAAAATAAAACTTTATCTCATCTTTAAGATGAGTGTTTCTTCCTCATTATATTCCCAGATTGATGGTACCCCTTATGCTGTACTGAAAGAATAGGCCAGAAAGATCACGTAGCTTCTCTTAGAGCCAAGGCAGACAATTTAAACATGATTCTCTGGACATGGGCACCCTTTTAGTCATGTTGGCATATGTTTGAGGAATGTCTGTTTTAGGACAACGAAAGACAAACCCCAGTGTATCCCAGGTACTTTTTAGAAGACCTGCATTACTTTCATTTCTTTAGAGATGGAAAGAGCTGTTAGAAGAGGATAAATGACAGAAGACTCTTTTCTTGTTAGGAAGCCCTATTATCTATCTTGAAAATAACATGAAAATGAGTATTGGTGAAGCTAATAGCTCATGTATAGATAATGAAATGCTTTTGAAAGCCATCAATCCAGATAACGATCAATATAATGCAAAGACCCAGGATAGGTTAGCAGTCAAGGAGGCTGGCTGGAGGAAAGCTCTAAAGCGAGGGCCCTATGTTTTGTAGTAACATTGACTTAGAACTCTGTAAGTGGGGGAAGTAATTATAAACCAAGGGAGATCATTGTCCTGTTTATAAGGCACTTGTTAAGCCACAGGCTTTAACATTTCATGTGGGGACCAGGAAACCAAGAGGAACGTCAATTAAAAATAGCCAGGGCCGAATCTCAGAGCTGCAAGGGGTCCGAGAGAGGGGTGTTTCATCTGAGCTCCCTTTCAATGCAAGGTTCAGAGCTCAGGGTCTTTGGCCGGTTGTTGGATCTGGGTCTTGGCAGAGAAAGCCCTGACTCCTACCTGCTGAGCCAGCAGGACTATTACTGACGTGATCTGATGTCTAGATTGCTCGCGCCCATCTAGCATGGAATCACATTCTTCTGGAATATTGGATACAATGGCTTTATTTGAAGGTAAACTGGCAGAGCACAATGGGTATAAGTTCCCTGCCAGACTCATACACTCAGAGTGTCTCACAGACCACAGCAAAATGGTGTCAAGTTCATGAAAACCTAATAAAGTGAGCCCATACTGGAGTTGCCACTAGGTATACGGTCTTCCACAGGCTTAATGTCTGAAGCCTTTGGGGTCTTTCTCTACATGGAAATGTTTGGGAAGCCTGGGGTTCTTTCTTTTCGCTGGTAATCTCACTTCTCTCTAGATGAGAGTTTAGAATCTTTGGATTCCGAAAGGCTGTAGCACAAATTTTAAGAACAATGTAAAAGGATAAACATACCTGAACAATCACTTTCTCTTAAAAATTATCTTCTTTCTTTTTCCTCCCGTTATCTGTCTTACCACAGCAGAAAATAATTTACCACCAAGAAGTGGAGGGAAGACCAGAAGGTAAAGTGAATGGTAATTCATCTTGATCAACTCAACTCTAGGAGTTTGTGGGACACTTTCCAGAAGATTCTCCAGTGTGGCTCCATGACTGTCTACCAGCAATACCAAACTGTGGTTATGTAACCTTGGTGGGCCCAGCCATGCGTTCCCCTCTTGTTACAGATGTCTAAAATGTGAGCCAATGTCTGTCAGTTTTTCTGGTGTTACTGCAGATAATGGCACCCACGGATGCTCTATCTTTCTAGGCTATATGGTATGAAAAGTATGGACCTCAGAGATTAAAAGACCCAGGTTCAATTCCAGGCTCTGCTACTTACAAGCTTGGAGCAAATTTCTGACACATAGTGAGTTCCCAGCCCATAGTGAGCACCCAAGGAATATTTTCCCTCTTTGAATCATACCTCAGTTTCTCTGTGCACTCCCAGAGCCCATGTCCTGACCCGCCTGAAGATAATCAGGTCTTTCTTTTCTCTTCCTTTTCTCACACTCATCTGATATTCCTTTCTCCAGCTTCTCAAATCCAAATCTCATGTGGGACTTAGAGCGTCTGATTGGAGCCCGGCTATCCCTTGTCCATCTGGGTAGACTCAGGCCGTCCACTCTTGCCTCAGTACCCTCCCATCCCTCTCGTCCCACTCCTGGCCCACACCCCTATTGTCAGAGCCTGTTCAGAAATGGCCAGGAGAACAAGGATGCAGCTCCCCAGCGTGGCATAGCTTTAGGGAATCAAGGCCTGTACAGTCTTACTATTATAATAAAGCCCAAGTCTCAGGGGAAGGTTGAAGTAGGGTTCCAGCAGGGGCCACACAAGCATTCAGTCATTGAACAAAATTTCTTCAAGTCTTAGAATGCACTTGAAAAAAGGAAAACGTAGATTGTGATCATAAGCCACTCATTAGGCCCTAGGGAGGTGTGAGTTCCCCGTGCCTCACTATGTTCCCTGCACTTATGACTCTAGTCCTTTGTCTGCAGCTTAAAAAGGAAGAGATAGACACCTCACAGGGCTGTTTGGCTCACATTGCTTATAAAATGGCCATAGAGCCCATGCAGGCTTCATGATAATACTCACAATAATACTCTGCCTGAGGTTACCTTTGCTTTGCGCTCTTCTTTAGGAACAATTTTATTGTTTTGACCAAAGTGTTATCCACTTATTTATAGCTTCCATAAAGCTAATCAGACTCTGGTAATGAATGACTGCTTGTGAATAGAAACAGTGAGGAGCATCGTAAGAGGCCACCTTATAATGCATTTGGATTCTGATGATTTTTCAGCCACACATTCATGCTTGGAATTTCCTCAGCATTCCTTACCTGGCAGAACATTCTGTGAGCGAATGTTGGTGGAGTGCTTTGCTTCCCTCAGACAGAGCTTGACAGCTTGGGGTTTCTTCAGTTCCTCTCTGAGTAGATGTTTGTACCCGGCAAGCATAAAGGTTGGGCAGCAAATGGCAGCAGTCAGGAAGCATAACTAGGAAAGTAATGAATGGTGTTTGTTTACAATTTTATACTCAAAGACAGATACTGAAATGAGAGGTTGGGTCATGAGACTGGCTATTAACAGATGAAAGTGTTTTTTCTACTTCTTTGCATCTCACACCAGAGAGCAAGCTCCCAGTTTAGAGATCTGCAACTGACCCAAAGGAGGAAAGGTTCTTTAATGTGATGGATGACAGAATTAGGATGCCTAAAGATCTCGACAACTTGGGAGATGGCCCCAAAGTAACAAGATGAAACTTAATGAAATAAGGTTGCAGCTCTATCCAAAGGTTCACAACAAACAGCTCCCTGATTATAAAATCAGAGACCTAGAAATTGCAGGGAAATGCAGATGCAGTGAGTCAACACGTGCCATGATTGCTAATGTGGTCGTAGATCCCATCAATAGAAACAGTGTCCAGAAAGTAGGAGGCGACTCTATTCTGGTCAGAAGACAGTGAAGAAAGAAAAGGTAGCCAGGACACGTCAGACTCTGGGAGCCAGATAATCTGAGCAATGAGCGGAGCAACTGGGGATATGAGCTTGAAAAACAGAAGATGGGGTAGGGATGATCCCAGAACAGCACAATAGTGGTCTTCACTCTCCAAAGAGGGACTGGACCTTCTCTGCAGAATTACACGTGGCACCCCTAGGACTGGTAACTCAAGTTAGAGGGGGGTGAATTTGGTTTCGTATTAGGATGAATTTTACAATCGTTAGAGCCGATTAGAAATGAATTGCATTGATTTGCACATTTGGTGTACTTGTCTTTGGTCCTGTTGAAGCAAATCTGTGAGTCAGTTACCTCCACTGAGGAGCTAAAATAGACTCCCAGTTCCCGGACAGTCCCGCAAAGATGTTAAGGCAGATATATCTATACGTCTACGTCTACGTCTATGTCTACGTCTATCTTCATTTAAATCAATGCTGTTCAAAAGGGTCCACACTTGTAAAATGCGAGGTATTCATTCCATAGTTATTTCATTGTTGTGCCAGCAAAAGGCCTGAGGGACAGATAGTCTTCTTTCTAATTTACTGAGGAAAAACAGATGCCCTGAGAAACTGGCAGTTGTCCACCTTTCATGACATTCATCCTAATGGGCCCAACGCTGGGGTCACCATGTGTGGACGTTGGTGTATTGTTGGTGAGGTGGTTGCTGGCCAAATAGTTATGCATTTATACTAGACATGAACACCTTTTTCTTTCCCACAAAGAAATCGAGTTGAAATGGCAGTTCTCTGAGACCCCTTAGAACATGGGGAGAAAAGCTTCTAAAAATACGCCTTGCTAATGTATATCACATGTAAGGATAAGAGAAGAGAGAGAACCAAACAGTTGAGGTGGGCATTCATGTTCTGCCCCCGAGCATGTCCTGCCTCTCTCTGGATTTCATCCCCTATCAAAAAATATTCCAATATTGAATTTTATGTCTAATTATGAGGATGCAAGGAACAAATTTATTTTACCTTTGTATTGATGTGTAATATACAAGGTCGAACAATTAAGTTTGCGAACTCATCCTAGAAAAAGTGCTACCTACCTCATTGCTGAATATCACTCTGGTCACTTTCGAAGTCCTCCCCTTGGGAAGCTATGCACCGATGCCAGCACCTAGTCCACCCTTCAAAGCAATTTTGGAACTCTTTTTCTGGAATGGCCATCAGAGCTGTCATCGTATTACCCTTGATGTCCTGAATGTCGTCACAATGTCTTCCTTTCAATATTTCCTTTATCTTTGGGTAAAGAAAGAAGTCATTGGGGGCCAGATCAGGTGAGTAGGGAGGGTGTTCCAATACAGTTATTTGTTTACTGGCTAAAAACTCCCTCACAGACAGGGCCATGTGAGCTGGTGCATTGTCGTGATGCAAGAGCCATGAATTGTTGGTGAAAAGTTCAGGTCATTTTCATCTAACTTTTTCGTGCAGCCTTTTTAGTACTTCCAAATAGTAAACCTGGTTAACTGTTTGTCCAGTTGGTACAAATTCATAATGAATAACCCCTCTGATATCAAAAAAAGTTAGCAACATCACTGCAACAAGTTCACGAACTTAATTGTCACACCTCGTATACAGTCAAATGCATATTTACTCATAATTACCCTCCCTTGCAGCCCACCATCAGGCTCCCTTCTTAGTCAAATCCCCCCATCTCCTCCAGAGTTAGCCACTATTCTGACTTCCAGCCCTTTCAATTTGTTTTGCCTGAAGTACATAATATTTGATGAAAATTTGTTTTACAAATATGAATGATCTGTGACAACAGATGAGGTAAGCTTGCTTTTCTTTCATAAGCCCCTTTTGATGTTTCTTGTACATAGCACAAGGGGAAGTATGTTTAAGTAGGCAAGGTACACCCAACACACTGGATTAAAACTATGGAAAAATCCCTAGACATCCTAAGGCTCGTTAATTTGAACAGAGAACTCCTCCCTTCCCCCTTCCCCCAACCCCGTACCTTTCCCCTGGTCTGACTTTCTGACTTTCTGCTGCTCTTTAAAAAAGGTGGGAAGAAACAATGGAAATATGTTTGTAAAGCAATGTGTTCTTGGGAAAAATAAAGCTATTTGCAGAAGGGCTGAAGCCAAGGGGTGTGAAGGGAAAATGAAAAGCGTGAGTTGGGGCCTGCAGGTGGAGGTGGGCTCTCTAGCCTGGTCTTGGAGGAACCCAAGGGTAGACTGGATGGAGGATAGTGAGGATAGAAGGGCTCTATTCTGGTGCACCTGCTTACCTGTCGAACACTCTCTTGTGCTCCACAAGTTGTTTCGTTACCTCAAACTAAGTGGTTAGAATACTTTCCTTCAAAGGTCTTTGTTTCCTCCCCTAGGGTGATGAGCCACAGTTATCAAAACCTTCCCAAGATCAGTCACCAGAGGCCACAGTCCAAAACCACTGCGGGGAAGCCAGGGGAAGCCAAACCCCTCCACAAGGAGCATCCCAAACAGGTCAGACGGCTTTGCTTTGAGTGGGTAAAATCGCAGGTGGCTGAGAAACAGCCCCAAGAAAACAGTCACATGTACTTATTTTATTTTTGAGGACCTATGTTTTTTAAATTGCTGTGCGATTTTGTTAAACTATAGATTTTCTTCCAGTTCACTGGATTAAAAACCACAGGCAAATCCCTAGTCTTGCTAACATTTCTTAATTGGAGCAGCAGGACTCCCTCCTGCAGCCTTTCCCCTAATCTGAGCGCTGGGCTACGGGCCCTGGGCCCAGTCAGAGCAGGACGACCTGGTTGCTGCCGAGTTCAATCCTCCCATTTGAGGCAACTATAGGCGGCAGGTCTTCTGGTCCTGAAGCACACCCCTGGGTTCCTAAATAGTGTCAGGTGTGGCTGGGCCTCAGTCTTTTGTGGGGTTTCTCCAAAGTGCATGCAGTCTGTCCCCTCCCCAGACCTCCATACTGGACTTTCTGGGGGAGGAGATGGGCAGCAGAAGAGAGAGTCCAGGAGGCAGGTGAAACCGACAGCTCCTGACTCAGGAGATCTGTGCCTCGCACCTCCTGGTTTAGGATAAAACATACCAGGCTTCACAGAAAAGAGAATCAAGAGAAAGTGTGGAAAAGAATGGAAAGAATTAACGTGAAAGATGTGCGGCGGGATAGAAAAAAAATAATCAGGAAACTCAGTTGGTCAAAAGGCGTCTCTCCCCATCAAGGAGGTTGGATGGTCTGGCCATTGCAGTCTGACCCGGGTGGAAGGGAGGTGTTGATGCAGCAAGATAAATCCCACAGCAGCTGGTTGGCTCTGCTGCCTTTCCAAATTCAGCCTCTGGTCACAAGAGGAAAGGCAAGCCAGAGAGACCGGCTTGAGGCACAACTATTTTCTCCACTGGAAAAGCTGCTTGGAGCCCATGGTTCCCAGGGCTAGCCCCTTCCTCATGGCACAGGCAGTGGTTAATTCTCCTTGTTGGAACTGCATAGAAGTGGCCGGATTACACTTGGGGTTTCCTACTTACAGAACTGACCTCCAGCATTTGATGTGGGATGATGGAACAGACAGTTGCAACCAGCATGTCTTAAGTCGCTTTCCACAGCTGACTTCTCCTCGGCTTCCTCTTTTTCCAGGAGGTCGTCAGCAACACCAGCCTGGACAGCACCGACTTTGGCTTAAGCATCTCAGGAATCAACAAAGGCAGCAGAGAAGAAAATGTCCGTCCACACAGAGTAGGTGGAACTCATGAACCTAATCCTGAAAGGTGAAAATCCTTTCTCTTTTTAAAAGTGAAAATGGAAAACTGTTATTTTTGTCAAATGGAAGTTCACACGTGGCGATCAAAGGCTGGCTGTGAGGTGAAGAGCTGCTTGAATAAGGGTTAGAACCCTGGGGCTCTGTTCTGAATCTTCTTTCTGTATGAATGGCCTTGCTGAGCTGCCTTATTTTTAAGGAGCTCTTTCCTCATTTGTAACTTGAGGGGTTTGGAGGAGATGGCTCCTAATGTTCTTTTCCGCTTAAACATTTGTGATTCAAATGATAAACACCAGGCATAACTGTTCTGCATTATTTAAGGAGTTGTGGCCTCATACTTATTCTCCCCCCCACCCCCCTGTTAGTGGTCGTTGATTATTGGTGTCACCTTTCTCCTTGGAATTATGGCTCCAGCTTGAACGTAATTTCCTGTAAAGCATGAAACCTCAGTTGATAGAGAGTTGATCTCGTCCTTGGTAGATATTTCTACCCCTTTCGTAATGAACCTCATGTCCTGATTCGTAAATAAGTTTCTCAAACAGAAAAGACCCAGATTGGGTGGATATAGGTAAAAAGGAGAGTTAAAACCTGCTTTGGACATGAAAAACAGCATCAACACCAACTTGTCTCTCTTGAAACTTCAGGGTTATATTTCTGTAACAGTCATCTTTCTTTCTTTTCTTCTTCTTTTTTTTTTTTTTTTAATCTTTCTTTCTTTGATCAAGTTCTCAAACTCCAGAACTGCTGCCTTTCCTCCAGCCAGCTCTTCTCAGCCAAACAGAACTCTGGATTGTGTGTGTTTGGAAGGGAAGCTGGAAACATCTCCTTGGAAATCAAGGGAGCTGTCTCATTGTCCTGAACTGGCTCGTTTTGAGGGCCTCCATTATATGAATAATTGCTGGAGATGATACCCTTCAAATCAGTGCCTCCCTTGGAGAAATATTTCCCTGTTCATCTTCCCTACTTTCGTCGTGGTTTCAATCACTTTTGTGCCTGAAACTCGGTGGCATTAGTTTCTCTCATGAACGTGAACGTCTCAAGTTCATATGAATGGATGTTTCTGATCAGGTCACCAGGAAGGGACTATTTAACCCAGCACTTAACCTTTGAAAGAGTCTGGCTATAAATTCTGTTTCTAGCAGAAATGTCCTCAGGGTAAAATGTAGATGGTTTTACTCCCTAGCCTTTAAAAGGTTCCTAAATTGAATGAGGGTGTATGGCCAGGGGCTGATCTCCAAAATGTGTCTCTCACTGCCTGTGAGAGCCCCTATCTTCAGGATCCCCAAGCCCCACGGCCCGTTGCTCTTAAAGGCAACGGTTTTGGAATCAGCTTGGCTAGGTTCAAACCCCAGCTCAGACCTTTCCAGCTGTAACCTTGGGCAAGTTGTTTAATCTCTCCAAGCCTCTTTTGTCTCATCTATAAAACGAAAATAATCAAGGCAGTCTTTGTGACATTGAGTCTACTGTCTTCCCTTAATGCTGGCATTTTAAAATAAACCTGCTTTCTTTCCATCAAAAAATTTAATTAATTAATTAATTAATTTAAAAATGGAAATAATCATAGGGCTGCTTTAATAGAGGGTCTTAGTACTGTGCCAGCACATAATAAATACTCACTAATGCTGGCTACAGTTATTGTTATTTTTTTGCATGCATCCTTATCTTTCCCTTCTGTTTATAGGGGAGGCAAGGTGGCATTGGAAGTATGATGGGGGACAGATATCTAGGTGTGAATCCTGGCCTGACGTCACTTGTGGGCTGTGTGACCCTGGGCAGATCACATAACTCCTCTGGCTTTACTTCCACATCGGTGAAGCTAGGACACCACTCCTGACTAGGCGGAAGGGGTATAAGAATTGGAAAGAATCCTCACAAGCTACCTTGCACACCTGTTTCATGCCAGGCACTCTACTGAGTAGTGAAAATCCACGAGAGTCAGTAAATAGGGACTACCATTCCTCCTGCGGCAATGAGTTCTCCCTGCGTGTGGAATGTGTCAAAGGGAAGAAACAATACAGGTGAACTAGACAGGTAACGAAGCAGATGGTATGTGTCAGTTCTTGAAAAATGCTTTTGAATTTTTACTCGAACCGACTTCATGCTGAAGAATTGACAAATTCTTTTATTTCTGAAGCGCCTCAACTTGAGGAAATGACCTTATTCATTATTAGTGCAGGTTCTTTTTAAAGCTTCCCTATATGTGTGCCCTACACACCAAGGTACACAAATGTGTCTCGGTTTAATGAAGCTGAGCTCTGAAGGAGAGTCTTCCGTCCCGTTTTCATGGTGTAAATAACTATTACTCCCTTCCAGGGCCCAATCATCGACTTCCGAGGGCTGCTTACAGATGCGATCAAAGGAGCCACCAGCGAACTTGGCTTGAACAGCTTCGACCGTAACCCAGACCCCTCAGTAAGTGGCTAAGATGTGACATTCATCTTGCGAACTGCCAAAGTCCAGAGGAATTTTAGAAATGTAATTTTGAGTCCAGGGAAAGCTTGAGATGAGGTCGAAGGTCATAGCCACCGCCACGGTTTATGTCACTGAGATCTGTGCCCTGTTTTTCTTCCTAAGTTACAAAGCAATATTATATAACGTGAGGCTTTCTGTTCCCATCATCAGGAACGACTGCTGAAACCTTTGAGTGCACTTATTGGCATGAACAGTGAGATGCGAGAATTGGCAGCCGTGGTGAGCCGGGTAAGATCTGATGTTCAATTCACAAATTTACGGAGGCGGATTGGGGCTGCTGGAGCAGTGCAGGCTGCTTCTTTTATTAATAACAATAAATATAATCATTTATTTATAACGGGCCCCCACTTGCAAAGGCACTCATATTGTGTAGAGGCATAATAATGCATGATAAATAAATTATAGAATCATAAAATTACAATATAAAAAGCCCACCATTTCACTATAGAGGCCAAGAGAACCAAAAGAGAAAGAAAAGGACAGGTGAAAGGTTTTAGAGCAGAGCCAAGAGTTAAGGAAAGAAAGCCTCTTAGAGAAGGAACGAGCACATTTGCCTCTTGTTTAAATAGTCAAAGCATAGAAATAGAGATGTGAGGAGTCTGATGATTTCATAAGTGGAAATTTCCATGAAAAACAAGATGAGCAGGAAAGCGCTTCCCATCCAGACTACTGATTTGTAAAGATTGCCCCCTAGAATCTAAAGGCAGGGGAGTCTTTTGGTTAATGACATGGGCTCTGGAATCCGTTGACCTGGATGTGATGCTTACATCCTCCTCTTTCTAGCTGTGTGACTTTGGGCAAGCTCCTTGGGAATAGGACAGATGCCTGAGTTATAGGAGACTTTTCCAATTTCCAGGGATCTCTTATTTCCTGAAAGACTGAAACCGAGGCAGGCTCAGACAGATATTTAGAATGATGCAAAAAAAGGGCTCGCTTCGGCAGCACATATATTAAAATGGGAACGATACAGAGAAGATTAGCATGGCCCCTGTGCAAGGAGGACACGCAAATTCATGAGGCGAGCATTCCATAATAAAAAAAGATGCCAAAAAACCGCGCAGCGACTGAGGTAGTTCAGGGTTCCCCAGCTGTCTCTGTTCAGTACAGTGGTTGTTCACTGCACGTCTATTATGTGTCGGGTGGGTTCTCGGGGCAGGAAACACAAAGGTGAACGAATCGACCCAGCCCTTGCCCACGAGGGTCTCATCCCACCGGCGAGGTGCACTTTGAGAGCAGAAAAGAGGGGTGTTTTGTGTCACAGAGTGGGGAAAGTGCTAGAGCAGAAGATACGTAGGAAATAGCCACATGAAAAAGAGTAGAAGACGGAGACTGGGGGGCATTGTGGGCCAAGGTACATATCTGTGAAATTGTATCGCTCGTGCAGTGTTTCTAGTCAGCCAAGTAGAACGCAAGGAGTGCTAGGAAATGGAGTGAGAAAGGGAGGCCAGCGTGAGGGTGCTGTGAGCAGGATCCAGGGCAGGGAACCTGTCTGTAAGAGGTGGGGAATCTTTCACCGGTGTCCATCGAGAATGTGATAATCAAATGTGCTTTTATTTGTTTATTTAAAAATTTATTTTTTCAAATATGCTTTTAGATAGCTTGTTTTAATGACACTGTGGTGGATGGTTATCAAAGAAATGGAGGTAGGGAGACCGCTGTGAAGTGATTGCCAGTGAGAGGATGACGGATTGAGCCGGGCTATGGTAACTGGGATGCGCAAGACAGCAGAGAAAACTACTTTTTATGACCACAAAAAGCTGTAGTCTCACTACTGTTTTTGCAAGAGAATAACATGATTAGTGATGACAGAGTTGTCGAGTGGAAGTGGCCTGAAATGGTTCCATCCGGAATCCTTTCTACAGTACCATGGGACGTAGTCATCCGGCCTCTGCTTGAATGCTTACAGTGACGGGGAGCTCACCACCTCATGAGGCAGCCTGGTCGACTGCTATCAATAGAAACTTCCTTTTGGGAAATTAGACACTACCATGTGGAACTCAATGTCAGCTTTAGAAGAGGGCAAGAGATACTGCTATTATCTGTGGATGTTCTGAATTCCAAGGGAGATGAACACCCACTGTGGGCGAAGCAGTTCCGAAGAAAGAGGGGTAATAAGTACATGAATGGCTGGTGGGCATGCAGATCCAGGCTTTAAAGAGATGGTGGATTCTGCCAAGATCTTGGCCGGCTGAGTCCTTTCTCTGTCATCCCACCCAGGACGGGATCATGCATATTATGCACGTCAAAATCACTTGTGTACATAGTGTCTCTTATAAAAGTCGTCACCTGTGGTGAAGTGAACCGGAAGGATGAAGGACAGGAGTGGGAGCATAACATCTCCCTAGCGTTTTTAAAATACATTTTTATATTTTTGAACTCGTGCATGCATTACTTATTTAAAAATTAAATACCTATAAAAATAGACTCCAGATGTTCTGTAGTCATCAGAATGATTTTGGAAAAGAGGTGGGGTTTTTGTGTGTTTGTTTCGTTTGTTGATGTAACACTCTAGATACTCTAGATATTCAGTTGGCCCGAAACAGCTCCTACTGAGAAAAGTCCGAGTGACTGTTCTGAGGCATCTGGTGAAACTGAAGTTTGGAAACTGTAAATGAGTTATCAGTGAAAGCTATCTTAATTGATTGGCCTAGATGGTTGCTACAAGGCTCTACTATGAGAGGGGAAAACTCACCTTTGCTTGGTTGTTGGCTTCCTTGAATTTTGTAGAAGCAATTGCTCTTGATGGAAGTAGGGAGCGATCACTAGGGAAAAAGAGAAATTGGTTTTAGAGGAGCATTATCTATTTTATGTAACAAATTAAGAAAGTGTTTGTGAGATCAAGGAGCAAGAGAGAGGCCGGCCAGGCACTGACTACGAAGTATGTTTTACAGTAAAAGCTAGTGTAATTTGAAGGCATTTTCTGTAGCGTCTTTAATTACGGTTGTAAATCAGCCGGTTTGCTATTGACTGAAGACAGGTATAGTCCATCGTCAGAAGCTTTTCTTCCCCCGCTAAAAATATCACGTTATATTATCAACATCTTCTTCAGGGAGAATCACTGACTATTCTAACGGCATTCCTTTGGTGAACCAACCTGAAATTACAATGTGCATATATACATATATCTAACATGAAACATTTGTATCACCAGCACTTTATGTCCTAGTGTAAGTCAAGTATTCTGCAGCTTCTGTGTTTATTACAGCTGTGGAGGAAAACATTAGTTTTAACAAAATGATCAAATGTGCATTGCAGGACATTTATCTCCATAATCCAAACATAAAGTGGAATGACATTATTGGACTCGATACAGCCAAGCAGTTAGTCAAAGAAGCTGTTGTGTATCCTATAAGGGTAAGGATGGGAAGCCTCCTGGGGGTTATTTCTGTTCATTATCCATTGGACAAGCTGTATGTCATATGCCGGTGCATTAGAGAGAGAAGCCCAGGAAAATTTTCTGCCCACAAGTTAACTTCTTGCCTGTGTTGCAATACTTTCTCAGTATTGGAGTACGTACTTAATTTTACCACCGAGCCCAGGCAGCCCCTGATTTTTGGATGCTTGTATTCTAATGAGACAAAATGAGTAACTTTAGATTTTGGTTTTCCCCTTATTGTTTCCTGTGTTCAGACAAGGGAATAAGAAATATATTAATTGTGTACTCAGAATGAGTAGAAGTTTACTCACCATTTCTTCTGAGTGGCTCAATAGTCCAAGACGTCTGGAAAGGATAGAACGTCTCATGGCAATTCTCTGGATGTGTCATCTCCATGGTCGTATAAGCTCTATATGGGATGACATAGAATTTTGTCATTAGCATCAGCCAGAAACTAATAGCTGGATATAGTTTTACTCTTATCTTCCCTTCTGGTTGTTCTCTACCAATCCCACCGACCCTCCAGACTGCTTGAATTTGAACTAAAGGGAGAGATTCACTGAGGTTCATGCATGTCCCCTTTGGAGCCAGTGTCTCATGACGCATTCAGCATTCAACGTTCCCACCCTCTGAACCAGGCTTCACTAAAGCTTTGTGCTGGATTTGCTAGTTCCATCGTTTCTCTTCAAGTTTGCACCTGTTTTACAACCTTCAATAAATTGCCACATGCCCTGCATCTAGAACTCGGGGAGTGTGGGGAGGTGGAAATGAGGTTTTGCATGTAAGAAATAACTACTGCGATAGAGAGGAAAAGCACCTACCTATGCCTTTCTTTTCCTTAGAAAAAGTTGCTCTTTTCAAACGCCATACAAATTAAGCTGTGCATTCCTATCAAGTGTGAGAGTCAAGTCGAGATCAAGACGATACCTATAGAAGCAGCCAGGCTTAACAACAGGGAGACCTGCCCCTTTGGTTGTGCTGTGTTGCACTCCAGCTTCACTAGCTTACCTGTGCTGAGTGTGAGTGACATACTGACACCAACGCTCATCACTGTTCCTTGTTCCCATAGTACCCACAGCTGTTTACAGGAATTCTTTCCCCCTGGAAAGGACTACTGCTCTACGGCCCTCCAGGTAAACTACCCTTTCTGGTTTGGTCTTGATGTTAAGTGTGTATGCAGAGGATGAGTTGCCTCATCTGTCCTCGCTTCAGGACTGGGGTAAACGAGAGCTGAGGAACCTCCTCCTTTTTTGCTTGGGAAACTGCTTTCTGTAAACAGAGAAATGAAGTTCAAGTGCAGCTCATGCTTGATCCACGTGTGTCTCTAGGTACAGGAAAGACCTTACTGGCCAAAGCTGTGGCCACAGAATGCAAAACAACCTTCTTTAACATTTCTGCGTCTACCATTGTCAGCAAGTGGAGAGGGGATTCAGAAAAGCTTGTTCGGGTAGGAATTCTTTTTTTCTTCTTCTCATGTATAATTGACATACAATATCCTATTAGTTTAAGGTGTACATCAGAGTGATTCGATATTTATATACCTTATGAAATGATCCCACGAAAAGTCTAGTTACAATTTGTCACCATACAAAGTTATTACAATATTATTGACTACCTTCCCTATCCTGTACATTACATCCCCGTGACTCATTTATAACTGGAAGTTTATACCTCTTAATCCCCTTTACTTATTTTGCCCGCTCTCCAACCCCTCTCTGCGATGGTAACCACCAATTTGTTTCATAGATACAGGAATTCTTGATTCTGGTTTTTTAGAATAAGTTCCAGTGATACAAAATGATGTTACCACTTATTTGTTTTCAGGTGATTTATATGTTAGAATTTATCCTGGATCTTGTTTACCAAAAGCCTGGGAAATGGACTGACTACTATATGTGGATATTAATTATGCCCCCATCAGCAACACATGATCTCCCTTCCTTTGGGAATTTGACCAACAGCCCTTTTGTGATTCATGCAACTTAGGAATGAAAGCTGGAAAACAATTGTCTGTGAAGTGGCCTATGTTTTCCTTCACTCCAGGAGCATTTATTATTAAGTATGTGCAGTATATTCAGTTAACATTTACTGAGAGGCTACTACTGTACGCTAGTCCCTGCGCTACCCAGGTAATCATGGGAAGAAGCAAGAAACTTAATTATTCTTTCAGATGCCCTGAGCAATTTTCCTCCACGATGCCCATAGCCTGCAGGGTGTTTTTCTTTCCTTAAGAGATTGTTTCCATCTTTATAATATCTCATTCGTAGTCTATGTCACATTTTATGTTATAAATTTTTACCTTTTGAGAACAACTGTTAATGATTTATGCCTCAATGTAAGGTGGATCCTTCTCAGAAACCCTGTTAAACTATTGCACTCTGTGGAATGACTGATAAGTAATCACTCCTAAGAGAATATAAATATTATATATTTTATGAAAAGAAATTACTCTAAAGTATCATTCTTAAATTACATTCTCTTAGATGATTCATTTTCAAAGTATTGTGGCTTAATTGGAAGGCAGAATAGAATATTTTTAAAGGATTTATTTACCTAAAATAACCTCATTTATTACTTTGATATTGTTCTTAAGTTGTTTCAAATGCATAAGATTTTATAAATTCTTATCATCCCTTTATGATTGTAATTTGTGGAAATCATATGTTGACAACCTACATTTCTTTGTTCCTCTTGAGTCTAACTCAGTACCAGATCCAAAGATGGGACCTGAATTTAACTGCTCCTAAATTTGTGGGTTCCAGCTGAAACTAAAATCATTATCAGCCTGAAGACTTTATATTTTTAATATTCCATTTCTGTGTGCTGAGGAACAAGAAGATTCTTACAAAATGCCCCAAGAATCAGTTTAGGTTCATCCTCTGTCATGAAAAAGGGTGGGTAGAACTATGAGCACAGTCTACTGCAAGATGTTCAAAGGAAGGTTACATCATATTCCCTGGACGGAACTTACCTGGACAGAATACACTCAGATATTTTGTGATTATTCTTAACAAAGATGGAAACGAAAAAGATTTTCTAGTTTAATGCTGAATAGCCAGAAAAGTCATTTAACCTGAACTCTCCCTTCTGTGTAAGCATTGTATTTAACAGTTTTTTAAAACTTTAAAGTTTTCCTTTGCATCAGTATTATTTTGTTAGAATTCTACGAGTGAGGAAATGATTCCTCCTTCAATTTCTCCCCATATTTTACAATATATTTAAAAAAGTACAAAAGGGTACATAGACCCCTGAGCCTTCTTCCCAGGGGCAACAAAGGACTACAGCTGCTGTGCGGTCTTATGGAACATTTCTATACATTAACATCAACAACTCTTTGAATACAAGTAGGAACACGTTTTTCTGTACCTTGCATTTTTTTCTTTCACTTAACACTATAACTTGGATAGTTTCACACTGCTATAGCTAGAGCATGTTCTTTTGTATGTCTCAATGGTATTTCATTGCATGGGTGTGTCCCAAAACACATTTTAATCAGTGTTTACTTGATGGACATTTAGGTTGTTTCCAGTCTCTTGCTTTTATGAACAAAGCTACCGTGAACAGTCTTACTACACGCACACGACTTTGCATATTCAATCATGTAGGGCAATTTCTTTGAAGTCGAATTGCTGGGCTAGAGGGAATGAATGACTGCCAACAGGGTTACGCCAGTTTACACTCCTATCAGTGGTGTGTTTGCTTCCCTACTACACCCTGGCCAACACTGCGTAGGACCCAAATTTTAAAATCTTTGCCAAACTGACGGTGAAAGTAATATTTTGGTGTTCAAATAATGCATTTCTTTCATTCTGAATGAATTTAAGCATCTTTAATAGGTTTAGAAGAGTTTGTATTTCTTCTGTGAAATGCGTTTTTATTTTGGATATTTAAAAAAGTAATTCAAGAGGGAAACAGATAACCTCTGCTGACCTTGATCTTTCTATCCTTTCAGAAACTACTTTATTTTCTAAGCTCTTGTAAAGATCTTCACCTGCAAAATCTTGGTCATTGCTGTCAAGCTCCTTACCGTGAAGCTTTCAAGTAAAAAAAAGCCCTTCAGGACCTTCCCCTAAATCAAAGAAGCTTTCCTACTATTTGCTTCCCTTTCTATTCCAATTAAGAGTTATTTATAGGGAACCCTTGGGCTATGTTTCTCCCTCCCCTCCTAATGTTTGTGCCTCTTAGGAGTTGATGATATTGAATAGCTGAGTGGTCTCTTTAGCAAATGCACACACCTGTTGGTGCTTACATCTTTCAACACCCCCCAACTTCCTCCAAGTACTTTTGAAAATTTTAGACTGATGCTTCCAGAGCACTTACCCAGGATTATATCATCTGGCAGTGGAAAGAGCAGTGGTGTGGTCAATATGGAGACATAGACTCCATATGTGTTTCTCCTTCCAACTGGATGTTTGGTCTTGTCTCGCCCTTTGGTCTCTCTGCACCTTAGGGAGCTCCTTAAATAATGTGTATGAATCTAATAAGGAGTCCTAATAGTCTATTTTTCATTGGGTAGTAATCATCCTTAATATCGGGTATATTGGTGTGTGTGTGTGTGTGTTGTGTATCAGAGACAAGGAAGATAAGCACTTGCTTCTAATGAGGTAGTCTCTATTCTGTCTAAAAGGCATTTGTGATGAGTGTCCCAGAATTGACACTGTTCTCTCAGTTCATTAGGCTGAGCCAATCGTCTTGGCTGAATGAAACAAGATTCCGTAAAGGGAAATACTTGAGCAAGAGCTTGGATGTACCACAATGTGAGTTGTGTAAAGGCGAGGAATTTCCCATTTGGTGACAGGGAGAGCTATGAGGGACAACCTGCTACTACGCAAGACAACCACAATTTGGCCTTTTCTGAGCCATTCCCCCCTTATTTGTTCTGTGATGCTTTGCTAACGCTATGTGACACGGAGAATAAATCCCCGCTGCCTATTAAAGAACCTCTATTCTTTTCTAAATCTCAGCTGCTTTCTCCAATCAACCAGTGAAGAATTGTATATGGTGCTCAAGAGATCAGTTTCAGGGTTAAAAAAAAAAAGGTTTAGTTTTTTATACTCTTTTCATCACCCTTTAGAGCTCTTTATTTTGTTTTTAATATGTCTGTTCCTTGATGCTTGCTTTCCTGTTCTTGTTTAGTCCGTAACATTTTATTCTGGAATGGAACATTTTATTCAATCGGGAATTGCCTTCAAGTACCTGAGCCAAACCGCAGTGTTGGCGTGGTATGGGGAACCCATGGAGTAATCTGGGGATCAAAACGGGGCAAAATTCTTTGATATTGTTATCCATGACTTGAACTCGATCCTTTTCCTTTTATTCTTCCTTCTGAGAATAGCCATCTCACTGTCCCTAAAGGGCTAGGGAAAATCATCAAAGGATTTTACACATTCCAAGGTTCTTGTGTCCCTATGGAACACGTTCTTGACAGGGGGTAACAGGGGTTAGTTAACGGACTGGAAATTCGGGAGCTGAGTTTTATCTTAAGCTCTCCCATTTATGATTAGTAACTCTGGGCTAACCACTTCCTCTCTCTGTCTCTAATTTTATTAAGTTATAAATAGAAATAATTGGACCATCGAACCCCATGGGGTGTGCTAGGGAGAAATAATTGTAATGATTATGAAGTTATTAGTGAAATAGCAGAGTGTAGCATAAAATGCTTTATAGCGACTCTAAGCTTTTAATCTCTGGAAGCATCTCAGAACTTTAAATACATGAATTTGAACCTGTGGCTGCTTTTCTCCCACCCAGGTGCTATTTGAGCTTGCTCGTTATCACGCCCCCTCCACCATCTTCCTGGACGAGCTGGAATCCGTGATGAGTCAGAGAGGCACAGCTCCTGGGTAACAAATAGAGTTGATTTTTTTTTTTTTTTTGGTCATCACTTCTCTCCTCTTATAAGTGTGTTTGATGGTCGGAAGCCTATCGACATTTACCAGCAGAATGAGCCTATTAATAAGCCCACAAATTTTCTGCAGACACACGGAAAGGTCTTTAAATTAGATCCTGTTAACTGAATAGCTGATTTAAGTAGTTTTTATCACCGGAGGAAATGTCATCCTCCCTTCCCCCCTTCCCCACAGAGTGGTTTTCGGGCCTGAAGATCACGCAGCCCCCCGAGTCCCAGGCTGCCATAATGGTCCTGCTGGCTCAAAATAGCCGCCTGTGACTGCCTCCTCTGGAGCCCGGGGGCTGCCTGTGGGGAATGGGGCTGCAAAGGGCCAAGTCCCAAGAGGGACAGTCCTTGACAAGGTGTGCAAGGCCAGGGAAGCCACCAGGTTGTGGCTCGGCATGTCCGATTTTAAATACGTCACATATGTCATCTCTAAAGATGAAGTGTTCGCTAATGTCCTGAGCAGGGAAGACTGTCCACTTCTAGCTCACGTCTCAGACCGTAATGAGCCTTCAGGGTGTGTGGGGCGCGGGGGGTGATGGTTAAGAATGTCTTTCTGTCTTCATTAGGTGTATTTTTCTCTGAACCTTTTTACTAAACTTGGCTCCTCTGGCTTGAAAAAAAACCCAGCTCTCTGGGAATTCTCAACACGGTGCATTTACTCCTGGCCTTAAGGATCTATCATCAACGTAGAACTAATAGCAATAAAAAGCAAATAATTAGCTTGTTGGAAGTATAACTGGAATATAATTTATGAAATTTTACTTGTTGAAAACCATTTTTCCAGTGGGGAGAAACCACCCTTAATGTCCATGGGACATTAACACTCCTGCTGTCCACGAATTGAAACAGGAAGATTCCGTGGCACAATGGGTGCTGTCAGCCCCAGTACCTGACGGGAGCAGGGAACTGCACAGGCCCCTCTGCTGGTCATTCCTCCCGCAAAGCCCTGGACGCCTGGCCTGTCTTCCCCTCGTGACCTGTGCACTCGCTCTTCCATTCCCTTTGTCCATCTCCATCCCCAGATTCCCCACAGCTCTCTGACTGAGCTCATTGGAAAACTTCCTCCCCTATCCTGGAGTGTGCTCCCGGTTTGGCGTTGAATCTCAGCTTCCTTGTCTGGAACTTTAATTCTAAAACTAGAATTTTCAGGAAATTGGTCAGGGAATTGGGGCAGGTGTTTGGAAGACTTCTTGGGTCATATTATGTTAAAAGAATAATAATTAGGGGTAAATGTTGAATAAATACATACCTATACTGAGAGACTTCTCTCTTAGGAAAAGGTAGTTAGATAGTAAGGGGCATAGTTCCTAAAGACCACATTCCTGGGTTGGGTTGCCAGCGCCCACATACAGAGAGGAGAAGCTGCATGTTGTGTTGTCCAAGGCATTTTTTGTTTTTTTGTTTTTGTCCTTTTACCTCCTTCTATACAAGTAAAGAGGAAGGGGAGCGTGTCGGATGTGGTATTGAGACCAGTTTGGATTGTGCAGGTCCTGTACTGAGCTCTTTCTTGGTGGGAGGGTCTTTGGCAGTGGTGGTGGGGGGCTTAGAGGATGAACGTGCACAGGAGCCTGCCTCCAACCTGCTGTGCAAGGAAAGCATAGTTCCCACGTCATTATCTTGCCTATGAGTAGAGTGAAACAGATTTAGTCTAGTAGTTCACCTCCCTTTTTGGACAATTTGTATCCATAAATTACATTAATAGAAATACTGCCTGTGAAACTTCTTTCGTGCCTGCTCCATAAATGAAAAGAACTATTCTCAACTATGCCTTTTTTTTTTAAGGGTAAATAATACTGCAGGTAGCCACAGCGGGTTGCATTTAATCTACCAGTGGCACTGTCTACCCTTCAGTTATTTTCTAGTTCACCACCAACCTTTGGTTTTCTTTTCAATATCATCATTATATTCATTGACTTCCTCTCTTTTCCTCTCTATGGGAAAGTAGTACCCAGTGGCTTGTTTCCTCCAACTCTAGTACGAGTGGCTCCCAAGGATGAGGCAAGGAAGGGGTCAGCAGCCAGAAAGGGACCCTTTCCACAGTCGGTGAGAGATGCTCCGGTCGTGGAAGCGGAGCTCTGCCCCGGGGACAATCTCACCTCTTTGTCCTTCGCAGGGGGGAGCACGAAGGAAGCCTTAGGATGAAGACAGAGCTATTGGTGCAGATGGATGGGCTGGCTCGCTCCGAAGATCTCGTATTTGTCTTAGCAGCTTCTAACCTGCCCTGGTAAGAGACGTAGAGAGCACATTTTGAATACATTTTCACTGAATATACACGAAGACATTGCAGTGGCCACTTGGGGCAAAGCCTCATTGTTCAGCGCTAGCCCTGGAAGATTAATCTGAAGCTTTCCTGTGCAAGTCCTCAAACCCTGCTCTATGTACCATGCAAGAATCTGCCTTAATAGAAGGAACGTAAGCCAGGGCTACCACTGACCATATTCAAAATGGACGTTTTGAGTCGAAAGACAATTTATTTGCTATATTTAAACAGGACTTGGGCAGAGAACTATAAAATGCTGAAATCTCCAAGACTCAAGGAATATTCCAGAAATAGTATGTTTGGCTTTTAACAGTATTCAACGTTTTTTAAGTTAAGAGGAAAATATTTTCTTTAATGTTGCGCAGTAAATAGGAAGCTAAATAATCTCTAATTGAAAATATAATCTACTCTCAGAGTCTTTTATTCAAACCGTATCCCAGAGTGGTTGAAGAACAATTCTAGAAGTGGAATTGGGAAATAAGAGATGTTGACTAGGGAAAAGCAGAATCTATTTGGAGAGTATATTTACAAAAATCACTATAATCCCTTTATAGTTCCAAGAATATTTTCATGTACATTATTTCTTTTGAGGTACAGGTGAGACAGGGGACAGATAAGGAAATGCTGCTTTCCCCTTGGCAGAGAGGGACCAAGGTCAAGGAAGGTCAACTCACCCAAAGTCAGCAGCAATTTTGCAACAGAACTCAGATGTGTGACACCCTTACCTCAACACCCCCCATTCATTTGTTTCCACATTGCAAGATGAGAGAAGAAACTCTTCTGTAGTACATGCTGATCAGCTGAGCTCCCAAAGCAGAAGTCACTGAAAAGAGATCGTGATATGTATGTGTAGTCTATTATTTTAAATATATTCATAACTTAAAACTGGTTCCATCTTCCCGCAAGTTTGTAAGATGCTCTCTAACGTGATCAGCATTTTGAAGATACAAGTTATTTATAGACAAATTAAAGTGGGGTCCAAACAGAGACATGTCATGTAAGTGTGGCTGTGGAATCCTTTTGACAAAGCATTTCTGTTCCTTTATCCATTTGAAACAGGACTTTACTTATGTCCCAGGAGAGGGTGTGGGAAAACAGTGAAGCTTTATGCATGGTGCTGGGAAGGTCTATACCCCCAGGGAGACCTACACATTTTCTGGAGGAATAGAGAACCCTCTGCGCCCAGTGACAGCTAGGACTTTGTTTAGGAAGATACTGTGCTGCCACAATTTCCCTAAGGTAACCAGTTATTGGTAAGCCCCAAATAAAATGGTTCAGAGAGACAAAACAAACAAACAAAAAACAGAAGCTAGCAAACAAAAAATTAAGGGAGCTTAGAAGGGCTTTCCTGAAAGAATTCTTCTCAACATGTCAAATGGCAAATACACACGTGCTTTTGAGCTTGGGTTCTTTTATATCACAGATTGCTTTGTTACAATGCAACCTGGAACCAATATGTTCTAACCTATACATCCTTGAGCATTGCCGGGATTTGAAAAATTCCAAACAAACACTAAAAAAGAGATAAAAGCACAATGACCCCACCATTTCACAGTTTTAATAATTAACCATCTTGCCCAGTTGATCTCATCTATTCCTGCCTCTACCCCTTTTTGCTGAATATCTTAAATTATATCCCAGAATATTGTTATTTCTCACATATATGCTTCAGCGTACATCTTTCAAAAACAAGGACATTTTCTTGCATCACCACAATGCCATTATCACCCCCAACAACATTAATACTAATTCCTTAACATTATCTAATAGTCAGTTGACATTCAGATTTCCCATATTGTTTGAAAAATGACTTTTCACAATGGATTTACTGAACTGGTATCCAAGCAAGGCTTGCATGTTGTAACTGCTTGTTCTCTTGAGTCTAGAACAGACTTTAAATCTCTTTTAATCTAGAACAGACAAAGCCCCTTCTTTTCTCCCCACTTGCCACTGACTTGATTGTCCTGTGAAGTGTCCAGATTTTCTGGATTTGGTCATTGTCTCCTCACGGTAGTACTTAGCTTGTTTCTCTTACCCCGACAAATACACTAAATATTAGATTGACTAAATTCAGGATCAATATAATTTTCTGGCAAACATACCTCATAGGCGATGCTGCGTATGCCACATTGCATTACATTCAGAGGTAGGTAACGTCCTCTTATCCAGCTTTGGGTGGAGTCAAGATGGATCAGTATGTTCAGGTGTACAGGTCCCATCACTGGTTTCAGTATCCATTGATGACCTTTGCCTGAAGCTCTTATTTCACTAGGGTGTGATTCTATCGTTCCTTCTTGTTGATAGTCGGAATTATTCTCTATAATTGAACTTTCTCTCATCCAGTAGGGTTATTTGGTTACTCTGAAATGTAGCTTACACTAGATAATCAGGCTTCTTTCTCTCTGATTTTTAGAGTCATGAGTTGGTACCCTAGCAACTTCCAGTGGTAACCAATAAGCCAGGCTCTCCCTCTCTCTTTCTGTTTCTCTCTCTCTCTCTCTCTCTGACCTAATTAATGACTTGTCAGGAATAACCTCATTAGTTGTTTTTTTTTAACTTTTGTTGAGATATAACTCATATACCATACAATTCACTCATTTAAAGTGTATAATTCAAATATAGTTTTAACTGTATTTATAGAATTGTACAACCATCACCACAATCAATTTTAGAACATATTTTTTTACCTTCAAAAGAAATTCTATACCCATTTGCAATCACCCCCCATCCTCAGCACTAGGCAACCAGCAAACTATTTTCTGTTTATGTAGATTTGCCTAGTCTTCTAAATGGAATTATTATAGTAACTCTATGTTTAATTGTTAAAGGAACTGCCAAACTGTTTTCCAAAGTGCTGCACTGTTTTATATTCCTACTAGCAATGGATGAAGGTTCCAATTTCTCCACATCCTCATTAACTCTTGTTATTATCTTTTTGATTATAGCCATCCTAGTGCATGAGAAGTGGCATCTGTTTTTTGTTTGTTTGTTTTGTTTTTTAAGATTTTATTGGGGAAGGGGAACAGGACTTTATTGGGGTACAGTGTGTACTTCCAGGACTTTTTCAAGTCAAGTTGTTGTCCTTTCCGTCTTAATTGTGGAGGGCGCCGCTCAGCTCCAGGTCCAGTTGCCGTTGCTAGTTGCAGGGGGCCGAGCCCACCATCCCTTGCAGGATTCGAGGAGTTGAATAGGCAACCTTGTGGTTGAGAGCCCACTGGCCCATGTGGGAATCGAACCGGCAGCCTTCGGAGTTAGGAGCATGGAGCTCTAACCTCCTGAGCCACTGGGCCAGCCCGAGAAGTAGCATCTCAGTTTTGATTTGCCTTTCCCTGATGACTAATGACATTGAGCATCTTTTCATGTACTTATTGGTCAGTTGCATATCTTCTTTGGATAAACGTCTTTTCAAATCCTTTGTCCATTTTCAAATGTGTCTTTTCATTATTGAGTGATAGATTTGTCTTACATATTCACACACACACACACACACACACACACACACACACACACAGAGTCCTCTATCAGATACATAATTTGTAGATATTTTCTCCCATTCTGTGGCCATTAGTCAGGCCGGCCTGCCTTCCTCCTTCCCTCCTTCCCTCCCTCCCTCTTTGTTCTCCCCTCCGTTTCTCTCTTCCTGCCTTCCTTTCTGAACTTTTTTGTTCTGCTTTCTTTCTTTCTGCCCTTGCTAAATTCTTATGTCTGTCCTTCCTAGGCTTGGAGCCTTTTAAAAGACCCTGTAACTGATTATTCTACAGCAATGCTGTCCAATAGAAATATAACGCGAGGCACACGTATACTTGAGAAGTTTCTAGTAGCCACATTAAAAAATATAAAAAGAAACATAAAATTAATTTTAATAACATATATTAAACCCAATATATCCAAAACATCATCATTTCAATATGTAATCAATATAAGAAATATTGAGATGTTTTACTTTATTTTTTCATACGATATCTTTGAAATCCAGTGTATAACTTATACTTATGGCACACCTCAATCGTACATGTGGTTGACGGGTACTATATTGGACAGTGCCAAGCCTGAGACATATTTGTCTAAACCCATGTCGCTGCGACAGAGATTGATAGCTGCTTTCCAATATTCACTTCATCCCAAAAAGAATTTTAGGTTCTATTTCTTAGTCTCTCTGCTGTTAGGTGGGGCCAAAGTCAAGCTTCTTTGTTATTTGCACAAGACGACCCACGTTTCATTTGTACATTCTGCTCCAGACTTGGAATCGGCCATTGACTCAGAGCCCTGTGGTTCATTTCTCTTTAATGCGAAATGATCTTTAGAGAATCAAAGTCTCACCAGTAGGGGTGCACCTTGCTACCAGATTGCCGTTACTTTTTTGCCTTTTGATTGGGCAGAGCTAGGAAATCGTTTTAACAAGAGGCAAACAATGAGTTTATACCCGTATTTCCCATTCCAATGTAAGAGTACAAGGTTTTCAGTTCTTAGATTTTATATATGTATAACTGGGGAAATCCTAGTTCTTAGCAATGTTAACATAATGAATATTCATTTTGTCCTAATATGTAAAGCTAGTTTGTATTTGTGTGTGTGTAACAGTTTCTCAGTAACAATACCAATACTATCATGACCGAGAGTTTGGTGAAGAAATGGTACAGCCCTGGCCTAAGCTGAAAGTGCTAATTCAGGATTGCTCAACCTCAGCACTACTGACATTTGGGTGAGACAACCCTGTGCCGTGGGGGCCGTCCTGTGCACATATGATGCCGAAAGGCATCCCTGGCTCTGCCCACGAGACGCCAGTAGCACCACCCTCCAGCTGTGACAACCAAAACATGTCTCCAGATGTTGCCTGCCAGATGTTCCCTGGGGGGCAAAATCACCCTTGTTGAGTCCTGGACTATTAGAGAGAATTGACAGATATTACACAGAGATAAGCTACCACATGCTCCACTAAACTCTCGTTAGTGGGACTTTTTGTGTTTTTTTTTTTTTTTTAAACCTGCCATAAAATAACTGAAATTGGTTTACTTACACAAAAGGATACATATTATATAAATTGTTCTATATCTTGATTCTTCTTAACAAAATATTCTGGAGATCTTTCCAAATAAATACAGAAAATTCTTCCTTATTCCCTGGATAGCTGCATATGGTAATCTATCCCAATCACCTAATGATGGGACATGGGTTACTCCTACTCTCCTGCTTTTAAAAACAATGCTGCGATGAGTAATAGTATGCATATATCACTCTATGTATTGGCCGGTGTAGCTTTGGGGTAGGTTCCTGGAAATAGAATAGCTGGGTCAAAGGCTTAATGTATCTGAAATTATAGTGGAGATAGCCAAATTTCCCTCCATAGAGGTTGTACATTTCATATTCCCACTAGTGTCCTGCTTTTAATACTTAACATTATATTAAGAACATTTCCAATGTCATTAAATAATCCCTAAAAATTGGATTTTGTAACGGCTGCCCAAAATTCCCACATGGGAACATACCCCAATTTAGTTCATCATTCCTTTCCAGTTGAACACATGTGATGCTCCCGACTTTTCTCTATTATAAATAACACTAAAAGGAACTACCTTGAAAAAAATCTTGGACCAAAGTCTGGTTATTTCTTTAGGATTTCTAGAAGTAGGATTACTGTATCAAAGGGTATAGATATTTTTTTAAGCTACTTGCTACATTTTGCCTAAGTCCTCGTCTGAGAAAACAGTATATTTTTTATCAAGAATATTGGGACAGATCTTTATCTTGGCTTCAGAGACTTAGGTGAAGGAATAAACTTATCTGACTCGAGTAATCCGTCCTTCTGGGGGAAATAATTAAATCCTATCAAACTATGTAAAAGCCCAGTCCTAAAATCCCAAAAGAAATTCTCTACGGTTGGGTAATGGTAGTTCTCTTCTGTAGCATCTTTCAGGGCACTAAGCTATCCTTTACTGCTTGTTAACTTACCATTTTCCCTAGGCAACTCCATCTGTCTCAGAGGGGCAGTCATTTTCTCCCTTCTCAGCAGCAAGATGGCAGGCAGCCTCTTGGTTTAGTCAGGGCTTCTCCTCAAGGAGCACCTTCCCTGATCTATAGCATCACAGAAAGGACAAAAAGGAAGAAATCACGGGTCACCTGTGTCATTTGGTGTGTAAATAAGTCATGAGAAGAATACAAATGTTGCATCTTTAATACTACCACTTAAAGAACAGCCACGTAAGAAATGTTCAGCAAGCACAATTAGGGCCAATCTGACCCACCTCGATTGGTGAATAGTCACAGATTCAGGCCGAGGAGTCTGGAGGGAAACAAAATACTGAAGAGGGCCATTAAGGCAAATGCCATCTTTAGATGTCTATTTAACCTGATGGTTGTTTGTACAAATAAGGTGTGAAAACTGTATGTGGGAAACATGTTGAAACTCACCTTTTCCTTGCTCTATTTGCAAAAGGGCTAGAAATTTCACTATTCCTCTTTAAAAATCAGATACTTGGTATGACCAAATTCTATTAAAAACAAAACAGAACCCCAAGTCCTAATATTTAGAAGAAAGCATGTGATCTCAGAGATTACTGCATGGGAATGGGTAGGAATGTACCTATGCAAACCGACTTCTTCCCCTATGAATTCTCTCCTGTCTGGTACGATATTTCTATTGAAGCGTATGCATGTGATTGCAGAGCTCAGCAGACATGACCCAGGTGCTTTCCACAGTAACCCCATGCATCCCCTGGGTTCCAGGGAGAAGCTTTTCCAAGTGGACAGTGTAGATAGGAGTCAGCCTATGCAGGGCTCACTGTAGGAGACAGGTAATCTGTAATGTTTTGTTCATTGGCTCCCACCATCTACCAAAGACTACAGCAATTCCTGAACCAGCTCTTCAAGGATTGCCATGACCCGTCACTGAATGTTGGTTATGGATGTACTGCAAAGACTGCTTAAAACTTTGCTTTTCTCCAATCCTGCTGAGATAGTTTGCATTGAATATGTGTGACCTATTGAATGAACAAACTAGAATCATATTTGGTTTCCAAATTTTACAGAATGATCTCCGTCCCAGGAACCAGACTGTTTAACAAGGGAAAACAGGTCAAGGGGCCGGAAGGGCCCAGGAGGTTTGGCACAGGAGCCCAGGTGCTCAGGTACAAGGCCTTGTAGCCCGTGTAAACTGTCCAGGTGGCCAGGCTCTGAGGTCTGTGCGCCTTCTCAGTGTCTCACGTCACTCTCACTGGTTACCTTTGACCTTTGCGGTAAAGAGAGTATCAGATAACCCAAATAAAGAAAGACAGGAGAACAGGCTAACTAGTCAAAAATCAAAGTGTAAGAGCTAAAGAGAATGTCTTCTGGTTGCCACAGGTCAAATTTTTTCATATAAACATATTGACATAAAGAATAATTTCTGGGTGCATTCCATTTGTCCTTTGTTTCCTCCATTGTACGATTCTATTATTATTGATGTCATTAAAAGTGCATTCATCAGGACTTGCTGCCAGCCAGTTGCACTTATTTTGTGCCCACAGGCAGTTTTGAGGTAAATCTCTTGCTTTAGGGCAGTAGCTGATCAATATGGACATCTATAGTGAGAGATTGTTTTCCCACCTCCCTCTGCATGAGGTCACTTTGGACGGCATGGGGACACCGAAAAGAAGGAGGCCCTACAAAAGAACCTTCCTTTTGTAGTCTGCTACCTTTTCAGGAGTGGGCAGCTGGTCCAAGGAAAGGCCATGGAAGAAAGAAGGCAATTGCTCATCACCCCTAGCTCTGCCATTTTTTCAGCTTATTCACTTTTCCTTCCTGGTTTTCATGATCTCGTCTTATTTTACCGTTGATTCTTGCATCCCATGGCCAAAACCTCTGTTAGGAGTAGGAGTTTGTTTAATTCATTTATGTATACTGGAGATTTAGCAGTGACAGAATACTTGGCAAGTGGTCAGTATTGCTGAACTAAATTCCTAAAATGTGAGTTTAATGGTTTCTTTTCTGTATTAAAAGGTCTCCCCCTGCCCTCTCTCCTTTCCTTTTCCCCCCTCACCTCACCCTGCCCAACTGCCTGCTAACTATCTAAATCGCCTCTGGATTAATTCAGACATACTCATATATTCTATCAATTTCATCTTCTTTGAGACATGTCTTCTAGATACTTCTTACCAACTCCAAACTGAACTGACCTCTTCACCCAGGATATAGAGGAGACCCTGGGACCTCACCTTGTCATCCTGGGAAGTTCCTTCTCTTTCTGTGTCAAACCATCCGTTTCTTAGATTCCACGTGGCCCTTTGGTTTGGTTTACTCTCTTCCTTTGGCGCTTTCCTGATAAAGGGTACATAGGAGATAACTGTTTTTAGGCTTCACATGTTGAAAATATCTTTATTCTGTCTACCAAAGTAATTAACTGTTTGACCAAGATACATAGATTTCTACATTGGAAATGATTTTTCCTTAGAATTTTGAAGGCATTGCTCTGTTTTCTTCTAATATCTCACATTGCTAGTGAGAAGTCATTCTTGCTCATTGGTATGTAACCGGTCTTTTATTTCCGGATGCTGTTAGGACCCTCCCTTCATTCTCAGGATTCTGAAATTGACCATGTGACTTGGGAGTTTGTCTGCAGTAACTGTGCTGGCAGCAGACCGGTGACAGAGGCGAGCTCTGAGTTTCACTCCTTGGTGTCGGACCTCAACAAGCTACTTCACCTCTGTGCCTCAGTTTCTTCATCTTAAAATGGAGATAATAGTACCTACCTCATAGGGTTGCTGTGAGAAATGAATACCTGTAAAATGCTTAAAACAGTCCTTACCGCTTAGTGAGTGCTATTTAAATATTACCTTTTATAAACATTTCAAATAGGAAAGATAATCTCCTAAGAATTGTTCTCCCCAAAGTTTCATTGACCCTCTGCTTTAAATATGAATGTTGGCCTTGAGAGGGGGAATGGTTGTGGGGGTGGGGGAGAAGTGGTTGAGTCTCAGATGTGAATTTCAACAGGGTGAAGCAGATAAAGAAACAGGCAACTTATTTCTGGTAAGGCACCCCTAGACTACGGTTCTCAGCTCAGGATTGGAGGAATAATAGGTAAAGAAAAGATACCATCTTTAAGGAACTCTTGCCACTCCAATTTAGGATTCAGATACGCTCCCTGAAAGGGTGTTTTCATTTTTCAATTTAAAAGGAAATAGCATGACATAGAGTCAGAATGAGATAAAGAAAAACGGAAGGATGATTTGGAAATTCTCATATCTTTGTGAATGAGAAATGTCTGGTGAGGATGTTTTCAGTGTTACTCGTCATTAATGATTAAGCCAGACCAACACACAGGCATTTGCTAATTTCTATACTCGGAAATCAAGTTCTCTCCCTGCTAGGAACTTGAAATTTTAACATATAAAGATTTCACAGACTCACATTCAAAATGATCTGTTGATAATAGAAATGGTATTTCAGTGTAACTAAAGATCCCCAGTTAGTGAAGGGAAAACTCCACATAATAATTCCAAATAACACATAGAATTAAAAAAAAAACGTTTAAATTACCATTTTGGAAAACTCCACATAATAATTCCAAATAACACATAGAATTAAAAAAAACTTTTAAATCACCATTTGCACTCTCGTAAAATAACTGACTCAAAGATTGTTAACAAATGCTAAAACCATTAGTTGAAAGAGGAGGGAGAAAGGGGCATTCACATGGTGCCCAAGTATTGTAAATAGAACACCTACCACCTGCCAAGAGATGTTTCTCTTACAATGGAGAGAACTGCTGTCACTAGAGGATCCCAGTAATTAGACACCCACATCACTAACAGCGAGACAAAGCAACATGTGGATCCCAGGATAATAAAGATGAAAACATATTGATATATTTCATCCATGAAATATACTGGACAAAATTTTTATCCTGATTCGAATTAAGCTTTTAGATCTAATGTCCATCTTACAGAGCAGGGGATAGAGGAACCAGTTATACAATACCATGAGGAAAACATCAGGCGAGTCCAGAATGTGGGACATTCTACAACCAGCCTTCTCTCTTCAAAAAGGGGCCAGGGCAAGGAGACTGGTCTAGATTGTGAGATTTAAGAGACATAGCCATATGTAATGCATGATTCTTGATGGATTTTGGTTGGAAAAACTGCATTTTTGATATGATTGGAGAGATTTTAATATGGAATGAACATTAGACATATGATGCCAACAGTGTTAATTCTGTTAGGTGTCATAACAGTATTGTAGCTATGTAAGAAAACGTCATTTTGGGGTAGAGGGGAGAATGCACGCAGAAGCATTTAGGGGTGAAATTCCATGATATAACTTACTTTGAAATAATTTAGCTAAATAGATGTGAAGCAGATATGGAAAATATTAACTGTTGTTTAATCAAGATGGTAGGTATATGGACTGTCATTGTTTTATTCTACTTTTCTACTTGTTTAAAAATTTTATATTAAGAAATTTAGGCAAATGGCATGCAGATGTAAAATTGCATAAACCTGGCCTTATAATGTTTTGGAAGGAGCACGAGTGAGTGTCTCAAAGGGCCACATGTGCACTGGGGACCCTGGAGGGAGCATTCATTCTGAGGTTACCAGAGCAACAGTGTGAGGTAGCCATTCGCTCCAGAATGTCAGAGAATCTTGGAAGAATTAATGTACTTCCCAGAGTGCCCAAGTTATTGTCAGGATAATTTACTCACTGACAAGGTCAGACTGAATAATTCATGTTACGACTGCAATGGGAATTGTTTGGTTGTTGTCAGTTAGATTATTTTCCCCTAAATTAAGTCACCTGAAACTACCCACTTTCCACGAGGTATTTCAGGGGATGTATTTTCTTTTCTTTTTTTACCCAATTCTTTCTCTCAAACAACATGAGCTGATTGTCCTATCCATTCAGACATAGACGTAAAGGAAGTTACAACGCACAATTGCTTCCTGCAGTGCCAAATTGTTCTTCAACTACAGTTGTTGCTTAGGAAGTTTCTGCCCGTGTTTTCTGATGTGATTTCAGGGAGCTGGACCATGCCATGTTACGGCGCCTGGAGAAGAGGATTCTGGTTGACCTCCCCAGCCAGGAGGCCAGGCAGGCCATGATCCACCACTGGCTGCCCCCTATGAGCAAGAGCAGAGCCCTGGAGCTGCGCACGGAGCTGGAGTACAGTGTGCTGAGCCAGGTACGCTGCCTGGAGGGAGGCATCTGCAGGCCAAGCAGCCCCCACGTCTTCTCGGAAGGGTCTTCTCCGGAGCTGCCTGGAGCCTCTTCCTTGAATCACTTAGAAAAGATCCAAACTCCCCAGGAATGCAACGGGCCTCTTCTTCATGAGAGAATGAACTCTTTCATGAGAAATATTCAAGCAGAGAGAAACAATGTGATGTAGTGGAAACAGCACAGGGTTTACACTGGGAGAGCCTATTGTCAAATCCTGGCCTTGTAGGCAGTTTACTACTGTGTGACCACTTGCTGAGCCTCAGTTTCTTCCTCTGTCAGATGGGTAGGAGATACACCACAAAGGATTACTGTGATGATTTAATGACTCACACATGGAAAAGCTCTGGGTACTTGTCTGCTACCCCCATTGTCACTGTATCATTGCTTCCTGAGTGGACACTTAAACTTGCTGTTCTCTGAGGTTCCTCAAAGGCAGGTGTGATCTTATTTACAAGGATGAAAGTATCGACTAAATCCGATCCTCCTTAGGTTTGGACACAAGGGCCCGTTAGGCTAACGTGGGTGGTCCAAACCTTCACTAGCATCTTCCAACATGTATTTGTATAGACTTAGGAAGCTGTTTATTGCCCAGCTTCTTAGGTTATTCAAACAAATCAGCGGCCTCTCTTCCCCCAAGCATTATCTATCGGGAATATGTGTACAGCGTGCATGGGGGGCAGATACAGAATCTATACAGGGGCCCTGATACCGGGTCCAGCCCGTAAGGATGTCATCACCACCAGCGTCCTGCCTGCTGACCAGTGGCTGCTTTGTGGCTGTTTCAGGAGACGGAGGGCTACTCGGGCTCAGACATTAAGCTGGTCTGCAGGGAAGCAGCTATGCGGCCCGTGAGGAAGATCTTCCACGCACTGGAAAACCACCAGTCAGGTATGGCTGGGATCACAGCCAAGGTGCTCTGGGAGGGAAATCTGTGTTTAAAACTCCAACGTTCACCAGCAGATGGAGCCTTGCTCCTGTTCTTGGTGGCTCTTGACTCTTGCACAGCTTCTTGGATCAAAGGATCCTTCCCGCACTCCACTCTTCCCTCCTCTGGAGTTTTTTGGATCAACTTTGCCCCTAGATTATCCACTCCTTAGGGCTTGGGCTTTGATTTATCTGGCACACTATCAGGTTGGGCTGGATCTACGTGGCACTATATAAATATTAAATAATACTTTGATAATGATACATTTAAGTCACGTTTGTTTGTCTGGGCTTCAGGGGCTGAGCTGCACATTAAAGAAAGTTGTTTTCCCCAGCTCTCTTTAGTCTTGCCTTTTCTGCATTAACCATTAAGAATGCTGCATTATGCATTGTCTTGAAAGAAGGTCTATTAGCATTTCAAGGGCATTGATCACCATAAGGTCGATCGCTGTGCTGTTCCTGTTGTTTTCATCTAGAGAGCAGCAATTTCCCTGGGATCCAGCTGGATAGAGTGACCACTGCCGACTTTTTGGATGTGCTAGCTCACACCAAGCCTTCAGCAAAGAATCTGACTCAGAGATACGCGGCCTGGCAAAGTGAGTTCGAGTCTGTTTGAAATCCCACTTACCCTGATCTGGCCACAAAGACAGCCACAGGGGCCTCCTGGTTTATTTGTATAAGTGGGAGAAGAACGTAAGGATTGAAATAGAAAAAAATTATTCTTGAAGACCAATTTGGACAACTGTATTGTTTGAGAAATGTGAGATATTTTCATTAATTTTTCATAATTGATGTCAGCAAAGTATTGAAGATTTCAATTACAGGTAATATGTGCTATGAAGTCATGTTAATACACTTTTCTCACAATTAAACTCCATAAAATTTTGATGAACTATTTCTCGTAGTGTTCGCCGTTTGTGAACTGGTGTTTTCATTTTGAAGAAAAAGATGTAATTAGGGAAGTTGTGTTGGAAAGCACAAGGTGGTTCTGAGTTGGGGGGCCAATCAGCTCAGTTTGACAGGTCGTCTGGCCAGCGGACAGTTCAAGGGTGGATAAGGATGGAAGCAGACAAGGAAACGTACAGTCTATTGTTTTTGACAACATTCTGAATCTCATCAGCTCTCCCTGCTTCTGACCTCAACCAGTTTTCTCAGCAGCAAACCCCTATCAGACTAGGCCCCACTCAGACATGTCACTGACCCATTTCTACAGATGACCGTTTTGCATCTAGAGCTAACAGTGTGACTCGCACGCCACCACCACTAGCTACGAGTCCGAGCATTTTGAGGTCTGGCCCCTAATACCACCTTTGGACTCTTCGCATCTCACATCCCATGTGCTCTGCCCTTCCCTTGCCATTGCCACAGCACGTCGTTGGATCCAAAGCTTAGGATGGGCGACCTGAGCTTCTAGAATAGTCAACCTGCATCTTCCCTGCCCCTAGGCTCCTCCACATCTCCTTGTGGGTTATAAACAGCTGGAAGCATCTCCCTCAGAAGCTCAGTCTGAGAGGCATCTACTTTCATTCAACTCCTCAAGGCTGCCACTAAATAATGCCACCTCTATCCCCAACTAGAACTTACCTACGGTTAAGTCACCTTTTCCTTGCCATTTTTTTCATTCCTGCAAGACAGACTCTTCCTCTGAAGAAAAACTTTCAGGAAAGGGGATATTTTGGACAGCCAAATATTCCAAAGGACTTTACCCTTTTAAACAAAAGACAAAGCATTTGGGGGGTATTGATTATTTTGAGTGGAATACTCTCAAATGCCTCTGAAAATGTCATTTCATGGAAAATGTAGTCAAATTGAAAATATACCCTAGAGAACGAATTTGAAATAAGATTTCATCTTAGGATATGCTAAATGTACACCTCATAATCATTCGGTGTTACACTAAGCTGTACTAGTGATACCTAAATGAATAGGTCTCTAAGCTAAATGGCCTCTCTCTGTGCTTTTGGGTTATTTCCTCAGTCAGGCTGCCCGCTGACATTTCTTGTAGCCATTAGTCCATTTCCTTGTGGCTACTACCATCCTTTCTGATTTCATAGAATCTCAACTGTTGTGAATTTGCTGAGGTTGGAAAGCAGGGAGTGTACCGAATGTGTACTTCAGAGTGAACAGGTAGAGGGGCAGAGGAGGCATTCCCGCGGATAACGTGATAACGTGCTTTGTGACAACACATTGGGGCCCTTTCAGCTTACTGCCCGCTCGTTCCTGACTCCAGGGTAAGTGTGATTTTACCACTCGCAGCAAATACATGTCATCTTCTTCCACTTCTAAAACCCCACACACAGCCTAATGTGTACTTGAAACATCTCCACATCCTTCTTCCATTCCTTTTAAGAATCTCCGAGTTCATCTTTGTAACACTTCCGCCTACATTTAGTCACATATTCAATCCTTTCCTCTTTCCCTTGGCAAGTTGGTCTCCAAATCGTTCTCCATGTACATGTGTTTTTAGGTCCTCCTTTTATTTTGGTGGCTTCTTTAAAAACAAAAAATCAGTTCTACATTAAAATGACTTCTTGCTTTGGATGAAATTAAATATAGCTCCTTCACCCCACTGCCGGTCCCTACCACACATACATGTTTTTCCCTGTCATCCCAAATAGTTACGTTACGATTTTAGGTTAACTCAACCATCAGTATTTCTACAAGAACCGGACATTATATTCACTGCAGAGCCAACTAGTGAATAGGATTACATTTTCTTTTTTTCAGGATTACATTGTTTTACCTTTCCTGGCATTCATAACTGCTTTTTCATTTGCTTTTTTCTAAGTATCTATTCTTATTTTTTATGTGACACACCTTCAGGTTTGTCAGATACCCATCAGTATTATTTTCCAAATTGCCAAATATCAGACACATTTTCCATTCTATCCCCATGCCCTCTGGTCCTGGTGTTGCAAGGTAATGGGAACCGAGAACCTCGGTAGTATAGAGATGTACCTTATCCCCATTTTCAGTCCTGCATCTCACCACAGCCCACCGCCATGCTCATCATCCCCTCGGCCTTAACTTGCATGGTTTCACTTTTTCAGAAAATAAACCTCCATTCTTCTACCTAGGCTAGGGGTGCTCATCTGGCCGCTCAAGGTGGGGTTTCTGGGGCTCCAATCGTTTTGTTTACCAGCTTGGAACCAATTCCTTGCTTCTCAACCTTGTCTCACCCCTCTCTTCCTCTCTACCTAGTGTTTCTCAGCCTTGAGTCTTGAGGTTGTTCTACAGGATGAATTTTTTTTTTCTTTGCACTGATTATAACTATCAACCCTCGTCCACTTACCATCTTCCAAATTATTGTACCCTCTTGTCCACTGATGTCTCATTTACCATTCTCTTGTGGGTTTCTACTTTCGTTATTGCTGTCCTCTTATTTCAGTGGGGCTTTGAGAGAGGCCAACTAACACATGTGATTAATCTGCTACATCTAGGGTCTCTATGGTTATTTTTTTTCAAGTAGATTAAAAGCATATCTACATTCATAAGGATACAGGAGATTGGCCTGTTAGTTGTTGGAGGAAAATTCCACCCTAATCCAACATGAGGTATTTTCTTCTAAAGCAGAGGTCACAACTCAAATGCGTATAGGAACTTGGAATGTAAAAATACGTTGTCAGGTAGGTGTGACACAAGGAAGAGGTGGGGACAGTGGTTAAGTGGGGAGGGCCGGAACTATCCCAATGACACAACAGTGACTCAGCTCCAACTGAATGTAGCAACTCGAACCTAACACCGCCAGAGCTTCCAGGCGTGCTGGGAAAACCAGCAGTTGATCTGCACTTGAAATCTACTGATGTTCAGATGTTAGCAACTATGGTGCACTAGAATCCTGGCTTGTTCTGCACGTCAGTCAGGTCCCCATCAGCCGCTTTCTCGGATGGACCATACTTACCCAAACTCCCTCACTCTTGTTGGCTTCATTCCTCTTCATCACTTACCAGTATCTGTTGTAGTAAGTTGCTGTGTGTGTGTCTCGTCTGTATACCCTACCCAAATGTTAACACCTGGTTGTGAGCCTTTCTTCACTGCTACTGAATGAATTAAAACATTCCTTAAAATAACAGTCTCTGAGCACTGTACCCGCTTTCCAGGCTACAAGTTCTTAATTAGAGTCCAAAGCACTTAGCTTACTGCACACGACCTCTTCTCTGAGAGGGCAGCTGTCTGGAACTCATCAGGGCCCTTTGCACTGTTAAGATACAGTTTCATACACATCAATTTCCCAACTAGAAGATAGCATCTAAGGAGTGGGAGCCATATTCTGCGCTGTCTTCCTTAGTGCTTAGCCACAGTATGCATTTAATAGTTTGATCTTCTCAGGCACATCAGCCAGTGAAACACACGAGTGTTGAGATGGGACACGACGGGAAGCCCTGAATAAAATTACGGTATTCAAAATTGTTTGATATTAACAGATACACAGTTTAAACTATGATCATTTCTGGAGCTCGGGCACTTTGCTCTGGTTGCCTCTCAAAGGCAGCAGCATGCTGTGGGCAGCAGACCTTGATGGCTGGCCTAGTACAAGGTCAGCAAGGGCCTGGGGAATTTACGCTACAGAAGACTCTTGTGACTTGAAACCTGATCATGCAAACATGCCTCTATGTAAACAACTGATTGTGAAAGAGGAATTCTACTACTCGAGGCAGAACGTTCTAGTGAAACAGATTTGTGCAATTTAAGCAAAATTTTCACTATAGGTGCATTAGATCACACAACCATTGATCCTATCCAAAACCCACCGAACATAACCCACGCAGTTGTGTTTTCAGCTTACCTGCCCAGCATGCTACTGTAACTTTTAAATGTGGAATTAAGGGTGAGGTTACAAGAGAATTTCCGACATCCATAGCTATAGGTGTTTGATGGAACTGTCACTTAGTGAGCCTGCTTTCCTTTCCTAGGTGTTATAATCAGTTGTGACACATGTGGAATGGTAGGCAGGTAAGGCTACCGTAAAACTAGTTGATTCTTGAGGCATGAGAGTGGACTAGGAGCAACAACCACGTGTCTCCTCCACTGGACTGGTGCTTCGTCCTCCTCCACACCTGGCATTCACCTGGCTCACAGCAGATGCTCAACAACCATCTCCTGACAATGGGTGTTCTCTAGTACCCTTTCTAGGCCTAAGATGTCACTTGGACCCTTTTCTGGGCCCATTACAAGATGACAGTAAACCAGATGCAAACATTGTGCTTGAGGTTAGTATCACAAGAGGCTGGAAGATGAAGTCCTTTGGATACTTCAGTTATTAAATCTGCATGACGCCCAAAGCAGGCCAACCAGCTGAGCTGGGAATATTTATACTAACCTGGATCGAAACCAAGATTTTTGTTTATCCTCATGCAACTCAATGTGGACAGGCCAGGGAGCAAGCCCTATATGTTTGTTAAATCAATAAAATATCAAACTAAGATTTTAATGGTCCACAGGGTCAAACCAGAATGGAGGAAAGTAGAGAAGCTGTTTTTCTTGGCTGGAAACGTTATGCTCAAGTGATCTCACCCATTCCTGTCATTCTATTTAATTCCTGACCATCAGTGATGCCTACCTCTTTGCTTTAGCTCTAACCTATCTGCAGAGCATCAGATCCATTATTTCCAAGTGTCTAAGGGGGCATCCCCTATGGCAACAAGTCTAAAATGAATCTTACTTTCTCCTCCCTTCCCACAGCTACGCCTTCTGGCGTTCAAGTCCTATAATATTTACAGCTAGTTTTTACTGCTTCAGTAACCATCTGAGTGCCTATCTGCGTTGTAGCAGATATTTTTTAAAAATGAGACACAGTCCTGTCTGTGGGGAAAAGAAACACGTAAAGACCTACGTGGAGTCTAGCAAGTGCTACGTGGGCTTGAGGGAGGGAACACCTCACTCCATCCTGCAGTCAGGCTCATGTCACAGAGGAGGGAAAGGGTACTCAGGTCTTGTGTGTTCTCCTTAGCAATTCAACTAGTAAGGGTCCTCAAGGCAAAATCCTTTTCTTACATGCTCCATTATTTTCTAGCCTGCCACTTAGCACAGAGCAATTAGCAAGCAAAGAATCACTGACTGAGGCACACAGGTCACAGGGTGATGTTGAATGAGGCCCATCCATTAGGCCCCAGCAGCGCTCCATACCTGTGTGTTGAGCTTCTCTCTTTGTGCAGCCTTGCCCAGAAGGAGTTTAAAGGTAGTAGAATGTGCCCCCCACCCTTTTAATCCTCAGGAAGACTTTCCTCATTGAATTGACTGTACAGATGAATTTTACAACCTTTTCAGAGTGTTAAATGCCGACACTCCTGCTACACCTGCACCATCATCACTGCAAACGCACAGTACATGGCATGTGCCCGATGCTATGCTAAGACTCAATATATGCACCATGCATTTCACTCTCACAACAAGCCTATGGTGTGGGCACTATGTTATCTCCACTTTACAGATAAGGGAAAGGAGGCATGAAAAGCCAGGTGACATTCCTGGAGTCACAGACCTAGGAAAGTTATGGCTCGGCTCCCAAATCTGTGCTCTCTGACACTCCACTCATCTTCTCACCTGGGGTGCTGGTCCTGAGACATCTATCTTTTGCGATCTAGGATGCTGAAGTACTAAGTTGGGGCATCTGCAAAAACAAGAACAGAGTGCTCACCAAATGACCGGAAGGAGAGAAGCTACTATTTATTTAGCTTTGCTCCCTCCCATCCAAGACCATGCTGATCTCTAAACAAGCATCAGAACCCGGAGCTCATTCACGTCAGTGAGTGCTTCAATCAGGTGAACACTACAATGATGTACAATTACATGCTAATAATTCAATGCCCAAGAGCCCTGGAAAACAATTGCAAAGGCCCAGGATGATCACAGTATGCAAATGCATGAGGAAAATCATTACCTACTTAGGCCCCTTCATTTAGGTGGGTTTAACATGAGAAGAATAACCCACGCTACCAGACGAGATTTCATTTTACAGCTGTAGTAACCAAGTACATAAAAGCCTGAATCTGTCCCAATAGCTTCTAAAAGATTTTTCCCATAGTGTCAGAGGCAAAAATAATGAAATCTTGCAAATGTACAGTTAATAGGACCCTGGTGGACACTAACTTCAAAAATGCATGGTCTATAAGACATTAAAGGCTTGATTTTAGTTTCTGCACTGTTCCTGTTAATAACAATGTCTAATTAAAACATCTGTAAAATACTGATAGTTTTAATTTTACATAAAATTTCCAAAACAACTGTTACACAGTATAATAAGTATCTGCAATGAATAGGTTATTAATGGAAATATTAAATTAAAATCAGTTTCTAAATTTAAATTAGTCGTCTCTGGCTAATGAAGAGAAAAAGAAGTCACCCGTGCTGGGAATAACACAGCAGATAATCTAGTTTTCCACATCCGTTAGAGCAGATTCACTCCATCACTTGGGCTGAAGGACAATGTAGTTTGCTTCTTCTGACATGGACTCCACTTGGCACTTCTGATGGGTCTCACAGTTGAACTCCATATTAACACTACAGCCTAATGCATCTTTCAATGTATTCCTTGGTAATTTAAAAAACACCATGCAACTTTATTCATAACCTGAATCCCCCAGTCCCCAATTTACCAGTGAGGAGACAGCAGAGAACATGAACCCCGGAAGGACAGTCTCCCTCCTAGCCCTGCCTCACCTGATGAATATTTTAAAAGGAATGGCGTAAAATCTAGCTTTCCCTTTCTTTGGGTCTCATTTTCTTTTACAAAATAAAACAAAAGAGATAAGCCCAGCTTAGTGGCTGGCTGCAATTCAATCCCTTTCCTTCTAACTAACGCACAATAAAAGAGGGTTGACGGTGATGGCGCTGAGGGGTGTGTCTGCCTGCGTTGGCACTGGGTTGGTGAGTGATTCATTCCAGACGAC
Organism: Rhinolophus hipposideros; assembly: GCF_964194185.1. NCBI lineage: Eukaryota > Metazoa > Chordata > Mammalia > Chiroptera > Rhinolophidae > Rhinolophus > Rhinolophus hipposideros. The sequence continues at coordinate 21,772,181 of NC_138063.1, read as the reverse complement.
AAAAAGCTGCGTTTCGAGTTGCTTCTCTTCACATAATGGTTCACAGTAGATGCTGCACAATGTGCTCCACAGCATGAGGGAAACTCTCACAAGTTAAGTAAGGAGGGGGATTAATTTTGTCTTCATCTGCTGCTCGGTATTTCCCTGAAATGAAAGTAAAGCCAGTGAACACAAGCTACTGCTAGAATTCTAGTCATCACACCCGGGAGCGCAGGGGCCAGCACAGAACCACGCTTACAACTGCTAGAGAATCAGGCTCCACGTCTCCCAAAGCCCCTCTGACTGAGACTTCAGGATGCAAGGAGACATTCAGAGACACAGCACACGGAGCATTTCCCCAGGCCCTCTGGCCTTTCACAATGGACAATCAGGGGTCCTGGGTCACCTGACAGCGCAGCTGGCCTTCAAATCTCCACAGCTGACGGAATTCTTTTCTTTTCCCACTAGCCCTAAAGATAGGAATGGTGATTAAATCAATGCTTCTAAATGGAAGCCCAGAAGCCACAGGGCAGAGGCCTTGTCATCTCCCGAAGGTACTGCTGCCAAGCAGGGACCCTGTAAGCCTGGCCAATCAGAATGCTTGGGGGTGAGGACGGAGAGAGTGATGGCTGCTCATAGGCCCGGGCCAGGCCGCATGCACGGCAGGGCACCGGGGGCAAGATACCGCCTAACTCTCCCCAGACTCTGGAATTCAAGACACACAACAGAACACCCCAGCACAGAGGAACCACTCCACAAGGGGGGTGGTCAGAGAGCTTCTATGCAAACGTAAATCAGACGGTGCATAGCCCCTATTTAAACATCCTTACTGGGTCCCAGTGCTCTTCAGAAAGAACCCCAAATCTCTATTGTTGCCTACAAGGCCCTTTGACATTGGGCCCCAGCACCCCTCATCCTAGCACGTGCTCCTTCCACCAGGCCACAGTCCTAGGCTGGACCTGGCTCTTCTGAGGACCTTCACACCTGCTATTCCCCTTGGCCTGGAACATTCTTCTCACCTGACTGCCTCCCTCATGCTTCAGCTCAGACTCCACGTTCCCATCCAAATGAGACCTCCTCCCTTATTATCTCTCTAAGCACCCTGTTCTTTGCCTCTATAACATTGATAACAAGTTGTAATTATATATTTATTTGTTTAATGTCTGTCTCATACCTGAGACTGTAAGTTCTCTGAGAGTAAGGAGTAGGCCTGTCATATTCCTCACTGTACTCCCAGCACCTAACATAATGACACACGGTGAGCACTGCAAAGTTTAAGAATGGGAGGAAGGGACTGAGGGTGGAATGCAGAATGCTGCTCAGCTGAGGCCTTGGAGAACAAGGCCAACCGCCCTGTCACCACCCAGACTGCCTCCGCACTTCCCTCTTTCTCCCTGCTCTCTCATCTCTGTTTCTGTGATCTCTGCTATTTACTCTTCTGCATTTTCCAGTATTCTCTGCCTACATGCAGCTCCCCCAACAAAAGACCCACCGGTTTCTACCACTCCTTCCGTCTGCTGCCAACGACCACTTTAAGAGGTTTTGCCCAGCAAACAACAAGCCTGCCAACCCCATTCCACACCTTTGCACTGCGGTGGTAAAGAAGCTTCCTGTCTTGTCTTACTAGGAATTCCTTCAGGAAAGAAGCCAGCATCAAATATGCAAAAGTAATGGATGTGTCTTCAAGGCAACTACCCAGTTTGGTCCACGTGGCAAACTGTCAGTTTTTTCTCAAATCCCATTAAGTATAAACTCCTTTGCAATACTGTAAGCTAATGGCTAAGTACTGCTCTACCACCTACTCCCTGGATCCAGTGGTCTAAGGGCAAATATGCGAAAGCCAAGTTTCTTAGCCATGTTGATAAAGGGCTTGCAGAATGCTTTTGCTTTATGTGGCCCAGCAAGTGGGGTCCCCACAAGGCACAAATCAACACAATGGCTTCCATATGTGATAGTATAGTATGACAGTCCTAGCACCGCGCATTGTGTCTGGCATACAGCAGGTGCTCAATAATGTTGGCTGAATGAATGAAGCAGGCCACCATTACTCATGCCTGGCTCACTCGCTGTGGTGATTTGTGCTTTCTTGGATGGGTGAATGATGAATGGAGGGAGGATACAGGAGACCCACACTGATGACATTACATAAAGACAGAGCCTATCTTCTCTAGGTGACTGTTTTACACACTGAACAGAAATACATTCTGGTTAGGACTAGTCAAAAATCTCCATTAACGGGGCCGGCCGGGTGGCGCAGGTGGTTAGAGCTCTATGCTCCTAACTCCGAAGGCTGCCGGTTCGATTCCCACATGGGCCAGTGGGCTCTCAAAAACCAAAAAATAAATAAATAAATAAATAAATAAATAAAAATTGAAAAAAAAAATAAAAAAAAATGAAAAAATAAAAGGATTAAAAAAAAAAAAAATCTCCATTAACGAATCATCAAGCAAATGTATTCGGTTGGTGCAAAAGTAACTGCGGTTTTTGCAATTATTTTTAACCTCTTAAACCACAACTACTTTTGCACCAACCTTATGTTAATATACCGAGAATCTACCATGTGTCACTCCTTGAGAAACAAAATGGCTCAAGACTGTCCACCAGAGGCGCTTCTTACTGAATAAGTTAAAATCGTTGTTCAAATGTACTGAATTCAAATTCATCAGTGCTGCGGCCCTTCTGCGCGCTTTCAGAACAGTGGGCTGACTTGGGATTTTTTCTGACCAGACATGAAGAGTACAAATGGGCCTGTTTTCGTGAGTTGGGCTTAGCTGCTTTGTAAGTTATACATTGTAGATCTGGCTGTGTTATGCTGCTGCTTCTCTGAGACTGCCGGGATGCTTCTGTGAGAGGCTGATCACAACCACGTGCCAGCCAGAAAAGAAGGCAGAGCCAGGGGGGACCAGCCAGGGAGCTGGGCCTACAAGACACTGGCATAAATACATCCATAATTACAAACTGTTAGAAACGTTATAGAAGCAAAGAACAGGGTGCTAAGAACAGGGTACTATGAACAGGGTGAAACTTAAACCCTTAACATGTGAGCCAAAGGAAGGAAATATTCGTGGGCATAATACACAAGAGGAAAAATAGTTAACTGAGGATTTATTTCCTCGATGATGAAAATAAAATGGTGAATGGCAGGAATCTGAAAATTAAGATACAGGGAAGGATAAGGAGTGTGGCTTGTTTTTCTGACTTTTTCTGCTAATTCCTCTTTTTTTGTTTACATCAAAGAGCAGTAATGCTGATCATTTTGGCGGAGAACTGTGAAAAATGACATTGTTAATTCTAGAATGACTGGTGTCACCATCTGCAAGGCTCCAATGGTTCCCGACCAAGCCCCAGGCTTGAAGAGACTGTTGCCACTCTGTTCACACAGGGCCTTGCCAGATACTTATTCAATTGTAGCTGCAGCCCCGTTTTCTTATTTCTATTTATTTTTAAATTCCAAATGGTTTTTATGCAACCACACTTTCTTGAACAAATGTCACAGTCATGAGTAAATGTACTTTTTCTAAAAAATTGCCAACTGACAGCTTTTCTGTCACTTTAGGTTTCAATCTTCCCTCTTATGAGCAGCCTATTAGTTTCATCACCATTATATGAAACTAGGCAAATGAGCTCACAGAAACACCGGTGGAACCACTTATCTGCCATCTGATTTATAAGAGCCCATGGCAGTCCTTGGACAAGACTTGTAAGTTCAGCAGGGGCCACCTGACGGCAGGCCGTGGTGGGGGGCCTGTCATTGTATCTGAAAAGGCTCAGTAAGTCCCCAATACAAAACGATTCAACCCCACACGTAGCTCTCGTGTCTGTTCTTTTCTTATCCTGAAATGACCTTATAAACCATCCTCCATATAAGAAAACTGGACGAAGTCATGCACTGTGAGAGCAAGAGGGGACCAGTCCAACCCCACACTCCTAAAGGGTCCCAGGAGGTGAAGGGCCTTGGCCAGAGTCTTGCACAGCTAGTCAGCGCAGAGCTGAGGCCAAGACTGAGAACACTGAATCAGTCCACTGCAGCCAAGTACTGTGTTAGCTGAGTCCTTCCCGTTAAGCTCCTTGCTTTTCCTTAAATGCACCCGAGGAACCATGCAGAGTTTACCTAATTTGGGTACAGGAAATATTCATAAAACAGTAAGTGAAAAGATAAGAAGTTGTTTCTGTTTTTTTTTTAAATGCAAACAACACAAGGAATTAGATCACTTAGCCAGCCAGTTCCTAAAGAGTCATCGATACTTCATCATCTTCTAGCTGGCACAAAAATAAAAGATACTTTTATAAAGCACTACAATCAATGGTCTTTGGTCCACTTCAATGTGGTAATCTGTACATCCAGCAAATCATACAAATGATACTTGTCCACTGTGTATGGTCATCTCTGGGGAAGCACGAAAACACCTCTGAACTCTGATCTTCCTAGTGAACTCTGATCTTCCTAGTGTTACACAGCATGTGCCCTCCCACACTGTCTTTTCCCCGTCATCTTAAGACCATTTTATTTTTATTTTGTGGCAGAAAGAGAACAAAAGTGTGCAGGGGGCTTTGCCATTCGCACAAAGACTTTCTTTAAGCAATTGTGTATCCTATCATCCGTTTTAGAGAAGGCTCATCCAGAAGGTACGTACCAGTTTTTACTAGGATGCCCAGCATGCCGACCTTCTGAGCTCCTCCAACGTCATCCCTGCAATCCTAGAATAGCAAAACGAAAGCATTCAGGCCAGAGTCTTCAGTTAACTTGCCAACAAAACCTTACCAACTGATCTGACTTATTAGGCTGGGATGGCCAACGGTAACCCGTTTTTTTTTTCTTAAAATGAACGAGAGGAAGGTGTACAAAGGGGAAATCCACATGTAATAGTTTAACAAAGCGTAGCACCTGAAAGGGGAGTGTCGCAGAGTTGGAGGGTGGACCACCGAGTAGTAATCTAATAACCAAACAGAAAGAGCAGTCTTCATTTTTGCCCCGTGTACACTGATCTCCTCTTCAAACAGATCACGGGGGGGGGAAAGCATCCTATTCATTTGGCAGCTTTTAAGGTGAAGGATCCAACTGCAGACAGTGAATGAACTATATTCAGATGACAGCGCTCCTGCCGCCCGTGTAGGGTATTATCCTTCCTTTCCAGCCATTCGTCTGGAACAGGTGGAATCCAGTCAAATCAGGAGGCTTCAACAGATTCTGGGACTGACATTCACTTCACACTTGGGAATAACAGATCAGTTAGAAAAGGAAGCTCCTCTTTCCAGTTCTTATTCAAGATAGGGAAGCATATGCTTGGTTGATTGTGATAAGAAATACAAGGTAATACAAATCCAAGGACTGGAGGAAACATAAAAAAGAAAATCAACCCTGCTATCTCATGTCTACGGGCAGGATTCATTCAGACTATGCCTGAACAAAACATATTTTTTCCATTAAAATCTTTAATATTATTCAACAGCAGCCCTTGGCAAAGAGTTTTACTTTGTCAAAGTCTTCATTCGAAGTCTTAAAAACTTTTCTGTTGCACCTAAACTTGCCCTGTTGAAGCAGTGGAGATGAGGGAGAGGAAGAAAAGGAAGAAGGGAGGTTGGGACAAGTGGACAAGGAGAGAAAGAGAAGAAAACTGCCAATGTCTTGGATAACAGCCCTGCACAAAGCTGCTCTCGCCTGTCCACCCTGTCCCAACACCAGTATCTCCAGGATAAAGAACTCTGAAGTCTCCAGGCTCAGCTAACCACTTCTTCAAACATACATTTGCCTAGGAAAGTTAGCTAAAGGCTTTCCCAGAGGAATAGATGTGACTGACAAGATGGTTTCTCAAAACAGTATCAAGTCCAATGATTATCCTTTTTGGTTTTATGTGAACAAATATCGATGTGAAAGAAAATCAGGCAGACTGTGATATATCTGCATCTTCACACATTAAGAAAGCAAGGGATCTATAGTTTGTTTTGGAGGGAGTCCAGAGCCTCAACTTCTACTTCCAGCTGTACCACTAACTAGCTAAAGGAATTCAGGCATGGAGACTTACCTCTCTGGGCTTCAATTTCTCAGCCATAAAACGAGGCGGTTTGGACGAGACAATTTCGATGGTCCCTTCCAGCCTAACACACTATCATTTAAAACTGAAATCTAATCCTTGCCACCTACTTCCCACCTACAAGGCGGTGTGCTTTGTAGCTCTTTCTCCCTCACAGCATACGTAGATAATGGTTTCCCAGTACACTAGGGTGAATTAACAAGGTGCTCATGGCCAGAGGACACCAGCTAGAGCCTTCAATCGTCCAGGTTCAGCTCTGCCATTCAACGGGCCGAGGCAATCGATATGTTTAGCTATTTGTGGCATACTGAGTGGGAAGTTCTTCCATAAAGCATATACTAAGAAAAAAAAATCAACAATGGTAGAATTCTTTAGGTACAGGTTGTTCCTGCATAATATTCAAAAAATCTAAATTTGTGTAGAGGTTTTCTTCAAAAAGACACATATATATAAAGCATTTAACTGACTTGCATTTAATGGCCTTTTGAATTATATATATCTCATCACACTATGAAGAATGTCAGAAATAATAAAAATTTCACTTCTTTAGAAGAATACCACTAAACATCTACTGGAAAGCCTGTTTTATAGGCGGCCACTTCTCACCATCTGACATCAACACTAGCAGAGTCTGCTTGTATTTCCAAGCTGTGCTTCAAAGCTGGATCTTCCCAGCACGACAGGTGAGCTCAGGGCATTCCCTGGGCTCTTCTACTTACGTCTCCTATCATGATGGCCTCCTCAGGTTCACAGCCAATGCCCCGCAGTGCTTCCAAAAAGAATGTTTTCTCTGGTTTGCCCACTACTGTGGCTTTGGTGTCTGTGGCATACTCCAGGGCAGTCACAAATGGGCCAGGCCCCAGGGCTAAGCCATCTTTCCTCTTGTAATACCTGGCTTTGTGGATTGCTATCAGAGGCGCCCCATCCAGGAGTAACCTAGAGAAACAGAGAAAATGGAAACAGGCTAAACGCAAGGCTTTTATGACTAGGAAGGAATGTCAGACTTACAAAGTGGTTTTCTTCACACCCACAGAAACAAATAGTTTCTTATTAACTTTTAATGACTTGCTGTCTTCTAATGAATTCACTAAGAACTGCTGGGAATTACACTCAGATACACTAAAGAAAGGTGATAGATTATTAAATTTGGGATTGCTTCAACCTTTTACCTTTAGTGGTTTCAGACACTTTACCCTAACCACCAGGGAAGGAGAATTAAGAGAAGTAAAGCTAAATAAGATACTCAAGGGAAGAAGCTTCACTTAATGAGATAAGTTGTTTCAACTTTCCCTAATGGAAGCAGGAGGCTCTTGAGCCCTTTACAATATGACACAACTGTTGCTGCAGTGACATATTCAGCTAACTCCTAAAATACCTGATTTCCTGTTTCCTCTACGCCAAAATGCATGTCTTTCTAATTCAGAAATTTAAGATAGCATTTCACAAATACTTTCTGCTTGTATCTTTACCTCATCATTCTACCTTTTGACTGCTTGATATTACTTTGCAAATCAGGCCATCTTCCCTGAATCAGAGCACACCAACAAGCTTTAGGGAAAAGACTTTACTGCCAAATCTGTTTGTCCTGATACAGGACAACTATTCTCATACCACACAAAAGGGCCCAAAGTGTATTTCCATTCATTTGGTAATCAAATTCTACATGTAGCTAAGGATCCTCATTAGTGACTCAGGAGAAACCTAACAAAACGAATCCAAAAAACCCCACCAACTTTTTAATACTCGCCTCTCAACCCCCGACCCCCCCAAAAAATCTGCCATCCATGCCAACAGTGCAGCCTGTAGTCACACAGCAGAAACAGTCACACACATTTTACCATCTAATGGAATGTGGGACATGATAAGACTTCTTAAACTGCTTTTAACCAAGGTAATAAATGATCTCACTAGCTTAATTTACTTTAAGCCATCTACTTAGTTAAAATATTTAGTATGTCCATCGAGGAAGAATTCATCACATCTTACCCTTCACAATTATGAGTAATTAAGCGCTCAACTATGAAACTGCTAAATTATTCTTGTCGGTGGGCATGGAAATGCCTTCCTGTGGGAGATGCAGAATTCAGACATTTATGATTAAATATTTTATTAAGTAAAAACCAATACTGGACTATTACAGGGCCTTACTGTTAGTTACTACACATTGCTCACAGCACAGGACAGATCTTTCAAATTTATTCCCTAATATAAACACAAATTTATTTCTTAAAGCAGAGCTTAAAATCCAACTGTTAGGAAACCTGGTAAAGCCACTATGCCGGCCTTAAAGAACCACAGCTGATAGCAATGAGATAATAATGGGTGATTTATCTATCCCCCCCTTGTCACCCGCCCCCAATCCCATTTATTTGCTACTCTACCACGGAACTGGAATTCTTTATGCAACAGACCTCAAAATTGCTTTCCACTTATACAGCTAAACTAAAAACTCATTTGATTTGGCTTTGTTAATATTTTATTATGTATTAACTGGGGATAAGACTTATCAGTTTGATTGATGGGTGTACTTAATTCCCAGGCAGTACTTTAGTGCCTTCCCTGGAAGGGCTGAAACTGTGGGTTCCTCTACATTTCTCTAAATGGGAACTAGTGCTACATGAGGCTGGAAAAGATAGGCATCTCTCAGGGAGGTGGTTCCTACTTTTATCCTTTTTCTCTGCACAGCATAAGCTTTACCGAGTCTCTGAAGAGCCATGGCATATTCAGGATGGACAGAAAGCTAAACGTTTTCTAGGATACAAGTTAAAAGATCTTTCATAGTTAAACATTTTAGAAATATCAAAAACAGACACCCCATTACTTGGGAGTGTTTTTACACTTATAAGACAGAGCAACAAAGGATTGGTTGTTTTTGTCACTAGAAATTACGTTATCAGAAGGAAATCTGAAAATTTTCTGTCTATATCGAACGATAAGCCCATTGAGGTGCAAGAAGAAAGGAAGAAAGGTGCAAAGAAGGCCCAATGCAAAAATGTCTGGCTGCAAATTCCGTGGAGGCAAAGGAAAAAACTGAAAAATCCTAGCGAGGGAGCTGGGCCACAATATAAACATCTTAGGCAGACATCTAGTTCAGTGGTTCTCAACTAGGGACAGCTCCGCTCCCCAGGGGACATTTGGCAATGTCTGAAGACCTTTTTGGCGGTCACAACTGGGGGAAGATGGGTTCTACTGGCATCCAGTGGGTGGAAGGCAGGGACGCTGCTAAACATCCTACAAAGTATATACTAGATAGCATTGCCCACCCTATCCTCCAAGCATTTCTGGTCCAAAATGTAGTATCTACACCACTTAAAATAGGTAACAGCAAATCACATTTGTGGGCATAGGTTTCTTACCTATGAAGGAGTTGAACTAGATCAGGGCTTTTCAATCCTAGCATAACTGACATTTTGACAAACTGGACTCCATCAAAATTGAAAACTTCATGTTCTCATATTACTAAGAGAGTGAAAAGGCAAACCACAAAGAAGGATAAGATACTGCGGAGAACATATTTCCAACCAAAAACTTGTATACATAACACAAGTTCCTACAAATCAATTAAGAAAAATACAACCCGATCAGAAAAGGTCAAAGATTTGAATAGGCACATGGCAAAAGAAGTTACGCAATGGCCGACAGGTATATGAAAAGGTTTCAACACATTACTCATCAGGGAAATACCAACTGAAACTCAGTAAGAAACCATTATCCACACCAAACCAGACTGGCCAGAGACTGGGGGAGTGTGGAGCAACCGAAACTCATGCATAGACAGTGGGAATGTATGACTTGTTATTATACAATCACTTTAGAAAATTGTTTAGCAATATTTACTAAAGCTAAACAAGTACTTATCCTATTATCCAGTAATTTCACTTCCAGATACAGACCCAAGAGAAATGAGCACATACTCGTATGTCCCCCAAAAGACATGAAGAAGAATGTTCATCGCAGCATTATTGCTAAGAGCCAACACTGGAAACAATCCAAATGCCCATTACCAGTAGAATAAACAAGTAAATTGTGGAATATTCATAAATAGACTATTACACAACGACAAAAATAAAGAAAACAAAACTAAAGTACTGTGACATGTAACAACTCAGATAAATCTCAAAAACAGACAAAAAATACTACAATCATAAGATTTCATTCATATGAAGACCAAGAATGGGCAGGTCAGAGTAGTGAATGGTAGCCTTCAGGCAGGTGTGGTATTGACTAAGATAGGAAGCCTTCCAGGGTGCTGGAAATGTTCTGGGTCTTGATTGGAGTGGGGGTTACACAGGTGTATCTATGTGTAAAATTTTATTGAATTGTATACTAACAAATTGTACCTTACAGTGCATGTTATGCTTCAAGTAAAAAAAAATTAGTAACATATTTATGTGACTCTTCACCTGAAACTTTTGTTTAAAGTAGCAAACGTTGCCTTGATCATATGAGAATCTCCCCAAATTAAAAAGTTAGAGCAGTTAATGACTGATACTAAACTCAATTCTGTATTCTGTGATTTTTCAAATTGGCATATAAAGTTGTTCTCTTGTATATACTAATATAATGCTTTAAATACCTCAAGTTCTTAAGTCCTAAACAATTTCTTATAGTCTGCACTTTAATTAAAAAGACGACAGCAGTCAGCCCTTTCAAACTAAAGCCCACAGAAATATTTCTAATTTGAGCCCTGCTGCCATGCTGTTCTGGAATTCCTCAGGCCCAGGCCTCTAAATACTAGTACTTAGAAAAGATTCAAGAGTTACTGTACAAATGCAGTAATAACTGAGGCCATTAATGTTGATTTTTTTCCTCCCTTTCTCTTATTCTCTTTCTAAGGAGTAGAATATATTGGAACAATTAACTTTTAATGTTTTCTTAAGGAGATGGGGGGAAAAAAGCAATCCAACATTAAACAGGAACCATTTATGGTGATAAGAATCTCCTCCCAAAAAACAAAATTTATGCACATCTCTAAGTCTTGGAGGATTCTCGTACCTTGTAACAATTATAGGAAATAAGTCATTAACTTCAAAATTAAGTTGTTCTGAAGCTTCAAAACATTATTAAGTAGCCTTTCACCTCTGCATTTAAATGCGAAAATTGTGATGTCACGTATCTTCAGAGATAATGACATTTTAATCACTGAAAACTGGAGAGCAGTTGCTCTTAATTTATAGAAAAAACTGGAACTTTTCCTAGGTTAAGCAATTCTGTGCAGTTTTTCCCCCAAATTCCTTTGATTTAGCAATTATAATTCTGAAAAAAATCCTAAAGAACAAATACAATTACTGCTTAACAAACATTCTCAGAAAGATTTTTTAAACTAACTTCAAAAACCTAGAAATAACCAACAATAGGAAACACAATGCTAGACAACTTACTGCATTTCTTACAGTGGTATATATGCTGTGGGAATCAAACCTATTTTAGAAGAATATTTATGAATATGGAAAACCATGCACAATATATTGTTGGCTTTTTAAAAAGCAAATTATCACATAGTATATATACAGTATATATACATTCTCACTTTTGTCTAAACATATGTATGTATGGAAACCAAATAACTAGGTAGAAATATTATAGGTAATTTTGTTTATTCTTTTTCTTTTTTGAGCATTTAAAATTTTGCACAATGAAGACATATTACTTTTGTGCTTAGATTTTTTTTTTTTAGTCTTGTTCATGCTAAATTCAAATTATTAAGTGATAATTTGATGCTTGCCTAGGTAGCCTTCCTCCTTACAAAAATCATTAAATTTAATTATAATTAGTCTATTATTAAAATGCTCAAGCTTTGGGTTTCTAACTCAGGTCAGAAGATGAAAAAAGACCTTGCTTGCAACAAGCTAGTACTACAGCTGTGAAAATGAATGAACTGGAGCTATGGATATTCATATTGATGAATCATACAGTATTACTAGGGAAGCAAGCAAATTGATAAAGTATAAAACATGCAAAAAAAAAAAAAACCAAAACCATGCAAAATAATACTATATACTGTCTAGAGATATCTACAAATGTGTTACAGTATAAAGATATGCATGCAATAATGAACATAAAATTCAGAATCTTGATTACTTTTTGTTCTTGGGTGATAAAATTGGGGAGGGATATGCAAGGGACATCAAATGTGTAATAATTTGTATTTCTTAAATTGCTTGATAGGCATAGGAATGATTTGTGTTGTGTTGTGTTGTGTTGTATCTTTCAGTAGTAGGTAAAAGGAAAAAAGCCACGAATAGCTCTCAGGATTTAAATGTTTTCTAGACTCCACACCCCCAAATCATGTCTAATCTTCTCTAAAATCAACTCTTTAAAATTCGGTGTTCTCAATTTCATTCAGACATTTAAAACATATTTGTAGCCAGATTGTACTATGCATTTTGGAGGACCCACTCAGTTGAAACACAGTAAATAAGAGGCAGTGTAATGTGGAAGGCTAATGCATCTGCCTGAGGGCAGTCTGCCCCCAAGCTGGTATTCAAGGCAGCTATGCAACGGGTTTAAAATCCAATGTTTATTCTCATTATCAACCTGAAGAGTAATTTAACTAATCAGTGGTTCATTTGAGAAGTCTGTATTTGCCACTTACAATCTAAACAGCTGTAGTCATTGGTTGGAAGACAGAGTCTCTGTGGAGACATCAATATGCAAAGAAGGGCAGGACCTAAAATCCTTCTGTTAACTCTCCACCCAGCTGTTAAGTGCATTTGTGAAATTAGAGTTGACCTATAAGTGCACTGTAATGCTTTAAAACGTAGTGTTTAAAGAAATCAATATGGTTAGGGAAGTGTACTAATTAGGCAGCATCCGAGCAATTACAAAGTCAGTATTATGTCAACACACATTTTTATTACCCCGAGTCTAGTAAACATCTAAGACAGAGACCTATTAAATATGTCCTTCCCAAGTTACCAGCTAAAATCAATCAATACCTTCTCCTTGAATTCTGTGGTTAAAGAAATGAACAAAAGGTAGCAGAGGTAAATTCGGAAGTAAAAAATTATAGCAGGTTCTCTATTTCAAATGAAAATTGATTCTGGTGTAGTTGTAAGCCTTACTTAAGGAGCAGGTGAGATAATGTACCCCCCACCCCAACCCCCAAGAAGTTACAGTAGAATAATTGAAGTAGGTGAAGCAAAATAAATGTTAATACCATATACCCTCAAGTACATCTTCATGCAATCTGGCATAGCAGTGAACCTCCAGGAAATAACTACAGTAAATGGATACTTAGCAACTATAAAAAGTGACTTTGTTCCTTTTAAACAAAGGCTTAACTCTCACAATGACTAAGTGCATTAAGTAGCCACAGTTCCCATTAACCAAGGATCTAAAATTAATGTGCATACAGGGAAAAAAAAGGTGCTATTTCTAGCCATGTAGATTGTACATGAGGACAGCCCATTTTCAAGATCAACAGCAAATACTGTGCCCAGATGTGTGAGCGTTGTTGTGAGTTTTAATTTCCTACAAACATTCTGATTCTAGGACATATACATCAAGAAACGAATTCTACATCAAGCGTTAAGTAAGTTAGAATGATTCTTGCAGATCTTTGTATTGGTTTAAGAAAATGATGTTTTCATAGCATCTTGCAGTTAAATACCTAAAATGTATCAAGCTATTTTTAAAAAATGTTTAAAGCTAGTTCAATATATCCCTATATTTTGAACTGCTTTAACGTGTCATAAATTGAAAGACAAATCATACTGTTTAGTGATCTGACAAGAAGTAAAAGATGAAAAATGAAAAATCTATAAAAAATGAAAAATCCAAGGGAAAAAGTCACATATACTGGCAGACTTGCAGGTAAATTGCGATCCAATTTATCTTAGGAAGTATGAGAACCAGTATACACTCTTCTTTTTAGAAATAGCAGCAAAAAGTTCATAAAAGTAAAATGCACACACAATTGAAGATTTGTAACATTTTATGTGTTATTTGTGTTTCCCCCAAATTTCCACCAACAGCCACTGGAACATCTCCACTTAGATATCCCACAAGCCAAAGAGCCCCAACCTAAACTTATCACCTCCTGAACCCCACACAGGGAGTGTTCTCTGTCACACGTGCCCGGGTTAGAAATCTGATGTCCTCCTCGACTCCCTGACCTTCTTCACCTCCCAAACTCAGTCATCCATTGAGCCATGGATGGATGGTTTCCTTCATCCCTACTGCCACTATCCCCGCTAAGACAACCAGTCTCACTCACTGAATTCCTCTGAAAAGCTGGTCTAATGTGTCCACTTCTTTCCACAGCCCCAATTCTCAGCTGGAGGAAGAATCACATTTACTCTTTTTGGCATGAGCCTGGATGGTGTTTTCTGTCAGAGATTAGCATAATCGATGGAGAATCATGGGAGTGACAATAAAAGATAAAGCTGTTGGCTTTCAGAGTTGGAATTTTATTATGACTTTCTGCTCCAGAATATTGATTTTCATAAACCAGAAAAACCCCAATGATCATATTTGAACATACTGATCATTTTTTAAAAACTAAGCAAGACAGTAATAAATATTTGATGTTGATCTGAGAGTGATCTTAAAAATGTCTGTCTTCACATACAATATAGGTGGCCAGAAACTGCAACGTATGTAACATTACATGACAAAGACTCAAGAAGGGAAGTAGGGGAGTGTATGACCAGAAGAAAAATAAATAGCTACCGACTTACCGGAATGCTTCATTCAGAATTTGATAATGAAAGTGTTCTGGTGCCAATCCTATGACCACAGCATTAGGATCGCTCGTTTGTATTCCTGGGAATAAAAAAATATATATACATAATATATATATTATATATATACATAATATATATATTTTATATAGGTGATATATATATGTGACATATATGTGATATACATATACATAAAATGCAAGTAAAAGTAATGTCACATTTATAATAAAGTAGTTTTCGTCACTCAAGTACAAATATTTGCTGTAGCCATAATCTGAAGTTTAAGAGATTATCCTGCCCAGTGTACTTTGGAAATAGTGTTAAGAGATACTTAAAAGAAAAAGGCCTCCTAGTATTTTTGCATATTTCTTTTGCATGATTTTATAGCTACTTAGTAACTGGAATACCTGAATTGAACCTGATGTTCTCAAACAAGTAATTTCTAACTTCAAAACGCTTTACTGATTACCAACAAGAACAGCCATGAGTTCCCTACGAGCTGTCAGATCAATAGCAACTGATGAGAGAATGAAACTCTAAGAGGCAAAGGAAATTAGACTCTCTAATTGGCACGGTTGAGGTTAACACATTCCTGATAAGTATGGAATGCACTATAGATTCCTACAATTTCCTACATAATGCCTCGTCTACTTTTAGTGTCACAAATATTACCGTAAAATTTAAGCATATTATAAGGCCTTGGTAACTGATAACTGGACTTCAGATATGACAACCAGACAAGTACATTCACATCGCAGTTATGAAAAGTCTGACTAAAGGTTCTGTAGATTCTCTGTATGCCAATTTCTCTTTGCGTCTCTTACTGCCTGCCTTTAAGCATGTTTCATTATGGATTCTATCAAAATGTGAAGGGATGAAACAGGAAGAGGAGATAACGTACCCAAGACTTCCAATTTCCTCCTTATCAACAGCCATGAATATAGAGGAATTGGTTAAAGTTTGTTGAAGGAATAAAATAAAATTGTTGGCTACAGTCAAAGTTGTAGTTTTTGTGTTCTTTTGTGTTCCATTTACCACCAGCAAAGATATTCAACACTAGCAAAGATAATTCTATTCCTTTCAAAATTCCATCTACTTTGGGTAGTTTCATTTATATAAGATATTAGTACTGTCCTGGACTGAATGAAAAAGATTTCTTCCATACCACGGACTCTGCTTATATATCCCAACTACAGCTCATTGCTGATACAATTAGAATCTTAAACTTCTTCAAATAAAGTCAAAAGAGAAAAACCTGATTAAAATATTGTTTTGCAATACTTTAGCTAACTCAGAGACACAAATACATTGATCATAGAGTACATTTGTCATTATTTTTGCTTGTGTTTCTGAATACCATTGTGATAATTATGAACTTCACTAGCTTATAAGATATGGTGAGAGGCAGAGCTATCCCGCTTATTAGATGCTGAAAACACCAGATACTTCCTTTTCCAGCCTCTCTTGCAGCTATGGGTGCTGGCACGAGACAGAGGCTCTGCCAATCAGAAGCACCCACCAGGGCTTTGAACTGTCAGCTAGTCACACAAAGAAGCAGGAAGCTCCTTTGAAAGAGGTGACTACTGCAGCCTCAGATCCTGAGGCAGAAGTCTAGCTGGAGCATCCAATCTCCAGTTTCATTGGGGTCAAGCTGCAGAGTTCAATGCTCAGCAGGAACGTCAGTGGCACCTGATCGGTCCTGCGACATGACTGCACACTGTCCCTGGCTGCACAGCCCCTATGACTAACACTGCAGCTCTCCTCGGCAGTTCTGTGGGCTACCCAAACAGCCTTTTTTTTTTTTTTTGTCATGGAAATTTTCAGACATATGTAAAAGTAGAAAGACCAGTATAATGAGCCCTGATGTACCCATTACCCAGCTTCGGCAACCATCAACATTTTGCCAACCTAATCTACCATCTTCTACATTTTTTGAAGTCTTTTTTAAAGCAAATCCCAGATACTGTGCCATTTCACCCCTTCATATTTCAATATGTATCTTTAACTGAAAAAAACAAAACACTTTAACATTATTGTACCAATAAAGTTAGTAATTCTTTAATAACACTCAATATTTAGTCCACAACTTAATTTCCCCAAATGTCTCAAAATGTCTTTTTACCTCTGATATATAATTGGCACCCAACAAGGTCCATTACAGTACATTTGACTGTTACCTCTTATGTCTCATTCTATAACAGCACACTCCTCTCCACTTATTGGAGCAACTACCTCATTAATCCTGGAAAAGGTTTGAATTTGGCTGATTGCTTATAATATTATTTAATTTGTTCCTTTACCTTTATTTTCCCTGTAAGCTGGTAATTAGATCTACAGGCTTCTTAGATTCACATTCAATTTTAGGCAAGATTATTTCATAGGCAATGCTATAAATCTCCTATTATGTCACACCACAGAAGCACAAAAATTCTGGTTGTTCTACTTCCCGTGACGTTAAGATTGATTAATGAGTTTAAGTGGTGTCAGCCTGATTCCTCCATTGGGAAGTTCTTCATCAGTCCTTCACCTAATATGTTTAAAACCTACTAATGTTGTGCCTATTTCGTTAGGGCTTCCTAAGGGAGTTTTTCTAATTCTGCCATTCTTTTTTCATTTACTAGCTGGAATTCCATAAAGAATTCACCCTCGTCAAATATTTGGTTACTCTAAAATATCGTTCAAATAGGAAAGGCAGGATAAATACTTATTTCACTCCTTTAATTTATCCATTTTCAACTTCCAATAGTGATCAATGAGTTTTATGGGGCTGAGTTTTTAGACTCATGGTTTTCTATATAAATGATGTTACAATCCATTGCAATCATTATTCCTTTCAATGCTAAAATTATCCCCCTCCAATTGGCCCCACTGTCTTTTAGATATGATCTCATTGTCTTCAATCGTTTCCTTGCAAATGCAATTAGTTATCCCAGACTCATCTTGTACTATGCCTATTGGATTTGGAATCAGCCATTACTCCAAGGAACTAAAGTAGGAAACAGTAGTAGACCCCACAGTCTGACCATCGCTTGTCATTATTTCTTTCGATAGACCTTTCCAATAGATCTAGAAAATATGTATTTTTTAAGAGAACAAAAAAGTTGATAATGATATTTGCAATTCAAAATTAATAATACACAGCTTTTAATTAACTAATTTGATTTTTATATTTGTATGTCTTTTCACTTACACTTAAAATCTTGGATCTTAACAAATACTAGCATGATTGCTACTTTGTATTGGCCTATAATCTATGTATAGTTTTAAAATAACAATGCCAACATTACTAATAACACTAAACTACTGAATGTTAAGCTTTCTTTGCAGTTCTTTTATCCTTAGAATTTATCCCATTATGAACAAATAGTCAAAATACTGTATTTTAAAGTCATCATTTGAAATAATTCTTTTTTCTGAGTAGTTATGTCACTAACATGATATAAAGTTAAGTTCATTTATTTCAATCTCCTTTTAGTTTTCAGGGACTGGTTTATTTTTTAATCTACAATTGTCTTTTAAATACTAAAGTATTTACAAGGTTCCAAAGAGAAAACTATGTAGTAAAGTACTTTTAGAGAAATCTCCTTACCCGACCCTCCCCTCCTCTTCTCTTCCTTTTATTAGATAACCATTTTTATTCATTTTTCCATTTATCTTTTTTTAGCTTCCTTTTACAAATATAAGGAATATATAAATGGATATGTGTGTACATACCATATATGGATATATACATATATATGGATATATATGGATCTGTATATACATTTCCCTCTCATTTTCTTACACAGAAAATATGTTAAGTTTTTCCGAACCTTACTTTTTTCACTTATTATATCCCATGAAGATCACTCCTTATCAGGGAATGGAATTCTTTGTCACAACTTATTTTCCAGCTACAAAGCTTTCCATTTCGTAGATATATTGATATATCACAGTTTAATTAGTCAGTCCCTTCAAGTGGTCATTGAAGTTGTTTCCAATCTTTTGTTATTAACAATAAGGCCATAATGAATTACCTTGCTCATGTTATTATGTATTTTTATAACTATATCTTGGGGACAGATTCCTACAAGTGACAGTACTGCTTCATATGCAATTTTGCTAGCTATTATCAAATTACTCTCCATAGGAATTGTATCATTTTATATTGCTGTCAGCACTCAGAGCTTAATAGACTTATTTTCTGTTTAACACAGCCAAAATTGGTTTGTTTCTTACAAATAATAATTCTGATTGATACAGTGGTATATTTCCTGATAGGACACGTTTTAAGGTTCTGCCCAACTATATATCCATGCTGAATTTCCCTAATCATTATTTGCAAAGCCATCACATGATTTTTAATGATCTATTTTTACCCATTTTTCTTTACTGTGTCATTTCACTCTGAATCATCTATAAAACAAAGCAATGTGACAAAGCTTCACAAAACTAGGATATTTTTCCAGAGTCTGTGAATTTGTCCAAAGAGAAACGTTTTCTTCTGATTGATAATATTTCAGTCATTGCAAAAATTTCATATTGTACAGAATGACATCTATTTTTAAACACAGAACTCTTGGTTTGGCTCATTTAATCAAATTAACACAGTAGCTCTTGGATTGAAAATTATAATACTCGAAGTAATTTTGACTTTTCAGACTGTGGGTTGTGATCCATTAGTAAACTGTAAAACTAATTTGGAGGGCTCTAAGCGGCATCATCGTCAAACACACTAGTAAGTAAACCAAACAGGAAATCGAGTACTTCTCATACAGTAAGAGCATTGTTTAGCATACATAAACACATCGTATATGTACTAGCTTACTATGTAACGTGTTTCACTGATTGTGGAGTGAAGTCACAACAGGTTTGAGAGACACCAATTTAGATTCAAACTATCTATTGATCATTTCAATAATACGAGGAGGAAATCTGAATAAATACTTCTAAACATCCAGTTTGAAGAATGATTTATAAGCAGATATGAAGAACCAATTTTTAAATCTTTCCAAATTTCCCCTACCTTTGAAATCAGGTAGTGCCCGATCATCCACTAGCAGCAGGGGCCGGACTTCTTTCTGCTCTACTAAATTTCTGGCTGCAGTCAGAGAAGTGAATATTTCATCTTCAGAGATATCAAACTCCAATTTTTTCAGCCTTTCCAATAAGTCTTGCTTGCTCTCTTTGGTTGTATTGGTCACAAACCTAACCATTACGGAAGTACCACGTAACCTGGAAAAGTAAAAATCGATGTCAACAAACAGCTTTTACATTCTAGCCCCATAAAACTTCATAGTTTGGGAGCATTTGTCAAAGGTCAGAAAATTAAGTCACTAAGTAAATGTTTTTATGGCCAATAATCCTTTTTGTAATCTACCCAGAATTGCTTCCGTATTATACACTCCCCATGGGCTGCTTCCTCTCCAAAGGCTACAAAGTCAAATTGTAAAAGCTATGTCTACCTTTCTGGGGACCTTCCATACTTTACCAGAATTTTAGTAAAGTGACAAAACAAAGCTTGGTAACCACTGTATTTACTCATCGAATATAAGAAGTGGAAGTTATCATGGAGATTATTTACTAGTATAACCCTTTCTTCTTAAGGATGAGAAAACTGAGGACTAGCAGAGTTAAAGTGACTTGCTCAGGGGGCGGCCGGATGGCTTAGCTGGTTAGAGCGCAAGTTCTCAACAGCAAGGTTGCTGGTTCAATTCCCGCATGGGATGGTGGGCTGTGCCCCTGCAACTAAAGAATGAAAAACGACAACTGGACTTGGAGCTGAGCTGCGCCCTCCACAACTAGAATGAAGAACAACGACTTGGAGCTAATGGGCCCTGGAGAAAACACACCGTTCCCCAATATTTCCAATTAAAAATAAAGTGACTTGCTCAGCGGTAGGGCTAAAACAAGAACTCCGATCTACGTTGGTACAGGACTTGGTCTTCTATACTAAGAAAACAAACGCTACCTCAGGATGCCTTCTTCTCAGCCAGTTAGAGACTGGCTAAGCCCTAATATGTTACTAAATTCATAAACAGAATCTACCTGGACATCTCAAAGAAACGTTCCTTTTTTTTGAAAGAAATGTTTTCCCATTGAACTACTTACATACAGGATTGTTTTGATTTTATGATCTCTGCTTTTGGAGCCTAAACTAGCAATCAGGTATGAGAGAAAGAATTCATGACAGTGTAGCTTTCTTTAAAAATGAAAATTATTTTCTTGGTCCTACAGTGTTTTACTCCAAAAGACTAAAAATAATTTTAATTTAGTTACAATTAAAAATTTTATATTAATACCGTTGCTTTTTATTTTATGCCTGTCCTAAATAGATACAAAGTATAAAAGCACTAACCACATTTAAAACAAGCAAGCAAATAAAACAGAAGAGATTTTTAAGTGTTCACCCAAAGAACATTAATTAAATTTGTGTGATTAAATAGTTCACTGTTATCATGATTATCTTTATGTTATGTGAGGCAGTTTTTCTGAGAAACACATTAAATTTGGTGGTTTATCCCTCAAAAGAAATTGATTATTTCAACATAACTATTACCCTAAAAATAAACAAGTGAAGTGTAAGTACTAAAACAACCACATCGTTTTTAATGAAGATTTTTTTTTTTTAACTTTTATTTTTACTGGTCCCTCAACTTCCCTTAGTCTGTTTGTTTCTATAGAAACTAAAATGGCAGTGACACTATGGTGATTTCTCTGGGATGGAAACCCATCAGTGCAATTTGTCGGCTCCTGCCCTTCTAGAATGGCAGGCTCACAGGTACAGAGCTACTTAGATATGTCGTTCATTGTTTACCAGAAACAAAGATATTTTTCTTTTGCTCCAAAGTAGAAAGCTCATCTTTAGAGCAGTGAAAGCTTCTGTCCAATAGAAGTGCGACTGATCAACAGACATCCTTTCCCCGAGAAAGCCTGAGAGAGAGACAGTGTCAAGGAGTCAAGAGAAAGTCAAACAGTGGAACTGATTTTCTTTTGGCTTTTAAAAACATGCTGTTAACCTATAAAAGGAACATCATGACTCCTAACTAAATTGATAGCTTCTAACTGGTTCTACCAGATATACAAGTCTCTTTATATGTATTTGTTCATTTCCCAAATGGAAAAGAAGCTCCCTGAAAGAATGCAAAATACGTCCATCTTTGGCCTAACCCCTGTCTCTGTGATGCTAGTCACTGGATTTTCTGAAGAATAGCATACTACGAATATTTTAAGGTTGGAAAATGATAAGCACCCCACGCTAAGTATTACGGACTTTGAAACATCCCTAAATTATTTTAGGACGAAAATACTTAAAATCGATAATAGTTCTGCTGTACGGATGAGGACTCTTTCAGGACACTCAGAAGCAAACATTCACATTCAGTTTACTTTACCAAGCTTTTACTGTATATCCTGGTTTGCTTCCAGACATGTTAAGTACTACAGTCTCTAACCTTCAAAAGCATTAAATTTAGTTGATGGAAATAATTCCAAAATTTCAAGTCCCTTAATTTTATTTGAGCAGCTGCACACTCAGTGCCAGCTCTTAGGTGAAGGGGGAGTGGGCAGCACTAGAGCTTTGCGTGTGTTTCATTTTGTGATTCCAGGATTCGTTTGTGATTTTTCCAGTACTATTTACTCTGCATTTTAGAATCCTGAGTTTTCATTCCCAAATTTACATTACTGACTTAGAAAAAGACATACACATAAACACAAAAAACTAGATCAAAAGGCCAAACCTAATAAAGGCAATGTCTGGAGGATAGATAGTACAATGCATTCATCTTCTAGCTAAACCCAAGGCAGTCTCTGTATACCGGGGGTGCCAAAAAAGCATATACACATTTTCAGAGATGTTATCTATGCTCCAGCAGTAGTTCACCACCATCAGAAGTGTCTGGACGCTGATGGCAACCACTTTGAGCACCTCTTGTAATTGCAGAAGTCAAACATGACTTGTATTCATCTTTTATTATCAGCATATATTGAGTATTACAATACAGTTTTTTCTGTTCTTAAAATGCGCATACATTTTTTTGGCGCTCTCTATACGGTAAGCTGGTGAAATGTCATCTTAAGGCCGTCCACTTAGCTAATCATCTGCCCTGGTAAAATGGCACTCACAAACACATTTGTCAGCTGAACCTGGAGGACAGCTTGCCTTTTGAGAGCTTCCTGGGCGCCTGGCACAGCTGCGTCTTCAATGTGAAGTGTGCCATTGAGATCTACCAAAACAGCTTTTAACGCACGGCGTGCTGCCATCCTTCATTCCCTAGGAGAGAGCAAATGAAATTCAAAATACAATTTAGGAAACAATGGACAATTAAAAACTGGTACGTCCTCAAAAATATCATTCATATCCAGAAAGATACGGCTTAGTGTTAAGCTGCTTCTTTTGGAACAACAACAACAACAAAATGTGTTTTTAAAAATCCAAATCCAAAATTTGACTCATAAAACTTTCATAATGTTTAGTTTTTAAAAAGAGTCTTGAATTAAAACTATAGGAAGGGGAAAAGAAGAGTTAATAAAAAGAAAAATTATGGGGTGGCCGGATGGCTCAGTTGGTTAGAGCACGAGCTCTTAACAACAAGGTTGCCTGTTCAATTCCCACTTGGGATGATGGGCTGCACCTCCTGCAACTAAAGATTGAAAACGGTGACC
This sequence comes from Rhinolophus hipposideros, assembly GCF_964194185.1. Taxonomy (NCBI): domain Eukaryota; kingdom Metazoa; phylum Chordata; class Mammalia; order Chiroptera; family Rhinolophidae; genus Rhinolophus; species Rhinolophus hipposideros. Next base: position 21,748,843 of record NC_138063.1, on the reverse strand, counting down.
AGACTTGGAGCTGAGCTGCGCCCTCCACAACTAGACTGAAGGACAACGACTTGGAGCTGATGGGCCCTGGAGAAACACACTGTTCCCCAATATTCCCAAAAAAATTTATTTAAAATAAAATAAATTATTTACTTTCAGATTTCTTAAAATAACCCTTTGGTGTAACAATTTATTCATTTAATTTTTTTTTAAATATGAGTAATGTACTCTTAAGAATGGGTGGATAAAAGCACTAAATCACTGGCAAAATCTTTTTCTTCCTTGGTTATAGATGACGAAAATGTTCTAATCACCCATCTCCACTGTTATATCCTGAAATGGCACATATAGCCACGTTGCTAACAGTATTTGCAGGTCACTGAGGAGGGAATTTCAAGTCACACAGTAATTTAAAGTTAGGAAATATTAAAAAATAAAGTCAGGAAATATTGTCCTTTCTTTACAATGTACAACTTCCTTTTTGCAGATTTTCCTTTTAAAATTTATTATGAGTTATATTCTACATATAGTGGAGTATAAAGTATGATTTAAAGATAAAGGAATGAGTAAGAACATTATAAAAGCTAAACAAGAGGGGACTTCATTTTTAGTTTTTTTTAATCATTCCCTTTCCAGTTTTTTGTTTTTATAATGAACTATTTCAGACACATAAAAAGGTATCAAGGATAATACAACCTCCTTTACCCATTCTTCAGCTTTAGAAATAAAACATCACAGATGGAGTTGGGGCCCTCTGTGTACCCTTGGATCCCATTCTCCTTCTTCCTCTCCCCAAGGTAGCTACTCTCCTGATTTTGATGGGTTGAAAACATTGTATTAATGTTATTCTTTCTACATTTAGTGACTTGCTTTATCACCGCACATGATGCTTGTGAGATGTGCTCACGTTAACATGTGTAGCCACTGTTCATTTTCTCTGCTGTATGGTGTTCCATTGTATGGATATGCAATTTATCTGTTCTCCTGACCACGAACATTGAAGTTGTTTTGCACATTTTAACGAAAAGTGCCTCTTTGAACATCTCTGCCAGCGGACATGGGTGCAAACATTTCTCTAGGGTCTTGCCGAGTCTGAGGGTGTGTGCTCGTTTGCACCCTTACAGGAGGTTGCCAAGTTGCCCTATTCATTTGTATCTTCATAGGGCAAGTGTTTACTGAACACTTATAATGTGTCAAGCCCTGATGTGACAAGAGCTGAAGGAGCCATCTCTTTTAAAGTGAGAAGCGGAGGGAAAGAGGAAAGAACCTGGGGAGATGTAACTAGGCAATTACCAAGAATCTGTGGAGACTATGGGTAGAGCTTTCCATTGGTTTATGGCCATCTTATCTTGGGACCCTCCCAGCTGGCTCCCTATGAGATGCAATCGTGAGAGCCTGGGACTGGCAATCACAGGCCCAGGTGGTGGGCCTGGTTCTGCCTCCAATTCCTTGTGTGACCTTGGCCAAGTACCTTCCCCTTTCTGATCCGAAGTCACTCCTCAATATGTGGGGCAGGGAAGCAAGGTGAAGCCTCAATCTTTTTCAATTGCCTACAGGCGGGAGACCGGGGCTGAAAACAATCAATGTATCACGTTACCCCCAGAGCCTTGATTTTCCCCCTCTTCAACGTGGGCCGGCCAATCCCTGCTGATCTATCTCGCAGAGCTGCCAGGAATACTCTAGATTGTCCAATGTTATCCTTTACATGTTGTTCTCTCTTAGGCGCATTCCTTTTAGGAGGCAAAGATGATCCCTGAATTCCCTTCCAGCTTCCAGTTTTTAGCTCCTCCCATTTCCCCACAACCTGCTTCCACTTCAAATCAGCCATCTCTGCACACAAGGTATAAATATAAAAATAAATAAACCCACAGAGAGCCCTAGAACTGAAGTCAATCGCTGGCAAGTGCTAGCCGCTGCTCAGCATGCACAGTGGACATGCAACTGGGCATACTGGAGAGAACTGCATTTCCCACAGGACAGCACTGACAGCACGGCCTGGGCCAGGGAGGAAGGGAGAGGAAGGGAGACAGAGAGAATGCTCCTGCTGGACCCAGGGAACCCTTCAGCCAGGAGGGCCCCAGGCCTGCTCTTTCCTATACATGCTCCCCAGACCCAACGAGGGGCTTCCCCACCTAAGTGAGGGAGCTGCAGAAGGTCGGGGAACTGGAGCCACGTGGTAAAGGTCAGGGTCAGTTGAGTGACCTTGGGCAAGTGCTTTTATTCTCTTAAGCCTCCATTTCCTCATCGGTAAAGGGGAAGAATAATAGTCACTACCTTGCTGGGCTGTGAGGGTTCAGTGGGTTCAGGAGAATGCCTAGCAGCAATAAGCACATAGTAGGAACACAAAAGATATGAGTCCTCTTCCTTCCCACTCATCAGACAGTTACCTGTCTGCTCCTCACAATGTACGGCCTGGGATCACAGACCAGGAAAAGCAAGGAGCAAGAGAAGCAAGTGGGAGGAGTCCACTGAGAAAGGAGACAAGTCAGAACAGCTCACATGTATTGGACGCTGTGTTTTCTACCTCACTAAGTGCTCTGTGTTCTTTAACACTTGAATGAAACTTCTAAGAAAGCCTTCCCAGATGAGGAAATTCAGGTACTGAGAAGTTACTAATTTGCCCATGCTTTTAGTTTTGACTTTGAAACATGTTAATGATTTATGTATTCAAATTTAAATTAAGTCAGCCCTAAAATGAAATACAAACAGAAACAAACTAACCTAGCTAAGACAACTTTTGCACAGTGTACTCTGACTCCTCCTCCAATAGGATATATTCAAAGGACAAAAAGAACTGCGCTGCTAAGAAATGTATATATTTTTTAAATCATGAATTCATAACATCTCCGATTCAAACAGATGTTCTTCCTCTCTTCTCATTCCACATTCATAGCTTTCTCCCATTTGAGAACTATGATTTCTTAAACCTCAACGCTATATTTTATATTTACTCATCCGCTCAATACTAGAATACACACAGAATAAGTTTGGAACTCAGACCACTACCATTACCAAAAGCCCTGAACCTGCTGATGTGTGTAATTTTCCATCAAAAAAAAAAACAAAACCCATCTTTTGGGATTCTGACTAGAATTGCATTGAATCTATAGAGCAATATTAGGAGAACTGAGGTAATTATTATACTGCATCTTCCTATTCAGCTATATGGCACATCTCTCCATTTATTTAAGTTTTCTTATATAAAGTTTTATAAATATCTACTTAAAAATGTCTTCCATACATTTGTAGACATATCCCTATCATTGCGACAGTAAATGGTCTTTTATTTTAAATTACTTTTCCTAACAGTTTTGTGTTGATGTGCTAACATATAACAGGTGTTTTGTCTTATATCCTTAACCATTCTAAACTTTCTTATTTATTCTAATAATTAGCCTGTAGATTCTCTTGGGTTTTCTATGTAGACAATAATTATCAACTGCAAATGACAATTTGTTTCTTTCCAAGCTTTCTCTCTCTTATTTTCTTTTCCTGTTTTAATACTCTGGTTAGAAATTCCATTATAATTAAATAGAAGTAGTGATAGCATGCATCCTTATTTTGTTCCTGATTTTAAAGGGAATGCTTTTAATATTTAACCATTATGTGTGTTCGCTGTAGGATTCTTTGTAGATATTTTAGCCTGTTAAGTAAGTTCTCTTCTAGTACTAGTTTGCTAAGAATTTTTGCCATAAATGGCTATTGGATTTTACCTACTATTCTTTCCATGTCCAATAAGATGGTCCTATTTTCCCCCTTTAAGTTGTTAATGTGGTCAATTAATGTTGAACCAACCCTGCCCAAATCCAACTTGGTTCTGTTGCATTTTTTTTCCAACTTATTGCTAAATTCAAATAGAAAAAAGATTAGTACAATCTAAATGAGCATCGACAGAGGCTAGTTAAATAAATTATGGTGTTGGTCAGGTTTCTCCACAGTTATTATTTTTCCCTTTCCATATTTTATTCTTTGGAAGCGAGTCACTACAGAAGGCAGAGAGGAATTAAGCTCTACCTCCTCGTCAGGGGAGTACCTTCGTATTATTTGGAATTCCTCCGTAAGGAAGATTTGTCTCTTCTCCATTTATTTATTCAGTCTTTTTGTGAGTATCTCCTTGCCTTCTGGAACTACAAGATGCTCCAGACTCTTCTTGCATTTTCCCTGCCCCAGCACTGGAATCAGCCATTTCTCCAAGGAAACTTTATTCCAGAACTTAGAAACCAAGACCTGGGCACTGGGAGTGCTCGCTGCTCCTGGATGTCATTCTCCCCAGGTCCTCTCAGTAGACAGAGCAAATAAAGTACTATAAGCATGCACCCCCACATACGTCTGCGTCTATCCATGGTATAGACATTAAGCTAAACGTGAGTTTCATACTGATTAATGAGGACTTGTAATTAATTAAGATGTTGTGGTATTAGCATATAAAGAGCATATAAAGAGGCAGACTGATCAATGGAACAAAAGAGAGAAGCCAGGAAAAGACCCTCCCACCCCAACATGTAGAACCTTGATACATGACAGAGCTAGTGTTTCAGATCAGTGAAGAAAGAATCAAGAGGTCAATAAAATAATGCTATAGAACAAGTGAATGTCCATAGGAGAAAAAAATGAAATTGGACTCCCATATCACACCATACACATTTTTTTTTCCAGGTAGATTAAACAACCACATGTTTAAGGCAAAGCAGTAAAACTTTTTGATGGGAGAATATCTTCATGACTGGAAGATAGGAATGACTCTCTTAAACAAGATATAAAAAGCACAAACCAAAAAGAAAAAGACAGATCAATTCAACTATATTTTAAAAGTACTAGAAAGACAGAGAGTAAAAATATATAGAATGAAAAACAAATTTCCAACACATGTGAGAAAGGACCAGAATCCAGGAAATATAAACTATAAGTATTAAGACAAACAATCCAGTAGAAAACTAGCACAGGCTCTCAACATATCCTTTACAACAGAGCAAATCTGAATCACAAATAAACAAATGAAGCTGTTCAAAACTCACTGGTAATCAGGAAAATGCAAATTTAAAGCAGAATGAGATCACTGCAATAACCAACACATTGGCAAAATTTAAGTCTGAAAATATCAAAGGTTTTCAACAGGAACGCCCAACTGCTAGTGAGAGAATAAATCAGTATGATCATTATGGAAACCAGTTTGGAGTCACCATGCTCTACAACCCAGCAATTCCATTCCTAGGTATTATATCCAAGAGATTCTTTCACACTGTACCATTGGACATGAACAAAAATGTCCACAGCAGAACTGCTTGGAATAACCAGAAACTGGAAACAATACAAATGTCCCTCAATAATAGCAGGATGAGAATATAAATTGTGGTATATTCATGCATAGAACACAAAAGGCAGTGGAAATGAATGAACTAGTTATACACACCATCCTAGATAACTCGCAGAAATCTACTATAGAGTGAAAGAAGCAAGTCACAAGAGACTACAGACAGTATGGTTTCATATTACAGCATTCAGACATAGGGATGCATGTATAGGTAATAAAACGTCAAAGAGAAGCAAGAGAATGATTCCCAAGGGTCGGAATAGTGATTCTTCAAGAGGATAGGAATGAGATGCAAACTGGGAGAATAAAAAGGGAGACTCTAAAATCCTCTTGACCTAGACAATGAGTATGTTTTTTTATTTTATTAAAATTATTAAAAATGTACATATGTGCTTTCTATACTCTGTGTAGATGACGTATTTCATAATAAAAATTAGTCTTGTTATATTTTAGACAGTCATTTCTCATAGAACAACCTCCATCCCCCAAACACTTTGATTTTTAAATAAATCCCTGGTTCTGTTTGTCTTTTTTTTTTCCAGTTATAAAATACTTATTCTATTTTTCTTTTTTTAAATTAGTTTCTGGTGTACAAAACAATGTACTAGTTAGAAATTTATACCCCTCACAAAGTGAGAAGTCCCCTTCCCGTTTGTCTTTTATAATATACCTGCTGGAGGTGGGGGGAAGAGTGCAGAGGCAAAAAACAGTATTAAAAGTTTTGGTTAATCAAGGTTAAATTGCAAAAGCCTCTGTTTTGTAACAGTTCTCATGTTATTCTATTTCTGAACTTTATTGTGACCTTGAAATGGAGGATTCCATCAACAATAGCATCAACTATTACCTGCCTGAGAGGGAAAATGATTTGTTAACAGACCAAATTCTTCCTAGAGACTATATTTGGAGGTGTAACAGGTAAAGGATTCTTTAACTAAAATACGTACACTTCACAAAAAATAAGGCTACACAAAATGAAGACAAAGCATTCTATTTTTACATAGAGAAACCTACAATTGCTTCTCTCAAAACCTTACTTTTGTGAGAGACATCTAATATTCAATAAAAAACACTAACTCTGAAGGCTTAACAAAATATAAACAAGACTTGAAAAACAACAAAAGGAATGTACTGTTTTAAAAACAACTGTCCAACTAGAGCCAGTGAAAGGTCATAATAAACATCGATAATTTTAATTCTTACTGAAGCATTCACAGAAGCTTAATGTTACCCAAGCTTTTAAAAAGCCTGTGTTGCTGCTTTCATTTAAACTCTGAGATGTTCTGCTGGAGCATTACATACCTAAGAGTGACAAACTGAGGCCTAGAACAATGGAGGTGCCCCACTCACATCTCAAATGTACTTCTTCAGTTGGCCCCCCATGACACGTCCTGACCACTTCTGCCATGCTCTTTTCTTGTCTAACACGTTATGGTACGTGAACTACAAGTTAGTATTTGATCAAATGTAACTGTATCACACTTATGATCTCTCTTATTATAGGTGGAAGCTAAAAAAAAAAATAAAACCCTAAGTTGTTAGATACAGAGAACAGATTGGTAGTCAGAGAAGGGGGGTGGTTGGTGGGAGAAATGGGTAAAGGGGACCAAAAGCATGTTGACTAAGTTAATATACTGTATTACATATGTGGAAGTTGCTAAGAGTAGATTTTCAAAGTTCTTGTCATAAGAAAAGAATGTTTTGTAACTATGTATGGTGACATAAGTTAATTAGACCTATCATGGTGCTCATTTCCCAATGGACACAAATATCAGATCATTATGTTGTATACCTGAAACTAGTATAGGTCAAATATATCTCAATAAAAAAGGGAAAAAAAAAGCTCTTCAAAATTACAAAACATATTTTTTTCCAAAAAAAACCCTGTAATTGCAAAATATTAATATCACCCCCCAGAAAAACTGTAAAAGCTTCAAAGGCAGTCCATCTTGGATGGATGCCCCAGCATCTCCCACAGTTTGAACAAGTTATGTGGGCTATACCGTAGATGAGTCATAAACAATGGATACTGGTAGACAGTCAATGCAAAGCAAATCCTCTCTCATCCTAAAATGAACTGTTGAAAGATACTTCAGAGAACATCTTCCCTCGCCTATTCCAGGGGCATCTCAGTCCACCAAGCTCTTGCTGCCCTGGAAACTGCTTTCTCCCGAGATCCTTACAAGTGGATGGCAGGCAGCACCACCAATCCAGAGGTACCCACCAGGCCTCCCACTCCTCCCCCATCGGGCCAACTGCCAAACCATGTCAGTTCGATGTCCTTTACAGTCTTGCATCCACTCTCCTCTCGTTACTAAAATGCAGTTTTGGAATCACCACCTGTCATCTAGCCCAGTTCGACAACTTCTTCAATGTCCTCTCTGCTTTGAATCTTCTATGTCCAGCCCCCAACCCATTCCCTGAAACGCAGTGGTGAAGGACAAGAACTAAGGCGTTGCACACAGGCCTGCATTTGAACCTCGGCTCACCAGCTGCGCGAACTCGGGCAATTTTCTTAACCTGTCACCTCGGTTTCTTCACTGCTAGAGAGACTAACACCCACCTCTAACGGTTGGTAGGAGTGAAGAAAATAATACGTGTATTGTGAACAGTGTTCCCCACACAGAAGGGCTGGATTATGTATGTGGTGGGGGGGTCGGGCGGGGGGGAAGGAGGGGAGAGGCCATGATGGGTGTGCAAGGGCTGCAAAAGTCACAGGACAGACACGATGCAATGTCCTAAAGCATTAGCGTAACTTCACGACTTGAGAAAACAGCTTACACCAAAATAAGGCTCCACTGTGGCGTACTCTGAAAACTTGCATAAGTATTTAAAACAAGAGATTTCAATAAAAATCTCCTGGGAGGTGGGGGCTGTTCAGAACATGCCTCCTGGACTTCCTGGGAAGTAAAAATTCTCTGTTGGTGGGAACGTCTGGAACTCCTATGCGCACTCAATAAATGGTTCTTGTTCAGCTACTGCTCAGTTAAAAGCGGTTCAGGATGAAGTCTGCACGAGGAACACGGGTTCGGAGCCCGGCTCACCGCCCCCTCCCTCGCCTGCACCCCCGCAGCACGGCCCCCACTCCCACGCTTCTCCCCCCGTCGCCGGCCTCCGGTGGGGCCTCATCTGTGCTCCCTGAACCCCACGCCCCTCCCCCTGCCCCCGCCTAACTCCTGTATCCGCGGGTCTCGGAGGCGCATCATTTCCTCCGGCGTCCCCGAGGCCAGGTCCTGTCCTCGCAGGGCTGGGCGGCTCCCTCCGTGCACGCACCCCTGCCCCAATGCGAGGCACGGAGAGGAAGGCGCGCTGCTGCCCTTTCCACTGCACTGGTCAGCGCTCAGTACACTCCTGGCTTCAGTGAGCTCAGGGACCAGGTCTCGGTCGCTAGAAGGATCCGAGAACCAGAATCCGTCCGCACTGACGCAACAGCGATGCCCGCCATCCCCCGGGTGGGAAGGGGCCTCAGGACGGGTCCCAGCCCAAGTTCCAGGGCCTGGCAAACGCCAGACGGGCCGCGAGGGACGCCAGCTTCGAAACACCGTCCCAGGGCACGTCCCGAAGAACCACCAAAACCTCGGAGTCGCGACCCGCCGCGGGCGACCAGCACCCGAGCGCGCCCAGGGCCCCGCTCCGCGCACGCGTGGTAGCGCCGCGGCCTAGAGGGCGCCGTCGGCAGGAGGGGTGGGGCCGTCCTCACCGAGCAGGCGCGCGGTTGGTCCTGCTCCCGGGAGGGGGTGGCCCGGGGACGGAAACAGTCAGTGCCCGAGCCCTCTCACAAAGAAATGCAGCCTCCGACAGGCGGGCGGTCGCCAGCGCCAGAACGGCTCCTCACCCCGCTCCGCACGCCGTCCTCAGCCGAGGCCCCGCCAAGGGGAAAGTCCGCACCGCTGCGCGGGCGGCACCGAGCTCGCAGCGGCCCCAGCACGCCCGGGCAGCTGCCAGGTTGACGCCGGAAGCTGGGCCCGGGACCGCACCGGAAGGGCCGCCTCTCCCCGTGCATCTCCGCCCCATCCGCCCAGGGTTCCCTCCCAGACTCGGACGTACTCTACAGGGTCTAGTATTCGCTTCTACCACCATCGAGGAGAACGAGTTCGTGAGATCTACTTCATCAGGGGCGCCGCCTGCTAGGCGCAGATGCAAGACGAAAAAAACCCTCTGCCTTTGCTCTGGAGCTGTGTCACATTCCACGGCACCATGGATGAACCAATTTGTATTTCTTTGCTGCAACCCTCCCTCTCTCCACTTCCCCATTCTCGAGAGGTAACTCAGAAGTTATCTCCTACTTACTTTCCTGCAAACACCCAATCTCTGAGGTCATTTCCTGCTTTGCTTCTTGAATAGCATCTGGTACTCACTATTAACCACCACCTCTGGTGGCGTACCTCTTTTCCTGCAGCAGGTACCCCAAAACCTTCCCCACCCACCCTGCCTCTCATTCGAGTGCTACCACAGGCTTTGCCTGTCATCTAAAGGGAAGCCGTATCTTGGGATACGGAGAACCCCCTCCTCACTGCTTCCCTCCCACACACGTTGGGAGTCTCGCCTTCACTTGTCTCCCAAATTAAACTACTTGAGTACAGAGATGGTCATCTTAAGCACTGCCTATGAAAAGGACTAAACGAAAACACTTTTTGGAGCAATCTGACATAAGAGGATACACATCCTGATTTACACATATGGAAACCTTTGACAAAACTGCTGCTCTGCCCTTGACTGGAGACTCACGCTGCTTGAACACTATCCAACATCCCCTCTGTCCAGTGCTGCAGTCAGCCGTGTTGCAAGCTATAACCTTCTGTTCCCCGGACTAAGGACCCTCTGCTTTTCCGTTCCACTGGGCCTGGAGGTTGTTTTTGTCTTATTCAAATTTAAGTCTAAGTTCTCTGGGAGGGTCTACTTGGCTGAAGGAAAAGGAACCTGTGCCAAGTTTCCCCTTCAGAGCTAGGAGCCTGTTTTTGACCAGATTAAACCACGGAAGGGTTTTAAGCAAATGAGTACTATTAAGACATGCATTTTTTCTAAATGCTTACTCTGGCTGCACTGTGGAGAGCGGATGGGAGAGGTGCCAAAATGTATGTGAGACAAGATAAGCAGCTACTTGCAGGGTTACAAGAGAGATGCTAAAACGGTATGGCAACAAAGCCAAAAAAAAAAAAAATGCAAGCACTTTTAAAGTGAAATAAGCCAGAACTTGGTGAGATTAGATTGAGGGTAAGGGAGAGAAGGCATCAAGATAACAGGTTACAGGTTTGGGCAACTGGGTAGTATAATAGATGGTTTTGTGTCATTCACTATGGTGTGGAATAATGCAAGAGGACGGATGTCTTCCTCCTCATCAAAAGACTCAAAAGGCTTTGCTTGCCAAGCAGCAAAATGAGCACATTAGGGATGGAACCTCAAAAGGGAGGGGCTGATTTGGGAAAGAAAAGAACGCAGTATCAGAACTGAAAAAAAGCAGGATTTCAAAACTTATCTTGATCATTTAATACCCTTGGGCATTGCCCACTACGTGTCCCAGGTTCTTGCACAGAATATTTTCACAATATCTGACATCTCGTGACCAATCGGGCCAAGGAAAATTTTAGCAAAAAACAATTCCATTTTGCTTGGTATCAAAATTTTATTATTGGTAATAACTGTGTAAGTCAATGAGAAAGTGATTCATCAAAAACATTTTACTTTAGAACATCTCTTTGGTTCAGGTACATCTAGAACCTGGAAAAGAACAGACTTCTGAAAGTTACCAATTTTACAGATGAAGCGACCAAAAACAACTGAGGTCTTAGGAAGTTTATTCATTTGATAAAAAGGTTCTGCTTGGCATATTAGACATATGATTCCTACTTTTTACTCAAATACATTGCTTTCTCTCAAGTCATTTCACGAGTACATACATATACATGCATAAATGATAACGTATACCTATAGAGCACAGATCTTGCCTTACTCTATCTAAAGCTAGGATTTTTAAGACATACTTTTTAACTGGTTTTGAAAACAGGGTTTTGTGGTAGTGCCTTAGGAAGCTGGACAAGAAGAGTAAGGTGGAGGCTGACTAGTGGGACTTTGGGCCCCATCATTGCTTCAACTGAAAATAAATGGAACTGCTCTTACCCGTTTTAGATACTGCAGCATTATAGTGCTGTTATTACTCCTTTGAGTAACAACTATTTAAACTATAACAGAGGTTCTGCTATTAACAAAATTTGAAAACCACTGTACTCAAGGATTAGCGTATGAGTTTGGTTAATATTTATAGACTAGAGCCAAGATGCTTCACGACAGGTCATAGGCATATGGATGCAGGGTCAGTACACATAGGACAACTATCATGGATACTTGGTGTCCAGAAGGATCACAAATTGTTAATCCTGTGAATGACTAAGGGGAAGGATGTGTGCAGGCAACTGGGCCTTAAGGTACTGTCTACTAAAATACTATGGTCACCAAATCACAACTGCTCTGGGGACACCAGGGTTAACCTGTGAGAGCTTGCAGACCTCCTTTGAGGCACATGAAAGCCAGAAATGTGTAAGTGGCCTCCAGAGATGACCTATTTTGATGTTCAGTGCTTCACTTTTCTCAGAACTGCTCGGCTACAAAATACTCTGATGCTGCCCTGCTATGACTGCTCTCCAGTGGACTGTGAGCTTGGACAGTATCCTGACACGAAATGAGCATGAACGTGTGCTGTAATGTCTTATAAGAAAATGGCACCAAGACAACGTCTTTCTTTTTTTTAAAGTTCTGTATGGCTCAGAGCCTATGGAGAAATGGGAGTGCCCTCAATTAACTGCTTTTGAATCTGCTCAGTGGCTGAAACTCAAGACTCATGCATCAGTGCTTTGTTAAGAGCACTGCCTCTAAATGCCAAATATATTACCCACATGAGCCAAGTAATTACCGTGTTTCTCTGAAAATAAGACCTGGCCGGACAACTAGCTCTAATGAGTCTTGGAGCAAAAATCAGTATTTTAAAAAATTTATTTTATTATTTTAAAAATTATTTTACTATAAGACCAGGTCTTATATTAATTTTTGTTCCAAAAGACGCATTAGAGCTGATTGTCCAGCTACGTCTTATTTTGGGGGAAACAGGGTAACTACGAATCCCTGGTCCATTTCTTTGGCTCAAGTTGCAAGTTGCCACCCAGAGATAATCCATCTCTAACTCAGGGATGGCCAACAGGCATTCAATACCTGCTCCAAAGTTTTAGAAGTAACTTAAGTCATAGAATAAAAGTTGCTTACGAGTTTTCTTGATGTATGTCAGCAAGTCAATTCATTGAAGAAAAAATGGCTTGTGAATGTTTACTTTCGTTAAATCTGTGCTCAGTGATTTTATAGCACAGAACATACATAAGAAGTATTACACACAAAATGAGAATTTCATGAACACTGACAGGTACATTCTAAGGTACAAAAACAAGTGATTGACTTGGAAAATTAATTTTATTTACAAATGTTCTCCTATAAACAAAGATGCCACTCCACCCCCCCATTACAATATAATTGATAATTACCAGAAAAAACATTTACACAGTTTTAATCTTTCTGCAAAAGAACTGCATTATGGGATAAGCAAATGTGGGATGGTCTAAGACATAAAAACAAAACAAAAATCAACTTATCCAGCATGAATGCCCTATTGACAGACAGAATGAGGAATTCAGAATCACACCCCTTAACGTTGTTACTCCAAGAAACTGAAACATGTGATAATTTTGGGAGAGGTAAATGCTTCACAATAAAGTCGTCTTACATAGCAGTTTCATTATGATTGTTTAGGATTGATCTTGCAGGCCAATATTTATGCTGATTTTTAAAAATAAGTCATCATTGTAAAAAGGGCTTATCTACACAGATTTTTCTACTAATGAAAATATGTAGATACTGATCTGGTCTCATCATTCAGGCTAATTAATAAAATAACAAATGCATGAAAACAACTTAAAACAAAAACATAATCATCATGTGATTATCTGACTTAAAAATTTAGAATTCTCCCTGAAATCAGAGAGTATTGCTCCTCCAGTTACTGTAAATTTGAATTTTTCATAGCCAAGACAATATATAGACAAAATATTTATCCAAAGAGTTCAAAATAAAATTATCCAAATTACCTACTTCTCATTTTATATGTAGTTACTTTTTAAAAACCCTTTAAATTTTATATAGGAGGATAGTCACTCACATCATAGCTAAGTTACAAGGAATTTCAAAACTTTGAAAAAAAATTCATCCCTGAGACGTGAGAAAAAGCTCTAAAAACACAGAAGTGACAGTCCTATACCCTTTGAACAATCTTTAGCATACCATGAACTTTTATTAACAGTCAGCAATCAAATGTATTCCAATCCTGGATAGTTACTGCCTCATGATCTGATCTTTTTATAATGAAACTGAAAGTTCAACATTTAAAAAAATCAGATAAATAGGGACTCTGGTTTTATTGTCAGGTTTATATTTTTTGTGAAGTCCAACGACAGCCAGCTAGGATACACATATTCCAATAAAGATCGAAGTAGTAACTTCTGCTGGCATCTCTTCTTCTGAGTCTCCATTTCTGCAATGATCTTTACCCAAATAGTAAAAGTAATACAATTACAATTGAGTTTACTATTATCAATGGCACTGCAAAGAAAAAAAATAGTTTGTTACCAGAAAGAAAATATCAGGAGAAAACGAAGTCACTAGCATCCTGGAAGGATGGAAATACCCAACAATCTATCATCATGATCATGTTGCAAACACTTGTAACAGGAGCATTCAAACATGCACTGGATCACACAACCCAAAACTTATTTTAAAGAGGGCTTGTGTGATGGGGGATAAGGATCACATCGGCACAACTAGATCAACACGAAAACAGCTGTGGATAGTGCCAGTGTTACTCTGGGAGCGCAGAAACACGATGGACTCAGGCAGATCCTTATGGCTGCCAGGGACACATGACATTAGAAATACAGTGCAAAGAAGATTCCGTAGCTTCATCATTAAAGTAAGAATGAACTTATCATTCTATCCAAAGTTGTGATTAAAGCAGCTAAAAAGAGGCAGAGACACAGAGAGACAGAGAGAGAGAGAGACCCTAGTTTTAATGGTTTTAAAGAAAAGGTTTGAACTCTTCTTTCTTGAATTGCTCTAAAATATTTTCTAATACAATAGCAGATATGGGACATTTATTCTTCTCTTGAAAGCCTTATAGGACTCTAAAGGGCTTTACTAGTACATGGAAGCAACAGCGTTTCCAAAAGGCAAGAACATCATTGTCTTTCAACTCTGAGGCAACATACAAACAGATTATACCACCAAGCATTCCATTCGCCTCAACTGGCGTAGATAGAAACAAGAGGCAAACTCTGGAAAAAACCAATAACTTTTAAGCAATAAAGCCCTGTTAAAGAGAAAAAAGAAATCCCACTATAAAGATGGTATTTGATAGTACTCGCACTCGAAAGCTTTGCTACTTAAATCAAACCACACAACTTAAGAGTGCTCTATTAGTTTTTCTTCTTACCTCTCATCACTGTTCTTACAGATCGGATAAGGTTCATTAGCTGAGATTTAATTCCTGGCTCCTCTCCGAATCCGCCAATTCCCTGGTCTGTTCCCCAACCAACTGTATAATATAAAGATGATTAGCTGTGTTAAAATTTATTATGCATTCACCTTGCTCCCTCATTAGTCATGTCCTAAAAGATTATCTTGAGCCTTTGTTAAAGACATAAAATATAAAGTCATATGACCTAAAAGTAGAAACAATACTAAGTTAAATACATTAGAGTATATTTTTTACTTTTGATAAGCAGCAAAAACTCATTTCATTTCCACTTTGATTTTATACAATCAACTACAGTCTAATAAATTATGCCATGGCATTTAACTCAGTAAAGGTGACCGTTATGACACCCTAATTGATTTTTTTCTTTTTTAAACTAACAAAACATTTTTCAAGTCCGAACTAAAAAAACAGCCAACCAAGGCACAGTGTCAAGTTGAATAATGAATTGGCTCAATTCAGAATTTACAAAACCTAATGTAATTCTCAGTATAAAGACATTGTGACTGAGATTCACTACCTGTATCACATGGGGGAAATTTTTAACCTAAACCTGGTCAGCTCGGCTGGTTTAGAACATGCCTGACCCTGCCAGCAGGGGCACACCTTTTTTATCCTTGATCATTATTCTTCATTTCTCAGTTCCGAGGTGAGGATTTAGCCAACTATCCCTCTTATTTTCTGTAAATGAGTCTTTTACCTTCTTCTATATCATCTTCTTGATAGTACAAATCATTATTTCTTTACCTTTATCTGTTAGTTCTTTTTTTATTACCTTACACATTCTTCTAAAGACTTACATGTCCTCATTTCTACAATTTGTCCTTCTCTCGTCCTCATTTCAGGTCCACCTGTCGTATCTCATATGACTATATTTTTTTTTAATCTCATATGACTACAGGGCTTAATTAATTCCTGACATGTTAACCCTTAAACTTGAAGACAGAGAACAAGTCTTTATTTTATACATGAAAGAAACAAGTATCAGGAAACAAGATTTCACTTTGCTTACTGATATTTTGTTTTGGCAGCCTGAGCTGATTATTTATAATACGCTTTTTCATGTTTTTTTGGTACCACTCATAATTAGCACTGGATATAATAACTACTACTCTGTGTGGTTTTTTTTAAATGTGTGGTTTTTAAAAAACAGTTTTATTAAGATACAATTCACCTAATACAGAGTTCACAGACTTAAACATATACAATGGTTTAACATTATGTTCAGAGTTGTGCAACCATCACCACTCAATTTTAGAACATTTTTTATCACCCCCCCAAAGAAATCCTGAACCCATTAGCAACCACTTCCCACCCCCACAGAACCCGGTAACACTAAGCAACAGCCAATCTGCTTTGTTTCTATGATTGCCAATCCTGGACATTTCCTATGAATGGAATGATATGATATGTGGTCTTTTATGACTAGAGCTTCTTCACTTAGCATCGTGATTTTAAGGTTCACCCATGTAGCATGTATCAATATTTATTTCCTTCTTATTGACAAATAGTATTACATAGTATGGATATACCATATACTAAAGTCATCTACGCTATTCATCAGTTAATTGATGGACATTTGGGTTGTTTCCACTTTTTAGCTATTATAAATAATGCTGTTATGAATATTCGTGTTCTTATATGTGGATGTTTGTTTTCATTACTCTGGCTACACCTAAGAGTGGAATCACTGGGTCACATGGTGACTCTTAATATTTTTCCTCATTTACTGTGATGAGCACGTGATTTTCTATATTTTACGAATATGATTTCTTACATTAATTGATTTGAGTGTTAAATCAACTATGCATTCCCGGGGTAAATCTCACTTGCTTTAGTTTGCCAGTATTTTGTTAAGAATTTGTCTATATTCATAAGAGATACTGATCTACAGTTTCTTTTTTCATAATGTCTCTGTCTGGTTTTCATATCAGGTTAATAGTGGCCTTGTGGCATGAGTTGGGAAGTACTCCCTCCTATTTGGGGGAGAGTCTATAAAGAATTGGTATGAAGCAAGCCTTCTTTACATGTTTGGTAGAATCCAGCATTGAAGTCTGGGCTTTTCTTTGTTGGAAGTTCTAAAATTATTAACTCAGTTTTTTTACACGTTATAGGTCTAATCAGATTTCCCAATTCTTTGTGCAATAATCTGCATCTTCCCGGGAATCTGTCCGTTTCATCTAAGTCATCTACTATGTTGGCATATAGTTGTTGATAGTATTCAAAAGAAAAATAGAATCCTCTTCATTTCTCTAAGGTCAGCAGTAATTCTTTTTTTTAACTTTTAATTATGAAAGTTTTAAAACATACTCGTACCTAACACTCAGTTTTAATAATTGTTATATGTGCTTCATCTTTTTTCTGAATACTTCCTAACTAACTATAATACCTTTATTACACTAACAAAATTTACAGTGATTCCTTAATATTATCCAGTATGCAGTCCATATTCAAATTTCATCAAATGTTCTCCATATGTCTTTTAAAGTTGATATATTTGAACCAGGAGTCAATCAAGGTATACACACTGCATACGTATATCTCCCTTACATTTCCCTCTCTCCCTTTTTTGTCTTTCTTACATTTTGTATGTTTGCCTCGTGGTCACTCCCTCCCCCTTTTTCCCACAGCACTGACTTGTTGAAGAGACCTGTCTAGTTCTTGTTGTCATTGCTGAGACAAGTCTCTCCCATTTACCACAAAATACATCCCAGCTTCCCCTTCCAGCTACCTTTTCTTCGTTTCCTCCAATTTAGTGGTAACGCTGGATAATCCTGCTGTCTCATTTCATCACTTTCCACTGACTTCTCAACCCATTCCAATCTGGATTTTACCCACTGCTTTAACTGCTCTTGTAACATCACCTCTACTACCATGAATCCTTAGGACACTTTTCAGTCCTTCTCTTACTTAGCTTCTCAGAACATTCCACCGTTGTACTCTCTCTTCTTTAAACACTCCTTGGCTTCTGTGAAACCCCACCGTCTAGATTTTTCCCATCTCTGTTATGCTCACTCATCAATTTCTCCTGTCAGCTCTTCCATCTCTACCTAAACATTAAATACTGGAAGAGATTCTAGGACTGTCCTGGTCACCAATTCTCTTTGTACTCTTCTTTCCCTGAGCAATTTCATCTCTTCACATGGTTTCATTTATCATCTGTGGTTGACAAACTCAAAGTTCATTCTCCACTCTGGCTCTTGCTTTGTTCTACAGATTTAAGTCCAACAGACTAGTCCACATTTCTACTTGCCTATCTCACAGATGTAATCTCAAACTCTAATGTCCAAAACTTATTTCATTATCTCTTCACCTTCTTATCCAACGATCCAGCTCCCAATTTCCCTCCAGTACTCTGTAACTCAATAAAGGTACTACCTACCGCTCACTCAGTTGTTTAAGCTAGAAAACCAGTATTGTGTTTCCCTGAAAATAAGACCTAGCTGGACAATCGGCTCTAATGCGTCTTTTGGAGCAAAAATTAATATAAGACCCTGTCTTGTTTTACTATGAGACTGGGTCTTACATAATGTAATATAATGTAAGACTGGGTTGTATATTAATTTTTGCTCCAAAAGACGCATTAGAGCTGATCGTCCGGCTAGGTCTTATTTTCGGGGAAACACGGTAGAGATCTTTGCCTTTTTCCTTTCTTTCTCATTCCCAATGTCCAAACAGTAAAAATTTGCCTTTTCTACCTTTAAAATATCTTCTGATTTGTAACAGTTTCCTAGGCCTCCCGTAACAAAGCAGCACAAATTGCGTGGCTTAACACAACGGAAATTACTCTTCTCACAGTTCTGGAGTCCAGAACTCCGAATGCAAGCTATTGGCAGAACTAGTTCCTTCTGGGGCCTCTAAGGGATAATCTTGTCTATGCCTGTCTCCTAGCTTCTCCTAGTTACTGGCAATCCGTGGCACTGTTTGGCTTGTAGCTGCGTCACTCCAATCTCTGCCTCGTGTCACACAGCCTTCTTCCCCATGTGTCTGTGTATCTCTTGTCACACAGCCGTCTTCCCCATGTGTCTCTGTTTCTCTGTCTCCTTATATAGACACTTCATTGGATCTAGGGCCCATCTGACTCTAGCGTGACCTCATCTAAATTTGCTTACATCTGCAGAGACCCCATTTCAAAATAAGGTCACATTCAGTGGTACCAAGGGTTAGGACCTCCATATACCTTTTTGGGAAGGACACACTTCAACTCCCATGATCTCTTCTACTTTCTGTATAGCGGTGAAGAGATGGACTCTTGAGTAAGCGTCTAAGTTCCAATTCTAGGTCTGCCACTTTCTAGCTGTGTGATCTTGGAAGTTACCTACTCTCTTGTGCTTCAGGTTCCCTATCTGTAAAGTAGGGGTGAAAACAGTATCTGTCTCACAGGGTTGTTGTGTCAGGGTTACACACGTTAATATACGTAAAGCACTTGATGCAGATCCTGACCTACAGTGTTAAGCATTAGTTATTATTGTTATTAATTATTATGCTCACTCAACTAATGGCACACCCACCCCACTACTTGCCCTATTTGGAATGGTGCTTCGCACATCCACTGTTGTACCGTCCAATGTGTTCTCCGTACTGTAGCCGGAAGGATCTTGCAAATAACAAATCTGGTCCTGTCACTGCCCTGCTTAAGACCTTGTTTTCACCCGCCTCAGTGTACACACCAGCTCATATTCCTTACCCGCCCTACTTCTCCCAACCCTTCACCTTCACCTGGTTAATATTTACTCGCTTATCAGATTTCAGGTTAGACACACTTCTTCTCCAAGAAGCTTTCACAGATTCGCGGTTTAGGATCTCCCTGCACTTCTCTTTGACGATATCCTGCAGCCTTCGTTCTTGTGACTTGCTCAGTTTCATTTCGGTTAATTTCCCTGAGGAGGGCAGGGTACCTTCTGTAACCCCAGCTCTTGTGTCATGGGCCTGGCACACAATCTGTGCCCAATGCACCTCTCTTCTGAAGGAACAAGCGAATCCACCTCGCTCGTGGGTTGGAGTTTCCGTGATTCACAGATAAACGTGGCACACTGAAACAAGTGACACCCGTCGCGCAGCAGTACCCTGCCTCAATGTCGCCTCGTCTGGCGAGAAGCGGCCTGCCCCGGACGCCACGGAAGCTGCTGGATCGTGAGGTCCTGCGTGGCGTAACGTGGGTCTTCATCTGCGTATCCTCAGATCCTGACAGCGGTCGCGGCGCGTCGTGGACCCCCACAAATCTGCGCTGAACAACCTTTCCCTGGAGCGCGGGGAGGCTGAAGGTGGCGAGAACCCCAACAGCTTCCCCCCTATGCGCCCCGGAGCCCGGCACCCCTGGGCCCGCCATCCGTTCCCGCTCCCAACTACCCAGGCTCCAAAGGAGCTCCGCCCTTCCCGCCGTAACTGGAAACGCAGACCCGGCTATCCGGACCGCTCACTGTGCCCACAGAGAAGGGCACCACGTCACCACCCACACGCGCCGCTCACGGGCTCGGCGGGCGCATCTCCGCACCCCCACCCGGACCCAGCGCCAGGGCCCCACAGCGCGCGGCCGTGCAACAACCTCTACCCCGCGGTGGAAGTCAAGCCCGCTGAGACAAAAGTGGCTCGGCTTCCTCCCGCGTGCAAAGGCCCCCGGAGCCAAGCCCTGGGCGGCTCGGCCCCCGCCCGCTGGCCCCCCCTCGCAGCCCGGCCCCGGGGCTCCGCCGCCGCCGCCCCGGCCCCGCCCCACGGCCCCACTCACTGTTCTTGAGGAAGCGCTCCTCGTGCAGCACGGCGATGGCGTTGACGCAGAGCAGGGCTGCCTGCAGCAGCGAGTACAGGGTGAAAGCCATGGTGGCTGGGCGCCGGCCGGAGGCGCAACTGATTCCTCCGCAGCCGCCGCGAGGGACGTGGCGCCGCCGCGGCCGGCGCTCTCCTACGGGAGCCGGTGAGGCCCGAAAAGCTTTCCCAGAAGCTCCGCCCCCCGCCGGGCTAAGACCCGCCCCCCGCCTACGTCAGCCAGGCTTGTGTGCTGAGCTTGTCTGGCCCTGTGCTGTCCCGTGCGGGAGCCACGGGTGGCTCTCGACCGCTTGAAGCTGGAAGTGTGGCGGGTCCGAAATGAGGTGCTTTAAGTGTAAAATGCACCGGGTATCAAAGACTTAGCACGAAAACAAGAACGTCAAAGATCCCAATAAATCCCAACAAATCTGGTCCTGTCACTGCCCTGCTTAAGACCTTGTTTTCACCCGCCCCAGTCTACACGCCAGCTCTTATTCCTTACCCGCCCAACTGAAAAATGTTGATTACATGTGAAAATATGTCCAATATAGTAGGTACATAAATTAAATTAAGGTTCATTTTTTCCTGTTTCAACTTTTTGAAAAATGTGGCTATGAGGATATTGTAATGACGTGAAGCTTGCATTATGCTTCTACTGCACAGATGCTCCTAAGAGCTGTATGAGATGTTAATATTCCTATTTTACAGATAAAGAAATGGAGGCTTTGGCAAATAACTTAAAACACTAAAGTAAAATAAAATAACACATCTTAAAATTACTCAGTGAGAAACATTCTCTCCTTGATCAAACTCGAACTAGGCTCCTCTGAGCCTAGGCCTCAACCTTAGCCTATAAAAACTATAGATGCTCAACACATTATTTCATCCACTCCCCAACCCCCACATTAAAAGACTTAAACACTAACAGTTTCTAACAGCTCAAAGCCACGTCCCTGCAAAGACCCTTTAAGGGGCCTGCCTGAGAAAGCTTGAGGCTGCGGAAAGAATTGACTGAAAGAATTGACTTCGTTCTAGCCACACCTGAAAATGGGCCCTGACCTCCCTTTCTTAGAGCATTTACTAAGAAAGACCTACAGTTGTGAATCCTTCCTTTGTCCTTTTGACATGCATATGTATCTCCTACAATTCAGGTGTGTCTTTCTTAAGGACCTGAAGGCCATAACTTTAAAATGTATTCATTGGGAAGGAGAGGAACTCTGTCTCCCGGTCTCTGTGGGAGGGCAGAATCTTAACATTGACAATTGCCAACTAATAGACACCTGGCCTAAACAACATGTACACTGACTACCCTTTGTATTTTCCACTTCCCTGACTTTGCCTAATTACGCCCCTGCACACCTCCCTTTCTACTCCCTCATTCTCCCTTTAAAATGCCCAGTCACGGGAGGGGAGTGGTAGATGAGGGTAAAAGGGATCAAATACATGGTAATGGAAGGAGAACTGACTCTGGGTGGTGAACACACAATGTGATATATAGATGATGTATTACAGAATTGTACACCTGAAACCTATGTAACTTTGCTAACAATTGTCACCCCAATAAACATTAATTTAAAATTAATTAATTAATTAAAAATAAAATGCCCAGTCACCTCTCTATAAATCAAGGTTGAGTTCAGTTCACACTTGACCCTCTTCCCTATTGCAAGAGTATATTACTGATTAAAATCTGTCTTTACCACTCTAATTGGTGTACAGCTTTGTTTATCTTTGCCAGTAAAAGGCTGCATCTAATCATGTTAAATTTTAGCTGTTGTTTGTGGGTAAGGACAGTATGCAAAGTAATCACCTCCTGAACTTCTCAGAATCCCCTAAAATAGAAAACGGAAAAGCAGCACATTAGTCCCAGAAAGAAAAGACTTTGGAAGCCCATGTGTAGCTGCTGCTGGAAGAGACACTAGACAAAATAATAATAATAATAATTAGTTAAACTCTCAAGAATAAATTAAGCTTAAATAGGCCAACTAGTTAATGTCTATAGGGAAGAAAAATGTATCATTTCCCACAGACATACATAAACACTAGCTCCAAAATTGGACACAGGAAGATTTAAGAGAGTAAACGTCGGGGCAGGATTCCAACAAATCCTCCAGTTTTTCAAAGCCCACAAAACTCTAGACACTGGTGTAGAAGAAGGTTGTTCCTGTAAGTGGACAGTGAGCACTCCAGGATTCCTGTACTGGGCTGGGAGGGGGCAGGGGTACCTTGTTTAGAAGTTTGGTTGAGCAGTTAATCTCAATTTCTACTACTAGATTGTATGTCTACTGAGGAGGGGGGAAGGCGGATGAGTGGAGATTATGGCGATGGAGTGGGCATGGGAGTAAAACCTCCTGATGTAGGCGATGTTGGACCTGCCGGCAGTTTCTGAGTGCGGGGGGCGGGGGGGGGGGGGGGGGGGGGGATCGTGTCTCATGAAGCCGAAGAATGCAAACAGGGACCAGGGAAAGGCAAAAAGCTTTAAAAACAGGATAGTTTATTAGAGGCAGGAGAAGAGGTTGCAGCTCCCGAGCAGGAGGGGGTCCCGAATGGGGGTGCCCCATGACTGAGGCAAAAGCTCCTACCTTTATACCTTCCCTTTGTTTGGGGAAGGGGAGCGGTTTGGAGAAGGGAATTGTTTGAAGAAGGGAACTGGGGCCTTCTAATGAAATTTGTCTACCAGGTTTGTTCTGCTTGCCCATCCTAAAGGAATTAGCAAAGTAACCCACTCTGTATCTATCAGATCTGCTCCATTTGTCAGGCCAAAAGGAATTTTATGATTAATCTCAAGGCCTTGTTACATTATGTCTTGGAGCGAAGGAGTGATTTCAAAACCTGAAGTTTTAGGA
This sequence comes from Rhinolophus hipposideros, assembly GCF_964194185.1. NCBI lineage: Eukaryota > Metazoa > Chordata > Mammalia > Chiroptera > Rhinolophidae > Rhinolophus > Rhinolophus hipposideros. The sequence continues at coordinate 21,725,403 of NC_138063.1, read as the reverse complement.
TATGACTGTCTTTGTTTATTCCACCAGGGACCTCCCTGTCTACCTAGAGACATGCTAACTCTCCTGTATCAATCCCCCCTCTGAAGACGAAACCCTAACTGCTGTTAGGGGATAGGGGCGAGGACCACTCTGGCTACTTCAGGCTGAGGAGGGGCATAGAGAGACCAGCAGCTAGGGCTTGTCCAGAGGTCTATCTAAGGGTCCCCGGTAGATGAGCAGATCCGAGCAGATGAGGAGTTTGTTGCTTTGGAGGCCGTGTAGCCAGCTAGTGAGTGGTCCACAAGCAGAGATACACCGTAGGCAGTAGCAAGAGATGATTCCTATAATAATGAATAACAGGAATATGAGAAAGGCTTCTATAAGTCCTATTATGCTAGGAAGCCACAGAGTAAGGAAGGATAAATCTAAACCAAAGAATCTTGTTTATAGTTTAATATTGGAAACCTTTAATTAACTGTGAACTATCAGAGAGACTGAAACAGCATAACCCTTTAAACTTTTTATATTTTTGATTGTGTTTGAGAAGTAGATAATCTATGGCAGCTTTGTTTGAGAACTGTTATTCTGACCTGTCCTAACTTTTGTCTTATGACATGGATAGCCTGTGAGGTGGCGTTTTAGGGTTTTGTTATTAAGTAAGCTATTTGATTATTGAGCTTTTTGTATGTTATTTTTTTAATAATAAAAGAACTCTCATCAGTGAAGAGCCTCCAATCTGGGTTGTCTAAGGGTATTTTTTTGTACATCTGTTTTAGGAGTATAGGCTTGTATTAAAACTTATTGGCAGTTAATTTTTCCTCTGTCTCTCGGAGGAAGGTGGTAAGATTAAGATGGAGCAGGTCCATATTTGAATTAGAGGACCTTTTAAGAGGGCCTGATGCTGCAGGAGGCGGTTATCAGTGAGCCAGTGACTATTGTCAGCATTTAAAAGTCCTTGAATGTGATGGAGGGCAAAGACAGTTAAGTCTTGTCCCATCGTGAGCTTGGTGGCTTCAGGAACCAGAAGGGCAGCCACAGCTATTGCCCGGAGACAAGCTGGTCAGCCACGCGCTACAAGGTCTAGTTTTTTACTTAAATATCCTACTGGTTGCTGTGAGGGTCCCCTGGGTTGTGTTAGGACTCCTAAAGCTATTCCCTTTCTTTCTGTTGTATATAAATGAAAGGATTTTCCTGTAGGAAGGCTTAAGGCTGGGGCACTTAACAGTACACGTTTTAAAAGGTTAAAAGCTTGTTCAGCCTCTGAGTTCCAAAGTAGTAGATGAGTATTTGCATTTTGAGTATCTTTAATTAGTTGATAAAGGCGGGCCATTTCTCCGTATCCTGGGATCCATAGAGGCCAGTAGCCAGTGATGCCCAGGAAGCCCCTTAATCGTTTTCGAGTCTTAGGTAGGGGATACGTGGAGATGGGACGAATTCTGTCCTCCCCTGGGGTGATGGTTCTTTCAGAGATAATTAACCCAAGGTATTTGACAGAAGTTTGACACATCTGGGCCTTGGCCTTGGAAACTTTGTAACCCTTAGAGGCTAGAAAATTTAAAAGGGCAGTAGTACCTTGGCTAATGAGGTCTTCAGATGGAGGACACAATAAAAGATCATCAACATATTGTAAAAGAGTACAGCTGTTATAGGCAACATCTGCTAAGTCTTTAGAGAGGGCCTGTCCAAAAAGGTGTGGACTATCCCTAAACCCCTGAGGGAGGACGGTCCAGGTGATTTGTGAGACCTGGCTTTCAGGGTCCTCAAAAGCAAAGAGATATTGTGAGTCAGGGTGCACAGGTAGGTATTCAGAAAAAGGTGTCTTTTAAATCTAATACCATGAACCATCTGGCACTTTCAGGTATTTGGGCTAGAAGAGTATAAGGATTTGGAACTATAGGGTGTATAAGAATAACTGCCTTATTGATAGCCTGGAGGTCTTGAACTAATCTCCATTCTCCATTGGGTTTGGGAACCCCTAAGATGGGGTGTTGCAAGGGCTGTTGCATTCTCTGAGGAGTCCTTGTCGTTTGAGACTTTTAATGATAGGAATTAGTCCTTTCTGTGCCTCAGGTTTCAGAGGGTATTGTTTCCGGCAAGGAAGTAAAGTGGGTTCCTTAAGATGGACGTGGATTGGAGCTGCCATTAAGGAACGACCAGTTGTCCCTTGTGATGCCCAAACATCAGGGTTGATGTTAGTTTCTACTACTGGGAGACAGCTAGGAATACTTCCAGGGGCTAGGAGAACAATAGGTCCCATTTCTGCCATAATGTCTATTCCTAATAGAGGAGTAGGACTTTCTGGCATGATTAAGAATGAGTGGGAGAACATTAGGTCACCCCATAAGCAGCCTAAGGGCTGGGAAAAATATTTAGTAATTGGCTTGTCCGTGACTCCACGGACTGTGTAACATGTCGATTGGAGAGGGTCCCTGGATTTGAGAGGAAGACAGAGAAAGTGTCTCTTGTATCTGGAAGGAAATCAGTAGGCTTTCCTTCTACTTCTAGGGTTACCCGGGGATCTCCCTGTCTACTTAGGGACATGCTAGCTCTCCTGTATCACTCCTACAGTTACCCCTTTGTGTTACCCCCTCTGGATTACAACTCATGTGATCCAATTATTTTATTGTCAAAAGAATCAGGTTAACCTCTCTGGACCTCTGTTACTTCATCTATAAAATTAGGTGATGATAATCTCTAAGACTTCTTCAGCCCCTGAAATCTCTAGATCTAGTAAAAGCAGTTAAAATATAAGATAGTGTGCAAGTACTAGTACCATGTTATGATTTGTTACTTTTCAAAAACCCAAACTTGCATCCTAAAATGACAGCAGATTATATCCTTAAAAAGAATTATTCCTCCAATTTTCTTACTTTTCAAGATACTGGAAAGCTTGGGGAAAAAATTAAATATATATTTTAAATAGTTTCCTCAGTTTAAACAAATATCTGCCCCCAAACAAAGAACAGGGTAAAATGCATATTCTGCATTTTAGCAGATTATAAAAAAACAAAAACAAAACCAAAAACCTGGCTATGGCCTATTTAAAGTTAGAACTTGCTGCTTGGTGCCAAGCTTCTGATGTCTGCATGATACATTTTCATTCATTTACGTTACATATTCCATCAGACACTACTGTTGAGGATGAAAGTTTCTTCAATTTCAAACACAGATGTCTCCTTATCATTTGCTTCATTAAGTTTTGTTTTGTTTTTTTCTTTTCAGACAGTTAGATGGTACACTTTGGCATCTTGGAGCCTCTTGCTGCAGGCTTTCTTTGAAACTAATTATATAGAGTCAATGTTTTCATTCCTGTCATGCAGGGTCTCTGGTCCTGCTCTCCACATAAGAACGCAGGATATGGTGAGGCCAAAAAGGAACACCCACGAAGCCATAGGTAGGGGAGTCATACCACTATATTCCTGCTGGTGGCTGGGTTGGAGACACAGGGAGCAGACTCCACACAATCTGCAACCTGCTGTCCAACCAACCAAGCAACCAGCCTAGCCACGGCAGTCATATCAGTGGCTAATTGGCTAACTGGTCACAGCTGATGGCCATCTACTACCGGAGCCAGCAACCCTCCACGTGAGGCTGAGAGCCTGGAAAGGGCTCTCTGGGACTCTGTCCCCACAATTCCTTTGAAAAAATGAAAGTATGAGTGCCTTCAATAAAGTTCCTTTAGGCAAGGGGGAGCAGTGGTTAAGATTATGTCTGGGGTAATCTTGTGTGATCTCTGATTAGATATGGGGCACCTTTAAAGTTAAAATGCCCAAGGATGGACCATATTTGGACGTGCGAGGTTGCAGTCCGAACTCAAATTGTTACCCTTCCCTGTATCAATACCTTTGCCTCATTATTTTATTATTTTACTGATCCTTGACTTTGGGTTCAGTCACATGACTCGTTTTGGCCAACAGAATAAGGAAGAAGTGATGCTGTGCCAGCTCTGAGCCTAGACCTCAAAAGGCCTTATATGCTTCTGCTTTCTTTCCTGTGCCTCTGACATTGCCATTAAATAAATAAATAAATAAATAAATAAATAAATAAATAAATAAATAATGCCTGGGCTAGTTCTCGGGTTCTAGGAGAAGGATGAGAGGTACTTGGAGCAGAGTCAAATGGCCCCACTCAAGCCCAGCCTAGATTAGCAAATCCTCATCCAATCACAGATCTATAAGAATAAATGATTGTTGTTTTAAATCACTACATTTGGGAGTTGTTCGTTCCACAGTATTTTTGAAGCAACAGATCTCTACCTAAAGTCACTCCCTTGGTGATCTAATTTATTCTAATGTATTAAAATCATTTAGATACTCTGAAGACTCCTGAATTTGTATGTCCTACCCAGAACTCCCCCATGAACTCTTGGCTGATATTTACAACGGACAACCATTTAGGTGTCTAATAAATATCTGAAACTTACCTTGCCCCAAACGAAATTCCTAATTTCCCTCTGAAACCTACTTCTGTAGTCATCACATTTCAGTTTATGGCAACTCCATCCTTCCAGTGGTTCAAGAAAAAAAATCCTTGGATTGTCCTCGTTTCTATCTCTTTCTATCACACCCTGTATACAATCCATCAGCAAATTCTTTTCACTTCAACTTCAACGTATACCGAAATCTGACCACTTGTCACCTTCTCTACCACTGAAGCCCTGGTCCAACTCACCATCATCTCTTATATAGATTAGTGCAGTAGCTCCTAACAGATCTCTATGGTTCCACCTTCGGCTCTATATAGGTTATACCCCCCAGAGTAGCCCAAGTACTTCTTTCAAAGCCAAGTGAGGAAAGCAATTCATTTGTTGAGAGAACTGGGTCATTTGTCTTGTAGAACTTCCTACATTCCGGATTTACTAATTCCATCCCCATGATCCTTTCTGACTTAAATGTTATGCACAATACTTGCATCATCCATGATGAAAAGTGAAAACACTTGCTGCTTGAAGAAAATAGTCACTATTTAAACTGACTAAAACCTTTCACTAAAGTCAATGAAAAGTTATCAGTTATGTGGTAAAGAAAAACTTTTCACAAGTTAGATCCTAGAATAATTCTTCGATAAATGTGTTGTCTGCCCTATTTCCATTCATATTTTTAAATGTCAGCATTTTTATTCCTGTATGCATTGAACATAGTTCATTAAGGTAAGGCTTATTCATGTTATTTATTAAAAATTTAGACTTACCTTGAAGGATGATAAAAATGGATTATTGGTTTTAAACATTTTTATCCTAATATATTTTAATAGATATATTTATCTTATTGTCTGTGTCTGAGATATGAATCAATGGTGACTGAGGTATGTTTGCTTTTAATCCTGCTATTTACAGTGGAAACTTTGAGTTTAAATGGGTTTATGGCAACAGTATTCACCCAAATGGGTTCTATTTGAGGTAGGCATTGGACTAAAATAGGAAAATCCCACAAAAAGAGCCTCATTCATGTTTATAGATTCACACAAGCTATTCCTGGTATGAAACTCAAATGAAACCATTTGCAAGCTGAAAGCTTGTGCATTATGAAGTGTTTCTGGAAATAGGGCTATTGGAGATGGAAAGTTTCTTTAAAAAATAAAAATGAGTCACTATATCTATTTTTAAACAGGATTGATCCTGAATGGCTACATATAGCTGACTAGTTTTATTAAAAAAAAAAAAATCCTGAGTAAATTATAGCGGAATGAAAAGCTAGAGAAACTACCTACCCAAATGCATATCATACCTTCACTCATGCATTCATTTGTTCATTCTTTTACTCAAGGAGAATTTATTGAACTTCTAAGATGTGCCTTACTTACATCGTGTAAGGGGTTAGGTGAGGTACAGTAGGCTAAACACAAATAATGATCAGACATGCTCCTACTCTGATGAAAATGATCAACTACTAAGAAAAATGAGTCATAGAATGCAAGGATTTACAAAGAAGTAAATGTTCAGTGCTTAAAATAAAGGGAAAGTACTATAGTTTAGAACAGGGTCTCTCAAGCTTGCTGATCATCAGAAGCACATGGGAGCTTTTAAATATATATGATTTTCTTGTAGTTCACGACGGTGCATCAAGTACACGTACTCCTCTTCACCACTTCCCGGGACTCCATTAAATTATAAAGGAATAAGACAGGGCAATACATCTCCAATAGTAAAGATATAGAGGAACACCAGAAATTTCAACAATCTCTGGAAGACAACAAACGGAAGGAAGCATATGGATGGATAACACTCAGTCGATAAAGCTGTCACCCACAATGAACCATGAAAGGGTCCCAGGGGAGGTGGAAATCATTGTCCTGAAGAATTTCACAAAGGTTCCTGATTCAGAGTCGAAGTACATCGGAGATCTAGAAGGAGAAGCCAGGCTGAAACAGGCAGGTAGATTGATAATCTGTATGTGAAATGGTCAGCCTTCCCAGCCCTGATTCCCAAAGTGCTTGGACCATACAGCAAACAGTCTCCATTTGCCCCTGGGCAAGACTGAAAGGACTCCCCTGTTGGGAGATTAAACTATCTGAAGAGAGCTACTGTGTGCATTGCTGCTGGAGAGGAGGGCTGCTCTTATTCTGTCATTCATTCGGGAGGCTGTTAGCTTGATGACTGATTCTCTGCTAGTTCAATCTACAGCTATGCTGCTGATGGCATACGTTCCCAAGTATATAGAGCTTCTAGTTAGACGTCTTGCCCCACATCAATTATATAAATATCCACTCAAGTTCATTATTATTAAATATAAACAGGCAACAGGACACATGGTGAAAACCAGCAACATGAAAAGGAAAGACTAAGATAAAAAGTCAGTAAAACTGACCTCAGAAGAGGACAGATTAATTTAGGGAGGGGGGGGAGGATGCTAATTAGTGCTAATAAAAGTAATTTGAGAGGCATTTAAACAGAGGTTCCCCCTGCCAAAGTTTCTATACAAAAGTATCAGATAAAAGAATGAATTCTTAAAATTAAAAACATTAGAGCCCTCCAAAAACATTCATTGAAAGATAAAATTGAGGAACTATCCAAGAATAAAGAAAAAAAAACATAGAGGTGGAGAATATAAGACAGAAAGCAAACAGGAAATATGGGAGTTTCATAAGGACAGAAGTGCAGGACAGGAAGAAAAACAATAAAACATAAAAATCTCCACAGATGACAAGTGTATGAGTGTTCAAACTGAAAAGACTTACGGGGTTCTGAGTAGGTTAATTGGTTAAAAAAAAAAATTCCATTACCTGGACTGATCATCGTGAAATTTCAAAACTTAGTAAATCTTATATCTTAAATTTTAAATCCTATTAAAGAGAAGATTCAAAAAGCTTCAAGGGAGGGAAAATGTTATCTATAAAGAAATAAGAAACCAATTAACACTAAATGTAGAAGACAATCGTGAGCTTTTTACAAAGTTTTGAGAGAAAATAATTTTGGATCTAAAATTCTACAAGCCAATCAAACTATTAACAGTGTGAGTAAAATAAAGATTTTTTAAAAAGAAAGGTAAAACTAACATTTTCCGAACAAAAGTTATTTTCCAAAAAGATTTTTAAATATGCAGATTCAAAGTTTGCCTAGTCAATTAACAAATATTTATTGAGTACCTGGCATTATTTTAGATACTAGAAATATAACAATTAACATGACAGAGGCCCTGCCCTCAAGAAATTTATATTCTAATAGAGATAAGCTTCAGGCATTCTTTTTGAGAAAGTTATTTGAAGATATACTCCAGCAATAAATGGGTTAAAAAACAGAAGAAGTGATAAGAAATGGCAGAATTAAACTAAGCAGTCAATGAAAAGAATCTAACATGAGAGAGGTCTGTCACAGTCCTAAAAAGCATTGGTTCACATTAGAACAAGTCAGTGTGCTCCATAAAGCATCTCTTATAGCAAAAAGAAATAAAAATAGATTTAATGTAATAGATAAAATGAGAATCAACTAGAAGGCAGAAGTAATATGGTATGGTAGCAATTATTAATGTTCAGCAACATCCAGTTCAACCCTTCCTGGGTACAGAAGATGTCTACATTTCTCAGTGTTCCCTACAATTAGGTGGGACTGTATAATTGAGTTCTGGCCAATGAAATGTGAGTTTCATTTTCAGGCCAAGACTGTTAGGAAACGGTGGATTTTCTGTTTGATCTTTTTCCTCTTTGTTAGCTGGCTGGCTGGACTGGATTCAGGGAGAGCTCTGAAGATCTCAGGGTTGTCAGAGCCACAGCATGGAAACAAACATTCTCCTGATGCGCAGTGGATGGTGATTTGATCAAGGAATAAGCTTCTAGAATGTTAAGCAACTGACTCGGATTTCAGGGTTTTATTTGTTACTGCAGCATTTCTTAATCTACCTTAACTACAAATATGGTAAAAAAAAAAAAAAAGAAGGAAAGAAAGAAAGAAGAAGGAAGGAAGGAAGGAAGGAAGGAAGGAAGGAAGGAAGGAAGGAAGGAAGGAAGGAAAGAAGGAAGGAAAGAAGGAAGGAGAAAGGGAAGGGAAGGGAAAGAAAGAAAGAAGCACCTTTCAAAGGACTCAACAAAATAAAATGTAGAACAACAAACTAACGATCGAATATAAAGTTAAATGTGGCCATCGGTGAAGGCAAAAGCCAAGTTCCAAGTAGCAAATAGATCTGTGAAGAATTAAGAAAAAGGAATTGGCAATGCCAGGAAGGAGAAAAGGAGCAGCAGCTTAAGAAGGCAGAGTTCAAGAATGAGCTTGGCAGGTTCATTTATTCATAAATCCAGTGGCACTGTACAAACTACCACCAGACTCATTTGCTGGTGTTAGTGGAATTAACCCACTTTGGATCTGGAGCAAAGCTATACAATATGTGGAAGTTTGAAAGTCAAGAACAATCTGTGTGTACAAGCAGAGGACAGAGACTCTGAATGGAAGGAGTGGTGATAACGAGTAAAGCCTGGTTCAGGAAGAAGATTAGCTTGGTTGGCCACCTTCCCCATGTTCAGATAGTTCTTTGCAAACCTGTACACAAGTTTAGAACATTTAAGACATCCAAGTCTTGGTCATTAGAAAACACTTATGGAGCAGCTGTATTTATCCAGCGGAGAGCACTGCAATCAATGTAAGACTGGGGCTGTCTGTTCCTGCCCTAAAGGAGTCTCATTGGGCACACATAAGGTAGAGAGAGCAATAAGACAGCACATAACAAGAGCCAAGGGACTGGTTCAGAAAATCAAGTATCCTTACAGGATTTAGAGGAGCGAGAAAATCTGAGGGTTTGGAGAGCCAGGGCCAGGGGTGGACTTGAGCTGCTGAATATTGAAGGTTGGACAGACCTTAGGCAAGAAGAGAGGAAGAAGGAGGGACTTCCAAGTGGAGAAATGCTGTCAGCAAAGGCAAGAAGGTAGGCATTGGGGGCCAAGAAAGGAAAAAAGTCCTGGTATGAGATGGCAAAGTAAGTTGGCTCCAGATTGTATAGGCCTCGAACAACATGTAAGGATTTGGGACACATTGTGTAGACAATAGGCAACATTAAAAATATTCAAGCTGTAAATGGTGGTACAAAACCTTGTACTATATTTACTTTTCTGGTATTAGTTTTTAAGTCTCTGGATATGTGAGAAGACTATCCCAACTCAGTCCTGGAGTAGCTAGCTCCAAGAGTCAATGAGCCTTGGCTTATTGAGAGTTAAGAATAAAAAAGTTCTGTTCTAGAAGATGGAACACCCATCTGATGTTTCCAAAATTTTTCTTTCCTAGTTACTTTGATGTTAAAAGAAGGACACTTCTTAGGATTTCTGAGAATTAATTGCTATCTCCCAAGGGAATTTCTTGTGTCTATTGTTATTTATGTAGCTTAGTAAAGAAAAGATCTCTCTTTACAAATATTACCTTATTAATCTTTGTTGAATCAACCTCATGCACTCAGGAAAGACAGTGGAGGTGGGTGGGGAGTTAAACCAAAGTATATTAGGAAGTAGGCCTATTGACATTAAAGGAGTTGGGGACTGTGAGGGCTCTGAAAACCTGTTATATTATGGAACAGCTTACCTTTTTCTAAGGAACAGGGAAACTACATGGGTTTCTTGCCACATACTTTTCCTTGATCAGGAAACTCAGAAAACTGTCTTTTCTCTTACATCTTTAGACATAGACATAATTAAAAGTGGGGCTATTATAGAGCAAGACAGATAGTAGATTAAACTTTTGTTTGTAGCTTTTGTTTCTAGAGTCCTATTCAAGTTACTTCAGGCAATAGGAGTTGACTGAAGAGTATATATGGCCATAATAAAAAACAGGAATTTTGTGCAGTGAGCAGTGGGGTTTTGAAGGTAAGAGCAGAGGTTTCGAAGTCACAATAGCCGAAGGTTCAAATTCCTGATTTTCCACGTACAAGTTAAATGACTTAACTCCTTCAAGTCCCAAATAAATAGTTAAATAGTTCCTGCCTCATTGGGTTGTTGAGAGGATTAAATGAAATAATGCATTAAGACTCTTAGCACAATGTTTCGCCTTATTGTAACCACTCAATGAAAGTTGGCTGCTAAGTAATTGGATGATAATGCCATATAAGTAGAAGAATGAGAAAGCAACTACATATAAAATCAGTTTCACCAATGATGGCTTGCTTAGTACTGAATTCAAACAGTATTTAACCATGTTTTAAAAGCACACAATTTGGGGGAAACGTGAATTCTTTAAAAAGTCAATCTCTAAAGGGCCATAAAATCTATTTTAATCACTACAACTAATTACAAGGAAGTATAAATCAATACACTTTGCTAAATGGTCTAAAATATAATAAAGAAAACCATCATTAACAATCATCCAGGAAGCCACTGCCCTTAATAGTGAGATGATATAAAAATTGGATGTGTAGAATGAATTTTATTATTTGAAAACTTCAAATGTTAACAATGTTTTCAGAGAAATTCTTAATTTAATACAGTCATGACTTTTCACAATGATTATTTACTTTACGTAACTTGACTTTATTACTTCTAAATTATATGTATAATATGTTAGACCTGGTATGGAAATAAGTGGCCATTTGCAGAAAGGTATTCTGTGCTCCCTGTTTTTCGGATTCTTTCTCAGTTCAAAACCAGTCCTCTTTCCATTCTTCCTCTTAAAGCTGCAACACTGTTTCAGAGCCCAAATCAAGACTGCAGTCAAGCTGTCTTCTCCCAGCCATTGGTGATGGTTACTGGCCCAAGAGTGAAAGTCCCAGGGCTATCACCTGACCACCCAAGCTTACCTTGCTGCTCTCTGACTAGGACAGCCAATGCCTATATGGGTTCCTAAGCCATATTGCTCTCACCCTGGCACATTCCTGAGTCAAGAAATGAGCTTGCTTCTTGCCACTCTATTTATTCTCAGTGTTGTGTTTTCCCAAGGTTGGAACCTGCCCATAAATGCGAAGTGTGCAGCAGGGTTCTGTTATCATGGATGACAATGACTGACAACTTCCTGCTCCTGAGCTGGTCTCTACTGCTGAGCTCTAGTCCCTCGTGGCTACACACCTGGTTGCAGCTTTGCGAGAACCTTTGAGGTCTCCTCCAACCTAACTCCTTTCCTACCCTAGGGAGCAGATCAAGTTCAGGTCCTGTCCCTTTCCCCATCTTCACCTGTGTATATTGCAATGGAGGATACCAGAGATATTATAGCTGGCTCACCTGTGATGAGACCAAGAGATTGAGCAGGAAAAGCTTGCCATGGCAGTGAGAAGAAATGAATTTGAGGCTTGACTCTGCAACTAACTAGCCTTTGTACCCACTGGTCTCCCTTAGCTAAATCAAAGGGCCAATGAGAACATAAAATGACATAAACAGAATAACTATGCATTGGAAAGTTATCACACAAATTGTTACACTGTTGGCTGATCAGAGCCCCCGAATAGAGAAAAGGGTTTTGTAATCAGTCAGAGTTAACAGAAAATCTAAAATAAAAAAATAGAACCTCATTTCTCTTCAATGTAAGAATTTGGAAGTGGGCATTCCAGAGTTAGAATGGTGGCTCAGTAGAAGTCAGGGACGCAGGCTTCCATCATCTTTCTGTGCCATATTAGCATTTGGCTCCTATCTTCAGTTACCTCACGGCCCAAGATGGCTTCTGGGTTTCCATGCACGTTACAGACGTCCAGTAAGAGGGAAGAGGCAGGGAAAAGAGAAACACTGCCCAACAAAGTCAAGCTCTTTTCATGTGACCTTCCTGAAAGTTCCACACATTTCCACCCACATTTTATTAACCAGAATGTAGTCACATGGCCACATGTAACTAAAAGCAAGCCTGGGAAATGTAGTCTTTTATTTAGGTGTCTTGCCACCTGAGAATGGACACAGTTGGACATCAACTAGCAATTTGCCACATACGGTCATCTAAAACCAAATGACATGTCAATATTCTTGGAGAGAGTGTTTAAAGTGATAACAATGAAATGATCTTCTCTTGTGATTGGCTCAAATAAAACAAATGAGTCCACTCACTCAATCAACTAAAATTGTTTTGTGTAGCTACTACATGCCAGGGACTGTGCTCAGCTCTAGGGAGATGGTAGTGAGCTGAAACAAACATTCCCTGTCCCCAAAAGTTTATAGTGTGTACCTTCCCACAAAAGGAAGAGTGTATAATTACAAACCGTGGTGTGTGTTATCAATGGGGAGCCTTGTAAGATGGTCAGACTTGAACCTAGTGTGTTCAACTCTGTAGACAGAGACAAAGGAGCTCTCTTCATCAGGCCTGGAGTCAGCTGACAGTGCCCCATTAAATGATGCGATCATGCTTCCTTAGCTGGCCATTGGTGTTCCTCTTCTCTGACCCTCCTCACTGCTGACCAAGGTTATCTCATCTCTTAGCCTTAAATGAAAGAGATCCTATCTGCTTGATCATATTCCCCTGTAACTAGGAGAGAGTTCTCTCTCTGTGTTTCACAGACCTGAGGCTACACTCATTGCTCAAATGAAGGATATTGGGATGTTTGTCCCTCTCTCCTTGCCTGTAGCAAATAGATGAGCAATTACTCAAGGCATTCTGAGGATCAAAAGCATCAGTCTGAAATGTCTTTCTGTCCCTACAGGAAATGCTTTTATTGGTTAGGCTGGGATTTCTATTTTGATTTGCTATGGCCTTTTTTGATCTCATAATCTCATTTGGAATTAGATCATTTTATTTGCATCGCTCATATTCTTCATTAGCTAATATTTGGGTTGACCTTGGAATTTTGACATGATAAAATAGTCAAAGGAAAGAGCACAATGTTTTTCAGCTGTCATTTTTATGGAGCCAAGAATTATTCGTCCTTTTGAACAGTGGCTTTATTTTTAGCCCCAATGCAGTGCTTTAGATGGATGTTCTGTCTGTTTCCACAGGGCAGCTCAGATAAACCAATCCAATCCAGTTTTAGGGACAAATTCTTTTTGTTACAACTTAGAAGCATCAAGCATTGCAATAGGCAAGAGATATTCACTCTCCTTAATGAGAAAATATAGGGGTTAATGATGTTTCCATACCATATGTTGGATTTCCTTGACTGTTTTTCTCTGGAGCTTTTGAGTTTTGGTGTATCACTTCATGGGTGCATGGAGGACTGTTAAGTTCTAGTGTTTGCAAGGCATATACTCAGTCTGGAAAAAAACACAACTCGAATTGTGAGGAAACTCTAAGACTGTCAGAATAAGGATAATAGGAGTCTTCCAGAGCTCAGGGAAAGATGGATAGCGGGACTCTTAAGGAGCCTGGATTTCAGGTGGAGAACTGGAAAGAACAAATGTAGTTTCAGCATCCTCAGTAATGGACACCCGATGTCCTTCACACTGAGCGTGGCTGTTAACTCAGTTCAGAGCTATGCCATGGTTAATAACTCCAGGCTCTCAGACATACTTGTCAAGTTATCTGGTTCTTATTTCCCTTTCGCTACAAGATCATTTCCTGATTTTAGCACTATTAATTCTGAGCCATCTAAAGTTGCAATTGGGAAGAATGACATTTCAGGCTTGTTTACACTGCCAGTTGAAGCAGCTCCAGGATAAAGACCTTAAATTCATCTGCAAATCTGTTCGTTCTCCTTCAGGAATCCCTGGCCTAACTGCTGCTCCTGCTGAGTTAGAACTGGGTTCTGCAGAAAATGACCTCTGCTGTCCCCTGGTGGCTGGTCCGAAGCCAGGTTTGTGTCCTCCCAGATAATTTTCTGTCACCTCTTATCATTGGCTTAAAGTACGAAGCTAAGAATGCTGGGTTTCCATCCCTATGTGAAATTTAAAGTGTACATTAGAGAAAATGCTCCATGAACTTGACTGCCTGGTTACCCCCTAAGCACAGCTGTCAGTTTCAGAAACGTGTGCCATATCTGAAGGGCTATGTCAGCCCCATGCCCAGAGCCAGGTCCCTCTTGGAAAAACACCTCAAAGAGAACATCCTGCCCTCCATGGTCAGTTGCAGCCTTTTCAGATTATTTTCTGCTAGTGGTCATTGGGAGCGTGGCGGCAGACACCAGAACTTGGTTTATATCCCTTCTCTGACTTGGCTTCCCATCCTTCCTGGGCTAGGAAGCAAATCACAGTGAGTTCTTCCTTTGATGTGGTGCTAAGGATAAGAAAATTTATCTCAGAGGAAGTTGTGAGCTTTCTTGGATAGGTCATGATAATGAAGAAGGTGCGGACAAGTATCAAATATCATGGTGATACATTCAAACCTCTTAAAATCTGGCCAGGGGTGCCGTTAGTGAGATGCGTCTTCTATGCGTATTCTATGGTCTTTGGCAACCTCAGAAGAAGGGCATTCACAGGAGACTGCAACCCAGCACTACCTTCAGAATCCTGGCCCCAAAGGGGTCACAATTTGTGCCCTTCTATCTATCTGAGCAGAGATTCTGAAAGGCAGAATTTTTGGCATAAAATGATCTCATGGCCTTTGATGCAATATTATAGTAATAGTAAGGAGGAAAGCACAATATGAACTTCATTGCCAACACCGTCAGAAGACCTAGCAGAAATTTAGAAGACTTCCTTACCCATATGAAGATCCTACCTCGATGGGAGGACCCCAGCTGCTGCCAATGGCCAAAGGCTAATCTAGGCTTTAATAATCATTTTGGAAGGAATTCTGGTTTCAAAAAATAATTTATTCAAATATTTTATGCCAAAATAATTCTTAAAAGTATTAGTTTCTATTAGTTGACCCCAAGCAAATATGAGTTTAACTACATGAACACAACTGTTACTTCATAGTTTTTTTATTATAGACTTTTTTTATCCACATGAATGTTAAAGAAACTACAACAGAGTTAAATACCATTTTTGATAACATGATTATATTCTTAATTACACTCAATATTAAACTGTAAAATATTTCCAGAGGAATACAATCTTCATTCATACAGCAGGCAAAGTACAACCAGAGAGGAAGGGGCCACGTGTAAGTCTGTCCAGTTTGCTATGAAAAGCAGGTCTGTGTACGGCTGATGCCATCCTCGCTGTTGCACCGTGATCCCCACTCCTAGGACAGGTCTTGTGTTTGCTTTCCACCAATAATCATGTCTTCAAAAGTAAAAGGCAGTCTTTAGAGCTGCCCTCTCCAAGGGTGCAACACTTGGGACCGTCCATAGATTTCCCACCCCGGTTGGCCAACACTCTGGGTTTAGTCGGCCTTTAAAAACACAAAGACTCAAACTTTGGTTCCACCAAAAGATGTGACAAGTATTGGCTGCTCTGGTTGGCTCCCCCCTCCCCCCACGAAGGAATGGCCGCTACAATTTATTTTACATGGTTGTCCATGCGGCTTTGAGGTCACTTGTCCTTGGGTTCTCCTGAACCTGATTTTGTTTTTGATTCCCAAGCCCTTTCAATCGCAGTCTTTATGTGGGTCAGAAGTGCTCAGTGGCAGGCTGTATCTTACAAGAGAACAAGAGTAAGTGGTTCTGTGCACCTGGGATAAGACAAAAAAAGCACAGAATGACAACCTCAGTGTGACACAATCAGAGAACTTAAATACATGTAAAGTAATATTTACATAACCTTTAGAGAGGACATTTTTAGTACAGTTTGGACAAAAACTTTTAAACAGTGGCCATATAGTCATCTTCCTTTTTACACACATTTGCCTATCTTAGGTTATGTATCTCCACTGACATTGAACCAAACTAGGACTAAATCAGAGTGTGATGGTTTGCTATGCCTTTTTTTACAGTAAAGCCATTTTGTGGGGAGGGGATCTAGAAGCTCTGATTTGTTGTTGCACAAACATTAAGATAGCCTGTGGTGGTGAAAGGTGCAGACAGAATTTCATGCTCCAGTATCCTGCTGGCTTTAGCTGGATGGCCCAAGTTACAACTACTTCTACTGTCCTAGGGTTTTAGGGCAACTGTAGAAGTAGCACTGAAAGTTCTGTGATTCAACATCAATAAAATTGATTGGTTATTAACTGCATACTAGTAACCAATATTAGAAAATGTAAATTAGGCCACATTTTCAAGCTATAAATCAGAGGAGCGCTGACAAAGTGTGGGCTGCATTGCCGGGCAGTCTGGCTCAAATCCTTGCTAGCAGTGGGACCACAGACAGCTTACTCATCTGTCTGCATTTCAGTTTTCTCAGTAGTAGAATGATAAAAGTAGCAGTACTTCTCTCCAGGGGTTGTTTCGAAGATTAAATAAGATAATCGACATAAAGGGCTTAGAACAGCGGTGCACACGTTGTCATTCTCACTGGAGACACTTGAAAGAACCTGATCCTCTTATGTCTGACTATAGAAGAGAGAAATGGATATGACATTGCCCCTCTTTATCTTTGATCTGTACAAAAAGAAGTCACGGAATGTTCAACTGCAATCTCTCTACATTCTTTTAAGACCTTTTCTTTGTTGTTATTTTTGTACAAATTATTCTAGAAGTAAAATAAAAATAAGAAGAGTTTACCAAAAAAGTAGGTATTGTGAGCATAGGGGAGGAAAGTCATATTTTCAAACTCTCCAGAAGGATGCAGAGAAGCAATTAGTGATGAGGAGAATGCAGACTAAGGCAAACGGAGGTGGGTCTGCCCTTGAGTGCTATTTATGATCTTGAGCAGACTTGAATAAAAGCAGCCCCTTTGTGCGAAAAGAGAGGGAATATGGCAGAAGACTGGCATGCAAGAGTCAAAATTTTAAAGCTGGTAGAGATTTTGATCAGGTTTGGCTACCCACGTTTTACAGCTAAGCATAAGACTCAAAGAGATTAAATGATAACATTGGGAGGCAGTATCAGATTTAGCAGCCAGACTTCCTCAAAACCAGCCTAATGATTCTAGTAGGACAGAGAAGAGGGTTTAGAGTCAAGTAGACCTGTATTGAATCCTGGCTTTGTCATGTATAGCTGAGTGACCGGTGTTCTCATGTATGAAATAGGGATAATGATAGGATCTACTTTATAGAATTGTAAGGATCAAAGGAGATAATGTGGCAAAGAATTTAGTCTACTATGTGGCAGAGTTAGTACTCAGTTAATGATTGTTATTATTTCCAGCTTGGTCAATGAGTTTCTGTGTAACTATGAATGAGCTATTTCCTATGATTTACTCTCCATGGATATAAAATGATTGAGTTCTCTGTGAAAGACATGGGTGTTTCAACCAGATAAAGGGATGACATTTGCGTAATGTTAAATGGTGCTTGCTAGAAAAAGAATGTAATAATTAAAAGAATAAAGTAAAAGAATTAAAGTAATTATTAAGTCAGTGTTAACATTATGGCATTTTTATTTGGGGTGCAGATTTTACACAGATTGCACTGGGGTGTCTGCGTAGGACACAGAAACAAGCAAGGTAAGGAAGTTTATCAGGAACAATTCTGGTGTTAAAAGTGGTCCCAGATGAAAGAATAATACAAAATTTTGAACTATTTTTCAAATGATTTCTATTGTACGTGTGAGCTCACAATGAAGCAAATACACAGAGCAGTAGAATGTCTAATCTACTAGGACTTGTTTTAGGAGGTAGTTTGGGGATAAATAAAATAAACTACACTTTACACAGCTGGTAGCTAAACAAACAGAATTCATTGCCCCAAAGGGAATTATGCCTAGGTTGAAGAAAGGTTTAGATAAATCCGTGGGTAATGGATCTTTAAGGAGTCGTCAAGGGAAAGTTAAGAGTATTCAGTGTATATGCCTCAGTTTTGAGGTTGGTATTGTTAAAAACAACAATTTGGCTTTTCTAATGGAATTACACAGTTAGTAATCTGGTCTGAGTGGACCTTTATTTTGACTCAACATGGAATTTCTTATGTCTTAATGTAGGGCAAAAAACATTTGTAGAGCAGTGATATGTGGCGGTACTTGCTCGGCTTATTAAGTGGATTGCCTGTGGTTTTGAAAAGCTTCCTCCTCTTAATAGTCATATTGGAATCCACTGGGTGGCAAGAACACAGCACACTACCTTAAGGGTCACTCTTGCATAAGACATTAATGCATCAGTCCCTAATTTGGAAACCTGTGGTCACTCAGCAAGACAGAAGTTGTCTCTCTCCCTTGGTGTAATGATTTTTATTTTGTAATCTCTCTTGGGGTAATTCCTTGCAGGCTTGGCATGTGGAGAATCAAATACTGCCTCTAACAATATGGTCGTGATTCTCTGCTTGGCTGATTTAGCTCAGCATTTAAGTAACCACTAATCTTCTGAAAGCACCAGGGTCTACTTAGAGAAATCCCTGTTGTCTGCAAGGATGGAAACAAAATCAGCATGGAGGAAGCATTAGTTACTAAACACAAATCAATCTTTTTTTTTTTTTTCCACCTAGCTGTATGCTATGTCACCACCAAAGGCGTGGTTTCTGGGCAGTGAATCTTCATTTTGTAGGTGTAAGAGCCGCTCATGTCTGACAAGCAAGGAAGATTAGTTGGGGAAGTGGAAGGAGTAAGAAGACAGTTTACTGAAGTTCCTAAGTGTAAATCAAACTATATTCTAATGGATGAATCTCACAAACATGGAGTAAAATAAGCCAGATAAAAGAGATGATTCTATACAATGTCCTTTACTAAAGTTTAGAAGCAGGCAAAGCTAATCTTTATTGGGGGAGGGAGAGTAACTGGGCAGGGATACAAGGTGGCTATCTGGGTGCTGGAAACCTGAGTTCATCCGGTGAAAATCCACCGAATTTTAATTTGTACACTTCATGATTTGTATGACTTATATGACTTTATCATTTGTAGACTTTGCTGAATTTGTTATACTTCAATAAAAGGTTATTCACAAAAACATCTGAATATAGTCTCTTTGATTTGAAAGAAAATTAGTTTAACACTTTGGGTTTATTAGCATTAATTTGGATGTGGCTTGCTTTGATTACCTTGATTTTTCTGAGTTAAAATTTACTGGAGTGTGAATGTTCTACGATTATTCATTTCACACTGCTGGTACAAACCTCTCTACTATAATGAGAAACTACCCAAAGTCAACTTCAGACTTAAGAAAAACACTTGAATCTACAGAATGAAGCCAAATTCACAGGCCCATTTGCATATGGCTTCATGGAGATAGAAACAAAATAATTTATTATTTGACCATCTCTGCTGCAGAGACATCTGCTCACAGAAGACAGGAAGTGCATTTATTAGGAGCAAGTAGGCACTGGATCTAAAGTCAGGAGCTCTAGAATCTCTTCTTGGCTTTGCAACACAGATATAAAACATTCTATCTCTCTTCTCTGTATCTCAGCTCCCTGTGCATAAAATTAAGAGAAAGCATATGAATGAGAGTCTGTCTTGGAAAGAGTTTTAAGCTCCTGATGAAATGTGACATAATTATCATGATTTAAGACAAATACTGAAAATTATCACTAATAAAGATGATGGCAAGAAATAGGCTTGTCAATTGCACATGGTAGAGGAGGCTTTTGATATACATAAGAAAGGCATGAAGGAAAGAAAAGGAACTAAGAGCCTATGTTGTATGGAGTTCTTTTTGCCAACAAATTCTATAGAGTTGAAAATATGTTCCAGAGGGAAGAATCATTCTAATGGGAATGGATCCAACTGATAAATGATCACAATCCTAGTTGGCCGTGAATACTTACAAATACTACCTCTGACATCTGAGTTTTTTCCTGACTTAGCAATTCCAATTGTTAGGTCATCTTAATGTATTGTTACAAAAACTACAAAGTCCTAGTATTTGCATTCCTTCAATTCTAATAATTATATATGTCTTCTTCCAAATAATCAAAAAGTTGCTTTTGAAATGTTTCGTTATGTTCTGAATAGAGTCATTGAATTTTGACTGTTTTCTTTTCCTTAGGAGTCCAGAATACTTTTTACTTTTAAGTTGTGGCCATGGATATGAACTTGAACCTGGCTTTAGCTACAGAGAAATTGTTATTGGTTTAGGGAAACAAGAAATCACTATTCCTAGAGCAGAAGTTCTCAAAGGTCTATATTGCCCCTAATTGTTCATATCTCCATCTGTCAGCAATTCACTCAAAGTCAGATTTTGGGAAGACTTTTTGGAAGCAAAAGAGAGACTGAGGAGATGAAACAGAATAAGCATGACTGTGGACCGTTTCCTTCAGAGGGGCAGTAATTGGGGTGTCAAGTAGAACCAGAAAGAGCAGAAAACCTCAAAACAGAATGAAGATCACTTCTGCAGACTGAATAGAAAATTTCCTTAGTTTTCGAAATTTTCCATGGAATTTATAAGACCCACTTAGCCATTCATTTAGGAAGTCCCATGCCTAGATATAACAAAGTTCATCAGTATACTGGCTTAAACACAGAATACAACTTTACCAATCCGTCAGGCTGTTTCAAATACATCAATAAAGAACACGGCCATGCAACAACAATGCAGAGAGTTAAGGAAAAATCTCTTTCCTCTGGTGAACTCACCTTTTAGCTTTTGCTGAGATGGGCACCAAGCTTTTCTTTCCTGATCAAGCTTGCTGCATAGGGGATCTGTAAGATAAAAAGAAGCAAAACTCTCCAGGTAAGCTAAATTTGGAGACAGATGTGTAATGGAGAGCTTTCATCATGCCTAACAATTTGAATACCAATGGATCCTCCCTGAGGAGAAAAGGTCTCCATCTGCTCAGCAGTATGGAACTTCTGGGATATACCAATTCCTAAGGCCTGTTAAAAAGCATGTCAAGGACAGAACAGGTGGTCACACCGGATTGTTGCTACAGCTAGTCTCGGAGGTTATTATGTGACATTTTCCTTTAAAAACTTTTTTTATATTTGTATTTAATAATATGGTATCCTTATTTTTTATTTAGGTACAAAAACTAATTTGTGATGTTATCATATATATCTAAGGTTACAAAACAAGAATGTGATTACAAACTAATTCAATGTAGTTTTTCTTTTAATTAGAGTGATAAAATATGCTATCATTACAAATCACAAATAAGAGTAACTAAACACAAACTATTACTCTGGGTAATTTCCCAATAACTACCAAGAAGCATCAGAAATAACTGCACTGAATGGAAAATATGACCCTGGATAAAAAGAATTCTACCTGGATAAACTTGAAAAGTACTTTTCACTACTGGGGCGTT
Organism: Rhinolophus hipposideros; assembly: GCF_964194185.1. Classification (NCBI taxonomy): domain Eukaryota; kingdom Metazoa; phylum Chordata; class Mammalia; order Chiroptera; family Rhinolophidae; genus Rhinolophus; species Rhinolophus hipposideros. Next base: position 21,703,958 of record NC_138063.1, on the reverse strand, counting down.
GAATGACAGCCTGTCACATTTGATATGTGCAAATGGTTGAAATTGGACAATATGTATTATTTAGATTTGCCACTTCACTAACCCCAGTTAAACTACTCTATCATTATGTTACTTATCATCATCATTACAAGGCTAAACTCAGAACTCTAAAGATTCAAATAATTTTACACTTAAGTAAGTATTCAGCCTTCTAGAATGTAACACGAAATTCAGCTGTCATGTAAAAGCAATGAGGGAAATAAGATTATCGTCATTCAACGAGGCAACATTTTTGAATACTGTTATATATATCTCCCTTACTCCCAGCATATTTGCTTTGCTCTCCTGACCTACCAGTCCAAAAATATGAACTTTTATTAATGGGAGGGAGCTACAAGCATATGATGAAGTTAGTGACTAAGATTAGCTGGACATTTTGCTGTAATGACTGGTCAGTTAAATCAAACAGTCTTTCGAATGGAAAACAAAGGACAAGACTAAAATAACAATCTCACTATTTTGATATGCAACCACAACATAGATGTATCCAATAGGCACATGTCTGATAAAGGGTATGCCCAGCAGCACTGAAATTAATGATTCATAGAGTACCATAAAGAGTTCAGTGTCCTAATCTCATATTTTAGGACATGAGCTGAGATCAGCTAGATAACTATGACAAGAATAGCTACATGGCAACCTACTCTAGTTACCTCTTCTTTTCACTCTAGGTTATGCTATACCTGCTATTCACAGAGATGCACTGAATCTTGATTTTCCATTATGGTGCACGCTGCAATGTGCCAAAATACATGGATCACCTCTCTCTTTAGACGCATGATATAACAGAGACTTGAAAGGAACTATATTATTTAGGATAACAAGTAGAAATGATGTAAACCTTGGGGTATGAGGAATTACCTAATAGAATATATTTGTGCCACTCTCACATTTAGAAAGAGTCCTCAACATCAAGATTACATGAAATAAAGATTGAGTAAGTGTCTGCTCTGTACCAGGCACTTTTTGAGGTAAGTTACCATCACCATGGGCCATTTCATCAAAGCCACTAGACTACTCATCCTGACCCAAAGAAAACTGCCTGAAGGGTACTACTTTCAAATCTAGGTCAGAATGCCTTTTTCTTTCTTCCTTTCTTTCTTTTTCTTCCCTCCTCCCCAGAAAAAAACAATGTAGCTTTTCATTAAGATGAGAAGCTGAGGAAAAGAAAAAAGAACTCAGAAAAAAAGGACATTTCCAAATAACCGCATTTGATCCAAAATCTCCAGACTCGAATTTAAATGTGTATAAAGAATTATCCCCACTGAAACACTGATTGTTTCATTTCTTTCATTAAAACAAAATGAAATAAAAGCTGAACAAAAACAGAGACAAAAAAGCAAAAGGTTGTGAACTAAAAATCATGTATTTTTAATTCTAAGTCCTAAATCATCAATGGTAAAGAATATATTAGCAAATGGCTCAATTGTTAATGATAGCCACCCTATTTCATTGATTTCATTGAAATTATTATGTAACTTCTAAATTACCTAGTTGGCTCTAGTCTATCAAAAGTATTGAGGTCTCACCAAAATAAGATAACTTCTTAGTTTGTGCCAATAGAGAGTTGGACTGAGCTCAGACATTCAAGTGGGTCAACATCTTGAAAGCAGAACGATGAGAAAAGGCTCTATAACTAAGCAACAAGTGACTGCATTGTCAAAATGGCAATAGATCAATAATTAGGGAAGAACCCATTGTAGCCAAAGCCTGTCTACTGCTGGGGAATCGTAAGGCAGCTTCCATGGAAGTCCAGACTTGCAGGGACCTCCTTTTTGTTGCACATTTAGCCACAAAACCAAAATCCTCTAGTGGCCCAGGGATGTTTTTCTAAAAATATAGTTCAGAAATGTAACCATTTTACCTACTTTTTTAAAAAAAACACGTAAAACATATTTTAAAAATTCTCTGCATAGAGATGATAAAAATCTGGGCAAGTTTCCGTCCTGATGAACACTGGAGAACCTTCAAGAAAAGACCACATCACTGAAGAGCTGTGCCCTCGTCAGAGGGAGCTCTGCTCCTCCACCAATGGTAAGATGTAGCTCACTTTTCCATGCAAGGAAGCACTGTGCTCCTGCCATCTGGAAGTTGTAAACTGCTTTTTTGCAAGTCTACAGTGACTCGAACATTAGTACTAAATCTATTGATTGAACGTTCTTTTACTTGAGACTTTTTGTAATGGAGAACTTTGAGACCCTTTCCCCTTGGTTGTGTGTGACTGCAGCATTCTGGAGAAACAGCAGAGGGCACTTCAAGTCTAGCACATTTGCTCCATCTACGCGCCTCTAGGCAGCGATCCAGAAAGTTCAAAGGATGAGAATCTGAGTCTAGCCATTTATCTTGGGCTCTGTTGCAGCACGTCCTTCAAGAACTAATCTGAAAAAGAGCATGTCCTCAACTATGAGAGGTAAGGTCTGTATCTTATACTACAGTAGTACCTTATACAGAAATGCACTCGCTTAAAAAAATTGCTGTCAAATTAGCCATGAAAAGAAAAGGTTATCAAGACATCATAACAGTCTCAACTCATGCTGTAAATTATATTCCAGTCCTTGGAAAAACCTTAATCAAAAGGTTATACAGAGTAAAATACCTTTACCTTCTTTTTTTATAAAAAAATTGAAATATGATTGACATATAAATATAACATTGTATCTGTTTCTTCACCTTCTTCTTAACCCTAAGGGGTGATGAATTTTGTTCTTAAAGTGGGACACATCTTTTCTAGAATCACTACTCACTTATGAATGAGAAACCTGTGGCTCTTTATTACATTGAACAGTAATGTCATGAGGAACTTGCTAAATTCTGTAACTTTTTAATTTGGTTCATAGTGAGAGGAATATATTTCTTTGTTGGTATAAATAAATCCGGTTTAGTCATAAAAACATTTTAAGCATTTGAAAACCCAGGGCAGGGGTGAGGGACTTTAACACAAACTGTGTCAAGAAGTTTAAAACTAAACTTTTTTTTAAAAAAAAAAGTTAGCTTGTGGTCATGTGTAAATGTTAAATAAACTGCCTATGCTTTAAATCTGACATTGAGATAAATGCACATTCATTTATAAATGCACAAAGAGAGTCAATCATTTGTCTCTCTAGTCATCACAACTTTGCATTTAACAAACTGGAAAAGGAAGCAATGGTGCAGAAATTATAGTCAGTGGAGAATCTAAAAATGCAGGAGCCAAAGAAATTCATAAGTTTTCTTTCTACGTCAATGATACCCAAGATGCTTTCAATATAATCTTTTGAATAAGAACACTGTGTAACAGCATAGTATAAATGCATTGTTGGTCTATGGGACTCGTTACAAAATATGATGGCTTTAATATATTTGAATTCTCCATTATTTCAGGATAGAGTGGGTTTTTATTTCATCTAAACGAAAAAAAAATGTCTATACTGTAGGCAGACGACTATTCTGTAATATATGCTCTGTAAACTTTAAATATAAAATAATAAAATAATTTTAAGTGAATTGTTTGGTTCTCAGGGAGCAAAGCATGTAACCATATTTACTGATGAATTAGATCATTCAACTAAAAATACCGAGAAAGTTGGTAACTGTGATACCAGCACCTTCTTGATACTCTTTAGACATAATTTTTTAAAGGCATTTCCCCACAGGTGATAATTCCCATTAGCAAATAAAACAAGCTGAATAGGGACTAAGTAAATTTCTATTCAAGTAACCTTGAGTCTGCTGCCTCAATTCTAAAGCAGATAGTATAATGTAAACACAGGTTCTTCCTGCACAAAAATATCTCCAGCCACCAAAGCTTAAGTAGTTCCACTATTAAAGCACTACTTTAAGAAGGGGCATGCCCTTCAATCAATCACTCATACTGGCATAGTATTTTATGACTTGCATGGGCATTTCATGTTTATTACACATTTACACCTTACTCTATCCCTATCAGGGCACTAGGTTAGACCTTACAAGAGGTCCCTTTGGTTGAAGAACTGACACTTAATGAACTCTATGGGATGAGTCTTGAACTCAAGTTTGCAGACCTTAAAGCGTGTGTCTTAGTCACAAGGCCAGTACAGTAATATACAAGCTCCACGTAACTCAATAGTAATGCCTTCCTTTAGTATTTATGGTAGTAGTTACTCAGCATAAAAGAACATTTGAAGAAATCAGGACCAAACCAGGGAAATTTGGAAAAATATTAAGACCACAGCTATGTGAAGATATCAGAGTTGGGGCAGGGGCTCTTCATGGGTGGTGATTCACTCAACAAATGTTGACTGATAGCTATCTGATGTTAGACACTGTCCTGGGTGCTGGAGGCAGCAAGAAAATGCTTGGCATGTTAGGGGGTAAGGGAAAGAAAAGAAGGAGAAGAAACAGGAGGGACACATCATGTCTATTTCACCAATTTTTATGTTGTTAGCCTAGATGTGCCTTTGTGGATTTCAGGAATCCACATACCTGCAGGGCTGGGGGGAAAATTTCTAGCTTCTCCCAAAGAATTTAATTTGCATCCAGAAATAATTTACTATCTAGTGGAAGGTGAGTTAATAACACTTGTCTAAATAAATACATATGACCAAATATTTTGCAATACAGAACCATAAAAATGTTTAGTAATACCAATTTGTATCATCCATGTATCAAATATGTCAAAAGACAGGAGACATTCTTTTCTTCTACGTATCAGTACTGCCTTCTTATTACATGGATGCAATATCATTTACTCTTTTACTAAAGAAACCAAATGTCAAAGAAAATTAAGACATTAAAATTACATAACTGGCCTTAGAGAGGGGTACTGAAATAGTTTCTTTTCCTTTTTTTTTTTTTAACTTTTATTTATTTGTGTTTTTCCAGGACCCATCAGCTCCAAGTCAAGTCATTGTTTCAATCTAATTGTGGAGGGCGCAGCTCACATAGGTCCACATGGGGATCGAACAGGCAACCTTGTTGTTAAGAGCACCGCGCTCTAACCAACTGAGCTAATTGGTTGCCCCAATAGTTTCCCTTTTTAATGCCCATTTTGCTAGACTCACACCACCCCGAAATCACAAATTTTTGGTTGCATATATGACAATTTTTGTCTTAAGAGTCTGAAAACAATGTCCTGAGTAAAATCAGTAAGGTCTTAACATTTTGTATCACTTTACTAACAATTGTCACCCCAATGCACTTTAATTACAAAGAAAAATTTATATCCCTCTACCTCCAATTCTATATTACAGTTCATCCTCTGGACAAAGAGAACAAGTATATTCACAGTAAATAATTAGTAGCTCTTATTTTCTAGATATCAAAAGCTAAAAATAGTAGATACATTTTTTTAACCTCTGCGGGGGAGGGTTAATTGTCCACTGATTAAGAAAATCCTTTTGCTTTCCAATGAATTTAGGTGCAAAAAAAAACTAACAAACTAAACCAAAAGAAGAAGAAAGATCCTGTTTAAGAGGCGTCTTATGTTGAGGTGGTTTTCAGAACTGAGAATTGGGAACCAGCACTTACGATCGAGAAAGTTTAGATCGAGAAAGGTTTAGAATGACAAGAAGCACTTTTAACAGAGACCCAGAATGGGGAGAAACACCACGAAATACAAGGTGACTTGAAAAATGACTCTCAGCAATCTCCATTCACACAAACATGATTTCTCCTATGGAGAAAGGAAACATTAATAACCATCTTTCTTAAATAGTCCTGACAGAGAGCTAGATACCTGGCTCTTGAGACAAGACAGGTGGCTATGCAAAGATACATACTTAATGGTATAAGGATGACATGGACCGGCTCAGAAATGCCAAGCAACCCAAATTTTAGCAATCATGCTATGAATTATACTGAGAACCAGTATATGCCTTTATCCAGGTGATTGAAAATACCCTGCAAACACTGAGCAGAAATTTCTCCATTGTAATCATGAAAATGAGGAAGCTGGGGAGACTGGTTTAAAAGCACTAGTGAATAATACCAGGTATATCTGCGTGGGGACAGAGGGCAAGGAATCCATTCAGAGGAAAACAAAAAAATAGACTATTTATTTATCAGACATCTTCCTGTTTTCCTGTTTCTGTATAAATAGATCTTGGTCAGTGTCCACTTGTAGACATGATTAGAATAGCGTGAGTAACACACTTCATTTGGAAATAGGTCCTTTCTTTTCATCTTTCTAGTGAATTGAATTGATTAATTGTGTTATACTATGTTCTATTGCCAGTGGAGAGCCTGGGTCAGGTCTGGGTAGTGCAAGGAGGGGGAAGATGGAAGACAATTGCCCTTCACTGAGCTTCTACCACATCCCAGCACTGCATTCGGAATTTTGCAGTGAAAGACGATGCAGGTAGCTCTGGTTTGCCCACAGAGACAATTCACACATCTGTCTATTAACACATGGTAGGTAGTTACGTTCCGAGGAAACGTACTGACACATCTGTTTATCCTGTGTCTAAGTAAATCTCTTGGTAATTAACATCTAAACCAGCTGACAAGTAAGTGGACCAATGGATTTCACAGCAAAAATCATACACATTGGGTGGTTTGAAAACAAGCCCATCCAGTTACATTTATTTTTAAGCAGAAATGCATCTTACAATTTGTAACTGTTGCACCATTTCTTCTCGGTAGGCTAGTTCCCTTTTCATCTGATCCTGAAAATTATCTAGTAGGAGAGAGACACAGAGAAAGAAATTAATTGAAGTGCAAAATCTACTTTTAGTATATTTAGAAAAAAATATTACTGACAGTCCCGTAGAAACCTCCTCCACCTTTCGGGTATTTAAAAAATAAATAAATAAATAACATGGTTGCTTGAAGGAATGTTTTCAAGACTGTCATTTTAATCAGAATAGACAGTAAACTCTGAGAGGGTAAGGTCTATATCCTATATGTTACAGTAGCTCATAAACCATCTAGTACAATCCCTTGCATATAATCATTACTCAGGAATGTCTGGTGCAAACGTGTTCACTAACTTTGCTCACTTGAGCAAGTCACAGGTATTGAGCGCTTTCACTGTGTTCAGAAGTCCAGAGTGAGTGAGAGGGTGAACCTGAGATCACAGGAAAGGCAGACTCTTGGGCCTGGAATGCCTTCTGGGTGATAAGACATGGGTCCATTAGATATGCCTGCCTGGCTTCACTGCAGCTCTTCTCACTCCCAAGAGAGGGATACACATACTCTGGCCTGAGTCTCCCAACCTGCAAACTCTGTCCCTGGATCAGCCGTATTCTATGGCTCGCCTTGGGTCTGCAGAGGTTCTACAGAGTTCGCCTCAATCTGAGAAGGGAGGAGCTGTAAGAGATATTGTCATGCAAAATATCTTTGCCACTCCGCACAGCGAACGTTTTTATTGCATTCATGGAAAGAAACGACTCCCTGATGTGTACCACGTTTTTGCATCTTTTCCATGGGATCTCTTTAAAAGTGTGGGCTTTGGCTAACCAGCTTTTGCTGCTTTAGATTTACATGGTTTCATCTTGAATTTGTGGTGGAAAATCAGATCAGCAGTTGAAAGAAACCAGAAACGTTGTCATCCTCTTTTCCTCTCTTCTGCCTTTCACCTGTACATCCAATTGGTGTGTGAGTCCTATACATTCCACCTCCATCCTCTCCTCTCTTGGCCGGTGTTACCTCCCACATGCAGACACCCCTTCCCTGAATAGTTTCCCTGCTAACCCTCTTGCCTCCAGTCTCTCCTCTACGTTCCTTTCTTTCTCCCCTGAAAAAAATCTGCACTGGCTTCCCATCGCTTTCAAGCTAATAAATCCTTTACCACTCGTGAGATGCTGAGCACTTAGAAATTAAAAACATTTTCCTTTTTCCTTTTTTGGCATCTACCTTTCCATACTGTTTGAATTCCTTCCCCTACCTCAAACGTGTTTTATGTATGTATGCATTTATTTATTTTTAGAGACTTTATTTTTCAGAGCAGTTTTAGGTTCACAACAAAATTAAGAGGAAGCTACAGAGATTTCTCATCCCTACACATGCAGAGCGTCCCCCATTATCGACCCCACTCACCAGAGAGGGACATTTGTCACCAGGGATAAACCCACAGTGACACATTATAACCATCCAAAGTCCATAGGGCTCGCTTAGGGTTCACTCCTGGTGGTGAACATCCTATGGGCTTGGACAAATGTCTAATAACTTATATCCATCATTATTGTATCATACAGAGTATTTTCATTGCCCTAAAATCCTCTGTGCTCTGCCCCGTTGTCCTTCTTCTCTGCCCCACTCCTGGCAACCATTTATCTTTTTATTGTCTCCATAGTTTTGCCTTTTATAATACATTTTTCAAAAAGACCCAATCCCTACTTTCACCTCTGAATTTGACGTGAGAGGTCCTGTTCTAGAGGGAAGCATGTGGTACAAAGTAAGGGTGGAGGGAGAGGCCCTCATTCCCTCAGGGAGTTAAGGGGGAGGAAATGCCTGAGCAGAGATGTGGAGAACAGTATTCCACACAAAGACGTGGAAGGAGGAGCGAGGAAGACTACTCAGTTGGTTGCAGCTAAGGGGGGGGGGAATTCCCTGCACCCCATCACCCACCACACCACTCTCCAGTCCGCACATGCATTTTTCTTTAGCTTCTTTCTGTTTGCCACTGCTGTGGTCTTGCTCTTACAGTAAACAGCTCCCTTTCCTTCAAAGGCCAGCCTAAATGTCATCACTTCCAGAAAATTTTCAGTGGTTTTCCTGCCTCCTTCTTCCAGAATTAGTCATCCTTCTTTGTACTTCTCAGTACTCTATACATACTTCTATTAATACATCCATAATACCTACTAGGATTAGTTGTTTTACCTCTGTCTCCCAGCTAACCAGCGAGTTCTTGGAGGGCAGTAAGGTAAGTTTTAGACTCTTAAAATTTCAAAAGCCCACCACAGTGCTTGGTACACAGCAGGGGCTATTTAGTGAATGAAGAGTGAAAAAGAACACTAACGTATCCACCAGAAGGTCTGGATTCTGCCATGGACAGTAATTACTCCACTCTGGGGGCTCAGATCTTTATCTGAACAAACAAGGGTGTGGAATGATGTGCTCGGTAGGTCTTTTCTGGCTCTAGTGCTTTAAGATTTGGTGACAAGGTAAACTGGTTTAGCTGGGCTCCAAGCACCCAGTTCTGTCTTTCCTGTGCTGGGCAAGGGGGAGTGGGTGTTTTTGACTTACACAGATAACAATGAGGGGTGAGGTACTATGTGAGGGGCTGGCACCCACCCCGCCACCTCAGGATGCTGTGGAGCCAGGTCAAAGGCCATGGGCTGGGCATCGGGTAACAGGGAACAAGCACTCCACAAACTGCCCTGGTTCCAAGGCCATTGGCCTTTTACCCAGGCCCAAAAGCTTCCAGGAAGATCGGGGTGTTTTCCAGACACCAGGGCACATCCCAAGCGGATCTCCCTCTGTGAAGAAAAGAAGTGTCCTCTGAGCCTGCATAGGTTCCTCTGTCCATCTAGGGTCCCGAGGTGCCTCTGACCAGGGTGGTGAACTGAGACGGACTAGGAATAAGGGGCCACCTGAAGCTGACCTGGCTGGGGCACCTATTTGGGACCCTAGAAGATGCTAAGGGCAATTCAGAGTGGAATGGTGATAATTAGCCCTTACTTAACTCATGCTCTTGCTTTATGATGGTACACTTAATATAATTATTTAAGTTAAAATGAAAAAAAATGAAGCCACTAAAGTGTTAGGAAAAATGGTGAATATTTTATAAGATTGGGGTGGGGAAGGGCATTAAAGTCAAAAACCAAAAAGGGAAATATTGATAGATTTGATTAAACAAGAATTCGAAACTTTGGTATAACAATAAACTACAAACAAATTAAACTCTGAAAACACAAAACAGCATAGTCAACATTTAAAAGTAATTGATACAAACAAAAGTATATTTGCGATATGACAAGGAATTAATATTTTAGTACATAAAGAATTCATATAAATCAATAAGAAAATGAACATATCAAAAGATACATGAGGAGGGAATATAATGAGCATTCACAAAACATACAAATGGTGGTCGACGTGAAAAGCGTTCAAAATCCCTAGCAATGAAAGAAAAGGAAATATGAGGTACCATTTTTTCCCCCATGTAATTGAGCAAAAATGAAAAGAAAAGATATGTGGTGTTCCAAGGATGGGCATATACTTAGTACAGCCTTTCTGAAAAGCAACGTGAAATGACGTATCAAGAACTTAAAAAAATTCATACTCTTTCACATATATTAAAAAGGCTGAAACTCTAAAATGTTAACATTGGTTATCTCCAGGTGACAAGATTATAGGTGATTTTTGTTTTCTTCCCTTTGTATTTCTGTTTATTTATGATTTTCTACAACAAGTATGTGTATAACTTTTTTTGAGTCATAAAGATTGTTCATTGGCAAATGGAAATCAAAAATCTTAACATTTTTGCTATGTTCTAAAGAGTGATGAAGGCACCATTTAACTAGAGATGAAAAAAATCACTAAGCCAATTTCTCTAATGCAAATCACTTAATACCCAACTATTTTTGGAAAACAATAGTATAAAAGGAGGGAGGAGAGAAAAGCACTGAAGCCCAGTCTGCCAGCCAGCACAGGGGCAAGGGCTGCGCTCCATCAATTTACACAGTTTGAAAATCCAAAGCATTTTCCAAATGACAACAAAAAGTATCCAGCCTACATTACTGGGACCAGAAGTAAGAAAACCCGTATGGTACCTTTGGTTCACCTGGTATATCCTACTCGTCAAGCAACAGGCGTTGGGGCTCATTTTGTTTACAAAGACTTCACTTTATCAATGCTTTTAAACAACTATTGTGACTTTTGACCTATACAGTGTTTTAGAATTCTGCCATCTCTCCTCCTCCAGAGGATGCTACAAAAAAGAGAGAGGAAGAATGGAAACCACTGAAGATAGAATGAATCCAGTAATAGCCACAGGTGAAAGATGGGATAAAGATGAAATGCAGTTTGGTTTTAATATGAAGTAACTTTAACAGTAACCTGGAAGCGTAATACTTTATAAGAATCTAAAATGATGACAGGGTCAAAATCTACTACTTAAATTTTTCATAAAGCCCCAGTCATTAGGTATTTTCTGTCATAACCAACTGGCCTTTCCACTCAGTTCTCTCAAGTACCGTGAATTTGTCATCAGACCAACAAATCCAAGGACTCAACTCATGAGCCCTCACTAATCTCCTTTATACAACAGATTTCAGTGATCCAACCTCATCTTTCATTGTCAGTTTTAATCTCTTTGAAGATGATGCCAAAATTTGTCCCCATCATGTTATGTGCCCATAATATGCCAGGTACTATGTGGGCAGCCACCGGAGAACACTCTTTCCTGAACCTATGTACAAGGCTGCGAGGTAGAGGAGAGTAGTACATGGAAACAATCAAAGAGGAGTGAAGCTATAAGTAAACAAGTAGGACTTCAGCAAAGGGTGCCTACTGCAAAAGTGGGGAGGCTTCTGGGGGTGCTGGAACTTGATCTGTGTCCCAAAAGATGAGGACTACCTAGATGGAGGGGGAGATCTTCCAGGCTAGAGAAACTCAGCATGCAGAGGTGGAAAGCGAGGGGAGAGAGTTATCTGCTAGAGAACTGGAGCTGTGCAGGGGGAGACGTGGAAACAAGCCTGGAGAGGCAGGGTGGGCTAATTACGGAGGGTTTTGAGAGGCAGTCAGGAGTTAAATGAGATGCAATATGATCAGCAGTAGGGAATCACTGTGGCTTCTTGAGTGGAAGACTTGGAGCTAAAGTAGACTTTTAGGAAGACTGGGCTATGGTAGTGGGCAGAAAGGGCTGGAATGGGGGAGGGAGGTGAGGACCCAGGGCACCAGCGGCTGTGACGTGGCATAGAGAGGGGCAGAGGGCCTTCTCTATGCGTAGCCTCATCCAGCAACGCTGTAGCAGCTCAGAAGTTATGCTGATGGCTGGTGGGAAGAGTGAAATGAATGAAAAACTACAGCAAAGGGACACATGCTATTAAAGGAAGGGTTTTGGAAGAAAAGGAGGAAGAAGAGACAGATTTACTAGGGAAATTGGACAGTGTGGTGGCAAAAATGACTTAGGGATTTGCAGCTGCTAAAATGATCAGGCCAGTCATTAGCGGGGGAATTTGGAATGGTGGCATGTGGGGGCTGGGTCTCTAATCATTTACTCCTGTTCCACTAAACATGACTGTCATTGCAGGACATTTGACTAGCCTTCCTATTGTCATCTCAAAGTGATCTTGTTAAGGGTGAAGCGCCTCCTCATCCATTTCCTCTGAACACCCATCTACACCCAATTCTAGATTACATTTCTCCCAACTTTTCCTTACAACGCCCTCCCTACCTCTCTTCTCAGGTCCTACCCAGTTTGTCAACTAAATGCATTGTCTGGTATCAAACCAAATTCCACTGCGTGTTCCATCCTCTATAACTACAGCCCAGTAAATCTCCAAAAGTTCTGGCTTCTGATATCCACTGGTTTACTAGCAAGTCCCTGCAGGACTGCAAGGGTCAAACTTTAAAATGGAATAGGGCAGCAACAACTCACATTACTACACGTCGGTCCCTGCGCTGAACACTTTATCCATGTCACTCACAGCAACCCTTTGAGGTAGGTGGTAGCGTCGTTTTACAGGTGAAAATGAGCCTTGCCTAAGGTTTCTCAGTGGGGGAGTCCGGCAACCAAATCTGGAGCCTCGCTGCTAACCATCCTGCTTCTCGGCCTCTGCCCTAATGGCAAACGCCTGCCTGTTTCGCTTCTGTCCTCCTCCCAGCATTTCCCCATGGGGGCTTGCAGAGTATGCACAAGAGCAGCTCTGGAAGCCTCCATCCTGGCAAATGGAGAGACAGGCTCATTCTTCCTCCTCCTGTCAATCTCTGGCCTATCCCTCAAGAGACTTGCTTTCTCCTCCTTCCTCTTTCCTCTTCCTTCTCCTTCTCCACTTCCTTTTCCTCCTTTCTCTCCTCCCTTCATCCTCATCCTCCTTCTCTTCTTTCCTCTTTCTCTTTTTCCTCTGCGCCCTCTTCCTCTTCCTTTTCTCTCCTCCTCCTCCTTTTCCTCCCTCTAATCTTTGTTCTTACCTTTATTCATTCCTGGGGTCCTCTACTAACTCTCAGAACCACGAGAAGCCCATGAGAAACTCAGAAATGTGGACCCATTTTAGGAAATGTTTTTCTAGAGCTCAATGTTAATAACCTCCTCTCGCCTCCAGCTTCGTTATCCCCCATCATCATCGCAGCTGACATTACTGGGCGCTTATCCCGTGCTAGGCGTGTGCGCAGCCCTTCATGTGGGTCCTCTCCCTTAGTCCTCTCATCCTTCTATGATACTGGAATTATCTGGGCCATCATACAGTTTCCAAGGTCCTACAACCAGGAAGCATCAGAGCCCCAAAGTGTACTCAGGTCTGGTTGATTTTTGAGCCTGGATTCCTAATAGTCACTCCCATGTGACAGTTTCGCCTAACTCCACAGCGCTCTAAGCGACCTGGATTTTTAGGTGTCCTAACTGCGAGTGTCTGTCCACCTCCTCGTAAAAAGCTCTGCAAAACTCTGGCTGGGATTCCTCTATGCTTCCTTTGGATGCGGCTTCACCAAGTTCCGTTTTCCCCTCTTCATCTGAGTAAATCTAAATCTGTCTGCCAGCCTCACGGCCTCTCACATTCAGTTAACCAGCACGTAATGTGCACCTGCTATTTTCATTGGTGTGAAATTAACTGCCTCTTTGTGGTGTATCTAAACCACGCATTATTCAAACTTAGGCACACACACACCACTTCCTTGGTCAGTGGCACACACTGCAGATAAAAAAAGAGGACAATTTTGTTGTTGTTTAATTGAAGTGTTTCGTATATGTGGTAATCACAGATTCATTTTAGTTCAGATAAAAAGGCTGAATGACAAGTCTGAATCATAGTTGGCCAGTTGTACTATAACATTCTAATTTAAAAAATAGACACAGGTACACGTTATATAGTTAAGCGGTTAATAAGGAAAATGTATAAATGATTATAAATTAATTTGTTCAAATGATTCATTAGCCTTTATTCATGGGATAAATTCTGGCTACACTGGCTTCATGGGAAGGTAGGTGGGCTCTTGAATGATTCAATGGGACTTGGACCCACTCTGCTGGATCTAAAAGCAGCGATTTGCCAACTCAATAACAATTAGATAAACATCAGCTTATAGAGGAAACTAATCATTTAATGTTTGCTCATGGCTGCGAGGAATGGTGCAATCTTTCTTAAGACACACTGTTAGAAAGTAGAGAACGCTGAATCCTTTGGAAGCATCTGCTTTGTAAGGTTTCAAAGATATTTTTAATATGTTTCCTTTTTCCTTGAAGCTTCAAACGTCATGATGTTTCTAGCACACTGTCAAAAGCTACTGGCCATTCTCCTCCCTTCAATCTTATTCTAAGCCTCGGCAGGCATTCTCTAAGTTCCAAATACTGAGTTCCAAACCTCCCTTGTGGGTACTAGGAGATTACAGGTTTGGCAGGCCCTGTTGCTCCTTGCCGTCAGAGCTCTTTTCTGTCATGCGTCCGCTTCAGTTTGACTGCGCTAAGCATTCTGGTGGAACTCACTGTGACATGTGACCAGGAACCTAGTGTGATTCAAAAACATTGCCCCGAGAGGGCACCTCTTTCAGTTGTGGTGAATGCAGACTTTCATGATCATATTATTAAAATTGTCACAATTACTGGAAAATCTTCTTCCAGATGCTGGTCTATGGCGCTAGCACAGGAATCGCCAACATGTATTTTGTGATGCCCGGATTAATAAACAAGGGCCACGCTGACATTCTAAAAAAGTGACCCAGAAAAAATTAATAGTAAATGTATATAATTTAAAATATAAGCATTCATACTATTTTCTTTCCCAGTTTCCTTTGTCTTGGAGAGAGCACTATGACTGAGTAAAACTCCAAAAAACTTGAAAAAATGCTATTGTGATGTATATGTCCAAATGTGACTCAGACCAGGGCTGGTAAACTTTAGAAATCTGGCCACCTACATAAAGTCTTTCTGAAATTCCAGGACTCTGGGAGTAGAACCAATAGTTTTTCCCTACAACATCTCCTGCCACCAAAGTTGGAATGGAATTTTAACATTAAATATGGATAGAGAATCCAAAACTACTAAAATTATACTAATTTCAATTAACAAAATTAATATGTGTATACACTGAATTGTTAAATTTTAAATCTTCATGTTTATACATATCTCAAACACCAACCAGCTCTCCAGCTAGCATTATCTGAGATTAAAAATTAATTGTTCATTTGTTTTTCCTACCTTAGAGAATAAAAATACCTGAGTTATTCTTTTAAAACATATATATAATCTAGATATACCTGAATATTTAAATACATCTATTTATTTAAAGTACATTTGCATATATATTTAAAAATACACAATTCATACACACAGATACACACATACCAATACAATAAATACCAAAAGTTCTTGTAAGAAATCTCATCTGTGAGCTGATTCAAAGCATAAACAACAAGCTAAGATTTCCAAATATTTAGACAGAGACCACAGGAAGACCAAATGGTGCTTTACAGTCACTTACTACTTAGAATCATAATCTTACGCCTAATAATAGAAATGTCATAAAATATCATCATGCAATGAAATGAAAGTGATTTCTTACTGAATACTGGGAAAGATGTATTTCCTTTTAACACTTGGAATTCTTGTTCTAGTCGTCTTCGTAAATCTATTTGTTCAAATAAAACCTTCTGAAGTTCTTCTAATAAAGAAAAAAAGAAGAGTCATTTTACTAATCTTTACAAATAACTCTCCAGAGAACTGTTATATATGGCAATTTATTATTATAAGATGAAATATTTTACCAGTTTAAAGAGTGTTGCATAGACATAGGATAGATTTTGTGCAGAAATCCATGAATATAAATCAATGTAATATATTATTTTAAAGTATTATATTACAGTGTCATGTATTGATTGATATGTATGCATTAATCTCAATTATATCCACCCAATGGTCCATATATTATTCATATGTTGCTTGTCAAGCTTAAAATATGGCATAGAACAAAAATATCCTCCTATTATCTCTATAGCATTGTAAAGCTAAGAGAAGTTCTACAGAATTAAAACTTTTCTTTACCTTTCCCCATATTTTCTACATCCTTTTTGAGTGAATGAGGTGAATTTGTTTCTTGTGTGTGGTCACCTTTTAAAAAAAGGAGAAAAAATATTAGTTTTCTGTAGGCTGTTTTCTGCAAGTTTTTCTCTTCATTTTCTTTTCATATCTACAAAAGAGCTTATTATTTAATATAACTTGAAAGTGGAAATCCTCAGAACCGAATGTCCTCATTTGCTCATGCCCAATTCCCCTGAAGCGTAACGGGGAGCTGGAGAAAATGAGGGTACAGTGTATGTAGCCTGTGATGGCAGCTCCGTGAAATCAGATTCCTGATGTTAACCTTCTTCCAGCCTCCACCATTATCCATCCTTTACAATGAAGGCAATTGCTAGAATGGGCAAGAGAGGAGTCGAACACTCAACATTTCTGGAGGAGGTTTCGTCAGAGTCCCTCTCCTTTCAGAAGTGAAGAAGCCTCTGTCTGTTGGAAGGCCCTCAAGATGGTGGAAGCAGAGGCCTCTTACCATCTTGCGTCACCAAAATTTGGAGCAATGACAAAGAAAAGGGAGGATGTTTGAGTTGTTCCTGGGAGAGAATTTATAAACCTGGAGCAATTTCCTAATAACTGACAGTTTTTCTAAATCAACATAAAACAGAGACGTGAAATAGTTATCTTATGCTACTTTGTAATAGTCACATGCTTGCTGATAGCTTCCTAACTACTTAGATTTAACCAATAAAAACTCCATTGTAGACAAAGGTTAGATTGTTTTTCTTATCTGTTTTGCTTATATGCCAACTAGAATGATGGCAAGCTAAAGAAATGTATTTATTTACACTCATAAATTGAGTCTACATAACCCAAAAAACATAAATGAATCAAAAAAAATCCAATCATTCAGCTAACCAGAATTTTGTTTTCAAATTTCTATCTGTTATCTGCGACTACCCACATAATGTAATAAGCTTTCCATTCCATCTGAAGAGGTATGGCAGTACAGACAAAAGTGCTCTGAGGTTTCATGCATCCCTCCTTCCTCCCCCCAGGTCAGCTCCCTCCTCTGTGCTCTTGGCAATGTGTGCTTACTTTCCTTCTGCACCCACTAGGTGCCATGCTACTTGAAGGTATGGGCGCTTTCTTTCCTGCATGGCCAGTGCCTAGGATGGTGTGGCACACGTAATAGGTATTCAATAAAGTGTCTTTGGTTGTCACTGAAAAGAACCCCAGGAGGTGGGTAAATTCTAAATTAATAGCACAGGCCAGAATGTGTCATTTCAATTCTCTCCTCACTATTTATTTATCTCCCTTCCTCAGCAAGAAATGGAATGTAATGGCCCTGGGCACTTGTAGGAATACTGGGAGATTTCACCTTCAAGGTAAAAATTCCTGCAAAGAGGGAGACAGAATTTCTCCCCAAGCAGTGGCCTACAATATTAAGGACAGACAGGAAAATCCTTCACATGATATTACGAATGGTGATTCTGCATTCCATCTGATGACTGTTGGGAGTACATGTGTGCATACATGTGTATTTAAATGCATATATGTAAATATACTATATGCAAATATCTCTGCACACATACATAGTTAAGGTGCTTTCCTGCTTCCTATTACTAGGACAATAAGATCTTTGGCATCCATTAATTCTTTCATGTCAGGCATTTTCTCTATTATCTAGATCATACTTGCACAAACTCATTCCCACTCTCATCTTGGATATGACCTCTCTCTGCAGGCTTTTAAACATTACTACCTTGGCATTCTTCTCCATGTAATAAAATAATGAGGAAATATCTGTGAAGTAGTCTAAATATAGACCTTAATATAATTCTTACAAAATACTACTGTCTTAAAGAACAGTAACATGCACGTTGATAACAAATCATAAATATGTGAACCGAGAATAGTGGTATTTTGAAGTGAAGATAAGTGCATATTATGTGCAGTTTTGCTGTGTTTGCTCTAGTCTCAGTTAGCAGGTTAGGTGTGTAGACCTTTCATACTCACATACAATATTGAGTCTGAACAAGAGAAGAAACAAGTATGTACATATCTCTGCATCCATTTACAGGGCATAAAGAGATTTTATCCCAACTACTCAAAACTTGATTTAAGTAACATATTTTATTTCCAAATAGGCAACTTTAGAAACCAGGTGCTTAGTGCATTATAGACCAGATTCTTTCCGATTCATTTGTGTGTTTGTGCGCTGTCTGCCTTATATTACATTTCAATTAGATCATTAAATTAAAAAATTAAAATATGATATGTTAAAATGCCTTTCTTTTCCACTTCACAATTAGGAGGTCTACATAGGTATGAAACCATAAAACAAATGGCCAGTAAATGGAAACTATATTAACCACAGGCAAATCTACTGATGATATTAATAAGCTTTTTTGGGGCCGGCCCGGTGGCTCAGGCGGTTAGAGCTCCATGCTCCTAACTCGGAAGGCTGCCGGTTCGATTCCCACATGGGCCAGTGGGCTTTCAACTACAAGGTTGCCGGTTCAACTCCTCAAGTCCCGCAAGGGATGGTGGGCAGCGCCCCCTGCAACTAGGATTGAACACGGCACCTTGAGCTGAGCTGCCGCTGAGCTCCCGGATGGTTCAGTTGGTTGGAGTGCATCCTCTCAACCACAAGGTTGCTGGTTCTACTCCCGCAAGGGATGGTGGGTTGTGCCCCCTGCAACTAGCAACAGCAACTGAACCTGGAGCTGAGCTGCATCCTCCACAACTAAGACTGAAAGGACAACTTGAAGCTGAATGGCACCCTCCACAACTAAGACTGAAAGGACAACAACTTGAAGCTGAATGGCACCCTCCACAACTAAGATTGAAAGGACAACAACTTGACTTGGAAAAAAGTCCTGGAAGTACACATTGTTCCCCAATAAAGTCCTGTTCCCCTTCCCCAATAAAATCTTAAATAATAATAATAATAATAAGCTTTTCTTTTCATCAGCATTGTGGAGGTTTGATTAATATTTTATATCACTGTCTATTTCAAAGAGATGTTTTGCTGCTTCTCAGTAAAATCTGCCAATTTTGAGCTCAAAATCTTTCATTTACAAAGGGTTTTTTTAAATGGTTAAATGTTAGGTAAATAAGGAGCACAGACGCTTCAGCTGCCTTTTAAATATCTGGACCGCTGCCTTTTGTATATTACTAATCTGTAAAAACCAGATTGTTAATGGTGGTTAAAAATGACCTCTGGGAGCCTGGATATGTTTGTTCACTATTACTGCTAATGTTTTCCATCTGGTTAAAAAAAAAAAAAAGGCAGTCTAATACTAGATTAAATAAATGAGATTTAGTTGACAATGAGCTTCCAATTTTTATAAATATTCTATTAGGTTAAATATATTTTACTTTTCCAAAAATAATGAATGGGTTTGGAGATACCCCAAAATTAAAATTGTTGTTTTCCTTCTCACTATGTTCCCCCTTGTAAAAAGTTACAAAGTGTGTGTGTGTGGGGCATAGATATCTTTGTCGTGTAGAATTCTAGGAGAGAAAATTACAACATGGAAAGAAACTCTTTCTTGGAGGCTTGGCCTGAAATATATCTTCAGTCAGACAATTGGGTGCCTTAAAGTCAGAGAGTAATGGATAATTAGGGCATACAATGCATCCTGTGGATTGCTGTGGCCAGAGCTGCTGTTCAGGGATCTGTGTACACCAGCACTCCACAAGTTCTCATTCGTGAGGCCAGCTCATTGTCACTTGTATCCTTGCCCATAAATCCTGCTCACCTGGCAGGTAGAGGCAGCTTCGTGTCACATCAGGAAAACTGCACCTTGCTGAGTGCAGTAAAGGCCAGAGAGCTTGGGGCCCCATGGTTCCTGCTTCCCTGTTCTCTCCAGGGTCCTCTAGCACCAGATGATCCCACATCCCAGGTGACTGTTCCCCCCCACACTTGTTTCTGCCCTCACACAGCCATCAGAAACTGGAATTTCAAGACGGATGGATATGAGAATACGCCGTGTTTAAGCAGACACGAGCAGTAAAGAGAAGGAGACTGGGTATCCAAAGGAGAAAAGAACCAAAGAACGGCCAATAGATTCATTAGCACTACATTTCAAAGCACAAGGGTAATTCTCTTAAATATCATGTCACACCTCTGCTCAAGAACCTGCAATGGCTACCATGGTCTACACTGCAGAATCCACTTGAACTTTCTTCCCTGGAGCTTCCAGGTTCTCCCATAACCTTGTCCCATCTGGCTGAGCAGAGCCATCTTTCTCTATCACCAAACACAAACCCTTTACTCTAGGTGGGCCTTTATTTCTCACATCTGCTGGCTCTGCCTTACGTTGTTTCTCTTGCCTAGTGCTCACGCTCCTCCTCTCCCTGTCCATCCAAAATCAGCATGCCACCCAAGTCCCTACTCTTCTATAAAGCCTTTCCCAACTTCTGCAAGTGCTGGTGACCTATTCCTTCCTGGTCTAAGTTCTAGGTGCTGGTTGTCTTGACTCTGCCACTTTGTACCCAATATTCTGGTGTTTTACAACCGATGCAAGTCTAGTCTTTCCTAGCTAGAAAATCTGCTTTCTGAGGGCAGGGAGACCCTGCTGTACAGGTAACCCTCATCACCTCCTACCCTAGGGAGGGGTACTGATACATTCCATGAATGCTGTTTGCACTTAATTCAACTTGGTTTGTGAAAGAAATACAAACTAAAGTTATTGTAAATCCTCAATGGTCACAAAGGGTTTGTAAGCACTAACTCATTCCTATGAATGAAAAAGCACATTTTGATCCATTTACATAGTCTAAGACTTACTCTGTATTTTCAGTTTACTGGGAAAGTTTGTGATGATTCCATTTCTATTTCTATCTGACATTTTGAAATTTCTTTAGAGATAAAATCATAGCACTGAATTTCATGCAAAACATGAAAAAATATTAATGTATATGTCTGCTGTTGCTGCTGACAGAAAAAATACCTGACATTTTTAGAGCTTATTTAATTTTAGGAGCCAAAGAAGTAGGTCAGATGACCTGTTCTGTTGGTGGTCATGGGGTAGGAGGAAAAGCTGATTAAATAGACATTACTGTTCTCAAGCTAAACTTGAATTTAATACATGAGATAACTTAAATATTGCATCGTGTGTGTGTGTGTGTGTGTGTGTGTGTGTGTGTGTGTGTTACAATTTAAAATTTGTATGAAGAATAAAAATTTGGGCATCCATGCACCCTTTCTATTGGAAATACATTCTTCTTCCCTTTTCATCCCCACATGGTCTCCTACTTCGTGTCTTGGCTGTCTTCCTTTTCAATTCTCTCTTGAGTCTGCAAATAGCGCTCAGAGGCCCTGTCCCAGCCAGCAACCCCAGGGGCCAGCAAGTTGCGTATCACTGAAAGGGCCACTGTGTTCCCCTAGGATTGTTGTTGAAAACACTTGACGGAAAACATTCGGAGAAAATATTTCCTTTTATAGAAAGAGTGTTATTTAATTGCACACTCAAGGATAAATTTAATCAATGAAACTATTTTGGTTTGGGGCTATGTCTATACATGAAATACACATGTACTCTAACATTGGGATGGAGAATAAAACATTTTAGTTAAATATCGAGATGTTTCCATGGTTGGTGAGGGCTTCTGTGCTACTTAATGTGTTCTGGTGCAGGGGTGCAGACGCTGGAAGGGAAGGCATCATCCGCTAGCCAGGTTACAGTCTCTGCCTATAGTTCCCCAAAGCAGTGTCATGCCCTCAGGGCTGGTTCCACCTCTCTCCTCCCAGCCAGCCTAGCAGAGCCTGGCCTCTGTTGAACAATGAACCAAGATCCCATTTATAATGTTTAATTCCTAAATAAACTCTGAATTTTAACAATGAAGCTTAGTTTTACAACCGGGATTTAGTTTAGATTTTCTGGAATTTTTATTTTCTCTTTCCCTAACAACCTATCTTACAATTTGAATGGGGTCAAAGATAATCTACAGATAGAATAACTAGGACATTTGCCAATACCCAAAATTTAGCACGACATATGGTTTAAAAAGGGTTTTAAGGACACTTTGTGTTAAGGCATTTAAAAAAAATCAATTACACAGAAAGCAAAGTTAAATTAATTTTCTCCTCTATCAATGGGACATGGACTTCTGCTAATTTCTTGGTGTTAAATTCTACATTAAACTCTTCCCCTGTGACACTTGGCACGTTAGTGAGGTCACAGAACAGAAGAGAAAAAAAATCAATACCACTGGAGAGTGTATGGTACAGAATGAACTAACTAAATATTAACTCCATTAGTGAAAAACAGGAACAAGAGCAAGATTCATACTAATGGGGTTATAGTAAACTGAGAGTTATGGCAAACATTATAATTCATGACCAAAATTTATTGTGAGGTGCATACACACTGCTTCTGGAATCAGAATATCAAATATCTTTGATTAGTGAATCTTAAGTTCATTCAGAATTCTCTTGAGTTTTAGAACTTGTGTTACCAATTTATGCTATTTAATTTTTTTTCCTGGAGAGCTTGGTTTTGGCCTTCTCTATATCTTTGTTTCATATACATTTTTAAAAATCACAAGTAAGAAGGGACATTTTTCATAAATAAAAAGAAACTGATATCTGAAAATATGGGGATTATTTAATTTTGAATACATATACTGAAAGACCTAAAAAAGTCATTGTTCATTAAAAGGTCAGTATGTATTTAAAGATGGGAGATTTTATCAAATTTTACAGGTGGATAAACTGAGGCACAAAGTAGTTAAAGGGCTTACCCAAAGTCATCTAGTAAGTGAGAGAATTAAAACTCAGATCTACTAGTCTGTACTTTTTAGAATTTTTCTTCTTTTCCTTTTTCTTAAAAAAAAAAACCCACCATAAGCATGTTCTAAAATAGAATGGAATAATAAATCAGAGTGCTTCATCTGCTGTATATTCATGAGAAGTGTAACTGCTTCTTACTATTCTCAGAAATCCATCCATAGCATATTAAGTACACTAGAGAATCATGCCAGTTGAAAATCAAATTGATTTTAAAACTTCTATACATATAACAAGATGCAGCCACGCTTAGAGTCCAATGGTGCTGGCTTTTCTACAATGAAGGGGATTGCAGCTGGGGAGGAGTCCACTTTAGGTGATTTCCTTGACCTGCAATAGCTTTGAGCTGCTGTCTTACCAGCTTACCCCACTGCATTCAATTTCAAATCACTTAACTTCACTAAAGTTATTCAAAACAGATATGCAAAACCTTACTTGGAGATTGCAAGAAAATGCTGCCATTTATACCTTTGAGTAGGTAATATTTTGACCAAACAACCATCTCTCTAATCTATATTACTTGGCTTTAAGCCATGGGTCTAATTTTAAGGAGACCTATAGGTAAACATTTTACTGGCTCCTAAGGACTTTTGGGCTGCTTAAAAACTTCATGTCCGGTCCTTCTAATTATACAGAAATACAAATTCTGCTGTGTGGAAGGTTGATGACCATTAACAGGGAGATGTTTAAGAAATCATTGAAAAATGAAATCTCTTTGAAATTGCTGAAAAGTAACAGTTACCAATAAGGCTGAAAGGATGAAAGGAGGCTAAATTTAATTAAAATGACGAACGGAAAAATCAACTGGAACTAAGTATCGCTGCTGATTTTGTAGTAGGGATCCATTAAAGCAAGTATCTACCATTTAAAGTATCTACCATGTTTAGAGAAAGGTCAGAGAAATTTCTTGACGTACTATATTTATGATTGCCAGGGGGAGGAAATTCACACAAAAAAATTAAAAATTGCTCACTGACTTATTAGGTAATTTGAAAAGACATTTCAATTCCTTTACGTTACACTGCATATGTACTGAATTAAAATACTGATATTTTCCAATAACAATGATTGAATTAAACACTGGCTGAAGGACACATGGTTATATAAACCTGATTGGATGGTATTTTGTGTAGACCAGGATTAGTTATTCATGCTGGTTTACAGCTGATCTGCTCCCTTCTTTTGATGAGAAGCAACTTGAGAGCAGAGACCGGTGTTGGTTGTATCTCTGAATCTCCTAGTAAAGTGCCTAGCACAGAGCAGGCATTTTGAAATATTTGGGGAGTAATTGAGTAAATAAAAAAATGAATGCTATCATGCACACAGGGAAGTTCACACTTGTGGCATGGGGAGAAATAACTCCACTCACAAGCAGAGCATCCTTGCTAAAGCATTCTACTGCTACCAGCCCAAAGGAGCTAACTACAGGTTTTCATCTCTTTGGGTCCTCTGGATTTTTGACACTTTGCTAAATGAACGGATTCTTGGAGTCTGACCACAAGCAAATACATTAAGACCCAAATATAGGCCAATTGGGTGCCCACTCTGGGATTTTTCTCAAGTGTGCATTCCAACGTGAAGACCATTAGCTAATCCTTGCTATAAGCAAGACAGCTGAAGGTACACCAAGTCCTCCAGCAACCCAAACTCCTTAACTAACACTCGGTGTTTAAAACATCTCCGCATTCTCAGAAAAGAAACCATGAGGATGACGTTCTTGTGACCTGTGATTCCAAGATAAATTTAACAAAATATATTCCTCACCTGAACATGTGTTCATCTCAATAATGTTTTCATCCTTTCCAGAGCCCACCTGTTTCCCATTCAACACAGATAA